>NC_090931.1:1551404656-1552654656 GCF_040938575.1 Ambystoma mexicanum
GCTAATAGCGCCATGGTTTAGCGCCGGAGTCGTAATGAGGGCCATTGTCATGATACGAACATACTGGTCAGAGTAATTGGTTGCTGTATTGGTTTTACACAATATCATGCAACGAGGTAGCTTTGTGCAGGCATGTATAGTTTTATGTTCTGTTATGCATTGTGTTATTGCAATCCATTTCTATTAAACAACGTCATACTACACATTAACACACAACACACTTTTATAACTGAATTCTAACGTTAGAGCTTTTGATTACACATGTATTATACAGTGCGCTAATATGCTTATTGCTCTACTACAATCCTTGCATTATTTCCGCATGGAATGGAAACTGCCCATGAGCAGCCTATTCTGATTACATGCAGGAAGACACTTTGATTTTCTTCTTCTAAGGCGTGAACAATCAAACATACTTGAGGGTCGCTTTTAGCTTGTTTGACCATGTTTTAAGGAATATGGGGATGGTATTCTTTATGGCCAGGGTCTGTTGGGTGTGGGGCAGGTTTATAGAGATGAACGATTTCTGTTGCTGGCCCCTGTGCTGGGCCGTGTCAGGGTCAATGAAGTAAGATGGAAGACAGAAGATACAGTGTAAAATTGTTGCATTCTCGCGGCTAGTCTCTCATGAGAACCAAACAACTGCAGAGATGGCAAGAGGGAGGAGGCGGAGGGAGTAGCTTGTCTGCCGTGTGTGCCTGGTCGGGAGAGCTGCAGGCCTGCGTTCTAATTTCACAACTGGCCTGCCATTATGAAATATTAAAATGGAGTCAGTGGCCCACAAAATGGAGTCTCATTCAACTCTGGTCTTATGCTGTCTTAAGGGGGGGTCACAGTTCCTAGGGGTGTTTCCACGCGGGTGCTCCGGGGCCAGGGCCCTGAACCCAAAGCAGCTGCACTGGGCCCACCCAGGAAGTGTAAGAGTGGGGGGGTTCCAAGACCCCCTCCTCCCACACATTCCCCCTTTCGTAACTTAAGTAACGAATATTGTAATTGCCCCAACCTTTCTCCTCAGCCACTGCTTCATCCCATGCAGGTGTCCCTTTTATTGGCATCCATGCTCTGCATACCGCCCTGAGGCTTTCCCCCCTCCTAGCATATTCATCTGGAGTGCAGGCCATATAAATACACCCTCCCTCACCCTCCAGGTCCACCCATACTTCCTTGTACCATTGTAACTCTCTGGGCTCCTTTATGGTTGTGTGATATAAATTATCCACTCTATGCCCTGTATTGTATATGGCAGTCATTCTGAATTTGGGCTCTGAACTATCTCCTGTTTGCACTTCTGCTTCGTGTTTTATTTGCGCCATTCCATTTGCACAGCCCATTGTTACCATCATCAGCGCACCATTGGTATGAGGAGTTTCACTGTCATTCCAAGCCATGATGGTACCCAGAGAAAAAGATTGTCGAACCAGGTGCGGGGCTGGGCTCCTCTTTCGTCTTTCATACGTTCTCTGAGGTCGTGCACCGCTGCTATGACATGAGAAAGGGAGCCGTTGTCCGTGTCTGAAGAAGGTACGAAAGTGCAACATGCACTCCCGATTTTTCAGCAAACACCTCCATCCATTGCTGTTAACAGGTCTAGCAAATACCTGTTCTGCATAGTCATTAGTCGCATTGCTCTGAGTTCCACTTTAATGACATTGAATCCTTCTTCAGTGTCGTTGGACAGTTGGTTGAGTTCCCACCTGTTATCTGAAGCCATTTTGCATTCGCTCTCGCCTGGATACTGGGAACGAGGGACGCGAAAAATGTCTCGACGGAGCTGAACAACCGGAATCGATCGGGGATCTGCGCCAGGAGTTCTGATGATCTGGCTGAAATATAGTTTGATGATCGTCTCTTCCTCCGCATTGTACTCTGTAAACTTTCTTCAGCTATGGCATACACGGGTACCTCTTCAGGCGGCGTTGAAGACAGTTTGTTTGGCACCGCCACTTGTGTGCCTTCTCCTTGTATGTGGCTTTCTGGAATCACCATTAGTGCGGAATGCAGCGTTGCCATAGAGCACGTGCCCCTCCATGGTTGCGGGAGGTGCAGGTACGCCAGGTTGCTGCAAACCCAGTATGTGTCCATCATTGCAGCCGTTCCTTTCTTCTTGTCAGGTATTATGAGAGTTTTGCTGAAATTTCTGTTTTCCCCCATGTTCTTTTTACCTTCCCCACGGAAGCAAAGTTTGTAAGAAATGTCTTTTTGCAGTTTGAAGGGTTTTTCGATGGCAGTAACCCAAGTGAGTTTCATTATATGTTCAGTCCATTTGGGAGCGCATGTTTTCTGTACCCATGAAAGTTTTTCTTCAGACAGCCCTCGCAGTGCTTCTGCCTTACACAATATTTTGTTGTTCTGCCACTTATTGTCTGAGTGCAACGTCCCCTTTATCACCAAAAAAGGCTCCTTTACACAAATTACTCCTTGCGGCCGGGAGTAAAATGTCAGCTCGTTTTGTAATAGCTCAAATGAAACCGTGTGTGCTTGAAAATAATTTTTGATTCTACACAGCGCGAGATGTAAGAGACACTATGCCTCTGGAAATGGAATTTCTTCTGGCAGCAATACCTTAGGGGTGCCCGAGGCATGGGGTATAAGTGAGCAAATGTAACAACTTTCATTTGTTGTCTGCTTTGCCGTGTTGCTCATGTCAGCATACCATTTGTTTGTTTGGTGTGGGTGCTGAGGATCATCAACTGTATCTAAGCCAAATTTATAATGCTCTTCCCATTTGTCCTGTTGCGTTCCTCTCTTTTTCCTCCTGTGTCCACCCCCATCATTCCCATGGGCCTCCTGGTCGTTCCCTTTTCCCTCCCACTCTGTTGGAGTAGCTAATGGCCATGTGTTTGTTGTCACTGTTCCCTTTGCTGGTGATTGCACTGCCTAATGCTGTAGGTTCTGTAACTGGCATTGTGGTTGGGTATGGGTGATTTTGTACCCACGTGAGTTCTGAAGGTGTTCTGTCATTCATTGTATAAACAATAAAGTCAGATTCATTCACATATTGGGGCTTTTGAGTGGCCTGCATCATTATACCATCTGTAGTAATATTGTAGTTGTTCCCATGACTCCCGTGGGCCCATATTAGCTTAACGCCATCCCAAATTAAATGCGTTCCTTCTATAATTGATTTCATGCCCACACCCCCTGGCTCATATCAATTGAAATAAAAGCTATTGCCCAATACAGCACCAGGCGAAATAACGTTGAAAAGAACACCACTGCACACACAAACAACACACACTCATATGAATAACTAGGATAAACACTTCTTCTTCTTCTTGTATTCCTATCTACACTATCATTCGTTGCCGCTGGGGCCTCTTGCATGCCCATTGTAGCTCCTAATAAATGAGATATAAGCATTTGTTAAGCATGCATGTTAAGCTTTCATTATTTACACCGTTTACTCGTAAAACACTTCAATTTTTCAAGTTTCCCGCTCTTGCTTTTTGTTTCACAATACGAGCAAATATTTTTGCATCCCTCCCTTCCTCCTCCCCACACCTCGAGTCTGGGGAAGAGGAACCGAGGGAGATAATTTACTGCCAACTTGAAACCAACAATGAAGAGAAGTGAATCATAAAAAAAGAGAGAGAGAGAGCATGGAGGTTGTTTATCCTCATGTATGTACAAATATTTTGCATTTCAACAGAAGTTTTTCATTTTTGCCTACCACACTTATTATCATTACTCGGCGAGGTTATGCATCCTTTTAAATGCTCTCTTTTACTCTTTGTTTACCCCTGTTTTGTGCCTGCAATGTATTTCTGTACTCTTGCTTTTTCACTTTCTATGTTTGTGCGCTCTGTTCATTTCTGCCATCTTCATAGTCTGTGCAGTCTGTATTCCCATGAGCCTTGCGAATATCTGTCAAGTGCACCAAATACCTTAAGCCCTGCACCTTGACTGCCATAGTCGTGCAGTATATTACCTTGTAAGGACCATGGAACCTTGGTCTGTTCCATCTTCACACAAAACTTCTCACTCTCACATATACCATGTCACCTGTCATCAACTGGCAGCCTGGGCTATCTGTGACTGGAGTGGTTGTATCTGTGGCAATTTCCTGTGTAAAAGGTGGTGCTATTTGTTTTGCTATGGCTCGTGCTGCTCTTGTAAGATTTCTCAGATACTCATGGAACTTTTCTCCTAGTACTGTGGCACTCTGATGTGCATCTGACTGTCTGCGCAGGGGTGAGTGGGCTGTGTGCCGCCTCCTGCCTGTCACAATCTCATGGGGTGACAGGTGGTGGTCCTTACTGGGCTGATTCCTCATCTCAAAAAGTGCTAAGGGCAAACAATATACCCAGTTCTTTTTGAGTGTATGTGTCAGGAAACGGTCTGGTCACCGATCCATTCCCATACGAACATACCAGGGATTCTGCAGAGTTCTGACATATTCAGAAGCCTCTCTTTAATGGACGTTTCCACAGACCCACTGACCACTCTGGCCCAGATAGTGCCAGACCTTAGGGCTGATATGACAGCCGCTCATGAGGCCGCTCAATGGAATTTACAAGAGTTCCGTGCCAGTATGCAACCCTCGGGAGCAAGCACTTCAGGTACTGCTGCCCCCGTGATGGCTGCCCCTACCGGGTCTTCCCCGAGACAGGAGGGAGGCCCTGTTTTCATGGCTCCTCAGTTTCCTCTCGCCCCGCCTGAACGCTTCCATGCTGACCCCAAACAATATTGTACCTTTATCAATCAATGCAAATTGCATTTTCTATGCCGGCCATCCTCGTTTCCTGACTCTACCACTAAGTCAGCCTTTTTGTGCTATCTTACTTGGGTGGTACGGCAGCAGTTTGGGCAAATCCCTTATTGGAACAGGAGAGCCAGTTGCGTCATGATTGTGACGCCTTGATTGCGGCCATGTCACGAGTGTTCGATACCAGATATAAAACCCAAGACAATGATCTGGAACTCTTGTCTTTGCAGCAAAAGGACACTCCTCTACTGTCATATCTCGCCCGTTTCAACCAATTGGTCACCGAGACAGGCTGGCCAGAGGAAAAGAAAGCAGCTTTGTTTTACAAAGGCTTTTCAGACTCACTAAAGGATGTCCTAGCCACGGTACCAGACGTGCCTTCCACGTTTCCAGAGTTATTGGATCTTGTTCTCCAGCTAGACGCTCGGAGGTCAGAAAGGAAGGGGGAGAGAAGAGGTGTTTTCCTCGCTCCTCCTATGGCCATGTCCTCACCCGTTGCAGAAGGGGAGCCCATGCAGATCGGGGCCGTCAGGGGTCCGTTGTCTTCTGAGGAAAGAGAACAACATAGAAAAAAACAACCTATGTTTCTATTGTGGCTCTGCTGAGCATTTCCTTCGAGAATGTACTAAGAAACCCAAAAAACAGGGAAATGCCAGAGGCCGACAATAGAAGGAGCCCCTTTGTCGAGCAAAAATCCCCCGGGTTCCTGCTTATCGGTGCCTTTTTTCATCCATGCTCAGTTGACTGTTCCATCCGGGAGTTCCTGGGTGGTGCAGGCTGTCCTTGATTCCGGAGCCACCGGGAATTATGTTGATGCCCAATATGTTCATGACTGGAACATCCAGGTCAGCCGCAAAGATCATCCTGAGCTGGTTAGCGCGGTGGACGGCACCACGTTAGTATCTGGCTTGGTCACGGAACGTACCACCACGCTCGTGATGACCCTCACTTCGGGACATACAGAGGAGATACACTTCGATGTGATTGCGGCACCACAATTCAAGCTCATCTTAGGGCTACCCTGGTTGGTGTTGCACAACCCTATGGTGGACTGGCAAACCGGTGTGGTCAAGTTTACCTCTAGTCATTGTACCAGTCACTGTTTTTCTGACATGACCAGTCCTTGCCTCCCGCTATTAGACTCGGTTGCGCTAATAGGGGGAGTTACCTCTGTTATGCTGGCCAAGGAATACGAGCAGTTTCGGGACGTTTTTGATAAGGTGGAGGCGGAGAAATTACCGCTGCATCGCCCCTATGATTGTCCCATTGATCTAGTGGAAGGTGCCAGGATTCCGTCTGGACGGGTGTATTCCCTGACACAGAAGGAGAATGTGATTCTTAAAGAATATCTGGACACGGCTTTGAAAAACGGGTTCATACGTCCATCCCAGTCTCCAGCAGCGTCGCCCCTGTTCTTTGTGCCAAAAAAGGAGGGGGGCCTTCGTCCATGTATCGACTATAGAGAACTCAATGCCGTGACCATAAGGAACCAGTACCCAATACCCCTCATTTCAGACCTATTAGATTAACTGGGTACTTCGGAATACTTCACCACGCTGGATCTGAGGGGTGCCTATAACCTCGTCAGAATGAAAGAGGGGTATGAATGGAAAACGGCCTTTAAAACCAAATACGTGTTATTTGAGTACTTGGTCATGCCCTTCGGGCTCTGTAATGCTCCAGCTACTTTCCAGAGGTTCATAAATGACGTCTGAGTGATATGCTTGACAGGTTTGTTGTGGTCTACCTGGATGATATCCTCATTTACTCTGCATCGTATCCAGAACACTTTAAGCATGTTTCTTCAGTCTTACAGAGATTAAGAGAACATCGCTTGTATGCCAAACTGGATAAGTGTTTGTTTCACGTCCAGGAAGTGGAGTTCCTGGGTTATGATATCACTAATCAAGCAATCAAAATGAGTAACCTGAAAGTCAAGGCTGTCTTGGACTGGCCCATCCCTACCTCACTCAAGTCATTACAATCGTTCCTTGGCTTTGCGAACCTTTACTGGAGGTTCATACAGTCTTTTTCAGAAACCGTTGCACCTCTAACAGCATTGACCAGTAGCAATAGACAATTCAAATGGACATCCCAGGCCCAACAAGCATTTGAGGCGTTAAAAGTAGCCTTCACGACTGCACCAGTCCTTCAACATCCAGATCCTGAGCTTCCGTTTCATGTGGAGGCGATGCCTCGGAGGTTGCGGCGGTTCTTTCTCAAGTTTGTAACGACATTGGGTTGTTACAACCAGTGGCATACCATTCCAGGAAACTTACACAGTATGAACAAAACTACACTGTTACTGAACGTGAATTATTAGCTGTTCGAGACGCGTTCATAGCTTGGAGGCATCATCTCCTGGGTACTCTCTCTCCCGTACAAGTGTACACCGATCATCGCAATGTCCTAGCATTACAATCACTGAAATGTACGACCGCCCATCATGCCAGATGGCACGAGTTTTTCTCCATGTACAATTTTGTGTTAACCTACCGTCCTGGGCGGTTGAACTCTAAAGCAGATGCTCTCTCCCGGGTTCATGGCTCCCCCTCACTCTCTTGGGATGGCACCTTGCTCCTTAAAAACCAAGTGGTCTGTTCATGTACCTTGCAACCAACGCTCAAGTCCTTGATACAGGAGTGGGTGGCTAAATCCACTAAAGAGGTCCAGGAATATGACATGGAGATCATCAAACAGCTGCCTTACGTTCAGGGACGCATCTACATACCCTATGCTGTTACAAGACACACGGCCCTACAATGGTGTCATGATTCACTTGTGGCTGCCCATCCGGGTCTACGTAAAACTATGGAGCTGCTACGACGCTGTTGTTGGTGGCCCTCTATGCATCAGGACGTATCTGCTTATATCTCCTCTTGTTCTATATGTGCACAGTGTAAAGGTAATACAGCAAAACCAATGGGGTTACTGCATCCCCTTCCGATCCCTGAATGTCCATGGTCCATGATTTCTATGGATTTCATTGTAGAGCTTCCCCTGGTCATGGGGTATATCACCATATGGGTCATTGACTATTTCACGAAAGTCTGCCTGTTCATCCCTTGTAAGGGTTTGCCTACCGCTCCTGCCCTTGCGGAACTGTTTCTTCATAATGTCTTCCGTCTTTTTAGCCACCCCGAAGTGATGTTATCAGACAGGGGGACACAGTTCACCTCACGTTTCTGGAAACATCTTACTTCCTCAATTGGAATAGAAGACCGCTATTCTAGTCCCTACCATCCTCAAACCGACGGACAGACAGAACGTCTCAATGCCACGCTAGAGCAATACCTACGCTGCCTGATATTACAATACCAGGAGACCTGGTACTCTGTCCTTGTCCATGCAGAATTCGCCTACAACAACTCATTCCACACATCCATTGGTACCACACCTTTTCATGCCTTATACGGTCAATATTCCTGGGGATCTGGTCCTCGACAACTCTAACCCGGCTGTTCAAGCCTGCCTCAGGGATCTAACTGATGTACATACGGCAGTAGGCACCCAGTTAAAGGAGGCCCAAGAAAAGGCTAAGACTTACGCGGATCATCACCTTTGGGATGCTCGTAAATACGACATTGGTTCCAAGGTGTGGCTGTCCACAAAGAACCTCCGCATTCCAAGTCGCAAATCATTGTTGCCTCGCTTTGTGGGTCCATTCCCAGTTGTTGCAGTGGTTAATCCTGTGACAGTTAAACTAGAATTGCCTAAATCATGGAAAATCCATCCGGTTTTTCACGTGGCATTGCTCAAGCCCTGTGCAAGTTCTACTAGACTGCCCATCTGTCCGTCTCCTGTTATGGTTCAGGGTTCGGAGGAGTAGGAGGTCAACGCTATATTGGATTCCAAAATCTCAAGGGGTACCCGGCTGTTTCTGGTAGATTGGAAGGGTTACGGCCCGGCTGATCGGACATGGGAACCCGCTTTCAATATTCATGCCCCCGTCTCATGTCTCAGTTCCTTGCCTCGAAGGCGGGGGGGGGTCTTCATTGGGGGAGGATGCTGTCAGGAAACGGTCCAGTCACCGATCCATTCCCATACGAACATACAGAGCTAGGCCTTACTTCCGGAGTAAACTCCCCATCCATGGTTCCCGATCTGTTATGAATCCCTCTCGTACTACACAAAACTCTTTGACACCTATGAACAACCGCCGTTTACTTCAGAAACGGCGTTGGTCGTTACCTTGGAGACGCGCTCCTTCAGCGTTCCTACAGTCACGTGTTTTTACACGTTAGCCTTGTTCACGTTATCACGTGACTGGCTCTCTACTATGCTCCGCCCCTTCGCTTGTTCCCTGCTTCTGAATTTGTGCTCTACAGCCTTGCTACCTTGCCTTGATTTCCTCTCTGTTTCTTGGACCCGGTTACATCTTACGGAACTCCCTTGTCTTGCCCCTTACCTATTGCCTGGAACTCCTGTTGCCGACTCGGACTGTCCACGACCTCCTATCTCCTGTCGGATTGTACTTCTGCTGCCCGCAAGGTTTACCGACTTGGAACTCCCCACAGAACTTCTTCGTCTATCCTCATCTGCTGCTTGATTAACCTGTTGCTGACCCGGATCTCTCACAACCTGCTCCGCCTACTGAAACTGTACTTTGCTGTCCGCACGGTAACCGACTCGGAACTCCTGACCAATCTAATCCTGCATCCAGATACACTTATCTATCATACGGATCAACCTCACGAACTTACCTGCTGCCTTCTGTCCTGCTGATCTCAGCCTTCCAAGAACTGCTAAACGCCCGTGATCCGGCGGGTGCCACGTGCTTGCTGGGACTTGGAGTCATTTTCGGGAACAACACTAGGCATCCTCGTTCCGGCGGGTGTTAGGTGGATCAACTTCATCACTGGACTGGGGACCTATCCAGAGAACATTCAGGCATCCTCGTTCCGGCGGGTGTTAGGTGGATCATTGCTTCACGTGAACTCAGACTTTCTACTGGTAACCTTCCACCTCAGTTCCTATTCTCATTCTGCTTTTCCCTTCCCTGGTCCTATGGTTCTATGGTAAGACTTTGTATTAATTTTTGTCTTTCGCAATTGTGATTGAGTACAGAATTCTTGATTACTTAGCCCATCTATCACTATATCTTGTCTTAGGATCGTCTATACTCAAGCCAGGAACGTTGACCTTGTATTGGGCTGTGATTCTCTTAAACAAGGTATTTATTTGTGATCTTGGTGATTACTGCTTGTGTGTTCATCCTGGTACTAATATTGACCTTCCTTTGCAGGTCAGCGGTATCCTGTGACGTCCATCCATCTTTGGGTCAATTAACTCCTCAGGCGATTGTTTTTACATCCCTGAGGAGTGCATTGGCAGAAAGAACTCGTCGGCTACACGACGAGTTCAACTGCCGGAACAGAGCTCCTACCAGGGATTCTGCAGAGTTCTGACAGTATGGCACAATTTTGACAATCTGCTCTTGAGCAATCCATTCATTTTTTCAACAACTCTGTTCGATTGCGGATGATAAATCGTACAAAGCTTGCGAGTTATACCTAGCATTGCAGTTATGTGCTTGAACATGTCATTCACAAAGTGCGTCCCGTTGTCGGAACGTATGACATCACAAATGCCCCAGTGGGGAAATACTTCCCTGACCAAGAATTTGGCAGCACACCGTGCATTTGGATGAGCACAGGGGCCTGCTTCCACCCACCGGGAAAAGGGACATACCATGACGATCAAATATCGGGCTCCATTACACCGTTCTCCCATGTCTGCATAGTCTATATGCAGCTCTCTGAATGGACCTTCGGGTTTTGGCAATGTTCCCCTGAGTGTTCGTAACGTCATGCCAGAGTTGTATGATTGGCATGTGATACATTCTATTATTAGCTTTGTGACTTGCTCCTGTAGTCCCGGGGCAAACCAATCTTCCTGTATGTCTATGATAATGTGTTGTTTTGCATTGTGGACGGGGAAGTGCAGTTGCTGGAATGCTACCTCCAGTAATTTTGCAGGCATTACTACCTTACCAGTGTTATTCTGTCTCCATAAAAGGTCGGTGGATGACTGGCTACACTCTCTTTTCCTCACTGGGTGCATCTTGCTGAAGCTCAATAATTTGAGAGATTGGCAATGAGTTGAATCCTTCTGGCTGCTCTTCCTCTAATACCTTCTGTAGTATGTACTCACCTGTTCAACTTATTGGTAAATAGGAGGCTTCCTTTCTGGCAGCGTCTGCTGCCGCATTCCCCAATGAGATGACATCATCACCTGGTGTGTGGGCCTGACATTTCACGACTGCTACAAGTGTAGGCTCTTTCAGCACGTCACTTAATTCTCCTAGTAGTGTTGCATGCTGGACTGGGGATCCGTCTGCCCTTCGGAATCCTCTCCTACCCCATCTTGCTAATCCTCCATGTACTGTTGTTGCCATGTAGGCAGAGTCTGTGTAGATGGTGACTGCGCACCCTTTTTCTGTGTGCAATGCTTCTATGAGCGCTACTAGTTCTGCTGCTTGGGCTGAGGAGTGCGGTGGTAATCTTTTTTGTACAATCACTTCAAATTCCCCATCCTCCACCTGAACTACTGCTGCTCCTATGTGTTTTTCTCCTGTTTCACAATCTATGGAGGCAGACCCATCAACGAAATAAACTTCTCCTTCTGGTAGTGCATTTTCGTGTGCTGTTGGTGTGTCACCATTATCACCTGTGTATGTGGCACAGTCATGCTGCTGCATGTCTTCTACTGTGCATGCTTCTGCGAGAAATGTGGGAGGATTTACACTTTTGCACCGCACGATATGAATGTTCACGCTGGATATGATCAGCTCATACGCTGTTGCCCTTTGGGTAGTTAATGTGCTTTTTGATCTTTCCAGGATGGTAAAAAGAGAGTGTTCTACATATAGCGTGACAGAGCATCCCATTATGATTGTACAACTTTTTTCAATTGCGAACGCGACGGCTGCAAGAGACTGTTCGCAAGTGAAATGTCCTTGCATTACTTCATCTAGTGTTCCACTGTAGAATGCCAGGGGCTTGTTGTCATGCCCGTGCCACTGGCGCACGCATTGGCAACCATCATGGACTACTTGGTACTCATTTATCCTCCTAATACTCCTTGAACAACTCCTTTTCACGTCTTGGTCTTTTATTTCCATTTGCTCAACTTTGGCTCTTTCTTATTTTATTCAATTAACTACATTTACCATAATGCACCTGGCTGCAGTCCTCAATTCCTGGCTATTCTCATTCATCGTTATTGGGACCGCAATCCCCAAAAGCCATAGCGGCCAGTGCTGCTTCCACCTGCTCAGGACCAGAGAGGGAGGAGGCAGATTGTCTTCAGGTGTGCTGCTACAGGTGCTGTCAATTAGCCTGCCTCAGAACAGGGCAGGGCTTTATATAAGCAGCTGCCTGCAGGAGCACAGTGTCTTGCATCTTGAGATCTCCCCGCTCCTGTTTGCCTTGACCCGCTACTTTGTATGCTGTTCCTGTTGCTGCATTATCCTGTTTTGATCCAGTGCCCTTTCCGGGCTCCCTGCCTTGCAGCCGATCACGCTCCGCTGCCTTCTACCTACAGCCCTTGTCCTCTGGGCTTCCTGCCTTGCAGCCTATTACAGTCCTCTGCAGCCCTCTACAGTCAGCGGCCCTGCTCCTCTGGGCTCACTCCTTGCTGCCCTGCTCCTCTGGGCTCCTTGCCCTGCAGCCTACCTCACTCCGGCTGCCTACAGTCCTTGTCCTCTGGGCTCCCTGCCCTGCAGCCTGCCTCACTCCGGCTGCCTACCGTCCTTGTCCTCTGGGCTCCCTGCTCTGCAGCCTGCTTCACTCCGGCTGCCTACAATCCTAGTCTTCTGCTGCCCGCCTTGCAGCCTGCCTCACTCCGGCTGCCTACAATCCTTGTCCTCTGGGCTCCTTGCCCTGCAGCCTGCCTCACTCCGGCTGCCTACCGTCCTTGTCCTCTGGGCTCCCTGCCCTGCAGCCTGCTTCACTCCGGCTGCCTACAGCCCTTGTCCTCTGGGCTCCCTACCGTGCAGCTTGCAACCTTCTGCTGTCTTCAAGCCCTTGTTCCCTAGGCTCCCTACCTTGCAGCCTGCACCTCTTCGCTGCCTACAGCCCTGCTCCTCTGGGCTCCCTACCTAGCTGCCCTATTCTTTTGGGCTCTCTGTCTGTCGCCTACTACTAATCTCTCTCTGTCCTGTTCTTCTGGACTCCCTGCCTTTCAGACTACTACAGTCCTCCACAGTCCAATACAGTTTGCCTGCACCTAGTGCCACTCTTGACTGCAGACCTGCTTCCTACTTTTCAGCCTTCTGTTTTCCTGACTGCTGCTCCTTGTTCTCTTCCTTGAGTCCTCTGTACTCCACCTTAGGTTATCTATGTCAGTCTAACTGCCTTTCCTTCATTTCCTTCTGCTAGATTGCTCATTGACTTCCTTTTCGCTGGATATTTCTGTTCTTGTTTTCTCATGTGTCTTATGTAATCCCTTTGTACAGAGCTTGCCTGTTGGTTTCCGGCAGGCAACCTCTGCCCCTTCCTTTGTCGCGTTTTCAGTGTTACAGACACCCACTGCTGTTGTTCCCAGCCATGAGCATACAGCGTGGGCCTCTGTTATAGCAATCTGTGCCGAAGGCTGGAGTTTCCTAAGGTTCGTGGAACACTCTTTCCCATTTCAGCATACACCCCAAGAGGGAATCCAGTTTGTTTGTACCTTTGTATCTTTTGCCCCTTTTGGCTCACAGCTACTGTTTCCTACTCTTCTTTCTTGTTGAACTTCCTGCTGTGTGTGCTTATCTGCTACCTTACCTCAGCACAGCCACCCAAACCCTACTTGGGTATCCTGTGCCACTCTTAACAGAGTGCCATTCCTGACAGAATGCAAGACCAAAAAGATTCTTGTTCCATAGGCAGGAAGGGCACACACAGACCTAAGATGCTTTCTTTTCGGTTCAAGAAACCTCTGCAAAAATCTAAAGTTTTCTTAAGGACTGCAAACAAAAACCATAGTTTAAAAGGCAGACTCTCCCTAGTAAACAAAGGTTTACAAGCACAGAACTACACTCACAGGCTCGCTGACCCTTCCATGTGTAACTACTATGACATTTGCAACTATGAGCCGCAGTCTCTATCTATAGAAGAGCTACAGCAAGAAAATGAATTCCTGCAGATTTTGTTAGCCCAAACAGTGGAAAACACTCATGCGGTTTCTGGCATTTCTTCTGACACTACATTCGACATTCAGCCGGTAAACAAACCTTGTATTTCTTTGTCCCAGGCTACCCTGTCTGAGGACCAATGTTGTAACACTGCTACAGCCAAGGATATTGCACTCATTGTGGCAGACTCTCAACCAGAGTACACTGTTGCCAAAGTGATATGCTCAAGATCAGCTTGGCAAGCTACACAACCTCCCCTGACTGCTGTAAACACTCATTTAACCGGACAAGGCATTCAGTATCCTGAGGTTAGTGCAGCTGGTCCTGGGTACAAAAGACCAATACTGACCATCGGTTGTCTTAATGCTTCCCCAGTAACTACTAACCATGATAACTCTAAGGTCATTCTTCCTATTGCAACACCCGAATTTTCTGCTGCACCAGATTCTGAAGCTGTAGAACAGGCTAATGGGACATACCTGTTACAAGAACAACTCTTAAGCCTTAAAAGACAAACCGAAGACCTCTATGATGAATTTGTCTATCTGCATTATAAGAATCTAGCTAAGGGACACAATTTACCAGACCATCTGACACTATGTCCAACACCCGACATTCTGTCTTTAGAGTTTAACAGATTAAGGCCTGTACTGGTAACACAGAAGAGGATACAGACTTATACAGAGCAGTTGGAAGACCTGAACTTGGCATATACATACCAGTTAAAGCTTGACACCGCTCATTCACTTACTAGCCACAGTAACACAGGCTGTCATTCAGATAGTGAAGAATGGACTCCTCCAGTGGGCCAGATCGCTCACACGGCCATTACACCAAAGATCAAGTGTAATCATCTGACTGGACATTCCGCTGAGTCAAAGGATTGTTCCATTCTTGCCCTTGATGTCAGTCCTTTACTCCCACTTACAGCCTCTACTGAATTGACCAGATCTGAGATGTATTCTGCTTCTATGAACATTGGCACTCCTGACCAGGAGTCAGATCCTGAAACATACCCAGTACCTGTCTGGAATCCAACTTTGCTTACTGTCAATACCCCAGATCCATGTATCAACTTGGGCACACAAGACTTTGCAGGCCAGCCTTCGGAAGTCTTACCCTTTCCTGGTCCTACATCCACCATGCTACTTGTTACAAGATCTGCTAGCCCAATCTCTGCTTCTCCCCCTGCTAGTACTCCTGAATCTGCTACTGATGCCTCATCTCAGATCACTCCTACTGCAGTCGAAGCACCCCCTTCCTCTCTGCCTGCAAGGACAGTACCTGTTGCAAAGCCAGTTAAAAGTTCTACTATTAAGGCTACAGCACCGGTAGATCCCGTTGGTGCCTCTGCAGCACCTAAACTACCAGTCCCAACGCCATCAGTCTCAGTTGCGTCCCTGTCGGCTGGTGCTCCTGTGACACCTATACTTCCAGCTGTTACAGCATCTGAACTTCCTATTGCCATTCCTGATCTTCCTGCAACTCATGGTGTTCCTGCAACATGTGTTACTCCTGAAGTCTCTGTCGCAAATCTTCATGTTGCCATTGCTGCTTCTGACTATTTGGACGACCGTCCTAGAGCAACCAATTTAGCTGAATCTCTGGTTCCATCTTTCAGCACTGTACCATTGCCAGTCCTAAGGAAGACCACTTCTTTCAAAGCAATATATGCCATGGAGTCTGCAGCACATCTCCACAGTTCCTCAGTTCATGAACGCACTGTTGGGTTTTTGGTCCCTAAGAAGTTGTCTTTTCTGAATTATACCTCAAAGGTTCGAAACATTGGTAATGTCTCCTCCCTTCAAGACTCTCACCTTGCAGCATTAAACAGTTTTTGGTGCTTCATGATGTGCCTTTTTGGTATACGACTCTCTCACGGTGTGACAGGCCTTGGACGTGCTCTTCTTGTTGGTCAGTCTTCAGGGGGCCTGGAGAGGGGCATGGAGAGGGGCATACTGTCATGCCCGAGCCGCTGGCGCACACATTGGCAACCATCATGGACTACTTGGTACTCATTTATCCTCCTAATACTCCTTGAACAACTCCTTTTCACGCCTTGGTCTTTTATTTCCATTTGCTCAACTTTGGTTCTTTCTTATTTTATTCAATTAACTACATTTACCTGCACCTTACCAAGCGATCTATGCTCTCGTGCCTGATTGCTAAAAATCTGAACCTAAGCGACCCATTGCCTTTGCACTATGTTAGTGACCTTGCTCTCGTACTTTGATTGCCCAAATCGACCTTAGGTGCCCCACTAGACTAGACTCACACTACCAGACATTAACTACAGTGCACCAGTCTATTCTGCCAACTTTACAATGTATCTCCATGCACTTTACACAGTGTTACTGAGATTAATGCTGCACATCTTGAACAGCCAACACCCAATCATGCTATCCAACTCATCAGGACTTGAACTTGCACATAACCCACACATATTAACTGAAATGAACTCCACACCCTGTCCTGTTCGCATGAGCAACCTTAGACTACGCGCCAGACTTACAAGACTCTATGACCCCCGACCCAAACCAACCCACAGCAAGGCAACCAGGAATCCATCTCTACACCCTCTTCAATTGAACAGTAGACTCCACCGGGAGCCCATCCGTGACCAGAAAAGTACTTACGAATCTGCGCCATTACTTCTAAACCCAGCAGATCTAGGAACCAAGGGTGCACTAATAAATGCCCGCTCTATGGTAGCTCATGCATCAGACATCGCTGACCTGTTACACAATGAAGACCTGGACTTCTTAGCGGTTACTGAATCTTGGCTTCACCCCACGGCAGGCCCTGCAATTATGCTAGCAGTCCCAGATGACTACACGCTACTAAGACTTGATCGCACCACTTCTAGAGGTGGAGGTCTTGCCATCATAGCCAAACCCAAATTTACTATCATAATTGAATCACCCACTAATGTTAGTTCCTGTGAATCTCTAACAGCTAAGTTAATACTTTCTAGTACTCAATCCATCTCCATCCACCTTATCTACCGACCACCGGGCCCCTAGGATCATTCGAAGAAGACCTCACAGACATCCTATCAAATAATCTTAAAAACTCTTCACAACGTATCCTACTAGGAGACTTTAACCTTGGCTTTAGCGACCCTGCAGACGCCAGTACAATCAATAACACCCTAGAGGAACTGGGCTTCACCCAGAAGATTACCGAGCCCACCCATATCAAAGGGAGAACTCTGGACTGGCTAGCCGTGCACAACTGCCCAGTCTTGGTCTCTGCCATACTCCCGCAGCCTTGGACAGACCACTATCTGATCTCGTTCACCCTAAAGGCAACCCCAGCACCAACCAACAACATAGCTCCAGCTATCCAATCCCGTAATAAAAAGAACATCACCCCTGACAATCTGATCCCGCTCATCATACCAACTCTGAACGCCATCCCAGATCACACTGATCCCCTTACGATGGTTGACATCTACAATAAAATTATGCTCTCATCCCTTGACTCTATAGCCCCTTTGAAGCTAAAAAAAGAGCAAGCCTCGGAAACACATTAACTCCTGGTTTTCACCTCACCTCAAAGCCCTCAGACAGGAAAAACAACGCTGCGAAAAACTTTGGCGAGCTTCCCCCTCAGAAAAAAACAAAAAATACCTGAGTAATCTAGCCTCCCAATATAAAAAAGAAATCATACTGGCTAAGCAATCGTCATTTAGCACGCGAATTGCACAAGCTAAATCTAACACTAGAGAGCTTTTCACAATTCTTAAAGAGATAGAATCCCCGATCCAAGCACCAGATTCGTGTATCAAAGATAAACACTGGTGCACGGGCATTCAAAATGCCCTAGCGAATAAAATCTTATCCCTCAAGACTAAGATAAGCACCAAAAAAGAATCTCTGCTCTCCTCTACCAAGCAGAGTACCATCCCCCACAAAAAGGTTCACCTGAGTCCACCCTCCCCCCCAGCGTACAACCCCTCCTTCAACTTCCACAAAGTATCCACCAAAGAGGTTGAAAATACCATTCTCACCCTCAAACCTTCAAACTGCCACGGAGATTTATGCCCCGCTCAACTGATCAAGGATGCTGCCCGTGATCTTGCTCCATTTATTACCAAACTAATAAATGCGTCTTTCACATCAGGCACCGTACCCAACAACTTAAAACAGTCTTGGGTCCTCCCTTTGCTTAAAAAACCGAACTTAGACCCTTCCACCCCAACTAACTACCGCCCTATCACCACAGTACCATTCCTTCTCAAAATCATTGACAAAATAGTTTACCAACAGATCCAACAACACCTTGAGCACTTCCAACTCTTAGGAGTCCGACAATCGGGCTTCAGGCCACAACACGGAACAGAAACCGCACTCATAGATCTCAAGACACAGATAGACGAGCTGAGAGACCAGGGGAAGACAGCACTATTGCTTCTCCTTGATCTCTCCGCGGCCTTTGATCTGGTCGACCATGAGATCTTGTGTAACCACCTACAAATAGCCGCCCACTTCTCTCAAGAAGCAACCAACTGGATCCATTCCTTCCTTAATAACCGTACGATGAGAGTCTTCTCACTATCTTCTGCGGCCGACCCCACCCCTATCACGTGTGGCGTGCCGCAAGGATCTTGCGTCTCCCCTACACTTTATAACATCTTCACGAAGCCCCTTTTCGATGATCTAGACGATCTAGGTGTCACCTACACTAATTATGCCGATGATACCCAAATCCTCATCCCGTTGTCGGGGGATTATGACAGAGATTTGGCCTTCGTTAATAAAGTGTACCTCATCATCCAGGCATGGATGGCCTCACACGGTCTATGCCTGAATGATGACAAGACGGAACTTCTCATTCTAGGCTCGACACACTACCTCAACAAACTGGGCCACAAATATTCATCATTCATAATTGACGATAACAAAATCATGGTAGCTAAGGAGGTTAAAACCCTCGGATTCTATCTAGATTCCACCCTTACCCTTAACAAACAAGTGAACGCAATGACATCCGCCACTTCCTACACTTGCAAACTCATCAGGGCAGCCAAACCCTTTCTCTCCCCCACCAACTGCACCACCTTGGCCAGGGCGCTGATCCTGTCCAAGCTGGACTATTGCAATGCCTTATACGTAGGGTGCAACAAATATATCTCTAACAAAATCCAAATCCTCCAAAATAATGCCCTCAGAGCGGCCCTCAGTATCCCAAAGAAAGCCCATATTTCAGATTCCAGAAGATCTGTCAATTGGCTATCCACCAAGGACAAGATATTCCTTAAATCGGTGTCTCTGATTCACAAATGCCTCCACCAAGCAGCCCCCCAATACCTCATCGCCAGATTTACCAGACCTACCCTCTCCCGCCCCTCAAGAACGGCCAACTCCAACCTTCTACTTGTGCCCAGGTTCAAACGTACTACATCTGGGGGCAATAGCTTTCCAGTAAAAGCAGCACAATTCTGGAACTCCCTCCCTCCGACTTGCAGGGAGGACCTACCCTACCACCAGTTCAGAGCCAGGACCGTCCACTGGCTCAAATCTCTCGACTCATAACGACTCTTGAGACCCGGACTCGCCAGTACCATGTGGCTCCTCATTGAATGTAAATATGTTTATAGTACTGCCCGAATATATATGCTCTAGCTTACTCATTGAATGTAAATATGTATATTACTGCCTCTAATGTACATGCTCTACCCATCCTATTTGGCGTGATACGTCCGGCAATGTAACCCCAGCTGGACCTCACCTTACTGTATGTAACGAAGCTTTGCAACCCTCTTGCTGCCTCTGCGCCCAGTTACCCTTGGGTTTGGTGCGCATTACAAATAAATAAATACAAATACAAATACAAATACAAATAATGCACCTGGCTGCAGTCCTCAATTCCTGGCTATTCTCATTCATCGTTATTGGGACTGCAATCCCCAGAAGCCCTAGCGGCCAGTGCTGCTTCCACCTGCTCAAGACCAGAGAGGGAGGAGGCAGATTGTCTTCAGGTGTGCTGCTACAGGTGCTGACAATTAGCCTGCCTCAGAACAGGGCAGGGCTGTATATAAGCAGCTGCCTGCAGGAGCACAGTGTCTTGCATCTTGAGATCTCCCCGCTCCTGTTTGCCTTGACCCGCTACTTTGTATGCTGTTCCTGTTGCTGCATTATCCTGTTTTGATCCAGTGCCCTTTCCGGGCTCCCTGCCTTGCAGCCGATCACGCTCCGCTGCCTTCTACCTACAGCCCTTGTCCTCTGGGCTTCCTGCCTTGCAGCCTATTACAGTCCTCTGCAGCCCTCTACAGTCAGCGGCCCTGCTCCTCTGGGCTCACTCCTTGCTGCCCTGCTCCTCTGGGCTCCTTGCCCTGCAGCCTGCCTCACTCCGGCTGCCTACTGTCCTTGTCCTCTGGGCTCCCTGCTCTGCAGCCTGCTTCACTCCGGCTGCCTACAATCCTAGTGCTCTGCTGCCCGCCTTGCAGCCTGCCTCACTCCGGCTGCCTACAATCCTTGTCCTCTGGGCTCCCTGCCCTGCAGCCTGCCTCACTCCGGCTGCCTACCGTCCTTGTCCTCTGGGCTCCCTGCCCTGCAGCCTGCTTCACTCCGGCTGCCGACAGCCCTTGTCCTCTGGGCTCCCTACCGTGCAGCTTGCAACCTTCTGCTGTCTTCAAGCGCTTGTTCCCTAGGCTCCCTACCTTGCAGCCTGCACCTCTTCGCTGCCTACAGCCCTGCTCCTCTGGGCTCCCTACCTAGCTGCCCTACCTAGCTGCCCTATTCTTTTGGGCTCTCTGTCTGTCGCCTACTACTAATCTCTCTCTGTCCTGTTCTTCTGGACTCCCTGCCTTTCAGACTACTACAGTCCTCCACAGTCCTATACAGTTTGCCTGCACCTAGTGCCACTCTTGACTGCAGACCTGCTTCCTACTTTGCAGCCTTCTGTTTTCCTGACTGCTGCTCCTTGTTCTCTTCCTTGAGTCCTCTGTACTCCACCTTAGGTTATCTATTTCAGTCTAACTGCCTTTCCTTCATTTCCTTCTGCTAGATTGCTCATTGACTTCCTTTTCGCTGGATATTTCTGTTCTTGTTTTCTCATGTGTCTTATGTAATCCCTTTGTACAGAGCTTGCCTGTTGGTTTCCGGCAGGCAACCTCTGCCCCTTCCTTTGTTGCGTTTTCAGTGTTACAGACACCCACTGCTGTTGTTCCCAGCCATGAGCATACAGCGTGGGCTTCTGTTATAGCAATCTGTGCAGAAGGCTGGAGTTTCCTAAGGTTCGTGGAACACTCTTTCCCATTTCAGCATACACCCCAAGAGGGAATCCAGTTTGTTTGTACCTTTGTATCTTTTGCCCCTTTTGGCTCACAGCTACTGTTTCCTACTCTTCTTTCTTGTTGAACTGCCTGCTGTGTGTGCTTATCTGCTACCTTACCTCAGCACAGCCACCCAAACCCTACTTGGGTATCCTGTGCCACTCTTAACAGAGTGCCATTCCTGACAGAATGCAAGACCAAAAAGATTCTTGTTCCATAGGCAGGAAGGGCACACACAGACCTAAGATGCTTTCTTTTCGGTTCAAGAAACCTCTGCAAAAATCTAAAGTTTTCTTAAGGACTGCAAACAAAAACCATAGTTTAAAAGGCAGACTCTCCCTAGTAAACAAAGGTTTACAAGCACAGTACTACACTCACTGGCTCGCTGACCCTTCCATGTGTAACTACTATGGCCCTCATTACGACCCTGGCGGAATTCGGAAAACGATGGCGGAAATGCAATACCGCCATCGAATAGCGCTCGGTGCGACTATGACCCGTCACCGCAAAGTACGAAGCCATTAGCGACACCGTAGTGAACGCCAACGCTAACTGCACCAAGCACGCTCGCGCGCGCCATGCCAAACCGTAAACACCACCATGGCGCAAGGGTACGCTAATTCCGACCCTAGCGGACATGTACCTAACGCCATCAAGCATGGCGGAATGTACCATTCCGCCATGGTGAGAAGTACGGCATCGCGAATCAACCGTAAACGGCCCCACTGAGTGCCTGTACACCGCTCCCTGCCCACAAAGTACAACTCCCCGTAGGTGCAATGAAGTCACAATGCAACCATTGAAATGTACAAGTCACCCATGCATGCCAACGAACAAATGAAACACAAGAGGGGCCAATGGGAGCTGCAGGGCACAGATGGCACGAATACAGAAGCCATCCCAATGGACATGACCACAGTCCCCCACCAAGAAACGCACGCAAACACAGGCACCTGTGACCAGCAATATTCCGAAAATCACATCATTCCACCAGTCCACCTGGCTGACCGGCATCTGTTACACAAAACCCAATCCCCCGCCCCTGAGCATGACAACATTCAAACAGTCATATTGGCAGCCCCCATCCCTGACCTCACGGGCTTCGTAGGCAAACGCGCCCAGTACAGTACCACGCAACTAAACTCCGAAGCTGGAACCCAATGCAGATCTCCTCACAATACATCGCTCCCCAAATAGGAATATGCCACATCACTTGCAAAGAAGAACGCTACACGGGCCAAATCAGAATAGAAATTTAATGCACAACAAAATCACCAAGCCCATACAGCCATCAGGCCATGAACTCCAAAACACATTTCACCATTGTGGGCTGCATCCGCAAGAAATGACCAGCCACTACTTGTGTGACGCCCTGTTCCATCATGGTACACAGAGCCACATTCACGTACGAAAAGGCAACATGGAAGCGCACACAACCGCAGGGCCGTCCCAATGGGGAGGCACTAGTCCAGCTGAAAGGCTGAAATGTTGCTCCGAGCCACCAGTACTGCGTAAGGGCATGTGGCCCATTGGCGATCGTCCCATAAGATCGTAATGCTGCTCCACTGATTAACACGAAGCAGCAGGTGTCGGGAGTAAAACCCATCTGCAGGAGTGGCATACAGATGGCAGTGGCAAAAGGGGAGGAGATACCTGTCAACCAAAAGAAAAGAAAAAGAACAGAATGGCCATCAGAACTACATTCGAACAACTCACTTCAATGATCACACTAAATCCACAGCCATATGCATGCTAGCCCACTCCAAAGGTTCATCACCACCCAAAAACCACTTGCGACTCATAACTATCTATATCGAGGTGTAAACACCATCACAAACGAGTGTACCTGTGCATGCGTCTGTCAAAACAGAATCCATCAGATGGGATTGGTAACGTGCATGGACACAAGTGTCTGAGGGCGCGTCGAGACAGGGAGGGCTCAACAAGGCCAGATAGACGATGGTCCCACTATGGCAGCCCTGCATCACATAGCGTAGGGGAGGCGGATAGATTCCAAGAAGCCCTGTACATGGCAAACTCTGTATCAAATCACCTGCCCATGCATCCATTCATCATTCCCTCATCCCGGGATTAAAACGCCTGAATATTTACTCACATAACATTAGAAATATCCATTGAGTCTGTGCGTTATGCAGCCTGCAAAATCCACAGTGCCCCAGCCCGGAATTCCAGTGTTGTGAAGTAACATGTATTTGGGAACGTCCGGCCTCATCGCCCACGTCGCTATTGCGCATCCCAAACCATTCATATCAATCATTGCATCCTCGCCATGGCCCCTGTCCCAAGGACATTGAACAATAGTACGTTATATTTGCAGTCAGACCTGTGGGCATTTCCTCGCCGCTAGCTGAAAACCGAAAGCGCCGCCCTTCGAATTCCTCATTTGCAACATCACGTCGAAGAGGCATCTGTGGCCGTTTGAAATCACTAATTAATCCATCTAGTGCGGCTGTGTGTGAAAATGGCAACTGCCTTCACCCACAAATGGGACGCCCCGCCCGTCGTTGCAACTCGGTACAGTGATGCATGAGGGCCCACCGTTACTCGAGTACTACGTACCACTGACCCTTCACAAGTCTGTTCGCGACTGCACAGATAGTATGTGAAACAATGGGACCACAGCAGAATGAACATATCAACCAATGTTACACGGCCATCGGGTACAAATACATGATTGCAATAGCAAGATGCCATTCCCCGAATTGCAGCGTTGTGTGCGGGACGTGCTCGGCCAAAGGGGAGAGCAGTTTGCACAGGTGGAATGAATCACCACAGGTGGAGGCCATACAGCCTGAAAACACATAAATTGCACAGCCAGTCTCCTCCCACAACCACACCGAAATGCTACCGGCAGGACTCGCGATGTTGGCCCTGGGGGACATGATAGCACTGCAAGTACTCCAACTCCAAGAAGAAGACGAACACCAACTACAACCGGCCGCACGGAGGAGACGCAGGAGGAGGAGGAGGGCAAGGCAGGGCCAGCAAGGGCCGCCAGCACAGCCACTACCACCACGCAGGCAGCCCGCAATCCCACGCCTCCGAGCACATCCGTTCAACCTCACTGATGAGCAGATCCACACCCTCTACCGTCTGGACCGGGACACCATAGCCGCCATTGTGGACATGACACAGGCTGACCTTGTCAGCATGATAGATAGCCCAACCGCCATCCCACCCCTACTGAAGGTGGTGTCTGTACTCCACTTCCTGGCCACAGGCACCTACCAGCACACAGTCGGACAGTTGCATGGCATTTCTCATCCACTGTTCTCACGGACACTATTGCAAGTGCTCGATGCCCTCCTGCAGCACGCAGACGACTACATCTCCCTACCACGCTCGGAGCAGGAAATTACCAACACAAAAGTGGGATTCCATGCACTTGCCGGCATACCGGGTTGCATTGGTGCCATCGACTGCACCCATGTGGAATTGGTCGTCCCACATGCCATGGAGGCCCAGTACCGCAACCGAAAACAATTTCATTCTCTGAATGTACAAATGGTGTGTGACTCCAACAGGATCATTACACATTGTTGTGCCCGATTCCCTGGATCAACCCATGATTCTATGGTCTTGAGGAACTCTACAATACCACGCTACATGGAGCGACACGCAGGGAACAGATCCTGGCTACTCGGTGAGTCTCATTACATGCATGATAATGTGGGGTATGTGATTCGGCAATGACCTGGCAGGAAGGGGGGGGGGGTGTGCGTACGTAGCAATGGCATTCCACATCATACGTTTCTCGTCCACATGCAGGTGATGCTGGATATCCACTGAAGAGATGGCTCCTCACACCAGTCCGGAACCCACGGGACCAGCATGAGGAGGACTACAACCATGCCCACTCACGTACCCGTGTAGTCATTGAACAGGCATTTGGCCTACTGAAGGGTCGTTTCCGCTGCCTCAGCAGGTCTGGCGGGGCACTCCTGTACCGCCATGTGAAGGTTGCAAAGATGGTGATGGCATGTGTCATGCTCCACAACATGTGCGTACGTAGAAATGTGCCCATGCCCCCTGACGCAGAACTGCAAGCACCTGATGATGGTCATGATGAGGGTGGGGATGTGGCAGCACCTCAAGGAGTCTGCGAGGCACCGGAGGGCCGTGACATTCGTCAGCATCTCATTGATGTATGCTTCTAGCACTCACGCCTGGTGGCTGATACATGGACACGGGACTCGTGCGTGTGTGTCTGGGACATGCACAATATGGACTGTACGCCTATGATGGCCTAGTACACAAAGATCAATGTCCACACATCTCATTGGTTGATCGTGCACTGTTTATGGCATATGTGATATCATGTTGTACACCCTATCGACCCGCCACCCAAGTGAGCCCAACACACCCCCTCCACCCTCCTACCTCCCCCCGAACACCAGTGTCCACAGATGCTCATTGTCAGTGGGCAGTCGCTATTGCAAGCCCCCTCTGCGGGTATCAGGGGCACCCCTGCCTGTGGAGCGCAGGTTCCTCCCAGATCTACGTTGGGGGCTGCCCTGGACGGAACTTGCAACGGATGATGTCTCTGCCTGCTCACGTCCATGCATGTCTCTAAGGGTTTGCGAGAGCTCAGTGAGCACACGGCGCACTGCGGCAAGTTCGGCACATACGTCCTTGGACGTCGCATGCAGTTCCCCCCTCAGGCTCTCGGTGCTTCTCTCCATTTGGACTCCCAGGCTCTCGGGGCTTCTCTCCATTTGTGCCCTTAGTGTCTCTGTACCTCTCTCCATTTCTGCCCTGAGTGTCTCAGTTGATGTTTCTATGTCTGCCTTAGTGCCCCCACATTCATCGGCATGGTCCTTGAGGAGCGTGGCCAGTTGCTGCTGTTGCACGATTAACTGGTCGAGGGACTGTTGCCTCTGCTGGGCCATGGCCATTTGCGGGGGTGTCACAGAGGGGCTGTTGACCTCATGTTGCCTTGCCACAGGGCTTGTGGGGGATGGCCAGTCGTCGTCTTGTGGGTGCCCCTGCGTGGTATCCTCATGTTGTACGGGATGGGACAGACAGGGGGATTGGGACAGGTCATGGATGGATCTGACTTCGACATCCCTGTCTTCTGTGTCGGAGCATGCTGCCATCAATGGGGTGTCACCTATGGTGCTGCTGCCACCAGAGGCAGTGCCTTCTGTGGCATCCGTTGGGGGGACCTGTGGTGGTGGTGGTGTGGGCATGCTGGCTGCTGGGGTGCCTGTTGATGTTCCCTCCTCTGTGCTGCCACCTGATTTGTGCTGCTGCCGTGTCTTGATGCGTGCAGCTGAGGTGGAGGGTCTTTGGCCGTTGGTCTTGGCCCTCTTTGCAGGTGTGCTGGTAGGGGTGTCCTGAAGCTCGTCGTTTGGATCGGACCCTGTGGTGGAGTAAAGGAGGGCGAGGGTTATTGATGGGTCTGTGGGAATTGGAATGGCATTGTATCACATGCATTGGGGTGGTACCTGAGGGTGATTTGGGTCGGGGCCTTGGAGGTGCTTTCATTTGTGTGTGGAGTGAGGGTGCAGTTGTTTGGCAGCCTGCAGTTAGGGTGTACCTGCTGCACGTGTAGTGCGTGTTTTAGGGGTTTTTAATTATTTATGTATTTATTGTGGGTTTTAACGTGCGCTATCAGGCCGATGTGTGTGGACGTTCTCCTGGACATGTGTTTCTGTTGCACTATGTGGACACATGGTACTTCACATGGATGGACTTTGTGGATTTGGCATTGTTTTATCTGGCCCACCTACCTGAATCTTCGGATGTCTGCACTCCTTTCTCCATCCCTCCGACTCCCTCTATGCTCTCCATTCCGATGGTGGAGGCACAGATTTCTTCCCAGGGGGTCAACTTGATGGGTGATTCAGGACCTCCCCCGGTGGCTGTGGCAATGTTGCGGTTGGCAGAGAGTATGCTGCGGACGCGTATCCGCAGGTCGTCCCATCGCTTTCGGCATTGCTGTGGGGTGCGGGGTGCGGTCCCCACCGCACTTACCCGCTGTGCCACCAGAGCCCATATGGCCTTCTTGTTTGCAAGTGCCGTCCTGGTCATTTGTGTGCAGAAGACGACGGCAGCATTTTCCTGGAGGGTCTCTGTTAGCACGGTGAGTTCCTCACGGGAGAAGTGGACCTGCCGCTTGCGGTCGCACGCTTTCTTCGCTACTTTTCCCATTTTTCTTGGTTTCGCTAGGGTGGATGACGGGTTGGGGTGTGTCTCAGGGTAGTGTTTTTAGTGGTTGTGTGGTTTTAGTGGTTTTATAGGTGTACGGCGGGATGTTTCCCGTTCCGGGCCCATGTTTTTACTTCCGTTTCCGTATATTTCCGGTCACCGTACTTTCCGGTAGGCGCACACTGCGGTGTCCGCTGTGATGGGTGGCGGTATTGCACCTAGGGCGCCGTACGGCGGCGGTGTGGGCCGTTTTGGGGTCATTTCCGCCATCGCGGACTTTGCACTTCCGCCATGGCGTGGTGCTCGTGCCCGATGGGTCGGAATGGGCCGCACTTTGCTCCTTCGTGCAATGGCGGAAACGCTATTTACGCTGTGGCGGTCCGGTCAGTCACTTTCCGCCAGGGTCGTAATGAGGGCCTATGACATTTGCAACTATGAGCCGCAGTCTCTATCTATAGAAGAGCTACAGCAAGAAAATGAATTCCTGCAGATTTTGTTAGCCCAACTAGTGGAAAACACTCATGCGGTTTCTGGCATTTCTTCTGACACTACATTCGACATTCAGCCGGTAAACGAACCTTGTATTCCTTTATCCCAGGCTACCCTGTCTGAGGACCAATGTCGTAACACTGCTACAGTCAAGGATATTGCACTCATTGTGGCAGACTCTCAACCAGAGTACGCTGTTGCCAAAGTGATATGCTCAAGATCAGCTTGGCAAGCTACACAACCTCCCCTGACTGCTGTAAACACTCATTTAACCGGACAAGGCATTCAGTATCCTGAGGTTAGTGCAGCTGGTCCTGGGTACAAAAGACCAATACTGACCATCGGTTGTCTTAATGCTTCCCCAGTAACTACTAACCATGATAACTCTAAGGTCAGTCTTCCTATTGCAACACCCGAATTTTCTGCTGCACCAGATTCTGAAGCTGTAGAACAGGCTAATGGGACATACCTGTTACAAGAACAACTCTTAAGCCTTAAAAGACAAACCGAAGACCTCTATGATGAATTTGTCTATCTGCATTATAAGAATCTAGCTAAGGGACACAATTTACCAGACCATCTGACACTATGTCCAACACCCGACATTCTGTCTTTAGAGTTTAACAGATTAAGGCCTGTACTGGTAACACAGAAGAGGATACAGACTTATACAGAGCAGTTGGAAGACCTGAACTTGGCATATACATACCAGTTAAAGCTTGACACCGCTCATTCACTTACTAGCCACAGTAACACAGGCTGTCGTTCAGATAGTGAAGAATGGACTCCTCCAGTGGGCCAGATCGCTCACACGGCCATGTCACCAAAGATCAAGTGTAATCATCTGACTGGACATTCCGCAGAGTCAAAGGATTGTTCCATTTTTGCCCTTGATGTCAGTCCTTTATTCCCACTTACAGCCTCTACTGAAGTGACCAGATCTGACATGTATTCTGCTTCTATGAACATTGGCACTCCTGACCAGGAGTCAGATCCTGAAACATAACCAGTACCTGTCTGGAATCCAACTTTGCCTACTGTCAATACCCCAGATCCATGTATCAACTTGGGCACACAAGACTTTGCAGGCCAGCCTTCGGAAGGCTTACCCTTTCCTGGTCCTACATCCACCATGCTACTTGTTACAAGATCTGCTAGCCCAATCTCTGCTGCTCCCCCTGCTAGTACTCCTGAATCTGCTACTGATGCCTCATCTCAGATCACTCCTACTGCAGTCGAAGCACCCCCTTCCTCTCTGCCTGCAAGGACAGTACCTGTTGCAAAGCCAGTTAAAAGTTCTACTATTAAGGCTACAGCTCCGGTAGATCCCGTTGGTGCCTCTGCAGCACCTAAACTACCAGTCACAACACCATCAGTCTCAGTTGCGTCCCTGTCGGCTGGTGCTCCTGTGACACCTATACTTCCAGCTGTTACAGCATCTGAACTTCCTACTGCCATTCCTGATCTTCCTGCAACTCATGGTGTTCCTGCAACATGTGTTACTCCTGAAGTCTCTGTCGCAAATCTGCATGTTGCCATTGCTGCTTCTGACTATTTGGACGACCGTCCTAGAGCAACCAATTCAGCTGAATCTCTGGTTCCACCTTTCAGCACTGTACCATTGCCAGTCCTAAGGAAGACCACTTCTTTCAAAGCAATATATGCCATGGAGTCTGCAGCACATCTCCACAGTTCCTCAGTTCATGAACGCACTGTTGGGTTTTTGGTCCCTAAGAAGTTGTCTTTTCTGAATTATACCTCAAAGGTTCGAAACATTGGTAATGTCTCCTCCCTTCAAGACTCTCACCTTGCAGCATTAAACAGTTTTTGGTGCTTCATGATGTGCCTTTTTGGTATACGACTCTCTCACGGTGTGACAGGCCTTGGACGTGCTCTTCTTGTTGGTCAGTCTTCAGGGGGCCTGGAGAGGGGCATGGAGAGGGGCATACTGTCATGCCCGAGCCGCTGGCGCACACATTGGCAACCATCATGGACTACTTGGTACTCATTTATCCTCCTAATACTCCTTGAACAACTCCTTTTCACGCCTTGGTCTTTTATTTCCATTTGCTCAACTTTGGTTCTTTCTTATTTTATTCAATTAACTACATTTACCTGCACCTTACCAAGCGATCTATGCTCTCGTGCCTGATTGCTAAAAATCTGAACCTAAGCGACCCATTGCCTTTGCACTATGTTAGTGACCTTGCTCTCGTACTTTGATTGCCCAAATCGACCTTAGGTGCCCCACTAGACTAGACTCACACTACCAGACATTAACTACAGTGCACCAGTCTATTCTGCCAACTTTACAATGTATCTCCATGCACTTTACACAGTGTTACTGAGATTAATGCTGCACATCTTGAACAGCCAACACCCAATCATGCTATCCAACTCATCAGGACTTGAACTTGCACATAACCCACACATATTAACTGAAATGAACTCCACACCCTGTCCTGTTCGCATGAGCAACCTTAGACTACGCGCCAGACTTACAAGACTCTATGACCCCCGACCCAAACCAACCCACAGCAAGGCAACCAGGAATCCATCTCTACACCCTCTTCAATTGAACAGTAGACTCCACCGGGAGCCCATCCGTGACCAGAAAAGTACTTACGAATCTGCGCCATTACTTTTAAACCCAGCAGATCGAGGAACCAAGGGTGCACTAATAAATGCCCGCTCTATGGTAGCTCATGCATCAAACATCGCTGACCTGTTACACAATGAAGACCTGGACTTCTTAGCGGTTACTGAATCTTGGCTTCACCCCACGGCAGGCCCTGCAATTATGCTAGCAGTCCCAGATGACTACACGCTACTAAGACTTGATCGCACCACTTCTAGAGGTGGAGGTCTTGCCATCATAGCCAAACCCAAATTTACTATCATAATTGAATCACCCACTAATGTTAGTTCCTGTGAATCTCTAACAGCTAAGTTAATACTTTCTAGTACTCAATCCATCTCCATCCACCTTATCTACCGACCACCGGGCCCCCTAGGATCATTCGAAGAAGACCTCACAGACATCCTATCAAATAATCTTAAAAACTCTTCACAACGTATCCTACTAGGAGACTTTAACCTTGGCTTTAGCGACCCTGCAGACGCCAGTACAATCAATAACACCCTAGAGGAACTGGGCTTCACCCAGAAGATTACCGAGCCCACCCATATCAAAGGGAGAACTCTGGACTGGCTAGCCGTGCACAACTGCCCAGTCTTGGTCTCTGCCATACTCCCGCAGCCTTGGACAGACCACTATCTGATCTCGTTCACCCTAAAGGCAACCCCAGCACCAACCAACAACATAGCTCCAGCTATCCAATCCCGTAATAAAAAGAACATCACCCCTGACAATCTGATCCCGCTCATCATACCAACTCTGAACGCCATCCCAGATCACACTGATCCCCTTACGATGGTTGACATCTACAATAAAATTATGCTCTCATCCCTTGACTCTATAGCCCCTTTGAAGCTAAAAAAGAGCAAGCCTCGGAAACACATTAACTCCTGGTTTTCACCTCACCTCAAAGCCCTCAGACAGGAAAAACAACGCTGCGAAAAACTTTGGCGAGCTTCCCCCTCAGAAAAAAACAAAAAATACCTGAGTAATCTAGCCTCCCAATATAAAAAAGAAATCATACTGGCTAAGCAATCGTCATTTAGCACGCGAATTGCACAAGCTAAATCTAACACTAGAGAGCTTTTCACAATTCTTAAAGAGATAGAATCCCCGATCCAAGCACCAGATTCGTGTATCAAAGATAAACACTGGTGCACGGGCATTCAAAATGCCCTAGCGAATAAAATCTTATCCCTCAAGACTAAGATAAGCACCAAAAAAGAATCTCTGCTCTCCTCTACCAAGCAGAGTACCATCCCCCACAAAAAGGTTCACCTGAGTCCACCCTCCCCCCCAGAGTACAACCCCTCCTTCAACTTCCACAAAGTATCCACCAAAGAGGTTGAAAATACCATTCTCACCCTCAAACCTTCAAACTGCCATGGAGATTTATGCCCCGCTCAACTGATCAAGGATGCTGCCCATGATCTTGCTCCATTTATTACCAAACTAATAAATGCGTCTTTCACATCAGGCACCGTACCCAACAACTTAAAACAGTCTTGGGTCCTCCCTTTGCTTAAAAAACCGAACTTAGACCCTTCCACCCCAACTAACTACCGCCCTATCACCACAGTACCATTCCTTCTCAAAATCATTGACAAAATAGCTTACCAACAGATCCAACAACACCTTGAGCACTTCCAACTCTTAGGAGTCCGACAATCGGGCTTCAGGCCACAACACAGAACAGAAACCGCACTCATAGATCTCAAGACACAGATAGACGAGCTGAGAGACCAGGGGAAGACAGCACTATTGCTTCTCCTTGATCTCTCCGCGGCCTTTGATCTGGTCGACCATGAGATCTTGTGTAACCACCTACAAATAGCCACCCACTTCTCTCAAGAAGCAACCAACTGGATCCATTCCTTCCTTAATAACCGTACGATGAGAGTCTTCTCACTATCTTCTGCGGCCGACCCCACCCCTATCACGTGTGGCGTGCCGCAAGGATCTTGCGTCTCCCCTACACTTTATAACATCTTCACGAAGCCCCTTTTCGATGATCTAGACGATCTAGGTGTCACCTACACTAATTATGCCGATGATACCCAGATCCTCATCCCGTTGTCGGGGGATTATGACAGGGATTTGGCCTTCGTTAATAAAGTGTACCTCATCATCCAGGCATGGATGGCCTCACACGGTCTATGCCTGAATGATGACAAGACGGAACTTCTCATTCTAGGCTCGACACACTACCTCAACAAACTGGGCCACAAATATTCATCATTCATAATTGACGATAACAAAATCATGGTAGCTAAGGAGGTTAAAACCCTCGGATTCTATCTAGATTCCACCCTTACCCTTAACAAACAAGTGAACGCAATGGCATCCGCCACTTCCTACACTTGCAAACTCATCAGGGCAGCCAAACCCTTTCTCTCCCCCACCAACTGCACCACCTTGGCCAGGGCGCTGATCCTGTCCAAGCTGGACTATTGCAATGCCTTATACGTAGGGTGCAACAAATATATCTCTAACAAAATCCAAATCCTCCAAAATAATGCCCTCAGAGCGGCCCTCAGTATCCCAAAGAAAGCCCATATTTCAGATTCCAGAAGATCTGTCAATTGGCTATCCACCAAGGACAAGATATTCCTTAAATCGGTGTCTCTGATTCACAAATGCCTCCACCAAGCAGCCCCCCAATACCTCATCGCCAGATTTACCAGACCTACCCTCTCCCGCCCCTCAAGAACGGCCAACTCCAACCTTCTACTTGTGCCCAGGTTCAAACGTACTACATCTGGGGGCAATAGCTTTCCAGTAAAAGCAGCACAATTCTGGAACTCCCTCCCTCCGACTTGCAGGGAGGACCTACCCTACCACCAGTTCAGAGCCAGGACCGTCCACTGGCTCAAATCTCTCGGCTCATAACGACTCTTGAGACCCGGACTCGCCAGTACCATGTGGCTCCTCATTGAATGTAAATATGTTTATAGTACTGCCCGAATATATATGCTCTAGCTTACTCATTGAATGTAAATATGTATATTACTGCCTCTAATGTACATGCTCTACCCATCCTATTTGGCGTGATACGTCCGGCAATGTAACCCCAGCTGGACCTCACCTTACTGTATGTAACGAAGCTTTGCAACCCTCTTGCTGCCTCTGCGCCCAGTTACCCTTGGGTTTGGTGCGCATTACAAATAAATAAATACAAATACAAATACAAATACAAATACAAATAATGCACCTGGCTGCAGTCCTCAATTCCTGGCTATTCTCATTCATCGTTATTGGGACTGCAATCCCCAGAAGCCCTAGCGGCCAGTGCTGCTTCCACCTGCTCAAGACCAGAGAGGGAGGAGGCAGATTGTCTTCAGGTGTGCTGCTACAGGTGCTGTCAATTAGCCTGCCTCAGAACAGGGCAGGGCTGTATATAAGCAGCTGCCTGCAGGAGCACAGTGTCTTGCATCTTGAGATCTCCCCGCTCCTGTTTGCCTTGACCCGCTACTTTGTATGCTGTTCCTGTTGCTGCATTATCCTGTTTTGATCCAGTGCCCTTTCCGGGCTCCCTGCCTTGCAGCCGATCACGCTCCGCTGCCTTCTACCTACAGCCCTTGTCCTCTGGGCTTCCTGCCTTGCAGCCTATTACAGTCCTCTGCAGCCCTCTACAGTCAGCGGCCCTGCTCCTCTGGGCTCACTCCTTGCTGCCCTGCTCCTCTGGGCTCCTTGCCCTGCAGCCTGCCTCACTCCGGCTGCCTACTGTCCTTGTCCTCTGGGCTCCCTGCTCTGCAGCCTGCTTCACTCCAGCTGCCTACAATCCTAGTCCTCTGCTGCCCGCCTTGCAGCCTGCCTCACTCCGGCTGCCTACAATCCTTGTCCTCTGGGCTCCCTGCCCTGCAGCCTGCCTCACTCCGGCTGCCTACCGTCCTTGTCCTCTGGGCTCCCTGCCCTGCAGCCTGCTTCACTCCGGCTGCCTACAGCCCTTGTCCTCTGGGCTCCCTACCGTGCAGCTTGCAACCTTCTGCTGTCTTCAAGCGCTTGTTCCCTAGGCTCCCTACCTTGCAGCCTGCACCTCTTCGCTGCCTACAGCCCTGCTCCTCTGGGCTCCCTACCTAGCTGCCCTACCTAGCTGCCCTATTCTTTTGGGCTCTCTGTCTGTCGCCTACTACTAATCTCTCTCTGTCCTGTTCTTCTGGACTCCCTGCCTTTCAGACTACTACAGTCCTCCACAGTCCTATACAGTTTGCCTGCACCTAGTGCCACTCTTGACTGCAGACCTGCTTCCTACTTTGCAGCCTTCTGTTTTCCTGACTGCTGCTCCTTGTTCTCTTCCTTGAGTCCTCTGTACTCCACCTTAGGTTATCTATTTCAGTCTAACTGCCTTTCCTTCATTTCCTTCTGCTAGATTGCTCATTGACTTCCTTTTCGCTGGATATTTCTGTTCTTGTTTTCTCATGTGTCTTATGTAATCCCTTTGTACAGAGCTTGCCTGTTGGTTTCCGGCAGGCAACCTCTGCCCCTTCCTTTGTTGCGTTTTCAGTGTTACAGACACCCACTGCTGTTGTTCCCAGCCATGAGCATACAGCGTGGGCTTCTGTTATAGCAATCTGTGCAGAAGGCTGGAGTTTCCTAAGGTTCGTGGAACACTCTTTCCCATTTCAGCATACACCCCAAGAGGGAATCCAGTTTGTTTGTACCTTTGTATCTTTTGCCCCTTTTGGCTCACAGCTACTGTTTCCTACTCTTCTTTCTTGTTGAACTGCCTGCTGTGTGTGCTTATCTGCTACCTTACCTCAGCACAGCCACCCAAACCCTACTTGGGTATCCTGTGCCACTCTTAACAGAGTGCCATTCCTGACAGAATGCAAGACCAAAAAGATTCTTGTTCCATAGGCAGGAAGGGCACACACAGACCTAAGATGCTTTCTTTTCGGTTCAAGAAACCTCTGCAAAAATCTAAAGTTTTCTTAAGGACTGCAAACAAAAACCATAGTTTAAAAGGCAGACTCTCCCTAGTAAACAAAGGTTTACAAGCACAGTACTACACTCACTGGCTCGCTGACCCTTCCATGTGTAACTACTATGGCCCTCATTACGACCCTGGCGGAATTCGGAAAACGATGGCGGAAATGCAATACCGCCATCGAATAGCGCTCGGTGCGACTATGACCCGTCACCGCAAAGTACGAAGCCATTAGCGACACCGTAGTGAACGCCAACGCTAACTGCACCAAGCACGCGCGCGCGCGCCATGCCAAACCGTAAACACCACCATGGCGCAAGGGTACGCTAATTCCGACCCTAGCGGACATGTACCTAACGCCATCAAGCATGGCGGAATGTACCATTCCGCCATGGTGAGAAGTACGGCATCGCGAATCAACCGTAAACGGCCCCACTGAGTGCCTGTACACCGCTCCCTGCCCACAAAGTACAACTCCCCGTAGGTGCAATGAAGTCACAATGCAACCATTGAAATGTACAAGTCACCCATGCATGCCAACGAACAAATGAAACACAAGAGGGGCCAATGGGAGCTGCAGGGCACAGATGGCACGAATACAGAAGCCATCCCAATGGACATGACCACAGTCCCCCACCAAGAAACGCACGCAAACACAGGCACCTGTGACCAGCAATATTCCGAAAATCACATCATTCCACCAGTCCACCTGGCTGACCGGCATCTGTTACACAAAACCCAATCCCCCGCCCCTGAGCATGACAACATTCAAACAGTCATATTGGCAGCCCCCATCCCTGACCTCACGGGCTTCGTAGGCAAACGCGCCCAGTACAGTACCACGCAACTAAACTCCGAAGCTGGAACCCAATGCAGATCTCCTCACAATACATCGCTCCCCAAATAGGAATATGCCACATCACTTGCAAAGAAGAACGCTACACGGGCCAAATCAGAATAGAAATTTAATGCACAACAAAATCACCAAGCCCATACAGCCATCAGGCCATGAACTCCAAAACACATTTCACCATTGTGGGCTGCATCCGCAAGAAATGACCAGCCACTACTTGTGTGACGCCCTGTTCCATCATGGTACACAGAGCCACATTCACGTACGAAAAGGCAACATGGAAGCGCACACAACCGCAGGGCCGTCCCAATGGGGAGGCACTAGTCCAGCTGAAAGGCCGAAATGTTGCTCCGAGCCACCAGTACTGCGTAAGGGCATGTGGCCCATTGGCGATCGTCCCATAAGATCGTAATGCTGCTCCACTGATTAACACGAAGCAGCAGGTGTCGGGAGTAAAACCCATCTGCAGGAGTGGCATACAGATGGCAGTGGCAAAAGGGGAGGAGATACCTGTCAACCAAAAGAAAAGAAAAAGAACAGAATGGCCATCAGAACTACATTCGAACAACTCACTTCAATGATCACACTAAATCCACAGCCATATGCATGCTAGCCCACTCCAAAGGTTCATCACCACCCAAAAACCACTTGCGACTCATAACTATCTATATCGAGGTGTAAACACCATCACAAACGAGTGTACCTGTGCATGCGTCTGTCAAAACAGAATCCATCAGATGGGATTGGTAACGTGCATGGACACAAGTGTCTGAGGGCGCGTCGAGACAGGGAGGGCTCAACAAGGCCAGATAGACGATGGTCCCACTATGGCAGCCCTGCATCACATAGCGTAGGGGAGGCGGATAGATTCCAAGAAGCCCTGTACATGGCAAACTCTGTATCAAATCACCTGCCCATGCATCCATTCATCATTCCCTCATCCCGGGATTAAAACGCCTGAATATTTACTCACATAACATTAGAAATATCCATTGAGTCTGTGCGTTATGCAGCCTGCAAAATCCACAGTGCCCCAGCCCGGAATTCCAGTGTTGTGAAGTAACATGTATTTGGGAACGTCCGGCCTCATCGCCCACGTCGCTATTGCGCATCCCAAACCATTCATATCAATCATTGCATCCTCGCCATGGCCCCTGTCCCAAGGACATTGAACAATAGTACGTTATATTTGCAGTCAGACCTGTGGGCATTTCCTCGCCGCTAGCTGAAAACCGAAAGCGCCGCCCTTCGAATTCCTCATTTGCAACATCACGTCGAAGAGGCATCTGTGGCCGTTTGAAATCACTAATTAATCCATCTAGTGCGGCTGTGTGTGAAAATGGCAACTGCCTTCACCCACAAATGGGACGCCCCGCCCGTCGTTGCAACTCGGTACAGTGATGCATGAGGGCCCACCGTTACTCGAGTACTACGTACCACTGACCCTTCACAAGTCTGTTCGCGACTGCACAGATAGTATGTGAAACAATGGGACCACAGCAGAATGAACATATCAACCAATGTTACACGGCCATCGGGTACAAATACATGATTGCAATAGCAAGATGCCATTCCCCGAATTGCAGCGTTGTGTGCGGGACGTGCTCGGCCAAAGGGGAGAGCAGTTTGCACAGGTGGAATGAATCACCACAGGTGGAGGCCATACAGCCTGAAAACACATAAATTGCACAGCCAGTCTCCTCCCACAACCACACCGAAATGCTACCGGCAGGACTCGCGATGTTGGCCCTGGGGGACATGATAGCACTGCAAGTACTCCAACTCCAAGAAGAAGACGAACACCAACTACAACCGGCCGCACGGAGGAGACGCAGGAGGAGGAGGAGGCCAAGGCAGGGCCAGCAAGGGCCGCCAGCACAGCCACTACCACCACGCAGGCAGCCCGCAATCCCACGCCTCCGAGCACATCCGTTCAACCTCACTGATGAGCAGATCCACACCCTCTACCGTCTGGACCGGGACACCATAGCCGCCATTGTGGACATGACACAGGCTGACCTTGTCAGCATGATAGATAGCCCAACCGCCATCCCACCCCTACTGAAGGTGGTGTCTGTACTCCACTTCCTGGCCACAGGCACCTACCAGCACACAGTCGGACAGTTGCATGGCATTTCTCAGCCACTGTTCTCACGGACACTATTGCAAGTGCTCGATGCCTTCCTGCAGCACGCAGACGACTACATCTCCCTACCACGCTCGGAGCAGGAAATTACCAACACAAAAGTGGGATTCCATGCACTTGCCGGCATACCGGGTTGCATTGGTGCCATCGACTGGACCCATGTGGAATTGGTCGTCCCACATGCCATGGAGGCCCAGTACCGCAACCGAAAACAATTTCATTCTCTGAATGTACAAATGGTGTGTGACTCCAACAGGATCATTACACATTGTTGTGCCCGATTCCCTGGATCAACCCATGATTCTATGGTCTTGAGGAACTCTACAATACCACGCTACATGGAGCGACACGCAGGGAACAGATCCTGGCTACTCGGTGAGTCTCATTACATGCATGATAATGTGGGGTATGTGATTCGGCAATGACCTGGCAGGAAGGGGGGGGGGGTGTGCGTACGTAGCAATGGCATTCCACATCATACGTTTCTCGTCCACATGCAGGTGATGCTGGATATCCACTGAAGAGATGGCTCCTCACACCAGTCCGGAACCCACGGGACCAGCATGAGGAGGACTACAACCATGCCCACTCACGTACCCGTGTAGTCATTGAACAGGCATTCGGCCTACTGAAGGGTCGTTTCCGCTGCCTCAGCAGGTCTGGCGGGGCACTCCTGTACCGCCATGTGAAGGTTGCAAAGATGGTGATGGCATGTGTCATGCTCCACAACATGTGCGTACGTAGAAATGTGCCTATGCCCCCTGATGCAGAACTGCAAGCACCTGATGATGGTCATGATGAGGGTGGGGATGTGGCAGCACCTCAAGGAGTCTGCGAGGCACCGGAGGGCCGTGACATTCGTCAGCATCTCATTGATGTATGCTTCTAGCACTCACGCCTGGTGGCTGATACATGGACACGGGACTCGTGCGTGTGTGTCTGGGACATGCACAATATGGACTGTACGCCTATGATGGCCTAGTACACAAAGATCAATGTCCACACATCTCATTGGTTGATCGTGCACTGTTTATGGCATATGTGATATCATGTTGTACACCCTATCGACCCGCCACCCAAGTGAGCCCAACACACCCCCTCCACCCTCCTACCTCCCCCCCGAACACCAGTGTCCACAGATGCTCATTGTCAGTGGGCAGTCGCTATTGCAAGCCCCCTCTGCGGGTATCCGGGGCACCCCTGCCTGTGGAGCGCAGGTTCCTCCCAGATCTACGTTGGGGGCTGCCCTGGACGGAACTTGCAACGGATGATGTCTCTGCCTGCTCACGTCCATGCATGTCCCTAAGGGTTTGCGAGAGCTCAGTGAGCACACGGCGCACTGCGGCAAGTTCGGCACATACGTCCTTGGACGTCGCATGCAGTTCCCCCCTCAGGCTCTCGGTGCTTCTCTCCATTTGGACTCCCAGGCTCTCGGTGCTTCTCTCCATTTGTGCCCTTAGTGTCTCTGTACCTCTCTCCATTTCTGCCCTGAGTGTCTCAGTTGATGTTTCTATGTCTGCCTTAGTGCCCCCACATTCATCGGCATGGTCCTTGAGGAGCGTGGCCAGTTGCTGCTGTTGCACGATTAACTGGTCGAGGGACTGTTGCCTCTGCTGGGCCATGGCCATTTGCGGGGGTGTCACAGAGGGGCTGTTGACCTCATGTTGCCTTGCCACAGGGCTTGTGGGGGATGGCCAGTCGTCGTCTTGTGGGTGCCCCTGCGTGGTATCCTCATGTTGTACGGGATGGGACAGACAGGGGGATTGGGACAGGTCATGGATGGATCTGACTTCGACATCCCCGTCTTCTGTGTCGGAGCATGCTGCCATCAATGGGGTGTCACCTATGGTGCTGCTGCCACCAGAGGCAGTGCCTTCTGTGGCATCCGTTGGGGGGACCTGTGGTGGTGGTGGTGTGGGCATGCTGGCTGCTGGGGTGCCTGTTGATGTTCCCTCCTCTGTGCTGCCACCTGATTTGTGCTGCTGCCGTGTCTTGATGCGTGCAGCTGAGGTGGAGGGTCTTTGGCCGTTGGTCTTGGCCCTCTTTGCAGGTGTGCTGGTAGGGGTGTCCTGAAGCTCGTCGTTTGGATCGGACCCTGTGGTGGAGTAAAGGAGGGCGAGGGTTATTGATGGGTCTGTGGGAAATGGAATGGCATTGTATCACATGCATTGGGGTGGTACCTGAGGGTGATTTGGGTCGGGGCCTTGGAGGTGCTTTCATTTGTGTGTGGAGTGAGGGTGCAGTTGTTTGGCAGCCTGCAGTTAGGGTGTACCTGCTGCACGTGTAGTGCGTGTTTTAGGGGTTTTTAATTATTTATGTATTTATTGTGGGTTTTAACGTGCGCTATCAGGCCGATGTGTGTGGACATTCTCCTGGACATGTGTTTCTGTTGCACTATGTGGACACATGGTACTTCACATGGATGGACTTTGTGGATTTGGCATTGTTTTATCTGGCCCACCTACCTGAATCTTCGGATGTCTGCACTCCTTTCTCCATCCCTCCGACTCCCTCTATGCTCTCCATTCCGATGGTGGAGGCACAGATTTCTTCCCAGGGGGTCAACTTGATGGGTGATTCAGGACCTCCCCCGGTGGCTGTGGCAATGTTGCGGTTGGCAGAGAGTATGCTGCGGACGCGTATCCGCAGGTCGTCCCATCGCTTTCGGCATTGCTGTGGGGTGCGGGGTGCGGTCCCCACCGCACTTACCCGCTGTGCCACCAGAGCCCATATGGCCTTCTTGTTTGCAAGTGCCGTCCTGGTCATTTGTGTGCAGAAGACGACGGCAGCATTCTCCTGGAGGGTCTCTGTTAGCACGGTGAGTTCCTCACGGGAGAAGTGGACCTGCCGCTTGCGGTCGCACGCTTTCTTCGCTACTTTTCCCATTTTTCTTGGTTTCGGTAGGGTGGATGACGGGTTGGGGTGTGTCTCAGGGTAGTGTTTTTAGTGGTTGTGTGGTTTTAGTGGTTTTATAGGTGTACGGCGGGATGTTTCCCGTTCCGGGCCCATGTTTTTACTTCCGTTTCCGTATATTTCCGGTCACCGTACTTTCCGGTAGGCGCACACTGCGGTGTCCGCTGTGATGGGTGGCGGTATTGCACCTAGGGCGCCGTACGGCGGCGGTGTGGGCCGTTTTGGGGTCATTTCCGCCATCGCGGACTTTGTACTTCCGCCATGGCGTGGTGCTCGTGCCCGATGGGTCGGAATGGGCCGCACTTTGCTCCTTCGTGCAATGGCGGAAACGCTATTTACGCTGTGGCGGTCCGGTCAGTCACTTTCCGCCAGGGTCGTAATGAGGGCCTATGACATTTGCAACTATGAGCCGCAGTCTCTATCTATAGAAGAGCTACAGCAAGAAAATGAATTCCTGCAGATTTTGTTAGCCCAACCAGTGGAAAACACTCATGCGGTTTCTGGCATTTCTTCTGACACTACATTCGACATTCAGCCGGTAAACGAACCTTGTATTCCTTTATCCCAGGCTACCCTGTCTGAGGACCAATGTCGTAACACTGCTACAGTCAAGGATATTGCACTCATTGTGGCAGACTCTCAACCAGAGTACGCTGTTGCCAAAGTGATATGCTCAAGATCAGCTTGGCAAGCTACACAACCTCCCCTGACTGCTGTAAACACTCATTTAACCGGACAAGGCATTCAGTATCCTGAGGTTAGTGCAGCTGGTCCTGGGTACAAAAGACCAATACTGACCATCGGTTGTCTTAATGCTTCCCCAGTAACTACTAACCATGATAACTCTAAGGTCAGTCTTCCTATTGCAACACCCGAATTTTCTGCTGCACCAGATTCTGAAGCTGTAGAACAGGCTAATGGGACATACCTGTTACAAGAACAACTCTTAAGCCTTAAAAGACAAACCGAAGACCTCTATGATGAATTTGTCTATCTGCATTATAAGAATCTAGCTAAGGGACACAATTTACCAGACCATCTGACACTATGTCCAACACCCGACATTCTGTCTTTAGAGTTCAACAGATTAAGGCCTGTACTGGTAACACAGAAGAGGATACAGACTTATACAGAGCAGTTGGAAGACCTGAACTTGGCATATACATACCAGTTAAAGCTTGACACCGCTCATTCACTTACTAGCCACAGTAACACAGGCTGTCGTTCAGATAGTGAAGAATGGACTCCTCCAGTGGGCCAGATCGCTCACACGGCCATTACACCAAAGATCAAGTGTAATCATCTGACTGGACATTCCGCTGAGTCAAAGGATTGTTCCATTCTTGCCCTTGATGTCAGTCCTTTACTCCCACTTACAGCCTCTACTGAAGTGACCAGATCTGAGATGTATTCTGCTTCTATGAAAATTGGCACTCCTGACCAGGAGTCAGATCCTGAAACATACCCAGTACCTGTCTGGAATCCAACTTTGCCTACTGTCAATACCCCAGATCCATGTATCAACTTGGGCACACAAGACTTTGCAGGCCAGCCTTCGGAAGGCTTACCCTTTCCTGGTCCTACATCCACCATGCTACTTGTTACAAGATCTGCTAGCCCAATCTCTGCTGCTCCCCCTGCTAGTACTCCTGAATCTGCTACTGATGCCTCATCTCAGATCACTCCTACTGCAGTCGAAGCACCCCCTTCCTCTCTGCCTGCAAGGACAGTACCTGTGCAAAGCCAGTTAAAAGTTCTACTATTAAGGCTACAGCTCCGGTAGATCCCGTTGGTGCCTCTGCAGCACCTAAACTACCAGTCACAACACCATCAGTCTCAGTTGCGTCCCTGTCGGCTGGTGCTCCTGTGACACCTATACTTCCAGCTGTTACAGCATCTGAACTTCCTACTGCCATTCCTGATCTTCCTGCAACTCATGGTGTTCCTGCAACATGTGTTACTCCTGAAGTCTCTGTCGCAAATCTGCATGTTGCCATTGCTGCTTCTGACTATTTGGACGACCGTCCTAGAGCAACCAATTCAGCTGAATCTCTGGTTCCACCTTTCAGCACTGTACCATTGCCAGTCCTAAGGAAGACCACTTCTTTCAAAGCAATATATGCCATGGAGTCTGCAGCACATCTCCACAGTTCCTCAGTTCATGAACGCACTGTTGGGTTTTTGGTCCCTAAGAAGTTGTCTTTTCTGAATTATACCTCAAAGGTTCGAAACATTGGTAATGTCTCCTCCCTTCAAGACTCTCACCTTGCAGCATTAAACAGTTTTTGGTGCTTCATGATGTGCCTTTTTGGTATACGACTCTCTTGCGGTGTGACAGGCCTTGGACGTGCTCTTCTTGTTGGTCAGTCTTCAGGGGGCCTGTAGAGGGGCATGGAGAGGGGCATACTGTCATGCCCGAGCCGCTGGCGTACGCATTGGCAACCATCATGGACTACTTGGTACTCATTTATCCTCCTAATACTCCTTGAACAACTCCTTTTCACGCCTTGGTCTTTTATTTCCATTTGCTCAACTTTGGTTCTTTCTTATTTTATTCAATTAACTACATTTACCATAATGCACCTGGCTGCAGTCTTCAATTCCTGGCTATTCTCATTCATCGTTATTGGGACCGCAATCCCCAGAAGCCCTAGCGGCCAGTGCTGCTTCCACCTGCTCAGGACCAGAGAGGGAGGAGGCAGATTGTCTTCAGGTGTGCTGCTACAGGTGCTGTCAATTAGCCTGCCTCAGAACAGGGCAGGGCTGTATATAAGCAGCTGCCTGCAGGAGCACAGTGTCTTGCATCTTGAGATCTCCCCACTCCTGTTTGCCTTGACCCGCTACTTTGTATGCTGTTCCTGTTGCTGCATTATCCTGTTTTGATCTAGTGCCCTTTCCGGGCTCCCTGCCTTGCAGCCGATCACGCTCCGCTGCCTTCTACCTACAGCCCTTGTCCTCTGGGCTTCCTGCCTTGCAGCCTATTACAGTCCTCTGCAGCCTTCTACAGTCAGTGGCCCTGCTCCTCTGGGCTCACTCCTTGCTGCCCTGCTCCTCTGGGCTCCTTGCCCTGCAGCCTGCCTCACTCCGGCTGCCTACAATCCTTGTCCTCTGGGCTCCCTGCCCGGCAGCCTGCCTCACTCCGGCTGCCTACCGTCCTTGTCCACTGGGCTCCCTGCCCTGCAGCCTGCTTCACTCCGGCTGCCTACAGCCCTTGTCCTCTGGGCTCCCTACCGTGCAGCTTGCAACCTTCTGCTGTCTCCAAGCCCTTGTTCCCTGGGCTCCCTACCTTGCAGCCTGCACCTCTTCGCTGCCTACAGCCCTGCGACTCTGGGCTCCCTACCTAGCTGACCTATTCTTTTGGGCTCTCTGTCTGTCGCCTACTACTAATCTCTCTCTGTCCTGTTCTTCCCGACTCCCTGCCTTTCAGACTACTACAGTCCTACGCAGTCCACTACAGTTTGCCTGCACCTAGTGCCACTCTTGACTGCAGACCTGCTTCCTACTTTGCAGCCTTCTGTTTACCTGACTGCTGCTCCTTGTTCTCTTCCTTGAGTCCTCTGTACTCCACCTTAGGTTATCTATTTCAGTCTAACTGCCTTTCCTTCATTTCCTTCTGCTAGATTGCTCATTGACTTCCTTTTCGCTGGATATTTCTGTTCTTGTTTTCTCATGTGTCTAATGTAATCCCTTTGTACAGAGCTTGCCTGTTGGTTTCCGGCAGGCAACCTCTGCCCCTTCCTTTGTCGCGTTTTCAGTGTTACAGACACGCACTGCTTCTTGTTCCCAGCCATGAGCATACAGCGTGGGCCTCTGTAATAGCAATCTGTGCAGAAGGCTGGAGTTTCCTAAGGTTCGTGGAACACTCTTTCCCATTTCAGCATACACCCCAAGAGGGAATCCAGTTTGTTTGTAGCTTTGTATCTTTTGCCCCTTTTGGCTCACAGCTACTGTTTCCTACTCTTCTTTCTTGTTGAACTTCCTGCTGTGTGTGCTTATCTGCTACCTTACCTCAGCACAGCCACCCAAACCCTACCGGGGTGCCCTGTGCCACTCTTGACAGAGTGCCATTCCTGACACTTGTGACCTAGGGATGGTTTCTGTGTTAGTACAGCTGTCATGAGTGTGCCATTGCAGTGTGAGAACAGATAAAATTCACGCTCATAATTGGGGGTTGCTAGAACTGGGGCAGTGGATATCAGTTCTGTGAGTGTGTCAAAAGCTGTGCGCATTTCTTGTGTCCACTGTACACTAGTGTTTTCTCGTTGCGCTTCCTTGAGTGCCTGCAATAGGGGCCTTGTGTATGCTGCATAATCTAGTGTCCAGGCTCGGCAGTAATTACACATGCCAAGGAACTTCTGCATCGCTTTTACTGTCTTAGGCTCTTTTACTGCTTTTATCGCTGCTGCTCTGTCGGGTATTATTCTCTTACCATCTTTGGATATCATCTGACCTAAGTAGAGCACTTCTGTCAAACAATATTGCAGTTTTTGTCTGTCCACCATGTACCCTTTCTGTGCTAAATGTGTTAACAGGGTGATGGAATCCTCTCTGCACTCTTTTTTGTCCTTACCGCAGACCAACAAATCGTCCACGTACTGAATTATTTGACTTGTTGTGTGTATGTTTCCAAGATCTTCGTGCAATATTCTGATCTTCGTGCAATATTCTGTTAAAAATACTGGGACGTTCACAGTACCCTTGAGGCAATCTGCAGTGCTCATATCTTTTCCCCCTAGTGTGAATGCTGTTAGGTACCAGGAACCTGGGTCGAGTGGGATTGAAAAGAATGCATTTTTCAGATTCACCACTGTGAAATGGGTGGCTTGTGTTGGGATGCTGCATAATATTGAAGTAGGATTTGGGACAAGAGGGAACTCCTTCTGTACTATGTCATTGAGGGGGCGTAGGTCCTGTATCATCCTCCACGCCCCTCCCTTCGCTTTCTTGATCGGGTAAATGCAAGTGTTGCAGGGCAAATTTGATGGCACTATTATTCCCTGTATCATCAATGCATTTATTGTGTCTTTTATTCCCTCCTCAGCTTCCCTGGATTGGGGGTATTGTTTTACCCGGGGTAAAATGGCTCCGGGCTTGAGCTTTATCTTCACAGGTGTCACTTCATGCAACAGCCCTACATCGTGTGGGCCTGTGGTCCACAACTGCTGCGGTTCTTGGGACATGTCTTCCTCAAAGTATGCTGGGGGTGCTTTAATGATCGCTACGAGAGGTAGTGGCACCTCTCTTTTTTGAATCATTACATCATAGGGGATTGCAATCGCCATCTGTCAACTGCGAGCAGGAATTCTTCAGACCCACTACCCTCCTCCGACTCCTCACCTGTTGAGCTGGAATCCATGTTGAAGAGGACTGGATCTCTGTACTGATATAGAGATGGTGTAGTTTGCCCACCACGGTAGGAAGCCACAGTGGCCACCTGTGAGATGTAGCCCCTGCGGCCCCTCCACCGAGATGGGCGTGAAATTTGGGGGAAAAGCCTTAGGCTACAAAAAACCCCACTGCAATCCGAGTTCTTCATGGCAAGTAGTAGTACACGTCGCAGGATACAGCCGAACAGGAAGTCACTGCAGATGAGGTGAGTATTCAAACGGGTACCGGCTACAGCAGGAAGAAGTCCCCTGCGGGAAAGGGAAATACTCCACAACAATTAGAAGGCGTGGAATAGTGCGCGGGCTGGCAAGGGCAGCGAGAGTATGGCAGCATGCCAGTAGCGGGAAAGAGAGCATGAAAGGTAAGCGGGAGGAGAAAAATGCAGGAGCGCCGAAGCACTATAGAGAGATGAGAGAGGAAGTGGGAAACAAGAAGGCACAAGGGTAAGCGAGAGGACGAAAGGCCAAAAACAGGACCGCGGTCAGGGGACCGCGGCGGGAAGAAAAATTAGAACTCTGTAACGAGGAAAAGGAGCGCTGGAACAAAAGCACAGGAGTGTGCAAAAATGCAAATACTCCGACGTTGCAAGTGCGGAGTGTCGGGAGGACAGAAAGTAAATACCTCCCAGCATGCCGCGCGCTTCCAACATGAAAAAAACTAGACCTTCACCTCACAAACGTGACGGAACAATCATTGGCCGCTCCACCTATACTGCTTCCAATGTTTCCATGAACCGGAGTGCATGACAGTATACCCCCCGTCTACTGCGGACCCCTCCCGGTTTGCCCGGATGGTACCTATGAAACTTCCTTAACGACACAGGGGCATGTACATGGGATGAAGGATCCCATGAATCTTCCGACCTGGGATACCCTCTCCAACTAATAAGGTATTCCAGTCTACCATTGTGGTACCTAGAGTCATTAATGCGGGACACTTCATACTCCTCTTCGGAGTAGGCTGTCAAATGTAGATAGTTTAGGTCGGAGCAACCATGTGACTGTGCAATGAAAGGTTTGAGCAAAGAAGAGTGAAAGACATGGTGGGTGCGTCTGAGATTATGTAGTAACTTGAGTTTGAAAGCCACTGGATTTATCTTGGAAATGATAGGGAAAGGCCCCAAGAAGCAGGGGGATAGTTTAGAAGGGTCAGACCACCGAGGGAGAAATTTAGTAGCGAGCCAGACTTTGGAACCGACACGCCAATCAGGTCCTTTTTGGCGATGTTCATCTGCCTGCTTCTTATAAGCCTGAGCGGTTGCTTCAAGACTGAAACCGGGCGGATGCTTGGGCTTCCTTTATTGTGTCAAGGATATTCTCCATGGCTGGTAAGTTGGTTTGTCTACTAGCAACTGGATTGATGCTTCTGGGATGTAACCCGTAATTGCAAAAGAAAGGAGGGACTTTTGTGGCTGTGTGTTTCGTGTTATTATACGCGAATTCCGCGGTAGGAAGCAATGGGACCCAGTCGTCCTGATGTTGGTTGCAATAACAACGAAGATACTGCTCCAGGGTGGCATTAACCCTCTCAGTCTGTCCATTTGACTGTGGGTGAAACCCTGAAGAGAGAGCTCTTTCCATGTCCAGCTGATGACATAGCTCCTTCCAGAAACGGGAAGTATATTGTGATCCTCTATCTGAGATGATCTTATCTGGCAATCCGTGGAGGCGAAATATGTCTCAGAGAAACACCCTGGCCATCTCTTCTGCTGACGGAATTTTTGGTAACGGGGAGAAATGGGCCATTTTGGTAAAATAGTCTATGGTTACCATTATGCAGGTGCAGGAATTTGATGGCGGTAACTCCACAATAAAGTCTGTGGATACTACCCCCCAAAAACGCTGCGATCCATGTTCCTCTTGGTAAGTAGTAGTACACGTCGCAGGATACAGCCGAACAGGAAGTCGCTGCAGATGAGGTGAGTATTCACACGGGTACCGGCGATTTCACTACGGCAGGAAGAAGTCCCCTGCGGGAAAGGGAAGGACTCCACAACAATTAGGAGGCACGGAATAGTGCGCGGGCTGGCAAGGGCAGCAAGAGCATGGCACCGTGCCGGTAGCGGGAAAGAGAGCATGAAAGGTAAGCGGGAGGAGAAAAAGGCAGGAACGCCGAAGCACTATAGAGAGACGAGAGAGAGAGGAAGTGGGAAACAAGAAGGCACAAGGGTACGCGAGAGGAGGAAAGGCCAAAAACAGGACCGCGGTCAGGGGACCGCGGCGGGAAGAAAAAATAGAACTCCGTAACGAGGAAAAGGAGCGCTGGAACAAAAGCACAGGAGTGGCCAAAAATGCGAAAACTCTGACGTTGCAACGTGCGGAGTGTTGGGAGGACAGAAAGTAAATACCTCCCAGCACGCTGCGCACTTCCAACGTGAAAAAGACTAGACCTTCACCTCACAAACGTGACGGAACAATGAATGGCCGCTCCACCTATACTGCTTCCAATGTTTCCATGAACCGGAGGGCATGACACCATCACTATTTCCCCATAATCTTCTGTGTCACTAAAAAGTTTCTCATCTGTCAAATCCTGCAGGGCCGTATCGGAGCACTGTTCTCCACTGGCATCCCTGCATGTCCGTTGCAATTACTGTTATTCTTTGTGACGACACCTGTACTGCATGTATATCTAAGGACACTATTGAGCCTGGCACTATCTCTGGGTCTGTGATTGGGTGGGAAATGAATTCTGATGGCACTCTCCATTTTTCACTTTTCAACTCTGGCATCACTCGCGCTACTATCCTCAACCCTTGTATGAACATGTCTGGATCTAGAGGTATGCACATGTTTGTGGGAAGTTTGCTTGAGTTTGTATCGCTAACATGGCGTGAATCATATCACATATGCCTGGTGTAGAGCACACTATTCCTCTGTCTGTAAAGGATATGGTCATGTTGAGTTTGCTGAGAAGATCCCATCCCAGCAAATTAATGGGCTACTCTTCGTAATACAGCAGGGGTGCCCGTACAGGTTTTCCCCCCACCATTATATCTAGCTCTTCAGTGTATGGAACCTCAACCACCGCCCCAGAGAACCCTTGCGTTTCCAAAGTCCGATTAGAAAGCGGGAACCTACCCTCCTTAAGGCATGATTTTTCTGCTCTCGAATCCACCATAAAAACAAAGTGTTTGTTTCCTATCGCCGCTCCTAACAGTGGTTCCTCTGCTGTGTTAAGGGTCGTCGACAGTACTGGACACACAAGTGTTCCCTGTGGGCTGTCCTATGCTGAATGCCATGGGAGTTCATCAGTGTCAAAAATATTCCCTGTTACCATTGGCGTCCCTCTACATGGTGTAGGTGCTCCATTTGTAGTCGTAGCGTAAGTGCTGCCGCAAGTGGGGGCAGTACGTTCATGAACCTGGGGGTGTTGAGATGTGTTTTGTGGGGGCATCTGGTGCTCATTCATGTACCTAGGGTCGGGCTGGCTCTCCCTTCTATTTCCACCCATCGGTAACCCGTAGGAGCTCCCTGGGTGGGGGTGTCCATTCTGTTGTTCGGTTGAGTACAAATTAGTGGGCCTGCTCCGACATTCTCTCGTGAAATGCCCCCAACTCCCCCAATTCCAACACTGTCCTTGCCGCCCTCCTCGGGACCCTCTGTACCCTGCACCCCCTCTTCTTGGCCCCCTGAATCTTCCTCTATTGCCTCGGCCGCCTCTCAATGGCCACTGTGGTCCCTCGTACTGATTTTCCCCTGACCATGAGTCCTGGCTGTTACCTGTCCAGTTTGCCGCCATTTGCACCGGTATTCCCATCTGTCCGTCGTCCTCCTCCCGCTCCATTCCTGCCGTGCTAGTTGCTGCTACTGCACTAACCTTCAATAGTTTGCTTTGTATCAATTTAGCCTTGTCTGCCAACTGCCGCTGAGCTATCTCATTTTCCTTCTCTTTGACCCTTTTACAGTGGTGCACTATTATGCTTTGAATTTCAGGCCACCCCTTGGCTTCTATCCCAGCTATTTTATCAAGGGCCTTCTGCACTTCCTTTGGGAGCCCCCTTTTCATAATAAAATAAAATAGGGAAGTTGATTGGTCCCAGGCCATGCCCGTTTCTGCTCTCCACATGTCCTGCACCCGAAGACTGAAAGACATTGCATCTTCCTCATCTCCCATTGTACACTGCATAACTGACTGTAAATCTGGGGTGTCTGGAAATGTTTCTCTCAGGCATCCCACACTCGTGCTCATACTGTATTGAATGAGGCTCCATCATGGCGGTCACAAGCCAGTTTTATTCCGGGAAACCCTGCCTTCGCCCAGACCCGGTTGGCCTGATCTCCCACTGCAGACACCAGCAGGCTTTTAACATCCCCCACTGCCAAGGGCACTCCTGCCGTGTGTTTCTCAAATACGTATATCCACTTACTGGCGCCCCCGGACAGTGGGGGTAACTGTTTGAGCAAGTTGGCCATGTCCATTTGAGCCCATGGTATGTAATTTGGCCTTCCCGCCCCCCTGTGTATTAATGGCAGCTGTAGATTTCCCCCCCCCTTGTTGGTACTCACCTTTTTCCCTTTCTTTCCTATTACCGCCATGCGTCCTGCTCTGTTCCTTAACCTCCCTCTCCACTCTTCTATGGGGGACAATCCCTCCCCAAACGAAGCCCCACCAGTGGCAGCTCCTAATCTCCTTTCTTCTTCTTCCTGCTCCTCTATATCACACCAGTATTCTTCCTCCCTGTTTGATGCCATCCCTCCCTCTACTAGCTCGCGTTCACTGCCAGCTGTGTTTATTTGTATGATTCGCGTGGGGGTGTCATGTATTCAAAATAGTATCTCTCCCTTTTTCCATCCATCTTCTCCCACTCCTTCACTCGGTTGAGGTGTCGCCTCTCATTGTATCCTAGGGGTAAGTGACCCCCCCTTGTTCTCGCATGGCCCTCAGGCGGGACAGCTCAGTTTGAGCCATCGTTAGTCACGAATCTAGATCCTGTGTACGTTTTTCAATATCGATCATGGGGGTACTCACCTGTCCTGTTATTCCTTGGCTCTCATACGGGGGTGGTGCTGTGGCAGATGGCCTAGGTATGGATGGTAGTGTGGATTGTGCTACGTATACAGGGTCACTATATCCTTCTGTGGGCACTGGTTTCGTCAATAAAGGATATACACGTGTGACCTCCATATTATTCTCATTTTGTGTAATTGGCCCTTCCATGCCAGTTGTTGTCAGGGGAGATGCATTATACTCGCCACTTTTACCGGGGGGGACTTCCTCAAACAGCCGCCACAGGTCCAATATTTCCTTCCTGTTCCGCAACTGTTTTCCTTTATATTTAATGAACAGACAGGTGGCAACCATATCTAGCACAGCCTTATCAAAAACCCTCCCTGTAGCCAAACTTGGGGCAATCCTTCTCCCTTCAACTCCGTGATCCATTGGTCATGGTATTTGTTGATTTTCTCTGCATATCCTGGCAGAGTTTTACAGATGTGGGCTAGGGGCGTCTCTGCGCCCATTTTACCCAGCTGAAGGCGTTACTCAACTAACAATCCTTTTCTATACTCTTACACTTCTTGTATGACCAACTCAGTATGTTATGCAACCTTTTCTTAAAAGAAACAAACTGTTTACTCACTTTTCATCAATTATAAACCACAACAATTTGAGCAAACTTTTCTTCAACACAATTTTAAATCATTTTCATTGACGTTCATCAACAAGAAACAATGCTTTCACAAAAGACCGACATTTTAACACATACCACGTACAACGAATAACATAGACAACATAAATTCTACCTCACCTTCCCTAGTATCCCCTTCCTACACGTCCTTGATGTTTTTCCTGTATTCTACAATCCCTTTGACTCATTCTCTCCCTTTACCCTATCTATATGCACCAGAGAAGGAGAAAGATAGATAAGAAAAAGTAGGAAAAAGCTTTTCTAAATACTATTCCGGGTCTTCCTTTGAGACCCCTACGTTTTTTGTTTACCTCTGTTTTCCCACATCCATATATCCTGTACTAGTCGAGATAGCACTATGCGGCGCCGCCTTCCACCCCCCAATGGAGATAGGATCCGTTTAACCTCTTTTCACCTTGTTCTCTGTCACCGTCCTAATGGCCATATGCGATAGAAGGAGAGTAGAATAGAATAAAGGAGAGACCCAGACCCCCCCAAGTTCCCTCCGTGCTGCAAGTCCCTACACCTGTTCAACCCTGCTTGTGCTGTCATTCCCAAAACCTCCTATTCTGACTCCCACCTTCCTTTTAATATCACCCGCACTTGATACTCATGTGTCTGTCTTGATCCGAGACCCTCTGGACTCGATCGGTCAGTGCGCCGCCCCTCGCTCAAAGACCTTGCCCGGCTCCGGCGAGTGGTACGGTGGGTTTTGTAAAGGGGGATCCGTACCCTTTCGCCCTACTGCGTGCGCACGTCTAAGTGTACCGGTTGCCGTTGGCGGGTAGCTTTTGAGGGAGCGTGCTCTGGGTCATGACAGGGGGACGTCTCGTGCCAGAAGGACGAAAAGACCGCTATTGCGTCGTGGTCACCAATGAAAGTGAGAGGCCCCCAAAAATGCAGTTAATCCTCCCAATAAAGTAAATCAGGATGCTTCCCTGGAGGGAATGAGACCAAGACCAAGTGCTGGTTATATCAAAAGGCTTTATCTAAAATATGGCAAGCAGAATCTACTCTGCTCACGCAGAAAAAAAATATGTTACTTTTATTCAGCTTTATCGTCATCAAACAGAGGGAAGGCCTAAGGGGCACATGGACAGTTGGGATTGGTCACTAGGGGTGAACACCTATAGGTGCCATAGGGTCGGAGGGCTGCGGTTGGCTCGGGAGCACGTGGTGTTGTGATGATGCTACTCGGGTCAATCGGTCAGCTGGGCTCATCGAATTGGTATGCGAGATCGGCAACTGTTGTGATGTTTCTTATTAAATAACCATTTGACATTTGCCCTTGTGGCCACGTATTCCCATTCATCCAATACCATTATCTGCTTTGTCCAGCGAGCTCAGAGACCTGTAAGCTTAGACACTAAGAAAAGACGTTTCTCAAATACAGGTTCATTTATCATTGGGCATAGGTCAAAATACAGCTATTAAATGCAATGTTTGATCCGTTGATGGGCAGGCTTACTAGGTGTTGATACAATACAAGATATATTGGCTAAAGAGGTGAGACTTTTAGGGTCATTGGGCCTCATTCCGAGTCCGGCGCTAACCAATGGCGGTAGTAGCGCCTTGGTCGGCACCGGACCCGTACCGGCACCGCCCTGGTGGAATGGGAAATTACCGCCCTATTCCGAGTTCACTAGGGCGGTAATTTCCCATTCCCCAGGTCCCTTCCCCATTCCCAAATGAGCCCCCATAGGACTCAATGGGAATGGGGAAATTGCAAATAACGGTGACCGTACTTTACGGTCACCGTTATTGGCTAAAAAGCCCCTTTGCGCCGACGAGGGCGCAAAGGGAACTCGGAATGTGGCGGTAAGGGATTACCGGCACCGGTCTCGTTAACGGTGACCGGTATCCCTTACCGCCATACTAGGAATGAGGCCCATTGTGTGGTCTGGAATGTCAATCTGATAAACAACAAAGGAGACTCTAAATCTAAGGCCTGAATTGCACATTAAACGACCAGGTCACAAAGAGGCACATACCACCATGGTCATCAGTCTTATTATGGGGGTTAAAGACCGGTTGTTTAAACATCATTAAACCTCTGCTGATCTGCTTTGACACTATGAAGGGTGGAGGGGAATCGAAACACCTTTGCGGTGTAGTTCTGCATTATACAGGAAAACAGGGCCTTCAGAAGCAGGTTTTACATAACGGCTTTTTACACGTGGCCTATTACATTCTGGTTATATTCGTCTAACATACGTTATACTTTCTACTTGACTGGGTATTCTCATTGTTACAAGACTTATATTGAAAATATGTGCATGCTTAAGTTATTGTCCATACTACATTAAACAGTTCATGATTCAGGTTCTGCGCATGCGGCCTTAACACATATTGTCATGATACGAACATACTGGTCAGAGTAATTGGTTGCTGTATTGGTTTTACACAATATCATGCATGTATTTACATTGAACTTAAAAACGAGGTAGCTTTGTGCAGGCATGTATAGTTTTATGTTCTGTTATGCATTTTGTTATTGCAATCCATTTCTATTAAACAACGTCATACTACACGTTAACACACATCACACTTTTATAACTGAATTCTAACGTTAGAGCTTTTGATTACACATATATTACACAGTGCGCTAATATGCTTATTGCTCTACTACAAACCTTGCATTATTCCGCATGAAATGGAAACCGGCCATGAGCAGCCTATTCTGATTGCATGCAGGAAGACACTTTGATTTTCTTCTTCTAAGGCGTGAACAATCAAACATACTTGAGGGTCGCTTTTAGCTTGTTTGACCATGTTTTACGGAATATGGGGATGGTATTCTTTATGGCCAGGGTCTGTTGGGTGTGGGGCAGGTTTATAGAGATGAACGACTTCTGTTGCTGGCCCCTGTGCTGGGCCATGTCAGGGTCAATGAAGTAAGATGGAAGACAGAAGATACAGTGTAAAATTGTTGCATTCTCGCGGCTAGTCTCTCATGAGAACCAAACAACTGCAGAGAGGCAAGAGGGAGGAGGCGGAGGGAGTAGCTTGTCTGCTGTGTGTGCCTGGCTGGGAGAGCTGCAGGCCTGCCTTCTAATTTCACAACTGGCCTGCCATTATGAAATAAGAAAATGGAGTCGGTGGCCCACAAAATAGAGTCTCGTTCAACTCTGGTCTTATGCTGTCTTAAGGGGGGGTCACAGTTCCTAGGGGTGTTTCCATGCAGGTGCTCCGGGGCCCTGAACCCAAAGCAGCTGCACTGGGCCCACCCAGGAGGTGTAAGAGTGGGGGAGGGTTTCCAAGAACCTCTCCTCCCACACAGTTCTCAAAACAAAGCAGTTCAAACGTGGATCGAGGCCCGTTTGGCCTTTGTGTTCAGCCGCTAGTCCCCGGGGTCTGTCATCCAGGTGGCCAGGACACGGCCACTGCTATTGTATCCAGTTACTGGGGGTGGACCAGTGCAGGAGGATCACCTGGATGAGGGGTCTTTGGGGAGTGGAAGTGGGACACCGGATGCTGAGACGCGGTATCCCCTTCCCTGCAACACATTTGCCCCATCCTACCAGGTAGGATACCTAGGAACTCAACCCCCGCCCAATTCCCGACACAAACACTCTATCACAGACAGCTCACCGTGAGCGCCAACAGACTAACACCAGAGCCGTATACCTGACATATACCAATACAATGGTCAGGCAAGGCCGGGCACTTACTGATCATTACACACAGCTGACTTCCATCACACTTCCCCCGCGGATAAAAGGCAGAGCACGAAAGCACACTCTGAACAAGGCAAAGCACACAAAGAAACAGCAGTTCCAAGATGGCCGTTTAATGGTTTGGGTCTATTTGATTTAAACCATTTGACCTAATCACATTTGGTCAAACTTATTTGACCTTTTTTTCAGTATAAAATGCGGGGGGAGACCTCCCGTAACTCCTTCCACTTCCCCTCAACCTAATCTATACCCTTACCCACCCCATATGTATATTTAATTAAATTTGACTGAAAAAAAGGTCAAAAAAATTCAATCAAATGTTTTAGGTCAAATGATTTTAAGTCAATTATGCTAATACCAGTTTAATACGAGAAGAAACACGGCGAGACCAGAGAGGGTTTCCAGGAGTGAAGTATCCTTGACCTTTTCAGACTGTTACTTTGTGAACCTTGGAAAGTAAGAAACCTAAGACCAGGAACTAAAGCTGAACAAACCTATACTCTGCATCGAAGGTAGCCAGGGCTCTCCTTCCTGTGTCGCTAAACAAGGCATGCAGGAGCGATTGCTGCTGTGGTACTGTCCTGTGCTCCTACAACAAAGCAGCATCAGTAAAGACAGCACAGCCGTTGATTTGGAGGGACTGATACCAAACCACCTTGTGTTTGAACCAAGGTTGAAGCAGCAACATTGTTTGAAGAAATCCAAAGAGGCCTGTGTGTGAGACGTATGTGATGAGCAACGTGAATATAATTGGAAACCAAATAAGTGACTGAACTTTGGGAGGCCATGTAAAGATAACATAGACAGAGTGGTCCAGCACCACGTGAGTGCTCATTCAAAAGTCTCTGTAGGTATCCAACTGATGCTAAGCATTGAAAAGAGAATCTTGATATTGAAGTAGTCCTGTGGCGCGCCAAACTAAACCCTGCGCTCATTCGAAAGTCTTCAATAGTTAAACGTGAACTGAATTTGGTCCAAGCCCGGCTGAGGGAGACTAATGGGATAAGAGGAAGGATCTGAGCCCGGCCGAGGGGGATCCGGGGTGAACTGTGAGTCACCTGAGAAAGAATATTTTCTGAACATTATAAAAAGGTGATTACGGCCCGGAAGAAGGGGATCCATGGTAACGGTCGTGATAGAAAAGGGATCTGAGGCTGGCTGAGGGGGATCCAGGGTGAATCACCCGATTTGGATACTTGTAAAAGGAAAATAACTTTTACATCTTGTTTCTTTTGTATATCAGACCCTCTGAATCAAGAGACTTTTAAGAAGTAAAGAGACTTCTACACAGATGGTCCTGATGCTGGAACTCTGTCCTCGTGCCACAGAAGCCAGAGTGTGTGCTTTGCTTGAGTGAGCCGCCTCGCTCCGTGCTGAAAACATGTGCAAGGGAGGCCAACGGCACGAACCTCCTGACATATCATTTTTTGAAAACTTCTTTTTTTAATTTCAATTCGTTGCTTTTAGTTTGATCAACACACTTTTATAACTTTTACATTCTTCATTCTTAAATTAAAAAACATAGTGACAAGAAGTAAAAGGAGAAGAATCAACATTATAAGTATCACAATTCCATTTATATAACCAACATAAACAGAATAACATTACAATTAATAGAAAAGTTACAATATATAAAACAAGGTGAGGAAAGGTAAATGAATCAGACCACAGTTTTCCTAAGACTGAGACGAACCTTTTGTGCTGCATCATAATTTAAGCAAAAAAGCACAGTACATTTAAAGAGTATTGCTTAACAAGATAAGGGCTACAGAATGCATTATTTATCTCCAAGTCGCTAGCATAGAATCCAATGTTACATTGGCTATATCAAGATGTTAAAATTCCAATTTACAGAAGATTCAGCCTACATCCCTAATAGAGATCTTCTTCTCCAATTCCAGATTTATGATTATAAGAAGCCTAGTCAGTGATAAAATAGTTTTTATACGATTACCCCACATGCAGGATAGCCAAAACCATTCCTTGGCAGATGTCGTGCCGCCCACACTATCAATTCCAATTGCTTCAATACAAACTTTTTCAAAGTGTGCACAATAAACAACCAGATGTTTGGTGGAATCTATCTGATTGACCTCATTGCAAAATCTGCAACCTTTAGTGATGTTTAGGGGCATATGCGGCAACCAGCTCTTGGTTCTTTCCAACGTTAACATTTGGTTTAATTTAAACTTTAAATAAATGTCCTGTGCTTTGTTACATGGAAATTGTACCAGATAAAGCTTGTGTGGCAATCTCCCGGTACAACATGTTGCTGCTTCTTTATAGGATTTCAAGGCCTCGATTGTATTCAAGGTTTTACACCAATTGTGGTCAAAGAGACAGTGCTTTACATGCGCCAGTCGAAATTCCAAGTCCGAGGAAGTTAGAGCCATCTCAGCTAATAAGAACACCATTTTGGCGTAATATTTGGAAATTGATGGCGGACTGGAAGCAGTTATCATTTGCCCCAAATCCTCATATAATGAGTTTTTAGGGGGAAATACCATTTTTGCTAGATTTGACAATAGCCGCCAATTGTAACGTGCTGACAAAGAAGTAAGGCCCAGCTCCTGCCTCAATACGGCATTGGGAATGGACTTGGCTAAACGCAAAACACCCTTCCATAGACACCCTTGGAGTTGATCAAGAAATGTATCAATGTCTGCAAGACACATATCCAAAGCATATAATATGATTGACTCAACTTTTAGTGTGTAAAATTCCCTTAGTGGAACTAGAGGAAATGTGCAGTATTTGATGTAACCCATACGCATTTGTGTTGCAAGAAATTTTGTCTTTTCGTTCAGTTCTTCCTTCCACATTGTAAGTGAATTGATGTCAGTGATTGAGTACCCAAGATACCTGATGGTGTTGGCTCTTGCAATTGGAATGTTATCAATGGTCCATTTCCAAGTGGAAGGATTCCTCTTTAGGTTCCTGAAAATAAAGATATGGGACTTTTCGACATTGAAGTGAAGGTTATGGGCGCTGCAGTAAGAAGCAAACAGGGACAATTTAGATTGCAGGCCGGATGAAGTTCGATCGAAAATCACAATGTCGTCCACAAAGGCGAGCCAATGTATCTTCAAATGAGCTACCCTTGCAGGGTAACTAATTTGATTTGCCCAGATTTCGTTGATTCCACAAAGGTATAAATTAAATAGGGTTGCCGCTAAATTACACCCCTGCTTCACCCACACCCCAATAGGGATGGCTTTTGTAGTTGCACCCGCGTTATTGACCCTTACAACATAGGCAGTATTTTCATGTCATTTTGCAATTAGGAATATGAGATGAGAAGGAATTCCCATCAGAGCCATTTTTTCCCACACAGTCAATAGATGCCATATATAAGGGACCAGTGTCGGGAGCCTTTGCTTTGGCGAGTAGGTGATCCATTAGTGTTGCATTTAGTGCTGTCCCCATCTGTGCCCGAAACCCAATTTGATAGCAGGAGAGGATGTTATGCTATTTCAAGTAGGCATACAAGTCTCAAAGAAGTAAAATTGCAAAGACTTTAGCCACCGCATCTATGAGGGCAATAGGGCGAAAATTAGATGGGTCGGTTCTTAGACCCTTTTTATGCAAAGGAACAATTATAGAACATAACCAAGAGGGGGGATATTTAGCATTAATAAGATGTTATCAAATTGGCTCTTTAATATCCTAGCCCAAAGCAGTGGATTTCTCATTAGCATTTTTTGAAAACGTCTTTCTTTTTCATGAACACTACCCCACACAATTTGTAAATTAGCGGTAAGGATTGGCAATAGTTTTCTTAGTATAGGCCCTTTTACTTTGACAAGACTCCACTAGGACTGCATTATTATTATTTGATGGTCATAGCTTGCTCCCATCTGTAGATTTAGGTTTAGATAGGGGTTTTTCACACCCTTATAAAAGTTCAATAAACACCCTTGAACTATAGTCACTTGTGTCTGTCTTACTGTTGATACCATGACTTACTTCCACTTTCCACGTTAAAGTAACCTTTTTCAAACATTCTAACAGTTATTTTCACAGTTCAACAAAAGATTCACAGTTCAACAGAAGTTCACATAGGCCTCCCTCGATCGGGCTCGGACCTCTCAAAGTAAAAAGTTCACAAAGGCCACCCTCGGTTGGGTGCAGGCCTCTCACTCACAGCACTTGCAGGGGTTCCCTTCCCCAAGCTTTATTCACCTTCATTAGTGGTTCTATTCCCCTTACCTACCACACTTCACTTCCGGTCTCCCTCAGTTGGGCAGAGACCTTTTTTCTGATGTTGAAGACTTTCAAATGTGTGAGGCTTTTACTATAGACCTCTGCAGGACCACTTCGACTTTCCCTTGAACTCGCCCCAGTGTTTCTTGGTCTATGTAGTTTAGTCTCATGAGCACAAGAGTTCAATATTCACTCTTTACTTCCCCTTTCAGGGTGGCCAATCGTGATCATTAGACGCTTTAAAGTTCATTCACTTTGTTGCTTTATAATAAAACATTGCTGCTTTCGCAGAGACTTTCGAGTGGGCTACTTCCTTTCGCCGGACCAGTCTGCTACTCTATACCACTGGCTTGACAGATATTGGTTATTTTAAAGTTCACCACAGATCTACCTTTCTTCGCGTCTCATCCACATGTGTGCAGCCTTCAATTGTGCAATATACTTTTGCAACTTCAATCTTCCCTTAACACACACCAGTCTTTCATGTCGCTCGCCAACTCACCGGCTATGTGTATTCCTTTCTTGTCTTTGCAGTCTTAATTCACAAGTCAAGGTTAATTCCACAGGCTAGGCCTCGTCTCCCCAACTCGGTCGTTCACCCAAGAGGGTTGCAGGTGCCTTTGAAATACAATGCAGTCTTCTTATCTGGAATTTGGCCTTCTCCATGTATCTCTTACGATTCTTTGGCAGCAACGACCTCCTGCAGGGTACACTTGGGTTCCTTCACCCCTGGCTCTCATCCCTTCGATCGGTCGCTCTGCTCCAGTAGGTTTGCCTTCGCCCCGGAAGTTCTGCTGCTGCTCGTGTTCCACCTTGCTCATGGTGTGTCTCTATGTTCCTCCTTTTATCTGTGTGGGGAGAGCTAATTGGTATCGGGTGTATGGGATTAAAGTAAAGTGCCTGACTTTGCCTGACCCGATTAGCAGGACATGTCCAATGAGATATGTAAGGGTCAGCCTCGTTACTCTCAGTCGCCCTCTTCCTCGGCACAGTGTTTGTGTGGAAAGGGGGGGGAGGAGTTGGGACATCAGAGAATCAAATGAAATAGGAGGGTTCATGGGTACGGGAAAGAGGGGAATACCGCGTCTCGCGATCAGTCTCCTCAATCCGACTCCCTAAAGGCACCTCACTCAGGTGATCCTCCCACACTGGTCCACCCCCAGCGTCTGGATCCAAAGGCGATGCCCTGGCCACCTGAGAGAGAGATCCCCAGAGACTAGTAGGTGAGACAACCTTTGGTTTCTCACAATATGCAAAACATTTCATAAGACCTTGTGCTTGGACACCATAAAAGGTAGTGAGCATCTTTTAAACCAAAGAATCTGTTCCAACTGTAGATCTTTTACACTCGCATTAATCACTTTACTAGTGTGGTTGCGTGGATAAAACTTGCTAAGCAAATAATACAGCAGAAGGGAGGAAACCACTTTAACCCTCAGAACACAGTGTGGATGGCGACCACCTTACCAGTGAAAGTGGACGGATGCAATTCAACTGCTTGTAGCATCATCCTCTGCCCTACTCATGTAGCATGCATTTAGTGCTTCATCATCGGCTCAATGCTTCCAAGTGTTACATGTAACAGGGGCCGTCGCTCTTTTCCCACTGCCAGAGGATGGTTGTAAATATTCATGCTGGTACGGCTCTGTACTCATGCCCCAACCTAATTCCCATACAGCTGACACTGAGCCCCTATTTACTTGGGTAGCAAAGCTCTGCTAAGGTCTGTGGGCAGCGAGGGTCGCAGGGTGCAGTCAGGCAACAGCTCCAGTGATGGTCTGCCCGCCAGGTGGTCGAGATGAATATCCATTGAGGGTCTTCAGGGTGATGGTGCAATCTTCTGGCATCAAGAGGGACGCTGACAACAAGCGCCTACTTATGCGTGCATAACTCCCAAATAGCCGGTTGTCTTTCAGTTCTCCATTCACACTAGGTGTCTCAGCAGACACACAGGCACATAATAAATGCGCAGAGCCAAAATAGGGCTAGCTATATTCTCGAACAAACAGGCTCATAACTTTGAAGCGCCTGATGTGGGCTGCATTTCAGTATTAAAGTCATCATCCTCGTAAGGGCAACAAAATGAAATATGGCTGGCCACACTTGGCCCGTGGGCCATATGTTGTGTACCAGTTTACTCAGGCATAACATATTACTGGATGAAAATCCTTGGAGACCGGGTTATGTACATCATCATAGGAAGGGGCTGATAATGAATCACAGTGCTCCACTGCTTTCTCAGATCTGTCCATCTATGGTTTATTCCTCGCTCGTTACATGTGGAGCTCTGCCTGTGTGCTCCAACGTCCTTGGCTTCATCCAGCAGACTACATCTCCATGTGGCCACCTCAACATGCAACCTTATCGGGCAATCTACATACGAAGATCGGCAGAACGGGTTTCTTTTCCCACTTGTGAGTTTTTCACCTTTGGGCTTCGCCCATTGAACGCTCGTATAGCCTACAGTATCAATTGTGGCTATAGAACGTTGTTTGGGGCATTGTCTCATTATCAACATTATTTGGAAGTGCCAATGCTGTTAGGTCAGTCCTTTAAATACAGATCTTAAGAGTCCTCCTCTGAAGCCAGCACAGGGACGTGGGAAATAGCCGCACCTTAGGCAGGGCAGGATGGCAGGTTCTCATCTGACAGGAAAATGGCCGAGAAGATCTTGAAAGAGAATGGGGCTCTGTTCAGTGAGAACATATAGACGAATATGGAAAGATTTGGAGCATTAACATGCAGATGACGAAGCATCCAAAGGAAAGGTATGGCGTGGCGGCAGCACTGGCCGCTCTGTGGGAAGCCTTCACACATCACAGTGCATGGTTCGCAGCAATAATACCTAATCCCCCACACTGGCGTAAGATGGGGGTTAAGATTCTATTAAAGACAAGGGCCCTCATTACGACCCTGGCGGAATTCGAAAAACGATAGCGGAAATGCAATACCGCCATCGAATAGCGCTCGGTGCGATTATGACCCGTCACCGTAAAGTACGATGCCATTAGCGACACCGTAGTGAACGCCAACGCTAACTGCACCAAGTACGCGCACGCGCGCCATGCGAAACAGTAATTACCACCATGGCGCAACGGTACGCGAATTCTGACCCTAGCGGACATGTACCTAACGCCATCAAGCATGGCGGAAAGTACCATTCCGCCATGGTGAGAAGTACGGCATCGCGAACCAACCGTAAAAGGCCCTACTGAGTGCTTGTACACCACTCCCTGGCCACATTGCACAACTCCTCGTAGGTTGAATGAAGTCACACAATGCAACCAGTGAAATGTACAAGTCACCCATGCATGCCAACGAACAAATGAATGTAGGGGCTCCAAGTGCCTTGTGAGTGGCCATCCATATTTGCCATGGCACCATTGCCGTACTGATGCAGCACAGGCATGTGAAGGTTCAAGTACAGCAACATAAACTGAAAACTGAGACAAACAAAAACAGGCCCCCCATCGCTTGACACCAGTGTAAGGCAACATTCAAAGCAGTATCCTGAGTGAGACTGCACCAGCCCTGTACTCCTGCCAGTAAACAAACCAACCATCAGCATAAGCATGTACCACACAAGTTGGCAGAGTGACTGAGCAGCCAGGCTCATCTCAAGAGAGGCCAATGGGAGCTGCAGGGCACAGATGGCACGAATACAGAAGCTATTCCAATGGACATGACCTCAGTGTCCCTCGAAGAAACGCACGCAAACACAGGCACCTGTGACCAGCCATATTCTGATAATCACATCATTCCACCAATCCACCTGGCTGACCGGCATCTGTTACACAAAAGCTAATCCCCCGCCCATGAGCATGACATCATTAAAACAGTCATAATGGCAGCCCCTATCCCTGACCACACTGGGCTTCGTAGGCAAACGCGCCCAGTACAGTACCACGCAACTATACTCAGAAGCCGGAACCCAATGCAGATCTTCTCACAATACATCGCTCCACAAATAGGAATATGCTACATTACTTGCAAAGAAGAACGCTACACGGTTAATAACATAATCAAAATTTAATGCACAACAAAATCACCAAGCCCATACAGCTATTAGGTCATGAACTCCAAAATATATTTCATTATTGTGGGCTGCACCCGCAATAAATGACCAGCTTCTTCTTGTGTGACGCCCTGTTCCTTCATGGTACACAGGGGCTACATTCACGTTCAAAAAGGCAACATGGAAGCGCCTAGAACCGCAGGGCCGTCCCATTAGGTAGGCACTAGTCCAGCTGAAAGGTCGATATGTTGCTCCTAGCCACTAGTACTGCGTAAGGGCATGTGGGCCATTGGCGATCGTCCCATAAGATCGTAATGGTGCTCCACTGATTAACACGAAGCAGCAGGTGTCGGGAGTAAAAGCCATCTGCAGGAGTGGCATACAGATGGCAGCGGCAAAAGGGGAGGAGATACCTGTCACCCAAATGAAATGAAAAAGAATAGTATGGGCATCAGAACTTCATTTGAATTACTCACTTCAATGATCACACTAAATCCACAGCCATATGCATGCTAGCCCACTCAAAAGGATTATTCCCACCCAAAAATCACTTGCGAATCATAACTATATAAATCGAGGTGAAAACACTATTACAAACGAGTGTTTGTGTGCATGCGTCTGTTAAAACAGAATCCATTAGATGGGATTAGTAACGTGCATAGACACAAGTGTTTGAAGGCGCGTTGAGACAGCGAGGGTTCAACAAGGGCAGATAGACGATGGTCCCACTATGGCAGCCCTGCATCACATAGCGCAGTGGAAGTGGATAGATTCCAAAAAGCCATGTACATGGCAAACTCTCTATTAAATCATCTGTCCATGCATCCATACATCATTCCCTCATCCCTGTATGAAAACGCCTGATTATTTACTCACATAACATGTGAAATTTCCATTGAGTCTGTGCGTAATGCAGTCTGCAAAATCCTCTGTGCTCCAGCCCGGAATTCTAGTGTTGTGAAGTAACATGTATTTGGGAACGCCCTGCCTTATCGTCCACTACGCTATTGCGCATCCCATACTATTCATATCAATCATTGCATTCTCGCCATGGCCCCCGTCCCAAGGACATTAAACAATAGAACTTTATATCTGCAGTCAGACCTGTGGGCGTCTCCTCGCCGCTAGCTGGAAACCGAAAGCGCTGTCCTTCGAATTCCTCATTTGCAACATCACGTCGAAAAGGCATCTGTGACCGCTTGAAATCACAAATCCATCCATGTAGTGCGGCAGTGTGTGAAAATGGCAACTGGCTTCACTCACAAATGGGACGCCCCGCCCGTCGGTGAACCGCGGTACAGTGCTGCATGAGGGTCCACCGTTAATCGAGTACTACTTTCCACTGACCCTTCACAAGTTTGTTCGCGACTGCAAAGATAGTATGTGAAACAATGGGACCATAGCAGAATGAACATATGAACCAATATCTCACTGCCATCGGGATGAAATACATGATTGTAATAGCAAGATGTCATGCGTCGAATTGCAGCGCTGTGTGCGGGACGTGCTCGCCCAAAGGGGATTGCAGCTTGCACAGGTGGAATGAATCACCACAGGTGGAGGCTATACAGCTTGAAAACACATAAATTGCACACCCAACCCCCTCCCACAACCACACCCACTCCAAAATGCTACCGGCAGGACTAGCGATGTTGGCCCTGGGGGACGTGATAGCACTGCAAGTACTCCAACTTCAAGAAGAAGACGAACACCAACTACTACAACAACCGGCCGCACAGAGGAGACGCAGGAGGAGGAGGAGGGCAAGGCAGGGCCAGCAAGGCCCACCAGCACAGCCACTACCACCACGCAGGCAGCCCGCAATCCCACGCCTCCGAGCACATCCGTTCAACCTCACTGATGAGCAGATCCACACCCTCTACCGTTTGGACCGGGACACCATAACCGCCATTGTGGACATGACACACGCTGACCTTGTCAGCATGATAGATAGCCCAACCGCCATCCCACCCCTACTGAAGGTGGTGTCTGTACTCCACTTCCTGGCCACAGGCACCTACCAGCACACAGTCGGACAGTTGCATGGCATTTCACAGCCACTGTTGTCACGGACACTATTGCAAGTGCTCAATGCCCTCCTGAAGCACGCAGACGACTACATCTCTCTACCACGCTCGGAGCAGGAAATTACGAACACAAAAGTGGGATTCCATGCACTTGCCGGCATACCGGGTTGCATTGGTGCCATCGACTGCACCCATGTGGAATTGGTTGTCCCACATGCCATGGAGGCCCAGTACCGCAACCGAAAACAATATCATTCTCTTAATGTACAAATGGTGTGTGACTCCAACAGGATCATTACACATTGTTGTGCCCGATTTCCTGGATCAACCCATGATTCTATGGTCTTGCGGAACTCTACAATACCACGCTACATGGAGCGACACGCAGGGAACAGATCCTGGCTACTCGGTGAGTCTCATTTCATGCATGATAATGTGGGGTATGTGATGCGGCAATGACCTGGCAGGAAGGGGTGGGGGGGTGCGTACGTAGCAATGTCATTCCACAAACATCCTTTATTGTCCACATACAGGTGATGCCGGGTATCCACTGAAGAGATGGCTCCTTACACCACTCCGGAACCCACAGAACCAGCATGAGGAGGACTACAACCATGCCCACTCACGTACCCGTGTAGTCATAGAACAGGCATTCGGCCTACTGTAGGGTCGTTTCCGCTGCCTCGGCAGGTCTGGCGGGGCACTCCTGTACCGCCATGAGAAAGTTGCAAAGATGGTCATGGCATGTGTCATGCTACACAACATGTGCGTACGTAGAAATGTGCCCATGCCCCCTGACGCAGAACTGCAAGCACCTGAATATGGTCATGATGAGGGTGGGGATGTGGCAGCACCTCAAGGAGTCCGCGAGGCACAGGAGGGCCGTGAAATTCGTCAGATTATCATAGATTCATGCTTCTAGCACTCACGCCTGGTGGCTGATACATGGACACGGGACTTGTGGCACTGTGTGTGTCTGGAACATGCACAATATGGACTGTACGCCTATAATGGCCTCGTACACAAAGATCAATGTCCACACATCTCATTGGATGATTGTGAAATGTTTATAGCATATGTGAAATTATGTTACACACCCCATCGACCCGCCACCCAAGTAAGCCCAACACACCCCCTCCACCCTCCTACCTCCCCCCCGAACACCAGTGTCCAAAGATGCTCATTGTCAGTGGGCAGACGCTATTGCAAGCCCCCTCTCCGGGTATCAGGGGCACCCCTGCCTGTGGAGCGCAGGTTCCTCCCAGATCTACGTTGGGGGCTGCCCTGGACGGAACTTGCAACGGATGATGTCTCTGCCTGCTCACGTCCATGCATGTCCCTAAGGGTTTGTGAGAGCTCAGTGAGCACACAGCGCACAGCGGCAAGTTCAGCACATACGTCTTTGGACGTCGCATGCAGTTCCCCCCTCAGGCTCTCGGTGCTTCTCTCCATTTGTACTCTCAGGCTCTCGGTGCTTCTCTCCATTTGTACTCTCAGGCTCTCGGTGCTTCTCTCCATTTGTGCCCTTAGTGTCTCAGTACATGTTTCTATGGCTGCCTTAGTACCCCCACATTCATCAGCATGGTCCTTGAGGAGCGTGGCCAGTTGCTGCTGTTGCACGATCACCTGGTCGAGGGACTGTTGCCTCTGCTGGGCCATGGCCATTTGCGGTGGTGTCACAGAGGGGCTGATCACCTCATGTTGCCTTGACACAGGGCTTGTGGGGGATGGCCAGTCGTCGTCTTGTGGGTGCCCCTGCGTGGTATCCTCATGGTGTACGGGATGAAACAAACAGGGGGATTGAGACAGGTCATGGATGGATCCTACATCGACATCACCGTTTTCTGTGTCGGAGCATGCTGCCATTAATGCAGTGTCACCTATGGTGCTGCTGCCACCAGAAGCAGTGCCTTCTGTGGCATCCATTGGGGGGACCTGTGGTGGTGCTGTTGTGGGCATGCTGGCTGCTGGGGTGCCTGTTGAAGTCCCCTCCTGTGTGCTGCCACTTGATTTGTGCTGCTGCCGTGTCTTGATCCGTGCAGCTGAGGTGGAGGGTCTTTGGCCGTTGGTCTTGGCCCTCTTTGCAGGTGTGCTGGTAGGGGTGTCCTGGAGCTCGTCGTTTGAATCGGACCCTGTGGTGGAGCAAAGGAGGGCGAGCGTTATTAATGGGTCTGTGGAAATTGGAATGGCAATGTATCACATGCATTGGGGTGGTACCTGAGGGTGATTTGGGTCAGGGCCTTGGAGGTGGTTTCATTTTTGTGTGGATTGAGGATGCAGTTGTTTTGCAGCCTGCAGGTAGGGGGTGCCTGCTGCACGTGTAGAGGGTGTTTTTAGGAATTTTAATTATTTATTTATTTAATTTGACTTTTAAAGGATAGTTCCGGGACTTTTTTTTTATTGTCCCTACGGGTCGGCCATGTGTTTGTAAGCATAAATCGGTAGATCGTAGGAAACTTTCCTATGGACCTTACCCGACTTTTCGCCCATTATCGCACTCGAAATCAGCCTCCATTTTGTGATAATCCTATCATTCCGCCGCATCGACCTGGCTCACCTGCCTTTGCGGCACTAAATCAAATCCCCCGCCCCTGAAACAGACTTTATCAAAACATTCATATTCCCCGCCTCTATCCGTGACGTGACTGTGCTGCGTAGGCAAACGCGCCCAGGCGTCTTCTACGCGACTCCACACAGAACCCGGAAACCAACACAGATCAGCTCACAACACAGCGCGCCACAATTCGGAATATGAAACTGTACTTTGAAATCAAACCGCAAGATTGTAAATGTGGTAAAGTACATTTATTGGACATCAAATGTTTTGAGAATATTCAGCGATTTGCATTTTTATTTGCTCATGTTCCAAAAAGTTCGTATTGAGGAACGCGATGGTCCTTTCCTGTACACAGGGTCTTAGAGCATCTCACAATACAGCACCACAATTCGGAATGTGAAACCGTGGTTTAAAAGCAAACGGCAAGATTGTACATTTGGCAAAGTACGTTTATTGGACATCAAATGTTTAGAGAATATTCAGCGATTTGCATTTTTATTTGCTCTCGATCCAAATTAGTTCGTCTTGAGGGAAGCGATGTTCGTGTGCAGTACACAGGGTGTTGGTTTACGATAAAAATAAGCTCTTCGGTCGCACTGATAATCGCATGGCTGTTCCAACAACGAGGCACTAGGCCACCACAACGGTAGGTATGTTGCATCTAACCATTAGTACCGCGTAAGGGCATACTTGTACTTGGCGATCGTCCCATAAAATGGTCAGGGTGGTAACGTTGTTCACGCGGAGAAGCAACTGGCGGCTGTAGAAGCCGTCCGCCGGTGTCTGGTACTCGTGACACAGACAGTAGTGAATGATGTACCTAAAAACATAAAAAATGAAATTAGTCTCACCATCAGATCCTTATTAAAATCATAGCGAGGACAGCGCTACTGGGTGTACACAAGTGTTTAAAGGCATGGCGAGGCAGGGAGGGGGGGGAGTGGAGTACAAGGTAAGTAGCATAAAATAATAAATAAATAGGGCCAGCTGGTGGCAAGTGCAAGGTAAGTGCAGAACAAGTGCTGGGAAGGGGGGGCTGTAGGATACTGAGACAGTCCCCCAGTGCAGGGGTTGACAGGGAGGCAGTGCAGGTGGAGAGTGGAAGGGCCCAGGACCGAGGTCGCAGACAGTGGACCAGTTGTAGCAGGGGAGAGGGAGAGAGAAAGCAGAAGCAAAGAGGAAGGTTTTGAGGTGCTTCAGTAAAAGCAGATGTTTCTCCTCAAGATAGTGCGCGGTAGAAAACAATATGCCACATAGAACGAACAAGTACAACTGAACCCGTCTTTAAAGCCACTGTATAGTAATGAAATTGCGGTATAAACTCATCAAAAGTTACTTACATTATATTTGCATTTTCCATTGTGTCTCTGTGTAGGGCAGACCCGAAACACCACTCCTTCTTTGCCGACGTTACTTCTTCTAATGAACGTGGCTCATCGTTTCGTTTCTGAAATTTTATTCATTATCTTTTCTTAGTCTTTCAGGATGGTCCCGGCCTGTCAAGGTCAAATCACAATAGAACCTTATATTGGGTCGTGGGCCGTTCCGCCACCCGAGCAAAACATCAAAGCAGCTGACCTTCACTTTGAGCGAGCACACATTTCTAGTTAGCTGCAGTTAGTTTTAGGGACATCTTGTCTGCGTGCCTTTTTTTTTATTGTCCCTATGGGTCGGCCATGTGTTTGTAATACGGAAACATTCTATAATTTTTGTAAAAATGATTTATATTACTGTTTGGTTTAATTGCAATGGGCCTGCAACATGAGGAGACTCGAGAGAACAGAATCAAATTACAATCATTTAAACCGTGATGTGTATTTCTCAATGAGCTCTGCTTTAGGTGGACATGGAACAGAGGCAATGTTGGGTGGCAATGCAGTTGTCCCCTGCATAGGTTCGTTCACCACTCCATGTATGTGCCTATCTAGGACGTCAACGATAAGTTTCTCAATAAACTCATATTGCATATCCTCAAACACTGGTTTGATCACCCATTGTTTACTTCTTTTAGTGAAGGCCTTATTGTAGCGAAGCGTCCCTAAAGTTCCGGTCGTCCTACTTTGTTGACGGCCAACATTATGGTTATGTGCCAAGACCGCTAAAAGAGTCCGATTTATCATGCCCTCCATGCCAAAATGCAATCGTTTTGGCCTGTACTTGAGGCACATATTGTGGAACACCTCCAAATCTCCTGTGTGGCAGAATTCCGTGAGTCCCCTCAAAGCTTTTGTTATAGTTTTATCAAATACAATCTTTTCAATGGCTTTGTGAGTGGGTGATGAAGGAATCAACCACTTCTTCTTCCGTGCCTCCTCTGTGGACAAATGGCCATGTTCACATTTGTGGAAATGTTCATTTGTCGACCATCGATGTACGTTGCTACAGTGCAAAATTACTGACCGCCATTTTTCCAGTAGAATTTCCAACGACCCTTCACATGTTTTTGAGCTCCACCAAAGATGGTTGCTGATTGACTTGGACCACTGTGAAATACCTTGCAATTCCTTTTTTTTACCTGCAGCCGACAATTTTTTATTGATTGATTTTGCAAGATGCCAAACGTCAAATTGGTGATTTATATTTTTGTACTGTTCTCTCATTGTCTTGGCAATTGAAACGTGTCTGTCCGTGGCTATCAGGTCGATCACCATTCCCCGCGATTGTAGTTCTTGCAATGATGCTACAAAGCCAACTTTCTCCATGGCCACTGAGGATGTACTTTGTGACACCTGCACGACCACCGAACTCACAATTTTCTTACTTTCCATGTCCTGAAAGTGGTAGGTGCAGTACTTGGCTGAAAATCCTGGGCTGTCGCACTGTCCATCACCGGCTAGCCTGAAGCGTTTGCCCGCGAATGTACTTTCCATTGACATTTTTTCCATTCTCCAAGCTTCGCTGATGGCTGGAAATAGATAATCGGTTTGGTATTTGTAGAACTGAGTTTTCGCAATGAAATAGATTCCCACAAACTGAAAGAAATACTGTAACTTTTTAAAACTTGAACCACTAAAAAGTGCGGCCGCTGCACAAAGTAGATTGCCTGCTGGCAGTTGCCCCAGCATGGGTTGTGCAGACCATGCGAACGGATGATATTGTGTACAGGTGGCATGTATTTTAAGGTTAGTGCCTCGAATTGCACGAGTCACATTAATCAATGGCTCCCCACATACTTCCCCACCAACCGAATGCCCACATTTCATCATCATAATAATATCCATCAAACAGCTATCGAATACAATGAATTTGGCCTCTTTCCTTATACTGTCACTCTGCATCCCAGCTGGTTCGGCCTGTAACGTTGAGGACATGTCACTCGCATGGAAGGTACAATCTCTGATATCGTCTTCCGCTATGCTGAGTGATATTGATGGTGTTTCATTGTCGTCCACTTCATTCTCTTCCATTGCAACATCTGTTCCTTGTCCGGAGATGGGAGAAAAAAACAATGTCTTCAACTTTCGCGCGCTCTTATTTTTTGCGGGTGTGGATTCTGTGAATTGATCTCCGACTGCATCCAAACTACCAGGAGGACATTCACTATCAATGGCTGGTGGTGGTATAGCTCCGTTGTCAATCACTTCATATTCTTCCCATTGGCACGATGCATCTCCAGTCTCAAGTCCCTGCCAAAAGGTTTGACAAGCAACATCTCTCGTTCGCTTCACTGTCTGTGTAGATCTAGTTCTTACACCCACTCGCAACTAGAGGACAGATTAGAAAAGGGATGTTCAGTTTAAACACAACTTACAGTATTGAACTATTGACAGTGAAAGACAACATAAAATAGTGAACAGGACACTAACCTTCTTTTGCTTTCTTTTCTTTGAAACTTTCTTGCCTCGAACTTCAACATCTGGACGCTGTTGCTCCGACTCGTGTGTGCATGTCTCCACTTCCTCTCGCGCTGCAACGACTATATTTTCATGATAAGCACATCCATCACTCACTGAGGCTCCATCGACTCCCTGAAACATAGAACTTTCATTAGTATGTATAATAATATTGAAAACACAAAATGTACTTGGGGACCAATACCCATACGTACATCTCAATAGCAAAACACGAATGAACGCATTGTGTAGAACATTCAAACGACAATAGTTCACGCATTGTTGATCTAGTTAGATTGAACTGTCAAGATCCATACCTCGGGCTCCGCATAGACTTCCATTGATGATATTATTGAAGATGACGCTTCAGCAACTCCCTGAAACACAGTAATTGCATTAGTATGGTTTTCTATTTTGTTTAAAAGAACATAAACTTTCTGCAGGCGTCAACGGCTCATCTAAATAGACCTGCACAAATGATCAGTTGTCTAAAATAAATAATGGATATCTAAATATGATTCGATTTGCTCCATCGTTGGAAGTGTCACCACCCAGAGATCTGCATCAACTACTAGGGGTGATGTTCTTCTTGAAGAAGCTCCGTCAGCTCCCTGAAACATAGTACTTGCGTTAATAAAGAAGGAAGTATAGCGGGTGTAATCACGTCATTTGATCTCGCATGATTGATCTGTCAGTATCCATACCTCGAAATGCATAAGAACATCAAGGGACGCTGTAACTGCGGTGCACACTTCTGCAAGCTGTTGCGCCGACCCGTAACTGCATGCTCCCCCTTCTTCTTGGACTAATGCTCCATCGACTCCCTGAAACATAGGACTTTCATTAGTAATGAACACAATATTGAAAAAAGAAGACACATAGGAGGGCGACGACAGAAGGACATACCAATGGCTAAAAACGAAAGAAACATTGTGTGTAACAATCACGCTACAAGAATGCAAGATCTGATGATCTCCATCGATGGAACTGTCCGGAAACGTACCTCGAGCATCTGAGTGACATCTACGGTTGTCGTCAATGCGTTGGACTCCTCAGCATCTCCCTGAAAGACAGTACTTGCATTATTTTGGATAACAATAATTATAACTGAAAACAAAGACTAGAGGACGAGTACTGTGGTGTACCATTAGGTAAAATAATTACACGATCAATTAAAACTATTGATTTACATGCCTAAAACAAGTCAGTGTCAGAGTAGCTAAGTAAGATTACCCGATAGGCGCTTGAAGTGGCTGATGACTGCAATAACGACACGGATGGAGAATCTTCCGCCTTCATATTGAGTGGATACATAAATGGGGAAATGATTGTTAGCTAATGCTACACACTACCGCAAGGCCGAGAGACAAATACGTAAACTTGACTCACCAGTGGAGGGATGTGGACGAATAGAGTGGGAATAGCGGTTGAGAGCAATTTTCGCCTCGCTCGCGGTGTTTTCTTCTTTATTAGCAATGATGTGGAGTACATGTCTGGGCTAAAGTGCCTGCTGCAGATGCGGTATCGATCACCCCTCTTGTCCGCAAAGACTTCTAGGACTCTACTTTCTAGCTCAGAGGCTGGATATCCGCAATATCGGACCCATTCTCTTATCTGATCTATTGTCTTAGGGAAAACATGCATTATAGTATCTTCAGATTTGTTATGGGTCTTCGAAGGGCAACCGCCAATGGAACAGGCAGGCATTATGGAAAGTTCTGAAAAGTAAAGATCAACAATTCTCTATGAATACCAATGTGTTAAAACATTAAATGACACATAAAAGGTTCAATGCAAGGTCCGTTTTGGTTCTTGGAACTATACACGTTATTCACATGCGGATAAGTATTTCAATAACTTTCAAAAAATAGAAAAAGTAATTTGACTAAACTCAGAACATGTGACTAGTTCCTTGCATGTACTGTCGTGAACGAAAAGAAAACATGGATGCAATTTGATGACTACTAGCAAATAGATATAAATTAAAAAATTGGACGCAAAATGATTATGGTACATGGACTTACCTTGACGAACAAACAGTTAGATGCAGGGATCAGAGTAGTTTCTTGTCGTAGAACAGGGAGCAGTTCACAGGTTGCAAACTGACGAGTTTGCTCAAAGTGGTCACGGAAGTTCACAGAGACGAAGAGCAGATAACCAGCACCTTCACGGGTTGACTAGCAAAGCGCAAAGAAGTTCTCATTAGAAATATGAAGTGGGTTATAAAGAATTCGAAACAGGGGTGTGTTTGTGAATGAATGACGTGTATATGTCGTGGCATTATGCGGATTGCAGGGGGGCGTCCAGCGTGAGGGGGGATGCTTGGCAGGAGACACGGGGTCTGGAGGTAGACATGGGAACAACAACCCATGCTCTATAGACCACTTTGAAGTGTACATGGTCTTTGGCACCTCTTGGCCTTTATCGCTCCCTGACAGCTCCACTTGCCAGCAGCGCAAGTACCCCGGTGCGAACTGCCTTTGATAGGGCGGGGGGTGGATCGGGGCGGTGGTCGTGCAGACAAGACACAGGAAGACTTGTGAATGGAGACACACTTATGTGGATTGCAGGGGGGCGTCCATCGTGAGGGGGATGCTTGGCAGGAGACACGGGGTCTGGAGGTAGACATGGGAACAACAACCCATGCTCTATAGACCACTTTGAAGTGTACATGGTCTTTGGCACCTCTTGGCCTTTATCGCTCCCTGACAGCTCCACTTGCCAGCAGCGCAAGTACCCCGGTGCGAACTGCCTTTGATAGGGCGGGGGGTGGATCGGGGCGGTGGTCGTGCAGACAAGACCCGTTTGCCGCAGGGCCTCACCAAGGAGAGGCCATCTAACTGAATGTAAGAGGATGGCTGCAGGATCTACTACATGGAAGGCAGGGGGGTGAGTTTATAAATACCTCACCCTCCCAGGAGAATATATGGGGGTCATCTCTGTACCCGGTGCCCAAAAAGAGGATTTATTATGATCAACCATATTTATTATTTACCCATAACCATGTTTTGTATCAATAAAATCCAACAGCTTTTTATTGCCAACGCTTGATGCCAACCCACAAAAGAATATATGTATGACTGCTGCATATATGGGTTCAACGGTTATGTGGATTGAAGGTGTGCGGCCAGCGTGAGGGAGGATGCTGGCCGGAGACATGTGGTGTGACAAGACAAGGCACTGGAAGGCTATTCAACGGAGACACACTAGATTCATTTAAAAAATCAAAACAACCATTGTTAAAATATATGTTGTGCTTTATTTTAGATTTTAATTAAACATAAATAATAAACATTACACATTGTAAAGTTGAGGTTGCAGCACATCGAGGGAAAATCCGCGGTATTGTCCACTGTCACTGGGGAAATGTTGTCTAATGGCAAGTACCGCACAGGCAGGTATTACTCTCCGAACGCGGTGTCCGAGCCTCCCGTGAAGCCACCAAGTGAAGCAACGATAGGCCACCAGCCTGTACCACCTGTGAAAAAAAAGATGCAAACTGTATTAAACTGACCAAACTTTCTTATCAATGTCGATTCAGGTAACACATGTCATTTTTCTTAGAAAAAAATTATATCTAGAAAATGCACTATATGGAACCAATTTACATGCGTTCGAATGATATGTAAATGTAATTTTATATGTGGGAGACGACCATGAAATAGTGGTGGCATCACTGACATCACAAACAGAGTATACTTACTCGTTACTCGGATTACGCGGACGAACAGTGCCACGAAGTTCGTGCATAAGCACCATCATCATCCTCAACACTGTCCGTGAGAGGCAGGCTTCCCTGAACTCTGGCAGCTCGGTGATGCATTGCGGACTTTGCTCGCCTTCCTGCAGACTTTGCTCGCTTTCCGAAATGTAGGCCAAGCACCCGGAATTTTCACGGCAGCAGCAGTTCTCCTCCTCAGTAGGCATTAGCTCGCACCGATTGCACGTGCACCAGGTGGAGACGCCGTCCATGCGACATGGTCCAGGCTCTTCATCCGTTGACTGGTCCTCCCAACTGCCGTCCGAATCCCCATCGTTTTCGCGTGCTTGCCTTTCCAGTAGTTCCTCCTCGGTGTACTCGGGCTCGTACATATACGGCATTATTGTGGCCATTGTGCGGTAAAGATAGTAAAATAATTTACAGAGATGGTACAGGTGTTCACACGGGCTACAAGCGGCGAAGGTAGCTGACCAGAGCACTGAAACGAGTCACAGAATACTCAAAGTAACACAGAGAGAATAATGGAATCGAAAATATGCTGCTGTGTGTTGTGAAACGGTGTGTTTATACTTATTGGGGAAAGAGGCGTCCTGCCATTTCCATGGCAACACGTCAATAGCTGAGGCGCAGCGATTGTTGACACGAGACGTGCTTGAAATGGGCAGTACGCGTCTGCTGATGTCAGGCTCAGGGGCGGGGGATTTGATTTAGTGCCGCAAAGGCAGGTGAGCCAGGTCGATGCGGCGGAATGATAGGATTATCACAAAATGGAGGCTGATTTCGAGTGCGATAATGGGCGAAAAGTCGGGTAAGGTCCATAGGAAAGTTTCCTACGATCTACCGATTTATGCTTACAAACACATGGCCGACCCGTAGGGACAATAAAAAAAAAGTCCCGGAACTATCCTTTAATGTGCGCTATCAGGCCAATGTATGTGGACGTTCTCCTGGACATGTGTTTCTGTTGCACTATGTGGACACATGGTACTTCACATGATTGGACATTGTGGATTTAGCATTGTTTTATTTGGGACACCTACCTGATTCTTCGGATGTCTGCACTCCTTTCTCCATCCCTCCGACTCCCTCTATAGTCTCCATTCCAATGGTGGAGGCACAGATTTCTTCCCAGGGGGTCAACTTGATGGGTGATTCCGATCCTCCCCCGGTAGCTGTGGCAATGTTACGGTTGGCGGATAGTATGCTCCGTACGCGTATCCGCAAGTCGTCCCATCGCTTTCTGCATTGCTGTGGGTTGCGGGGTGCGGTCCCCACCGCACTTACCCGCTGTGCCACCAGGGCCCATATGGCCTTCTTGTTCGCAAGTGCCGTCCTGGTCATTTGCGTCGAGAAGACGACGGCAGCATTCTCCTGGAGGGTCTCTGTGAGCACGGTGAGTTCCTCACGGGAGAAGTGGACCTGCCGCTTGTGGTCGCACGCTTTTTTCGCTACTTTTCCCATTGTTATTGTTTTCACTAGGGTGGATGACGGGTTGGGATGTCTCTCAGGGTAGTATTTTTAATGGTTGTGTGGGAATTCTGATTTTATAGGTGTACGGCGTGCTGTTTCCCGTTCCAGGACCATGTTTTTGCTTCCGTTTCCGTATATTTACGGTCACCGTATTTTCCGATTGCCGCTCATTACGGTGACCGCTATGATGGGTGGCGGAATTGCACCTAGGTCGCCGTACGACGGCGGTGAGGGGCGTTTTGGGGACATTTCCGCCATCGCGGACTTTGCACTTCCGCCATGGCGTAGTGCTCGTGCCCGATGGGTCAGAATTAGCCGCACTTTACTCCGTCGTGCAATGGCGGAAACGCTATTTACGCTATGGCGGTCAGGTCAGTTGCTTTCCGCCAGGGTCGTAATGAGGGCCAAGGAGGCGAATATTATGCATTAGCTTTCTTTACTCTGGCATACACAGCAGCAAAGAAATAAAATTTGTATAAAACTTTTCTTGTAACACAATTTTAACAAAACACATTTGTAAATGTCCCAATCCAAAATGGCGGACTGATCATACCCCCAGGTAGCCAATGGGCATGCAGCCAAGTCCATAAATGTCCCTCTGTCCAATAATAAACCCTCCTTCTGATGCTGTCCTTTAAGATATGTTACTGCAGCCATCCGTCACACAATTCCATGAACGATGATTCCATGCACCAGGCGAACTTGAAACTTCTCAATAGAAACAGAACTGATCTCCTTAAAGCAGGACCTCTCACCCGAAATCTGAAACAACCAGAACACAATTAGGGTGGGTGGGTGTTATAATATTCGCCTCCTTGTCTTTAATAGAATCTAAACCCCCATCTCACACCAGTGTGGGGGATTAGGTATTCTATGGCAAGACAGGAGGCTCCTATTATGCAAGTTCAAAGCCCTTGCAGAACATTAACCGCTACGTGAGCAATGCGTTTATGGTAAAACGTTTTAAAAGTAGACTCTCTTGACCAATCAGCTGCTTTGAGGATCTGTTCTAGGCTGCCGCCCAAAAAGGCGGCCTTAGAGGCTATAGCACCCCTAACAGAATAGGGACCAAAAGAGGAAGTGTCAACCCCCGCCTCCCGCATAACCCATTTAACCCATCTGGCTAAAGTGGAAGGGGATACCGGTTTATGGGGTTTCCTGTAGGAAATCAACAGCTGAGAGGTATTGGGAGGTCGCAGATTTTTAGTTTTTAACTTAAAACATTTTAAACATGCTATAACACACAATTTATTGTTTTCTGGGAAGGCTGGATAAGATATTGAGGAAGTCATACACTTTGTTCTCCGTGAAACAAAAAAGGTAACTCCCTGAGGGGTAAACATTTTGTTATCCACATCTAAAGCTCTGATATCGGACACTCTTTTAATAGACACCAGGCACAACAGCATTGCTAACTTGGAAAAAAGTTGTTGCAAAGACAGATCTTCATTAGGGGGCCAGGCTCCAAAGAGGTTCAATACTAAATTAACATCCCAAAGAACTGAATACTTAGGCTTTGGAGGGATCTTAATACGAATAGACTTGAGAGCTCTGCGCACTAAAAAGTGTCTACCTACCGGTTCCCCTTTTACCAACAGGTGACCTGCTAAGATAGCAGACCTGAAGCCATTAATGGTTCTGTAAGCTTTGCCTTATTTAAATAAATCTACTAGGAAATTAACCACCTCTACAGGAGGGGCAGAAATGGGATTGAGGTGCCTAACCACACACCAGCTAGTCCAGCGGTTCCACGCTGAAGAGTATCCCAACTTGGTAGAGGGGGCCCAGGAGTCCCTGATGGCTGACATAGATTCCTGCGAAAGGCCTCGGAAGCACCAGGAAGCGCTGAAATCTCCCAAGCCATAAGGGAGAGGTGCCCCCGAAGGACCAACTCGTGTGGAAGACCTCCCGGGTTTGTTAGTAACTGAGGATGAGAGGGAAGAAGACGAGGGATGTCTATTGAGAGCTCTAGGAGAGCCGGAAACCATATCTGGGAAGGCCAAAAGGGTGTTAGAATCACTAACATGACCTCCTGCCGGCTTACTTGAACCAATACCCTGGCTATCATCGCAAAGGGAGGGAAGGCGTAAAGCCTCTGACCTGACCAGTCCTGTAGAAAGGCATCGGTAGCTAGAGCGCCAGGATCCGGTCTCCAACTGAAGAACCTGGGCACCTGACAATTTAGCCTCGAGACAAAAAGATCTACTGTAAACGGACCCCAAAGGGATTCTATCTTGGCAAAGAGGACCCTGTCTAACATCCAGTCGCTCCTGTCTTGGAGGTGTCTGGAGTTCCAAACTGCTACCTCGTTGCTGATGCCCGGAAGGTACTCTGCCCTTAACACGATATTGCGATCCAGACAGAAATGCCAAAACTGCTTCGCCAGATCTGCTAAGACCTTGGACCTGGTTCCTCCCAGACGATTGGCATATCTCACTGCTGAGACATTGTCCATACGCAGGAGCACAGAACAATTCCCCTGATCCTTGAGGAGACTGCGGACTGCAAAAGATCCCGTTAACAATTCCAGGCAATTGATATGGAGATCCCTCTCTTCCTCTGACCATTTTCCCCCCGTGGAGACCTGACACAGCCTGGCTTCCCAACCTGCTCTGCTGGCATCGGACTCCAGAACTACATCCGGGGAGGGACCAAAAATTGCTTTCCCATTCCAGGCCTCCATGTGCTTGAGCCACCAAAGGAGTTCCAATCCGGGGACAGCTCCACCATCTGAGAGTAAGAGAGACATCTGCGCAGATGGCGAGCCTTCAGACGTTGCAACGCTCTGTAATGAAGAGGGGCTGGGAAAATAGCTTGGATGGACGCAGACAACATCCCCACTATTCTGGCTAGCAGCCTGAGAGAGATTCTGTCCCTCTTGAGGATACCCCGGATCTCCTTCCTTATCTTTGTTAGCCTGCTGTCTGGGAGGAGAAGGATGCAATCTTTTGAATCTATATCGAAGCCTAAAAACTGGATACATTGCATAGGCTTCAGTATGGATTTTTTGGCATTTATCAAAAACCCCAGGCTCTGAAGAAGAGTTACCGTACACTCCAGATGAAAGAGCAAAACTTGAGAGTTCTGGGCTAACAGGAGCATGTTGTCTAGGTATATAATTATCCTGATCCCCTTGGACCTGAAGAGAGCCATCACAGGCCTCATCAGCTTGGTGAAGCACCATGGGGCTGAAGACAGGCCGAACGAGAGGGATGCAAATTGCCAAACCCGACCCCCCCCACTGAAACTGGAGGAACTCCTGGTGTGGAGGGAACACGGGGCCCACTAAATAAGCATCCTTGAGGTCCAGCTTGACCATCCAATCTGACGGAAGGAGGGTGTCCCTGAGAAGGTGAATTCCTTCCATCTTGAAGTGGTGATAAACCACAAAGGAATTGAGGGCTTTTAAATTTATCACTGAGCGGAACCCCTGATCTGGTTTTGGGACTAGAAATATGGTACCCAGAAACTGAGATGCCCTGTAGGTGGCTGGAACCACCACTCCCTTGGAGATGAGGCCCTTGACTTCCACATCTATTAGTGACTGCTTTACTCTGTCCAGAACCAAAGGGGAGGGAATTGACAATTGGCAAGGAGGGGAGTAAAACTCTATGCGGTAACCTTGGACTGTCTGCAACACCCAGGGGTCCGATGAGAGGGATTTCCACTGTGGGAGAAACCTGGCTAGCCTGCCCCCTAGACTTTTGAGGGAAAAAAACATTTAACACGCTAGCCAATACCTGATGCTCCTCTGGACCTCCTGGTACCTCTGCCACCACGTCCTCTCCAACCAGTATTTTGTTGCGGGAAGAATTGGGTCTATGCACCTCGAGCAGAGGAGGAATTCCGGGCGCCTCGTGAGGCAAACTGACGGGGCCGGAAATGGCCCTGGGAAAAGCGGCCGGCAGAGCGGGCTCTACCTCTTCCGGCCCTGGGGAAAACCTTTTGCGTGAAGACTTTCTTTATATTGGCCTGGGCCTTATCCAAGGCCGTAAACGTATAGACATATGCAGACAGATCTTTGAGAAAACTCTCACCAAACAAATTCCCCTGAGCGGAAGGACCCACTTCCTCAGCCATCTCGAAAATCTGAGTCAGAGGACCCAGAACATCTAAGAGCTTGTCCTGACAGTTGCGCCAGGCCTTGTCCACCCCCTTCCTGGGGTCTTTACCCTTTTGAGTCAAGAACACTGCCATGGGCTGATCAATATCAGGAGTACACGCCACCTTGTTTTGCAGGACTGGCCTTGGGCATTCAGATCTTAACTTGCTCCTATCCCCTTTTGGCAGCGGACGCCTGACCCAGTACTCTAAGAACGAGGCAATCTCTTGGGAGGGTTGCCACTCTGCTGATCTGGGATGCAAAATGAGGGCAGGATCAAAGAAGGGAACCCCATTAATGTCCAATACCGGACCTTCTTGCGTGGGAACGGAAGCGACCTTCCTCTTACGCCTCTTAGGGGGCGAATCAGAGACCTCAGAAGAATCCGAGGAAGAAATGGGTATAGGGGATACCTGCGCGGGGAGCTGCGCATAAGAAGGCCAAGGGGTTGAGGAAAGGGGCTGAGACTCATCCCGCTTGCGCTTTTGGGCTCTACCAGGGGAAGAGTCAGGGGAAGAAACTGGGCGAGGACTGAGTTGTCCTGAAATATGCTTCATTTTCCTAGAACACTTTTTTGGGGCCTGGGGCTCAACAGAGGTACCAGCACCCTGGGGAGGGTGAAAATCCGCTAGGCGGTTAATTAACCTGTCAAAAGCTGAAGCCAGCGTGTTATTAAGGCCCGACAAGGCTGAATCAATGGATGACTGAATAGCCCGCTCTACAGAAGGCTGTTGATTAGCCTGGTCCCCCCCCATTATCTGTTTTCTTAGAAGGCCGCACCTGAGTATTAGCATCCGCTACAGCTGGGACCATATTCTGTCCCATGCCAGTGTTGGCCATAATATGTCACCACAGAAATATATAATTTCCAATCAACAAGCCAAGCAGGCTGTATGCAATTGCACCAAAATTGCACCGAAATTAGCCCAGCAGGCTAAATACTTAACACATGCACCCTATCTGGGTGAGAGCAACTGGTGACAGCCGAGCAGGCTTATGTTTACACACCCGAGCAGGGTGCTAGGAGTGGATACAGCCGAGCAGGCTGTGAGAAATGGGCACTCAAGTAAAGGAAACCAATAACTATGGTGGGTAATAAAGAAAAACCACTCCTATAGGAGCTATATTTTTTGACCAGACATGCTCCAACCACTGAAAATAGGGGGTGGGGGGGACCAGGAACAGGCCCAAAAAGCCCGCGTGCACTGTGCACTTCTTTCTACGCGAGCAGCGTATAAACAAACACACGCCCCGCGTGTGTCTAAATCAATTAGAAAATAATGGGCTGTCAAACAGAAGCCGTGACGCGCGTCGGCCAGAAGCAGTGCTTCTGAAACAAACCGAGTGCGTCACGAGCCCGGCCTCAGAGGGAGCGCGAAGCTGCAGCAACACAATAAACAAAATCCCCTTTTATGAGGGAAACACACACAGTGTTCGACGCCGCCTGGGTGAAAAGGTCGGCGGCTCGAACAAACGCAATAAATTCACTTGACAGGAAGAAAAATATAACAGTTCAACAAATGAACGTTCCACACGGAGCGTCGTACTACAGAAACAATTTGACCTGAGGTCAGCGTTCAAGCGTGAATGCGGCTTTCAGTTTAGCTAAGAAATCCAGAAATGACAAAATTATACAATGTAATAAAGTAACAATGTAATGAAGTACACTCGCAAGAAACACTCTAACTCCAATTTCAATGCACAGCAAGGTAAGAGTAGGAGGAGTAACTTAGCTGTGTTAGCCAGCAGCAAAGAAAGAGGGTTTATTATTGGACAGAGGAACATTTATGGACTTGGCTGCATGCCCATTGGCTACCTGGGGTGCATGACCTGTCCGCCATTTTGGATTGGGACATTTACAAATGAGTTTTGTTAAAATTGTGTTACAAAAAAATTTTGAAAAGTTTTATACACATTTTATTTCTTTGCTGCTGTGTATGCCAGAGTAAAGAAAGCTAATGCATAATAGGAGCCTCCTGTCTTGCCATAGAATTCGCTATATAGCAGCCTTCTGGCATGAGATTAGTGTACGGAGAGAGGACACGAGGACTGAGTGAGAAGATGAGCGATTACAGCGTCAAGTTTTTGAACTTCCTAGTGAATCATATCAGGGCTCTGTAGGAATGCAGGAAACGGGGGAGGCTTGAATAGGATCCACTTCCGGTTTTTCAGGCGGTTTAAGACGCCATCTTGAGTGATGTGGAGCATGTGTCTGCGCAGGCCTCTGCCTGGGGCAGCTTGGACGCCTCATCCTGAACCTCCCTTCAACATGGCTGCAGTTTCGCTCTGTCTGTCGCTCGTGTACGTCCACAACCCAGAACAAAATACTGTCTGTGTCTGCAAAGAGACTTTCCCCTTTTGTGCTTTCAGCATTATTTTATTTCCTATCTCATCTTTCATTTCCTGCCACTTCCACCCAGTTCTCATCATTCCAAATGATGCCCTTATTAGTGGGTTAAGGAGTTAATTCCTCACAAGTGTATGCAACACTTGTTAACACAAATAATAAAAGTGCATATTTGCGTGTGCTTTCTTTTTGTACAAATGTATGTTCTCCAGTTTCACTATTAGTGTTGCCGAATGTCATGTCTATGCTATTAACATAGGAAGTGTCCCTTTACTATGAACATGCATAATTCTCCTGTGTGACAGCAGTGCCACCCACAGAGTGGCTAGTGGGTACAAGCACTACTATGGATCAGTGAGTTTCAGTATCGCCCTTGCGTGACAAGAAGAGTCCACTGGTGTACAGACAGGAACTGTCCAAGGATACTTATTATACGTTGCGTGCGACACATACATTTCTTTCTCAACATCAGAAGAACTTTGCACTCCAGGCAGCAGTTCAGAGAGATTTTAGAAACGATAAAGAGCACAAGCACACGTTTTGAACTGAAGCTCGTACTATACTTTGGATTTCTGCTCGGCGGGCTGTGATATATTTCTCAGTCGTATTAGTGCAAAGCTCACATCAAGTTGCAGCCTCTTTTTTGGGAATATGTAGCTGTCATTCAGGAACAATGTCTGGGTTCCATTGGACATAAAAACGATGGCTCCTCCTTCCCAGGAAATTCGACCTTCAACAGTTTATATACAACCACTGTGAGAGACCTAGGGGTATTCTCCCATTAAGACGCCAAGAGTCCAGGGGAGGGCCACCGCTCTTGGATCCCAACCCTGGGGGTGAACGAGCGCTGGAGCATCATCTGGGTCAGGGAATCTGGGGTCACCTTTGTGGGAATGGCCCGGGCAAGACACAGTATTCTGACGGGGCAACAGAAGACGAGGAGGAAGTCACGGATATCGTCATGGAATACGTTGATTCCTGTTACTCTAATCCAGGTCTCCTTTTCCCTAAATCCAATCTCGTCATTAATGACCCAAGGTAGGGAAGGAAGAAGTCAATGACCCAAGGTGGGGAAGGAAGAGAAAGCAACTAAAGCCAAGTCAGGAATCTGATGTCAAGATCCATTCATCCTCGACCAATTTGAACTACAGGGAATACCATCAAAACCCAGGCTTGTATAATCAAGCATCAGGAATATGGAAGGGGGCAACCATCCCGTTGAGGGAAAACCAGGCTAAAGGATTTCCCTATCCCCATTGTCGATTGCCTGATAGAAGAGCGGGAAATAAATCTAGCCTCCAAAGCCCTTCCATCACCCCTCCCCATTTCCAACAAATACTGGGACGAGGAAGAGGCGACCCGGGAGTAGTGAAGATTTCCCATAGGAATAACATGCTGAAAATTTCCCATAAGAATAACATGGGGAGTGTAAGGGAAACCGGCTGTAGAAGTGGTCCCATTCATAGAGTCAGGCAGAGTCAGGCATTTACTAATTATCACGCACACCACATAAAAGGTGTGGTTCTACACAGGCGAAAGAATGAGCTGGAGACGTTGTTTGGACCAGAGAAGCCAAGGAGCAGAGAGCAGCAGTATCGACGGGCCATAGGAGAACGGCGTGCCGAGTTGCTGGCTCAGTGTTTGTGAGGGGCTGCAGCGTCGCTAGGGAGCAGTGTCTCCAGAAAGCCAGAGCAAAGCACCCTGCAGGCTGCTATTGGCAGTCGGAACAGTGCTCGTTCTCTTGGGACCTGTGCTAGCAGCCAGGGTATCTGAGGGCAACGTGGTGAGACCCTGACAACAGGCACGCCCAACCAAAAGGGACCGCTTGTCACTGCGTTGCTGCCCATGTGAGTCTTGTGAAAGTAAAAGAGAGAGAGTGTTAGGAAGAATTCTCAGAAATGTGCTAATTCCCTTCTACCTTAGAGATCCCCAGCTCTTTTGCTGGACTTTAGGACTTTATATTTTTTATCCTGGAGAGAGGGAGACCTTTTCCCCACTCTCTCATGCATTTTTGTTTAATTTGAACTCTGTGTTTCTTTTGGTTTTGGAGTCTGACAAACTCCATAAGCATCATCCTTTTACATTGTGACACAGAGAGCCTTTAGTGCAGTGACACAGGGAAGTCTCTTAGATTTCCCAAAGGCTTAAACAACTTCTCTTGGTTAAACTACTGTTTCCAAGAGCAGTGAAGTGAAATTGACTTTACTTACATTTGTAACTTTCTAGACCCAGCACACACTATCTTACAATAGGGTGCTGGAGGGGTTGCTTAGTAGCCCCTTTGTCTAACTTTTCATGTAACATTTTTATGTGATAGTTTCTACAATTAATGGCTGGTGGCAGTGGTTTACTTTTTCCTACCATTGTGTGTTTCTACCGCGGGCTGCAATTGCAGCTGCAGTAAAGCACCCATGAGTGTCCATTTAGTGAAAATGGCCCCGGTCTTCTTTTTTTGCCATTTCTTGTTGGAAAGGTCCTTCTTGAGATTTACTCTGCGTGCCAAACTAGGTTTGGTTCCTTTGTTCGCTTTGTCTTTGGCGGGGTTCGCTGCTGAAGCCCACCTCTGGAACCAGCGTGTCTGGCAGGGCAGGAAGTGAGGGAGGTGCCCTAAACTCCCAATGCTTAATCTCTTTGGTTACAGGAATGCACCCAAAGGTGCTTGGCTGGCTGGCTGTACTTGGAGGACAGCCACCCTGCTGTGTGATTGACAGCTATGCGGCAAATGAATGGGAGAAACCTGCATAAAAGGCAAGGTCTTTTGCTTGGAAGGCAGAGTCGACCACTGGACGAAGGAATCCGAAGAAGAACTTGGAAGAGACGCCTGCTGCAACTCCTGGACCATTGGTTTGCCCGGTAAAGCCCTGCTGCTGCGCTGAAGCTCCAAATTCTCCTTGACTAGTGAACCCTGCAAGGACGACTTCTCCCCTTGAGTTGGTGGGACCAATCAACTCCAAAGTAAGCCCAACTGGAAATCCTCTAGGAGCTGGCTGTACTTCCATTGCTGCTTCAGGAACCGATTGCCAGGGAGAGGAACACCAGAATCGAGTGCATCATTATTAAGTCAGACCCGAGCATCAGGAAGATCCTCCGGACTCCCATGAAGCAGGACTGACCAAGCTTGAGCCACCTCAATAGAGTGCTGGACCTCAGATGCAAGGAAAGTCCATAAGGTATCCGAGAACCGCAGTGGTGCTATTCGCGAGAAGCTGAAACCGCAAAGTGCTGCTGATCTGAAGTTTGCCCATTGCTGCCGCTGACCTTCAAACCGTAGTGCAGGAGTCCCCAGACGTCCTCCCTCTTGTCCCCACGACTGAGGCCCAGGAACAACAGGATCTGCCATACTACAACTGGAAGAAAAGCTAGCTGGAACCAATTTGTTCAGATCTAAGGTACTGTAAACTAAGAGGTACTTATCTCTTGCTGTGTAGTTTGCCTGTCGACAGTTGAGGCTTGCATTTACTGCCTTTTGCAGAGTTGCTTGCAGCTTTGCCCCTCACAAGCCTCCCAGCTTTTGGCCTAACAGTGATTTCATTTTCTACAAAGACTTCTAAAACATTTTGCAAGACTTTGTACTTACCTTCAAGAAGTGCTTCAGCTCACCTAGACTTTGTTCAGTTGACATTGGCTGTCCTGGCTCCCTGAAAGACTATTCTACCTTCTGACTTTGTGCTTTAACTATCCCTCAAAAAAAGTCACACATTCTATAACTTGTATAGCTGGGAAAGGGTTAATTTACTTTGCATTGGGGCTTCAAAAGTACTTACCTGCTTAAGAATATTTGTTAACCATTGTTTTATTCCCATATCTTTTCCTTTGACACCTAACTCAGTATTGCTCTAAATGTGCCAGTGATATAGAAATGTCCACATTGTCCTAATTAGGTAAGTCACCTCAGGGTGTAGGAAGTATCTGTGTGCCATCCCAAATGGGTATCTACTAATTTATTGAAACTGAGAGTGTGCATTCTGAAGTATATTTATTTGTGTTACATATTTGCTCCCTTCTAAAGAAGGCTTATTCAACTGACTGTTAAATTAATAAATAATTGTTTAATCAAGAACCCATGAGCGTAAGTGTTTATTTCGATTCTTGTCACTTTGAATCTCTGTGTTATAACCCTACAGCTCACATTTACCCCCCTTGAGATAAGTCTGGCTGCTCAGTCACTCTACCAACTTGTGTAGTACATGCTTATACCAAATGTTGGGTAAACTATTGCCAAGAGGACAAGGCTGGTACAGTCTCCCACAGGGTACTGCATACAATCTTGCCTAACAGAGAGACTCGGGAGCATGAGGCTGACTGAAGCGGAGCAGGCGAAAGGAATGAATAAAGCAGCACAGAGCGGAAAAAAAGAAACAAATGAAAGGAAAATAGTAAAGCAATATAGATTGAAAGAATAGTGACAAGATCAAGAGAAAGTAAGAGGAAGCAAGAAAATCAGAGCGCGCAAGGGGCGTGAAGTGAAAGAACTGTAATAAAGAGGGTGCAAGTGACCCAAAACGAGCGAGAAGGGTGCAAACGACCCAGCAGAGTGGAAACTGTGCAAGTGTGCACGGGGAAGCTGGAAAAGGTACCCGTGGGCACGGAAAGGCAAAGAGAGTACAAGTGTGGACGAGAAAGCTGGAGAAAGTACCAGGGGGCACAAAACGGACAAAGAGGGTGCAAGTCTGCACAGAGGAAGTTAAAGAAGGTGCCAGTGGGCACAAGGAGAAAAAGGTGCAAGTGTGCAGGAGAAGGAAAGAAAGGTGCCAGTTTGCACGAGAAAGAAGTAAAAAATGCATAGGAACATAAAGGGATGCAGAAAGCCCCTGAAGGCAAAAGGTTAAGAGAAGGAAGAGCAGGAAATAAGAGAGGAGTTAAAGCTCGGGGTGGTCACACTTAGGAGGAGCAAATAACCTGGAGTTTTCGAAAGTTTCTGATGCTACCCCTTGAAATAACTGTAAATGAAAGAAAGGTACATTCTGACAAACTGAGCTAGTGTTTTAAAACTCAAGAGGAGCCTGTGCTTGGGGAAGGGAACTCTGAGAGACATAAGAGCTGAACTTGTGTTTGAACTTGAAAGAGGCCAGAGCTTGGAGAAGGGAATCCTGCGAAGGAAAATCGCACATTCGAAAGTCTCTATGAAATGTTCTGAGTTTAACAGGAACCAAAGACAAGAAAGGAACCGCAATCCCAAAAAAAAGTTGAATGAATGAAAAGCAAAGCATGTGAACTGTGAATATGCCAAGAGGGTAAAGTTAATGAACTTTGAAAAAGACCAGGAGGGCAAGCTAAAGAGAATAAGAAACTACCAGTACCAAGAGGCATTGGTGCTGCAAGATTAGGAAGATTGTGGATTGTAGAATTGTTGAAAGAGAGATTGAAGTGGTCATGCAGAGGTCTACGTAAAAGCCTTGCAGTTTTGAAAGTCTTCGACAGCGAAAAGACACCTAAGACAAAACGTGGAGAAGGGTACGCCCATGAATGGAAAGACAGGCTTGAGCATGGCAGAGGGAAGGCTGTGCAGAACTGTGAGAAACTGGGAAAGTGAATGTGAAAAGAGAGGCAGGCTCGAACCCGGCAGAGGGAAGCCTGTGTTGAATTGTGGCAAAGTAAAGGTCAAAAGTGGAACTGTGTATTTATGGCAAGGTGGACGAAGCCTAAGGAAGTGATTGAACTACCAGAAGCTTGAAGCACAAGCCTGTACACTTGAATTGTACCAGTAAGCCAGAGTGTGCAAGACTGATAGAACTTTCCCATCCACCTATACCTTTTAGGAACATCTCTTGATCCTGTGATGCTGAATGTGGGGAAGGGAGTTGTTATTTAAGCCATTCTGACATTTCTTTTGAGACACTATTTTCCTTTTGTATTCCCTTGAACACATTTGTCATTTTGAGAAGTAGGGCAAGGTTAGGGATTTTAGTATAGGACTTTTTATTTTGACTAGACTGACTTGAACAGTTAGGAATTCTACCAACCCAACCAATATTCCAAATAAAGGTTTTCAAAACTTGTATCCATTGTGTCTGTGTCTACCACTTGATACCATGCCTTCTTTACAGGCGTGCAGAGAGGAAGAAGGTAGAGTCAGCACAAGCCGATAGGCCTGAACATTTGAATCGCAACTGAAGTGGGAACATGAGAGACAGAGAGAGACGGACCAAAGAGGGACTGGAACACCAGACCCAGGGCACCAGCCGAGCACCAGAAACCCAGAGAGGGGAACCCAGAAGAAAGACGCTGGAACGCCATGCCCAAGGCGTCAGCCAAGTATGAGAAATCCTGCGATGGGAACCAGAGAGAGAGAGGCTCGGGTGCCAAAGCAAGGGCAGCAACTGAGTAAGAGAAAGCAGTGGGACAGGATCCCCACATTAAGTGGTGGCGAGACCATGGGAACCCCGTGGTGGACAGACAGTCCCTGCAACTTCACCAAAACCATCAAGCAGCAACGGACACAAAGAGTCTGACACCTTTTCAATGGACAAGGAAATCCCCAAGAGGAGAGAAAACTGAAGCAGAAGCCGAATGCCGAAGTACAGCCTACAATGAACAGAGACCGGAGCCGCGGTGACAATGCAACAATGCTTCCGGAAACATTCCCCCACAGAATAGAAGGTAACAGGGGTAACAAATGTAATGGGTTGCCAAGAAACAAGCTTTATGTTATGCAAATAACTCGTCTCAGTTGAAATCACAGCATAAAAATCCCCTTTAAGGAAATGACTTCAAACTCTGGGGAGAAAAGTAATAATATAGGAGACAAGAATAACATCCAGAGAAGCCAATTGTGATAACCATACGCTGGGAAACAGGGAGAGAGAGCCCTAAACCACTATATACAAGAAGACGAGAAAATAAATAGGAATAATTATGGTGAACCTGAATTCAGAGAAATCAGACAAGTGAAGTCAAACAAGAGATCAACATACCAAATGAATGCAAATATTTATTGGTCAGGAGAAAACATCTATTCTGACATAATAACCAGAAAGGGGAAAGAAAGGGGATCTCTGAGGATAAAGGAAAACTACAAGTTGCCCTTGAAGAGTTACAGAGACTGATGGAAGAGATTCAAAGAGACTATGTAAGAAATTCGTACTACTGAAAGAGCTCTATAGTCTGGTACTAGCAGTACCCTAGGGAGAAGGGAGTCATTCTCCACTTATAAGTCCATTTTTATAGTGGTAGGGTCAGTTAGGGTAGCTTTGGACAGAAGATCTTTTCCTTTTTGTACTTTCAAGACAGATTGACAAGGACATTAGGTAGACAGGGACCACCCATAGATGTAGGGAAAGTTAGGCCTTCTATCTTCATCATGCTATCTAAGAGTCTGCGTCCTTCTTACTCGCCACAGTATTCTTACATGCTAATGGTACTTGCCCAAAACAAAACTCACTCAGAACAGGGATTAACCCCAGAAGTGTTGTATTTGTAATTGTTGAATTTATATAGAGCTTACGCCAAAGCACTGAACAATAAAATCAACGGCACAATAGAATGCAACTCGTATGGATCACAGAAGAAATTAAGAGGAAATAAGGTGAGCTTTAAGAGTGGAGTGAAACAAGGGCAGGGAAGGAGAGGAACAAACAGCTAGAGGTAAGGAACTGAAGGGGCCTCATTACGGGTCGGGCGGTCCGGAATTAACAGTGGTGGTAAACCCGCTGCCAGTGTTAATTTTGGACCTCCCGATCCCGAGTCCTGCAGGCGGGAGGTGGCGTTCCCGCCAGGTCTGGCCTGGCGGGTTTAACACTGCCCGCCTGCAGGCGGACGTGGAAACACCAGCACCATCACGAGATGGTGCCAGTGTTTCCACTTCCCCATTCCCATTGAGTCCTATTGGACTCAATGGGAATGGGGATTTACCGAATTCCGCCTCTGGAATTCCCGGGACACCAGGGTCGTAATGCCCTGGTAATTCCGGGAGTCACAGGCGGAATGGTAATATGAGTCCGGGGGTAACCGAGCTGGAAAAACCGTCTGGTTGCCGCCGGACTCGTAATGAGGCCCAAGATCTTATGAGCTAGTAAGGAGCGGAGTCTGGCTGAGTGACTTTGTGAGGACCAGAGTCTCTCTACTGTTTCCATTTTGCTGGCGTGCAGGGCGCTGAGGAAAACAATTTAAAACATCCCTCCACCGGCAGAGCCGTGGCAGAGTGTGGCTGAGTGATTTTGTGACATTATGCAGGGTGCATTAGATACTCATACTACACGAACTCGGATCGAGCAATGACGGATAATTTCTCTCTGAGAGGTCTGGTGAGTGGAATAACACTGCTCCTGCTGGCACGTCTGTTACGACTTTTATGCGTCTTTAAGACGGAAACTTTTTATTGAGATGGCCGGTGAAAGGAAATAACATTGTTATTGTTTGTACGCTTGTGATGCCCTTCATTGCTATCGCTTGATCTAATCTCAGCTGGTGGCTGTTAGGACAAGAGAGGTTGGTTTTATTGATTTTGTAGTTACACAGTTTACACAGTTTATTTCTATGGATATTGTGTAGTGGCAAGTTATCTAAGAAGATCAGGTGGCACAGTGACTACTAAGGCTGCTTGGGCGCTGGTAGGCTAATTTGGTTGATACTGTGTCATTTAATCTTGCCACAATTAAATTAAATACTAGTGGTCGTGCCCGACTACGCAGTGAAGCGGTGCGCAAAGGTAAACGCCTGCGGAGCCTGTTCCAATCACGTAAGACATTAAAAGATTTACCTAAGCGGAAGAGGGGGAAGAGGGATGTCTCTGCCACCCAAACAAGTATAACAGGCTTCTTCTCAGGATTACGTAAGGAGCCGGCTAGTGATGGACTGCACAAAGGGTTAACCATATTCCTTGCTCAGGATTACCATCTGCGCAACATGAGCTGCGTGAGGCTACTGTCAGTCGGCTGGTACATACCCTTATATGAATAAGGATTCCTCTGCTACCTTGTTGGGGTCTACCCATTCATTGGACAAGAAAGCTTCATTATTACTAAGCCAATGTATAACATTACAGCGGAATTCTATTGGGGCTGCTAATCAAACAAGTGGTACTGATTTATTAGGCAATCTTTCATCTCCCCCCAATTTTGATCGACTGGCAAGAGATTCCACTCCAGGGGGTATGGTGGAGAATGATAACGTTGGGATACCATCTGTGTGGGAAGTGCCAAAACAAAACATGTATGGCTTCTTTAATTTTGAGTTGAAAGCCAGATCAGTGAAACTCCAGGCCATGTACCAAATTGGCTAAGAACCAAAGATGTTTAAAACAATCTTTGGCTATGGTGGTAGAAGCGATGGGTATACAGACGTCTGAGCTGAAGCATAATGGTGTGGTTAACTCGAAGCATGATACCCCGAGTTTGGATACTCAAACAAAGGATACATTTGTGTACCTAGAAAATGGGGTGGAGCAGGGTGTTGAGGATGAGTTTGAAGAGAGATACAATCATATAACACTGGATGAGGCAGTAAGTACATGGAGGTTGCAAGACTCTGTCAACATAGCGGCAGAGAATGAAGAAGATGCACTAGATTCTATAACACTGGATGAGGCAGTAAGTACATGGAGGTTGCAAGACTCTGTCAACATAGCGGCAGAGAATGAAGAAGATGCACTAGATTCTATAACACTGGATGAGGCAGTAAGTACATGGAGGTTGCAAGACTCTGTCAACATAGCGGCAGAGAATGAAGAAGATGCACTAGATTCTATAACACTGGATGAGGCAGTAAGTACATGGAGGTTGCAAGACTCTGTCAACATAGCGGCAGAGAATGAAGAAGATGCACTAGATTCTATAACACTGGATGAGGCAGTAAGTACATGGAGGTTGCAAGACTCTGTCAACATAGCGGCAGAGAATGAAGAAGATGCACTAGATTCTATAACACTGGATGAGGCAGTAAGTACATGGAGGTTGCAAGACTCTGTCAACATAGCGGCAGAGAATGAAGAAGATGCACTAGATTCTATAACACTGGATGAGGCAGTAAGTACATGGAGGTTGCAAGACTCTGTCAACATAGCGGCAGAGAATGAAGAAGATGCACTAGATTCTATAACACTGGATGAGGCAGTAAGTACATGGAGGTTGCAAGACTCTGTCAACATAGCGGCAGAGAATGAAGAAGATGCACTAGATTCTATAACACTGGATGAGGCAGTAAGTACATGGAGGTTGCAAGACTCTGTCAACATAGCGGCAGAGAATGAAGAAGATGCACTAGATTCTATAACACTGGATGAGGCAGTAAGTACATGGAGGTTGCAAGACTCTGTCAACATAGCGGCAGAGAATGAAGAAGATGCACTAGATTCTATAACACTGGATGAGGCAGTAAGTACATGGAGGTTGCAAGACTCTGTCAACATAGCGGCAGAGAATGAAGAAGATGCACTAGATTCTATAACACTGGATGAGGCAGTAAGTACATGGAGGTTGCAAGACTCTGTCAACATAGCGGCAGAGAATGAAGAAGATGCACTAGATTCTTTGTCTATGGAAATTTATTTAATGGAGAAATCCACACTTTTAACTTCTAACAAAAGTATGAGTACAAAATTGTTTAAAGATACAGAGAGGACTAACGCCCCCCTAATCTTATACTGATTTATGGTAATGAACCTATGAAATTGAGTATGGTGAGAGGGGATGGAGTGGGGGTACCTGCTAAAGCAAAAATCGTAACTGATACCCTGACAGATGGGACTAAAAGACAGTAATGCTGCAGGGTCCTATTGATAGATGGGGCCTCCCTAAGCCTAAATTGAGTGCTCATGATGGGAAGGTTGGATCGATGACCCAACAAAATATCTCAAGGCCTCGGGATAAACCGAGTATGAGTTCTCAAGTCCATAAGATAGTGTGCGGTACCGGTGATGGAAATGGTAGTGGGAGGTTGAGGAGTAATTGTTTTGTGAAGGCAAGTGTACCGTCTCAAGTTATGTTTGTACAAGACCAGCCCATTAAGAATGATGATCTCATTGAGTCTATTCATGATAATGTGGCAGAGACCGGTCCGAAAATATGTATTAATTATAATAATAATATGGATATTGGAATGCTTAGGCCAGGATGCCTGGTTAAATTAGAAGAAAAACATACTACTGCAGGTAGTCCTTTTCTGAATAGGTCAACACTGTTGCGACTGTGGGCAACAGTCCTGTGGTTGACTACAATTACATCAGCGGACATTGCAGAGCTGGCACTGCCCAAGTGGGATAGCAGTTCCAATTGGGTTTTGCTACGATTTGCTAGACCTGCTGTGGCAGCACTGTTGTGTGTTAATGTTGATGCCATTGACTCCATGGGGCTGAAACTGTGTGTGTGTGGCCAGAAATTGGGACCAGTTGTAAGAGGTAATCTGAGAGTTCTCAGGAAGTATAATAGAGTTGTGGCATCGGGAGTATGTAAGAAAGGGTTGGTTGGTTCGGCTTATGGTGAGTTAGGGCATGGGCAAGAGTTTAGGGAGACCCGGGGACAAGAGAGGATACATTGTGTCCCTTGTGGACCCAGAATGGTGAATCAACACTCCCTGACAGTTAGTAACTGACCAATTAAGGTGATTAGTTGGAAAACACGGGGACACAAGCACCTACTGCAGAAAGATGGATCTATGCACTTATTAACTGGTTATGATGGACTAATGTTGCAGAAAACATGGCTTGATAGTTCAGGGTACATTGAGGGGTACCATCTTTACCAAATGTTGGCCAATAAGGGCCCCAAAGGGAAACCATTTGGAGGACTGATCACTGATATTAGCCAACGGCTTAATTCTCTGGAAGTCTGGAAACAACAGATGGTGGATATATACAAGGGGTGGAAATATGGACTAATACCAGTAAAGATAGTGCTAGGATGCTGATCATTAATGTATATCTTCCTCCCAGTTTAAAATCCATTGAAGTACTCCTCCAAAAATTGGAGGAGTTGCTGATCAAAAACACTTCTCGGAATGGAGACGATGGATTTGTGTTACGGGGGGATTTAAATGCAAGGTGTTGTGACCGCCAGCTGTGCCCACCCTACTGCAAGGTTGCCCCCAGTAGCGTAATGCTTCATGGGGGTGGCAATGTAAGAGGGAAAAGATTGGTTAGCTACTCTAGACATTGGGACTTCTGTATGTTAAATGGTAGAACAGTAGGGGATATCCCTGGACAATATACTTGGGAGGCCAATAACACTAGGGCCACGTTAGACTACTTTTTTGGTAATAACGCCTGTCTAATGGCCATTTGTGACCGCAGAGATAAGGCCTGCGATTATAGTGATCATAACCCACTGACCCTGACCATAAGTCTGGGGGATAGAACAGAGGTAAAGGGGGAGCATTGGGGGTGTTCGGGACTATTGACAAACCAAGCCGGGACCTCCATGAAATGGACCAGTAGGAACCTCTGTTGAATTGGGACAATAGTAGATGCTTTAGACATTGCGCAGCTACAATTTTTCCGGACCCTAATTGGTAATGAGATAGAAGTATGGCTGAAGAATTTGGCTACTACGACTGGTAAATGTCGTTACAGGCATACCGCGATTAGTGATAACGCTAATAACAGATATCATTGGGCCATTAGAGACGCCAAGCGCATTATGCATAACGAAATTGGGCTGGTATCTGGCCTTTCACACCCCAAGGATATGAAATTTGCTATGATAAGACAGATAAAGAATAGATACAGAGGATGGCAAAAACGTTGGAAACACTCCATAAAAAATAGTCAATGGCAAGACATGATTATGGTTTTGAGGAAGGGAAACATTGAGTATATTTGGACCCATTTGAATAAAGCCAAGGGGGAGAATAAGGAGAAATTCCTCAACCCGATTCAGGAAACGAAATGGCTTGGGTATATAAAGGGGGGAAACGTGTCACGACTCGCTTACCTTGGCGACTCACGACTCGCTTGCCATGGAAATTGTGGAGGAGATAGACGAAGGACTGCTCCCTGGGAACACTGTGTGCGGTCTAGATGTTTGATGCTCACCAGCCATGCCCTCCTTGAACAATAGAGGAAGGACTAAGTCTCCCAGGAGTGCTTTGCGCACTGTTGTCAATTCGGCCTTTATCTTTCCGGAAGCGGCTAACGCATTTGCGTTGCAACTTCCAGTGCTACGGAAGGTAAACCAGCGCTCTTGTGTGTTTTTTCCTCTCCCGCTATCAAACGGCTTACTCTTTGTGCCTGCCGTCCTCGGACGCTTTGTACTCCCTGTGTCTTCTTCCTTGCCTTCCTTCTGTATTTCCCTTCTGCCCCGTGCACGCTTGTTCTATACTTCGCGAGGTGCACGCCACGCTTCTTTTCCTGTTCCCCTCCAAACTCCAAGTCTCCAGCTGCTTAGTCATTCTGTCCGTGCTTTCCAAGGATTTCGACCTTCTCCAGGAGCTGACCGAGTACTCCCACAACATTGTGCATCCTGGGATTCGTAGTTCCAATCAGCCATTACCATCTAACAGGGTTTTTCGGCAAGGCTTTTCCCTGGCCTGGGGTGGGCTCCCAGGGGTCCCCGCTGCTAGGCAAACTGCAACTCTGGCAAAGTGGTTTCCGGTGGAGCTCACACCCACCACTCCAAACAAGGGGAAAGGAAGTCTTTGAAGCCCAGCGATAATTGGAGACAGAGAAGGAAAGAACTATCTTCAGACGACTCCTGCGACACAGATACAGACGATTTCCCTACCATAAAGGATTCAGGTGGGGGTTGGTGAAGATATTGGGCCTCATTACACGGAAGGCGGTAAGGGTTAACGGTCACCGGTAATGGTACCGGTGACCGTTAACCCTTACCGCCTTACTACGAGGTCCCTTAGTGGGTTGGTGCTTTAACGCCTGCTTTTAGCAGGCATTAAAAACCAACCCGCTAAGGGACCTTGGTGCTAATTACGGCACCGCAAAATTGCGATGCCTTAATTAGCACCTTCCCCATTCCCATTATGCCCTACGGGGCAAAAATGGGAATGGGGAAGGGCAGTGGTGGAAGGGGGAATTACCGCCCTGCCAACCTTGGAATAGGGCGGTAATTCCCCTTTCCACCAAGGCGGTGCCGGTATTTTACCGGCCTGAACCATGGCGCTAATAGCGCCATGGTTCTCCGCCTTCCGTGTAATGAGGCCCATTGAATATCAGACAGAATCTGAGAGATTGCAACGCCAAACGACAATGGCCTCCCTAGAACAATACCAAGAAATGGTAACCGCTCTTCAAGCTTTGACTGATGAAGTGCAGTCTCTAAGAGCAGATAATACTACGTTGCAGGAACAGATCCAACAGGTGGGACAACAGGCTCCACAGCGGGACGATATCAGAGGAGAGCTGCCTCCCCTTCCCCTGTCATGTGGGAAATACGATGCAGACCCAAAGAAGATAAAGGAGTTTTTGGATGCTTGTACAATCCAATTCACCTTTCGTCCTAGAACCTACGAATTAGACAGAACGAAGGTTGGGTTCCTAATATCCAATCTGACAGGCAATGCCCTCGCATTGGCCACACCTTTAGTCACTACTTCGGATCCGATCCTTACCAGTTACGACCTATTTGTGCAACGATTGCGAGAGAGGTTCGAGAGACCGGAAGTCTTATATTCCACTTTCGAAAATTTGCTCGACATACAACAAGGATCATCTGATGTCCAGACTTATGTTATGAGGTTTCAAAAGATAGCAGCAGAGGCAGGATGGCCCGAAACCGCCCAGCAGTCTATATTCCGAAGAGGTCTCCACGAAGACATTAAGGACGAGCTGGTGAGAGTAGCTAGACCTACTAGATTCCAAGACCTGGTTTCATTGGTTCTACAAATAGAGTACCGTATGGCAGAAAGAAAGGCAGAGAGAAGAAGACCACGCACCTTCATATCGGGACCAAGCCCCCCTCGATGCCTGAAAAGGGATCCACAGAAGAGCCTATGCAGATTGGAGCCACAAGGGGGCCACTCTCTACCAGTGAATGCAAAAGGCGAAAGGACCTTGGCTTGTGTATGTATTGTGGATCAGACAGCCATTTTTTGAGGGTATGTCCGGAAGTACCTCCCAGAAGGCAGGGAAACGAAAGACCCCAACCTTAAGCAGGGAAAAGGAAGGGGTGAATACCATAAATCCCTGTCACATGACACAGTCTCCGGTTTTGGACTGCTGCAGTCTTATGGTGATCAAGGTAATGATTGAATGGGATCCAAAGGGTTCTGTGGAATGCATAGCCATGTTAGACTGTGGAGCGGCGGGCAATTTTGTGGACAAGTGGGCGAAGGAACATCTAATACTCAGATGCCCAAAAATGAGGTCCATACCGGTAGAAGGAGTCAATGGTTCCCCACTAACTTCAGGTCCTATTAGCCATGAAACACAGGAACTAAAGATAAGGATGGCTAATCATCAGGAATACCTTACCTTTGATCTGATCAGGGCAGCACATTTTCCGGTCATTCTGGGGATTCCCTGGTTAAGGAAACATAATCCTCACATCGACTGGAGTCTGAACACTGTAAACTTCAGATCATAATACTGTGATCAACATTGCCTGACTCACGAGATCCCTCCCGTCATTCAAGCAACACTACAGCCTTCATTCAGCGACAACACGATACCAGCCCCATATAGGGAATTCATGGACGTATTCACAGACACACAACCACGGCTTTTGCCCCCACATCGTAAAGAAGATTGTAAGATTGATCTCATACCGGAAGCAGTTGTACCGGTTGGTAGAATGCTCCCTCTATCTCTACCCGAAAAAGCAGCCTTGAAAGATTATCTTGCAATCAACTTAGAAAATGGTCTCATTAGAGAATCGACTTCCTCAGCAGGTGCTTCACTCTTCTTTATTTCAAAAAAAGGCACCACAGAACTACGTCCCTGTAACGATTACAGAGGTCTAAACAGCCTGACAGTACGGGACAGATACCCCATGCCATTGATGAAGGACATCATTGAAGCCGTCCAGGGTGCCCGGGTGTTCACTAAGTTGGACTTGAGAGGGGCATATCACCTTTTGAGACTCCGCGAAGGAGACGAATGGAAGACGGCGTTCAGAATGCCACTAGGACACTACAAATACAGAGTAATGCCCTTTGGGCTTGGCAATGCACCAGCACATTTCCAAAGCTTCATGGATAATCTTTTCTCAGACATGCTCTATTCCTCAGTAGTCGTTTACTTGGACGACATTCTTGTCTTCTCTACCACTTTGTCGGAACATCGTATCTTGGTTACAGAAGTTTTACAAAGCCTAAGAAAAAACAGTCTGCTAGCTAAACCCGAAAAATGTTTGTTTGAGGCATACACTGTACCGTATCTGGGCTTTATATTATCCGCAGATAACATACAGATGGACCCAGCCAAGACCAATGCTATTACCAACTGGCCTGCACCCTCCAACGTCAAAGGGATCCAACGATTCTTAGGACTAGCGAACTTTTATAGAAAGTTCATTCCTAATTTCTCTAAGATTATTCTTCCAATCACCAATCTTCTGAAGAAAGGAGTGAAATTCCTCTGGGATTCCGATACTGAGCAGGCCTTCCCACTACTAAAGAGATCCTTTGTAACAGCTCCAGTCCTGAGACAACCAGACCAAACAAGTCCATTCTTTGTGGAAATTAATGCTTCTCATGCTGCCATTGGAGCTGCATTACTACAAAAGGCGGAAGACGGATTAGAAAATCCGGTCTCATATTATTGCCGCACATTGACCGTTAGTGAACATAACTATTCCATTCTAGAAAAAGAACTTCTGGCCATCCGACAGGCTTGCGAAGAATGGAGACATCTGCTACAAGGATCTATAGTTAAATTTTTGGTTTGTACGGATCATCAAAACCTTAAAGTCCTTCAAAAGATGGAATGTCGCAATTCACGACACGCCAGGTGGGCATATTTCTTCTCACAATTTGACTTTGATATTACCTACCTTCCAGGAAAGGACAACACTCTGGCAGATGCCCTTTCTCGCAGTTTGAATGAGGAAACAAGTGATCCACCAGAACCAGAACGCATGTTGACCGGAAAGACATTCATTAACATCATAAACACGTTTTTAGAACAGGTGAAAACGGAACAACAGAACAAGAGAGGTGTAGGGAAGAACTTGAACTGGAAGGGCAACCTGCTCTTCAAGAAGGATGCTTTGTATCTACCAACTCGGAACCTTCAAGTACAAGCAATGTCCTGGTGTCATGATATCCCCTCTGTTGGACATAAGGGTCAAAGAGCCACTCTGGACTTAACATCCCGTCAAATTTTGGTGGCCTTCCCTGACTAAAGACGTTAAGGAGTACGTTAAGACTTGCCCGGTGTGTGCTCAAAACAAATACGACCACCACAAATCCTTAGGACTCCTACAGCAAGAAACACAATCTGAAGGACCCTGGCAACATATTTCCACCAATTTCATAGTAGACCTGCCGGAGTTAAGTGGACACACCGCCATAATGGTCACGGTTGATTCCTTTAGCAAATTGGCTCATTTTTCTCCTCTTAAAGGACTCCCTGCAGCCAGCACTACTGCAGAAGTATTTCTTAAAGACATAGGGCCTCATTACACGGATGGCGGTAAGGGTTTACCGGTACCGGTATTTTACCGGTAAATCCTTACCGCCTTACTACGAGGTCCCTTTGCGAGTTGGGGAATTTAACGCCTGCTTTTTGCAGGCGTTAAAAACCAACCCGCAAAGGGACCCAGGGAGCTAATTACGGTACCGCAATTTGTGGTACCGTAATTAGCGCCTTCCCCATTCCCATTATGCCCTATGGGGCAAAAATGGGAATGGGGAAGGGCAATGGTGGAAGGGGGAATTACCGCCCCACCAACCTTGGAATGGGGCGGTAATTCCCTTTTCCACCAAGGCAGTGCCGGTATTTTACCGGCATGAACCATGGCGCTAATAGTGCCATGGTTCTCCGCCATCCGTGTAATGAGGCCCATAGTCAGACTTCATGGACTTCCCCTCAATATAGTATCAGACAGAGGTACTCAATTCACGTCCAAATTCTGGACTACTCTGCGCAGAACACTAGGAATCCGGAGGTCTCTTTCCTCAGGGTTCCACCCGGTGAGTAATGGGCAAACTGAGCGTTTGAACGCCACCCTAGAGCAGTACATACAGTGTTTTTGTAACCAAGAGCAGGATGACTGGTTTCATCTTCTACCCATGGCCGAATTCTCGTACAATAACACAACACATACCTCTCTCGGTATGAGTCCCTTCAAATGCACATACGGTTATGACCCAAGATATATACCTCTCTCTGGTATCCCTCCTACTAATACGCCTTCAGTAGATCATCTACTGGATACCATACAGAGAATTCATCGAGTATCCAAATCCAATCTCACAAAGGCCCGACAGGATTGTAAGAGATGGGCAGACAAGAAAAGAAGTCTGAATCCCCATTGGGAAGTAGGGAATCGGGTGTGGCTAGCCACAAAGTATCTACCCAGATGGGTGCATTCAGGGAAGTTTGCGCCCAGGTATCTAGGACCCTTTCGTATTACAGCCAAGATCAATCCTGTGGCTTATAGATTGGATCTTCCTCCCACACTTAAAAGAATCCATCCTGTCTTTCATACATCACTCCTCAAACCATACGTCAAGGACCCTCATCTCCGAAAGACAAAAGGACCTCCTCCGAAGACCACAGGAATCACAGAGGAATATGAAGTTTCTAACATCCTTGATTCCAGATACAAAAGAGGTGTTCTGCAATACCTGATATTTTGGAAAGGATACCCAAGGACAGAATGCACATGGGAACCTGTTAAGAACATTACCGCTACTCGGCTAATACAAAGGTTCCATCGTCTTCATCCCAGGAAGCCCGGGGGAGGAAACCTAAGAAGGGGCCATACTGTCACAACTCGCTTACCTTGGCGACTCACGACTCGCTTGCCATGGAGATTGTGGAGGAGATAGAGGAAGGACTGCTCCCTGGGAACACTGTGCGCGGTCTAGATGTTTGATGCTCACCGGCCATGCCCTCCTTGAACAATAGAGGAAGAACTAAGTCTCCCAGGAGTGCTTTGCGCACTGTTGTCAATTTGGCCTTTATCTTTCTGGAAGCGGCTAACGCATTCGCGTTGCAACTTCCAGTGCTACGGAAGGTAAACCAGCGCTCTTGTGTGTTTATTCCTCTGCCGCTCTCAAACGGCTTACCCTTTGTTCCTGCCGTCCTCAGACACTTTGTACTCCCTGTGTCTTCTTCCTTGCCTTCCTTCTGTATTTCCGTTCTGCCCCGTGCACGCTTGTTCTATACCTCGAGGTGCACGCCACGCTTCTTTTCCTGTTCCCCTCCAAACTCCAAGTCTCCAGCTGCTTAGTCATTCTGTCCGTGCTTTCCAAGGATTTCGACCTTCTCCAGGAGCTGACCGAGTACTCCTACAACATTGTGCATCCTGGGATTCGTAGTTCCAATCAGCCATTACCATCTACCAGGGTTTTTCGGCAAGGCTTTTCCCTGGCATGGGGTGGGCTCCCTGGGGTCCCCGCTGCCAGGCAAACTGCAACTCTGGCAAAGTGGCTTCCGGTGGAGCTCACACCCACCACTCCAAACAAGGGGAAAGGAAGTCTATGAAGCCCAGCGATAATTGGAGACAGAAAAGGAAAGAACAATCTTCAGACGACTCCTGCGACACAGATACAGACGATTTCCCTACCATAAAGGATTCAGGTGAGGAGGGGGTTGGTGAAGATATTGAATATCAGGATGTATACGAATTGTTCAAACTACAATTGTTCGAATTACAATTTACCTTTGCACAATTGACCGAATTGTGAAGGTCAATTGTTACATATATGCGGGGGGAAACCCCCCGCAACCCCCCATTATATACATATAAATATATATATATATACATATTTTTTTATATATATATATATATATATATGTGCGGTCAATTGTGCAAAGGTCAATTCGGACCCTCGACTTTCGGTCAATTCGGTAATTCGAACAATTGTGTTCGAACAATTTGGGTAATACCGAATATCAGACAGAGAAAACGTGTTATGTGAACTGTTCTCACCTCTCAAATACCTACTTGAGGGCTGGCAATTGGATATTTGCTACGCCGAATTTGAAAATAAAATAATGAAATTGAATAATTCTAGGGATCCTGGTCCGAATGGTCTTGCCAATGCTGTCCTCAAACAAAATCCTTGGAAGTGGGCATGTTTGCTGAAGATGCTTTTTGATAGAGTGTGCTATTCTCAGACGATAACGTCTTCATGGCAACAGGCGGTTTTGGTGCCTGTATATAAAAAGGTGGATCGTAGTCTGCCTACAAATTACAGGTTACTCTCTCTTTTGGACTCCACAGGGAAAATATTTGCATCCTTTGTATTAGATGCTCTGCAGCGATGGGTTGAGGAAGCAAATATTGTGAGCTTTGCGCAGGCAGGGTTTCGTCCGCGGTGTTCTACATCCCACAATATTAGCTTGATGGATATGCTCTATAGGGAGGCATCTGCCCCTTGGGGGGCCGCCCTGTATTCCATTTTTGTGGACTTCAGGGCGGCTTTCGACAGCGTTTGCCGGCAGAAGTTGTGGGTTAAAATGGAACGATGGGGATGTCCTGGTTGGCTGCTGAGCATTTTAAAAGGACTGCATTACGACACCATGGTGCAGATAAGGCTGGACGATCGGGCGGTTGACATCCCTAGTACAGACAAATACGGGAGTAAAGCAGGGATGTACGTACCCTGGCGCCTTTGATGCACAACATATATACGTCAGACCTGCCACTAATATTCGACCAGACCATCGGTTGTTGTCCCAAAGTGGGGGCTTGTACAGTATCATGTATGCTGTACGCTGATGATCTTGTCCAGTGGAGTCAATGCAATGTTTGAGAAGTTGGTTGAGTATACAGCGGTTAATGACTTGCAACAAACATGGAAAAACTCAGGTCATGGTTGTTGCACCTAAAATGATAAAATGCCCTGTTTTTACTACTAGTTTTGGTGTTTTAGAAAGGGTGGGAAAATACCCGTATTTGAGTTTGGAAATGAGCCCTTCTAGATCATAATTTTATATAAAGGAAACTAAAAGTATTAGTGCCAAACGACTTACTAACCTGATCTGCACGTTTGCAAATCAGACTGCAGGTTATTTCCTGGAAGGGGTTCTTATATTCTATACCCAATGCCTGTGCACGATGGTGCTCTATGGCCTTGATGCTTTGGCCATGAAGGATCTGCGTTGGTTGGACAGGATTGAGGGGTACATTTAGAAAAGGGTCCTCAACCTGCCATAATCCACGGCAATCAAGTACATTATGCTGGAGCTTGGTCTGGTAGCTTTAAAAGGCCAGCCTATCATACAGCAGTGAATGCTATACTCGAAAATGAATATTAACCCGCAATGTCAATTACTTGCATTGATGGCTTCCCCAAACCAAAGGGAAAGATTTTACTAATTGGATGACAAAGAGTTTTCTTAATATTGGACCCCTGACATTAAACGGGGGACTAGTTTCCTTGTTTTGAAACAAGTACTTACTTAAAAAGAAAATACTGCAGTGGGATTGGGCACAGAACTATGCTCACCTTTCCAGTTTAAGATTTTATGCAGAGGTGGGAATTGAAACACATGTATACCTTAGGGCACAAAGTTATGTTTTAACTTGTCCAAGTCCTGCTGTTGGAACATTCTTATTGAAACTAAGGATTCATCAATTACCTTTGTTGTCAATATGTGGGGCTAGGTATAACATCCCGTGACAGGAACGCACATGTCGAATATGCAACAGTGATGTATGGTTGGAGACAGCTAAACACCTGTTTACTGAATGTTCAGGTTTAGGATCAGCAATTATGAGCACGTTTAGTAGATTTGTACATAGCTACGACTCTATTAAATCAGATTCCTTTTGGACATATTGTTTACATTCTGAGAGTGAAAGTGTGCATTTAGCCCTATTTAGGCAATGGGGTATTATAAAGAAATAATTACCTAAGGATTACTGTATATAATTCCTGGATACTAGAGTCTGAGCATTGTTAAATGACAGTTGGATACCCTCTGTTGATCATTATTATTTTAGTTTTGGTGGCTTGCATCTGTACTATTCATAATATTAAACTTTAGATATGTTAAGGGTAGGAACAGCTGTTGAGCCTTTATGTCTCTCCCATGTGTATTCCTCTTATTCAAAGACTCACATGACCGGGCCTCTCTCTAACTGAAATGATTAATAATATCCCTCTGGAAATGTACCTAATTTGCACGTAATATTCCACCACACTATATTATTTGTAGTCACGTGTCCCATATTGCACCCTACCAGGCTAGGCCTACAGCATAGCTAACAAGTACTTCACTGAACCTCTCTCTGCCGCTGAATTATCTGGCGTGTGTTATCTCTAGCAGATCAAAATAACCTACTAGCCTTGCTCTCCTGACCAACGAGACTAACTAATCCACAAGAGGCTAAAATTGGCTCGATAAAACTGCCCATCCACCTTATCTTACATGTTACAACCTTGCAACCCACCCAGTACTATGCCACCACGTCTAATAATAAGGGCCGCATATCCATCTCTATGTCCTCCTCACTACTTCACCACGACCCCATAGCACCCACTAACTTCTTGCCATCTTGGCCATCTCAATCGACCAATCATGACACCATATATATGACACCAGTTAATATTACGAACGCTCTCACTCCTACTCAATGGACTAATCCACTTGCTGCCAATCCGATCCCTAACCAACCATTAGCCACAACTATCCGGAACCGCGGACTAGGCTCCAGACTCAGGCAGCCTCACCGACTAGTCAGAAACGACAAAGCCAAATCTATCAATTCTAAACCTGTATCTATTAAAAACAAGACTACGCACACCTACAACAACACTACCATGAATGACCTTACCTGCTTATCTAATACTACAGTCTCTAGCATAGCTATCAAAGGAGCACTCATCAATGCTAGATCACGTTGCTGACCTTATCCTTGCTAATCAATTAGACTTCTTGGCTATAACAGAGACCTGGCTTCATACTGCAGGCGGACCCACACTATCTCTTTCCATTCCCGATGAATACAGTATCATCAGACTTGACAGAGAATCCTCTAAAGGTGGCAGAGTTGCAGTTATATCTAAGACCCACCTCGGCCTAAGAGCCTTGCCTCACCTATCATTCCCGTCAGCTGAACTTTTATCCATGAAACTCCTGCTTTCAGTCTCACGTACCCTAAAAATACAACTCGTATACAGAACTCCTGGCCCAATATCGACCTTCAAAGAAGATATTTCGCAACTTCTTTCCACTAATACTAAATATGGTTCACAAATCCTACTACGTGGCGACCTCAATCTAGGCTTCTCAGATCCTAAAGATGACATTGCTTTAACCATTGCTAACTCTATCCCAGAATTAGGCTTCTCTCATCGTATGACTAAGCCCACACACAATAAAGGAGAAATCCTAGATTGGATTGCTGACCTGAATTGTGACATAAATATCCTCACTAACGTATCATGTCAGCTATCCTCCAAGCCAAAAGTGTCACTTATAACAACAGAATTACCAACTCAAAATCTGGCCCCAGAGAACTATTTACAATCCTTAGAGAGCTGGAGACGCCAACACCTCCCATCGAAACCTGCTCCAAAGATAAGGCCTGGTGCACTAAGATTCAAGCAGCACCACTAGACAAAACATCGATGCTTCAGTCCAAAATTGAAAAGAAAAAACTCAGCAACTCTTCTGAACCAACCCTATCTCAGTCTAAACCTCCAACTACCAAACCTGACAGCCTTTTCAATTCTACTCCTCTGTCCATCAAAGAGGTTGAAAATATAATACCAAGCCTCAAACCATCACGCTGCCAGGGTGATATATGCCCTGCAAACATCATTAAAGAGGCAGCAAAAGAACTTGCACCCCCATCACCACATTCAGAAATGCCTCATTTGAAACGAGCATGGTCCCATCCAATCTGAAAGACGCCTGGGTCCTTCCATTGCTAAAAAAGCCTAACCTCGACCCTGACATCCCCACTAACTATAGACCCATCACTACGGTGGCATTCTTGTTAAGAATTTTAGACAGGGCTGCTTATTTACAAATACAAGCACATCTAGAATCCAAGAATCTTCTGGGCCTGCAACAATCGGGGTTCAGACCTAGACACAGTACCGAAACTGCCTTATTAGACCTAAAAACTCAACTAGACTACCAAAAAGACAAAGGCAATATATCACTCCTCCTGCTGTTAGATTTATCAGCCACCTTCAAACTGGTCAGTCATGAAGTCTTGTGCAACCACCTTACTCTATCAGCCAACTTCTCCGAAAAAGATATGGCCTGGATTCAATCATTCCTTGACAATAGAACAATGAGCGTCTTCTCACCTAGAGCATCGGCAGATCCTGCTCCAGTGACCTGTGGAATACCACAAGGGTCTTGCGTCTCACCAACGCTGTACAATATTTTCACAAAGCCTCTGTTTGAGGATCTAGATCTCTTGGTTGTCACCTACACTAATTATGCAGCTGACACCCAAGTTCTCATTCCCATCACTGGGAACTACGACCTGGATATAAAACTACTGAACAAAATATACCTCATCATTCAGGCATGGATGGCCACACATGGCCTCTGCCTTAATGATGAGAAGACCAAACTACTCCTAATCGGCTCCCAAGCCAAACTAAGCAAACTTGACTCTAGATACAACTCCTTCAACATAGACGGAAATAACATCTTAGTCTCGAAGGTAGTCAAGACACTAGGGGCCTCATTACGCGGTAGGAGCTAGCCATGGTGCTATTAGCACCATGGCTACCCCCTTACCGCATTCCGGGTCCGGGTTCCCGAAATAGGGACTTACTGGGTCATTCCAACCTGGGAGGACCCGGTAAGTCCCCATTCCGGGAACCATTCCCCATTCCCATTCGAGTCCCCATAGGGCTCAATGGGGATGGAGCTAATAACGGTACCGCAATTTGTAGTACCGTTATTAGCTCTGAAGTCCCTTAACGGGTCCCGTCCTTAACACCTGGTCAAACCAGGTGTTAAGGAAGGGACCCGCTAAGGCACCTCGGAATAGGGTGGTAAGGGATTACCGGCACCGGTGCCCTTACCGGTGCCGGTAATCCCTTACCACCTACCGCGTAATGAGGCCCTAGGATTTTATCTCGACTCATCCTTAACACTAACTAAACAATTAAATGCAACAGCCTCTGCTACAGCCTACACATGTAAACTTATAAATACCTGCAGACTGTTCCTCTCGACAATAAATTGGATTACTGTAACATACTTTACTTAGGAACCAATAAGCGAAACTTATATAAATTACAAGTACTGCAAAACAATGCACTTAGATCAGCCTTTAACATACCAAGATCTCATCACATATCTGAAACCAGATGTAATGCCCGCTGGCTCTCGGTAAAGCATAGAATCTCCCTCAAAACACTCACCCTCACCCACAAGTGCCTGTCCAACTCAGCACCTAAATACTTGATTTGAACAATCAACAAAAGACGTTCTGACCGACCTACTAGAGCCGCTCAATCACACTGTCTCAGCGTCCCTAGATTTAATCTACAAAAATCAGGAGGCAGTAGCTTCCCTGTCCTAGCACCTAAATTATGGAACTCCCTACCCATAGCTCTAAGAGCTGAACCATCGTTCTTGCAATTCAGGACTAACGTAAAATACTGTCTCACCTCCCAAGAGACCCAATAACCTCCCTGCCTTGTCGCAAGACCTCCTGACGGCCATTCCCCTAATATACCTACCAACGCATTCCCCTAGCTGGTATCCACCTACTCGGTACATAACCTATCTGATTATCTGACACTTCCTCCTATGTTTTTACTGTAACCTGCTACTATTGGGTAATGTATCTTCCCTCTTGTTGTATATAACCCACAGACTTCTTGCATCATATTTTCTGTACTATGTATGTAACCTTGCTATGTAACCTACGTAATGCGCCCAGTTACCTGAGGGTCAGGTGCGCTATATAAATAAACAATTCAATTCAATTGAGGGAACCACCCTTTGTATGAATTGTATACATGCATTATGCTAAGTGGATTGTGATGCAGTATGAGAAATGGAAAGGCATTTCATATTGGCATGCTGATTTACTGTTTAACTGTGTAACTTTTAGTTCTTATTTGGAGTATGAAGAAGTATGTATAAATGTCATGATGTGTACATTTTGTAAAAGTTATTGTACTAAATACAAATAAATATTAATAATAAGTAAGGAGAAGGACTGGAAACGGGATGGCGCACAAGGAGGTTTAGGAGTAGAGAGAAGAAAGAGAGATTGAGAACGCATAGGGACATAGAAGGGAACCAGAGAGGAGAGATCGGAGGGGCCAGACCATGTGCACACTTAAAAAGAATGCACAGAAAGTAGAAAAGAAGTCGGGATTCAAAGGATAGTTGAAAAATAGACTGGAGGGCAATGGATGTAGAAGTTCGAGGTGGAAGAAGAAAGTGCGTACGGTTAGAAGAATTTAAAATACAGCGCAAGGGAGCATGCCAGTAAACAGGGAGTCTGATTATAAGAGCAGAGCAATAGTCCAATCGTGAAAGAAGCAAGGAAGAAATGTTGAGTTTAGTAGCTTGAAGTGAGAGGAAAGAGCTAACCTTCTGAATATTAAAGAGCTGAAGATGACAGATATGTGCAGTGAGAACGAAAGAGCAGAATAAAAAATAGCACCAAGGGTTTCAAGGAGATTGGGACATCGAGATATGAGAGCGAGGAAAAGGAATGATAGGATATGTGACAAACCAAAGGGTGTCTCACTTCTAGTCCCCGCGGATCTCTCTCTCGGGTGGCCAGGGCACGGCCATCACCTTTGTATCCAGACCCTGGGGGTGGACCAGTGCGGGAGGATCACCTGGGTGAGGGGTCTTCGGGGAATGGGAGTGAGGCAGCCAATGGTGAGATGCGGTATTCCCCCCTTTCCCGTACCCATGAACCATCCTATTTTATAGGATCTTCCAACGTCCCAAATTCCCCCCCTTTCTACACAAACACAGGCCCGAGGAAGAGGGCGACTGAGAGTAAAGAGGCTAACTCTTACATATCCCATTGGACATGTCCTGCTAATCGGGTCAGGCAAAGTCAGGCACTTGACTTTAATCACATAAATCTGATACCCATTAGCTCTCCCCCACACAGATAAAAGGCGGAACAGAGAGACACACTCTGAGCAAGATGGAACACGAGAATGAGCAGGTCTTCCAGGGCGAAGGTGAACCTACTGGAGCAGGACGACTGATTGAGGGATTAGAGCAAAGGGTAGAGAAACCCTGAAGATCCCTGCAGGAGGTTGTTGCCTCTGGGAAGCCGTGAAGGAGACGCGGAGGAAGCCAAATCGCACACAAGAAGAATCATGCCTTGTGTTTCAAGGACGCCAGCGACCCTCCCGGGTGAAAGACAGAGTTGGGGAGGAGAGGCCAAGTCTGTGGTATTAACCTTGACTCGTGAATCAAAGCCACAGGGACAAGAAAGGAGCGCACTCACCCGGTGAGTTAGTGAAAGACATGAAAGGCCGGTTGTGTCAAAGATTGAAGCTGCAACAGTGTGTCTCACAAGTGAAGGTTACTCACATGCTGATGAGACGCGAAAGAAAGCTAACTAGTAATGAACTTTTAGATGGCTGATAACTGTGAAGCCAGTGATACAGAGTAGCGGAGAGGTCCAGTGAAAGGAGGTAGCCCACACGAAAGTCTCAGCGTAATGGTCAAGAATAAGCCCGGCAGAAGGGGAAGTAAAAAGGTGAATGGTTGAAGAGAAAGGTTTCTTTGAACCTTTGTGCTTAGGTACTGCACTACCCAGATCAAGAAATATTCGAGCAAATAACATAAGAGTGTGAGCTGAAGAGAAAGTCAAAGTGGTCCTGCGGAGGTCTAAGGTGAAAGCCTCACACATTTGAAAGTCTTCAACATCAGTAAAAGGGTCCGAGCCCGACTGAGGGAGACCGGAAGCGTGATAAGTTATGTGAAGGGAACCCCTAACAAATGTGAATTAAGATTGGGGAAGGGAACCCCTACAAGTGCTGTGATTGCGAGGTCTGAGCCCGGCTGAGGGAGATCTGCGTTGAATCAGGTACTTGTTGATTGAGAGGTCTGAACCCAGCTGAGGGATACCTATGTGAACTGTTAAAGCTTTGAGAGGGCTCATCCCGATGGAGGGAGACCTAGGCAAACTTTTTGTTGAACTGTGAAAGAACTTTTGGAACGCTGGAATAAGTGACCTTAACGTGGAAGGCCAGGTGGGCCTCGATCCACGTTTTTGAACTGCCTTGTGTTTTGAGAACCTGAGCCAGAGTGTGTCATCCTGTCTACGGGGGCCGCCTTACTCCATGCTGTCCAACGTGGGGAGGAGAGCTGCCTCAGCCACTTTGATCCTTTATGTTATAACACTGATTTTCCTTTGCATACATATTCCCCTTTACACACTTCTTGTATGAGAGATAGGGCAGGCATAAGGTTTGTTAGTACAGGCCATTTTGATTTGACAAAGACTGACTAGGACTGTGTTATTTGATGGTAGAGACTACTCCCGTCATGGCTATAGGGCACAGTAGGAGTTTCTCCAAACCCCAAGAATCTAATAAAGGTTTTTAAACTTGTAACTCTTGTGTCAGTGCCATACTTGTGATACCACGCCTCCCTTACAGATAAGAAAGAGGAGAAGAAATCATCGAGGAAGGAAAAATCCAATTTCTGTTTTTGAAGGATTGAGGTGAAGAAAGCAAGCATGCATGCATGCATGCACAGAAAGTAAGAAAACAGAAATATTTTAATGAATTGCATCAGTAAGAGAAAAGACAGAAAGGAACATCTGAGAATCGTTGGCATAGGAATAGCAGGTGTGAGAAAGCTGACGATATTCTCCTGTCTACTCCCTCGGGATCTTCAATTCAGGTGGCCAGGGAAGGGCCATCGCTTTTGGATCCCGACTATGGGGGTGGACAAGTGAGGGAGGAGCATCTGAGTGGAAGGTCACGAGGGATTAGGAGGAGAATACCAAGCGCGAGACATGGTATTCCCCCATTCTCAATAATACCCCAACCCACTCTCCCTCAGCCTTCATGGGATATTCTCAATCACAACCCATCTCGCCCTCCCCATTTCCAATAAATACTGAGACGAGGAAGATGCAACTAAGATCAATGAGGATTACCCATAAGAAAAGCATTGGGAAGCAAGACAAGGCTTACTACTATAACCTACCACTAGGCTGTCCCACTAATAGAGTCAGGCAAGGTCCGGCATTTTATCCCAACTGTGCACACCTGACTCCACTTGGCTCTCCCCTACACAATAAAAGGTGGAGTTCTGCTAGAATCAGTGATTGAGCTGGTGATGCCGTCTGGACCAGAGAAGCCAAGGAGCATAGAGGGGCAGGAGCTGAATGCTGGAGGAGAACGGCATGCGGATACACTGGCTCGGTGTCTGTGAGGGGCTGCAGTGTGGCAAGGGAGACGTGTCTCCAAGGAGGCGGAGTGAGGCTGCCTGCATCCTACTGGTGGCTCTCAGTGGAGTGCTCGTTCCCTTGGGACCTATTCTGGCCCCAATAGTGTCTGAGGGGCAGGTGCTGAGACCCTGACCTCAACCCTGCGTATCCTGGAGGGATCACGTGTCAATGCGACGCTGCCCGGTGAGTTTCGGGAAAGTTAATGAGAAACTCGAGAGCTTGCGTGTGACTGCAGGGGAGCGGGAGGAAGGCACCAGAGTAAAGCGGCACGAAGTGTAAGGCAAGTGACAGATTGTGAAAAGGCACGGAGCGTAAGGCAAGTGACAGATTGTGAAAAGGCATAAAGCAAGAAAGCAAGCAGAAAGAGTGTAAAGCGGCACAAAAGATAGAAAACCAAAAGCAAGAGAGAGAGAAAGCAAGCGGAAAGGTAGAAAGAAAGCTTGAAGGAAAATGCGCTAGGGGCGCTGAAAAAAGAGGAAAGTGAACTGTAAGAAATATAGGAGAAAGAAGTGAAGCCCTGTAGCGTTAAGGGCTGTGGATACTGTTTTACTGAAATGGTTCCCTTGTGTGCTCCTCTGGTCCAATCTGTGCCTTTAAGGATTCCTCTGTGCCTTGCTGTGGGAGCACGCTACGCGCTCTCCATATTGGTGTGCATTCCGCCCCTGGAGTGTTAAGGGCTACGGATACTGTTGCAGTGGCATTCCATGGCGGCTATAGGCTGGAACACCCAAAGACTCCTTCTAATCGTGTGCCACTGTTGGCTGAGGCATCCAGGAAGTCATTTGTGTCATCAGCCACGTCGCAGCTTTCTATTGTGCTTCCACGGTGGCTCTGTCCTGATAGGGCTACGCTGCTGTTTGAGTGCTTGCAGTCCGTGGCTGCTTTTACTTAACTGTGACTGTATTAATTCCATTTTCCTGATCTGAAGTTCGACTAGCGTGCTATAACTTTACCACAATGTCTCTACACAATACAGTTTAACACAGTTTGGAACATTGAAAAAAGGCTAAAGGGGACTGTGCTTTCCTGTTTATAACACTACGATACTGGATACAGGGTGAGGGAGGAGAGACAGACTCTGGCAGCTCCTCAAACTGTCGGGCGTGCCTCGCCCTGTTCCCTTGGTTGCTGATATCCCTGCCCAGGAAGTGGACAATATTCATTTTGAGGAGTGGCATTTAACCTTGAACTTCCTTGGTGGCTTCTAATTTAATATTATTCAAATCTGACTATTTTTCTCCAACCCCGCTAATTCTGTGAATATACGGCTGTCGACTAATTTTTGTATTTTTTTAATAATCTACATTGGGGCTGCAAGATTTTCTCTCCCCCGAGGATTGACATATGTACACATTTATTTTCTATGGCTTTCGGGGGTTCCGAACATAATCTCCCCTGACTATTTTATTTATAGGTCAGCACACAGGTGATCATATACATTAACAACCAATTGCAACACTAAACTCGGCATGTGAGAGCGATATTTCCCGCATCCCTCCCCCATTACTTCATAGGTTGGGTTTTACTCTCAGTCCAACTGGGCTAGGTTGTGCGACGGTTTTTCCTTGTTCGAGTGCAGGGCCCTCGCGATTAGGCGCGGCTTATTAGTCAGCGCTGGGTAGTTCCGATCATAGTCCAACAGTGGCGCCCAAATGTTCGCAAATCGGTGAAGGGTGCCCGCCTTGGCTGCAGTAACCTTCTCGGCTATCAAGATGTCCCAGAGCTTAATCCCCCAGAGTGTCATCAGGTGGCCTTCAGCGGAATTCCAAGTAAGGACCACAATAATTTTTGCCGCCAGCAAGAGTTGGGTAATAAGGGCTGCCCTCCTACCCGTTCTTGGGTAAGAGCCCGGGACTGGGACCCCTAGGAAGACGTTTTTGGGAGCCAGAGGGATTGCCACTTGGGTAATGTCTTTTATTGTAGCGAGGCATTGGGACCAAAATTCTCTAACCTTAGGGCAAGTCTACCACATGTGGAAATAGGACCCTGGGAGTCCGCAAAGACGCCAACATTGCGGGTCTAACACCTGATGAAAGTGGTGTAGGTGGAGTGGGTGGGAAGTACCAACGTAGGAGCAGCTTGTGGGCACACTCCCGGTTGGTGTTGCAAGGGGAGGAAGCGCAGGTTCTCGACCAGATATCTACCCAGGTCTGATCCCCCATGTCATGCCCTAGGTTCGCCTCCCACTGAGACATGTAAGAAGGCTTGGTGACAAAGGGGTCATCCTGCAGTAATTTACAGAGAGCAGAGATCTTCCCCCGGGCTGGCAGGTCATTCGCGGTGAGTTCTAGCGCAGTGGGAGCTCGAGTCTCTGCTGTTCGCCTCAGGGGGTGGAAGCACCAATGCCGCAGTTGGGAGTAGGTGAACCTGTCAGTTTCCACTAGCCGGAAGGCGATTGCATTGTTCAAAGGTGCGTGGGCAGCCCAAAGAGTTGCCCTAGAGATTTGAGGTCTCCCGCCACCCAATTCCAAAAGTTTGAGGGGCAGGAGCCCGGCAAAAAGTCTGGATTGTGAAAAATTGGGGAGGATGGGCTCAGGCCCCCCGGGATGCGCCTGTGTCTCCGGGCCCAGTCCCAGGATTTCACCAGATGTTTAGTAGAGGCCAGAATCTTCAGACAGGTTTGGCGCAGTGAAGGGGGGACGTACAGCAGGAAGCGAAGGGGGAGAGGGAGACAGGATTGTTCAATCTCCACCCATTTCGGGCGCCCGAGGCGGTTCCCCATGCCTGGATGTGGGCTGTTTGTGCTGCTATTTGGTTTCTACAGAGGTCGGGGACCCCCAGTCCTCCCAGTTTCGGACTGCCCGTCATGGTTCTCTGGGGAATTCGCGGTTTCTTTCCTCTTCAGATAAAGTTGATCATCTTTCTTTGAAGACGCTGCAGAGGGGGGAGAGGGATTGAAATGGGCAGGGAGGAGTAGGCATAGAGGAACTGTGGGAGGAGGTTCATTTTGCAAGCCGTAATGCAGCCCAGAAGCGAGATCTCTTGCGAGAGCCAGCGATTAAGGTCTTTTTCCAGCTCCTCGAAAAGGGGGGGAAAGTTTGTCTGATAGAGTCGGACGGCCCGGAATCTGCACCCCCAGGTAAGGGATCGATTTGACACTCCACTGTATCGGGCATCGCTTTTCTAGGGCTTCTCTCTCCCCTGGACCTAGCCCCACGCCTAAAACCACTGACTTCTCGAAGTTGATAGCAAAACCTGCCACTCTACCGAACCTCTGAATTTTGGACAAGGCCGGCTTCGTGGAGGCCGCGATGTCAGTGATGGTCAATAGCACGTCGTCAGCGTAAAGGGCAATCTTGTGTTTGGAGGGGCCTACTTGTGGGCCTTTGATCTGGGGGTTCAGGTAGATGCATTGAGCCAAGGGCTCCATGGCCAAGCAAACAGCAGGGGGGATAGAGGCACCCTTTTCTTGTTCCACACGTAAGAGGGATCGGGTCAGATAGAAGACTATTGACTCTCAAAAGGGTGTTAGGGGACTGGTAGTTAGCTAGGACCAGCTTTTGGAACGTTGGGCCAAAATGGAAGGCTTCGAGGGAGAGGCGCAGGAAAGTCCAGTCCACTTTATCAAAGGCTTTAGTTGCATCTAGGGCCAGTAGGGCGAGTTGTTGCGATTCTTGGTTAGCGATATCTATCAAATTCAGGGCTCTGTGAATGTTGTCTCTCGTTGACCTATGGGTTATGAAACCCGTCTGGTCCTGGGTCTATGATGAGCTAAGCGGTTTGCCAGGATCTTAGAGTATATGTTGTCATCAAGATTTAGCAATGAGATGGGCCTATATGAGCTGTTGTCCCTAGGGTATTTTCTGGGCTTGAAAATGAGGATCGTGAGGGACTCCTGCACGGAGGGGGTGATACTTCCCGTGGTGGCAAAGGAGTTGAAGGGAAGAGTCAAGGGGGCCACCCGCTCGGGGCGGAAACTTTTGTAAAATCGGGTGGAGTGCCCATATGGGCCCGGGGCTCTGGGTTTAAGGCTCTTAATGGCTGCGTTGACTTCCTCACCTGTGATGGGGGCCTCAAGATCTTCCCTCGCTGTGGCCTTGAGGTGTGGGAGAGCCGCACCCTGCAGGTAGTCCCGTTGTTCAGTTTGGTCCCTTGGAGATGCTGTCATTATCTCTGAGAGATGGGCCAGTCAAGGACTTCACTCTTCAAGGCCATGCCGGCCACACGTCTACGTTTGTGAAAAGCTGCGCCTTGAGCGATCAGTTCCCCTCTCAGCACCGCCTTCATGGCGTCCCAGGTGTTAGCTGGTGACGTGTCCTCGTTCCGGTTTTCCGTGAAGAAGTTTTTAATCGACCTAGCAATGGAGTCCCTTATCGCCATGTCATTTAAAATGGGGTCGTATAAGTTCCATCGGCGACGGGGGGTGGAGGATCGGGATCATGTGTTCACAGAGTCAGTGAGACCGGCGCGTGAGCAGAGAGGACCCTGGGGCCAATGGTAATATCATCTGTAAAGGCCAGGATCTGCGGGGTGGCCAGCAGTAGATCAATCTGGGAGAAGGTACGATGCACATACGAGTAGAATGTAAAGTCTTTCTCATCTGGGTAGATGACCCTCCAAGTGTCCACGACATCTAGAGTCTAAAAGAGATGAAGCAGGCTTCTCTGGAGGATGGGGGATGAGATCTGTCCATGAGTGGGTCGGGGGCTCCGTTGAAGTCTCCCCCCATGATGACTTGTCCCTGGATGAATGGGAGGAGGGCCTCTTCTAAGTCTCGGTGGAACTCCACCTGGTTATCATTGGGAGCGTAAGCTGAGTTGAGGGAGTGATTTGGCCGAAGATAAGGCATTTGACTGTGATGAAGCGGCCCTCTGGGCATCGTAATGAGTCCAGAATGTGCGGCCTAAGGTCTTTTGCAAAGAGGATAGCGGTGCCCTCCTTCTTGGTGAGGTTAGAGGCCAGAAGTGGCAGGGGGAAGAGTCTACTGCGAAGGCAGGAGAAGTCCACCGGCATCAAGTGGGTCTCTTGCAAAAAGGCCACCGAGGCTTCCTCCTCCTGTAGCCATTGTAGGGTGGATTTCCTTTTTCCGTGGGGGAGTTTAAGCTTCTGATGTTTAAGGTGATGAATTTCAGTTTCTGGTGCGGGGCTGGACCCCTGGAGTCGTCGTAGGTCCCAGGGGAGAGGTTTGGGGGGAGCCAGAGTCAGCCACAGTCGAGAGTTGTGATCTTGATTGGGTCATCCTGTGGCTGAAATTTTTTAATTAGCCTCCAACGGGAGGAAAGGTCTTCCAACGTTGGCCTCCAACGGGAAGCTGAAACCTTAACTTGGGGGACCGATTTCATCTCATCGGAACACCCCCTAGCCAACAGGGCTGTAGCCAACCAAAAGGGATGGGTTTCACTCCAAGGAAATACGGTGACATGCACCTTGGAGTTGGGCATGGGCCGCACGGGGCCCTCAGCAGTGTTTAGCAGATTGTGTTCCAACGCTGTATGTTCCTCTGGGACACAGCGGATCCTTACTTGATTTTGCGATTTCTTTGCATTCTTGACCAGGGTACCCGCCTCGGTTTGGGGGACGATTTGCCCGGTTTGGTTTCTGCCAGGTCAGGGGAGGGAGACTTTGTGCCTCCCGGAGAGCCAGGGTGTAGAATTGTTGTTGCGTCGTCGAGGTAGTTGATCGTTCGGGGGGTTCCATTATGAGAAAACTCAAAAGCCATTGGAAATAGCCACCGGTAGCAAATCTGGTGGTCTCGGAGGAAAATCGTGAGCGGTCGAAGAGCCCTACGCTTCTGCAGCGTCAGGAGAGAGAGGTCCTGAAAGATTTGGAGAAGGGAGCCTTGGAACGTTAGTTCATTGCGTGAGCGGCCTATTGCAGAGATGGCTTCCTTGGTGGTATAGTAGTGGACTCTCGTGAGCACATCTGGGGGAGAGTCCGAATCCATCCCTCATCGTGGGTGAAGGTGAGCTCCGACATGCAAGATCTAAATTCTGACTTAATGTCAGACATGAAGGCTTGGAGGTCTTCCTAAGTTACGAGGGTCCCTTTGTCTTCCAGCAGTTTTTGAGGCATGAGTTTCGGTGGGTCCGATTTCTTCCCTTTATCCGCTGAGAGGAGCTTGGTGGAAATGTCTGTGGTCTTGGGAGGTTTGAGGAGTTTAGCCATTGCACTGGGTCTCAGGGAGGAGGAGGCTCCCAGTGAGGCTCAAAAACTGTTATTGCAGCTGGCGGTCTGTTTACCGGCTGGTGGAATCCTCCAAGATGGGAGCAGGGGGACCAGGCTTCCTTACTCTGGCAGCAGCGGGGATGGGGACCCCTGGCGGAGAGCGGAGGAGGGGGGGGTTGGGCAGGGTCACCCCAGGAAGCAGCAGGTGAAGCTGGTGCAGGCAAAATCCTTTCTAGGAGGAGGGCGCAGGATGGGCTCCAGAGAGGGGAACGGGCAGATTATGTGGATCAAGTTTGCGGTATTGTGGTGGTGAGGGATTCCAGGCAAACCCAGGCTGCAGCAGGGAAGCTGGTAGATGCTTGAGATCTGCTCAAGTCCACGAGCGGTTGCCTCCGCAGGACCGCACTAGGTCCCCCGGGATCCCACTTCAACTCCCCAAGCTGAGGGAGGGAGGCCGCCTCCGAAATAATGGAGATCCAGGAAGCGTCCGGTCATGTAGGGCGGCGAGGACACTGGCGGCTGCTTTGGTGTTATGGTGCAGGCCGGGGAGATTTCCAGCCGGGGATCCTCCTTTGCAGTGGCGCTGGGGAGCCGAGCCCTCTCTCCCCCAGCGTCCGGAGTGGCATTGCAGGAGAATCTGCAGCAAGTTAGTGAGAGGCAGATCGAAGTGGGGGTTGGAGGACGCCCCGAGGATCCGGTCCTGCTATTTAGGGTGCACAGATGTTAGGTTCGCCTGCGGCTGCAGGCGAGACGCGGGAGGCGCGTAGCCTCAGTTCGTCCACCATCTTGGCTCACAGAGCGGCGGGCGGGGGGTTCAGGCTTCGCTGGGTCCGATTCAGGGCTTCAGAGGGTGTAAGGTGAGGATCTCATGGTCTGGCAGCAGCCCAGACCTTCCGCTGGCCATGGGAGTTCCTTCTGCCTCGAATCGCGTTCAGGAACTGCATATTATTGCCGGTTGCTGTGGGCAATGTGCGGAGGCCATCAAAGGAGCAGCCACATTGCTGGAGCTCCTGGCCACACCCACCCCCCTGACTAGTTTTGTTGCATTTTTTACATCATTACTTGGTCTAAATGAAATTTGTTTTTATGTGATTTAATTGCTCAGTGTTATAGTGTGAATTCTTAATTCTATTTATATACTCAATATTGTGAAATGTTATTCTATATACTGCTAACTAACGTACCTAATACCACATTTATAGTGAGGCGGTGTTTTAAACAATTGCATATATATTTTGCTTATGTTCTTTTAGGCTTCTGTCTGTTTGGGGACTCCCATCAGCTAGTGTTCTCCCCCCTTACAGCTAAGTGTGCGGATCTCTCTGTGTTTTTTTCTCTCCTAACCCATTGTTTTTTTTTTCTCTGAAGACTTAATTTCTGGGTGTACTTTTATTCGGGCTATTCTTTATGACTCGCAAAGAGCTTAGGAGTCAGTCAGCCATGGAGGCTACAGCTGATCCTCTTAAGTCTACAGAGGTGTCTATTGCATATGACATCCAAGAAGGAACAGTGGTCCAACTGCCCAATAATGTCCCGACTAGTAAAGATGAGGCCGGTTGGAAGAGATGACTAGGGAATCTAGCTCATATTTAGCGAACACTATCAAAACAAAAACGACTGTGCAAGCACAAGTACATTCCCAAGACATGATGGAGGTCTACAATATCTTGGGAATTATTCCCCTGGGGATGAGTGAAAATAGCTGTACAGATAACGCGAAAGATTATATCTCCATTGATGCTCAGGAGGATCGACTAGCCGCTACCCTAGCTCAGAATCTAGGTGAAGGTGTCTGCTCAATTAGGGGGGACTCTCCTAATAGTGTAGCTGATAAGGAAGAGAGGACAACTAAACAAATTGGGCTAAATTGCCCCCTGCTTAAAACTACTCTGTCTTCTTTATTGACAGATGACAATGGACCTAACTATAAAATAGCCTCTGATGTTAAAAGCTGTTTATCACAGGTATCTGCTAATAAACCTTAGAAAATATCGGTGGTTATGATAATAATGTAGCTTCTCCTACCAAGTAATCGGTAGAAGACTCTATTTTCAATAATTCAAAACATAAGAGGCAAGAACTACATATGAATCCATCTTTTAGGAAAGAGGGCAACTCGGATAGCTCCTTATTTAAAACACTGATGATGAAAACCCCACTCAGTGCCCCTAAATACAAATTTTCGAGAGCAGACTGGGAGCACCAATTCTTGGCCAAAAAATATCAAACTATTTTCACAAAAAAACTGCCATTAGCACCCAAATTAAACCAGCTTCCTTGGCCCTATCAGTTGATATCTTAGACCACTCACATTTAGCTGAAGTAGTAAAAAGATTAGAGACTGAGGAGGCTCTACACAATGATATTGATGATATCAGCATCATTGAGTGTGCTGATAAGGCAATTGCTGAGAGTAATTTAGAACTTAAACACTCTGATTCTAATAGTGTCACCCAACAGACATGTGACGCTTCCTATATGGGCTCTCCTTCTGAACTCAATGACTTCATTGATGAATATATAGAGTTGCAAAACTGGTTAAGAGAAAGGGGTTTATTACCGGACCCTATAAAAGAAAATTCCATCGATCCAATGCTGCATCATACTCTTAGAAAAGCTGACGAAAGGATCAGACTTACTCAACCAACAGTCTCTGCATTAAATATGGTGTTAAGTTCCTTTGTCAGTCTATATGATAATATATGGGCAGAAGTAAGATCCCATTCTCAACTACTCGCAGAAATATATGCCAGGCTGGATGGCCTGGATAGATTTGAAGAATTAGTGAGGATTATTAGGGAGGATAACCTTATTATATCTAAGCCGGAAATGCCTCCCTCCTCTTTACCTTTGTTAACACAGGTAGGGCAGGAAGGACGATCTGGATTGCCGGATGAAGAAATTGGAGCAAAAATAGGTTCTAATTCTGACACAGAAGCGATGCATCTAGTCATTTCTCGCCCCCCTGCACCATTACGTGCAGTTGATTGTGAAACAATTAAAGAATCTCTGCTGGGCAAGGGAGATGAGTCTGAAATGACATCTGGGGAAAGGGCTATGCCAAATTTAGATAAGGATTTTTCAGTAATAGACTTAACTAAAGATGATCTCACAGAGTGAAGACATTTTCTAGTGGGGAAAAGATATCTACAACAAATTAAGAAAATTAAAAACCCGAAAAACATTTAAAAAATGAACTCACTAACCAATACATTTTTCAAAAATCTGCTTTTACCAAAGTTATCATACCCCAAAGGGAAGACTTTGCAATATAAGGTGAAGTGGACTCCAATTCGGTGGAGGTACCTATTAATGCAGATCAAGGTAATTATATTGCCTGTTTAGGGACTGTGGAGGAAAAAGGAGTGCAGCTGACTCCCAATTTAGGGAGTATGGCTGAGGGAAAAAAACTATTCCTCTGAAAGCTGCTATAGGTATACAGACTGACTTACCTTTATAAAATCTCTGCCTATGGGATAATATAGGGCAACTATTAACTGTTCCCTCCATTGAACAGTCATGTCATCATATATCTAAAAATCCTATTGATAAAATAGAGGTGATCGAAACTGAAGATGGAGGGCAGCTGGTAGATAATGCCCAAAATGAGAACCTGTTAACTAACCCAATTCAATTTGATAATCAGAATCCTATAAATAGCAATATCCCAATCCTCGTTAATATTGACTCGGCAAAACAACTTCTACAGGAATTATATATGGTGAAGTCTACTCCAGGGAAGGTATTTTCAATATTCCAGGTGCTAATAAGGAAAATAATGATGATATTCGAAACTCTTAAAAAGCTGGTCAGGTGAGAGATGTCTCAAGGGCCCATTCAAGTGACCCCCTGTCATGAACCGCCGAATTCGCCCATTTTGGACTTCATGGTCCATGATGCACCGCGGTATAAACTCTGTGATCCTTTCAACATGGCTGACGGTTTTGAAACACTGCACACCAGCCTTTGCACGTTACGTTCAACTTCCTAGAAAACCGCCAAGGCCCCGCGGGCCAGCGCGTCTCAACGCTACTGCTTGGAGTAGTTAGACGTGTGTTGCCGCTGTCCGCTCCGTGCTCTTTTTTGATTCCTTGTTTTTTCCACCGTCCTATTCATGGTTCCCGTTCATTTCCTTCCTTTTCCCCTTCCATGGTTCGTTCCTGGATTATTTTTGTGCTCGGTCCTCCGACGCTTCGGTTCCTTCCGAGCCTGGACTCTATCTCCCTCCTGGTTCCACATCCTGGACATTGAACGTCTCCTAGTGAAAGGCAGCCAAGAACTCATGCTGGAATCCAAAGACCGGCCCCCAGGCCTATACAAGTCTCGGAAAGTACGAAAGAAGGAAGCCACTTCCAAGAAGGTCGCAAGTAAGGAGAAACAGGTGAGAAGGGGAGAAACTTGTGACAGATTGAGACGCCTCAAACCTGATACAAAGGCAGATATGGAAGCCGCAGTTCAGGACCTCATGAGAGGTTTGCAAGAATTAACTACTGAAGTCCAAAACCTCAAGGCTGAGAATGCGGCTTTAAAGGATCCGTCGGATTAGTCTTATCTCATGACTCTGCCGCCAAGGAAAGTGTCCTGTTAGGGGGAGTAGTGGACAAATACGATGGATCATCAAAAACCCTACGTGCATTCCTTGATTCTTGTTTGGTACATTTCACCTTCAAACCGTTCTATTTTTCCACCACACGAGCAAAGGTTGGATTCATGATATCCCATCTCACAGGCAATGCCTTAACCTGGGCAACTCCCTTAGTCAATGCGGGCGATGCTCTCCTGGATGATTACGATGGGTTTGTGGAAGCCCTTAAGGCCATGTTTGACCGCCCAGAACTCGTCTACAGTGCACAAGAAAGACTGCTTGAATTCCAACAGGGGACTCAGGATATGCTCACTTATGTGACTCGCTTTAAACAGCTAGTAAAAGAAGCCGATTGATCCCAAGAAGCCAGCTTCACCCTCTTTTGAAGAGGTTTAAACAAAGAGATAAAGGATGAATTAGCTAGAGTAGCTTGCCCAAGTTCCTTCCAAGCACTCATGGACCTCTCCCTACAGATTGATTTCCGGATCCAGGAAAGAAAGTCAGAAAAAAGGAAGTCTAATTCCACATCCCCAAAGACAGCCACAGGTTATCCTTGCCCAAAAGAAACACCTGTGTCACAAGCCTCAGATCCAGAACCAATGCAACTAGGTGCTTTCCGAGGACCAATCTCTCCCCAAGAAATGATCCGTCGGATTAATACAGGACTGTGTATGTATTGCGCCTCTGATAAACACCTGGTAAGAGAATGTCCTATAGCACCACCTCGACGTTCGGGAAATGCCAGCTCCTGATCCTAGGCGGAGCACAGCTTCGGGAGAAAGATGTCTGCTCCTCATCTCTTCCTTCCTTGAAATCTCCAGGACAGAACACTCTCGTGATTCTACAGACATTCGTGTCCCCTTCCAAAGAAGAATCCTATCCCATCCTGGCCTTAGTGGACTGCGGTGCCATGGGCATTTTCATAGACCATGACTAGGTTGTCAACCATCACATTCTTCGAGAAACCAAAGAGATAGTACAACCTGTTGAAGCCATTGATAGCAGACCCTTGTCTTCTGGACCCATAACTCACCAAACCAAGGACTTACTACTTTCAATAAATAATCATCAGGAAATACTCAGATTTGACACTATTAAATCTGCTCACTACCCCATGGTTTTAGGCATGCCTTGGCTACAGAAACACAATCCCTACATCAATTGGGCTGCTGGGTCCTTGTTTCTCGGTTCAGAACACTGCATGTCACATTGTTTATCTCTCGCCACACCGGCAAGTCCTTCAACGGACTTCCAGGAGCTCAAGCAACCATCCGTAACTGTCTCCAACATTATCCAAATCCCTTGGGCATACCAAACATACTCAGTTGAGTTTTCAACAGCCATTGTTAAAGCTCTCCCACCTGACAGACCCGAGGATTGTGCCATTGATACAGACCCATCTGCGGTGATTCCCTTCGGAAGAATGTTCATTTTATCTCAACCAGAAAAGAAAGCTCTCTGAGAATATCTGGATACCAATTTGACCAACGGTACTATTCGACCTTCCAAATCCCCAGCCGGTGCTTCTCTCTTCTTTGTTCCTAAAAAAGATACCAAGGAACTTCGACCTTGTCTGGATTACAGTGGCCTCAACCAATGCACACACAAGCACCGTTATCCATTACCACTTATTTTGGTCATTCTGGAGGCGGTCAGGGGTGCTGTCATTTTCACTAAACTCGATCTCAGGGGTGCTTACCATCTCATTCGCATAAGAGAAGGCGATGAGTGGAAAACGGCCTTCAGAACTCCCTTTGGCCACTTTGAGTATCTGGTAATGCCCTTTGGTCTCCCAATGCCCCCGCAGTATTTCAACGCATCATGGATTGGGTTTTATCTGACATGCTGTTCCTTTTTGTTATTGTATATCTGGACGATATACTAATTTACTCCAAGGAACCTAAGGCCCATCAAGAACATGTAAAAGCAGTTTTACAACGCCTACGTGAACACAAGCTCCTGGCCAAACCTGAAAAATGCCTTTTCCATGTATCTACCGTTCATTATCTTGGATTTGTACATAGTTCCAAAGGCATCGGAATGGATCCTTCCAAGGTAGATTCCATTCTGTCCTGGCCCGCTCCCACTACTGTGAAACAGATCCAATCCTTCCTGGGACTTGCTAATTTCTACAGAAAATTCATACCCACGTTTTCTGGCATAGTACATCCCATTGTAACACTTTTAAAGAAGGACACTCCATTTCAATGGTCCTCGGCTCAAGAGACGGCCTTTCAACAACTGAAACAGGAATTCACTCGAGCTCCAATCCTAGCTCAACCTGATATAAATCGGCCCTTCTTGGTAGAGACAGACGCATCCGACCATGCCATTGGAGCAGTCTTAAAACAAGAACTTGAGGACAAGATGGAGCATCCTATTGCATATTTATCCCACACCTTGACTCCCAGTGAGACTCATTATTCTGTCCTGGAGAAGGAACTGTTAGCCATCTGACAAGCCTTCACCGACTGGCGTCATCTTCTTTTGGGTGCCAAACATCCAGTACAAGTTCGTACGGACCATCGAAATTTACAAGTGCTACAATCCCTGGAGTGCTGAAACAGCCGTCAGGCCCGTTGGGCCTTCTTTTTTGCCCAATTTCAAATTCACCACTTTCCTGGAACACATAACATCATAGCTGATGCCTTGTCCAGACGGTCTGATTATGAGCCACTCAAAGCACAGACCTTTCCCAAGATGTTTCCTAACACCATGTTTGTAGCTCAAGCCATTTCTCTCCTGGAAGACATTTGTGCAAAGACACCTTCTTCCGAACTATGGAAGGAATACAAGGGGAAGAATCAAAGGAACCTCCTGATGAAGGACGGATATCTCTTCAAGGAAACACGGCTCGCAATACCCACACAAGAACTGAGAAAAAAGATTACGAATCTATGCCATGATACCTTCCAATCAGGACATCGAAGCATCACCACCACCCTCCATCTTATACAGAGGCAGTTCTGGTGGCCAAGGATTTAGGACGACGTAAGAACCTACGTCCAATCCTGTGCAGTTTGCAACCAGAATAAACATGATAACAGAAGACCAGCAGGCCTCTTACACCAACCAGCAAAGCCAACACGACCTTGGGACATCATCGCCACAGATTTTATCGTGGAATTACCCCCATCTAGAGGATACACGACCATAATGGTTACCATCGATTTGTTTACCCATATGGCTCACTTTACACCCTTGTTCAAGCTACCATCCTCATCTGAATTGGCTGGGATCTTCCTGGAACATATATTTGGTCTTCATGGACTACCTTCCAAAATCATCTCCGACATAGGACCCCAATACATATCCCAGTTTTGGAAACAACTATGTCAACTATTGGGAATCCAGCGCGCGTTGTCCTCAGGATACCATCCACAAACCAATGGAGCAACTGAACGAGTCAACCAGACCCTAGAGCAATACCTTTGTTGTTTCGCCACCAAAGTCAAGGATGATTGGTCACTTTTGATTCCTGTAGCTGAATCCGCTTACAACAATTCAGATCATTCAGCTATCAAGACCAGTCCATTCTTTTGTAGTCAGGGATTTCATACTTCAGTTCTACCATCTGTTCTTCCACATCCTACCCCAGTTCCTGCAGTCGATTCCTGGATTGAAACGCTGGTCAACGTACATAAAGACGCCAAGGAACGTCTGGAAAAGGCCAGAAAAGATGTCAAACGATATGCAGACACCAAAACGAGACCAAGCCCTTCTTACGCAGTAGGAGATAAGGTTTGGCTGTCTTCGAAACTTCTTCCTCAACACCTTCGACCAAATAAACTGGCCCCCAAGTATTATGGGCCCTTCTCCATAAAGGAAATCGTTAATCCAGTGGCCTACCGACTCCAACTTCCAGAGTCCTGGAAAAGGATTCATCCAGTCTTCCACACTTCCTTGTTAAAACCGTTTGTACAGTCCACTCGAACTGCTCCAAGACCCACTCCAGTAATCATCAATAATCAACTTCAATTCGAGGTCTCCAGGATATGTGATTCCAGATACAGACGTGGTCAACTCCAGCATCTGGTTGAATGGAAGGGATATCCTCCCAGCGAGTGCACTTAGGAACCTGTTTCAAATATGAATGCCCCCGTTTGATACAAAGATATCATCGGATCCACCCAGGCAAACCCGGTGGTGCAGGGCTTAGGAGGAGGCATACTGTCATGAACCGGCAAATTCGTCCATTTTGAACTTCATGGTCCATGATGCACCGCGGTATGAACTCCGTGATCCTTTCAACATGGCCGACGGATTCGAAACGCTGCACACCAGCCTTTGCACGTTTCGTTCAACTTCCTAGAAAACAGCCATGCCCCCGCAGGCACGCGCATCTCAACGCTACTGCTTGGCGTAGTTAGACGTGTGTTGCCGCTGTCCGCTCTGTGCTCTTTTTTGATTCCTTGTTTTTTCCTTCCTATTCCTGGTTCCCGTTCATTTCCTTCCTTTTCCCCTTCTGTGGTTCGTTCCTGGATTATTCTTGTGTTCGGTACTCTGACACTTCGGTTCCTTCCGAGCCTGGACACTATCTCCCTCCTGGTTGACACCCCCTATCTCTTTCGGGGCATTTCTTAACTGGACATAAGGCAATGGGAGAACTATATGTCCCAAAGACCTTAGACTCTATTCAGATGAAGTCTACAAATTCTGGATCTTTTGGTATCCAGGATAGAAAACCTTTATGCCCACATATCATACACAGGGGGACAATTCTAAGGGGCGCTAAGGGTATGATCTGATATGATATGGCATTTATAACGCGCCTATACACAAGTGTTTCACTGAAATCCAAGATGATTCAACAAATCAATTTATTAGGGACAAATCTGATAGTCCCATACAAATCTCGGGAAACAAAGAACCTCTAGATATTCTACAGTTAACTAGTATCTGGGGGGCCGATATCGAGGGAATATTTTGAAAATCTTTGGCCAATTACCAGCACTGTCTTTGGTGTCCAGCTATGACTTCGAAAGGATCTATTTCCCAATTAAGGAACGAATGGATCTGAGTAATATTGTCCTTAAATCAAGAGTGGTTCTTGATTTGGTAATGGGACAACTTGATGGCTTGAGAGAATTAGGTTTTGAAATGAAGACTGTGAATGCTATACAAACTTCCATCAAAGTTGAAAGAACTGGGGAACACAGGGGAAATTTGACAATGGTCTATCATCCAGAAAGATTTACCCAACCCCAACGGAGGCCTTCTCCTAGAAGGAACTATGGAGATGCACGAGACTGGCCTCAAATTACCTCAGCTCTGTGAAATTGACCATAGTAAGGGAAGATCGGTTCCTCTGAAGGAGTTAGCCCGTACTAGTACCCTGAGGTGCCTCTCCTGGAATACTAGGGGGAACTTACATTTATTTACAAACAGTTTCCAAGTTAAAATTCAATGAATGTATCTTTCTTCAGGAAACTTGGTTGCTTTCGAACCCCTTCGTTGGTGGTTTTGAAATTTGTTCCCAAACTGCTAAACCTAGCCAGGGTGGTAGAGCTTCTGGGGGACTACTTATTGGTTTGAAGTCCACTCTTGGACTCTCGACTATGGTGATTCCTGATATGGCTTTAGGAATATTGGCGGTTAAGATCTCCTCAAAAGAGGGCTTGGGGGACATTCTATTGATCAATATCTATTGGCATCAAGGGACAGCTCCTTTAGAGTCTTTTTTAGAAAGGATAACAGAAGTGATTTTAGTTTGGAAAACTACAAATACTGGTGGGAAAGTGATCCTTGCTGGGATTTAAACACAGATTGTTCCATCACACCTGAAGATGATTATGGGGATCGGGGTGAGGATATGGGGGATCTTTCATGTAGGGGCCAGAAAAATCTTTGGGGTAGACTATGGAACCTCTCCCTGGAATCTGTGGGCCTTGTATGTCTTAATGGAACCTCTGATATTGCCCGCCTGCTTCTTCCAACATGGTGGAGGGGTCTGACTACATCAACTATAGACTATTTTTTTTTAGATGAATCTCTGGTTCCATTATCCTCTGAAGTCTATGTGAATTTCAATAATTGGAGTGATCATGGTACTTTGAATTTCCATTTCTCTCTACCATCTAAAAAGTCGCTTATAGGGGGCACTAGTAACCTGAGAACTGTGGGACAAGGTACAGGTGTCCGCTGGTCCCCGGCAAATATAAAACTTTTCAATGGACAATTGATGCACATTCTGAATAATACCTCTTATTTATAGAAACAAGAGGTGTTTAATGTACCACATTATGATCATTTCTTGAAGGATCTACATGGTAGGGCCTATGATCGTTTAAGAAAGGGTCCCTCTAAAAGAAAGCATCTGCACATGTTTGATGAAGGAGTGGCTAAGGAAAAGTCACATATATTGAAGTTGCTCAGAGAAACCCGTAACCTAAACATTGACCAATCAGGCAAAAATGCAAGGATTAGATCTATCCGACAGAAATATAAGAATTTCTGTATTGCTAAAAAAAGTAGTATGCTCCAAAAAGATGCTGAGATGATGCTACGTGTTCTGCTGAAAAGAGATATCAGGGCGTTCTGGGGTCTACTTAATTCTTAAGATACTCTTTCAATAATTGATCAATTGAATAGTATATCAGAGGTACAATTGGTTGAATTTTTCTCTGAGCTATTTGGACAAGGGGCAGAGGGGTAGCAATCTACAGTTAAAGGGGAGGGTAAAAACAATACTCCCTGAGACCCAACCATCGGTTATGGGGAGGTACTTAAACTAATTACTAAAGCCAAGAACTCAAGGGCTCCCGGTCCAAATGGACTGACTAACAACACATTGAAAGGGTTACCAGAAATGTGGGCCCATATACTCACTATGTTATTTAGAAATGTGGTGGGGAGTGCCACAATACCAATTAGTTGGCAGACTGCACATATAATCCCTATTTTGAAGAGAGGTGAACGGAATATCGCTAAAAATTATAGACCGATTGCATTGATTGTGCAGATTGTAAGTTATTTGCTTCTTTGCTGTTATCACATTTTAATGAGTGGATAATGAAGAATAAATATCAGATGGGGTTCAGGGCCGGACACTCCACTAATCTAAATGGTTTCATCTTAACTGCTCTTCAAGATTCAGCATGGAGGAAATATGATGGGTCTCTGTATGTTGCTTCTATCGATTTGACAACTGCGTTTGACTCGGTTATTAGATCCCGACTCTGGGATAAACTCTCCAAGTGGGGCATCCCTGAAGACCTCCTGAAGATCATAATGGCTATGTATGAGAATTCCAGGATACATGTATGCCTGAATATGGAGGGGAATCTATCTAGAAGAATAATAACCCATATAGGTGTGAGACAGGGTTGCTCCTTGGCACCCTGTTTCTTCATCCTCTATTTGGCAGATGCCAGTGAATTTCTCAGTGATGCCCGGCTGGTGAGCACTAAATTGGGGGAAATCAGGTTTCCATGGTTGGCCTATGCCGATGATTTCCTTCTGTTTGATCATACCAGGGTCAGACTACAATGGTTGATCTATAAGTTTGAACAATATGAGGAAATTAATGGGCTAAAAATTAACCCAAGTAAAACCCTCACATTGGTGATCTCTAAGGGAAAAAAGGGGAAAAGTGTGGATTGGAAAATTGGAGGGGAACCTATTGTAAGAGCCCAAAAAATTGTGTATTTGGGATTTTGATTCTGGCTCAACCATCGGTCTCTGAACTTAGACTGTTTATCAAAAATAAGGCTATCCCAGTTATAACCCAGACTATTAAGCTGGATACAAAATATGGAAGATTCTCCCTAAAGCCAGCAGTGGATTTCTTTGAAGGGAAAGTCGTGCCAAAGTTGATATATGGCATGGAGCTCCACTTCATGGATATTCAGACCTTCTGGGAAACCATAGAAGGTATTATTTAGAGAAAAGTGTTGACATTGCCCAATAATATTCCAGTCGTGGCTATTAGGTTTGAACTGGGCCTTGTTTCGCTAAGAGCTAAATCCCTTTGGCGGGCTATGCCCCTATTTCGTTCTCTTCTTTGCCCAAAAGATGATTCCCATTATGTCTACCTGGGGAAAACTCTTTTCCTTCGGGGCTGTCCAGTTGGGAATGTTTATCTTACCAAATTCAGAGATCTTTGTGATAAGACATTAATGGATCTGTCTACTGAGAGGGAAACACTAATGACCAATCCAGACAAAGTTAAAACACTTCTCTACACTCATGATTGGAACAATACAATTGTCAAATTACATTCTTACTCCTCCCTTAGTGATATTAAATATGATCATAGGAAAAGAGGAACACTATCATTTATTATTTCACAATTCCCAAACCGTTATTATCGTTCCCTTCACCTGAAACTTAGATGGAATATTCTTCCAACTAAAGAGGTTCTGAAGAGAAGGAATCTGATAGAAGAATCCAATACCCAATGTAGATTTTGTCATCAGCGGGGGTCCTAGAAACTGCTCGTCATCTACTGTTAGACTGTGTTGAATTGAAAGGAACCATGACTTTATACCTGGGAAAATATGCTACTCTAGGACTTCTGGGGGAAGATGACTATATCTGGTTAAGATGTGTCTCAATTTGTAATGTAGTGGAGGGTCTTGTAGTTGCAGGCTTTATTAAATCATTAGATCTCTATGCACCCTTGGATTGACCAAGGATTCATTAATCTAAGGGATCTCTATGCCTCTAACTACTTTGTAACTTTCCTATTTTGAGTTTTTTTATCCACTTGTCTAGATTTTAATTGCTATTTTGAACATAGGTTATGGTAATGAATTTTGCTATATATGAAATTTGAAACGATTTTTCTGTAACATGATATATTGAATTTCTCCCACTATTGTCATGCACCCTGTCACGCATTCCCCTACCTCTCCTGTGGTGCAGCGTCCTGCTGGGGGTCCGGGCCGGCATCAGCGGGGATCACGCTTGCCAATGGGCCCCGCGCCTGCCTACGGGGAGCACTTGCCCGTCTCCACCGTGCCTCTGCGGAGACTTCTGGGTTCCCCAGTTTTGCGGCATCCGTGGCGTTGTTGGCCTCATTCATCTTGGGGGCAGCCATGGTGCTTACTATCTAGATGGCATTCCGGCCGCTCACGTGACCGTTCGCACGACGCTCCACAATGTAGAAAGTGGTCGCGCATTGGTCACGTGATGCGAGCCTGCCGATCACGTGACCCTGAATAGTGATCACGTGACCAGGAAGTCACGGAATAAAAGAAGCCCGAATCATTCACTCACTGCTTCTCAGCTGTCCTGACGGCATTTGGCGACTCCTGCATTCTGGTACTTCCTGTTCTTGACTTCTGGATTTTTGGACCTTGTTTCTGGCTCTGGATTGCTTTTGTATTTGCCCTCATTGGAATTGATGAAATTGGACTGCCTTTTTGAACTGCTTCTACCTCTGGACTTTGTATAGACGGATTGCCATATCTTCACGTTTTGATTATCAGGAACCAAACCCCTTTGACCCTCCTTGTCCTGAACCCAAGTTGTGCTTCAAGGTGGACCCTGTGCTAATTGAGGTACCTTCCATCTCCTCTACTTTCTTCCATTTCCATCATCCACGGTGGAAACAATTAGGTATAAAGCTGTCACCGGTCATCCTACAGGTAGGTGCTCTTGTCTTCCTATACTCCTATATTGTTATAAGTCCTTGAACATTGCAACCTAACCCTGTGCTTTCCTTTGCAGCACTCTGGGACCCGGTGTTCTCTGTCTCAACCACCTGTGGCCTCAATAACCGGTCAGCGAGTTATTACTACTTCTCTGACTGGTGCTTGGGGACGGAGGTATACTAATCCACGTGGACCTCAGATCTTGACAGACTGAGAAGCCTTACCCCACAGGATTATGGATACCTCCACCGAGGACCCGGTCGCTGCTTTGGTACAAGCCATTACTGTCCTTAGGGCAGACATGGCGGCCGCCACAAATGCTATTCACCAACGCTTAGATACCATACAAAGTGAAAGACATGCTTTGCCCCCCTTTCCCTTTGGCGGCACCAGAGAAATTCCAAGGTGATCCGCGTAAATTCCGTACGTTTCTGAATCAATGCAAGTTACATTTCTTGTGCCGTCCACATGCATTCCCTAATTCCACCAAAAAGGCTGTCTTTACCTTGTCCCATCTAAGTGGTATCGCAGCCACCTGGGCAAACCTATTGTTAGAGGGCGATAGTCCTGTCCTTTGCGACTTTTATCGGCTGGTAGACGAGATGACCAGAGTATTTGACACACCTCATAAAGCCCAAAACCGTGATTTAGAACTACTTCAGTTAACACAAGGGAAAACTACGTTAATTGAATACATAACACACTTTAATCAGTTATCGGTTGAAACTGCTTGGCCTGAAGAAAATAAATCTGTAGTGTTCTACAGGGGTCTTAATGACCAAATGAAAGATACCCTTGCTGTGGTACCAGCACTGCCTAACCAGTAACCCGAATTTGTGGATTTAGCACTCCAGGTCGATTCCAGACACACTGAACGAAAGACCGAAAACAGGAAAGCAACTCCCTTGTTTTCAACAGGCACAACAATCACAGAATCACCCAGCGAACCCATGCAGATTGGGGGTATCCGCAGTCCCATCTCACCCACAGAACGTGGATGTCGTAGACAAGTGAATGCTTGTTTTTACTGCGGAACTACTGGTCACTTTGTCAAGGAATGTCCCAGAAGGCCCAAGTTGAAGTCCCCAGGTTTTCAGAAGGCTCATCCCTAGAACCAGGGGGGCGGATGAGCCAGTCTGTATAATCCCACGTTCCCCCTTCCTTACCTGAGATAGCCAGGCCTTTGTATTTACAAGCACTCTTGTTTTCCACTGACAACATTAAACACCAGGTAGAACTTGTTATTGACTCCGGCGCAACGGGAACTACATAGACATATCCCTGGCTGCTTCTCTGAATTTACCCTTGCAAAACAAAAGATATCCCGAACCGGTACAGGCCGTGGATGGTTTTCCTTCTCGTTTATGGCCCTATTAAACAACAAACTGCCCCTTTAAACATGATTCTACAGGACACACACCGTGAATTCATCACCTTCGATTTGATCACCACCCCTCAATACAGCCTTATTCTCGGCATCCCATGGTTGCGGGCCCACAATCCGGTTATCAATTGGGTCCGGGGGTCTATCGTCTTTGACTTGTCTTTTAGCCCATGAAGTAGCCATGAAGTAGCGAACACGCCTGCTCAGGCTCTGGGGGCTCTGGCTCGGTTGTCAATACATGAATCACAAGCCATGGACATAGATACCCCAGGACATGTGGTGGGTCTCATTACAACTGACTTACCACCCGAATATCATGATTTTGCAGAAGTATTCGACAAGGGGTCTGCAGAACACTTACCCCCACATCGCCCCTATGATTGTCCCATTAATCTAGTCCCAGGGGCCGTAATACCATGCGGGTGTATATACTCTCTGTCTCCATCGGAGGACTTGATATTGAAAGAGTATTTACAACACTCTCTCCAGCTGGGACACATAAGAGCATCCCAATCCCCTGATGCCAATGCGATATTTTTTGTACCAAAGAGAGAAGGGGATCTCCGCCTGTGCATAGACTACTGTCGGCTCAATCATGTCACTGTCAAGAATCGATTCCCTATTCCACTCACCACGCCTTTATTGGACCATCTAACACATTCCACAGTCTTCACCAAACTTGATCTAAGAGGTGCGTATAATTTGATTCGCATTGGAAAGGGTGATGAGTGGAAAACAGCCTTCTGTACCCGTTACGGACTCTATGAATATACTGGGCCTCATTACACGGACGGCGGCGAACCATGGCGCTATTAGCGCCATGGTTCATGCCGGTAAAATACCGGCACCGCCTTGGTGGAAAGGGGAATTACCGCCCCATTCTAAGGTTGGCGGGGCGGTAATTCCCCCTTCCACCATTGCCCTTCCCCATTCCCATTTTTGCCCCATAGGGCTCTATGGGAATGGGGAAGGCGCTAATTACGGCACCGCAATTTTGAGGTGCTGTAATTAGCTCCAAGGTCCCTTTACGGGTTGGAGTTTAACGCCTGCAAAAAGCAGGCGTTAAATTCCCCAACCCGCAAAGGGACCTTGTAGTACGGCGGTAAGGGTTAACAGTCACCGTTTCCATTAACGGTCACTGTTAACCCTTACCGCTGTCTGTGTAATGAGGCCCACTGTCATGCCATTCGGATTATGCAACGCCCCTGCTACCTTTCAAAGATTCATGAATGAGATTTTCCATGATATTATTGATATCTTTGTTGTGGTATACCTGGACGACATTGTGGTATTCTCACAGTCACTGCAGGAACATATCACGCAGGTACAGGAAGTCCTTAGTCGGCTTCGCTCCCATTGTCTTTTTGCTAAGCCCGAGAAATGTCTATTCCATGCCCAGGAAGTAGACTTCCTAGGGTTTCATATTACCCCTGTGGGTCTAACAATGAACACCACCAAAGTACGTGCCGTTTTAGATTGGCCTGTTCCCAAAACCATCAAGGAATTACAGTCCTTTCTAGGTTTCACCAATTTCTACAGGCGATTTATTGCAGGATTTATGGCCATCACTGCACCATTGACACAACTCACGAGTCCTCATATCCCATTTGTCTGGACACCATTACAACAAGAAGCCTTTGTGGCTCTCACAACGGCTTTCACCACTGCTCCGATCTTGCAACACCTCAATCCCGACCTTCCGTATGTACTAGAGGCCGATGCCTCATCATACGCTTTAGGAGCCGTACTGTCACAAGCTTGTCCGTCTACGGGTTTGTTGCATCTGATGGCTTTCCATTCGCATAAATTCACTCCGACAGAGAATCATTATACTGTCACTGAAAAGGAGCTCATGGCGGTGAAGGATTCCTTCCAGGTGTGGAGACATCACTTACTCGGGGCCAAACACCAAGTTGTAGTGTACACAGACCATCGTAACTTCCAAGATCTGGCTACGTTCAAATGTACCACCAGCCGACAGGTTCGATGTCACCTGTTTTTTTCAGCCTACGACTTTGTCATAAAACATTGTCCGGGCACCGCACATGGAAAAGCAGACGCCCTTTCCCGCATACCCGGGGGTGTATCCCTTCCTGTCTATGCTGAAACATTACTGGAGAACAAACACATGATCTGCTTATGCACACCCTCTCTTGACCTCTTGTCCCTAATACGCCAATGGGCCACCACACACCCCGAACAATTACGGGATTGGGACATAGTTATGCGCAACAGTTTACCGTTTATACAGAACAAACTCTACCTACCCACGCCTGATACACGTGCAATAGCTCTAGATTGGTTCCATGATGCAGTTATCAACGGGCATCCCGGTCAGGCTCGGACCGTAGCTCTGCTCCGTTGTTGTTGCTAGTGGCCTTCCATGTATAAGGACACAGTATCTTATGTAGCTTCTTGCTCTGTGTGTGCACAGTGCAAGAACAGAAAAAGCCGACCTCTAGGTTTACTGCAGCCCCTACCATTCCCATCTAGACCATGGCACACCATATCCATGGATTTCGTAACTGACATGCCCAGGGTGAAGGGGTATGATACTATCTGGGTAGTAGTGGATTCATTCACTAAGATGGCACGTTTTGTCCCTTGTACCGGTATCCCCACAGCGCCTGTCTTGCGACCTGTTTTTTCGCCATGTGTTTTGTCTCTTCGGGTTGCCTTCCATTGTGGTTTCTGATCGTGGTTCTCAGTTTACTTTCCGTTTCTGGCGATCACTCACTAAGTTGCTAGGCATAGACTCCCGCTATTCCTCACCATATCATCCAGAGACAGACGGGCAGACCGAACGGGTCAATCAGACCATGGAACAGTATCTACGCTGTCTCTCTGTAACGCTCACCTGATTCCCGTAGAGGCGCCGATCTTGACTGGGCGTATACCATATCTTCTAAGGTGATGTGTAACACACGGCTGGCTCTTTGGGCTGGACCCCTGCGCACTGTATGTCTGACTTGCAGGGTAAGGTGTCTGCAGATAGAAAATATGGGATTAATGAACTGGGTTATTGAATGTCTCTCTCTTCTTCCCTTTCTCTTCTCCTGTAGGACCCCAAAGGTTAACGCGCTCACCTTAGGTAAGTGAACGCCGTGCTCTCCATCTGCTTCGGAGCAGGGTGCTGAAACCAGTTTTCTCACTGGATAAGGTAAGCAGGCCTCTTGACTTCAGAGGACTGCTGTCCGTCGTTTTCTTCACGCACGGTAAGTTTCGAGTAATTCAAATGTCTTTAAAAGTCTTTAGTAATGTTGTATCTTGTTTTGCAGGGTTCCGGCGATGGCGAAGATGGAGCCCGTGTGATGAATAAAAGCGCCTTGAAGCACGTAAGTAAGCGCTTGCTGCCTGCTTCACGGCGCGCTCTGTCTTTTTCCTTTGCAGGTATAAGTTCGGAGTGGCTGCACGGTGCCCGAATACCCACTGGGTTAGATGTGAAAGGAGCAATGGCTCGTGAGTATTTAAGTTCCCCAAAGTCTTTAAACGCACCTTGTTTTATCTTTCAGATGCGGGATGCAGCGCTGAAGGCCTCCGGAGCGTGCGCAGAATTGGTAAGCTTTTGTCTTTCAGATGCCGGAATGCAGTGCGAGGCGTTGATGACAGCCGATGGATCAGGTAAAAGGAGCGCTGTCACTGAAGACCGTAATGCTAACCTGTTCTTTCTTGTCTTTATAGGTGTTGCTGAAGACTGGATTCAGGATGGAAGCCTTTTTCCTTAGGCCCAGGATCAGATGCAGAAGACACGATGAGCGTTCTGCTGCAGAGGATGCAGAATAACACAAAGCAAGATTCATCCATCGGGTGTGGTTTAAATAGCCTCCTGTAGTGCTTAGGTGTCTCCTTCCACAGCCACGCCTAGGAAAGAAAAGAGTCCCTGCTTTCCAGAAGAGTTCCAGGGTTCTGAACCTAGGGAGTGGCTCCTGCCCCACCCAACAGGAAAAGTAGTCCTGAACAGAAGAGGATCAGAGGCTCAACTGGCAGGTAAGTAAGCAGCATGGTCTGCCGCAGGTAAGTCCACCCAAGCATTATGAGCCCGGCGCTTCCAGCGCTGGGACTGGGCACATTTATGAGCCTGGCACCACCGGCGCCAGGACAGAGTCCAAAAGGTCCCAATTGGGACCGGCTGGCGCTCGGAACCTGGGTTATGGGTCTGCTTCCAAGGGAGTTGGGCAAGTCCTGAAAGCAGAGATTCCTCTTGGAAGCAGAGATCATGACAGTACCCCCCCTCAAGGCCCCTCCCAAACCGGGCTTCTCCGGGGGTTTGGGTTTGTCAGGAAATGTTCGATGAAATTTTTTGATTAGGCGAGGAGCGTGGACAAATTCAGCAGGTTCCCAGGATCTCTCTTGGGGGCCGTAGCCTTTCCAGTCAATTAGGTAAAATAGTTTAGATTTGGAGATCTTGGAGTCCAGAATGCTTTTGACTTCAAACTCGAGTTCTCCATCAACTAGGATAGGTTTTGGAGATTTAGTTAGTCGGGTTTGAGGTTGCACGGGTTTTAATAGAGAGACGTGGAAGACCGGATGAATCTTCATGTGCGGGGGCAAGTCCAACTTGACCGCTACTGGGTTTACTATGGTAGTGATGGAATAGGGACCAAGGTATCTTGGGTTGAATGTACGTGGCCCTTTTAGAGGTAGATATTTGGTAGATAACCAGACTTGATCCCCTACTTGATATTGAGGGGCTTCCTTCCGATGTTGATCTGCTCCTTTCTTGTATTGTTCTTTAGCCCTTTGAAGGTGAGAAACAGCTTCCTTAAAGGTTTGGGTGATTGTAGCATGCAGGTATTCTACTGCTGGTGTTTCAAGATCTTGGAGGGGATCCAACTCCGAGGTTCGAGGGTGACTGCCGTATAAAAGAAAAAACGGGGTTTTCCCAGTTCCCGAATGGACAGAGTTATTGTAGGCATATTCGGCTATCCAAAGTATGTCTTTCCAAGTTTTTTCAGTTTGTTGCAGCATGCAGCGTAAATACTGTTCCAGAGTTTGATTGGTCCTCTCGGTTTGTCCGTCGGTCTGAGGGTGGTGACTGGTCGATAGTCTCACATCAATTTGAGCCGACCGACAGCAACTTCGCCAAAAATGAGAAATAAATTGACTACCACGATCCGATATTAGAACCGAAGGAAAACCGTGCAGTCGGACGATGTTTTCCATAAATTCACGGGCCAGAGTTGCTGCTGTTGGCAAGCCTTTGAGCGGAATGAAATGCGCCATCTTGGAGAATAAGTCCACGATTACTAGAATCGTATTGTATCCGGAGCATGGAGGTAGATCGGTGATGAAGTCCATAGAAAGCGTATGCCAAGGGCGAGGTGGGATGTCAATAGGGCGTAAGAGGCCTGCTGGTCTTTCCTTTTGACTCTTGTTTTGGGCGCATACTCCACAGGACATTATAAAGTCTCTGATATCTTTTTTCCAAGACGGCCACCAGAAGTAGCGCTTGATCTTTTCTGAAGTCTTGGTCATACCGGGATGTCCTTCCATTAAAGAATCGTGATAACAAGAGATTACTTTTTTCTGTAAATCTGTGCTGGGCAGGTATAATCGTTCTTGGAAATACAACAAGTTGTCCTTTACTGCAAAGTCCTTTCCCTTTAAAGGCCAATTCTGTATGTCTGCTGGAGTTACAAGTTGCCTGGCTTTATCCTTAACTTCCTCTATGGATTGTGTGGCGATTACACCCAGGATTCTTTGTTCGGGAATGATAGGTACAGGTTTAGGGTTGATCAAGTGTTCTTCCACTCCCATTCGAGAAAGGGCATCGGCTTTACCGTTTTTTGTACCGGGTCGATAGGTAATTATAAAGTCAAATTCGGCAAAGAATAATGCCCAACGAAGTTGTCTAGAGGATTGGGCTTTTGCAGTTTTCAAATATTGCAGGTTTCGGTGATCCGTAATCACAGTAACGGTGTGTCGGGCCCCCAGCAGATAATGCCGCCAAGCCTTAAAAGCAGACTTGATAGCCAGAAGTTCCTTGTCAGTAATCGTGTAATTGATTTCAGGAGGCGAGAATTTGCGGGACCAAAATGCCACAGGATGCAACTGATTGGTTACCGGGTCCTTTTGTGATAGAACTGCCCCCATGGCAAGGCTTGAAGCATCAGTTTCCACGATGTAGGGGAGTTCGGGGCGAGGGTGTTTTAAGATTGGTGCAGAGATAAATTTAGTCTTCAAATCCTGGAAAGCTTGTTCCGCCTCGGTAGACCATTCAAAACGTTTGTTTTTCTTTAACAAGGCAGTGATGGGCTGGACTATTCGAGAAAATTCGGGGATAAACCTACGGTAAAAGTTAGCGAAGCCTAACATGCTTTGCACACCTTTTACGGAGGATGGTGATGGCCATTTGAGAATTGCATCGACCTTCTTTGAATCCATACGTACTCCGCTAGGTGATAATATGAATCCCAAGAATTCAACTTCAGTCACGTTGAAAACACATTTTTCCAACTTAGCGAAAAGTTTGTGTTGACGCAATCTTTCGAGGACCATTTTTACGTGTTTCCGATGTTCAGATTCCGATGAAGAATAAACGAGGATGTCGTCAATGTAAACAACAACACACACATCTATGAGTTCTCTGAGGACATCGTTCATAAAATATTGAAAGGCGGCCGGGGCATTGCAAAGTCCAAAGGGCATGACCTGATATTCAAATAGCCCATATTTGGTGCGGAAGGCCGTCTTCCATTCATCGCCCTCCTTTATTCGAACCAAATGGTAGGCTCCTCTAAGGTCCAACTTTGTATATATGCATGCTTTTCTGACCTGGTCCAAGAGTTCAGGGATCAAAGGTAACGGATATCTATTCTTGACGGTGATCTGGTTCAGGGAGCGATAATCTATACAAGTTCTAAGGTCTCCTTCCTTTTTTGGAACGAAGAACAAAGCTGAAGAAGCAGGGGACTTGGAAGGACGAATAAACCCATTTGCCAGGTATTGATCCAGGTATTGACGAAGGTGAAGGTTCTCAGGCTCGGTGAGGGCATAAATTCTACTACAAGGAGGAGTAGATCCAGGTATCAGGTCTATCTGGCAGTCATAAGACCTATGAGGAGGTAGAGAGTTAGCCTGATCCTTCCGGAAAACATCTTGGTATTCTTGGTATTCGGGAGGTAACTGGGGAGTCGTCTCTGAAGAAGTAGCTGCCAGTGCAACACCAGGTGGAGGATGACAAGTAGAGACACATTCTGGAAACTGGACCGTTCTTGCTCGCCAATCGATCAGAGGATTGTGTTTCTCTAACCAAGGAATTCCTAGAATAACCTGAAACTGAGGGGCCTTGATCACATCGAACACGATCTTCTCATGGTGTCCATCTTGACTTACGAGCGTCACTTCTTGAGTGGTATGCGTTACTGGTCCGGAGGCTATCTCCGTTCCATCCACCGTAGTAATGACGTCCTTTACAGCCTTGGGACAAAGAGTTAGATTCATCCTCAAAACCATTGCATGATCCACATAATTGCCGATGGCACCGCTGTCGACGTAAGCTTCAATTGCATGTAATCGATCCGGATTATCAGGGCTAATGAGGACCATAGGTATCACGAAATGCGAGGTCACGGAACTGGTTTTCACGCTCGGCAAGAGGACCTCTATTCTTGTCGGGCGAGGTCGTTTCCCTGCTCAGAGTTTGTAACTTTGGTAACTGCAGCTCCTACTGCCTTCTTGGCAGGTTTCACCGGACAGTCTCGAAGAAAGTGCCCTGAGTTTCCGCAATAGAGGCATAATTGCAACTGTTTTCTTCTTTCCCGCTCCTTTTGTGTTAGAGGACCTTTCAGGCCCCCTATTTGCATGGGTTCCCCGGAGTCTACTCCTTTGGAAGGAGTTGGCGGTTTGGAAAATACTCGAGCATCAAACTTGGAACGATCAGCCTTCCTGTTCTGCAGTCTGTGATCTATTTGAACAACTAAATCTATATAGTCCGAACAATCTTGTGGGGGATTCACTACTTGGGCTAACACATCTTTGAGCTCTCCACGTAGACCTCTATAAAACAGCGTAATCCTTTTGTCCTCAGGCCATTGAGTTTCCACCATCAGTCTGTTGAAAGATGCAATATAAGCCAAAAGGTCTTGATTACTTTGTCGCAACGAAAGAAGCTCATTGTCCAAAGCCTGCCCCTGTGAATGTCTTGCGAAAAGTTTTTCCATACTGAGCTGAAAAGCTTGAAAATCATGGAGGACCGGATCATCTTGATTCACTAGAGGGATCGACCAGTCTGCCGCATTACCACTAAGGTACGAAAGCACGAAAGCTACTTTAGCCTGATCAGTTGGAAATGCTGCTGGCCGGCATAAGAAATGCAACCGACACTGATTGATAAATACTGCAAACCTCTTTGGGTCACCAGCAAATCGTTCGGGCGGAGCCAGAGGTACATTCCCAGGTAGGTTGATCTGCACTGGACTCATAGAGGATGTAGAAGTAAGATTTCCCCCAGATGCGGGTAACGGGGTCTGTCCGGCTTGTGACTGTAGCAATTGCCTAGCGAGATCATCTGTTCGCTCCTTGGAAATAATCAGTTCCCTTTTTAGAGCGTTGGTTTCCTGACGGGCTGCATGCACTTCTGCCCTTAGTTCCCCAAGCAACTGGGCTAGCTGGTCGGTATCCGAGGTTTCCATAGCGCCTGGACGGGAGTTTTGTGGTAGGCTTTGTGTTCTGTAACGCTCACCTGATTCCCGTAGAGGCGCCGATCTTGACTGGGCGTATACCGTATCTTCTAAGGTGATGTGTAACACACGGCTGGCTCTTTGGGCTGGACCCCTGCGCACTGTATGTCTGACTTGCAGGGTAAGGTGTCTGCAGATAGAAAATATGGGATTAATGAACTGGGTTATTGAATGTCTCTCTCTTCTTCCCTTTCTCTTCTCCTGTAGGACCCCAAAGGTTAACGCGCTCACCTTAGGTAAGTGAACGCCGTGCTCTCCATCTGCTTCGGAGCAGGGTGCTGAAACCAGTTTTCTCACTGGATAAGGTAAGCAGGCCTCTTGACTTCAGAGGACTGCTGTCCGTCGTTTTCTTCACGCACGGTAAGTTTCGAGTAATTCAAATGTCTTTAAAAGTCTTTAGTAATGTTGTATCTTGTTTTGCAGGGTTCCGGCGATGGCGAAGATGGAGCCCGTGTGATGAATAAAAGCGCCTTGAAGCACGTAAGTAAGCGCTTGCTGCCTGCTTCACGGCGCGCTCTGTCTTTTTCCTTTGCAGGTATAAGTTCGGAGTGGCTGCAGGGTGCCCGAATACCCACTGGGTTAGATGTGAAAGGAGCAATGGCTCGTGAGTATTTAAGTTCCCCAAAGTCTTTAAACGCACCTTGTTTTATCTTTCAGATGCGGGATGCAGCGCTGAAGGCCTCCGGAGCGTGCGCAGAATTGGTAAGCTTTTGTCTTTCAGATGCCGGAATGCAGTGCGAGGCGTTGATGACAGCCGATGGATCAGGTAAAAGGAGCGCTGTCACTGAAGACCGTAATGCTAACCTGTTCTTTCTTGTCTTTATAGGTGTTGCTGAAGACTGGATTCAGGATGGAAGCCTTTTTCCTTAGGCCCAGGATCAGATGCAGAAGACACGATGAGCGTTCTGCTGCAGAGGATGCAGAATAACACAAAGCAAGATTCATCCATCGGGTGTGGTTTAAATAGCCTCCTGTAGTGCTTAGGTGTCTCCTTCCACAGCCACGCCTAGGAAAGAAAAGAGTCCCTGCTTTCCAGAAGAGTTCCAGGGTTCTGAACCTAGGGAGTGGCTCCTGCCCCACCCAACAGGAAAAGTAGTCCTGAACAGAAGAGGATCAGAGGCTCAACTGGCAGGTAAGTAAGCAGCATGGTCTGCCGCAGGTAAGTCCACCCAAGCATTATGAGCCCGGCGCTTCCAGCGCTGGGACTGGGCACATTTATGAGCCTGGCACCACCGGCGCCAGGACAGAGTCCAAAAGGTCCCAATTGGGACCGGCTGGCGCTCGGAACCTGGGTTATGGGTCTGCTTCCAAGGGAGTTGGGCAAGTCCTGACCTCTTGGAAGCAGAGATCATGACACTCTCTTTACAACATCAACAGTCTTGGCACCAGGTCTTACACATAGCCGAGTTTCCCTATAACAATGCTCCACACTCCTCCACGGGTTCTTCACCATTTTACTCTCTGTATGGTCAGCGCCCTCGTGTCCTACCTTTCCGGAACACTCCCCCACTCATCTGCCCGCCATTACCTCTTGTATATGGAACATGAAAGACGGCCACAATCAGACGTTAATGCACCTTAGAGAGGCACAAGCCTCCATGCGTCAGATGGCCGATAGGAAACGTACTATAGCCCCCGTTTACACTGTGGGAGATAGAGTATGGCTCTCTACAAGACACTTGCCCATACCAGGTTGCCGAAAGCTACTGCCTCGTTTTTTTGGCCCATATCGAGTGACGAAGTTCATCAATCCGGTGACCTATGGTGTCTCTCTACCTAGTGCATGGCGTATCCACCCTGTCTTCCACACGTCCCTCCTCAAACCTTGCCCTACCTCCATGCGTATTGTCCTACCCCCTTCACCTGTGATGAAGGGTTCCTCTGTGGAATACGAGGTTAGTGGGATAATGGGGTCTCGTGTCTGCAGGGCACGCCTTTACTATTTGTTAGACTGGTTGGGGTACGGTCCGGAAGAGAGGTCCTGGGAGCCCGCTAGAGAGGTACATGCTCCACTCCTGGTATCTCGATTTCACAGGGAATTTCCTCTCAGCCCACGTGGACGTGGGCCCTTATGGGGGCGGCTCTGTCATGCAGCCTGTCCCACATTCCCCTACCTCTTCTGTGGTGCGGCGTCCTGCTGGGGGTCCGGCCTGGCATCGGCGGGGATCACGCTTGCCATTGGGCCCCGTGCCTGCCTACGGGCCGTGCTTGCCCGTCTCCACTGTGCCTCTGCAGCGCCTTCTGGGTTTGGCGGCATCCATGGCATTGTTGGCCTCATTCATCTTGGGGGTGGCCATGGTGCTTACTATCTAGATGGCATTACGGCCGCTCACGTGACCGTTTGCACGACGCTCCACAATGTAGAAAGTGGTCACGCGTCGGTCACGTGATGCGAGCCTGCCTATCACGTGACCCTGAATATCGATCACGTGACCAGGAAATCACAGAATAAAAGACGCCCGAATCATTCACTCAGTGCTTCTCAGCTGTCCTGACAGCGTTTGGCGACTCCTGCATTCTGGTACTTCCTGTTCTTGACTTCTGGATTTTTGGACCTTGTTTCTGGCTCTGGGTTGCTTTTGGATTTGCCCTCATTGGAATTGATGACATTGGACTGCCTTTTTGAACTGCTTCTACCTCTGGACGTTGTATACACGGATTGCAACGATTGCACTATCTTCACGTTTTGATTATCAGGAACCAAGCCCCTTTGACCCTCCTTGTCCTGAACCCAAGTTGTGCTTTAAGGTGGACCCTGTGCTAATTGAGGTACCTTCCATCTCCTCTACTTTCTTCCATTTCCATCATCCAAGGGGGAAACAATTAGGTATAAAGCTGTCACCGGTCATCCTACGGGTAGGTGCTCTTGTCTTCCTATACTCCTATATTGTTATAAGTCCTTGTACATTGCAACCTAACCCTGTGCTTTCCTTTGCAGCTCTCCGGGACCCGGTGTTCTCTGTTTCAACCACCTGTGGCCACAATAACCGGTCAGCAAGTTATTACTGCTTCTCTGACTGATGCTTGGGGACGGAGGTATACTAATCCACGTGGACCTCAAATCTTGACACTATACACTCACTTTGTGTACTTTTTAAAATGTACTGTGATGAAGTTTATTGGCGATGTTATTAAATGCAAATGTAAAGGTTTCATATATAAACCAAACACAAAATTAAAAAATAAAATAAAAAAGAAATAAGAGAAAGAATGATGCAAGTGACACAAAGCAGGAAACAGGGTGCGAGTGACCCAACAGATTTGAAAAGGGAAAGTAAAAGTGAGAGGAAGTTAAAAGAGGGTACGAGCGACCTGAAGGTGAAAAGTAGACAGTGCGAGCGGCACGAGAAAGTGACAAGAAGGTGCAAGAGTGCTGGGCAACGCCGCAGGCACCAGGCGAGGCCTGGTAACCTGTGCCCATGGCAGCCAGGCAGGGGAGAGGGGGAGCAGCAGCCCAACAAATGGGCCAGTGCTCCCCCTTTACCCCACCAAACTACAAAGGCGACGCGCAGTCGCCGAACCAAGAAACACAGAGGGAAGGGCAAGGTGTTAATCAACACTTTGCCCTCCTCCCACAGGGATGCAAGGCACCAGGGCCCCCCAAAGACAAGAAGTAGGCAGGGGAGCAAGTCTTAGGCCCCATAAGGTGCAATGTGTTGTCGGCATCAGCCAGCCAGGGGGTTGGCACCACAGCCCCCCACACAGAATGACCCAGGGCACAGGCCCTGAGTCCTATATAAGGAGCTGCTGCAGCAGAAAACAAACCTGTTTGTGGCCCCTGCACGGGGACTCAAACCAAAGAGTTCTCCATGCACTCAGAGTCTCTTCTTTTCTCTAGTCAGCAAAAGTTTGCTGTGCACTCGGCGTCTTTTCTGTTCCTGTCCTCTCATCCACGAACATTGCCCTGTTCGAATCCAGTGCGTCACGGCGAGAGAATAAACATCTGGCGGTCGTGAGGAGGAAGGAAGATCCAGGGTCCATGCATCAGCAGCACCCAAGGTCCGCAAGCAGAGAGCGGGGCACTGCGAGAGACAGCGAGCGGACTGGGAGCATTCCGGAGCAACAACAAAGGAAGCTGGTACGGCAGGCGTTCTTCGCAACTATGTTGTCAAGTAAGTCAGCACCTGCGCCGTGCTTTCCTAGCAACGGGTCTCCATCGAGCCCTGTGATAATTGAAGTGGCTAAACGCTTTCATTCTGGAAACAAGCCGGCACAGAACAACGGCGCGAAGCCATACCGCACGTGGAAATGTAATGTTACAGCTTTAGTGCATATTCTCATAAAGGGAACTCAAGGGAAAAGCAAGTTTACCGGGCAAAGGAAAGTTTTTGTAAGACATCGACACAGCAATTAAGCAAGCGTCACATAAGAGGCTCTGGGGGTAAAAGCAAGTATGCAGAGGAACGAAAGGTTTTGAAAATATAAACAGACAGCAGTCATGCTGATTTTCACATAAGATAAGAAACGGGTGCAACACGCCCATCATTGCAGCGAGAAATACGTTTTACGCACGCATAGCAGCAGATTTTTGCTAAACAAGAGTCAGTTATACCCCGCAGAGCAATACTACAGAGAATGGCTGTACACCCATGAGCAGGGCTACAGAGAATGTCAGTACACAAACCCCCAGCATTACAAACACAGCGGCACAGTGATTAAATGTCAGGCACTGCAGGCATCCGAGGGGAAGCCAAGAAAGCGAAGGGAGATCAACGGACTCTGACCCAACCCTGCATGCACTGCAGGACGCTCCTCTCTCAGGAGACTTTTTTTAAAGAAATTGCAAGTGGGAGGCAACTCGACACGAAGCAGGGGGCAAAGACCCTGCTACAGTAAAAGACCGATCGAATACGCTGCTAAAAAAACATTTTGCTAGACATATTTGCGAGAAACTAGTAAAAGCCTACGAAATTGAGAGCAAGCCGACACAAAGCCGGGGGAATAAGAATTCTATGACAAGACAGGAGGCGAGCATTATGCTTCATCTTCTTTTATTATACTCCTCAGCAGTTCAACAACACATATCAAACTATGGAAAATACCCAACAAACTTTTCCATTTTTTTTTTTTTTTTCTTTAACTACAACCCCCATGAGTCTCTGTAGTATGTACTCCTTCTACCAGTCCTGATCTCCTTCCTGTACTTAGGCTCCTCCTCTTCTTTTACTGCTCTTCAAGCAGATAAGTACCTTTTCTCCACTCTCTGTATGACTGGGATAAGATGCCTGTGTGAGAGTGAGAGATCATCAGCAAATGAGTTGAGACACGATAGAGTGTATGAGAGATTGTAGTTTATAAAAAAAAAAAAAAAAAAAGGTGTTTCAGATAGTAGTTTCTTAGTAGCACGCATAAGCGGGTTTACTTCAAAAGGGCTCGCGTACACGCGGGCGGACGATTCAGGGTTCACATTAGAAATCCGGTTCGCGAGGCTCGCGAGGCAGACGGCCCCGTGTCGCATATCCGACACCTTAGGGGCTCAGTCAGGCCTCGCGTACTACGCGGCTGAGGCCGCGGGACACTCGCGAGCCGGCCCGCCCTCGCATTGGAGGAGCCGGCGCTCGCGAATGATTCGAGGCCGCCAGACGGCTCTCGCAGAGGTAGCCCCCACCCGCGGGTGGGCGGGGCTACCGCGCGTGAAGCGCGAGGAGCAACGCTCTCAGAGCAGCCCCCACCCGCGGGTGGGAGGAGCCTAGTGCCGCGCAATACATTCTGCGTCGGCTGTAGACTCCGCGATCACGGCATTTGAGACGCCGCGAATTCGAATAAGATTCCCCGGAACAAGGGAAGCGCCAGACCGCAGCGATCTGATCGCTCGGGAGCTCCGTGCCTAAGGAGAACATCACACGGCAGCTCACGTGTATATATAAAAAAAAAAAAAAAAAAAAGAATTTAATAACGATACTGCTCCCAGCAGAGAACCGGCGCTACTGAGGAGAGGATTCCTCTCAAGAACCACTGAACTGTGGACAAGCAAGGTGCAGCCACTGAAAAAAAAAAAAAAAAAAAAAAGGAAGACAAGTAGGGGACCCTACTGTCTCTATAACATCAGGAGGGAGCAGTGGGCGTGCTAAGACACCTGATTCAGGTAATTCGGCACACAGCACTGTTTTAAAAAAAAAAAAAAAAAAAAAATGTCAGAATTTGAGTGGAGCGAGGAGGAGCAGTCACATGACCTCGCTGCCAGCTTCACAAAAGTGCTAGGGAGCTCCCTCATTGATGCAGTGGCGGAGGGCGTGAGGCTGGAGACACTGGAAGCTATGCTTTCGCAGCCTGAGGACAGCACCACAGACCGCAAGCGCACGCCCACAGATCCCTTGATAGAGGGACGCAAGGGGAGTAAGTTAGCCCTTAAGAGGAAAGCCTCTACCGACCCCCGGGGCTTTTGGGACGGGGCAGAAGATGAGGCCCCAGAGGTGCCTGATGCGTTCGCAAAGCTGAAGGAGGCTTATCTACGACGACAGGCAGTGCCAGACCTCATGACCCCCTCTCCAGGGGAGGACAATACTGGAGAAGACCCAGGCTCGGAGGAGGAGCAAGGGGAGGATCAGACCTCGCAAGGGGACGAGGAGACCGAGGAAGACTGGGTCCAGCCCAGTGGGGGCAAGAGAGCTCGGAAAGAGAAACACTTGACGGAGGGTCAGGATGATATGTTTGACCCAGACAGCATCAGGAATCCAAGGTCCACCGAGTGGCAGCCGTCCCCCCGAGTAGCGCAGTACATGACGGCCAGGCTGCGCAAGCCATTAGACAAGGAGGTGAGACAACGGCTGCGGGCAGAGTGTCCGCGGCCGGATCTCCCGGGCAAAGTAGCAGAGGCCCCCGAACTCGACCCGAAGATGCTGACCTTCGTGTCAAAGACGAATAAGGACCCCCGGAAAGGAATTGATAGGTCCTGGAAAAGCTGCCAGGAGAAGGTCCTAGACCTGGCAGGGCCACTGGCAAAGATAATGGACCTAGCAGAGAGGTCAAAGGACACTGGGGAAGCAGTGGACCCGGAGGCCCTCGCCGGATGGGCGCAGAGAGCGGTCTGCCTGCTCGGAAATGCGAATTGCGCCATAGCTTCAGAGAGGAGAAAAGGGCTTCTACTCAAGATTGATTCGAAGCTCAGCGATCTATCATCATATGAAGCAGGAGAAGGGGCGCAAGGCCTTCTATTCGGAGAGACCTTTGGGAAAGAGATGGGGCGATTCGTCGGTACATACGCCTCCCTAGAGAAAGCCCAAGCTTCGATCCGCAAAATCTTTCCGAGTAGAGTTTTCGGAGGGACCGGCCGCGGTCGGGGTCGCGCAGCCGGTCGCTTTCAAGGAGGAAGAAGACCCCATAATCCCAGAGCTCAATACTGGGAGAACAAGAGCCAGGATACATTCTTCCCGTCCAGAGGGAGGTTCCCTAGAGGTCGCAGAGGCAGGGGAACTGGCCGAGGACAATGATTTACGCCAGGTGAGAGCGACTCAGTATCCTCCAGTAGGTGGGAGGACGCGCATGTTTTTAGTAAATTGGCGCATGATTTCAAGCGATTCCTGGATATTGCAGACCGTCAGAGGGCTGCAGCTAGATTTTATAGAAACCCCAATTCAGCGGCACAGGCCACAGGGTCAGAGACTAGCGCAAGAGGAGCAAGCATGGCTAGACGGCGAGATCGAACAGCTAGCGCTCAAACAGGCGATAGAGAGGTGCGCGAGGGAGCCCAAATTAAAGAGTACGAGAGCAGAACAGCAGAGAACAGAGCAGTTAGTACTACTCAATTGTTAATAGCGCGCAGGAAACCTTATCACGCTGTGGCATCGGCCACCATAGCCAGATGGGTCAAAGAGATCATGCATGCAGCTGGAGTGAATGTGGACACGTATGGAGCTCATTCAGTGAGAGGGGCGATGGCTTCGTCAGCCGCGAGAGCAGGAGTGCCTTTAAGTGAAATAATGAGAGCAGCGGATTGGGCGAGCAACCGTACATTTAAAGAGTTTTATTTTAAGCCAGCAGAGGGTTTGGCTAGTACGGTCTTGGGGAAGCTTTGAACAAGCATAATGCTCGCCTCCTGTCTTGTCATAGAATGTAGATTACCCCTGCTATCTGCGCAGGGAGTATTCATTCTATTAAAGACTAGGGAGGCGAGCATTAAATTCCCGCCCGATGGATGTACTGTATAAAATGTTGAGAAAATTAAATGCGAGAATACAGTACATACGCACCACCCTAAAATTTATTATTGTGTCTTCATAGGAGAAGAGCAGAAGAATCACTGAAGACAGAGCTGTAGAGAAGTCCATCAGGAGGCCGGGTGTGCACCGGCAGTTGAGTTAAAGTTCGGAAGATTCTTCGCACCGTTGACGAGGATCAGTTATTGGACAGGAGTGAATATCAGAGCGAGTAAAAGCAGAGGAGGAGCCTAAGTACAGGAAGGAGATCAGGACTGGTAGAAGGAGTACAGACTACAGAGACTCATGGGGGTTGTAGTTAAAGAAAAAAAAAAAAAAAAAATGGAAAAGTTTGTTGGGTATTTTCCATAGTTTGATATGTGTTGTTGAACTGCTGAGGAGTATAATAAAAGAAGATGAAGCATAATGCTCGCCTCCCTAGTCTTTAATAGAATTAATACTCCCTGCGCAGATAGCAGGGGTAATCTACAGTCTCTGCACATAAAAGCGTTGTGATACAATTGTGGTAAATAACATCATTTCTGTGGTTACGCGCCACAGTAAAAACAACAAAATGGTGAAATGCAGCACGTACGATGGAAACGCGCGAATGGAAAATTGGTAGTTATTCCATAAGTAGGCGTTTAGCTTCCCCAGTTTAAAACACAAACAACTAAACATCACAGCTACGTGGTAGAAAAACAACCTTACCAACGTACGCATCAATTAGAGAATAAAGGGAAACATTCAACCAGCCCCTCAAGAATACAAACACGGGAGGACATTTTGAATCACGTGCAGCAATCCACAGCAGCAGAGCATGTTAACCGACTGCAGCTTCCAACAGTACCCTGATACGGGGCAAGGCACATCAGTTACCTGACAAGGGTGATGAAGACAGTTTTCAAAAACCCTGGTCAGATAGCACACCAAGAAAAGCGCTCATTCTGACATCCACGCAGAGCCTTACAACGCAGGTTCGAATCCCGGCAGGGCCAAACTCAGCCTTTTCATCCTCTCGAGGTTGATAAATGAGCACCACACACCGTGGGTAATAAGCAGCACTCAGATGCCTGAGGTTTCGTAGCGCTGTATAAATGCCAAAACAAACGAAAACATAACCCCTCGGCCATCTAATGTAATGGTGGTCAACACTCCTTTACAATAATTCAACAAGTAGAGCAGGGGTCTACCAGTAACAGCATGCATGTCAAGCCACCTCTCAGACATGTGAAAGCAAAATTGGCAGATTGAGTACAAATCAATGTTTAATTAAACCAGGACAAGTCACATGAGTCAACTATTCCTTTCACAAGTTCAACAAAAATTGGTTAACCATGCCCATGAGACAAGTTTTATAGCTACAAAAACCAGTACCCTGACATGGGGCACAGCAAGACATAGAACATGCCACCCAGCAAACAGGGGTAGACCCTTTACAGCGCACAACAAGCCAAATTACCACAAACTTTGCAAGCAGCACTCAAGTAGCAGTATAAACATCACAAACCGATCAGACCAGGCACAAGCCTCAGCTCGGGATGAACTAAGGGGAACCCAAGAAAAGGGAGGATCTCCCAGCGGTCACGCGGCACGTTATAAGAACACCAAACAGTCAGCTCAGCTGGCATTTAAGCGCCCAAGTTTTGTACATCTGGACAGAACCGCCTGATGCAGATTTTTAAACCCGGCAGAACTGACACACAAGCAAATGCAAATCAGCACCAGCCAGAAACAGAAGGCCATGAAAAGGACAACCCGTAGAAAGGGATCTCCAACTCCAAGCAGCTATCCAAACGGAGCATGCCAATTATTTCTGTGTATGCAGAATAAACAACAGAACCCTGAAATGGGGCTCAAAACAGTACCTCATTCCCAAGGAAAACCCGTACACGGGGGACACCAGTTGCAGTGTGGGGCAACGACAATACGGAGGAAATCGGGTGCTAGCGGTAAGAAGAAGGGGAGATGGCACCAAAGAAACACCACTGCATGGTAAGTAAGAAAAAACTTGCAAGGTGCACCAGAAGACACACTTTTTCTCAAACCTACCGACGGTCCCACAGCCAGCTAGGGCCCCAAAGAAACACACGCTCAGGCAGATAAAAATCAAGCCAGCTGTTACGGGTGACTGCCCCTTTAAGGCAGTTCACATATTGGGGAGACGTCACAAGAGGAAGTGACGTAGTGAGTGGAGGAGGGTGCCGAGGAAAGGCACTTGCAGTTTGTATTTAAATAAAGAAGGTCCTAAGATTCTGTGAGGATGTGAGGGTGGACGGAGAGGGAGAGCGGGACGCCCGGCCAAAGGAGCCTGCTATACCGCGGGCGTGTGCCGCGCCGAACGCGGGCGCCGGGAAGGCGTCCCTGTTCAAGGGAGAGCCTTGTCGGCGTCCCGCGACGGTGACGGCGTTGCAGCCGCGGCGCCGCGGGTGCTCACAGCCGCAGCGCCGCGTGTGCCCACGAGGATCGGGTTCACTGGCGCTGCAGCTGGGAGACCCGCGAGCACAGTGTACCTCGGCGGCCTCCGGCGGCGAGCGACGGCGAGGCTCGGGAACTAGAGAGCCCGACGCGTGCCGACCGCTCGGCGTCGGAGGTGCGCCAGACAGCTGGGCAAGGACCCATCAGGGGCAACCAGCCAGAACCCCCTCCTTACCTCATGTGGGGCAGACCCAGAACGGTGGCTTGGGGCCCCAAGCAGGACGGACCTCCGGGAAACAGGTCTCGTTGGGGGGGCGGGGCCAATGGAGAGGGTGTGGCTGACAGCAGGGAGGGGAAGCCAGAGCTAGACAGCCAGAATAAAGGAGGAGGTGGGGAGGAGGCAGCACTATTCATAGAGGGTGGGTGCCTAGGGTCCCCACCAATCAGACAGAGGGGGAGGGAAGTTGTCCCCGATTGGCCCTTTTTCCCTCCAAACCCCAGGTATAAAAGGGACTGGCCTAATGGCGTGTTTGTTGCTTTTTGCAGGGAGAAGGAGAGGAGAGTGAGAGCAACTGGTGGGCCTATCCGGGTCCGTGAGAGTAGGAGACAATCAAAGAGAAGAGGAACTCCTGGTACCTTTTACTCACAGTGAAGTAACTGTGGGGTCAACCTGGAGTTCAACTGCCTTGGTTAAGACATTGTGTAATAAAGGTCTACAAAACTCCACTTCGCCTACTGTCCTGATTTCTACAAGTGGCGTAGTCGGCAGGATAAGGAGAACGCGATGGAGAAAATAATACAGACACTATCAGAAGGGCAACAACAGTTACAACAGCTCTTCCAACTGCAGGCCCAGCAGGCGGCCGCTGATCGCCAAGCCTTTCAACAGGCCATACAATTGCAAGGTACCCCGCAGTCCACTTCTCAAGACAAACACCAAGAGACGATAAAACACCTGACGGATGCTGTTACCGGCACCCGAAACCAGCCCATGGTCCATCCGCAGTGTTGCAAAAATTCAAGGAAGGTGAAGACCGGCTTTCTTTTTCACCACATTTGAGAGAATCGCACGAAACGCTCAGTGGCCGGTGGACCGCTGGGGCCAGTATGTCGCTCCCCTTTTGTCTGGCATCATGCAAGGTGCCTACCAGGCCGTTAACCCAAACGGAACCACGCCTTATGCGGAAATCAAAAAGGCAGTATTGGACCGGTTGGGACTTGACGAAGTGGCCTACAGAATGAGGCTGCGCGACACTAAACTCAAACCGGGGGAGAACCCCCGACAACTCTTCTACCGAGTTAAGGACCTCACCGAGAAATGGTTACAAGTACCGGGAACAGGCCTCCAAGATGTCTTAGATAAAGTCACCCTCGAGCAGTTCATTGAGGCCCTACCCCCCCCGATGCAAAGATGGGTCCGACAACATCACAGGCCCACCTTATCTGAGGCGGTGGACATAGCGTCGGCCTACCAAAAGGCAGGGGGAGCGGGTAAACCCTTCGGAGTCGGATCTCCCATTCGCAATCCAATGCCACCATTGGAACCCCTCCCAACCAAGAGCCTGCGAGGAGGGCTTCCCAAATGGAGAGCAACCGAAGGACGCTCTTCTGGATCCGAAGAGACGAGGAGCGGTCCCGACCCGCGATCCGCCCAGTTGTCCACGGGATACCGACAACCGCAATGTTATGACTGTGGCGAGTGGGGCCATATCGCCCGGTTTTGTCCCCGGAAGAGAGGCACCGAGCCAATGGAGATCGGATTCATGAGGACCGAGCAAGGACCAAGATGCCAAGGTCTCTACGAGATGGACGTCCGGGTAGACGGGAACCAAGCCAGGGCCCTACTCGACAGTGGAAGTCGACAGACGGCGGTACTACCAACCGTAAGTGATTCTCCTTACCTCGCCAATGTTAGTGTCCCGATTCGATGTATACATGGGGATGTAAGGACCTACCCTATGAAATCCATAACAGTAGAGGTGGGCCCTAACATTGCAGAGATGAGAGCTGCCGTCCTCCCCTCCTTACCCGCCCCAGTGGTGATTGGGACTGATCTACCCCACTTCCACCAGACTATCAAGGCCCTAGACCAGGGATGGTGGGAGGAAGCACCCTTTGCCAGGGAGCCCATCCCCCCGAACACCCAGGGACGAGAGAGACCCACTAGGAAAAGAAGGGAAGCTCGCCTTGCTCAGTGCGCATCCATGTATGCCACCCAACGGATAGCCTGGAACCCGGAGGACCACGAGGATTCCATCCGGGGAGAAACCCTGACGGACCCTACCTTAACATTGGCCCGCGAAAGAGCCATCACTAATGGGGACCCAGACCTGACCAAGGGAGCCGGTTTTATATCTAGACAGGGCCTACTCTATCGGGTTTACCAAGAAGAGGGAGGTGCACGGAGGGAACAACTACTCCTACCCAAAACACACAGGGGCATTGTCCTCCAGTTGGCACATAATCACCCGTGTGGCGGCCACATGGCCTCCCTAAAGACACAGCAAAATATTCTAAAATGCTTCTATTGGCCGGGGGTCTATGGGGAGGTGGCGAAATTCTGTAAGGAATGCAAAGTCTGCCAGTTGACGAGTGGGGAAAAGCCAGCCAAAGCGCCTCTGCAGCGGATGCCCTTGATCACCATACCCTTTCAAAGGATAGGTATAGATCTGGTAGGCCCGCTCGAGCCAGTCAGTCGTGGATATCGATATCTGCTGGTCGTTGTGGACTATGCCACCCGGTACCCCGAGGCCTTCCCCCTAAAGGGGACGTCGGCTAACCAAATATGTGACCAGCTCATCCCCTACTTCGCACGGGTAGGCCTACCCACCGAAATCCTCACCGATCAGGGTACCAACTTTATGTCAGCTGTCATGCGACAAGTCTGTGAAAGACTACAGATTAGACGTCTACGTACCTCAGTCTACCACCCCCAAACGGATGGGTTGGTGGAAAGGTACAACCAAACAATAAAGAAAATGATGAAGAGGGTAACAGGCCCAGAGCGGAAGGACTGGGATAGAGTCATACCCCTGATCCTTATGGTATTAAGGGACACCCCCCAGTCCTCGACAGGATTCTCCCCATTCGAGCTACTGTTTGGAAGACAGCCCAGAACAATCCTAGACCTGGTTAAAGAGGATTGGGAAAACATTAAGGAAACATCCCTCACCGAGTACGCGGAGGACCTTAAGAACCATCTATCTACTTTAAGGGGACTAGCGGAATCCCATCTAAGTATAACTCAAGACCGACAGGAGAAGACATACAACAAAGGCTGTCGCCTAAAAAAGCTAGAAGCCGGGGATAAAGTACTGGTGTTACTACCCACCAGTACGAACAAAATGTTGGCTCGGTGGAGAGGTCCTTATGTGGTGAAGGACGTGGTGGGACCAGTGAATTACCGGATATATCAACCTGACCGAAGCCCATCACATAAGGTTTACCATATAAACCTACTAAAGAAATGGTCCGAGCCTGCACCGGTCGATATTCTGGCCACCCAGGATACAGGGTTATTACACGCATCCGGCCAATTGGATGCGGTGCAGTGGGGTGAAACTCTCACTGAACACATGAAGAACAAGATCCTGGAGATGCTCAAACCACACCACAACACCTTCTCTCCTTTACCTGGAAAAACCGACCTAATGGAGCATCGTATCGAAACCCTAAACGGTCAGATAGTCCGGCTGAGACCCTACAGGATCCCAGAGGCCCGAAGGTTGATCATTAAGAAAGAGATAGAAGAAATGATTAGGTTGGATATCATTGAACCCTCAACCAGTGCGTGGTGTTCACCAATCGTGCTTGTACCCAAGCCAGACGGGGCTGTACGATTTTGTATGGACTTTAGGCAACTCAACCTGATATCCCAATACGAAGCCTATCCCATGGCCAGGATGGATGAACTGCTGGAAAGGTTGGGTGCTGCCCGTTATCTCAGTACACTGGACCTCACCAAGGGATACTGGCAGATCCCACTAAGGGAATCTGACAAAGAAAAAAACGCATTTGCTACACCCCAGGGGCTCTTTCAATATAAAGTGCTACCCTTCGGGTTGCATGGAGCTCCGGCCACCTTTCAGAGGCTGATGGACGTCCTCCTACAGCCCCACGACCAATACGCTGCAGCCTACCTGGACGACATTGTGATATACAGCGCATCTTGGAATGACCATCTAACCCATCTACGCAAGGTGGTCGGCACCCTGACCCAGGCCGGACTCCACATCAACCCAGTGAAATCGGTACTAGGGACCCAGGAAACCAAGTACCTCGGACATATAGTCGGTGGCGGCGTGATTCGGCCACAGGTGTCCAAAATCGAGGCTATTCAGGGGATCCCAATACCAATTAACAGAAAACAAATTAGGGCCTTCTTGGGGTTTATAGGGTACTATAGGCGCTTTATTCCCTGTTTTTCTTCCCTGGCTGCACCACTGACCGAGGCGTTGAAAATCGGGGGTTCCCCAGACCTGTCAACCAATCACGCCGCCATACTGGCCGTTGAGGGGCTGAAGCACAGTATATCATCCCACCCGGTGTTGGTATGCCCAGACTTCCAGAAGCATTTTTTTCTGCAGACGGATGCCTCTGGCATGGGGTTGGGGGCGGTCCTGACGCAGGAGGTAGATGGGTTCCTGCGACCGGTCTGTTTTGTCAGTCGGAAGCTCCTTCCGCATGAGTTAGCATACTCCACTATCGAAAAGGAATGTCTCGCCATTAAATGGGCGGTGGATTCATTGTGATACTACCTACTGGGGAGGAAGTTTACGTTGTATACCGACCATGCACCCCTGCAGTGGTTGGCGAGACACAAAGACACCAACCAACGTGTTCTACGGTGGTTCCTGTCCCTCCAGCCCTTCGACTTCGTTACCTTGCATAGACCTGCCAGCTTTCAGCTGGTGGCGGATTACTTGTCCAGGAGTTCGATCCGGCCCGACCGGCCTGGATCTGTGGTGGGGGTATGTGAGGATGTGAGGGTGGACGGAGAGGGAGAGCGGGACGCCCGGCCAAAGGAGCCCGCTATACCGCGGGCGTGTGCCGCGCCGAACGCGGGCGCCGGGAAGGCGTCCCTGTTCAAGGGAGAGCCTTGTCGGCGTCCCGCGACGGTGACGGCGTTGCAGCCGCGGCACCGCGGGTGCTCACAGCCGCAGCGCCGCGTGTGCCCACGAGGATCGGGTTCACTGGCGCTGCGGCTGGGAGACCCGCGAGCACAGTGTACCTCGGCGGCCTCCGGCGGCGAGCGGCGGCGAGGCTCGGGAACTAGAGAGCCCGACGCGTGCCGACCGCTCAGCGTCGGAGGTGCGCCAGACAGCTGGGCAAGGACCCATCAGGGGCAACCAGCCAGAACCCCCTCCTTACCTCATGTGGGGCAGACCCAGAATGGTGGCTTGGGGCCCCAAGCAGGACGGACCTCCGGGAAACAGGTCTCGAGGGAGACACATTGTTGGGGGGGCGGGGCCAATGGAGAGGGTGTGGCTGACAGCAGGGAGGGGAAGCCAGAGCCAGGCAGCCAGAATAAAGGAGGAGGTGGGGAGGAGGCAGCACTATTCATAGAGGGTGGGTGCCTAAGGTCCCCACCAATCAGACAGAGGGGGAGGGAAGTTGTCCCCGATTGGCCCTTTTTCCCTCCAAACCCCAGGTATAAAAGGGACTGGCCTAATGGCGTGTTTGTTGCTTTTTGCAGGGAGAAGGAGAGGAGAGTGAGAGCAACTGGTGGGCCTATCCGGGTCCGTGAGAGTAGGAGACAATCAAAGAGAAGAGGAACTCCTGGTGCCTTTTACTCAGAGTGAAGTAACTGTGGGGTCAACCTGGAGTTCAACTGCCTTGGTTAAGACATTGTGTAATAAAGGTCTACAAAACTCCACTTCGCCTACTGTCCTGATTTCTACAGATTCCCAGCTGGTGTCTGTTTCTTATTAGGGGCCATCCAAACCCCAACATTTGGCGACGAGGACTTCTCCCACCAGTGGTCCTCCTTGTTTACATGCCGTAGATCCCTCCGTGCGTGCTCCTCCCCTCACACCAGTGATCCCACTGGCCTGCGTATCCCCGCTCCTGCAACGTGTTACGCGTCCGGGTGAGCGCCATTCCTGGACTCCTCCTCCCCCACACACACGCGATCCCGCTACGCGTGCACCTCCGAAGTGAGGGAGAACACGTGTCATCCCGCCGTGTTCATCCGGATCAAGTCTACACACACGGACGATCCCGCCGTGTACACCGCCGCGCGCGCGGCCACATCAAAGCCCCAGAACACGTGTGATCCCAAACGTGTTTATCCTCCACAGCTCCAAGAGTCGCGTGCGACCCACAGTGTCTGTGCAGCAGTTCACTGTGTCCTCACCCTGCAATCGAGTGCCTGGCAGCCATAACCAAGAGTAAAGAAAAAAAATAATAATAATGTTTTCTTTTGCTACTCCTCATTCTACTGCAGCCCTCTTCCTCGTCACAGTACGTGACCCGTGTGAAAGTAAGACAACACACAAGCTGATTCATCTGCCACACAATCACAGCAGAAGGGCACAGGAGCGCCCATACCTGAATTAGGCACCAGAGACTAACACTGCATGGCCAATTCAGCCAGCAGTGAAATTGTTTGAAGAGAATACTGCCTGTGAGGAGCACCAAACACCTCAAAATGAGTACCGCAGCAGATCAAGCAACGTCCAGCTCGCAACCACCACCACCAGCCACAAGATCCACCGCCATGGCATGGCGCATGCCGCCCCCGTTCTCCATGACGCCTCAGGCAGACAAAGGTGCAAGGTGCAAGGTGGGTGGAATCGTTGGAAGACTTCAATAACTTTATAGACGGAGCAGGGGAAGAAACCTCCCCACGTCTACGCAGCATGTTCATTAACACGGCGGGTGCAGAGATAAAAACGCAGATCAAAACCATTCCGCCAACGGAAATTAATGACTTTGATAGCCTCATAGCAGCCCTAAACAAACACCTTGTCATCGTCCCCAATAGGGACTATGAAAGATATGTCTTCAATCAATGCTCACAGCGCAGTGACGAAACAGTGGATGAATTCCTCACGAGACTTCGCGTCAAAGGTGCGCATTGCCAGTTTGATGCGTTTTCGCTAGATGAAGCACTTCGACTCAGAGTTATCGAGGGCTGCGTGTCATCAACACTACAGAAGCAACTTCTAAAAAAACCTGTTACTATTGAAGAAGTGAGTGAAATGGCACGCATACTTGAGAGTGGAAAAACAAGCCACACACATGGCCAGCAACACCACCGTAAAACACGACAAGAGTGACATCATAGCAGCAATCCATGCTGGCAACTTCAAAAGCTACGACAGAAACATCAACCCAAGGAGCACATCAACCTCACGTATGCAAAGACAATGTTACAGATGTGGGATGGCATTTCCGCATGCAGGATCCTGCCCAGCTCTCTCCCAAAATTCTGAGACGCCGGTCATTGTGCTGCCCGCCCTGACTGACTGCAGAGTTTCCTGACTTTCTTTGGCCCCAGAAGAAGGCTACCATCCATTCTGCCGAAACGTCATCAGCACTTTTTTCCGAAAGTAGTTTCGGGTTTCTATCCTGTGCTGCAATTTTCATTTCCTAACATCAAACCCAGATGTAGACCAAATATGAGGTCAGACTTTAGCCGGGCATAGGAGACTGATTTCCAACGTCTCCTCCATCTGAACTTTTACCCTGTGTTTTCTACACTCATTGGCATGAAACATCTTTGCTCACAAACAAACTGTTAGTTAAAATGTACAAATGAATGCTTTACTTGCCATGCCTTTTACTTTGACCATTTATTTTCACATTGATGTCATAGTGAATGTTTAACTATGCTTCTGTGTTCCACAACGCACATTATAGATTGTCATATGTAAAAAATGTACTAAAATGCTTTGCACAAAGAAAATAAGCATCAGCTAATCAATAAAAAGCTGCAATTGTGTACAAAAGAATTGGAATGTTGAACATCAATACTACATTAGAGATATCTGTTTGACAGCAGCAACGATGCTGTTTCCCTCAACAGTTGCCCAAACTGCACGGGCACCCATAAGGGTCTAAAACCAGTGTGCACGGAATTTACCCTACGCACCCGCAAGATCCATAGAGGGTAGGACAACCCCCCTTGTTATAGCTCTCCCAAAAATGTGGCAACTGTGGCAGGGAAGGTCATTTTCTGTCTGTATGCAGGGAAGGAAAACCGTTTCCCACACCACGCGTGGGTACAAGCTCGCAGGTCAGACCAACCCAAAGGATGGTCCCAAGTCAATCTCACCAGTCACGGTTCTACTAGCAAGGACCAAGGAGGTACGTGCGAGTGGTGGAGGAAGTATATCCCGATGAAGACGGCCAAGAATATGCGGCACAAGGACAAACCGTGCAAGTAATGGATGAGTATGATGGACCACCATCGGTATGACGTAAGCCGTCAATCGAAACTCAGAGAGATTATGACTATGACAGCGCATATGACCCACATGCCCATGATGAGTTTGTCAATCTTATAATGGATGAACAGGAAGCCCAGGAGGCACCCAGAATACCAATAGACATTTGCAATAAACAATTCTGTTTTCTGATCGACTCAGGAGCGACAGTAAATGTCATGGGAGAAAAAGAATTTCAATTGCTCTGCAACAAACCGACACTAAACCCATCAACCTCGAATATATACCAATGGGGACAGGATGCCCCGCTGCAATATATAGGGTCATTCAAAAGGAGACTCACTTTTGCCGACAAGACCACCAACAACGTCATTCACATCATTAGAAGCCCCACCAAAGGGCGTTGTCTGCTGAGCTACAAGACGGCATCATGTCTGGGTCTAATCAATATACCAGTCCAAGAGGGAGATGTTGTCGCATCTTCAGAGACTCATGTCAACAAGCAAGGACAAATACGTGCCATGGTATCTCACGACAACACGCCCATCACGAAGGATGACATCATCAAAGAATTTCCACAACTGTGTCATGGCCTAGGCAGAATGAAGGGCCCACCGTTCAAGCTACACATAGACCCAGCTGTTCAACCAGTTCCACAACACCCACGCAGGGTAGGATTTCACCTACAGGAAGCAGTGTCAAAAGAGCTAGACCAACTACTACGTAATGACATCATTGAGCCGGCCACAGGACCGACACCATGGGTTTCATCTCTTGTAATCGTCCCAAAAGAGGGTGGTCGCCTGAGACTATGTGTGGACATGAGAGTAGCCAACACTGCCATACAGCGAGAGCGGCAGGGCGGACCCGAAATCGAGGACATGATAGTTCAGCTAAACAAATCCGTTCTCTTCTCGAAATTAGACCTAAATCAGGGGTACCATCAGCTGGTACTTCACCCTGATTCACGACCCATCACCACATTTGCATCACATGATGGACTGTTACGCTATATGCTGCTACATTTTGGGATCTCCTCGGCGGCTGAAATCTTTCACGAAACAATCCGACAGATCATACATCCTGTAAAAGGGACTCTCAATTACAGTGACGACATTCTAGTCTTTGGGAAGTCACGCAGTGAACATGATGAAGCTCTCCGAGAAGCATGCCGAGCAGTCCAGGATGCTGGACTAACCCTCAACATTGACAAATGTCGGATCAGCAAGGCCAAACTTAAGTTCTTTGGCCACATCTTCTCAGCGGATGGAATGACCCCTGACCCTGATAAAGTATCGACCATCTTTCAGCAGGACAAACCTACCCAGAAAGCTGACGTCAGATCGTTCCTAGGGATGGCCGGGTACTGCGCTCGATACATTCCACATTTTGCTTCCATTACTGAACCTCTAAGGTGCCTACTGCAAAAAGATGTCACATTCGCATTCGAATGCCAAGTAGCTTTCGACACCATCAAACATTCCCTGACGCAGGCGAAGAAGTTAGCATACTTTGTCCCCGAGTGGCACACTGAGATAGTGGTGGACGCCAGTCCGGTGGGTCTGGGTGCTATTCTAGCGCAAACCAGTGGTCAAGACACCCACCCGAGGCACAGTGACGTATGCTAGCAGAGCTCTAGCTCCACCAGAATCTGCCTATTCCCAGGCAGAGAAGGAAAGCCTGGCAGCCGTCATCATTGGTAAGAAGTTCACTTTAATCACAGGATTGAGAGGTGGGGTATCCGTCTGCAAGAGTACTTTGACATCATACACTGACCAGGGGGTGAGAACAACCCCGCAGATTATCTCTCCAGACATCCGGTTGGCAACCACACACCATGGCAGGTAGATCAGGCAGAGGCCTAGGGAGAACATTTTGAACAGTTTCACCCTCCTCTTCTGAATCTATCTCAAGGTTATCAATACTTGCATTAATATCAATATCTTCACTGTTTTCTACATTGGCTGGGGGGGGGTAGATTCCTCTGAATCACTGCCCAGACTTTGGTTTTCTAACAACCTTTCTATTAGCTCAATTTTCTTGCCTTTAGTCAGGAGATTCTTATGCTGGCAGAGAACTCTTAAACAATCAGCCGTTTTTGCATTAAGAGATTCTTGACTCTAACTTTCCATAGCAGACAGGTTTTAGAAAATAACTTTTTCTTTGTGCTAAGCTTTATGGTTAGTTGCATTAAGGTATCAAACAAGCACACTAAAATGTATACTCAATACAGATCCCACCACTGTACACCAGTGTTAGGCAATTACTTTAATCACAAACCAAAGTTACATGATTCGCACCATGGACAAAGAAATTGAAGTGATACAAGAATGACTTCAAAAAAGGTATACAAATTGGGGAAATCAAACAATAAAGACTAAAGAGATACTTGCAGCAAGCAAACCTTGAAAGTTAATTCTGCTGGCTCTTAATAGTACATAAGGGCTGCTCCCTGGAGCTTGAAGGTTAGGACCATCTCTGTGTCTAGCTCAAACAACCAAAGCATGGACAGATCTCTATATCACACGTCTTCCAAGAGGTGATGCAGAAAAGCAATGATTAACTCGTGCACTTTGAAGCAAATGTGTACTCTAAGGTGCCTTACATACCAACAATACAATAAATACATCAACATAAAAACTTAACAGGAAAAAGCCACGCTCAGCCCTAAACTCCCATAACAGATCTGTTCTGGGTCTTCCTACCACCAATGGCACGCCAGCATTAAACTCCCTGACGGCAGCATTCCCGTTTCCCCGTTCACACCGATGAGTATCCGGAAGCGTAATAGGTGGTCGGGAAAGGGATCCGAGATCTACAGTGAGCCACCTGTGGCGAATCCACTGTGTCTTGCCACCTCTTCCCTTGTGCTATCAGACATACAGTCTAAAAAAGAGCATCAACGCCATGTTTGAATGTTGCATGACTGTGTGATTGGCTAGGTTCCAGCCTAAAAGTCTGATCCTGGAAGCAGAAGAGGTAGTCAACCAATGGAACCAAATACAAAGGGGAAGATGAAGAGGAAGAGGAAGAAAACGCGTCTGATACGATTTCCAGCATCCGGAGAGCCTGCTGTGTAACAGGAGCCTGCTGTTAGCATTCCTTCCAAGCAACCTGAGGACGCTGTAAACGGCGTCCCCGACCTAGACCCTGGTATGATCCACTAGACTCAAGACCTGCATTTTGAGCCATCCCACATCATGCTGCGACCTTGCGTGGCTGCAATACCCCAATACGCTGGGACCTCGAGCCATTGGGCGGTGCACAGTCTTCCAATTTGAGCTGAAACTTTGGGGGCATCCAGCTGGAACTCTAGAGACACGATTGAAGTCCTAAAAATCCCCTCACCAGAGTGCTGGACCTTCCAAGCGACGAGAATCCAATCAACGATATTCAGTCTTCTTTTGGCTCCTGAAAAGAGAGCCAGAGCCACATTGATTCAAGAAGAAACTCTTGCTGGGAGCCTTCCCTACTGACCCCTGCGCATAGCCCTTCCAGTGTCTTGTCTTCAGTCTTCATGACAAGGAATTCAGCAACCAGGTTTTTGGCTGCAGATCCTGAAGTCTTCTTGCTGCAACTCTTCTTCCATGCTGTGTTGGCTGGGGTATTTACTTACCTTAAGCCTTTGTGACTCCTGGGCAGCTTTGGGGTGTTTCCTGTGATTGGGAGGATGCTCATCCAGCTCAGCCAGGCCCTGGATCTTTCTTTCAACCTCTCTACAGTGAGATACTTACTTGTTTGAACAGACCTAGGAACTCTGACTTTCGCTACTTCTGTACCTATCCTGAACTGCCTGTTGGACACTGGAGACCTAGTGACCGCCCTTTTGCCACTGAGAACATTCATGCTCCAAGAATAGGGAAAGGATTGGGCCGTTTGCCTAGAAAAGAGAACAAGTACATCAAAGGTTACTTAATTGTAAAAGAGTGGGTTGGTAACTAACTTGAGAGTGAACAGTTAAAAACGTTCTAACTTACCTTGAATGTGTTCTGCCATTCTGAAAAGTATATGTAAGGGCTTTTCACTCACCTGTGAATTGGTTGGGCCTATTTCCAAAGTACTGCTGTTGGCTTCTCTTAACTGAATATTAGTGTATTAGTTCACCAACTGTGTTTTTTGTCACTAGTAGGTTTCCCTAAGGCAGTTCTGTCATGCCTGCTAGGCCTTCTCGTCCCCGAGTCCAGCATTTAACATCTACAGCTCGGAGATCTGCCAGACCATTCTATACTCGGTGGCGACTTTGGGGAAGAATTCCTGGTAAACGTCTTCACTTCCGCTAAGTCATGGCGGATTTAACACGCTGCACACATTATCGTTCTATTCGACAAGTATGCGTGAGTATCACATGACTGGACGCACGTTTGTTACGTCACAGCGTCACTCACGCATTTTACGTCAGCTGATACCTATTTAAACTGAAGTCTCCCGCTATTCGGCGCTTCTGATCGTTGTTCTTATGATCCACGTCCTGGAGCCTGTTTCTGCTCTTCTTCTAGCAGTTTCAACCTGTCTACCCTCTACTAGCCGGATCAGCTTTGCTGATTTTGGTGGTTCCCAGACTGCCTTCCTGTCTGCCAGCTGATCTGCACCAATTGTCCTTTTGGTCTCCTGCTCATTCCAAGGTCCCAGCCAGTCTCAAGTATTTTGGACATTCATGTTCCAGGTTTTTCTCTTCATCCAATTCTGCATTTCATTTACACCTTAAGGACCTGTGCACTGAACTTTATGGACGCTATCCGGTGTGCACCGACCCGTCCCTAGTGCGGCCCTCGTTCCGTTCGGGTTAGTTCCCTAACTAACCACTCCTTTCCTTTTCGTTGTTTTGTTAATTGGATCTTACCTGGAACTTATCTGGAACTCCATTTATTCCTCCTGTCCACACAAACACAGGTTAGTGAATATTCTTAGCTACAATTACATTTCTTTAGTTTAATCGAATAGTGTCTAAAACGTATCCTTCTTATTCTACAGACTGGTATCTATCAACACGGACCTTTCCACTAATTACTCTCTCAGGCTGTGTTTTTGCTACAGTCTGAGAGTGACATTGGTTGGAAGGTTTTCAATCATCAAACCCATTTAGAAGATACTTGAATAGGAATAGGAAGAATCCCGGAAATTCCACTTGTATCCTTTACATCAGTATCCTTTTATTTGGTATCATTCAAAGTCTATTACAGTCTGTGATCAAATCCTTAACAGAATCAGAAGCCTTAAATAAAAATGGAGAGTACCGATCCTTTACAAGTCCTTACGCAACTCATAGCCGATTTAAGACATGAGTTGATATCCGCTCAGGATACTCTCCGTCATCGCATGGACGTTATGCAGGACGTCATACGATCCGCACCACAGGGAGCAACAAGCGGTGAACCAGTGGCTTCCGGTTCGGGCTTTCCACCTCCCTCCAGGGAAGTGCAAGTCTTGATGCCAACACAGTTTCCTTTGGCTCCACCTGAAAGATTCATGGGAGATCCTAAATGCTATTGTACCTTCATTAATCAATGTCGGCTGCATTTTCTCTGTAGACCCAGTTCTTTTCCGGATTTAACTACTAAAGCAGCCTTTGTACTGTCTCATTTAGGTGGCTCTGCTGCTGCCTGGGCAAATCCATTATTAGAGTCAAACAGTCCTTTACTATATGACTGTGATGCACTACTATCTGCCATGAGTAAAGTATTTGATATGCGATATGCTCATCAGGCGACGGATTTGGAAATACTGAATTTACAACAAGGTAGTCAGACACTCTTGTCATATCTTGCCCGTTTCAATCAATTAGCAGCAGAGACCCAATGGCCGGAAGATAAGAAAACGGCAGTGTTTTATAAAGGTCTATCAGAAGAACTAAAGGACGCTTTGTCAACAGTTCCTGTGGTTCCTGCCGGTTTCTCAGAGTTTTTGGATTTAGTCCTCCAGATCGATGCACGACGATCTGCAAGAAAAGGGGAGAAAAGAACATTTACGTCAATACCTGGTCAATCTGGTGTGTCTCAAAACATTTCAAGTGAACCTGAACCCATGCAGATTGGCGTTATACGTGGACGTTTGTCATCCACGGAACGTGAAAACCGCCGTAAAAACAACTTATGTATGTATTGCGGTTCAGCCGAGCATTTATTGGCTTCTTGTCCTAAAAAACCAATCAAGAAATCGGGAAACGCCAGAGCTCGGCAATAGCAGGGGTTCCTTTGCCGAGTACCAAACAGAACCCCGCTGTAAACGTTGCTTCCTCCATTGAGGTAGCAGTCTCCTTGGAATTCAACGGAAACATTATCAGCTCTAAAGCAATGTTAGACTCAGGTGCTTCCAACAGGTACATTGACAACACGTTCGCCACACAATCAGGCATTCCCATTGTTATTAAAAAAAGTACCTGAAGCTGTTAATACAGTTGACGGTTCAGCGTTGTCTTCAGGGTTGGTTACGGAAGAAACAATTCCCATTAAAGTAACATTGCCTAATGGTCACACTGAACACTTGGTCTTCGATGTGATAGCTGCTCCTCAGTTTCCATTGATTTTGGGTTTATCCTGGCTCAGATTGCATAATCCCCATGTGGACTGGGTAACTGGTCACATTCAGTATCCATCGGCCTACTGCAATAAGAATTGTTTTTTGGAGCCGAATGTGATGTCCACTCCTGTGTTGGCTTTTCTGGACAATCCTCCCAGTATTGGGGCACTCCAGCCTACCAAAGTCCTAGTGCCTTCTGAATACAATGCGTATTCTGATGTTTTTGATAAGGGAAAAGCTGAGGTATTACCACCGCATCGTCAATACGACTGTCCCATTGATTTAGTGGAGGGAGCCAAGATACCAACTGGACGAGTTTATTCACTCACTCCAAAGGAAGATGCAGTCCTGAAAGAATACATTGACCAAGCTCTCGCCAATGGATTTATCCGCCCTTCTCAATCTCCAGCGGCCTCCCCTTTGTTCTTTGTTCCAAAGAAGGAGGGGGACCTCAGGCCTTGCATTGATTACAGGGCCCTCAATGCCATAACCATTAAAAACCAGTACCCTTTGCCTCTAATCAACGTCCTTCTGGACCAATTGGGTGCTTCCGTTATCTTTACCAAGCTGGATTTGCGGGGGGCATACAATCTCGTGCGTATTCGACAAGGCGATGAATGGAAGACCGCCTTTAAGACTCGGTACGGCCTTTTCGAATACCTCGTTATGCCATTTGGTCTATGCAACGCCCCCGCAACATTTCAGTATTTTATGAATGACATTTTCAGTGATTATATCGATCAGTTTGTAGTTATTTATCTTGACGACATACTGATATATTCAACCTCTATCCAGGATCACATTTCACATGTCATCAAGGTTCTTCAAAGATTGAGAGAAAATCATCTATTTGTAAAAACTGAAAAATGCATTTTCCACACTTCTGAAGTTGAGTTCCTGGGTTACGATATCACCAGCCAGGGAGTCAGAATGAGCAAATCCAAAGTCAGGGTTATTTTGGACTGGCCTATACCCGCCTCTGTCAAATCCTTACAGTCATTTCTGGGTTTTGCAAATTTTTATAGGCGGTTTATACATGATTTTTCTAAAACGGTAGCACCTCTTACGGCTCTAACTAGTTCCAAAGTGGAGTTTTGTTGGACAAAAGAGGCTCAAAAGGCTTTTGACATGCTAAAAGAATCCTTCACCACTGCACCGGTTTTACTTCATCCAGATCCTGACTTGCCTTTTATAGTTGAAGCAGATGCCTCCAACTTGGCCATTGGTGCTATTCTTTCTCAAGTTTTTGAATCCACTGGAGCAGAACATCCGGTAGCTTTCTTCTCCCGTAAATTGGCTCCTTATGAACGAAATTATACAGTCACGGAGAAAGAACTTTTGGCCATCAAAGATGCTTTTCTGACATGGCGACATCATCTACTCGGGGCTAAATATCCGGTTTGTGTTTATTCAGATCACAGGAACCTTCAAGCCATTAAAACTATGAAGTGTTTGACTGCACGGCAGGCCCGATGGCATTCATTCTTTGCCCAATTCGATTTTCGTATCTCATATCGTCCTGCCAGAGAACACACTAAAGCCGATGCTTTATCCCGACTTCATACGGTTGTAACCACGGAGTCAAGCAAACCTACTTTATTGGCTGACAAAGTGATATGTAGTTGCTACGTTCAACCTTCTCTGAAACAAGAAATTATAGATTGGGTATCACAGAATCCTCAAGAAGTACAACGCCTGAATCTAGATATTCGGGGAGGACTTCCATACTATAATGGTCTTTTGTATCTACCTTCAGAAAAGACCCGGGCCAAGGCATTAAACTTGGGTCATGATTCTTTGATCGCAGCCCATCCTGGTCAGAAGAAAACATTGGAATTAATCCGGAGGTGGGCTTGGTGGCCGGACATGTCCAAAAATGTTGTTGATTATGTCAATTCATGCTCCATTTGTATCCAAAGTAAGGGATCGCTCCAGAAACCAATGGGGCTCTTACATCCTTTACCAGTACCCCATAAACCCTGGTTCATGATATCCATGGATTTCGTGGTAGAATTGCCGCCTATCAAAGGGTTTGACACGATATGGGTCGTGGTGGACTATTTCACTAAAATGGCCTTGTTTCTGCCTTGTCAGGGTATACCTTCTGCGGCCATTCTAGCAGATCTATTTTTGAAACATGTGTTCCGGTTTTTTGGTTTACCCTCTGTGGTTATCACCGATAGAGGATCACAGTTTGCATCTCGCTTCTGGAAAGCATTGTCAACAGCTCTCCTAATGGATGAGCGCATGTCTAGTTCCTATCACCCTCAGACTGATGGTCAGACTGAACGGGTTAATGGTACTATGGAACAGTTCTTACGGTGTTTGACCTTACAGTACCAATCTTCATGGCTGGAAGTCCTGCCCGCAGCCGAATTTGCCTACAATAATTCGGTACATTCCTCGACAGGTTCTTCTCCATTCTACGCATTATACGGTCAGCATCCCAGGTCCATTCCTGCGGACATTGAGTCTTTCGGCCTTGTTCCTAAGGCTGACGATAAATTGAAGGAGTTGTCGTCTTTGCATTCTTCCATTAAAAAGAATCTGGAGAAGACACAGGCTCGTTCCAAACTATATGCAGACCAAAACAGGCATCCATCTCCACTGTACAGTGTGGGTATGTTGGTGTGGTTGTCCACCAAGAACCTGAAAATGCCGGGAAAAAGAAAGCTTTTGCCACGTTTTGTTGGGCCTTATGAAATCCTCAAAGTATTGAATCCGGTGGCTCTCCGTTTGAAATTACCATCACATTGGAGAGTACACCCTGTGTTTCATGTGTCCTTAGTGAAACCTTTCGTGGCCGGTACTAGGTTACCTGTTCGGCCTGTTGCTCTCTCTGTGAAGGGTTCTGAGGAGTACGAAGTACAGGCTATATTGGATATGCAGATGCGTGGGGGGGTTCCTCATTACCTCATTGATTGGAAGGACTACGGTCCGGAGGACCGTTCTTGGGAGCCTATCGGTAATATCCATGCACCCGCTCTTCTACGCCGGTTCCACGCTTACAGGGGGGTGGCGTGCCCTTTGGGGGATGGCACTGTCATGCCTGCTAGGCCTTCTCGTCCCCGAGTCCAGCATTTAACATCTACAGCTCGGAGATCTGCCAGACCATTCTATACTCGGTGGCGACTTTGGGGAAGAATTCCTGGTAAACGTCTTCACTTCCGCTAAGTCATGGCGGATTTAACACGCTGCACACATTATCGTTCTATTCGACAAGTATGCGTGAGTATCACATGACTGGACGCACGTTTGTTATGTCACAGCGTCACTCACGCATTTTACGTCAGCTGATACCTATTTAAACTGAAGTCTCCCGCTATTCGGCGCTTCTGATCGTTGTTCTTATGATCCACGTCCTGGACCCTGTTTCTGCTCTTCTTCTAGCAGTTTCAACCTGTCTACCCTCTACTAGCCGGATCAGCTTTGCTAATTTTGGTGGTTCCCAGACTGCCTTCCTGTCTGCCAGCTGATCTGCACCAATTGTCCTTTTGGTCTCCTGCTCATTCCAAGGTCCCAGCCAGTCTCAAGTATTTTGGACATTCATGTTCCAGGTTTTTCTCTTCATCCAATTCTGCATTTCATTTACACCTTAAGGAACTGTGCACTGAACTTTATGGACGCTATCCGGTGTGCACCGACCCGTCCCTAGTGCAGCCCTCGTTCCGTTCGGGTTAGTTCCCTTACTAACCACTCCTTTCCTTTTCGTTGTTTTGTTAATTGGATCTTACCTGGAACTTATCTGGAACTCCATTTATTCCTCCTGTCCATACAAACACAGGTTAGTGAATATTCTTAGCTACAATTACATTTCTTTAGTTTAATCGAATAGTGTCTAAAACGTATCATTCTTATTCTACAGACTGGTATCTATCAACACGGACCTTTCCACTAATTACTCTCTCAGGCTGTGTTTTTGCTACAGTCTGAGAGTGACATTGGTTGGAAGGTTTTCAATCATCAAACCCATTTAGAAGATACTTGAATAGGAATAGGAAGAATCCCGGAAATTCCACTTGTATCCTTTACATCAGTATCCTTTTATTTGGTATCATTCAAAGTCTATTACAGTCTGTGATCAAATCCTTAACAAGTTCTGACCGGCCAGGGCAAGTTTTATGAGCAAGATAATGGCGGTAGTAAAACAGATAAAAACATTAAGGATGTCAATCTAGCACCCTCAGACCAATGGCTGATCGAGCGTTTCAATAAGACTCAAACACATTCTTAATAAATTATTGGAAGCAGATGGGATATGATAGTCCAGGTTTGCCATCCAAAAGACCCGCCAAGCCTCCCTGGGGTTCTCACCCTTTGAATAACTCGATGGCCGGGACTCTTGAGATGTACTCTATATGTTTCTCATAACATGGGAAAAAAGGTTTATAGTGATTGCCTCGACAGCCAAACCATCGACAACCATACCCTTGAAAAAAAAGCATCAACACAAAATCCATCAAATGCATTTTTTTAAATGGGGGGTTCCCCTCAGCCCCCCTTTTTTGACATTTAAAACTCATTTTTCCTAAACTAAACCCTTTACCATTGAAAAAATGCATTTGATGGTTTTTTCGATGCATTTTTTTCAAGGGTATGGTTGTCGATGGTTTGGCTGTCGAAGCAATGACTGGATTCTAGGAAGAAAGGGAGGAAGTTATTACCCCTATCTCAAACCGCCCATCAGATTAAAGAACACATGCACACAGTGAGGGAGATTGCTCATTCCAACCTAACAAGGGCCCAGGAATAGCAAAAGATCAAATATGATGTTAAAGCGGTAGCACAATCCTTTCCAATTGCTCAAAACGTGCTTGTATTACTTCCTGCTTCTGACCACAGTATGCTGTCATGATGGCATGGGCCCTACAAAGTAATCTAACGAACCCTATTTGTAGGGTTAATTTTGTGCTATTGTAGACCTATAGCAATCTAGGTCCTGCAGCTGGTGTACAAATTAATTAAATATCAAAGACATCATGTATTATCAAGTGCCTAAAACAAGTGTCCAGATTTATGAAGTATCTGGTGCCAACGTGGCAGGGGGTAATCAGTTGTGCTACCAACCAAGGAGGTTGTCAAAAGTGTATAACAACAGAACCTTAAAGAAATGAGTTCATGCTTCCCCCTTGCATTCAGAATACGTTTCGGCGGCAGTCTCATCCATCTCGAAAATACATCAGAGGGATATGTGTTTTTCTACGGTAGCCGCCTTCATCAGGGCAAATAAGCAGCCCCTGTATCAAAGAAACCAAGAGAAAAAGAACAGAGAGGGGAAAAGACATTTTATGAGTGTAGAATTCTTCTTGGTAGGAACTTTTTCCTTTCTAGACTTTATGGGCTAATTAGTACCAACAAATATGTTGTTTAATTGATAAAAGTATTATCAGGGTGTCTAAGTCTAATTGTGATGGGGGGGGGGCTGGAAAGGAGCAAGCTAAAATGATCAATGCTGATTGTAATAAAGACTGGTGAAGGTAAAAAATAGCTTACTCACCACTTAGCAATTGAAATGAATCTCTCAATGGGGCAGGCTCCCCGGTAGGGTCTAACTGTTAGGCAGAAACCTGTGCAGTTCCCTTAGGGACCACTACAAAAGATTTAGGACTACAGGTGTTAGCAGTAAACCCACTTGGTAGCAGTCTGTACCACACAGATTTACTTGCTAGCTGTAGCTGAGCAGTCGGACTTCCCTCAAGAAGAGTTAGGCAGCATATAGGGCATACACAATAGGCACAGAGATACAGTAGCACAAGCAAACACTGAACAGAGCTTTGGTGTAAAAGTATATACTTATTTATTTAAAAGGCACACTTGTAAATCACACTAGCACAAGAAGGTAAGTAATTTCAACACACAGTCACTGTTATATATATATACAACCCTGATTAAGTATTTAGACAATTCTTAGTGAGAAACACCACTTATTTTCAGAGAGAGGTGAGCGCTTAACCTAAGATGGCACTCTAAACACTTATATAAAATGGGAGGGAAAAAGGCAGAATTATGACAGCACACAATCTTAATACTTTTCAAAAGAACCACAGTAAGGCAGGATAGGCAGAGGCTACTGGAGAGCAAGGAAGTTCAATTGCCAGGCCCACTCTTTAGAGAGAGACAGGCGAATTGTGTCCAGGATCACACAGTGGGGTTATGCCCAACGAGTCTTGGTAGATAGTTCAGAAAAGTGTAGGATCAGTTCAGAGAAAGTAGTTAACGTGCCCCAGGTTAGCCCAGGTTAGAAAGTCGAGGATTTAACACACCCCGTACAATCTGTTGCAAGGGAAGCCAGGGACACAGTACCTTAAGTGGAGAGGATCCTCCAGCGGGGGCAGTTGTTCCTGGCCGGCCGGCTCACCACTTGGGCCAATCACACAAGAGTGCGACTTGAGTTGCCACGGCAACTCAGTCCAGGGTGTCTAAACCCCCCTCCCACACATCCTGCTAACCCAGACAGACTGGCACCACTTTGGAGGGCTTCTGTGGAGAAGCCCGCCAAAAAGTGGAACAAAGGGCTCAATGTCAAATCCTGAGGGCCACGTGGATTAGTATACCTCCGTCCCCAAGCACCAGTACTTTCCGACCAGTATTTGGAACCACAGATGGGGGGAAACAGGAAACTCCAGGTTCCGGGTGGCCTGGATGTGAATGATGAGTGTGAGTCTTCCCCCCAAGGGTCAGATGAGTAGTGCAGAAGGACCTAACGGGACCATGGGATCTGAAGGGAAAGGATTTGCTTGAAGGAGCACAGTTCTTGACAAAGTTCCAAGAGTTCAAAAGTTCTTGACAAAGTTCCAAGAGTTCAAAATGTAACTGAAGTTGTATCAAGCGCCAAATCCAAAGGTCAATCCATAAGCAATTCCAGGAAACAGTTCAAGGTTCAGGTAATCCAGTTATCCAGGTCCAAAGAAATCCAAGCGCCAAAGTTTAAAGGGTAATCCAAAAGAAAAACGTAGTTCAAAATCCAAGAAATTCGATAAGCATGAGGTTCAAGACACAGGAAGTCGCTAAACGCCGAAAGGTCAGCTGAGAAGCAATGTGAGCAAAGGCCAAGCCCCTTTTATTGCAGTCTTCCTGACTCGTTGGCCAATCAGGGACGATTTTCCTGGTCACATGATCTTTAACTTGGTCACATGATCCCTTTTCCTGGTCACGTGATCTTTCACTTGGTCACATGATCTCTTCTTCGTAGTGATCCGCGATCTCCTCCGTGTTTGCAGTCTCCAAGGTGACCCCCACTGTAGGCGTGGAAATCGACGCCAAGGATGCCTCATAGTGTAGCGTCCCACTAATGATCGAGCAGAGGTGATCGTGGGAGGGTTCCATGTTTCTCTCCGCCGCCTGCATGTCACCCGGTCTTGATTGGATGAGTCTGAAAGCATGACACTCAACTTGGGTTGGAGTCCCAGAAGCGAACACAAACGCAATTTTAGAACCGAGTTCTGGCAAAAAATACCAACCACTGAATTATTGTTAAATAAATAAACCGGCGGTATGTTCAAGGCTATATTAATTCATTATTAAAGTTGGTAGCCTCGAACAATGGGAAAATCCCATAGCGATATATTCGCGGTCGAATATAAAAAGTAGTATCCACTGCCACCAGCCAAAACTCGATCAGGGGGGACGGGGACGTGCCCCCTCGAACAACAGACCCCAGGGCAATTGAATTGGCCCGACCAGTACGTCCACAATATGATGGTTTGTACTGGTTCTGTTCAGAATTTAAGACTAGTAAAATCAATGGTGACTTTACATGCCCTGGGAGACAGTAGTCAGTCCCAGGGTATGGAGTCTATGTTTGGGGGTCACTATTACACCCCTGTGTTACTGCACTGAGGGTGCTGTGTAACACACATATCAAAAACACAAGAAGCCCCCATAGCCCATTAAACACATCTAAAGTCAAAGGAATACACTCAAATCATGCCTAAGAGTGGGAGTAAAAGAGTCTCACGCTTAGCAGGAGAAAAAAATAAACCCCAAAAATGCAGCAAAGCTGCTGGGGGTCTCACTAGGTTTGGGAAATTAGCGTTTACAGAGAATTCTCCCTAACAGGAACCTCGGGACCTAATGCCCAAAAGTGCAGCATATCATGGTTACTGTAATTATGATGATGTTTGTTATGACCATAACTGTGCAATAAAATCACATGGCCTTTTATTGCCAACACTTACCCAATGTCTCACGTACTGCCTGGGGGGAGAGGGGGAAGCATGGGGCGCATTGTCACCCAGGTCATGTTACCACTCCACCGGCATATGGATCCACTGGTTAACAACCAAAGGAACAGAGGGTGCCAGGGGCACGACAAAGGCAAGAGAAGGGTGCAAGAGGCCAAATAAGATAAGAAGAGGGTGCAAGTGTGCACATAGAAAAGAAGGCATGCACAAGGCACGATGAAGTGGAAAAGAACAGAGTGAAAGAGGCACAGAAGAGAAAAGGTGCCAGAGGAAAGGTACAGAGAGCAAGGAGAGGGGTTGGAGGTCAGAGTGGTTACGCTTGGGAGGAGCAAAGAGCCCAGCGTTCTCAAAAGTCTCTGATACTACCCCATGTAAGAACTGTAAAGTGAAAGGTACATCCTAACTAGGAGAACTTTGTTTGTTTAAAGATGAAATGGGCCTAAGCTTGGGGGAAGGGAACCCTGAGAGGCCTAAGAAGAATTGTGTAAGAAACGAAAGGTACAGCTTGACCACAGAAACTTTGTTTGTTTGTTAAAAGACGGAAGGGGCCTACGCTTGGGGAAGGGAACCCTGAGAGGCCTAACAAGAGTTGTGCAAGAGAAATAACTGTGTAAAGAGAGGCCTACACTTGGGGAAGGGAACCCCGAGAGGCCTGACCAGAACTGTGTATTATTTTTTTTGTTTGGAACTGGAAGAGTCTGGGTTTGGGGAAGGGAACCCGAAGAGACCCAAGGATTTTGTGAACCTTGTTGATTTGCTGGAAGAGCCCTGCGTGGAAGGCAATTTCAAAGGGATTTCGGAAAGAAACAAGCCTTGAGAAGTTGAATACAACCTTAATCAGAAACAACGCACCCCCGGAAGGGGAGTGCCTTTATGAAAACCCGGAAATGATTCATCACAGCGACGTGTCCTCGCGTCGGGGTAACCATGGTAATTGAAGCGTTACCCGACGTGAGTTACAGGCCGTAGACCTGACGCATCCGCGTTCATGAAGCTGACATGGGCATCAGGGCAATTGCCACTTTCGTAGTAAAGAAAACGGGCGCTGAAGCCGCCCACCAGGCCTACCCTGTCTGGAGCGGCGCATGATGACAAGTACGAGCGACCCAAGGGTGAAAACAAGACAGTGCGAGCGGTACAAGAAAGTGACAAGAAGGTGTGAGAGTGCACAACCAAAGGAACAGAGAGTGCCAGTGGCACAATAAAGGCAAGAGAAGGGTGCAAGAGGCACGACAAGATAAGAGGAGGGTGCAAGTGTGCACGATCGAAAAGAAGACTTCCTAACACATTTTTGTAAAGAGTGAGGGCAAGCATAGGTTTAGACACAGACGGATTATTGTTTTGGACTTTCAGACATCGACAGCCCTTAGAAACATTAGTTAAGGGAACCATCCGTTTAGAGTTAGGGCAGTTAGGCCTTACATCAACCCAGGAACCTTAGTAAATAAAGGTTTTGAAACTAAGATCTTTGAGTCTGTGTCTCTCTTGATACCATGCCTGTCTCACATATGGTGTCAGCAGTGGGATGCAACTTAACCGAAACAGGTTGGGTGACCCTGAAATATGAGAAGTTAAGTGATAGAGCCTCCAACCCCACAATGGCCACTAAAGGCTCTGTTGGGTTTGATCTTTGTAGTAGCCGGTCAGAAACTATTCCACCAAAAGAAAGACATCTCATCCCTACTGATCTTGTTCTAATTTCACCCCCTGGAACCTACATTAGGTTGGTACACAAGTCAGGACTTGCTTGGAAGTTGATACCTGTCTCACACAGGATAGACCAAAAGGTTTAATATAGAGTGAAAATAGATGGAGGCCGAGGACCAAGCCTTGGGGGACGCCATGATGTAAAGGAACAGCTGGACATAGATTACCAGCTGAGGATATTGAAGTGCAGTGGTCGGAAAGATAAGAACGTATCCAGCTATGTACAGGACTAGAAATACCAAAGGAGGAAAGAGAAGATAGAGGAACAGGATGGTCCACCGTGTCGAGATTGAGAAGAATCAGAATGGAGGATAGTTTGGAGTGACGAGCATAGTGGAGAGAGTCAGTAAAAGAGGAGAGCAGTCTCAGTAGAATGAAAGGGGCGAAACCCAGATTGGTCGGGGAAAAGTGAAGAGTTGTGATCTGGATAAGTAGAAATCTGGGAGTAAATTGAAGGAGTGAAATAGGACGAAAGTTGGCAGGAGAGAATGGGGCAAGAGAAGGCTCCCTATGAATAGGGAGAACCAGTGCATGTTTATAGATAGAAGGGGATAATGGGGTGGAAAGATAAAGAATGAAAATAGCAGTAAGAGAGGGAAGTACGAGAGATAAACCTTAGGAATAAGAAAAGAATAACAACGATCAAGAGGGGAAGCAGAATGATGGGCTCAAGCAATGAAGTTGGTGGTATCTGTGTAGAAAAATGGATGAAAAGGAAGTGAAGAGAGGAGGAGAAGAGTGAACAGAAAATCAGTCGGGAATCGAAAGGGGTTTGGAGGGAAGAGCAAAGGAGGAGAACCTTATCGGTAAAAATGGTAGCCAAGTCGTTAGGGGAAGAGGGGAATCCAGTGATGGGTCCGTGGAAGGTGGAGATAGGAATCAATTTAAAGTCTGGAAAAGGCATTGAGGATCAGAGGATAGAAGAGAATCAGATTAGAATAATACTTCTCTTTAGGGGCAATCAATGAAGTCATATAGATAATAAAGGAAGATAAAGATGTCAAGTCAGTTCCACCGCCACTCAGCCCCGCAAAGAGAGGAACGAAGCAACCGATGATCACTAGTGAGTCATGGTTGAGGAGGTTTATCGGATGGCTTCAATGAGTGGGCAGGGTGAAGAATATCCAAGCAAGAGAGGAGAGCAGAGTTAAGAGAGGATGAGGGAGAGTCAACCGAGAGCTGGCAAGATCGAGGAGAAAAGGGCAAGAAGTAGAAAAGGAATGCAGAAATTGATAGGAATTAAAACAATGAAGATTGTGACGAAAATAAATAGGAAAAAGGGATGGTAAAGAAAAAGAATGGGGAGAGGTGAAAGCAAAGAGGAGAAGGGAATGATCAGAAGAGAAGAAAGGAGAAATGATAACAGAGAGCAGAAGCAGAACTGGCTCAGAGCCTGCAATCGCCAGATAGGGCTCCGGGACAGGATGCACTGCCCATTGATCTACTTAAATCAGAACTTCCTGTTCATTTCCATTTCCACTAAAGCAAACCCTCCTCTCTCTTGGAGAAATGCTGAAATTATTCCTATTTTTAAAAAGGAAGATCAAAATGACCCAGCCAATTACCGCCCTATATGACTTCTTGACGGCCTTGGAAAAATATATGCCAACATTTTGGAAATCAGACTTAGTCAGTGAGTTTCTGACAACAGAATTCTATCTCACGGCCAGAGGGATTTCGAAAAGGGATGGGAACCATTGAGCAATGGTTTGGATTGGCCCTGGTCACGCAAAAGCATGTATCGCTTTATTTACTTTTTGTGGACCTTCGTGCAGCGTTGGACCGTGCCAATCACAGTTTATTGTGGTCATCCCTAGTGAACAGGGACTCCTGGGGACCTGTTATTCACTATTAGGTCCCTCTACACTGAAAATGTGGCATCACTAAGATGGGGACCCGCAGGTCAACGAAGCAGCCCTTTTCGGTGTCTAGAGGCGTGTGTCAAGGCTGTGTCAAGGCCCCCCTACTATTCGTCCTTCCGGTTACTTTGCTGCGCTCTCCTGTAGATGCTCCAGTGCTAAATGGAGAGGAGCTTGGCATCCTCCTCTTTCCACCTCGCCCTTTGGTTTTAAGAAAGCATTTAACATACTTCATTAACTCTGTTGAGCCAAAGAATTAGTAATAAACAAAACAAAAAATAAGATTATGGTTTGCAACTAAAAAAGCCCACCCTGTTGTTAACATTAATTTAAATGGAGTTCAAATAGAGGAGGTGCTACATTTTGACTACTTGGGTTTGCGTTTTAACCGTAAAGAATGCTGGAGTGACCAAATAGTTAAATCTGACCTTACCCTGAAGTGAAGCTCAGGAGTCACGCTGAATTTCATCAAAAAATTTGGGGGTAAAGTTATTGAACCTGCTCTTGATGTATATCGAACCTAGGCTATACCAGCTTCCCTTTACGGTGCTGAATTATGGGGACACTCGAGCTCCGTTAGCTTGGTTATAAGTGAAACTACAATTCTCAAAAAGCTTTTGTCATTACCCCAGCAGACTCCAACCATAGCCTTTAAACTTGGACTAGGCTCATTGGGCCTTAGTATTAGGAGTAAAGCTATACTCCTGTGGCTCAGACCTTCGACTAAGGACAAATGATGTTCTTAGGGGCAATCCTGGTAAAACATGGCCCTGGTTCACTCACACCAGAATCATCCTAAACCAGATGGGGATAGGCTGCTTTTGGGACAGGGCTGAGGCCAACTATACTGTAAGAATTATGCATTGAAGAAAGCTGACTGGGATCCGGCATTAGGAGACTCTACCGACCGAGCATTCCAGAAATCTTTATCTCCCCAATATATCAGATCTACGTTATTCCTGGGATTAGGAAACTATCTCAAGTGTGTTGCTGAGTGGACCGTCTACTTAAGGTTCCGCTTGGGCATTCTACGCACCATGACTGGCTTGTGCAAATGGAACCTATCCACACTCGATCTTTGCCCAATGTGCACATCTTCACCGGAATCCGTGTTTCTTATTTTTTTCTGGTGTCGGCACTTGCAGGATATTCGATGAATCCCTTTGTTTTTATTTCTGAATGTACAGTCTTTCATTGAAGTGATGGATTCGTGCAGAAATGCTCATAGAGTGCCCAGCGTCTCTGCAGTATCAGGCTACCTTGCTAGGCCATGGAAGAGAATCTTTTTTTTAAACTTTGGTTTTATTGGCATTTTAAAGAATATAACAAGCAGGCAATATTTGTAATCATCAGTTGTTCACGATGCACTTGCCCAGCAAACTCCCCCCCCCTCCCACCCAACCGCCCCCCCCTTCGAACCCCCCTCCCCCCACCCCTCGTTTTACCAACTTGAACCATGACATAGGGAGATTTGGACTTTTCTTTTGCGTCCGTTACTTTGGTAGTGAGTGTGAGCGTCGGCGTTCTCTGGTGGCTGACGGCCGGCCGAATGTCCCCGGGCCGTGGGCGCCCATTCCGTCCATGGGGTCCCTGGTACTTTATGGTACAGTCTTTCAGCTTAGTCCCCCCGAGCCCTGCTCGGCCCCCCCCTCAGGCATCAGTGCACATCCCATCCCCAGGCCTCCCTTACCCCCTGCCAATTTTCAAGGAATGACCCAGAATCGTTGTTCACCATGGCCGTTAGTTTGTCCATTAGAAACAGGTTTTTCAATTTCTTTAGCCAGTCAGCCTTGGACGGGGTCTCCGGGCTCTTCCATTTCTGTGCCAATGCCACTCTCCCCGCCCGTAGCATCGTTTCCCACATTCTGGGGTACCTGTAGAGGTCCGAGGTCTCTGGCGGGAGGCCCAACAGTACCGTCAGGGGGTCCTGGGGAAGCAGTTCCTCTGTGACCTCAGCCATCCAGCCCCTCACCTCTGCCCAGTATGCCTGCACTTTCGGACAGTGCCACCACATGTGGCCTCGTGAGCCCCTCTGGCCGCAGCCCCTCGGGCAATCGGGGGACACCGCCGTAAACATTTTAGACAGTTTCACAGGGTCCCTGTGCCATCCCTGCAGAATCTTAAAGTTATGTTCCATATCTGCCGTGTACAAATTACCGTGAAAAGCAATTTTGAAGATCCTTGCCCAAGCGTCTTCCGAAATCACCCCCCCTGAGAGATCATTCCAATATGAGCGAAAGCCCCTCCTTTCTACCAAATTCACAGTATTGAGGATTCTATACATTCCGGAGACGGCTCCCTTTCTAGAGGTCGCCATATCAAGGAACTTCTCAAAGGGGGTCAACTGCCTCCTCAAGTTCTCTCCCCATGATTGGTCGCCGAGGATTCCCTTCAAGCGTAAATATTCAAACACGGAAAGAGACCCCTGCCCAATGGCGTCCCTTAGGTCCTCATAGGGCAGGAATTCCCCCTCCCGGAACAGCTGTCCCACCCACTCCAGACCCGAGTCAGACCATGCCTGTGCCTTGGAAAAACCCCTGTTACCTAATCTGAACGGGTGTCCCCAGAGAGAGGACATTGGGGATGGCCACGTCGTTAGGTGCGCCGTCTGGGGGCCCTCCCTCCAGACTGCCCAAAGGACACCCAAGGTGGGATGGGATTTCAATCTGTTCGGGATGAACTTGCGTGGCGCCCAGAGGAGATCGCGGACCTTGAGGGGGTGAGCGTCCATGTCCTCCAGGTAAGACCAGTAGGTGCCCATCCCCTCCCTCATGTGCTCCAGGAGGACTCGCAACTGGGCGGCTCGGAAATAGAGCTGGAAGTCAGGCAAGCCAAACCCTCCCTCCTCCCTCGGCAAGGTCAAGACCGCCCTCGCAGTCCTCGGGGTCCTACCCTGCCAGATAAACTCTCGGACCGCATTCTGTAGTGTCCTCATGAGGTGGTCGGGAATGTTGGATGGGAGAGAGGTAAAGAGATACAACAGGTGCGGCAGCACGTTCATCTTTACTGCCGTCATGCGGCCGTACCAAGACAAGATCATAGAGCTCCACCTCCTGAGGTCCCTGGTAATGCTAGCCAGGGCCGGGTCATAGTTAGCGGGGGACAGTTGGGATAAGTCTCTGGTGAGGAGGACTCCCAGGTAGCGAACAGAATCCCTGCCCACTGTGATCCCATGAAAAGTTCCCACGGGGTCTAGAGCCGGGTCGTTTACCCGCATGGGGAGAAGGACCGATTTGGAAGCGTTAATTTTTAGCCCCGAGAAGTGCCCAAATGCGTTCACCAGGGACAGGAGGGGGGGGAGGGAGGCTCCGGGGTCCACCAGGTACGCCAGGATGTCATCGGCGAACAGGGAGAGCTTAAATTCCACCTCCCCTCTCATTATCCCTCTGATCTCCGGGTGCGACCTCACCGCTATGGCCAAGGGTTCCATCGTAAGGATATACAACAGGGGGGACAGTGGACAACCCTGTCTCGTGCCCCGTGAGAGGAAGAAGGGGTCCGACAGCTTGCCGTTCACTTGTACCCTGGCCTTCGGAGCTCTGTAGAGAGCCGTCACCCAACCCCTGATGTGTGCACCGAATCCCATTCTCTGGAGGAGTAGCTCCATATATCGCCATTCGACCCGGTCGAACGCTTTCTCCGAGTCCAGAGAGAGGAGGCTCGCGTCAAGGTCGGAGTTCTGGGCGTGGTGGATCAAGTTTATAGTTTTACGGATGTTGTCTGAGCCCTGCCTACCCCTTACAAACCCCACCTGGTCTCCATGGATCAGTGTCGGCAGAATCTTCTCCATCCGTTTCCCAATGATTTTGGCAAGAACCTTGACATCAATGTTTAGTAGAGATATAGGGCGATATGAGGAACAATCAGTGGGGTCCTTACCTTCCTTGGGAAGGACGACAATAATGGCCTCCATCATGGAGTCCGGGAGGGTCCCCCCCTCTAATACTGCATTGAAAACCTTTGCTAAGTGTGGGGCCAGAGTAGAGCGGTACCGTTTATAGAAGGACACTGTGAAGCCATCTTCCCCGGGGGAGGTCCCCGCCTTCATCCCGCTAATAGCATTGCCCACCTCCTCCTCGGTCACCAGCCCCTCCAGTCCCTCGGCCATCTCCCCGGACAAGGCCGGTATCCGGACCGAGTTGAGAAACCCCTCTATCTCCTCGTCCCGCCCGTCACATTCTGAGGTATAGAGTTTTTCATAATATCTCCGGAAGGCCTCTCCTATGTGGGGAGTGTCATGGCCCATGGTCCCCTCCTCACTCCTCACTGCCTTTACCATTCTTTCCCTCTGGACCTCCCTCAGTTTCCAGGCTAGGATTCTGTCCGCCTTGTCCCCCTTTTCGTAATACTTCTGCTTGACCAGTTGGAGGCCCCGCTCCGTTTTGTGTAGGAGGAGGTCTCGCAGCTGGAGCCGATAGTCGGCTAGTGATTCGAGCCGACCGCGATCCAAGGGGTCCGCTCGGGGCCCCACCGGTTGCAATTGGGCAATTTTCCCCCTCAGGGCTTTCTCCTGGGCTTCCCTCACTCTTTTGGCCTGAGCGCTCATTTTAATGAGAAGGCCCCTTATTGTGGCCTTGAAGGCGTCCCATAGGGTGTGTGGGCCCACCTCGCCATTGTCATTAAATTCAAAGAATTCCGTAATAGCCTCTAGCACCTCCTGGGCACGGACCTCATCTTTCAGCAGGGAATCGTTACATTTCCATCTCCCTCTGCGGTCGCTTAGCCAGCCCCTTGCAATGGTGGTTCGAACCAGGTCGTGGTCCGACCAGGGGACGGGGTCAACTTTGTGGCCCGAGACATACGAGTGCAGAGACTCGTCCACCAGGATGTAGTCAATTCTAGAAAAGGACGAGTGGGTGGACGAATAATATGTGTAGGAAGGAGTACCCGTTCCGGGGGAGGGGAGTGTGTCCACCAAGCCCAGCTCTGCGTTAACCTTCCGGAAGGACCGGGCCCTGTGGACATCCGTGGGCCTGGAAAGCTGAGGGCCAACACGCCTTCTGTCTAAGTCGGGGTCGATTACCATGTTGAAATCACCTCCCACTACCAACCCCCCCCGGACAAAGAGCTTGAGTCTCTCCGCCACTTGCTCCCAAAACTGGGCCTGGCCCTCATTGGGACCGTAAATCCCCGCCAGGGTGAGCGGTGAGCCCTGTAGGGATCCTCGCACCAGCAGGTATCGGCCTTCCGGGTCTTTCACTATTTCCTCTTTTACAAAGCCCACGTTTCTCCCCAGAAGGATGGCCACCCCCCTCTTCTTGGACCTGTGGGACGCGCAGAACACCTCTCCTATGCCTCCCCCCCTCATCATGGGTTCCTTTCCTCTTGCCCAGTGAGTCTCTTGCAGGAAGAGGATATCAAGACCGGCCCTTCTGAATTCTCTAGTGACCAGAGACCTCTTCGTGGGGGTGTTCAGGCCCCGTACATTGAGAGTGCCCACCCCCAGGGCCGGCAGACCCTCAGCCGTCATCTAGCGGCTCCGCTCTCCGTGTCAGCTCACCTACACCACCTTTGTTTGGATACTCCCATGGTTGGATCTTTTGCGCCCCCCCCTCCCCACCCCTTCCGGAGGGCCTGTAACTATTCCCCAACTGCCCCCCGGACCCCCCCCAAACTGAAACCCCCCCACTCCCGCGTTAACCCCCTCCCCCCTCCCCGGCGTCCAGCCAAGTTGTCCCGCCATATCTGGCTTTTGGCCGAACCACCAGCCCGCTCCCCTGGCCGGGCCGATCGTTTTGGTAGCTGTTCCTCCTGAGCCCCCCGGGCCCCCCAGGGCCCCACCCCTTCAATACATCCGTATACTTGCTGTTCGTCGGGGCGTAGGAATCGGTACACCCACATGCTCCTGACTGAGCTGTCCCAACCTGTGTGCAGCGATCCCTTTCCTAGTCATCCGGGTCTCTCCTCTCCCCGTCTTTAGCCGGTGATGGCGTATTCATTTTTCTGAACTTTCGTGCGCCGGTTCGCCTCCTCCTTTCCCCCGACGGGCCGGGTCCACTAGGTCCTGCCCTCTCCGGCCCCGACGGGCCCCTCCGGTCATTCGTGTCCGCCGCATATTCCAGCAGGGCTCCCCGGATGTCCTCCTCAGTAACCAGGGTAGTTCTTTGGCCCATGTATTCAAAAGTCAGGGAGAAGGGGTAGCCCCATCTGTATCGCACTCCCTTCTCCTTGAGTAACTGCGTGAGCGGGCGGCACATTCTCCGCTTGGCTAGCGTGTAGGCAGAAAGGTCTTGGAATATTGAGACCTGAGCATTGTTGTAGGTGATATTTCTGGCCTTCCTGGCTTCCTCCAGCACCTTTGTTTTCTCCGAGTATTAGTGGAACCTGACCAGTATCGACCGGGGGCCCCCCGGTCTGCCCCCAGCCCTATGCACCCTGTCGAACGTAGGTTCTGTGGTCATCTCTTCAGCGAATAGGAGGGTGATGATGTCCCGCACTGCTCTGATGACGTCCCTCTCTGTCTCTCCATCCAACTCCGGCACCCCGAAGATTCTGAGGTTATTCCTTCTCTCCCTATTCTCAAAATCGTCCATCTGTCGGGCTCTCTCCTCTTCTCTCTTTTCCAGGGCCTCCAGCCTCACCTTAAATTGTATGTCTTGGGTCACTGATGAGGATTGATTGGTCTCAACCTGGAGTAATCTGTCTTCGACCTTTTCCACCCTCTGGTCCATTTTCTCGAGTTTTTGGGCTATGTCAGAGCGCATGTCCCTGATTTCTTGTAGGATCGAGGCGAAGCCCCTCTCCATAGCTGACGGGGTGGGAGCCGCATCCTCCGACTGGGCCATGGTTCTTTTGAGGCCCAAACCGTTGTTGCCCCTCTTGGCTTCTTGAAAGCGGTACCCCTGCAAAGTCTCTCTCCAGCTCATCCGGTGTATGACCCGAGGGCAGGGGGTCCGCCTTTTGCGCCCCCTTCGGGGGGGGGAGGGGAGGCCTCCCCGGCACGGGCTGCAGGCGCTTCCGTGAGATGGGCCCCGCGCCTCGGGGAGCGAGCTTCACCTCACTGAGGGCGGGAACACGCCCCACCGTCGCCCGGCGGGGGCCTCACACCCTATATCGGGGTCACTGTGGCCAGCCGGGGCCCGTCCTTTCTTCTTTTATTATTATTTTTTTTTTGATTATTTATTTTATATATATATATATTTTTTTCTTTCCCTCTTTCGCCCCCCCGCGGTCGCCCCCGCGGGACCCGAGCCCTGGGACCCTCGACGGGGGGGTTGTAGCTCCTGTCCCCCTGTCCCCCTTACATTTAGGATTGATCCCCACAGTGGGGGGGGGGTCCTTCCGGGCGGGCACTCGCCTCACCGTCCCTCGGCGGGGGCCACTCACCCGGGTAGCAGCTGGAGGCAGGAGGGGGGGGCCGGTGCTCGAGCGCGCCCCCTCACCTCCGATCCCCGGCACGAGTCCACAGCCTCTCCATGGGGGCCCGCTCCCGCCGCCCGTGGATCCTCAGCTTCGGCGGGGGCGGAGGGGCCCGTCCTCTGCAGTGGCCGGGCCCGAAGGCGCGAGAGGGGCTCCGGCGCACCCCGACGGGGGTTTGCTCTGGGACCGTGTCGTCCCGTCTCCGCTCCCCGCTCCCAGCGCTGGTCACCGGCTCCAGTCGGGGTTGGCTTGCACTCCGCCCGCCTCTGCCGCGTGTCATCCGGAGATACGCCGGAAGGCTGCACTGCCCTGCTGGTTCTGCGGCGGGGCGGGTCGCGTATCTTGCTTTCCCGCGGCTCACGCGGGGCTCGATCTCGGGCCTCCCGGGGTCCGCAGACTCCGTTCTTTCGCTGCGGGGGTGCCCGGGGGGGTCAATCGGCTGGAAAATGCGGGTGGGGCTCCGGGGGGTTCTCAGGGGGGGGCTCAATACCCTCTGACAGACCGGATCCGGCGGGAGCGATGCGATCAGGCAGCCATTGCCTGTGCGCCCCCTGGTGGCCTCTCATGGAAGAGAATCTTATTGCATCTTATTACGTATTTCTTATGATTGCCTGAGGTATTGTTTGTAATATGTATTTTCTTTTTTTGTACTGTTTTAGCAAGTTTTTCCGAAATAAACATACACTGAATGATGATAACAGACGAGCAAGAAGAATGCAGGCTCCCTCCTTTGGAACAGCCTCGCCCTCCCCCTCCCCTTTGAGCAGGATCTTCTCAAAATCCAGAAACTACTTAAGACTTTGAGCATTTCCTCCTCCTTCCCTCCTTCTCTCCTCTGCTAATCCCACAGTTGCTGAATTGGTGTCCTTGGCCCTTATGAATCTTCAGGGCCTTCCCCCTCCCTTGCCTTGTCGCGCCTTGAAACACTTGTGTATGGGCACGTTATAAATGCCATATCATATCATATCCCACAAATTCTTACCAGCTCCTGTCTATCCACAGCACTTTGCATCAGCACACCCTCCGCTCATGAGACTGGCACTTCCACTTCCCGCGGCCCAGGCTGTGTAGCACTCAACATTCCTAGCCCTTCGTCTTTGGCTTACTCATGAGCTCCGAGCCCCCAGCACTTACCCCCTCTTCCCTTTTCCTTTCTGCACTTGCATATTCTGAATACTCACAAGGCCCCTCTCCCTCTTCTCCCTCTGCTCTTAAATATTATGTTGTAATGTATTTCCAACCCTCGCTCCCTCCCTGCACTGTGGGCGCTTTGAAACAGTATATTCGTATTGTATAAGCGCCTAACAAGCAAATAATAAATAAATAAATGAGAAGAAAAAATACGGGCAAGGGATCCACCAGGGACATGAGAGGCAGGAGCTGGGTATTGCAGAAGATTATAGGATTCAATTAGGGAGAGAACATGAAAGAAATCACCAAGAAGAAACAGGGGAAAGTCAAGCACAATACTAAAGAAAGAAGGGAGTCAAGATCATCACAGAGGGAAGAAAGAGGACCGGGAGGGTGAAAGAAGGTCAGAAAGGCTAAGTGGAAAAGTACTGATAAAGCAACAGTAGTGACACTCAAAAGATGGAAAAGTAAGAGGGGGTAGAAGAAAATGAAAGAGTGGATGATGAGCGGAAGCAGAGTCCCATGCCATCCTTTTCCAGAAGAACGAGGAGTGTGAGAAAAAGCCATGGAAGAGGCAGTAATGGTGGAAACATCGGAACGAGGAATCCAAGTTTCTGTTTAGAAAAGAAATTGAAAGTTTAATGGGAGAAAGTGTCAAGAATGAGATGTGATTTAATGCAGACTGATCAGGAATTCATCAACCAATAGAGCGGAGTGGAAGGAGGGAAGAGGAAGTAGTGGCGTGTGGCAACACAGAAGAAGGAAGAAACAAGGGGGGAGGAAGGCACAAAGATAGGACTTCCTGCCTCGAGTCCAACAACAACCATCCACACAAAGACTGCTGTTGCCAGCTTTAGGATCAGCAGGAAAAGTTCTGCTTCTTTTTCCTTTTTCAAACTGCATATAAATTTGAGTTTTGTATTTAAGAATTTTGTTGAAAATTAGAGGCAATTAAAAATGTTTCCAGAGATTTTACGCTATTGAATGGGTTCCGAATGGTGTTCATTTGTTTATTTGAATGCAATAAGTAGAACTTGTGGGATATATTTCCAATTAAGAGTGCACTAGGATTATCTGTTGGTAACAAAATTCTTTGAGTGGAAGAATAAGGACTCAGACCAGAGTTGAAAGATATTTTTATTCAAATAAAAAGGAAAACGCCTCCCTGACTCTATCGTTAAAAGGGAGTCCCTTCCTATCAAACTAAACTAAGGTGCGTGGCTAAAGTCAAAATTAAAAATGGTCCTCGGTCCAAACCTATGTACTAAACTGGCCCTACCACTTGGCAAAAACACAAACATAAATATAAGGATTGCTCTGATGTCTCTTGGATCTTCACACAGTTTTCTCAGCCTTTTCCAAGAACCCCTCCTGGGTCTTGATCCACTGTTAACCGCTGTTAACCAAATGTTTCACTCAAAAGAAAACAGTTCTTGTCAGTCTCTCAAAAAGATCCTTAAAGATTTTTAAAAGTTCAAAATAGTATCACGTTCCTGAAAACACCAAATATCCACTCTTCTCTACGTGGAGGGAGATTTCCGTGATCCCTTTCCACCACCTTGGTCGATCTCTCCCCACTTTGACCACTTGTTGGATGTTCTTGTGTTCCTGTGGAATGACCCAATATATCACTTTGTTTGCTAGGGTTCCAGGGACCCTTTTCTGCCTCTATTTCTTAGTGTTCTTGGGTCCCTGTGTCCCGCTTGGGGTTGTATGTTGGTTGGGTTTTTCAGATTCCTGCAACCCCTCATCCCATTGTGCTCTTTCAGGCTTCTCCGATCCCTGGGACCCTTGTATGGGGTTACGGCCAGACTGCGCTCTTCCCCGCTTGTTCCCTTTTCTTTCCTACTCCCTCCAACCTGGGCAACCTGCGTGCCGGCTGTATGGCGCTGTTTACTCCAGGGAGGCTCTGTCTCACAAGCAGCAGCAGTGGTGTCCGCAGCTCATCACTCCTCACCACGGAATGTAAGCACTCTCCACGTTCCGCTCTTGTCAGCTCTCTCTCGCTCTTCGCTGGCTCTACTGTTGAGCGTGGAGGACCCAGTCCTCCTTTCATGCCTGGGTTCGGCAATGCTTTGCAGGCTATGGGCCCACCATGTCCTGGAAGTGGCTGTGTCTCCTGGTCTTATCTGTTCCACATAGCCTCTGCTTCTTCGGCCTTGCGCGTTTGCGCATCGGACATTCCACGCATCACTCTGGCATTGGGTTCCTTCCTCACTTCAGGCAGCTCCGCATCTAGGAGCAGCTCCTCCCCTCAGTGACGATGTTACAGCCTGGACTCGTTTCCGCATTTGGATTCTCCTCCACCATTCAAGTGAGTTCTCCATGGAAACGGGAGTCCTTGTCCCTTAGAGCGGAGTCACTCACAGTGAGGTACCGCTTGCCCTAACTCCTATGGAAGGTTTTGAAGGTTGGGCTCACCTCCTTAGTCTGGAAGGGGGTGGCTACCCCTCTGGAAGAAGGGACGAAGTCTCCAGATTCACCACGGAAGCGAAATATGTTATGTTGTGGGAACGTATATGAGTAGGTGGAAGAGCGGACTGATAGATGTGATGGCTAGGAATGCTACTGCCCATGAAGAAAGGGAAAAAGAGTAAAAAGCAAGAGAATACATCCTCTTAGAAAATGAATTATAAGCCGCCAGATGACAAGAAGAAGATCTCAAACTGAAAAGGCCGGCAGCGATTAAAGGAGGAAGAAGGAACCATGATGACAAGGTCAGAAAAGAAAGGCGGCCGTACAAAAGAGGAGAGAGAGGGCCTGAGATGGTCGCCCTAATATATATACATCCCAATTTCACGTATCTTTACAACTTTTACACTGCATTATATTATGTGTTCCTAGTCTACCCACTGCTCACATAGCTATTCAGCAATGTGCACCTGGCCTAGCCAGGTGGCACGTGCACACCATGTGTTCCTAGTCATTCAGCAATGTGCACCTGGCCTGGCCAGGTGGCACGTGCACACCATGTGTTCCTAGTCTACCCACTGCTCCCATAGCTATTCAGCAATGTGCACCTGGCCTGGCCAGGTGGCACGTGCACACCGTGTGTTCCTAGTCATTCAGCAATGTGCACCTGGCCTGGCCAGGTAGCACGTGCACACCATGTGTTCCTAGTCATTCAGCAATGTGCACCTGGCCTGGCCAGGTGGCACGTGCACACCGTGTGTTCCTAGTCTACCCACTGCTCCCATAGCTATTCAGCAATGTGCACCTGGCCTGGCCAGGTGGCACGTGCACACCGTGTGTTCCTAGTCATTCAGCAATGTGCACCTGGCCTGGCCAGGTGGCACGTGCACACCATGTGTTCCTAGTCATTCAGCAATGTGCACCTGGCCTGGCCAGGTGGCACGTGCACACCATGTGTTCCTAGTCATTCAGCAATGTGCACATGGCCTGGCCAGGTGGCACGTGCACACTGTGTGTTCCTAGTCTACCCACTGCTCCCACAGCTATTCAGCAATGTGCACCTCGCCTGGCCAGGTGGCACGTGCACACCGTGTGTTCCTAGTCTACCCACTACTGCCATTCCTATTCAGCAATGTGCACCTGGCCTGGCCAGGTGGCCCGTGCACACCGTGTGTTCCTAGTCTACCCACTGCTCCCATAGATATTCAGCAATGTGCACCTGGCCTGGCGGCACGTGCATACTGTGTGTTCCTAGTCTAACCACTGCTCCCATAGCTATTCAGCAATGTGCACCTGGCCTGGCCAGGTGGCACGTGCACACCGTGTGTTCCTAGTCTACCCACTACTGCCATTCCTATTCAGCAATGGGCACCTGGCCTGGCCAGGTGGCCCGTGCACACCGTGTGTTCCTAGTCTACCCACTGCTCCCATAGATATTCAGCAATGTGCACCTGGCCTGGCGGCACGTGCATACTGTGTGTTCCTAGTCTAACCACTGCTCCCATAGCTATTCAGCAATGTGCACCTGGCCTGGCCAGGTGGCACGTGCACACCAGGTGTTCCTAGTCTACCCACTGCTCCCATAGCTATTCAGCAATGTGCACCTGGCCTGGCCAGGTGGCACGTGCACACCATGTATTCCTAGTCTACCCAGTGCTGGCATTCCTATTCAGCAATGTGCACCTGGCCTGGCCAGGTGGCACGTGCACACCATGTGTTCCTAGTCTACCCACTGCTCCCACAGCTATTCAGCAATGTGCACCTGGTCTGGCCAGGTGGCACGTGCACACTACGTGTTCCTAGTCTACTCACTGCTCCCACAGCTATTCAGCAATGTGCACCTAGCCTGGCCAGGTGGCACGTGCACACCATGTGTTCCTAGTCTACCCACTGCTCCCACAGCTATTCAGCAATGTGCACCTGGTATGGCCAGGTGGCACGTGCACACTACGTGTTCCTAGTCTACCCACTGCTCCCACAGCTATTCAGCAATGTGCACCTGGCCTGGCCAGGTGGCACGTGCACACCATGTGTTCCTAGTCTACCCACTGCTCCCATAGCGGCCTGCTAATGGAAAGATTATCTCTTTCATGCAGAAACCCTGCCGTTATTCTACTGCCTTCTAATTGAGAGATGGTCGCTTTCATGCAGAAACCCTTGCGTTATTCTACTTCCTTCTAATTGAGAGATGGTCTCATTCATGCAGAAACCTTGCCGTTATTCTACTGCCCTCTAATAAAGAGATGGTCTCTTCCATGCAGAAACCCTGCCGTTATTCTACTTCCTTCTAATTGAGAGATGGTCTCATTCATGCAGAAACCCTGCCGTTATTCTACTGCCCTCTAATAAAGAGATGGTCTCTTCCATGCAGAAACCCTGCCGTTATTCTACTTCCTTCTAATTGAGAGATGGTCTCATTCATGCAGAAACCCTGCCGTTATTCTACTTCCTTCTAATTGAGAGATGGTCGCTTTCATGCAGAAACCCTTGCGTTATTCTACTTCCTTCTAATTGAGAGATGGTCTCATTCATGCAGAAACCCTGCCGTTATTCTACTGCCCTCTAATAAAGAGATGGTCGCTTCCATGCAGAAACCCTGCCGTTATTCTACTTCCTTCTAATTGAGAGATGGTCTCATTCATGCAGAAACCCTGCCGTTATTCTACTGCCCTCTAATAAAGAGATGGTCTCTTCCATGCAGAAACCCTGCCGTTATTCTACTTCCTTCTAATTGAGAGATGGTCTCATTCATGCAGAAACCCTGCCGTTATTCTACTTCCTTCTAATTGAGAGATGGTCTCATTCATGCAGAATCCCTGCCGTTATTCTACTGCCCTCTAATAAAGAGATGGTCTCTTCCATGCAGAAACCCTGCCGTTATTCTACTGCCTCTAATTGAGAGATGTCTCTTTCATGCAGAAACCCTGCCGTTATTCTACTACCCTCTAATAAAGAGATGGTCTCTTTCATGCACAAACCCTGCTGTTATTCTACTGCCTCTAATTGAGAGATGGTCTCTTCCATGAAGAAACCCTGCCGTTATTCTACTGCCCTCTAATCAAGAGATGATCTCTTCCATGCAGAAACCTGCTGTTACTCTACTGCCTCTAATCGAGAGAGGATCTCATCTATGCAGAAACCTGCTGTTACTCTACTGCCCTCTAATCAGGAGATGATCTCTTCCATGTAGAAACCTGCTTGTATTTTACTGCCTGTAATCAAGAGATTATCTCATCTATGCAGAAATCTGCTGTTACTCTACTGCCCTCTAATCAAGAGATGATCTCTTCAATGCTGAAACCTGCTGTTACTCTACTGCCCTCTAATCAGGAGATGATCTCTTCCATGTAGAAACCTGCTTGTATTTTACTGCCTCTAAACAAGAGATGATCTCATCTATGCAGAAACCTGCTGTTACTCTACTGCCCTCTAATCAGGAGATGATCTCTTCCATGTAGAAACCTGCTTGTATTTTACTGCCTCTAATCAAGAGATGATCTCTTCCATGTAGAAACATGCTTGTATTTTACTGCCTCTAATCAAGAGATTATCTCATCTATGCGGAAACCTGCTGTTACTCTATTGCCCTTTAATCAGGATATGATCCCTTCCATGTAGAAACCTGCTTGTATTTTACTGCCTCGAATCAAGAGATGATCTAATCTATGCAGAAATCTGCTGTTACTCTACTGCCCTCTAATCAATAGATGATCTCTTCCATGCAGAAACCTGCTTTTACTCTACTGCCCTCTAATCAGGAGATTATCTCTTCCATGTAGAAACCTGCTTGTATTTTACTGCCTCTAATCGAGAGATGATCAAATCTATGCAGAAACCTGCTGTTATGCTACTGGCTCTAAATGTTACACCTGGGCGCCTGCTCGCATCTAGCCCGGCTGTTCCTGCACATCAGGGCGCACATACCTGTTCCAGAATGAATACTTACAGGGTGATAGCCCTCCGTCAGGGCGTGCAGCGTTTTGCATCTCCATTTCTTAGCCAGTGGAAGCTGCTGTGGAGACGGACTACTGCAGCTTTGTTCAGGAATCGTATTGCCTACGTTTCCCAGAAGGCTAGGTTTGGCACATGATGTGCGCCGCCAATGGCACACAAGAGCCTCATTCTCAGCCTGCATCCCACCTCCTTTTTGATTTAAACCACTGCAGCACGCTGAACACTGCTTCTACTCAAAGTCGCTACTTGCGTTCTGAAGTTCCGTCTTCATTGCAAGTTTTCATAGTACAGAAGAACAAGTTACTCTCTTACCTGGTAACGTTCTTTCGATGGGATGGTCCGATGACGTATTCCATATCTATGTAATCACCACAGCTGTGCTGCTTCGGAAAATCTTCAGCGTCTGCGTCCTGCATCGATGACGTCGATACACGGCCCTCGAGGACCTCCTCCGACGGCCAAAGTCACCGTATGTTATAAGTAGGATGCACGACGCCCGTAGCCTCAGTTGTAGTTTTTTCCCAGAACGTGTGGCACCAGTCTTCTGCCAGTCTGACACACAAAGCCTTGCGGAAACGTAAGCAGCAACACATAAGAAATTCTGTAGTGGGGAAGGCAGGGAGGGAGCGATATGGAATACGTCGTCGGATCATCCCATCGAAAGAACGTTACCAGGTAAGAGAGTAACTTGTTCTTCGAGGGGATTGGGTCCTCCGACGTATTCCATATCTATGACAGACTCCCAAAGCAGTACCAACGCAAGGAGGTAGGAAAATAATTTGGAAAACAGAAATTTAGAATGCCCAATCAAATTGCGGAGTAAAGGACCGCCTTGCCAAAGGCCAGATCCTGCCCACGGATGGAATCGAGGGAGTAGTGACGTACAAAAGTATGTACCGAAGCCCAGGTGGCTGTATCACAGATGTTACGAATAGGAACACCCCTCTGTAGGGCAGTAGAGGCAGCCATACCCCTGGTAGAATCGGCCCGCAAGCCGACCAGTGGGTCCTTACCCGCCAAGCGATAACACTCAGAAATAGCCAAAATAATCCAGCGAGACAAAGTCTGTTTCGTCACAGCTTGTCCCAAGCGCTTTCCAGCATAACCAATGAAGAGTTGATTGTCCACTCTGACCCGGGACATGCGTGAAATATAAAAGCTCAACGCTCTCCTAGGATCAAGCCTATTGAGCCTCTCCTCTTCCTTACTAGGATGTGGAAGAGGATAAAACGCCGGAAGAACAACCTTCTGGCCTAAATGAAATTCCGACACCACCTTCGGAAGAAAGGAAGGACGAACTCTAAGGACAACCCTGTCCTTATCAAACACAGTGAAGGGTGGCTTAACTGAAAGTGCCTTTAACTCACTCACTCTGCGAGCGGAAGTGACTGCAAACAAAAATGCAGTTTTAAGAGTTAACAGTCTCAAAGGGCATGAATGCAAAGGCTCAAATGGAGCACCCATCAGAAACTTGAGAAATCCCAACCGGGCACCTGGAAAGGTGACGGAGGGAACACATTAGTGAGCCCTTTCAGAAACTGAGAAATTAAAGGAATTTTTAAAAAGGAACACTCTTCAGACGAGTGCTTAAATATGGACAGCGCCGCCAGGTAACCTTTAAGAGTACCCACTTGCAAGCCCCTGTGGGCCAAAGAAAGCAAAAAAGACAGAACCATGGGAATGTCACATGAAAAAGGATCCACATTCTTAACCCTGCACCAGTCGCAGAACTTACGCCTACGGCAACCATACAAGGACTTTGTTGCTGGCCGTCTGGCCGAGGGCAACACCTCCATCACGTCTTCAGGGAGGTCCCAATCCTTATACCTCAACCTTTCAGAAACCAAGCGTGAAGGTTGAGGGATCTGACCTCTGGATGGAGAACCTGACCCCCCTCCCGTGAGAGCAGATTGTCTCGGTAGGGAAGACGACGTGGAGGGCAGATGGACAAGTCGAAAAGGTCCGGGTACCACGCCCTCCGAGCCCACGCCAAAGCAATGAGGATCATCCGGGAACTGAACCTCCGTAACCTCTGCAGTATTTGCGGGATGACAGGGACTGGAGGAAACGCGTACAGCAGTGGGAATGACCACTCCACCACGAACGCGTCTCCTAACTAAGGCTCCTTTTGGAGGAAATTCCCGCGAGCAGAACCTCTCGCACTTCCAGTTGACACTGGAGGCGAAGAGATCCACTTGAGGGGTCCCCCAAAGGGCGAAGATCTGCAGGAGAATCTCCTGAACCAACTCCCTCTTGTGAAAGATCGTGCTCTGCCTGTTCAGAGCATCCGCCGTCTCGTTTTCGTCTCCGGCCAGATGAACTGCCGAGATCGAAACATCCTGCTGGATTGCCCAGAACCAGAGCTGCATCGCCTCCCTGCACAGAGGAAGTGACCCTGCCCCCCCTTTTTGTTGAGGTAGTGCATGGCCACTGTGTTGTCTGTCAGAATCAGGACATTATTTCCTCGCACAGTCGGCAGAAAAGCCTTCAGGGCAAGCCTGACGGCCCTCAGCTCCAACAGATCGATATGGAGTCTGGACTCCGACGGAGACCAACGACCGCTGACTGTCAACTCGTTGGCATGAGCTCCCCATCCCATGAGGGATGCGTCCGTCACGATCGTCACCTCCGGCCAGGCTAGCCAAAATGGAGCCCCCTTCATCAGATTGCCTTCGACGGCCCACCACAGAAGGTCCTGGGCAACCGAGGACGGCACCTGAACAGGGTCCGACATCCTGCCGGAGGACTGAGACCACTGGAGCTTGAGTGCCCATTGCAAAGATCTCATCCGCAACCTGGCCTCTGGCACCAGAAGAATGCAGGATGCCATGCGGCCGAGCAATCTCAAGAACTCGAACGCTGGGAGACTCTGGACAAGCTGTAACTTGTGCACCATCTGCTAAATGTGATGAGCCCTCACCTGGGGAGGAAAACACTGCCCCAGGGACGTGTCGAGCACAGCTCCGATGTACTGGAGCCTCTGAGTCGGTGTCAAATGGGACTTCTTTAAGTTGAGGGAGAAGCCCAGCTTGTGGAGGGAGTGGCAGGTGACTGACAGATGATCCAGGACTTGTTCGGGAGAGTGCGCCCTGATCAACCAATCATCCAGGTATGGGTAGACATGAATCCCCCCCTTTCCTGAGGTGCGCTGCCACCACTACCATAAGCTTGGTGAAGACCCTCGGGGCGGAGGTCAATCCGAACGGCAGGACCTGAAACTGAAAGTGCGAGTCGCCAACCGTGAACCTCAGGTACTTCTTGTGCTTGGGATGGATCGGCACATGAAAATAAGCGTCCTTGAGGTCGAGAGACACCAACCAGTCCTGAAGTTGAAGTGCCTGGAGGACTTGAGAGAGAGTAACTATCTTGAACTTGTCCTTCCTGAGGAGCTTGTTTAAACCGCGCAAGTCCATGATGGGTCTCAATCTCCCGTCTTTCTTGGAAATCAAAAAATAAGGGGAATACCATCCCTTGTTCCTCTCCGCTACAGGCACCAGTTCTATGGCACCTTTCTCCAGCAGGGATTGAATTTCCTGCGCAAGGAGCGGATCCGGACTCTGGAAAGAGAGATTCCCCGGTGGATTATCGTGAGGCCTCTGCCGGAAAGGAAGACAGTAGCCGTGGGCTATGATCTCCAGAACCCACACATCTGAAGTAATGGCACGCCACTCTACAAGATGCTGCGCCAGCATTCCCCAACCGGCGAACCATGGGACATGGCCTCATGACTGAGCTGAAGCGGCTGCGGTGTTGCCTGAGGGCAAAGAGGCAACTGCCCGAGCGGCCTTGGCACCTCGAGTACCTTGTTTTCCACCTCTGGCACTCCTACGATGGCCCCTTTGACTGGCAGCCCCTCTCGCTTTACCAAAGGATGAGTAATAAGGAAAGGTGTGAAAACAGAAATAAAATATCAAGGCTGAGTACCCCAAAAGGAAATACACCGAACACGGGTTACAAAGGAACATGCAAAATACTTTATTTTATACTGAATCCAGTTACAAAAGCAGAGCAAAATCAGATAGCTATCGGCCCTCAGTACAACACAACGAACTCCAGCGTGGTTCAGTGTGTTCAGTGAGAGAAGCTGTACATTAGAATGCATTCGCTTTTTATACCCATTGTGGGCACTATGTCCATCCCCACTTCGGGTTAATATTCTACTTTATACATCACCAATTTAGGGTTCGTGCCGAGTCTCAAATAACCGCATATAACTGGTTGGTTTGTCTTTAATACATGTAACAACAAGCGTATGCATTTAGCTGTGTATTCTAAAGTTTTCCATGCAGGCCTTCTTAATCATTAATACAATGTAGTAAAACAGATGTTCTTCGTTCAGTATTTGAATACATTGTCCCAACTTATGCTCGTGGATTGGTTTGATTGCACGAGTAATCCTTCTACACATAGGTCAATGAAGGACAAGGTCTCAGTTCATGACCTCAACAAGTGGCCTGCAGGCAAATTACACATTAGCTATGTACAGAGGTCAAGACGGCCATGTTGTATTCTGCAATGACATCGACCACCATTTTAGCTCACAGGGTGACTTTTACACAACGAATCCTAAAATAGCGGTTTGACAAAAAATGGCGGCTTACATAGATTTAAGGTCAGGACCTTGCAATACATATTTCTTTCGCAAGCGATTTTCGAGCAGCTTGGCGTAGGCCAATATTAATATATTTATTACAATAGGAGACACAATATACTTTTCTATTCTGACAAACCCTCCTTTTGGCCTATGCCAAGTGCTAAAAACTACTTTGGATCTCCTTGCAAATAACTCCATGCGTCATTGTCCATACACCCTGAATCACTATCGGAAATATCTATTGCCATTAGGTCTTTTGCTAACATATCCTTTAATACATATTCTTTGGAAGTCTTATCTGGGGCATACACTTTATGTCCTATCGACCCTATCACTTGTGCGCAACATCCCCCTAGCATCGAACACATACCAGGCAGACACTGGATACAGCAACAAAGAAACAACAGGAGTCCCAAAATAATTAATAAGACCGAAAGTACCTTCCAACCCCAAGATCGCAAGAAGTCCCAGAACTAAGCGCTAAGATCCCAGTTTCCCTCGGGAACATGCACTTCGGAACTAAGGACGTGCAGATTCTGTATTGCCTTGAAGATAATTGGGGAGGAATCTGGTGCGAAAACACAGCAAGCAGACCCCACTAATTTACATACTCCACCACGTTCAGCCAGAATGACATCTAATGCCATCCGGTTCTGAAGTGCTACTAATCTTATTGCTTTCTGCTCTAATGTCATGTTGTAGAGTATATCCGTGGTCCGGTTGATGGTTCTCTCCAGTACTCTCGCTAGTCTCCTAATATCTTCTGAATTCGCTATCTGCCCAAAGAATGGAAGGAATGATTTAGCTACATCTCCCAAAACCTGTGCCGGAGTGTCACCATTCTCGTCCCGCTATGGACGAGCCTTTGAAATTTCTACAGTACTTGCTATGAACACCCCAGGTAATAGGATTCCTAGATAACAAGTTCTCTGCCAATCCCTGGGCAACCATGGAAATGCTACATTACCGCAAACGAAATAGACAGGTTCGCCTACATACAAAGGTCTGTCTTCCCCAGTCAAATTTGCAACGTTGGCACAACCTTTAAAATCCCCCATTGACTGAGTGCCATTCCTCTGTATGCAGAAAGTAACTGAATCGGGGCTATGGTTAACAGTATAAGAAGGAGGCATGGCGTCCTTATTGTCTATCAGAGCCATTTTGAAGGAAATCAAAGATTGGAAAGGACGAGACAGAAGGCCTAATAGAAGCAATGTTGAGCTTACTCCTATTTGCGAAAAGCGAGCATCCCAGGGGAGTCAAAACACGTTTCTCAAAACTATTCAAATTGGTGCCATCAAAGTTCCCTGAGACGCTATCATTCCATCGGCCAAAGAACAGTACTCTAAGAGAAGCATAACAGGCAGTTGTCAACGGTAAAGGATGAATATACCAACCTAGCCCCTTAAATGCGGTAAATGTGTGCAGACCCAACAGTTGGACCTATTAAAGATAGCATGCGTAGCGTTCATAATTAGTAACAGAGTATTATTATAATATTGTTGTCTATGCTGGAGATCTCTAGGAGACAAAGTATGCAAATGTACAAAAGGTGTAGAAACAGTGGGTGCATTTTCGGTCGGCAGCAAAGACTCTAAAGGATGAGTTTCTTCAAAGTACCAAAGGCCTAAGACAGTGACTATTATAAAACCAAATATTATCATAAAAACACAGCAATGCATTTTCGGGGCCCAGGCATTCCGTCCATTGTCCCGGCTGGTCACCCGATCATTTACAAGTCCAATACGAGCGGTGGCGGTAGCAGGCATTGTAGTCTTCAGATGGAAACCCCAATGTTCGTTGCTGGCGACCCCCAGTCACGTGACTTCTTAGTCCATCCACAACCACAGCCAACAGAATCCCCTTCCTCAAAATTGGGCAAAAGCAAGCCCTTGATGATCCTTTCCTTCCTTCAATGCACAGCCGAACCGGGCCCTATGTCTATCAGATGCACAGCAGAACCGTGCCGTATGTCTAACAGATGCACAGCAGAACCTTGCCGTATGTCTATTTTCTCGAACGCAGATGGTATCTAGCTGTTCCTGGTACTGATTGATCCGGAAACAATGTGTCGTCACTTCCCGTTGGAAGCAACGTATCAGAGGTAAGTGAAGTTGGAACAGCAATTTCCGGGAACAAAATTTTTGGAGAGTGCGGAGACAAAATGGCAGCTTCCCCAAGCCTCACTGGCTCAGAGAGATTCTCCGACACACTCGCAGTGCTACTCACTGCTTTGGGATCGTTAGTTGCAGTGTTAGCGAGGGGTTCTGTTTCTTCTGTAACGTGTGGCACTGGGTGAGGAAGTTTCTTGACATGCGTTGCGTGGATCCAATGCTTCCGGCCTGCGACGCGCACCGCTGTCTGGGTGACCAGCAGGACCTGGAATGGGCCCATCCACTGAGGTTCAAGGCAGGTGGAGTGCTCGAATGACTTCATGAGCACCCACTCCCCAGGTCGTATGCTGTGACCCGGGCCCTCGTATCGTACAGGTAAAGCCTCTCGTACCTGGTGATAAATTAAATACAGGTTTTTAGTCAACTGACTACAATAATCTGAAAGTAACACATTTTCAACATTCTTTAAAGTTCGACATTTTGGAAGGTTCCAGATATTAGCAGGTCTCCCCATTACCACCTCAAATGGAGAGAGCCCAGTCTTAGTTTGAGGGGTTGTACGCATGGCTAGTAACACAATCAGTAAGGCGTCTGGCCATTTTAGTTCGGTGCCGGCACACGTCTTAGCAAGCTTTTTCTTGATGATACCATTGTGTCTTTCCACTAGTCCGGCGCTCTGAGCATGTCTGGCCGAATGGAATCGTTTGTCAATTTGCAATGCCGCACATATCTGTAGGATTACAGCAGCAATAAAATGTGGACCATTATCGGACCAGATAACTCTCGGCAAACCGAACCGCGGGAAGAATTCCTTTAACATGGTCTTTGCAGTGGTCATGGCTGTAGCATCTTTGACAGGGAAAGCCTCGACCCACTTGCTAAAAGCACAAATGGCCACAAGGCCATATTTCAGATTGTTGCATCGCTCCATTTCAATAAAATCAAAGTGGATTACTTCGAAAGGGACAGAGGGTGGTCCAAAACTTCTCCTTGGAGTCGCTGTCCCTTTCCCCACATTATGTTGTAGGTAAATCATGCAGTTCTGGACGTAATGCTGATCAATTTTCAAAATGTTGTCATTTACCCAAACTTTCTCTAACATTTTCTTTATCTAATGGGCACACACATGCGTAGGACCGTGTGCCATGATGACCATCATCATCACATAGGCGTCAGGAAGTAACCATTTTCCATCAACCATGTCCACACAACACCCGTCATCATCGAGTTTCCCCAAGCCCTCAGCCCACCTCTTGGATTCTTCTAATGTGGCATCGGCTTGGATATCCCGTACAGACCCAATACCCTCATCCATTACATAGGCAACTACAATCTCCCTTGAAACATATATCTCTGTAAAGAGATCAGTGGCAGTTTGTCTAGCTATTTGATCAGCGAAAGCATTCCCTTTCCCAATATTATATACAATCTTTAGATGTGCTGCACATTTTACAATCGCTAACTGAGTAGGTAGCGCAAGCGCTGTGAGTAGGTGTACTATCAGGGAGCCATGTTGAATCTTGGTGCCATGCGAAGTTAAAAACCCTCTTTCTGACCAAAGTCTCCCAAAGTTGTGAGCCACCTCAAAGGCATACTGACTATCAGTATATATATTTACTGTAAGCCCTTTGGAAAGTTCACAAGCTCGGGTCAATGCTATAATCTCTGCAGCCTGCGCAGAGTTATGTGTGATTCTCTTGGTTTCCACAACCGTGCTCAATGTAGTGATTGCATACGCAGCTGTGGATGTACCATCCGGAAGTTTGAAACATGAGCCATCACAAAACAGCTCCCCTTGTGCATTAACCAAAGGAGTATCCTTTAGATCAATTCTACCTTTTGTTTCTTGTTCGGTAGCATACAGACAGTGATGTGACTCTTCGTCACTGCAAACAGTATTTTGCGGGAAAGGTAGGAGTTCAGCCAGATTAAGAACACAACACCTCTTAATTTGAATGTGAGGGGCAAACAAGATCAATTCATATCTCGTCAACAGTGCGGAAGTGAGGTGTTGCGTTTGAGTTTGGTTCAATAGAACATCTACAGAGTGAGGCACCATCAGGGTTAGATCATGGCCTAAAACCATTCCCTCACTCTGTTTAACAGACGCAGCAGCAGCAGCGACAGTGCCCAAACATCTTGGCAAAGCGCATGCTACAGGATCGAGGGCGGAAGAATAGTAACTGCACGGCCTATTCTTCCTCCATGCTCCTGCGTTAATACAGCCAAAGCACATCCATCACATTCATGCACAAACAACACAAAGGCCTTTTCATAGTTTGGTGTGCCCAAAACTGGTGCAGAGCATAATGCAGTCTTAAGCAAGTCAAACGACTGCTGGTGTTCCGAGGTCCATGGCAATGGCAAAGAAATGCCCTTCTTCGTCAAGGCCAACATCGGTTTTATCACTAGTGAGAAGTTTAGGATCCAAAACCTACAGTAAGAAGCCATACCTATCAAGGCTCTAACTTCCTTCTGCGTATTTGGGACAGACATGCCAGAAATGTGTTTTATTCTTTCAGGTGTCAATCTTCTTCCCTCCTTTGACAGGAGGTAGCCTAAATAGGCGACCTCCTGACAACAATATTGAAACTTTTTAAGCGAAGCTTTGTGACCATGCTTAGCTAGATGAATAAGCAACAATACAGTGCCCTCTTTACAAGAGCTCTCAGAATCTACAGCTAAAAGCAAGTCATCAACGTACTGGAGTAGCGTACAAGTAGAGAGTAATACAAAAGTATCAAGCTGTTCTTTCAAAGCCCTACTATAAATGCTAGGACTCTCGGTGTAACCTTGAGGTGCACGGGTGAATGTGAACGAGCGTCCCCCTAAGGTGAACACGAACAAATATCTACTATCCTTGTGTATAGCAATACTGAAGAATGCATTCTTCAGGTCCACAACACTAAAGTAAGTAGCTGTAGCTGGAATCATGGTTAGGATTGTCGTTACATCAGGCACGATTGGAAATTGCGGTGCCACAACTTTACTAATGGCACGTAAATCAATTATGAAACGAAATGGAATTGCATTATCGCCTTTCTTATACACAGGTAAAAATCGGACTATTGCACAAACTACCTGCAATTTCCTCAATCACTCCGCGATGCACAAAATCGGAAACAATGCATTTCAAAGCTCGCCCGCCCTCAACTGAGATCTTATACTGTGGAATGCGTGGCAGCTGAATTCCATGTTTCAAGACTATTTTAACAGGTTCAATCTGTAGAATACCGACATCATTGTCGTCAGTTGCCCATAAACACTCTGGTACATCAATGAATTCTGGCGGCAAAGGTCCAGTCAAGAATTGAGAGACAGAAAATTGCTGTGGTGAAATCGTCAAACGTACTCCATCAGAAGAGCAATGAATTGCCGCATTTAATTCCTTCAACAGATTCAACCCCAACAAATTCTCTCCACAATTTGAAGTCAAAAGAAATGGACAGTGGTCCGTAAAGGGACCCAAAGAGATAGGTACCGGTGAAGAAACCGGACAAACAACTTGTGTGCCAGAAATCCCTACAGAAACATTGGTTTGCCCTGACAGTGGAATGTTTGGAACCCGAGAGTGATCAATGGAACACTTCTGTGCTCCAGTGTCTATCAAAAACTGATGTTTCCTATTTCCCACTACCATTTCAATGTAGGGACCTTTCTGATTAACGGGAATAGGTGTAGGTTCCAAACCCTGCTTCAGGCAATCCTAACGAAACAAAATATCATCAAAAGGAAGCTCCTCAGATAAATATGCAGTGGAAGGATGATCAAATATGTTCCTGGTGTCCACACTCGGAGTCTGATTGTCCTGCGAAAAAGGTTGCTGAGAGTTCTGTGTAAACTGATCTCTACCAGGGCCACCTACGCCCGGGGGACCTGTGGATCGCCTACCCATATTACCAAATGTATTATTTGACCTCTGTCGAAGGGCGGGGCATTGTGCATGCCAATGACCCTCCTGGCAACAATAAGCGCACTGGTTAATGTTCACAGGACCCAAGGGCACATTCCCTGTGGGACATACTGACCTCTAACCTGAGAACTACCCTCTCTGGGGCCTCTAACAATTTGTTGTAACAATACTTTAGTCTTTAAATCACCTTTTCTCTTCTCGACTCTATCTTTTTCATTATTGACACGGTTCTCGTAGTACTGAGCCATATGCAGTACTTCTGATTGCAATTTCGCCTGCCAAGCGCTCTCGGAAGACATAATTTGTGACTGGATGTCAGGCAGCAATCCACGCACAAATTTGTCCACAAATAATCTTTTCCCAGACTCTGTGCCTAAGTCCTGTCCACTGAAATCCGAGAATACCTGGTCGAACCGATTAAAGAACTTGGTAGCACCCTCAGACTTTCCTTGGACACAGGCCGTAAGCTTGTCCCAAATATTCTCTTTTCGGGAATTATGGTTTTTAATTTAGCAACGATTCTATCAGGCAGAGTTAATATCACCTGAGGCGGTCTTTCACCAGCTGGCCTTTCCCCATCAAGTCTAGTTATATTCGTCCATGTATCTCCCAACCCGGGTACATCGTCAATACTTCTAACTTGTTTCCACAAATCTATGGGCAGGAGTACAGGAAATAACAAATCAATATCGCCTAGGGTGAATACTGAGGACTGCAAAACGGACTCTTTCTTTATAGAACCCTGTCGGATTTTTCCTAATATCAGGAATAGATTGTCTAATAGTGTTCACTTCCTGTCGTGAAAACGGGACGTGAACAAACTGCGATACATAATGTGCAGGAATGTTCACAGCGACTATATTATGTGCAGGATCAGCCGCAATCTCAACCTTTGGGACGAATGTCGGAGGAACCTCTCTCATAGGCAACTGAGAAGTAGGCAACTCCGAACGCTTACTAAGCAACAGAGCTATATCGAGCGCTAAAGCAGTCGAAGAAGTGTCAAGTGAAAAAGCCCTCTTATAAATACCCAGTAACTCTGTGGGACAACTGTTTCTCTTTACACATTCATCCTGCAGGTACTCTACCATTACCTGTATCACTTTCCTCTGCATTTCTAACGTATATTGACTATATGTGTCATATATCTCAACTGGAGTTATCGATCTGTCTGAAATCCATCTAATCGCGTCTTTCTTACAAATCCCCATTTCCTCCGATATCGGTTTGTGACACGGAAGGAACCGTTTCTGTACATACATATTTTCCTCTTCATCATCTTCATTCTGTAATTTTTCTAACTCCTTTCTATACCCAAATAACCTCTCGACATGCTCATTTACCTTCTCCACAGTGTCTCTAGAAAGCGCTAGAGTATTTAGATCTCTTAACCCTTGCAGAACATCCGCATTATTTAATCTACCCCACATTATACATAACTGAATCCCTAAACCTTCAATAAAAACATTTTTCTCAGGAAAATTATCCGTATTAAAAAGTGTGGCAAAAACGCTAGCTTGATCATCCTTCTCCATACAATGCTTAGCCCATGCAATCAACTCACGTTTCTTCTCCAAGGTACAGTATTGCGAGTGACAACTTTTGTTCCTGTACCTCGATCCATTACAAGCGGCTCAGGACCACTTGGAAGAGAGAGAGCAGGCAAATTCGATGGAGCTACTATAACCGGTGCGATAAAAAGAGGCAGAGGAGCAGGTGGAGGGACAAATGCTGGAGGAATAGGAACAGCAGGTTGAGCAGGGAGAGCAGGAATAACAGCAGGAAGAGGTACAGCAGCAGGAAGAGGAACATACGGAGGTGGTGCAGAGGCACCAGGCCTTCGTTCATTCAGCAATGTATCAATAAACTCATCAGAAACATGAAGATCTTTAGAAGGATAGATTTTCTGAATACCGAGTGAGAAAGTCCTATCCATATTTCTAACCGACTCAGACTGTTTATCCTGGACATATAACAATGCTTTTTTGGCATTCGTTTTATGACGGCGCGCATGTTTCTCTATACTCTTAAGCTGTAGTAACGCTTCTTTTTTCCAATTCTGCAAAACATCAAATGCTGCAGGTCTAGCCTTTTTCTTTAACAAGACTGACTCCAAATATTTAATACGAGGGATCTCAAAACTACCATTGACTGGCCAGTGAAGTTCGGAGGCATGTCTGGTTTGTCTGTGCCAAATATCATTAAATACTATACTTCCAATGCCATGCTTACAGTACATAGTACACGCCGGCGACCCCTCCTGTGGTGCCAGATGGCCAAATGCCAAAGATTGTCTGTCACTGCGGAATAATGCCCTAAAGCAGGTAGACAATTTCCCAGGCATATCTCAAATTCTTGGTGTTACCTGGTCAATAATTGTGTCTGCAGATACAATGCGCCAAATTCAAATTGTCAGGGTTAAATTAAGAATCGGGTCACGACTCACCTGACCAAACCTAAGGAGGACCGATCGGTACTTCTAAGAATCTTACCTAACTAATCTTACCTCGTGTATGGTGATTTCGGCAAATCTGCCCGCCTCGATAAGTGAACCCTCGTCAAGATGCCGTCTCGGACCGCAAGCTAATCGTCCAGGGATCGGGTCGTGCAGCGGTGCTGAGGTGTCGCGTCTCATTCAGTGGGGCCCCTTATGTCACACCGTCCGATCCCGGTCCGATAGCGTGCGTCAACCTTCAACAAACCGGCATCAATCTTGAGGGTCCCTATTCGGGCGCCAACTGTGAAAACAGAAATAAAATATCGAGGCTGAGTACCCCAAAAGGAAATACACCGAACACGGGTTACAAAGGAACATGCAAAGTACTTTATTTTATACTGAATCCAGTTACAAAAGCAGAGAAAAATCAGATAGCTATCGGCCCTCAGCACTCCAGCGTGGTTCAGTGTGTTCAGTGAGAGACGCTGTACATTAGAATGCATTCGCTTTTTATACACATTGTGGGCACTATGTCCAGCCCCACTTCGGGTTAATATTCTACTTTATACATCACCAATTTAGGGTTCGTGCTGAGTCTCAAATAACCGCATATAACTGGTTTGTCTTTAATACATGTAACAACAAGCGTATGCATTTAGCTGTGTATTCTAAAGTTTTCCATGCAGGCCTTCTTAATCATTAATACAATGTAGTAAAACAGATGTTCTTCGTTCAGTATTTGAATACATTGTCCCAACTTATGCTCGTGGATTGGTTTGATTGCACAAGTAATCCTTCTACACATAGGTCAATGAAGGACAAGGTCTCAGTTCATGACCTCAACAAGTGGCCTGCAGGCAAATTACACATTAGCTATGTACAGAGGTCAAGACGGCCATGTTGTATTCTGCAATGACATTGTCCACCATTTTAGCTCACAGGGTGACTTTTACACGACGAATCCTAAAGTGGCAGCTTGACTAAAAATGGCGGCTTACATAGATTTAAGGTCAGGACCTTGCAACACAGATTTCTTTCGCAAGCGATTTTCGAGCAGCTTGGCGTAGGCCAATATTAATACATTTATTACAATAGGAGACACGATATACTTTTCCATTCCGACAAAGGAACCTCCCCTCCATTGCTGTCCCCTAGGACGAAAAGGCAGAGGTTGTCGCACTGCAGCGCCCAACGACTTCGCTGCAGCTTTGGAGGTCTGCAACCTCTCAAGGCTCTCGTCAGCCTTGCTGCCAAAAAGATATTCCCCGTCAAAGGGCATGTTGAGGAGCTGGGCCTGCACATCAGGAGCAAACCCCGACTTCCGCAACCACGCAAACCTGCGTATCACGGTGCTCGCTGCCATGGACCGGCTGACGCAATCTGCTATGTCCAAACCCGACTGAACGGCCTCACACATGGCATCCTTGCCATCCTGAACCATGGCAAGAAACCCATCCTGTTCGTCCCCTTCGGGAATATGTTCAGCCGCTAAGGAAACACAGTTCCACAGAGTGTGCATGAAACGAGACAAGGCACATACGGAGTTGGCCGCCTGAAGCGCCATACCCCCTGAAGAAAACACTTTCTTCGCCCAGCCGTCAAAACGCTTGTCGTCCCTATCAGGAGGGATAGTAGGATACGACACCTGCTTTGCCGGGGCCGTAGCCGCCTGCACCACCAAACTCTCCGGAGTGGGGTGCCTGGTCAAGTAGCAGGGGTCGCTACTGGCTGGGCGGTATTTTCATGGCAAAGACTTGCCCACTGCCGGGAGACTCTCCAGAGCAGTCCAAGCCACCACCCTCCTCCTCTGTAAAGCCATATGGAATGGCAGTACCGGGTCAGTTGGTGGATCTAGGTCGAGGATATCGGTAAGGTCATCCTGAAGAAACTCCCCTGGGGGAGCAGACCATCCCAAGTACTCAGTGACCCTAGACATAAGGCGCTGGTACGAGGAGTCGGCATGAGTGCCAGGCTCAGGCCTACAAAACTCCACCTCCGGAGAGGTGTCCAGCCCACTGGCATCGTGCAGGGACTGTCGTGGGTCCTCAAATTGGCTATGGCCCGAGAGAATCTCGTCTGGCACCGTATCAGGAACCATGCCATAATCAGAGCCCTCATCCACCTCTGAAATAAACTCAAGATGGTGGTAAGAAGGCACAGAATGTGAAACAAAGCCATGCTTGACCTTGGCCAGAGCCTTTCTAGGGGGTACCACCGAGCCCCGGGGAACCCCCGTCGACACAGCCTCGAAAGGCGTCGAGGGCGGCGAGTGAATCAGCGTCGACGCGGAACGCGGCACCGACAGCATCGATGGCATCGACACAGGCCTCGAGGCCGGAGCCCCGAGCCTGTCCCTCGACAGCCTGGGCGCCAATGGCGTCGACGACTTCTTCGGAGGCAGGGCCTCAAAAGAGTCTGTCGACGACCTCGGCGCCACCGAGCGCGTCGAGGACCGGGACCTGGACCGGGCATGACGAGAACGATTCCCCTTGTCCGAGCGGGACCTCTCCCGCGAATCGTGCCGACTACCCGAGCCCGAAGGCGTGTGAGCGGTGTCTCTCGACCGATCACGACCGACCCCACTCGGAGGCGCGGACGGACCTGTGCCCTGCGATTCGAGAATCACTAACATTTTCTTCCCGAAGGAAGCCCATTCCTCCGGTGTCGCCTGCTTGGTGGGATAAGCGACCCGCCTTCGGGCAGAGTCCTCGGATGAGGACGGGGAAGGCGACCGATGACGGCGCTTCCGGGAGTGCCTCGAAGAGGCAGAGGAGTGGCGGGACCGACTCCGGGATCGAGACCCACTGGACTTCCGACGACGACGCAGAGATTCGCCCCTCGAATCATCCATCGAAAGCCCTGCAGACCTCGACTTCCGTGGCTTGGACACCTTACCTACCGACAACTTCTTCTTGCGCTCCCGCAAGGCTTTGGATGTGAGCGACTGGCAGTCGATACAGTCATCCGTGTCATAGGCCTCCCCGAGGCACCAGAGGCAGGCATTGTGCGAGTCCATCACCGACATCTTGGACCCACAGTCCCCGCACTTCTTAAAGCCTGGACGCGGGGTGGAAGATGAGGTAGACATCCTCACGAAGAATAAACTTCACAAAACGAACAGGTTCGAAGAACTGAGAAAAAACAGAAACTCCAAAGAGTCGAGGCGTGCCGAGATCTCTGAAGCGAACATGTTCGCGGAAAAAACTGAACTGAGGCATCAGGCGTTGTGCGTCCTACTTATAACATCCGGTGACGTCAGCCGTCGGAGGAGGGCCTCGAGGGCGGCGTATCGAGGTCATTGATGCAGGTCACAGACGCCAAAGATTTTCCAAAGCAGCACAGCTGTGGTAATTACATGTCATAGATATGGAATACACCGGAGGACCCAATCGCCTCGAATTCTCGTGTACCAGACCTTGTTTATTCCTAGTGGACTCCTTATCTTACTCCCTGACTTGGTATTGCATTCCTGTATACCGAACCCTCTGCCTGTTAACGGATTGCATTCGTCTAACATTGGACACTGTTACCGTCAGCCCGTGTACCAAACCTTCTGCTTGTTAATGGACTACAATTCCTCTACATCAGACTGGATCCTTACCTCCATACGGACCATTTGTTTTCCGCTCATCATCAATGCAAGCACCCGCTTCCACGTCAATTGCATGTTAGCACGGTGAGTCTCCTAATTCTTCTCTCGTGCTAGCCTGTGTTTGCAAATACCTCCTCTCTTCCTGTATTGAACTCCGCTGCCACTTCCTTTTTCCTCCTGTCTTGGACACGCCTTCTCTTCTTGGACTACTGAAATCTCATCTTCCCAACTGCACAGAGATATGCTCTGCTGATAGTGCACCTACCTGGACTTAGGGCGCTCCTCGTGGCACCTGGGTTTAGAAACCTTACTAACCTTCCTCTTATTTATTTTATCCTATCGTTGTTTTCTCCTCTGGATGTTACCCAACAAGCTACTCTCAATCCAGTAGTGGCAAAACACACTCTTTTCTTCTAGAATACTTTTTCGGTTATCATTTACAGCTAAGAATCTCCTTCTGCATTTGCAGGATAGTCCATGTGCTTGGGTCCATATAGAAGAAGGGGGAGTGTTATTTAGGTACTTTCCCTTGTATTTGTGTTTCATGAATGTCCAGCTTATTACCAGTTATTGACCGGTTGTCCTTTCTTTCAGCTGGGTCCGTGGCAGTGTGTTCTCCCCGCTCTTTTAGGTGATCAGTCTCTTTGTCTGGTACATTACACAGCAAAGAGGCATATCATAGAAAAGAGTTTTATCCCTCATAGAGAGGAGGCTCGGTGGAGGCTCCAACCCAAGCTCTTCAATCAACAAACCAGAGATAATCAGAAGTGGTCTCCTGCCACGGTCATTCACCCGTCCGGTGAGTAACACTAATGGAGGGATAATCTCTTCCATGCAGAAACCCTGCGGTTATTCTACTGCCTCAAATGGAGAGGTGATCTCTTCCATGCAGAAACCCTGCTGTTATTGTATGGGAGGAAGGGTCGAATAGGCCCCCCTCCCTTCCCTTCCAACGCTCGTGCACTCGATGACTGCATCACGATTGCCCTAAACTTGTGGACACGGGTGCCGGTCACCCTTGAGGCGGCACATATGAGGCCAACTACCTACTTCATTTTGTGTGACCACTGACTCCATTTTGTATTTGCTCAAGGCAGGCCTCGCATCATAGCCAGCAGGCCGCAGCTCTTCCCTTGAGCCACGCACAGTGAGCAAGCAACTCCCCCCACCCACTCACCTCTGTGGCCTCTGTGGCCGTCCGGTTCTCATGGGAGACTGGGTGCGTAAATGAAACAAACTTTATACTGTATCTTCTACTTTCCGTCTTGCCTCACTGACCTGCGAATGACCGGGCTCAAAGCCTGGTACTGGGAAAAGCAATTAGTCTCTACAAATCTGCCTCCCAACCTGCAGACCCTGACCATAAAACATATGACCCTCACAGCCCTTAATCTTGCACGGTTGTTGATAGAGACCCACTGGTATGAGCTATCCTGTCTCGCCCCCAGCGCTCATCCTCACTGTGAAGTTGTGAATTCCTTTTCTAAAATGAAGCACACAGGGACTGTGCCATGAAGTACAACAACGTGTTTATTAAATAACACATCTGAATAGATTGTAACATGCACAACATCACTGCCTACATATCAATGGTGTAAGAGCTAAGCCTTATGACTTCCTGTATTAAGGATGCCTTCGTATAATGTAATCGATGCATATGTTATGACGCCAACACTTAAGCCCACTCACTCAATTACTACTTAGCATATTGTGTATTGTGTTCAATGAAAGTACATGATGGTGGATTGTAAACATGATGGAGATGGTATAAACTGTGAAACTGATACGGATCTTGTAGCATGACGGTAACAGTGTATTCAAAAAGATATTGTTTACAGTATAATCATCTGTCATAGAGGTTATAAATGCAATGAAGGCAAACATGTTTCGAAACCCTAGTTTACATGCTTAAGGTATAAGCATATTATTCAAACAGGGCCCAATGGAGCAATCTGCAGGGCCGCCCCTCTCTTCCCTCCACAGAGCCGCGCACCGCCACCATCCCTTCATCTATCAGGATGGTAGTAAAGCTTGAGGCCCACACAAATATTGGTGCCGTAATGAAATGAATGTGACCCCTTGCCCTGTTGTTGAGCCCACACCAGGCACCCTCCACCCATCTTGTCATGGGTAAACCAGACCCATAACCCCCATTTAGAAGAGGTGTAGCTTCGAAGGCCCTTCAGCCTCTCACCCCACTGTCTTTTGAAGTGCCAGGTGTTTGCACCCACTTTCTGTGTGCCACCCTAGCTTACCTTAGATTAATCCCCTTTGTTGGCGATAAACCTCATTTGTGCTAACAAACAATAAACCACTCCATGTAGAGATCTAAAGAAACGTATGATGAACGCATGCATGATATATTGTAACCCATAGAGCTATGAAGTGTCAAGTAATATAACTTTCATGTGTTATAAAGTATGTGTATTGATTAAGTATGTGTGGCCACAAGGGCAAAAAATGTAGGTAGTTTATAGCCACACCGTCTGGACGGCAGTTGACCCTGCACCCTACCCAGATGAGCCAAGCTCACCCACGTGCTCCATGAAGTAACCAGTTCCACTTCAGCCAATCCGGAGGAACCACCCCTACAGAATGGATACTGTATTATACCCCTTGCCCAATCACACTATTTCTGCACCCCCTATAATGTTGATGTCATTACTGATGTAAATCTGTCATATAATGTGAAGTTTTCTGTTGTCGGGCAGAGCGCTCTCGGAGTTTGCAGAGTTCTTTGCTTGCCCCATTTTTTAACTTAGATAAAATCGATTTAACTTCACCCGCACTTGGTCTTGGTCTCATTCCCTCCTGGGGTGTGTCCATCCTTGACTCTCATTGGGGAGTTTATATGCATTTTTGGGGACTGCTCACTTTCATGATATGAGAGAGGATCACTTCCATGCAGAACCTGTCACACTGCGGCCGTGGAAACTCTGGGCAAGATGGAGGCGATATTGAGCCTCTCTACCGGTCCGTTTGACGCTCTAGTCGTCTTGGACCGGCAGGTATAAGAGGAGACCACGCCCCCTGCAACTCGCGTTGCAACTCGCATTCGTCGGTCTTTTGACTTTCGCTTTGATGCAGTGCCTCACTTACGAGTTTTTCCCTTGAATTTGCCTGTGCCTTCCCTGGTTATCCCCTCTCGTTCAGACCCCTTTTTCTCCTGTCCAGCCTCTTTCACGAGTTTCTCTTACCTTCGGTCTGCCTTTCCGCGGCTGTTTGTTCCCGACTAAGGCTCACTTTTCGAGTGCGCCTTCCGGTTTCTGTTCCTTTAATTTCTACCTCGGGGTCTAGTGGGCTCTGTTTACCATCCGCTGTGTTTCTCGGGTCAGTCACATTCTTTTCTGTGTTTCACCCACCTTCTATTCTCTCTCGCTATCTCTCTCTCTCTCTCGCTCTCTCTCTCTCTCGCTCTCTCTCTCTCTCTCTCTCTCGCTCTCTCTCTCTCTCTCTCTCTCGCGCTCTCTCTCTCTCTCTCTTTCTCGCTCTCTCTTTCTCTCGCGCTCTTTCTCCCTGGATTTCTCGGGTACTCTCACCTGCTTGTTATCTTCATCTCTTCTTGTTTTCTCCAGATTCCTATTGTGGCTATCCTTACCTCTTTAGTCTCCTGTATCCTTTTCCATTTGCCTCCTGTTTGGAATAGTTCCTTGCTTCCAGCGAGCTGCCGACCCCCATTCTCTCACAGAGCATCGCTTGGAGCGAACCCTTATCCAGGAGGATCAGGCCTTCGTTTAACTTGCCGTTTCACCTGATACGGGACTACACCAGCCTCTCCAGTCTTCCCATCGGATCGGCCAATCCCATCAACTAACACACAGGGTTTTTTCTGCCATCAGGCTTTTTCCCTGTTTGAGGAACGGACTCCCCTGGGTTCACCTGACTGCCAGATCCATAGGCGGGCAAGGTGGCCTCGGGGGGAGAACGTCCATATCTCTTCGAACGCAAGAAGGGAAGAAGGACTATCAAGTCAAGTGACGAAAGAGAGAGTCCCCAGACGGAAAGAAGAAGGAGACCGAGGCCATCAAACCCCACTGAAGACCCAGGTGAGGAGTCTCAGGGGGAAGGAACTTCAGCATATTCTGACAGATTGCAACGCCCCACAACCGGCATGGCCTCCGTGGAACAATACCAGGAGATGGTGACTGCTATTCAGGGCCTTCAAGCTGAGGTTCAGAATCTCCGAACCGAGAACGCTAACCTACGCCAACAAGTAGCGGCACGAGAAGAAACCCGAGGCGATCTACCTCCCCTGACTTTTTCTTTTGGGAAGTATGATGGCAATCCGAAACTCCTAAAGGAATTCCTGAACGCTTGTATGATTTATTTCACGTTTCGACCAAGGGCATATGAACTGGATAGAGCTAAGGTAGGGTTTCTTGTTTCCAACCTTGCTGGCAACGCATTGGCTTGGGCAACTCCACTGATAGCACTCGCAGATCCTGCCATAGCGGATTACTCTCAGTTCACTCAACTGCTGCGTTCCAGATTTGAGAGACCAGAGGTCCAGTATTCTTCCTATGAAGCCCTTCTAGATCTCCGTCAAGGCAATCAAGATGTACAGACTTATGCCTCTACTTTTACCAAATTGGCCACGGACTCAGGATGGCCAGATTCGGCCCAGCAGACCCTTTTTCGTCGAGGCTTACATGATGAGCTCAAGGATGAGCTAGCCAGGATGGCGCGTCCTACCTCCTTTCAAGAATTGGTTACGTTATCCCTGCAATTAGAGTACAGACTGCAGGAACGGAGATTAGAATGAAGGAGATTCAGACCTCATCCCTCAGGAGGGATTCCCACTGCTAGTTCTTCTAACCGACCCCAACAGGAAGAGCCTATGCAGATAGGGACAACCCGAGGCCCTTTGACCCCCGAGGAACGCAAGAGACGCAGAGACCTGGGTCTCTGCATGTACTGCGGATCTCCGAAACATTTGCTCCGGAATTGTCCAGAGGTACCCCCGAGACGCCCGGGAAACGCGCCTCCCCGGTCTTGAGCAGGGAAAGGAACCGAGCAGAATCGAAGAATCCCTGCAATTCCACCCACCAGGATCCTTCTGCAGATAATAACAGCCTTATGGTGTTTTCTGTGCGCCTTACCTTTGATTCCACTCCATCTGTAGAAGTCTTAGCCATGCTGGATTGTGGTGCGGCCGGGAACTTTATTGATATCCAGTGGGCTCAAGAACAAGGCATACCCCTGCGTCGGAAGGCCTGTAGAAGGGGTAGATGGAGCTCCCCTTTCCTCCGGTCCCATCATTAAGGAGACAGTTCCGGCTAACATGTCCTTGTCTCAGCACCAAGAACAGATCGTCTTTGATGTTATAAGAGCAGCTCATTTTCCAATCATCCTGGGCATACCCTGGCTACGTAAACATAATCCCAGGATTGATTGGTCTGCGAATACCGTCTGTTTTTTGTCACAGTACTGCTCGAAGGAATGTCTACCACAACCCCCTCCTTTGATGAGGAAGGGGATAGCACTCTCGACTTTCACGACAGTGGTCCAAACGATTCCACCGCGTTATCAGGAGTATGCTGAAATCTTCGAAGACAGACTACCTCGTACTCTACCCCCACATCGAGCCGAGGACTGCGGTATCGATCTAAAGCCTGAGGCATCTGTTCCTTTTGGTCGTATGTACCCTATGTCACTTCCGGAAAGAAGAGCATTGAAGGAGTATTTGGATGCCAATCTGCAAAACGGTTTAATACAAGAATCCCATTCTCCGGCAGGGGCCTCAATGTTCTTCATTCCTAAGAAGGGTACTACGGAATTAAGACCGTGTATAGACTACCGTGGGCTGAACAGCCTGACTATCAGGAACAGGTACCCTATGCCCCTCATAAAGGAGGTACTTGAAGCAGTGGAAGGAGCCTCAATCTTTACAAAGCTAGACCTTCGAGGAGCCTATCATTTGTTGAGAATAAGGGAGGGAGATGAGTGGAAAACGGCTTTTAGAACTCCCTTGGGACACTTTGAGTATAGGGTAATGCCCTTCGGACTAGTGAATGCTCCTGCCGTGTTCCAACGTTTTGTAGATAAGATCTTCTCAGATATGCTATATATCTCGGTGGTGGTCTATTTAGACGATATTTTGATCTTCTCTTCCTCCCTCTCTGAACATCGAAGGCACGTCACGCAAGTTCTTCAAAGGTTGAGAGAACATCAACTACTGGTTAAACCCGAGAAATGTGTTTTTGAAGCCTCCTCAGTATCCTATTTAGGGTTCATTCTTTCTAAAGAGGGGGTACAGATGGATTCGGAGAAGGTTAAGGCAGTTCTTCAATGGCCCACTCCAAGGAATCCCAAGGATATACAGAGATTTCTGGGACTATCTAACTTTTACAGAAGATTTATTCCTAGCTTCTCGGATATTGTTCTACCAATCACCCGTTTGCTTAAGAAGGGTCAGAAGTTCGAATGGGATAAGGAGGCGGATCAGGCCTTTCTATTACTTAAGAGGACATTCACCACCGCTCCTATCCTAGTGCAACCAAATCAGTATCTTCCTTTTGTGGTGGAGACGGATGCTTCCGGAGGTGCCATTGGAGCTGCTCTCCTACAATCAGGCAAAGACGGAGCAGAACATCCGGTAGCATATTATTCCAGAACTCTTACACCTAGTGAGAGGAACTACTCTGTGTTGGAACGAGAATTACTGGCGATTCGTCAGGCATGCATTGAATGGAGGCATTTACTTCAGGGGGCTGCCCATCCATTTCTGGTTCGCACTGACCACCGGAATCTTAAGGTTTTGCAACAGATGGAATGCCGCAATTCTCGTCACGCCCGATGGGCGTATTTTTTTTCCCAGTTCGACTTTGAGATAACCTACCTTCCAGGAAAGGAGAATGCCCTAGCGGACGCTCTGTCCCGCAGTCTGGAGCCCAAAGAAGATCAGGGCCTGGGTGAGATGCTCTCTGGTAAGAGAATCCTAGGAATGGTCAACTCCTTCATACAAGAAGTAGAGCGCTCGACCAGTCTCTCTGAAGTCTCTCCCGACCATATGACCCTCATGGAAAGAAGAGGGAAGCTATACTTTCATCGAGGATCACTGTATTTACCATCAGAGAAACTCCAGACGCAAGCCTTATTCTGGTGCCATGACCTTCCTTCGGCAGGACATAAGGGCCATGGGGCAACACTACATCTGATATCCAGATATTTCTGGTGGCCGACTATGGACCAGGACGTCAGAACATATGTGATGGCTTGTCCGGTATGTGCGGCTAATAAACCCATTACTCATCGGCCCATGGGGTTGCTCCAACAAGAACCTCTACCATCACAACCCTGGGAACACATTTCCACTGATTTCATCGTGGATCTCCCTCTCTCTATGGGATCCACAGCAATCATGGTTACGGTGGATACATTGAGCAAGATGGCTCACTTCTCTCCCTTGCCTGGCTTGCCTTCTGCATCCGAAACCGCCAAAGTGTTCCTGAGAGAAATAGTAAGATTGCATGGTCTACCTCGGACCATAGTTTCCGATAGGGGGTCCCAATTTACATCCCGATTCTGGTCAGCTTTATGTAGTGCTTTGGGTATAAAGAGAGCCTTATCCTCTGGTTATCATCCCCAAAGCAACGGACAAACAGAACGCCTAAATTCCACTCTCGAACAATATCTCCGTTGCTTTTGTCATCAGGAACGAGATAAGTGGAAGTCCTTTCTAACTTTAGCAGAATTTACTTACAACAACACCAAACATTCGGCAACTGGCTTCAGCCCCTTCTACTTCACCTACGGATATCATCCGAGGCATATACCTCTCTTTGGGGTTCCTCCAACTTCTGTCCCTTCGGTAGACCAGCGCCTGTTTGATCTTCGATCCATCCAGAAGGAAGCGGCTCAGAAGCTGGAGGCAAGTAGGATTCGATACAAGAAGTATGCTGATAAGAAGAGATCTCCTAACCCCAAATGGGAAGTGGGGACTAAGGTCTGGTTGTCAACCAAATATCTCCCACGTTGGGTTCATCCTGGTAAATTCTCAGCCCGCTTTATAGGCCCATTTCCCATTTTATCTCAAGTAAACCCAGTGGCCTTTCGATCACATCTGCCTACCAGTCTAAAAAGGATACACCCTGTTTTTCATACCTCCCTCCTGAAGGCTTATCATCCAGATCCCATGGGCCGTCGTATACCCTCCTCTATACACCAAGATCCCGAACCGGAAGAATATGAAGTGGAGAGGCTGGTTGATTCACGTTACAAGCATGGAACTATACAATATCTGGTCCAGTGGAAGGGATATTCTGTAGCAGAACGGTCTTGGGAGCCCAGATGTCATATCCACGCCCCACGGCTTCTAAGACAGTTCCATCGCCTACATCCGGGAAAACCCGGGGGAGAGTCGATGAAGAGAGGGCATACTGTCACACCGGGGCCGTGGAAACTCTGGGCAAGATGGAGGCGATATTGAGCCTCTCTACCGGTCCGTTTGACGCTCTAGTCGTCTTGGACCGGCAGGTATAAGAGGAGACCACGCCCCCTGCAACTCGCGTTGCAACTCGCATTCGTCGGTCTTTTGACTTTCGCTTTGCTGCAGTGCCTCACTTACGAGTTTTTCCCTTGAATTTGCCTGTGCCTTCCCTGGTTATCCCCTCTCGTTCAGACCCCTTTTTCTCCTGTCCAGCCTCTTTCACGAGTTTCTCTTACCTTCGGTCTGCCTTTCCGCGGCTGTTTGTTCCCGACTAAGGCTCACTTTTCGAGTGCGCCTTCCGGTTTCTGTTCCTTTAATTTCTACCTCGGGGTCTAGTGGGCTCTGTTTACCATCCGCTGTGTTTCTCGGGTCAGTCACATTCTTTTCTGTGTTTCACCCACCTTCTATTCTCTCTCGCTATGTCTCTCTCTCGCTCTCTCTCTCTCTCGCTCTCTCTCTCTCTCTTGCTCTCTCTCTCTCTCTCGTGCTCTCTCTCTCTCTCTCTTTCTCGCTCTCTCTTTCTCTCGCTTTCTTTCTCCCTGGATTTCTCGGGTACTCTCACCTGCTTGTTATCTTCATCTCTTCTTGTTTTCTCCAGATTCCTATTGTGGCTATCCTTACCTCTTTAGTCTCCTGTATCCTTTTCCATTTGCCTCCTGTTTGGAATAGTTCTTTGCTTCCAGCGAGCTGCCGACCCCCATTCTCTCACAGAGCATCGCTTGGAGCGAACCCTTATCCAGGAGGATCAGGCCTTCGTTTAACTTGCTGTTTCACCTGATACGGGACTACACCAGCCTCTCCAGTCTTCCCATCGGATCGGCCAATCCCATCGACTAACACACAGGGTTTTTTCTGCCATCAGGCTTTTTCCCTGTTTGAGGAACGGACTCCCCTGGGTTCACCTGACTGCCAGATCCATAGGCGGGCAAGGTGGCCTCGGGGGGAGAACGTCTCTATCTCTTCGAACACAAGAAGGGAAGAAGGACTATCAAGTCAAGTGACGAAAGAGAGAGTCCCCAGACGGAAAGAAGAAGGAGACCGAGGCCATCAAACCCCACTGAAGACCCAGGTGAGGAGTCTCAGGGGGAAGGAACTTCAGCATATTCTGACAGAACCCTGCTGTTATTCTACTGCCTCTAATGGAGAGATGGTCTCTTCCATGCAGAAAGCTGCTGTTATTCTACTGCCTCTAATGGAGAGATGGTCTCTTCCATGCAGAACCCTGCTGTTATTCTACTGCCTCTAATGGAGCGATGGTCTCTTCCATGCAGAAAGCTGCTGTTAGTCTACTGCCTCTAATGGAGAGATGGTCTCTTCCATTCAGAACCCTGCTGTTAGTCTACTGCCTCTAATTGAGAGATGGTCTCTCATGCAGACACCTGCTGTTAGTCTACTGCCTCTAATGGAGAGATGGTCTCTTCCATGCAGAACCCTGCTGTTATTCTACTGCCTCTAATGGAGAGATGGTCTCTTCCATGCAGAACCCTGCTGTTATTCTACTGCCTCTAATGGAGCAATGGACTCTTCCATGCAGAACCCTGCTGTTAGTCTATTGCCTCTAATGGAGAGATGGTCTCTTCCATGCAGAACCCTGCTGTTATTCTACTGCCTCTAATGGAGCGATGGTCTCTTCCATGCAGAACCCTGCTGTTAGTCTCCTGCCTCTAATGGAGAGATGGTCTCTTCCATGCAGAAAGCTGCTGTTATTCTACTGCCTCTAATGGAGAGATGGTCTCTTCCATGCAGAACCCTGCTGTTAGTCTACTGCCTCTAATGGAGAGATGGTCTCTTCCATGCAGAACCCTGCTGTTATTCTACTGCCTCTAATGGAGCGATGGTCTCTTCCATGCAGAAAGCTGCTGTTATTCTACTGCCTCTAATGGAGAGATGGTCTCTTCCATGCAGAACCCTGCTGTTATTCTACTGCCTCTAATGGAGCGATGGTCTCTTCCATGCAGATCCCTGCTGTTAGTCTACTGCCTCTAATGGAGAGATGGTCTCTTCCATGCAGAAAGCTGCTGTTATTCTACTGCCTCTAATGGAGCGATGGTCTCTTCTAATGGGGAGATGGTCTCTTCCATGCCGAAACCCTGCTGTTATTCTACTGCCTCTAATGGAGAGATGGTCTCTTCCATGCAGAAACCTGCTGTTATTCTACTGCCTCTAATGGAGAGATGGTCTCTTCCATGCAGAAAGCTGCTGTTATTCTACTGCCTCTAATGGAGAGATGGTCTCTTCCATGCAGAAAGCTGCTGTTATTCTACTGCCTCTAATGGAGCGATGGTCTCTTCCATGCAGAACCCTGCTGTTAGTCTACTGCCTCTAATGGAGAGATGGTCTCTTCCATGCAGAAAGCTGCTGTTATTCTACTGCCTCTAATGGGGAGATGGTCTCTTCCATGCAGAAACCCTGCTGTTATTCTACTGCCTCTAATGGAGAGATGATCTCTTCCATGCAGAAACCTGCTGTTACTCTACTGCCTCTAATGGAGAGATGGTCTCTTCCATGCAGAAACCCTGCTGTTATTTTACTGCCTCTAATGGAAAGATGGTCTCTTCCATGCAGAAACCCTGCTGTTATTTTACTGCCTCTAATGGAGAGATGATCTCTTCCATGCAGAAACCTGCTGTTACTCTACTGCCTCTAATGGAGAGATGGTCTCTTCCATGTAGAAACCTGCTGTTACTCTACTGCCTCTAATGGAGAGATGATCTCTTCCATAAACCATTAATTTGGTTCAATCACATCTGAATTAATTTCACATACAATCTTTTTGAATTCACAGAATAACATTTCAACATTCAACAAACATTTATGAGATCTTTTTTTTAAAAAAAAGTCAGCGTCAGTTTCTTAATTATCAAAATATATTTTTTTGGCCAGATCATTTTATGAATTCAACACTTGGAAAAAAGCCCAAAAGAAAATTGTTCTGCAAATCTATGTTTTCCGGCAATCCAGACCAGTATTGGGCCTCATGACGAGGTTGGAGTTAACCTGCTGGTGCTACCGTCGGGTTGCCACTAACCTCGTAACACTGTTTCTGCCGCCTAATATCCTGGTACCACCAGGATATTACAAGTCCCGGTGGCCCATGATGTCAGGTGATGGGAACTGTAAGTTCTCATTCCTGTGGAGTCCAGTAGGACTCCACGGCAATGGGGACACGGAAGCACCAGCACTGTTGCTAATGGTGCCAGTTCTTCCTTGGAAACCATGCCTGCAGGGGCCGGTGCTCCTGGCAGGTTTCGGCCACTGCAGGCATTCTCGTTTTCTGGCGGTTACGGAAAGGGTGCCAGCATGTTGCTACCGGCACCCTTCTTTCCAGACCGCCAGACTTGTAATGATGCATGACTCCCAACAAGTTTTGAATAACCAAAATATATTTCTTCAAGGCGAAAGTCGTTAATGCTTTCCTATAAAAGCAACACATATGGGGCTCATTACAGTTTCCCCGGTCTGGTAAAATTGCTGGTAATTCCAGCACGTTTACCGGACCGGAGAAACACAAGTTTGCAGGTGAGGGCCACGGATCTACCTCCAGGCCTAACATGCCGGGAGATCAGGACCCTACCAGCAAAGAAATGCTGCAATTATCTCAATGGAGTGCTATGGGCCTCCATTTAATGGGCAGTTCCGGCATTCCTACCGCCCGTAATATCCCGGTAATACTGGGATATCAGGCAGCGGGAATGCTACCATCAAACTCAGAATGAAGGTAGTCTTTACAAATAGTCATATACCCAATACCCCGAACCCGAATCCATGTCACCATGTAACTAACACTGCAGTTCCATTGCAAGACTCCTTCACATCTGTCAACAAATCACATAATTTTTAAATTGTACTGTTTAAAAATTCCAAAGGAAAGTATTTTCTTATTAAAAATCTTCTAATAAAAGGCCACAATCCTACCTAAATTGTCTCCCAATACAAAGTTTTCACTTTCTGAAAAATACGCTTTTGTTGTTTTTATAATGGATCTCTATACTGTCAGGAAGCGAAAGGGGATCAGATATCCTGTTAGATCCAGAGCTCGGTGTCCAGGAACGTCGCCTATTCCTCCACCTAGTCCCACACAAAGTCTTCATTTACCTCATGGAATACGGAAACATTCCCACAGCAATCGTACCCATAATCATTTGGTACGCTGCTATTCTTTCCGACAGCGCTGGCGGTTGCCCTGGAAACGCGGATGCTCTGCGTTTCTAATGTCACATGTTTTCTCACACTGAGCTCAGTTTTCCGGATCACGTGATCAGCGTTCTTTGTATTTATGCCCCGCTTGAATTTGGCACTTCGCTTCTGAATTTGTAACTTCTCTTGACCCTTAGATATTTTGACCCGCCCTGTTTCTTGGAACTCCTGATGTACCCTTCTTGTCTACTTGTTTTCCGGATTCTTAAGACCTCTGATAGTTACTCGACCTGTCCCTGTTTTGCGATTTGGCTCCTGTTTGCTCATGCTGTTGTGACCCTTGGAATCGTCCCCGACTTGCTACTGCTCAAGTGACTTGTCTCTGTCTTACCTTCATCGCTGCTGACCCGGACCTCTTCTTCAATTCGCCTTGGATGTGTGATCACTGCTGATGGAGCTCGGAATATTCTTCCTTCCGCGGACTCACGTACAGCCGTTCTATCCGGCGCCTGGAACTAGAGACGCTTCGTGTTGCTTCTTAGGTGTCATCGGGCCGGCGGTTGGTAGGTGGATCCCGGAACTCTTTTCATCAATGGGATTCCTTTGCAGGCTGACGGTTCTTGTGGCGTCCATCCATCTTTTGGTTAATAGATCTGTCAGGGGGTATTTCTTGACTCCTCTGACAGGTATAATGCCAGAAAGAACTTGTCTACTACACAACGGGTTCAACTGCCAAGACAGAGCTTCACATTTTGGCAAAGAATATTGAGCTCTGTGCTAACATATACAATTTACCATCTGAAACATATACATGAAGTAAGTTCTAAATACTCCCTTATATTCCAAACAAATGTTTGACAAATCAATGCGATCACTGAGAGAAAAGCTGGATCCTTGTGAATCTGCAAATAAATAGCAGAAAAAGACCAATGAACTCATGACAACCGAACGTGACATCAGGAGCACTAGAGTGCTCACAACGTTATTCCTGTTCAATAGGGGTAGCAGCCATCTTGAAAAGGTACAAGAAGGTGTACATGTAAATAATTCATTGCATATAAGCCAGGCTCTCCACAACACTTTATGAAAATAGAATAGAGAACATTCCAGTTCATTCGTATTTGGGGTTAAGGAATCAACATTTTAATCCAGAAACAAAAATGTTTCAGATTACTCCTTCTAAACAAACCCGTCATTTTGATTTGTGAGATTTTATGACGATTTTCTAAAGTGTACCCAGTTATTTAATATTCTTTTTGTGCATATTTCATTTGTGTTCATTTGTGCTTCTTCTCGTTATGAAGTTTCTGATGACTGCGCAGAGCTGAAGAGTGCCTGAAGCTTTTTGTTACACTCTGTACACTGGTATGGTTCTTCTCCAGTGTGGGATCTCTGATGTACCCTCAAATTTGAGACCATACTAAAGTGACTACCACATTCTGTGCACCCATAGGGCTTCTCCCTGGTATGGACCCTTTGATGCTTCTTCAGAGTGGAGATGTCACTGAAGCTTTTTTTGCACTCTGTGCATTCATAGGGCTTCGCTCCAGTATGGATTCTCTGATCACCACGCAGAGCTGAGTGCTTGAAGCTTTTCGTACATTCTGTGCATTGATAGGGTGCCTCCTCTGTATGAATATTCTGATGGCTTCTCAGGCCTGAGGAACGACTGAAAACTTTCTTGCACACTGTGCATTCATAGGGCTTCACCCCAGTATGGATCCTCTGATGGCTGTGCAGGCTGAAGGCGTGGCTGAATTTTCTAGTGCACTCTGTGCATTCGTAAAGCTTCCCCCAGTATGGGTCTTCTGATGGATGCTCAGATGTGACTTCACAGTGAAGCGCTTCTCACACTCTGTGCACTGGTACAAGCCGTCTCCAGTGTGGGACCTCTGGTGCTGCCTCAGAAGGGACACTGAATTAAAGTGATTATCACATTCAGTGCACGTGTAGGGCTTTTTGCCAGTATGGCGCTTGTGATGCTGGGTCAGATGTGACCTCCAAGTGAAGCTCATATCACACTCAGTACACTTGAATGGCCTCTCACCTGTGTGAATCCTTTGATGGATGTAAAGATGAGACTTTAGAGTGAAACATTACCACACTCGGTACACTTGTATGGTCGCTCCCTCGAATGGAACTTACGATGATACAACAGTGTTGAGGTATGCGCAAAGCTTTTGTCACACTCCGTACAATGGTACAGACGCTCCCCAGTATGGATTCTCTGATGGCTGTTCAGATGTGCCTTCAGAGTGAAGCTTATCTCGCACTCCGTACACTGGTGAAATCTCTTGCCATTATGGATCGTCTGATGCTGGCACAGTGATGAGCTCTGAGTGAAGCTTTTCTCACATTGCACACATTGGTAAAGTCGCTCCCCACTATGGATCTTCATGTGGCTGTAAAGATTTGACTTCAGTGTGAAACTTTTATCACACGCTGTACATTGGTATGGTCGTTCCCCAGTATGGATTCTCAGGTGGCTGTTTAGATTTGACTTCACAGTGAAGCTTTTCTCAAATTCCGTACACTGGTAAAGTCGCTCCTCACTATGGCTCTTCTGATGGTGGTACAGTGATGAGCTCCGAGAGAAGCTTTTGTAACACTCCATACACTGATATGGTCTCTCCCGAGTATGGGTCTTCTGATGCTGGGACAGTGATGATCTATGAGTGAAGGTTTTCTCACACGCTTTACACTGGTACGATCGCTCCCCAGTATGGATCTTCTGATGCTGCTATAAACGTGACCTCCAAGTCAAGTATTTGTCACACTCAGTACATGTATAGGGTCTCTCAACTGTGTGGGATCTCTTGTGCATGATGAGATCGGGCCTGTTATTGAAGATCTCCCTACAGGTGCTGCAGGCAAATGCTTTCTCCTTCTTGTGAATTCTCATATGTGCCTGTTAGGCAGAATCCTGTGCAGTTCCCTCAGTTAGTGAGTCCCCACAGTCTAGCCCTTCTGACCGCATCCCCAACATGGAGCACACCCTCAGCTTTTCAGAGGAACAAATAAATGACATTATCCATGGCCCCACCTTATTCAACATGGAGGGGGCCCAAGCTCACCTAGATTCCACAGCCACAGGCGAAGACCTTCTTAATCTAAAATAGAAATGCTTCAGGACAGAGGTCCATGGCCACTTCCTCCGGGAGTATTTGAGAGTTAATATGGTGCCAGTAGGACTATTAATTAGAAACAAACCGGCATTATTCCTGGAGGACAAACTATACATGACAGACTTCAGCAAAATCGCTACCAAGTTGTCACGCCCCGATGTATTTTGAACACACCTCACAAAACACACTCTCCCCTGAAGACTTGCCAGCAAGGATTGGGACAAGGTCAACGACGCAGAGTTTTGCCATCTCAACACTGGTTTCCATTCAATCGATGGCAGTTGCCATGGAGACGCGCTACGAGCATTCTACAGCGTCTCCGTTGCCGGCAACTAAAAGCTCCTCCTCAACGTGCTCGATCACGTGACGGTTGACGGAGTCATGTGATCACCAGTCAGCGTTTAAAAGGGACGCGCTGACTACTTTCGACGCTTCACAGCTGATCCTGTTGGGCGTACTACGGATTTCGAACTAGTTGTGCTACTGGACCTCGGATTGAACTTTGGACTTCGATTTGGCTTTTTCCCTCTCGGTATAGTTGTTTTGGAACTTTGCCTCTACTGGATTTGACCATTGTTCTGTCCCTGGATTGCTATCGGATTATCCCTTGTCATGAACTATGTTCTTGGACCACTCTGATTGATCTACATTCCTGTCTTCCACGTCAGGTGGTGATTTAATCCATCCCGTCATCCTTGCTGGCTGCTTCTGACACATTTCCTTTATTAAGTCCTGACCAACTTCACAGGGTAAGCCTTGTTCCAGAATTATTATAGTCACCTGCAAACTTGGGGTTCTTTGTTTTGACCTAATCACGTGTTTTCCTTACAGCGGTCATCAGGGGCACCTTCCGGCATCTACAGGCATTCCTTGTTGCGACTGACGAAGATCACCACCTGTGGCCTCAAAGATCGCTTGGTGCAGTAACTTTCCTATCTGCCCGAGTGGTACTTGGGGACAGAGGTTCCATCGGCTACACGACCAGCAAGTCTTGACAGACTGTGAAGCCTATTTATTTTTTTTTGGTCGTTCAGACGATGGAACTTACTGCCGGGGACCCTGTGGCTGCTTTAATGCAAGCTGTTGCATCCCTTAGAACCGAAGTAGCGGCTGCTACTACCGCGATACATCATCGTTTAGACAATATCCAAAGTACCCGCAACCCTCTACCGGCAGATGCTGAATTCGGGGATTTGGCAACACCCCCACCAGTTCCCACTATACCTGCTACCCCACCTACTCCTGTGGTGTTACCTACACAGTTTCCATTGGCACCTCCAGAGAAATTTCAGGGTGATCCTAGAAAATATCGCACTTTCATTAATCAGTGCAAACTTCATTTTCTTTGCCGACCACTAGTGTTCCATGATTCCACTACAAAGGCAGCCTTTTTGTTATCCCATTTGACCGGGGTTGCAGCTACCTGGGCTAATCCTTTTCTTGAGAATAACCATCCAGCCCTTTATGATTTTGATCTTTTGGTAAGCGAATTGGCCAAAGTTTTTGACACCAGGTACAAAGCCCAGTCTCGGGATCTGGAGCTCTTGGAATTATCTCAGGGCAGACAAACCTTAATAGAATACATCACACGCTTTAATCAATTATCAGCTGAGACTTCATGGCCCGAAAATAAGAAAGCTGTAGTATTTTACAAAGGTTTGTGTAACACTATGAAGGACGCCCTTTCTGTAATACCTTCCCTTCCTGATGCTTATCCTGAACTAGTAGATTTAGTTCTTCAAGTAGACGCTCGAAAGACTGAACGTCGGGCGGAATCTGGCTTCTCAGGCAAATCCTTACCTTCTCCACCGGATAGTACAAGTGAACCCATGCAAATAGGTGGTCTACGAAGTCCCATCACTCAGACCGAAAGGGAGCGTCGGAGAACCGACAATGCATGCTTCTACTGTGGACTCAGTGGTCATTTTGTCAAAGAATGCCCAAGACGCCCAAAAAACAAATCCTCGGGTTTTCAGAAAGCTCGTCCTTGAATATGGGGGTCAAGACGAGCTTGATTCATAACCCCAGAGTTCCTACTTTTGGCCCAATAAGACCAGTGGTTGTTCAGGCAGTTCTTCAGCCTGATAGGGACTGTTCACACACAGTACATATAGTAATTGATTCAGGGGCCACTGGTTGTTTTATTGATATACCTTTGGCCAAAACATTGAACCTTCCTTTAATAACCAAGGCACATCCCGAACCAGTTCAAACAGTGGACGGTTCCTCTCTCGCTTCTGGTCCAATTAAACAACAAACTGCCCAGATGGACGTAGTAATTCAGGGAAACCATAAAGAACAATTGTCTTTTGATTTGATATCCACACCACAGTTTGGAATAATCCTAGGTCTTCCCTGGTTGAAAAAACATAATCCCCTCATAGACTGGGGTACAGGACAAGTTTCGTTTGAATCGGATATTTGCCAACATTTTTGTCTATCGGAAGGTGAAGCAAACAATCCTGCAAGAGCACTTGGGGCCCTACATTTAGCTCCTGATGAGGAGAACGGTACATTTGAAACAGCTCATACAGTGGGCGCCACATTGTCAGGGGTACCCCCAGAATATCATGACTTTCATTCAGTATTTGATAAAACATCAGCGGAGATACTGCCTCCTCACAGACCGTATGATTGTTCTATTGAACTAATCGATGGGGCATCGCTCCCCAAGGGACGCATATATTCATTATCACCATCTGAAGAAACGTCCCTTAAAGAATATATACATCATGCACTACAGTTAGGACATATCAGGCCTTCCTCATCACCCGTTGCCAGTCCCATTTTCTTTGTTCCTAAAAAAGAAGGCGATCTCCGTCCCTGTATAGACTATAGACGCCTGAATGCAATCACCATTAAGAATCGTTATCCTATTCCACTCATCTCTACCTTGTTGGACAAATTAACCAAGGCCTCCATCTATACCAAGTTGGACCTCAGGGGAGCATATAATTTGGTTCGTATGCGACCAGGAGATGAGTGGAAGACTGCATTCTGTTCTCGCCAAGGACTATATGAATACTTGGTGATGCCTTTTGGCCTTTGTAATGCCCCAGCCATTTTCCAACGACTGGTAAATGATATATTCAGTGATATTCTGGATGTTTATGTCGTAGCGTATTTGGACGACATATTGATATTCTCTCAAACATTAGCTGAACATGTCATTCATGTTAGAGAAGTACTCACAAGACTTAAGAGGAATTCCCTTTACGCTAAACCCGAGAAATGTCTGTTTCATACAGCCGAAGTCGAGTTTCTGGGTTTTCATATTTCACCGGGGGGATTAACAATGAATCAATCCAAAGTTCGAGCCATCACAAATTGGCCAGTACCTGTTAATCTGAAACAACTGCAATCTTTCCTAGGGTTCGCAAACTTTTATCGAAGATTCATTGCGAATTTTTCCTCCATGGTCGCACCATTAACTGCACTGACCAGTCCGTCAGTACCGTTTCTCTGGACTGATGCACATCAAACAGCTTTTGACTCCCTTAAAACCTCGTTCACCACGGCCCCAGTTCTGCAGCACCCAGACCCAGAGCTTCCGTATATAGTAGAAGCAGATGCTTCTTCCTTTGGTTTAGGGGCCGTTCTATCCCAGCCTTGTCCTACTACCGGAGCATTACACCCGGTGGCCTATCATTCCAGGAAGTTCACACCTACTGAGATTCATTATACGGTCACTGAAAAGGAACTATTGGCCATTAGAGACGCATTGTTGGTATGGAGACACCATCTTTTGGGCGCAAGACATCAGACTGTCGTTTACACAGACCATAAAAATTTACAAGATCTAGCATCCCTGAAATGCGTCAATAGTAGGCAAGTTCGTTGGCACCTCTTTTTTTCTGCATACGATTTCATCGTCAAACACAGACCTGGTTTGTCTCATGGTAAAGCTGATGCCTTGTCCCGTTCACCTGGGGGAATACCTCTCCCTTCATATCCTGATACTCTGCTAGGGAAAGGCCATATTGTTTGTACCTGTACTCCATCTCCTCCTATGTTAAAGGTCATACGCCAATGGGTTAGACAACATCCTCAAGTATTGGATGATTGGGATACCGTTATGCAGGATGGATTGCCTTTCGTTCAAGGAAAATTGTTTCTCCCTACCAGTGACTCTCGTAACCAAGCCTTAGAATGGTCACATAATGCTCCAATCAATGGTCATCCAGGTCAGCGACGTACTCTAGACTTGTTGAAACGCTGGTGTTGGTGGCCATCGATGCGACGAGATGTGGAGACATACGTCAACACCTGTTCTATATGTGGACAATGCAAGACCCGGAAAGGTCGTCCATTAGGGTTGTTACATCCTTTGCCCATACCCCCGAAACCATGGCATACTGTATCCATGGACCTAATAACCGATCTACCGCGAGTACGAGGCTATGACACAATTTGGGTGGTTGTTGATTCATATACTAAAATGGCCCGTTTCCTACCATGTAAAGGCATTCCTACTGCTCCCTCATTAGCCCGTATGTTTTTTGAATCAGTTTTTTGTCTGTTCGGGTTACCGAATGTCATTGTATCAGACAGGGGATCCCAATTCACCTCACGCTTCTGGTTGGCCCTTACCAAACTGCTAGGTATAGATGCTCGTTTTTCATCGGCATATCATCCCGAAAGCGATGGGCAAACTGAGAGAGTTAACCAGGTCCTGGAGCAGTTTTTGAGGTGTCTAACTTTGCAATTCCAGAACACCTGGTTAGACTCTCTTCACTTTGCAGAATTTGCCTACAACAACGCCCTGCATTCGGCCACTGGTTTTTCTCCGTTTTTTTCACTCTATGGCCAACATCCTCGTACTTTGCCCTTTCCTGACTTGAATCCTGTCAATGTCCCTGTATCAAGTATCAGTACCCCTGCGGCAAATGATTGTGTCAGAGATATCGCATCCGTTCATGCACAAACCCTTGTCCATCTCCAAGAGGCCCAGGCGTCTATGAGTGCTGCCGCTAACAAAAAAAGAAAAGAGGCCCCGTCATATAAACCAGGCGAACGGGTTTGGTTGTCTACACGGCATCTCCACATACCGGGGTGTCGTAAACTGCTGCCCCGTTTCGTCGGCCCGTATAAAGTTTCTAAAGTTCTGAACCCGGTGGTCTATAGACTAGCCGTCCCCACTTCTTGGAAGTTACACCCCGTTTTTCACACTTCTCTCCTTAAACCTTGTACTGTTGATACACGCATTTCTTCTGCCCCTGGCCCTGTTACTGTGGTTTCTAGGGAGGATTATGAAGTGAGCTCTATTCTGGGATCCCGGATAGTCAGGGGAAAGTTACAGTATTTGGTAGACTGGTTGGGTTACGGTCCTGAGGAGAGGTCCTGGGTCCCGTCCTCTGATGTCCATGCCCCGTTATTGGTGTCTAGGTTCCATCGGGAAAACCCTTCCAGCCCACGGGGTCGTGGGCCTTTGAGGGGGGGCTCTGTCACGCCCCGATGTATTTTGAACACACCTCACAAAACACACTCTCCCCTGAAGACTTGCCAGCAAGGATTGGGACAAGGTCAACGACGCAGAGTTTTGCCATCTCAACACTGGTTTCCATTCAATCGATGGCAGTTGCCATGGAGACGCGCTACGAGCATTCTACAGCGTCTCCGTTGCCGGCAACTAAAAGCTCCTCCTCAACGTGCTCGATCACGTGACGGTTGACGGAGTCATGTGATCACCAGTCAGCGTTTAAAAGGGACGCGCTGACTACTTTCGACGCTTCACAGCTGATCCTGTTGGGCGTACTACGGATTTCGAACTAGTTGTGCTACTGGACCTCGGATTGAACTTTGGACTTCGATTTGGCTTTTTCCCTCTCGGTATAGTTGTTTTGGAACTTTGCCTCTACTGGATTTGACCATTGTTCTGTCCCTGGATTGCTATCGGATTATCCCTTGTCATGAACTATGTTCTTGGACCACTCTGATTGATCTACGTTCCTGTCTTCCACGTCAGGTGGTGATTTAATCCATCCCGTCATCCTTGCTGGCTGCTTCTGACACATTTCCTTTATTAAGTCCTGACCAACTTCACAGGGTAAGCCTTGTTCCAGAATTATTATAGTCACCTGCAAACTTGGGGTTCTTTGTTTTGACCTAATCACGTGTTTTCCTTACAGCGGTCATCAGGGGCACCTTCCGGCATCTACAGGCATTCCTTGTTGCGACTGACGAAGATCACCACCTGTGGCCTCAAAGATCGCTCGGTGCAGTAACTTTCCTATCTGCCCGAGTGGTACTTGGGGACAGAGGTTCCATCGGCTACACGACCAGCAAGTCTTGACACAAGTGCAGCAGAGATCTCATGGCATTGACAATCACCACAGCCAAAAGAATTCACACACAAATTCTCATAGACCTTAAAACAGAAGAAACTAAATTCATTTTGGATGACACCATATCGAATGCCAGAGAAAAACTGAAAGAAATTGAGAAAACATTCAACACCTTTATGGCTTCCACCTTAGAGAAAAAACACAAAAAACTAGCTAAAGACATAAAAAACTTCAAACTGGAAGCAGTATATCCATATCTTGCTGACGATTACAAGGACAAAAAAGAAAAGGAAAGAACAGCAAGACAAGGAGGCCTCAATAGGAGTCGAGGAAAGGGAGTTTCATTTTCAGGAGCTTCCAGCTCTGACTCATCATCAGATGATCAATCCCAGTCTAGAGAAAGGAACCCACACATGGGCCAATTCCAACAACCACCGCAAATGTTGCCTTTTTTAGGGCAAGGGGGCCCCAGAGGAGGCTACCGGGGACCCCCACCACCACAAATGCAAATGCCATTCTTCAGCTACCCTCAGTGGAACCGCCCCAGCAGGGGCAGGAGAGGCAACAGGAGACGTTGAATACCATTCCGATCTTTAATCTGTCAGGCTGCCCCCTCACACAAGATGAAACTGCATTACTAGCCAAAGGCTTATCATTTGTACCTACAAACAACACGGATTGGTTTAAAATTGACGGGGAATTTCAAAACTTCTTCCGTTCCATTCGGAGAAAGATTTACTTCATGGACCAAGACGTCACCCAGACCACAGAAGACACTGGTCTCAGACTTAAATCCAACTTTAATCCCAGAGACAACCAATTACCCTCCTCAATTCTTACCTTTGAAAAGTGCATCACATCAGAAATCAAGAAACTCCAAAAAACACAACACAAGAGAAAAAACCTCACTAAGGGAGAACGCCAAGCCCTTAAAGCACTTGCCAATAATGATAATTTGATTATAAAAGCGGCAGATAAAGGGGGCGGCATAGTGATTCAGAACATGGAGCAATAGCAATATGACAACATAGTGAAGGCACTTCTAGATGATGAAAACAATTACAAAAAACTGCAAAAAGACCCGACCAGCATCATCAAAGTCAAGATACAAGAAATAACCAAATTCGCATTGGAAAGAGAGTGGATCTCGGAGAAAGAAGAGGCCTTCCTCAACACGACAGAGGGAAGAACCCCTGCTTTTTATGCGCTACCGAAGATTCATAAAAACAGCACTACGCCACCAGGGAGACCTATAGTGTCCGGCTGCGGCTCCATTTTGAAGCCCATCTGTCAATTTATAGACTACTTTCTTAAACCACTCTGCCAACAAACAGCCTCCTACCTTAAATATACCATGATGACCATTACAGTCTTTGAAAAACAACCTTTCCATAACATCAGGAACCAACTAGTCACGATGGACATCAAAAGTCTTTATACAGGCATTCTGCAAAACCAAGCAATTGAATGCATTAGGCGTCACCTAACTCTACATATGACACAAAGGAGAGTGCCCATAAACTTCATTGTAGAACTGTTAGAACTAGCACTCACAAACAATTTCTTCAGTTTGAACGAGTCATTCTACCTATAAGTCTGCGGCACCGCCATGGGCGCGGCGTTTGCCCCCAGTATGGCAATAATATACATGGCCGAGTATGAACAAAGCTTCATCCTCAATGACAACAACCCATTTAAGGCAAACATTTTTTCATGGCGTAGATATATAGATGATATCATCTTTATCTAGGAAGGAGAGAACAGCGAACTACAGAACTTCTTCACATGGATTAACGGAAGATCAGAAGACATACAATTCACCATGGAACATAACAACATGAGTATTCATTTCTTGGATCTTAAAATCAGTGCTGACAACAACCAGCTGAAATGTTCTATTTTCAAAAAAGAAACAGACAGAAATACTATCCTCCATTACAATAGCCACCATCCCAAAAACCTACGCAATAATCTGCCCTACGGACAATTCCTCAGAATACGTAGGAACTTTACCAGCACAGAAGAATTTAAGTTTCACGCTAATCTTCTTCAACAGAAACTGGTTACAAGGGGCTACCCGAAAGAAATTGCTCAAAAACACCATGAAGAGGGCCCGCTACACTCCCCGAGAAATGCTGGTAACTCCCAAAACGCATGACCCAGGGACAGAGAATATACTGGCCTGCATCTCGACGTTTGGAGCCAACACCTCGCAATTCAGACACATGATCAAAAAGTACTGGCCCATTGTTCAACTCAGTCTACCCGATGAACCGTTGCCCAGGATGGCCCTGAAAAGGAACAAGAACCTCAAAGATCTATTGACTCACGCCAGGTCCCGACGTAAGCCCACAAGATCCACACTATGGAATATGCGGGAAATCAGAGGGCACCATCCATGTGGTACGTGTCAGGCATGCAACCAGACGAAAAAAATGAAATCCTTTCAAATAGGAGACAAAGAATGGGAGCTCCGCCAATTCACCAATTGTAAAACTACCAACGTGATCTACCTTATTGAATGTACCTGCAAACTCAGATATGTAGGTCAAACATCCAGACCGGTACATAAAAGAATTAGTGAGCACAAATCGAGGATCAGGTGTAAAATAAACACTGCACCCTTGGTATCTCACTTCATGGAACTACAACATCCCCATGACTCATTCAAATGGTGGGTGATTGACCAAGTCAAAGGTACCACCAATATTGCTAATTCGCTGAATTACAAGGAATCCTGGTGGATTTTTAAACTTGACACCTTGACCTCTGGTCTTAAAGAGGCAGCCCCCATGGACTACCAAACCACCACCTGAGGACACCTAGCCGCGCCTCTCTGTCCTTCTATGCTTACCTTGATGCAGCAACTTGTCCACTGCCAGCCGAGGCAGACCACACACATCACCATTCAGCAGGACCTGACCCTCCGTGTCATTTCCCCAGCACACAGTGTGTGTGCCATCTGCCGAAGTCCCATTTAGCAGGCCCCCATAAACAATAGTGGTCATAGGTCTCTCTGCCACCACATTCTCCTCATCCTTGGGCCACAGGCCTTTCTATGTGTCCAATTACAGCCCGGAGCGTACGCGCCGCTGGCTTCCTAAGCCCCTCGGTTGCCACGGATGCCATCCCCCGGCGACCGCATACGCAGGCGCGAGGGAGCAACACCCACTCGCGAAGCTCTGCGCATGCACGAAGCACAATACGCTGATAGCGCACGCATGCGCACATATAGATGCCTCTACAGCAAAATTCCAGTACCTCACAGACTTTTGCCTGATACACAGCGCACGGCGATCTCGGACGAGCCGGCAACAAGCCTTTCCCCACTCAGGTGAGGATTTCTAGGCCCCCACGTAGGGCTGGTAGCTTGACTCTGTTACCATTATTTCCTGCATTTCTTTGATGCCAATTTTTGCTACCCCAGTACCCTGACTGTTGCCCCCCATTTTGCTATACCCTTTTACCACAGGGACTGGCATTCTGATTGAAACAAGGCACCCAGACACTCGAGTGGATGCCAGAGAAAAAATTTTGCACTGACTACATCTACAGAACTCACCCTGAACACTGCACCCCTACCAACCTCTGGAAGCACAGGAGTTCCCACACAGCTTCCGGGGACAGGTCAGTTGCTAGACTGCTAGGGCCCCCAGCCCCTCGCTATTTATTTTTATCAGCACTTCTCTAGTGCCATTTTAAACCTTCCCCCCAAACACTGTGACCCTTACAGAAACACTTGGTACCCTACTCCAAGTGGATCTCTCTTTTTCTCCTTTCCCCTCAGGGAGACCTGCACATATAAGGCCCCAGAAGAAGATTGAGAATCACTATCAATCGAAACGTCAGTGTTCCCCGTGGCACTTTGCATTAAGACCACAGCCAAGGAACACATTGAACTTTCTTTATTTCTTAAACAGACGTCGGACCAGTCTCTCTCGGTCTTGGACCAGCCCTGGCTGGCCATTATTATTTGAACCACTTAAACACAGAAGTGAAAATCATTTATCTATATTACTATATGCAAAGAATCCGATTTCAAATACAATATTCTACAGTATTGTAACCAAGAGTATGTGTTTGATATGAAGTAATATTGTACACACCTCTTACCCATTCTTTATAAACATAAGGAGTTTCTGCACATTATATTTGCAGTTATGTGAAAAGTTGAATCTGAAAAATGTTAACCTCTTCTTTTGTTTATACAACACAGTTCCAGACCAGTTTTTGACTGAATCATGTATTGTTAAAATCTTGGTGTTTTACTATGCTTTCCATGCTTTCCTCTTCACCTAAACATTTGATTCTAATTGAATGCTTGTTTTTACAAAATCTATAAGAAAAAGCCACTTGAGAAATAAAAAAGGCTACTATAAAAACCAAACGCGTTGATGGCCAGTTACTTCACTGGCTTGAAGATATTGGAAGAGTTCTAAAGAGTTCACAATGTCTGAGTAATCACTCTGTCCAATTCCTTTGTTTTCTGTTGCAGCTTAGATCCAAAAGAAGATCGTCTTGTGGCAGCTGAAAGCGATCAGGTAAGAATCTGTGTTATCCAACACTGTCTGGTAAAAGTTGCCAAGGTTAAACTTGCTGCTTTCTCTTTTCATGCAGGTGCGGCGAAAGGGGATTTGGCGTTCTGGTGATTAATACCTCCGGCGGTAAAATCAGGTAAATATATGATGGAAAGAAATTGTCCTTGTTTGCTCCCTTGGCTCACCTTGTCGTTTTTTCCTTGTTCCCCCTTAGGTGCTGGAATGCAGTACCAAGTGATGGAGACAGCGCCGGACCGTGGTGGTGCTGCAAGGAACGGTAGGTATGGAGCGGCGCTGCTGCTGGCGAAGCGACGCGTTTAAAATGAAGTCTTTTTCTGGTTCAAAGATGAGATGAATCTGAAATCAGGTAAGAAATCCAGTAATGTTCTTGTTCTAACCTTTCTTCTTCTTTCTCCTCCTTTCTAGGCGCTCTGGTCTCGAAGCGGGCGTGGCAGGATGCTGGATGCTAACTGCAGGCACGGTGAGCGTCACGCTGCAGGATGCAGAATAACGCAAAGCATGTGCTGCTCTTCGGGTGTGGTTTAAATAGCCTGCAAAGTAGTCCCAGGTAAGTACTCCTCCACAACCACGTATTCCTCCACGACCACGCCTAAGTAACAAAATAGTTCCCTAGGTAAAATAGTCCTTTCCAAGCCTCACAAGGGCTTGGATTCCTTGCAGCATGGTCTGCATCAAGTAAGTTTAAACATATGAACCTGGCACCTATGGCGCCAGGACTGATGTTCCATATGAGGCTGGTGCCGCAGGCGCCAGGACTGTACCCAGATGGCCCCTAACAGGGGTTGCTGGGCTTGCTCCAGATGACATGATGCCTGCTTCCTGGGTTGATGGACTCGGTCTGGATGCCCGGGGGCAGGCATCATGACAGCACTCCCCCCCAAGGCCCCTCCTAGAGTCGTTCCTCCCCTTGGCCCTTGTTTGTCTGGGAAATTCCGGTGGAATCTTCTCACCAACCTAGGTGCATGAACGTGGTCACTAGGTTCCCATGACCTTTCTTGTGGTCCGTAACCTTTCCAGTCGATTAAATAAAAAAGTCTTGACTTAACCATTTTGGAGTCCAGGATACTTTTTACTTCGAATTCGGGTTCCCCGTCTATCAGGACGGGCTCAGGTGGCTTGACTAGTCTTGTCCCAGGTTGTACTGGCTTCAGAAGTGACACATGGCAGACAGGGTGAATTCGCATACTAGCAGGTAATTCCAATTTGACGGCCACTGGGTTGATAATGGCCTTAACAGGGTAAGGTCCCAAATATCTAGGGTTAAAGGTCTGCTTTCCCTTTAGAGGTATGTGTCTTGTGGCCAACCAAACTTGATCCCCAATTTGGTATTGTGGAGCATCACTTCGATGCTGATCAGCATTTTTCTTGTACTTTTCTTTTGTACTTTTCTTTTGCCTGTTTCAAATGTTCAGTTGCTTCCTTGAAGGCTTGTGTAATAGTAGCGTGCAGATGGTTCACTGCGGGCATTTCTAAGTATTGAGGCGAGTCAAGTTCTGAGGTTCGGGGATGTTGCCCGTATATGGTATAAAAGGGGCTTTGTCCAGTTCCAGAATGTACAGAGTTATTGTATGCATATTCGGCAATCCATAGAATGTCCTTCCAATTACTTTCAGTCTGGTGTAACATACAACGCAGGTATTGTTCAAGAGTCTGGTTGGTCCTCTCCGTTTGACCATCGGTCTGGGGGTGGTGACTGGTTGACAACCTCACGTCGATTTGCGCTAATGGACAACATTTCTTCCAAAAATGTGAAATGAATTGACTACCTCGGTCAGAGACCAACACGGAGGGAAATCCATGTATTCGAACGATGTTCTTGAGAAACTCCTTGGCCAGAATTGAAGCAGAAGGTAATCCTTTTAAAGGAATAAAGTGGGCCATCTTGGAAAAAAGATCCACAATAACCAGAATGGTGTTAAATCCATTACATGGAGGTAGGTCTGTAATAAAGTCTAACGATAAGGTGTGCCATGGTGTAGGTGGAATATCCAAAGGTTGTAAAAGGCCAGCTGGCTTTTTCTTCTGACTTTTGTTTTGAGCGCAAATGCCACACGACATTACAAATGCCTTTACGTCTTTTCGCTAGGTAGGCCACCAGAATTGTCTCTTAATTTTAGCTTCAGTTTTCGCGATACCTGGGTGCCCTTCCATCAGGGTGTCATGATAATTGGAGACTAGTTCTTGTAGTTCCTGGAGTGGTAGAAATAGTCGTCCTTGATAATAAGGTAGGTCATTGATGACTGAGTAGTCTGAGCCTTTCTTTACCATCTCCTGCAGGGCTGTTGGATCGAAGAGTTGTTGGATCTTTACCTGAATATCCTCTAGTGTTTGTGAAGTAGTTATGCCAAGTATTCTTTGTTCTGAAATTATAGGCACCGGTTCCGGGTTCGAATATGCTTCTCCCATTCCTATTCGGGATAAGGCATCTGCCTTGCCATTTCTACAGCCTGGTCGATAAGTGATCACAAAATCAAACTCGGCAAAGAACAATGCCCATCGAAGTTGGCGAGACGATTGTGCCTTGGCTGTCTTTAAATACTGCAAGTTCCGGTGATCAGTGATTACAGTAATGGTATGCCTGGCGCCGAGAAGATAGTGCCGCCAAGCCTTGAAGGCAGATTTGATGGCTAATAACTCCTTATCGGTAACCGTATAGTTTAACTCGGGTGCCGAGAACTTTCTGGACCAAAATGCTACTGGGTGAAGTTGACCGGTTTCAGGATCCTTCTGGGACAGAACTGCTCCCATGGCTAGACTGGATGCGTCGGTTTCAACTATATATGGAAGGTCAGGGCGAGGATGCTTTAATACCGGTGCAGACGTGAATTTAGTTTTCAGTTCTTGGAAGGCATTCTCAGCTTCTTCAGTCCACAAGAAGCGTTTGTTTTTTTGCAAAAGTGCTGTGATAGGATGTACAACGTGCGAGAAATCTGGAATTAATCTGCGGTAGAAATTAGCAAACCCGAGCATGCTTTATACTCCTTTAACTGAACTGGGTGATGGCCACTTGAGAATGGCGTCCACCTTTCGAGAGTCCATTCAAACTCCTTTTGGAGTCAAGATAAATCCAAGAAATTCAACTTCTGTAGTATGAAAAACGCATTTTTCCAATTTTGCATATAACTTGTGCTGGCGTAGTTTCTCGAGGACTGCACGAACGTGCTCCACATGGTCTGATTCTGAAGAGGAGTACACTAGGATATCGTCTATGTATACAACAACACAGACATCAATGAGTTCACGAAGGACATCATTCATAAAGTACTGGAAGGCTGCTGGTGCATTGCACAACCCGAAGGGCATCACCTGGTATTCGAAAAATCCGTACTTCGTGCGAAAAGCAGTCTTCCATTCGTCGCCTTTCTTTACACGTACCAGATGATATGCCCCTCGAAGATCTAATTTTGTGTAGATGCAAGCGTCCTTTACTTGGTCCAGTAACTCGGGGATCGGAGGCAATGGGTATCGGTTTTTAACCGTGATCTGATTTAATGCGCGGTAGTCTATGCACGCTCTAAGGTCACCATCCTTTTTTGGCACAAAGAACAAAGCTGAAGATACAGGGGACTTGGATGGACGAATGAAGCCATTGGCAAGGTATTGGTCCAAGTATTGTCGTAGGTGAAGGTTCTCGGGTTCCGTAAGGGCGTAGCTCCTACTGCATGGAGGTTGTGCACCAGGGATGAGATCAATTTGACAGTCGTATGACCGGTGAGGTGGTAAGGTGCTTGCCTGCTCCTTTTGGAAAACATCCTGGAATTCCTGATATTCTTGAGGTAACTGCATGGCTGGAGTAGTGACGGTCGCCAGGTCCTTGTTCAAGGTTTGTTTTAGATAACAGGTATGTGCACAATCCGGGAAGGTTATTCTCTTTTCTCGCCAATCGATGCAAGGATTAAGTGTTTCCAACCGAGGTATCCCCAGTATTATTTGAAACTGCAGGGCTTTGATTAAATCAAACACAATCGTCTCTCGATGCCCCTCCTGACCCAATAGTGTCATCTCAGCGGTGGAATGGGTTACCGGCCCAGAGGCAATTTCAGTTCCATCGACTGTGGTGATGACATCTGAAGTGATCTTTTTGCAGAGAGGTAGATTCATCCTAGAAGCCAATTTGTGGTCCAAATAGTTTCCTATGGCCCCGCTACCAATGTATGCCCTCGCTGCGTGCATACGTGATGGCTGCCTTGGATCCATAATGACCATTGGTATGATGAAATGCGAGGTCTGAGTATCCTTCTTCAAGCTCGGCAAGCGGACCTCTACGCTTGTCGGGCGTGGTCGTTTCCTGAGTCAGGCTCCTTGTGGCTTTTATCAGCCGCTCCTACCATTTTCTTAGGTGGTTTTACAGGGCAATCCCATAGAAAATGTCCCGAAGTTCCACAGTATAGACATAATTGCATTTGCCGCCTCTTTTCCCTTTCCTTTTGCATCAAGGGTCCTTTAACTCCACCGATTTGCATGGGTTCAGAGGCCTCTGTTCCTTTGGGGTTAGCATTGGGTTTAACCAACACCCGGTTCTCGAACTTGGCTCGATCAGCCTTTCGATTTTGATCTAACTGGACCACTAAGTCTATGTATTCAGCACAGTCTTGCGGTGGGTTCACGACTTGAGCCAAAACATCTTTAAGTTCTCCTCGAAGGCCACAATGAAATAATGTAACCCTTTTTTCCTCGGGCCATACAGTTTCCACCACCAGCCTATTAAAGGTTGCGATGTAGGTTAGCAGATCCTGGTTACCCTGTCGTAGGGACAAAAGTTCGTTATCCAGGGCCTGTCCTTGGTAGTGTCGGGCAAATAGTCTTTCCATGCTCATTTGAAAACCCTGAAAATCCCGAAGAATAGGGTCATCCTGATTGACTAATGGGATTGACCAAGTGATGGAGGCAGCGCCGGACCGTGGTGGTGCTGCGAGGAACGGTAAGTATGGAGCGGCGCTGCTGCTGTCGAAGTGACGCGTTTAAAATGAAGTCTTTTTCTGGTTCAAAGATGAGTTGAATCCGAAATCAGGTAAGAAATCCAGTAATGTTCTTGTTCTAACCTTTCTTCTTCTTTCGCCTCCTTTCTAGGCGCTCTGGACTCGAAGTGGGCGTGGCAGGATGCTGGATGCTAACTGCAGGCACGGTGAGCATCACGCTGCAGGATGCAGAATAACGCAAAGCATGTGCTGCTCTTCGGGTGTGGTTTAAATAGCCTCCAAAGTAGTCCCAGGTAAGTATTCCTCCACAACCACGTATTCCTCCACGACCACGCCCAAGTAACAAAATAGTTCCCTAGGTAAAGTAGTCCCTTCCAAGCCTCACTAGGGCTTGGATTCCTTGCAGCATGGTCTGCATCAGGTAAGTTTAAACATATGAGCCTGGCGCCTATGGCGCCAGGACTGATATCCCAGATAGCCCCTAACTGGGGTTGCTGGGCTTGCTCCAGATGACATGATGCCTGCTTCCTGGGTTGATGGACTCGGTCTGGATGCCCGGGGGCAGGCATCATGACAGTGAGGCTTTACACGACACCCCACGCAGACCATTGTAAGGGAGGCCAGGCGGACAGAGTACCTTCAAAGTGGAGAGGATCCTCCAGCGGGGGCAGTTGTTCCTGGCAGTGGGTGCAAGTCTCTGCGTCATCCAGAAGAAGAGGTGATCTCGACATGGAGCAAAGCAGAAGGTCATTGCAATGCCAGGGAAGAAACCAGCCGCGGAGTTCTCCGATTAAAAGGTGCTACCCTTTTATTTGCGGTAGTGGTAAAGCGTGGTTATCCGGTTGCCGGGGTGCTTGGCACGGGCAATTTGACCACAGGACGGTCCAGGAAGGCGAAAAAGGGGCGAACTTGTTAACCCCACCAGATTAAGGGAAGAAGACTCGCCGGGATGGAGATCTCCTCTGTCGTCGGGAAGTGGTGAGTTCGGTTCAGCAGGGCTCCACCGGTGGTGTCGTCGTAGCAGTTCGGCTCAGCTTCTCCCTCATCGGATTCTTAGGTCCTATGGCGACTTTTAAAGTTCCAGTCCCAAAGGCCCTGCTTTTATGCAGAAATCCCCCATTCACTCAGCCTAGCTGTCAGTCACACATGCTAAGTGGTGAGTGGGGCAGCTCACCACTCGGCCAATCAGAGTGTAGTGCGACTTGGGTTGCCGAGGCAACGCAGTCCAGGGTGCCTAAACCCCCTCTACCCCTCCTAAGAAACCCAGACAGAGTGGCATTACTTGGAGGGCTTCTGTGGAGAAGCCTGCCAAAATAGTGGAACAAAGGGCTCACTCTTGGTTAGAGTCACAGAAGCGAACACACACACCATTTTGGAACCGAGTTCTGGCAAAAAATACCAACCGGTAAATTCATATTAAATAAACCGGCGGTATGTTCGAGGCTATGTTAAATATTGGTAGCCTCGAACAATGGGAAAATCCCATAGGAATATATTCGCGGCCGAATATAAAAAGTAGTATCCACTGCCACCAGCCAAAACTCGATCAGGGGGGAGAGACGTGCCCCCTCGAACAACAGACCCCGGGGCAATCGAATTGCCCCTACCAGTACGTCCACAATATGATGGTTTGTACTGGTTCTGTTCACAATTTAGGACTAGTAAAGCCAATGGTGACTTTACATGCCCTGGGAGACAGTAGTCAGTCCCAGGGTATGGAGCCTATGTTTGGGGGTCACTATGACACCCCTGTGTTACTGCACTCAGGGTGCTGTGTAACACACATACCAAAGACACATGAAACCCTATGGAGTAAAAGACCCCATAGCCCATAAACACATACAAAGTCAAAGGTACCTCTCAAATCATGCCTGAGAGTGGGAGTTAAAGAGTCTCACTCTCAGCAGGAGAAAAAATAAACCCCAAAAAATCCAGCAAAGCTGCTGGGGGACTCGCTAGGTTTGGGAAATTAGCCTTTACAGAGAATTCTCTCTAACAGTGCCAAGAGTCGGGAGTGTTTGATAAAGCACTGGTCGCAGTCTGTGCACCTTCCAGGGCTGATTCGCAGGCTCTCAGTTTTGGTAATGACTCCATTTTCTGGGTAAAGAAGCAGAGGTTCTAAATATTATTTTCTTTAATCGCACAGACTCGTACTCAATAGACCTAGCTTAGAGCTGTGACTTCTTGGCCCCGTTACCCAGTAATACACTGGGGAGATCATTTTTTTCTGTCAACCAAATTACTTTTAGCAATAGAAAATACAATCTTGAAAACTGAATAGAGTTCAGGTTTATAATCGAAAATAAGTTCTAATAAAAGAAACCATTTGAGCCTTCCCATATCCACAAATTAAAAATAGACAAACCATACTTGATGGGTGAATTCTGTAACCAAGTGTAGTGTGTCCATCACCTGCTCGGCAGTGCATTGCATTGTGGGATGAACAGAGAAGATTTTAGTACGAGTCCTACTGTCACCACTTGATGCAGAGTTTATCATGGACATTTTACAAGAATAAATATTGTTAAAGAAATGCGGAGCGAGCATTGTTTGGCTGTGGACTCCCAGCTGTCTTTGTCTGCTGGCCTTCTCCATGGGTAGGCCACGTCTCAGGATTACAAGCAGATACTCAGCGGCGTGCCAGCCCCTGCGTCACGCTAAACCAGCTAAAGAAGGCATTCTCATGTAGCAATGGGGAAGACTAGTTGCACTCCTCCCCATATCAGCAAGGTTTGCATCCAACGCTTCAGCTGTAGGTAGCAGTTCTACTTCCTGTACTCTGTTATGAACCTGCGACAGGCCACGTTATCCTGTTTCCATCATTGCTAACATGGCACCACTACCGCCCACTATGAGAGGCCGCGTGATCCTGTTACCATCATTGCTAACACGGCACCACTACCGCCCACTATGAGAGGCCGCGTGATCCTGTTACCATCATTGCTAACACGGCACCACTGCCGCCCACTATGAGAGGCCGCGTGATCCTGTTACCATCATTGCTAACACGGCACCACTACCGCCCACTATGAGAGGCCGCGTGATCCTGTTACCATCATTGCTAACACGGCACCACTACCGCCCACTATGAGAGGCCGCGTGATCCTGTTACCATCATTGCTAACACGGCACCACTGCCGCCCACTATGAGAGGCCGCGTGATCCTGTTACCATCATTGCTAACACGGCACCACTACCGCCCACTATGAGAGGCCGCGTGATCCTGTTACCATCATTGCTAACACGGCACCACTACCGCCCACTATGAGAGGCCGCGTGATCCTGTTACCATCATTGCTAACACGGCACCACTGCCGCCCACTATGAGAGGCCGCGTGATCCTGTTACCTTCATTGCTAACACGGCACCACTGCCGCCCACTATGAGAGGCCGCGTGATCCTGTTACCATCATTGCTAACACGGCACCACTGCCGCCCACTATGAGAGGCCGCGTGATCCTGTTACCATCATTGCTAACACGGCACCACTGCCGCCCACTATGAGAGGCTGCGTGATCCTGTTACCATCATTGCTAACACGGCACCACTGCCGCCCACTATGAGAGGCCGCGTGATCCTGTTACCATCATTGCTAACACGGCACCACTGCCGCCCACTATGAGAGGCCGCGTGATCCTGTTACCATCATTGCTAACACGGCACCACTGCCGCCCACTATGAGAGGCTGCGTGATCCTGTTACCATCATTGCTAACACGGCACCACTACCGCCCACTATTAGAGGCCGCTTGATCCTGTTTCCATCATTGCTAACATGGCACCACTACCGCCCACTATGAGAGGCTGCGTGATCCTGTTACCATCATTGCTAACATGGTACCGCTACCACCAGCTATGAGAGGCCGCTTTATCCTGTTTCGATAATTTCTAACATGGTACCACTAACTCCCGCTATGAAAGCCTGCTTTATCCTGTTTCCATCTTTGCTAACATGGCACCACTACCACCCGCTATGAGATGCTGCTTAATCCTCTTTCCATCATTGCTAACATGGCACCGCTACCACCTGCTATGAGAGGCCACTTGATCCTGTTTCCATCATTGCTAACATGGCACCGCTAGCACCCGCTATGAGAGACTAACATAGTACCACTACCGCCTGCTATGAGAGGCCGCTTGATCCTGTTTCCATCATTGCTAACATGGTACCCCTGCCGCCCGCTATGAGAGGCCGCTTGATCCTGTTTCCATCATTGCTAACATGGTACCTGTTAGGCAGAATCCAGTGCAGTTCCCTTAGGGAGTGCTACACCAGATTAGTACTACAGGTGAGAGCAATAAATCCCCTTTGGTATCAGTCTGTACCACAAAGATTTAGTTGGTAGCTGGGGCTGAGCAGTCAGACTTATCTCAAGAGGGAGATGAGCAGTATTCAGGGTTTACACAATAGGCCTATTAGGCTATGGGACATGGAAACACTGACCAAAGCTTTGTAGTTAAAAAGTAGATATATATATTTATTTTATACACCTCTATGAAAGCACATGCATCATCACAAGTATCAAGTAAGTTAAATTAAGTCAAGGAAAAATATACACACTCCCTATATGAATTGTAGACCAAGTGAACCAGAGTGAAAACTGAGCAAAACGGCACAGTGACAACTACACACAAGGGATCCTCTAACAATTCCTCACAAGGGAGGGAAAGCACAAGTTATTCAGAGATAGGTTCTTATACACCCTAACGATACTTCCCATCAGTTGTGAACCAGTTCAGCAAGACAGTGCATCAGTGTAAGCAAGACTTAAAATGAAAACTGAGCAAAATGGCATTTCACAATGATTATGCAGTGGGAAGAAAGAGTAGTTATAAGAAAGGGGTGCACCACACAGTTCGAATGGAGAATCAATCTCGAGAAGGCAGGTCTACCAAATGTGACCAGAGTCAGTAGGCCTGTGCCAGAGTTAGTGGTACAGGGCAAGGGCCCAGGAGCACAAATGTTCTCGTCGCTGCAGTCAAATCTTTGGTTAACGATGTTGTAAAGGTGGATGCAGAAAGCGAAAGACAATGTTGAGAGAGGGGCGGCCAACCCAACAGGTAGGTAAAGGATTTAAAACACCTCTAGCACTTACGCGAAGAAAGGGTGGCCTGGCGGAACAATGTGCCTTAATATAAAGAAGTGGCTCCTGCAGTGGCGGTTCCTGGTAGTTCCTGCAGTTCGGGTGATCCAGCAGAGGAAGAGAGGCTCTCGTCGTGGAGGAAGGTTCGAGTTACTGCACTACCCAGGGATGAAACCAGCCGCGGTGCTGCCTGACGAATAAAAGGTACGCTCCTTTAAATCGCGGTCCGGGTGGACTGGTGCCTGGCTATCCGGCCTCTGAGTACTGGGTACGGGAGATTCGACCAAGGCAGGTCCGGGAATGCGATTGGCAAACTGGTTGGCCCCACCAGCTCAAGGGAAGAAGGCTCTTGCAGATGAAGATCTTCTCTCGTCGTGTGGAGAAGAGTGGTGAGACGCTGCAGCAGGGCTTCACCGGTGGTTCAATCGTTGGAGATGTCTTTGGCTTCTCTCCTCTTTGGCTTCTTATTTCAAGTGGCGACGTCTTGCTCTTCCAGTCCTCAGGACCCTGCTTTTTATGCAAAAAGATCCCCATTCATACAGCTTAGCTGTCACTCACACAGTGGAGTGGTCATCTTGGCGGGAGACCCTCCAGCCTATCAGGATAGAGTGCGACATGGGTTGCTGAGGCAAGCCTGTCCAGGGGTCCTACTCCCCCTCCCACCCCAGACTCAGTGGCGCCGGAAGGAGGGCTTCTGGGCAGAAGCCCGCCAAACGGACGAACAAAGGATCCCCGAACTGGGTTAGGAGTTTAGAGAAAGACACGAGAAAGAATTCATATTAAAGTTCTGGCAAATAAAACCTACCGGAGCAAAGTTAATATTAAAATGCTTCGGCGTTATGTTAGAGGCTGTCAGAAAAAGTGGTAGCCTCGAACAATGGGGAAAATCCCATAGGAAAATATTTGCGGTCGAATATTTATGGTAGTAACCACTGCCACCAGCCAAAAACTTTTGAGAGAGGTACTGTAGGGTACCCTCTCGAAAATGAACATAGGGGAAAAACTATTAACCCCTTCCAGTACCTCCATAGTAAGATGGGTTGTACTGGTTTAGTTCATAGGATTCCACTAGTAAAGTCAATGGGGACTTTACATGCCCTGGGAGACAGTAGTCAGTCCCAGGGTATGGAGTCTATGTTTGGGAGTCGCTACGACACCCCTGTGTCACTGCATTGAGGGTGCTGTGTAACACATGTGAATAAAGATGGTTCCTGTGGGGTTGAGAAAATCCCATAAGCATTAAACACAAAAATAGCCTAGAACACACATAGCAAAAATGCCTAAGAGTGGGAAAAAGAGTCTCGCTCTTAGCAGGTAAAAAGAAACAAACCCTTCAAATCCAGCAAAGCTGCTGGGGGACTCTATAGGTAAGAGAAATTAGCCATAGAATGAGAATTCTCCCTAACAGTACCACTACCGCCTGCCATGAGAGGCCGCTTGATCCTGTTTCCATCATTGCTAACATGGTACCACTGCCGCCCGCTAAGAGAGGCCGCTTTATCCTCTTTCCATCATTGCTAACAAGGCACCACTACCGCCCACTATGAGAGGCTGCTTTTAGTTACTTTTAAGTCTCCAAGACTTTGAAGAACATTGCCATTGGGATTTAGTAGTTAAACAAACAGGGTGGGGGTCTTACTTCATTCAAATCTAACTTTATTTGAATTTAATCGATCAAACCATAATTGGTCAATTTTATAAATCCGCCTCCCGCACATTTTAGCAGACAAAATTGGCAGCCCCAGCTACTTACCGTAATTAGCATTTTAAATGTCCCAATACAGCATAGGATGGAAAGAACAGCTGGAACTTAGGCCCCTAGTATAATATTTTTGTAGATTGGCTTTTTGTACTCATTGGGCCTCATTACGAGGCTGGCGGTAACCCACCGGTGCCACTGGCGGTTTGCCGCCTACCCTGTAACACCGTTTCCGCCCACTGAGATACAGGTGCTACCGGGACATTACAAGTCATCAGGTGGCAGAAAATGTTGTGCCCCATTCCTGTGGAGCACGAAAGCACCAGCACCGTTGTCAGCAGTGCTTCCATGGCAACGCTGCCTACCAGGGCCGATACGCCCGGCAGGTCAGACCTGCCGGGCGCATCTGCTCCGTCAGGTAGAGTTGTAGTCTGCCGGTGCTGGTACGTTGCTACCAGCACCCTTGTTTGCGGACCGGCAGACTCGTAATGAGGCCCATTTAATCAATTGTTCATCTGCATAGTTTAAAAAAAACATGTGTATAGCTTCAGATTATTAAGTATCAAGACTTTCTATTTTGTTTTTTTGTTGGTATTGTTATCTATTTTGATGTCCTTGTATTGTATCTATTTATAACTATTTAGGCAATGGACTATTAATTTGCTAAGCACCAAGTACTGTATTTACAATATTGACTTTGTAACCACTATTGGTAATGACAAACTGGTTTTCTTTTAACTAATGAGGGTGGCCTCTATTATCTTGAAGCTTTAGAGATTACTAGTAACATATGACTTAAGAGGAAGGCTAAAATCTCACTTCCCGTGGCAACAAAGTCATCTTTAATTTAATTGCGGCCCCAGTCCAAGAGGCAAACATTTTATTGACGACACTGAGACCCATTTTGGTGGAATTGGTAATTCTATTGCATCCGACTTGAGACGGCAAATTGATCCACTTAATTTAGGAAATGGTTCTGCTCTAAATGATTTTCTAGCTCCTCATCTGTGTGAAACCAAAATAATTCTATTAGATTTGCCGCCAAACATAAACAACTGAAGCGTCCCAAGTATATCCTTGTAAAAAAGGCTGGAATAAATCTACGGGTGACCTGGATTTGCCGCAAGGTTTGAACAGCCAAGAGAATTTCATCATGTGGGCGGGCAGAACTTTTAAAGTTCTCACCGATATTATCTCAAGGTCTACAACACTTGAAGAAAAGCCTACTCTCCTACCCTTGAATCTCCCAGATACTGGTAAAGAACAGACCTGACCAATGCCCTTAGTAGCCGCCTCCTCCTCCTCCTCACCTGTATCTGCGTCGTCAGAAGATCCTTCGGAGAATATCGCTCTTCTTTGTCTCCCGGTGGTGTCAGGCTTTTTGTTGTGGACTTTAGGACAAGCCTCTCTGGAGGCCACCTTGCCTACTAGCTATATGCTCGGCAGTGGAACCTCCAGGGAGCTCACCCCACGACCAGGGAAAAGCGTAGCTGAAAAACCCTGGTATTGTTGTTTTAAGTCGCAGGTTCGGAAGTTGGGTGAAGAGACTTCTTGAAGTAGTACGTTGACGGACTACAACTCCAAGAATGCACTGGGTGTTTCCAAATGCTCGCTAAGTGTCCTTCTTGATTGTCTGAGTAGAAAAGCTCAGTGAGTGGTGTTGAGCATGTAAAAGAACAGGTGCTCGGCTGAGGCAGTATTCCAAAATGGGGAATACTGGAAAGAAGGAGTAGACACAGGCGCTCTGGTAGGAACGCACAGCAAACAAAGGCTCTAATAGAAAGGAAGCCGTCTGCGAACCGGCAGAGGAAGTAAGACTGAGGCAAAAGAAACACAGGAAGGCGAACGGAACAGGTGGGCAGACAGCGAGGAAAACATCAAAGAGGGGTATCAGAGAGGGAGAAGTCACTTACTGCAATAGGTGAGAATAGTAACACAGCGTGTAAACCCAAGGAAGTGAAAGGGTTGCAACGCACCGATGCAGCTGACCGACGCATACTTATACACGTCATGCGGTACGTTGCAAACACTAGCACGCTGCATTAGCTTCTGCTGACGGCTTAGCTCCTTTTCCATTTCCACCATAGTTTCCATGGTTGTTGTATCATGACAGAATCCAAGAAAGGGATTTTATTATACGAGTCTTTTAAGAGACATAAGAAGTTTACAATATTGTCAAAGCTAGAAGAAAAAGATGAAGGCGATGGTGGGAGGGGTCTTTCTGGTTCAAATAATGACCTTATTATTGATTTCCCCGCTGCCACGACCCGCCCGTTATAGCATCAACCCGCGCAGACTTCTAGCGAGCACGATATGTGTGAACCATCAATATCCGGCCAATTAGAAGCATTCACTTCAGAAGTTACGGCTTTGAAGATCGAATGAATGCCTTGTTGCCAAAATCTTTAAAATATAAGCTTGATCCAAAATTCTGAACCTACTGCACAAGTGACCAATTTACATCCTGATTATTTGAAAATTCAAATGCCCCTCCCGAAAGATACTACTAGTTGAAGGGCTGAAATCCACATAGTCACAGGAAGTAGGGATTCAATAACTACCCTGGGATTGTCAAGAAACCACCCATTTAGAAACATGGTAACTGCACTAGCAGTTATAGAAAGAGCTACAACACGCCCAATCAATCCATGAAACTACACTATGCCAGATATATAATAGAATTGAATTCTAAAGACACATGCAAGTCTTATGAAAGTTATACCACTCCTCCCACACTCCTCCTCCTATGCTACTGCCACTCCTCTTCTTCCCACACTACTTCTCCCACTGTGACTGCTCCCATACTACTACTCAGCCACCATCCTTGCCCCTGTACCGTCTCACAAGCCCACACACTTTACACTGCAGAACCACTATCACTCCTAAGCCAATGCCTCGCCTGATCCAAAACTCTCTCTTCTCCACAAGCTGCCTCTCCCTCCTTCCTGCTGCTGGTCTATTGATCACTATCCACTTCGTCCTTTGACCTTCCTCAACACATCCACACTTCCTGTCTCCTGTTCCCGTGTTTGTATATCCCACCTTTTGTGAGGGTTGGACAGTTGGCCCGATCCAATGGCCTTTCTTCCCCTCCCGTCCCCACCAGAGTCTCAGGGATTTGATTCCCGATGAATCTTCTTCCTCTGTGCATTCAGGAGGCAGAGAGACTGAGCTTAGATTCTACTGTGAAGCCCAGAAATTGGATGCCTCATGAAGATTTTAGGATAGACTTTTTGGAATGTATCCTTAATCCCTGGGCCTCAAGGAAAGAAACCGCCATCTTGAGATGCTCCATTAGTACCTAAGCATTGTGCGCCACTAGGAATATTTTGTTCAGATAAATGATTATTTATATTCCCCGAACTCTGAGGCATGCCATTACTGGCCTTAACAACCTTGTAAAACACCATGTGACTGAGGGCAGGCCAAACATGAGGGCTGAGAACTGCCACCTGGGGCCCTGTCAGAGAATCTGAAGATACTCCTGGTGGGCGGGTCAATGGGAACCACTAAGGCATCTGGCCATCCATTCTCCTTGAAGGTGGGAAGCCCTTAGCAGACTGATCGTTTCCATGGTGAATGGCGGTACACCGCAAAAACATTCAGTGCCGTCAGATTGATAACCAGGTGGTGTCCCTCATCCGCCTTTGGACCCAGGAATATTCAATGAAGGAACGTGAGCTGGTGGAACCACTTCCCCTTTCTGTATGACCTGCTGAACTTCCTGTTCCCAGCAACTGTTTGTCTGCGTCAACAGGAAAAACATGTTGACAACAGGGCAGGGGGAAGTAAAGCTATGTGGTACCCTGAAACTGTTTGAAGAAGCCAAGCATCTGAGATGAGGATGGGGCAATGGTGGCAGGAATGGGCAAGCTTGCCCCTCAAACCTCCCTGGGGAAAAACATGTAAACCTACATTCAATACCTGACCAGGGATGCGTACTGTTAGGGAGAATTCTCTGTTTAGGCTGAATTTCCTAACCTAGTGAGTCCCCCAGCAGCTTTGCTGGATTTTTGGGGTTTATTCTTTTCTCCTGCCAAGAGTGAGACTCTTTTACCCTCACTCTTGGACATGATTTGAGTGTGTTTCTTTGACTCTAGATGTGCTTAATGGGCTATGAGGTCTTTTACTCCATAGGGCTTCATGTGTTTTTGTGATGTGTGTTACACACCACCCTCAGTGCAGTAACACAGGGGTTTCATAGTGACTCCCCAACATAGACTCCATACCCTGGGACTGACTACTGTCTTCCAGGGCATGTAAAGTCACCATTGACTTTACTAGTCTCAAATTCTGAACAGAACCAGTACCAAACATCATATTGTGGACGTACTGGCCGGGGCAATTCGATTGCCCCGGGGTCTGTTAGTCGAGGGGGCACGTCTCCATCCCCCCTGATCGAGTTTTGGCTGGTGGCAGTGGATACTACTTTTTATATTCAACCACGAATATTTCTCTATGGGATTTTCCTATTGTTCGAGGCTACTAACTTTAATTATTTAATTCCAATAGCCTCGAACATACTGCCGTTTAATTATTTATTATTAATTCTCCGGTTGGTATTTTTTGCCAAAACTTGGTTCTAAAATGGCGTTTGTGTTCTCTTCTGTGACTCCAACCCAAGTCGAGCCCTTTGTTCCACTTTTTGGCGGGCTTCTCCACAGAAGCCCTCCAAAGTGGTGCCACTCTGTCTGGGGTACTTAGGAGGGGTGGAGGGGGATTTAGGCACCCTGGACTGATTTGCCTAGGCAACTCATGTCGCACTCCGTCCTGATTGGCCCAAGTGGTGAGCCGGCCGGCTCACCACTTAGCATGTTTGAATGACAGCTAGGCTGAGTGAATGGGGGTTTTCTGCATAAAAGCAAGGCTTTGGGGACTGGAACTTCAGAAGTCGCCACAGGACCTAAAGAATCCGAGGAGGGAGAAGCCGAGCCGACCTGCAACGACGACACCAACGGTGGAGCCCTGCTGAACCGTCTCACCACTTTTCCCGACGACAGAGGAGATCTCCCGCCGGAGAGTCTTCTTCCTTTGACTGATGGGGACAACCAGTTTCACCTTCTTTTCGCTTCCTGAAGCAGCTCGTGGCCGCCTTGCCTGTGCCAAGCACCCCGGCAACCGGGATACTATGTTTTTCTACTACCGCGAAACCAAGGGTGGTACCTTTAACCGGAAAACTCTGCGACTGGTTTCTTCCCTGGCAGGGGTCCGACCTTCAGCTTTCCTCCACGTCGAGATCTTCTCTTCCTCTGGACGACGCTGCGACTTGCACCCACTGCCAGGAACAACTGCCCCCGCTGGAGGATCCTTTCCATCTAAGGTACTGTGTTCCGCCTGGCTTCCCTTGCTACCGACTGTACGGGGTAGATTTCAAACCTGGGTTAGCCTGGGACAACCTGGCTAAACATTTCTAAGCCGCTCTAAACTCTTTCTGAACTCCCTGCAAGACATTTCTAAGCCTTTAGTAACTGTGCGATCTTGGCCGCATTGGTGTTCTGCTCTCTCTAAGAGTGGGCCTGGCCTATGGACCTTGGCTCCCCAGTAACCTTTTGACTTTTCTGCCTTGCTTAAGAGTTCCTAAGTACTAGTGTGGTGTGTTTTCCTTACTTCTGCCTTTTTCCCTCCCTTTTTCATTAACTTATTAGAGTACCATCTATAGTTAAGCGCTCACCTCTGTCTGGAAATAAGTGGTGTTAACTAAGGCTTGTCTAATAGGGTTTAAGGGAAGTCTATATATGAATAGTAACTGTGTTTGACGTGATTTACAATAATAGTGCTGGAGTGTTTCAAAAAGTGTGTGTTTTAAATAAATAATTATATACCTTGTTACCAAAGCTCTGGTCAGTGTTTGCTTGTGCTATTGTATCTGAGTGCCTATTGTGTATACTTTCCATACTGCCTAACTCTTCTTGAGGGAAGTCTGACTGCTCAGCCACAGCTAATAGGTAAATCTGGGTGGTACAGACTGCTACCAAGTGGGTTTACTGCCAACACCTGTAGTCTTAAATCTTTTGCAGTGGTCCCTAAGGGAACTGCACAGGTTTCTGCCTAACACGTACATCCCTATCCTCTTGCAGGTCTGCTTCTCCACTGGCTTCCTCTGTTTATTTGAATTGTATTGTACTAACTGGAGAGCAGCAGAGCACTACACAGAGTGTGGAAAGCCACCATGTGGGCTTGTAACAGTAGCACAGTACTGTGAGTCGGTATGCACATCCATTGGAATTAGACCTTCGCCAGGTGTTGATCAAAAAGCCATGTTCTGAGGATTTTGCAAAATTGGGGACTTGTGGGGGCATTCCGAGTTGACACCGGGATTGAGTTTCTGAGGGTGGGTCCTCTGTGAGGGAAGACGGCCTCTTGCCCACCTCTAGATGAGAGAACTGAATGGGCACGTCTGGTCGCACACGGGATGTGCCGAGGAAAAGTGGTTAGAGGATTGGCCCCTTCTTCCTACACTAGGAGCAGACACTCTCCTTAAGTTAAGTTAATTGGACTTTATGTAAATCCAAAAAAGCTCAAGAAATTGGTTAACAAACCATTAATGAATCTGTCTGCATGGGGCATCCGTGCTTCTTCGACCCTGCCTCCGAGCCAGACAACTCTGTAAACTTGGGGTCCATGTGCATTAGAAGAGTCTTCATGTGTTCTGCCGACACTCCTGTCAAGTACTGCCATGGCCGGTGCAGAACCATGTGCTACGCCATGCTCTCAGGGACCCGGAACATCCAACGCTTTATCTTGGCATGACCTCAAAGCCTTATCTATACCCTTTTTTGGGTCTTTCCCTTTTCTTGGGTACGAAGACTTCCGCGCAGTGATCTGTCTTAGGGATCTGCACTACTTTGTCTGGCAAGATTGGCCTAGGAAACTCTGAGTGCAACTTATTGCGTGCCTCCTTCCTCGTGGGCTTACTAACCCACTGTCCCTGAAGGTTAACATCCACCGAATACGGATGTTGAATACTTGCTGGATCAAAGAAAGGTTTTCCTAAAATATCCTTAAGCCGCGACTCAGCGGTAGCAAGCACTCTGCCCCATTCTTCTTCTTTCTCGTGGAAGGAGCATCTGATGTGAAGAGGACCTAAGGAGAGTACCCCTTCCTAGAGTGTAATTAGACTACTGAGGGCGGAGAGGGGTGCTAACTGGCATAGTTTCTCACTCCCTGTTTTCCCCGCCTGATTCTTGTTTGCCTCTGCAGCTTCCCCACTCCTCTCCATAATGTGCTTGGCTGGTATACCTTATCCTCCTGGGCACCTTGCTAGGCTAGTGCCTCAGTGTTAGGGAGAATTCTCTGTTTAGGCTGAATTTCCTAACCTAGTGAGTCCCCCAGTAGCTTTGCTGGGTTTTTGGGGTTTATTTTTTTCTCCTGCCAAGAGTAAGACTCTTTTTACCCTCACTCTTGGGCATGATTTGAGTGTCTTTCTTTGACTCTAGATGTGTTTAATGGGCTATGGGGTCTTTTACTCCATAGGGCTTCATGTGTTTTTGTGATATGGGTTACACAGCACCCTCAGTGCAGTAACACAGGGGTGTCATAGTGACCCCCAAACATAGACTCCATACCCTGGGACTGACTACTGTCTCCCAGGGCATGTAAAGTCACCATTGACTTTACTAGTCTCAAATTCTGAACAGAACCAGTACAAACCATCATATTGTGGACGTACTGGCCAGGGCAATTCAATTGCCCCGGGTCTGTTAGTCGAGGGGGCACGCCTCTGTCCCCTCTGATCGAGTTTTGGCTGGTGGCAGTGGATACTACTTTTTATATTCAACCGCGAATATATCTCTATGGGATTTTCCCATTGTTCGAGGCTACTACCTTTAATTATTTAATTCCGATAGCCTCGAACATACCGTCGGTTTATTTATTTAATATGAACTCACCGGTTGGTATTTTTTGCCAGAACTCGATTCTAAAATGGCGTTTGTGTTCTCTTCTGTGACTCCAACCCAAGTCGAGCCCTTTGTTCCACTTTTTGGCGGGCTTCTCCACAGAAGCCCTCCAAAGTGGTGCCACTCTGTCTGGGGTACTTAGGAGGGGTGGAGGGGGATTTAGGCACCCTGGACTGAGTTGCCTAGGCAACTCAAGTTGCACTCCGTCCTGATTGGCCCAAGTGGTGAGCCGGCCGGCTCACCACTTAGCATGTTTGAGTGACAGCTAGGCTGAGTGAATGGGGGTTTTCTGCATAAAAGCAGGGCTTTGGGGACTGGAACTTCAGAAGTCGCCACAGGACCTAAGAATCCGACGAGGGAGAAGCTGAGCCGACCTGCAACGACGACACCACCGGTGGAGCCCTGCTGAACCGTCTCACCACTTTTCCCGACGACAGAGGAGATCTCCCGCAGGAGAGTCTTCTTTCTTTGACTGGTGGGGATAACCAGTTTCACCTTCTTTTCGCCTTCTTGAAGCATCTCGTGGCTGCCTTGCCTGTGCCAAGCACCCCGGCAACCGGAATACCACGTTTTTCTACTACCGCGAAACCAAGGGTAGTACCTTTAACCGGAAAACTCTGTGGCTGGTTTCTTCCCTGGCAGTGCAACGACCTTCAGCTTTCCTCCATGTCGAGATCTTCTCTTCCTCTGGACGACTCTGTGACTTGCACCCGCTGCCAGGAACAACTGCCCCCGCTGGAGTATCCTTTCCACCTAAGGTACTGTGTTCCGCCTGGCTTCCCTTGCAACCGACTGTACGGGGTAGATTTAGCCCCCGGCTTTCGAACCTAGGTTAGCCTGGGACACCCTGGCTAAACTTTTCTAAGCCTAACTAAATCCTTTCCGAACTCCCTGCAAGACTTTCTAAGCCTGTTAGTTGTGTGATCTTGGTTGCATTTGTGCCCTGCTCTCTCTAAGAGTGGGCCTGGCCTATGACTTTGGCTCACCAGTAACTTTTGACTTTCCTGCCTTGCTCAAGTGTTCTGAAATATTAGTGTGGTGTATCTTCCTACATTCTGTCTTTTTCCCTCCCTTTTTCATTAACTTATTGGAGTGCCATTATAGTTAAGTGCTCACCTCTGTCTGGAAATAAGTGGTGTTAACTAAGACTTGTCTGATAAGGAATAAGGGATGTATATATATTAATGGTAACTGTGTTTTGAAGTGATTTACAATAATAGTGCTGGAGTGTTTCAATAAGTGTGTTTTTAAATAAATAATTATATACCTTGATACCAAAGCTCTGGTCAGTGTTTGCTTGTGCTACTGTATTATTGGCCCTATTGTGTATACTCTATATACTGCCTAACTCATCTTGAGGGAAGTCTGACTGCTCAGCCACAGCTACCAAGTAAATCTGTGTGGTACAGACTGCTACCAAGTGGGTTTACTGCTAACACCTGTAGTCTTAAATCGTTTGCAGTGGTCCCAAAGGGAACTGCACAGGTTTCTGCCTAACAGTCAGTGTAAACAGGTCTCTGTCTGAGGAATCTGGCAACTGAAGACAACATTCTTCAGCGGTCTCAGCTGCATCCTGGAAAAGCAACTTTCTGCTCATTACCATGAATGTTCTAAAGGAGTGGTGCATGTTACATCTCTGGTTTCAGGACATCAGGTCAGGTCAGGTCACAGGAAGTTGTATATGCCATGCCATAGGTAGGTGATGTGACTGTTCCATTCTGCTGCCCTCCTTCTGGGCATGGGTTCACTGCCTGGGGTTGTCTTTGAAGCCTATGACCGTGCATATGTTTCATATCAGTAATTCACGCAGCAAAGGGAAAAACAATCTTAATATAGATATCCCACTGACACAAAAGGTTATGATGCAGGCAAATACCCCCAGACGGGGCTACAAACGCTTCCCAGCAAGAGGTACTTTCAGTGATTCACTTTGGTCGCTGATCTCAAGTGAGAATTATAAAGCATCCGTTGGAAAGCATTGCTCATATGAGCATTGCAGTGAGCAGAAATAAAAGCTTAAGGGAACAACAAACCGAGCTAGAAAAGAGACAAGAAATGACGCGACAGGAAACAGCAAGATAAAGAAGCCAGGCTGGGTCCAATCATTAGTACCCCTAACCCAAGTGCACCACCATCTTAGGATACCCAACTGCACCACCATCCGAGGATACCCAACTGCACCACCATCTGGGGATACCCAACTGCACCACCATCCGAGGATACCCAACTGCACCACCATCCAAGGATACCCAACTGCACCACCATCGATACCCAACTGCATCACTATCCGAGGATACCCAACTGCACCACCATCTGGGGATACCCAACTGCACCACCATCCGAGGATACCCAACTGCACCACCATCCGAGGATACCCAACTGCACCACCATTGATACCCAACTGCATCACTATCCAAGGATACCCAACTGCACCACCATCTGGGGATACCCAACTGCACCACCATCCGAGGATACCCAACTGCACCACCATCCGAGGATACCCAACTGCACCACCATCTGGGGATACCCAACTGCACCACCATCTGAGGATACCCAACTGCACCACCATCCGAGGATACCCAACTGCATCACTATCCGAGGATACCCAACTGCACCACCATCTGAGGATACCCAATTGCACCACCATCTGAGGATACCCAACTGCACCACCATCCGAGGATACCCAACTGCACCACCATCTGGGGATACCCAACTGCACCACCATCCGAGGATACCCAACTGCACAACCTAATCACCTGGCATGCACGCTCAAGTCCTGCACCAGACCCCATCCCCTAAGAGCATGCTTCTTGCCACTCCTGTTCACTGACTACCAACCTTGAGGTGGAGTGGCCCTGATCTTCCCTGAGTGGGTCCCTGCTTCCATCATTCCGACTCAATCATACTCCTCTTTTGAATGCCTCGTCTGTAGGGTTGGGGTCTCCCCACTCTCACCCTTGCCACTATCTACAGACCCCCTGGCCCTATTCACCTCTTTCTTTCTGAATGGGCCGACCTTGTCTCAACCCACTCAACCTCTTCTTCCAAACTCCTCCTCCTTGGTGACTTCAACATCTACCTCAACTCTCTTAAATCTTCCATCTCTCAGTTCCGGGTCCTCTGTGAATCCCTCTCCCTCACTATTCTTTCTTCCGGCCCGATTCACTCTGCCAGCCACACTATCGATGCCCTCATCTCCTGCGACATCCCTTACTCTAATATGGTCACCTCACCCTCTCCTGGTCTGACCACTCTCTCCTTTCCTCCCACCTCGGGCCCATTGGCCCTCTTACCGAGCCGCTCCCTGCACTGCCAGCCTCCTTCGCCATCATCCGACCGATGAAGCAACTGTCAGTTGCTGCTTTTTTTGCCTCCACCATCACCCCCACCCCGTGCCCCCAACTCTCCCTCTGACTCTGTCATTGCTAACTGCACCTTGCCATCTTTAACACCCTTGACATCCTTGACCCTGCCATGAGGATCTGCCAATAACTGCCACCAAGACCAACAGCTGGTATGACTCTGATCTAGCATCTCTGAAATGGAAGTGCAGATTTGCTGAACGGAAGTGGCAGACCTTGGGTTTACCCTCTGACAAACTGGCCTGCTGCCTACTCCAAAGGGAATATCGCTTCTCCATCTGCTCCAAGAAGCAGGCCCACATCCAAGCCCGCATCTCTGGAGCCACTAACACAGCCAAACTTATCAAAATCTGCAAGGAACTCGCCAATCCACTTGCAGTCTCCACCTCTCTCCTTCCATCCCAGGCTCTCTGCACAGCCTTGGCCTCCCACTTCACATCCAAAACACAGGACATCCTGTCCTCACTCTCCTCTAGCCCATCTCCTCTCTCACGCCTGCTTCCCTGCCTCCAATGGCCCCCCTAACCCCCTCACTATCCTCATTCCTGCCCATAAGACTGGATAGGGTCTCTAAAGTGGTCCGCTCCATGAAGGCCTTCTCCAAACAGGTGCTCCCCTGCATCTCCAGAACCATCAAGGACACCATCTCCTCTCTCCCGCCGGGTCTTGCAGACTTCTGTAACCACTCCTTCACCATTGGCTCTTTCCCTCTATGTCTCAAGCACTCCCCTGTGCACCCGCTCCTAAAAAAAGTAATCTGCTGATCCCTCCTGTCCAGCTAACTATCACCCTATCTCTACTACCATTTTCCTGGGGGTAGTAGAGATAGGGCGATAGTTAGCCGGGAAGAGTTAGTCCTCCCCCAACTGACCCTCCACACTGATCCGGTTGGTTGCCTACATGACCACCAATCTGGATTCGGGCATCCAGGGACATGGGCACTGCTCTCCTGAAAACCTGTGAAACCATGCTTGCAAATCTTGACTCCAACTCTCCTGCTGTTCTGATTCTCCTCAATCTCTCCTCTGCCTTTGACATGGCCAACCATTCCATCCTCATTAAACGGCTCTGTGACACTCTCAGCATGACAGACCGGGCACTGAATAGGCTGACCTCCTTCCTCACTAACCTTCCTTGCAGCTGCAACTGGGCGCTTTCTCCTCCACCACCACCACCCTCTGTACCTGTGCATCTCCCAGGGCTCTATCCTATCGCCATGGCTCTTCAATATCTATCTCGCCCCTCTTACTCACCTGATCTCCTCCTTCTCTCCTCATTTCCAGTGTTATACCAATGACACACAGCTTTCCTTCAAACTTCCCTCTACTTACCTCTCTTCCTCCTCTCTAATCCCTGACTGTCTGTCCGCCATTCATGCATGGTGTGCAGCGAATGATCTCTGTCTCAATGCCAGTAAGACGGAAGTCCTCCTCATTGGGACACCTGTGCCCTTTTTTCCTCCTACCATCTGGCCACTCTCCTTGGGCTCTCTACCCCCACCATCTTGTGAGGCCAAAAACCTTGGGGTCATCTTCGACTCTGCTCTCTCCTTCACCCCTCACATCATGGACCTTACCAAGAAGTCCCTCTTCCAGCTCCACCTATTCAGAGGAATTCTTACTTTTCACACCTTCCCCCAGACGCTCACTGTCTCCAGAGATCTGATCCTTTCCAGGCTGGACTACTGTAACAGCACCTTTCCCAATCTCCCTCTTTACTCCCTTCACCCCCTCCAGCTAACCCAAAAGAAGGCTGCTAGACTTATCCTTGGCCTCAAGCCCAGAGACCACATCTCTCCAGCCCTAAAATCCCTCCACTGGCTCCCGGTGGTTGCAAGGATATTATTCAAGACCCTCTGCATCATCCACAAGGCCTTCTTGGGTCTGGGAACAGGCTATCTCTAATTTCCCTCCCTAAATACTCTTCTGCTAGAGCCCTACGCCCCTCTAAATCCAACTCTCTGACTGTCAAACGCTTCTCCGGGCAGAGAGTAAGGGCATGTCTTTCTCCTCGGCTGGTGCCTCCCTTTGTAACAGCCTCCATGCACCTCTCAGACTTGAGCCGGACCTCCTTCAGTTCCTGAAAATGCTAAAAACTCTTCGAATGGATTGTATCCTCCCACGTATTCCTCATCTTTGATATTTGATATCCAACTTCAGCTGCTTCGGAAAAAGAATTTCAGCAGAGGGCGCTGTGCATCAATGCAGTCGACTCGATGTCCCTCGAGGGCCTCCATATCGTGGATGATGTCATCGAAGGCATATATAGCACACGCCGCACCCATTGGCTTCAGTTCAGTTTTTCCACATAAGCTATTGCTTCGAGAAATATGGCGTGCTTCATTTGTTACTTCGCGATTTGTCTTCTTCTTCATCAACACCGACTACCCCAAAGACCGGGTTCAAGAAGTGTTGAGATTGTGACTCGACATTGTCATTAACCGAACCACACCGTATATGTCTATGGTGTCTCAGGGTGGAGGATAAGACCTTGGCGTACTCCAAGTGCCAGTCTATGACCGGAAAGGCTCTGAAGGAGCGAAAGGGGAAATTGATGGTAGGTAGAAACCCCAAAAAATCTCCATATCATGTGGGTGATATGCAAGAGGGGGTGTGTTATGTCACATGGGTGATATGCTCGAGGTGGTGGGTTATATCACATGGGTGATATGCTAGAGGTGGTGGGTTATGTCACGTGAGTGATATGCTAGAGGTGGTGGGTTATATGACGTGGGCGATATGCTAGAGGGGGGGTTATGTCATGTGGGTGATATGGTAGAGGTGGTGGGTTATATCACATGGGTGATATGCTAGAGGTGCTGGTTGGTTATATCACGTGGGTGATATGCTAGAGGTGGTGGGTTATATCACATGGGTGATATGCTTGAAGTCGTGGGTGATATGCTAGAGGTGGTGGGTAATGTCACGTGGGTGATATGCTAGAGATTGTGGGTTATATCCTGTGTGTGAGCAGAATTGTTCAGGTCTCGAATGGTGCTTGTGGGAGGAGAGAGGGCTTCTAACCGCAGCAGGAACCTCGATCAAAATGCCCCACATGTAAATGCCCTTTTGTAAGTGATAAAGTTGCCCAAATCTTAAATCTTAAAATCTGCCGCACACAAGACTGGCCGCAGCAGCCAGTCACATAAAATAGAAAGAGAGACTGTCCTTTCCCTTGAGATACTGGCAGAGAGGTGCATGCCCTAGAGGGGAGGCAATCTGAAGAACCCCCAAATGATGCACTTGACCAGGTAGCAGAAATACTGGAGCAATCTCCAAGTACATACACAAATGCACGGAACATTGTACGCAGTTAGCGTCAGAGCGATAAGCATTGGCAATCACGTGCACGTCATTTAGTGGTTCCCAACAGCTGCGCACATTGCAAAAAGGGGGTAGGGGATGGCCAAGATAAATAAAGAATGGTATGCTTGAGGTTTGAGAAACAGGGGAGCAGTTAGTCCACCAAGCCTTCCCCTGCCCTCTGAAGCACTCTCTCATGCACCCTCTTCTCAAGAAACCCACAACCGACCCCTCTTGCCTGGCTAACTATCGTCCGATCTCTATCACGCCTTTCCTGGGCAAACTCCTGGAAAAGCTGCCCATCTCCCAGCTTAATCTTCACACTGATTCTTTTGGTTGTCTCCATGACCATCAGTCTGGCTTCAGAGCTGCCAGAAGCATGGATGAATCCCTTCCTTAATGTCCACGCCCAATTGATTATTAATAGATCGGTTTCTTAAGGCAGGAATTTGAAGGATACGTTGGGGCACTTCTTCGACTACCTAAAAATATGCAGAGTGGGTGTACAGAGGGATAGAGCAGGGCTCACACCCTTTGATATAGCCATCTAATTAAGAAAAAAAGAACGTCTTAAAGATCGGGCAGCACCTATGAAACAAGCCCACCTAACTGAGTCAGTCCGAGCTGCTAACCTTACAGCATTGACCACCAAATAGAAAAATTAGTTCAGCAGCATCACACCTCCCTCCACAGTGCCACGGCAGCATTGCAGCTCCCTCCACAGTGCCACAGTAGCATTGCAGCTCCCTCCACAGTTCCACAGCATCATTGCAGCTCTCTCCACAGTGCCATGGCAGCATCGCAGCTCCCTCCACAGTGCCACGGGAGCATCGTAGCTCCCTCCACAGTGCCACACCAGCATCGCAGCTCCCTCCACAGTGTCACGGCCGCATTGCAGCTCCCTCCACAGTGTCATGGCAGCATCACAGCTCCCTCCACAGTACCACGGCAGCATTGCAGCTCCCTCCACAGTGCCATGGCAGCATTGCAGCTCCCTCCACAGTGCCACGGCAGCATCGCAGCTCCCTCCACAGTGCCACGCCAGCATCGCAGCTCCCTCCACAGTGCCACGGCAGCATTGCAGCTCCCTCCACAGTGCCACAGCAGCATTGCAGCTCCCTCCACAGTTCCACAGCATCATTGCAGCTCCCTCCACAGTGCCATGGCAGCATCGCAGCTCCCTCCACAGTGCCACGGCAGCATCGTAGCTCCATCCACAGTGCCACACCAGCATCGCAGCTCCCTACACAGTGCCACGGCAGCATTGCAGCTCCCTCCACAGTGCCATGGCAGCATTGCAGCTCCCTCCACAGTACCACGGCAGCATTGCAGCTCCCTCCACAGTGCCATGGCAGCATTGCAGCTCCCTCCACAATGCCACGGAAGCATCGCAGCTCCCTCCACAGTGCCATGGCAGCATCGCAGCTCCCTCCACAGTGCCAACCGGAAAAATATGTTTGAACTATTGCACACAAACAACAACAGAATGTTTTGTTCTTTTTTCAGGTCCTACTTAGCAGGTTCCTCGGTTCAGGAATTGAACCCCATCTCTGAAGTAACCTGGCTAACGTAAATGGGGTCCTTTTTTCATGATCCTTCGATAGGCCATTCTGCGATTAACATACAGTGCAGGGATTGGAGAGTGCTGGGATCCTACGAGGCCGAAGACATCGAAATAATAATAAAGAATCTAAAAACTGTGCTTGCATTCGGCCCCGATGTGATACCTAACGTGGTGTTTAAAGTGAACCCGCCAGCTCGGGCGGAAAACCTGGTCTTTTGGTTTTAAAAGATCTTAACATCGGGCGAGATTCCGGATAGTTGGAGGGAGTACATCTTGATTGATGTCTACAAGAGGGGAGACACAGAGGCCCCCTCCAACTACAGACTACTCACCATGCTTGATTCTTGTGCCAAAATATTTGCAACCAAATAAACGCATGGGTTGCAACCACCGGCCGCTTGCACAGATGTCAAACTGGCTTTCGCAGGGCCCACAGCACTATGCCCAACAACTGCGCTGTACAGTTTCTGCTTGCAGACACAATAGCCCGCAATCAAAGGATCTATATGTGCTTTATAGATTACTCTAGAGCTTTCGACACAGTCTCTCGAGTGAAGCTCTGGCACAAATTATCCCAGTTGGGTTTGGATCCGGTCCTTCTGCACTTTGTCAAGGCGCTGCACAGTGACACGCAGGTAGCTTATTACACTATCTCAGGAGGGCGTGCTTTCCAGGAAAATTAAAACCAATGTAGGTTTGAAACAGGGATGTGTGCTTGCACCACTGTTGTACAACCTTTATAGGTCGGACTTGGATACGCACCTGTTAGGAATTAGAACTTTCCCTCTGATAATTGGCAATGAGCCGGTACCCTGGCTAATGTATGCTGACGATACGATCCTTATGGATCGTACACAAATCGGCTTGCAACGTGCCACTAACGCATTGGGCGAATATGCCAGTATGAATGACTTGACCATAAACCCCCTCAAGACTAAGGTGTTGGTTCTGGGTAGCGGGATACAACTCCAGGACTCCTTTGCCCGGGCGTTAAATGGTGTACATTTAGGTGGGGGTGGTTACTACACCTACTTAGGAGTCCCCACCTGTTCTTTCCCGACTCGGGGGTTCTTTGGTGAGGGCATCTCGGGACACATACTTAAGAAGTGGTGCCTGATAAGATGCTTCGTGGCTGGTTCTGGTTGTAATAGTACAGAGGGCCTCATTAAATACACCAGACAAGCATTATCCCCGCTCTGACATACAGTCTCGAATTACTGTCCGAGGCCCATGTGCACTGGCTAGACAGGTTCAAGGAAGAGGCGTGCGGGGCACCTCGGTGACGATAGTTCTGGACCGCAAAGAGAAGATGAAGAACTGTGGCCCAGCAAGGGCGTCGAGTCGTCGGCGTCTCTGTGGTCTTTTAGGTGGCGGGAAACCCACCGGCAGATGCTCCTCTGCGCGTCGACGGTCGGGCCTTCTCCAGCGGGATAAAGCGGGCGACGATGCAGACCAGAGCGTCCGATGATCAAAGAAGTTCTTAGGCAAATGGGAGCACAGCGGCTCCGGTCGGCGACGGCGGTCGTCGACAGTGGCGGACAACAGTCCGGGTGCTTCTCTGTCTCCGGTCGGCAGCCTGTCGTAGGCCTGTCTACCAGGGAGCGTTGGCAAAGAGCAGCTGTGCACGATAGTCCCTCGTAGCTCGGGAAGAGGGTGCCTTACCAGGTCCTCTCTGGGTCAGTCCTTGGAGACACAGCAGCTTTCAGATTGTGAAGGAGAGCAACAGCAATTCTTCTCTTCCATCAGGGCTTCAAGGTCAAGCTTCAGTTACTCCAGTTACTCGGCGTAGTGGACTTCAGTTTCTGAACAATTTCCAGTGGTGAGAGGTCCCCAGATATACTATTCTGTCTCCCATCCACACTGCTAGGTCACACTCAGCAGTCAATCATCCAGAAGGGCATTCATGCAGTCAGTCAGCCAATCAGGCACACAGTGCATTCAGGCCATCCTCCTCCCGCTCAGACACTCACAACAAGGAATGTGGATTGGGACAAGTACCCAGCCATTCAACACTACACACTGCATTCAGGCTAGTTTCAGGCAGGGCTGTCTCAGTCTTTGTCTCTCATACCAGAAACCAGACAACCGCAACAAGAAGTGCATATTGGTCACCCACTCCATTCACCCAGGTCCCACCCACAGGAGGTACCCACAACATACAGTCACTGGGAAGGCTCCAGCTAGTCTGGCCGGGCCTTCACAACAACACCATATATGGCACTTTCACCCAACCGCCAGTCAGGGGGAAGGGACAGAGTCAGGGCTTCCCAGGACTTTGTGAAAACAAGGTAATAGGTAATAGAAAGCAAGAGGCCACAGTGGCCATTTTGTTTTCCATCCGGAATCAACTGATCCCAATGGCAGGGCCGGGGTATCCCAAAATGGAGGATACTCCGCGCACCTGTCAATTTCAGCATGGAGCTGCCACCAGCCCATACCCTGCTCTGCGGGCCACCCACAGGTGCCCAAAAACATACACTAGGGGCACAGGGTTGTACCCCCCACCCATGGGTGCCATAAGGGTATCCCACGGGTCCGTTCACCAAACCAAAAGAGAGAGAGCTGCACCGCCAGGAGTCCCACATGAACTCCTGCACGGAAAACACGACAGAACACACGATAAAAAGCAGTAAAGGACAAGGATACGGAGGCCCTGTCCCTCCGAAGCATTTCCAACATCACAGGGATGCAGTCAGTATGGACTTCTGCTTGGTAGCCAACAAGGCATACCTGTTTGTGGCTGTAGACGAGTTCAGCCGGTACCCTTAGGTCATACCGGTCCAGCACACGGACGTGACATCAGTCATCACTTCCCTTGAGAAAATGTTCACAGTCCACTACATACCCAATCAAATCAAGAGCGACAACAGGCCCTCATTCAAGGGACGAGATTTACGCAACTTTTTGGGACAGTTTGAAAATACAGCATCATCGGGTCACCAAGCAAATGGGGATGCTGAACGCTTCATGGCGTCGCTAAACGGAACAATACGCATCGCAAAGGAACAACAAGTCCTGTCATTGCCACAGATATGCAGACGCCCCACTCCTGGACCCATTTTAGTCCAGCTGCTCTCATGTTCGGGAGTCCCATACCAGTGGGGCTCCCCGATATACTCTAGCTGGACCATCCCAGAAGTAGACCATGAATGTGTGGAGGAGGACCAACCGACCCGGAACAACAGGGAAAGCCCAGCCTGTGGAATGCTCATTGCTACCAGCGGGCGAGGGCGATGACCAGTGATGCTGGGAAGGCATGTCTAAAAATAATGTCACAAGGCCCAACTCACCTGGAAGCGCACCTGTCTGCCATCAGTAAAGTCTATTTGATTGCCTCTTTAGGCTGCCATGTCAATATTTATTTATTTATTTTACATTTATAAAGCGCTCACACAGCCCGCAGGCATCGAGGCGCTGTTATAGGAATTGTTTGTTTTTCTTAGTTACGTATTTATAACGCGATTAAACACCCTGAGGTTTCTAAGCGCGGACCCGGGGATCGAACCTGTTGTTGCTTCGTGTCGTCTTGTTTCCAATAGGTCACAGTCCCTGGCTAATAACTATGTCCATCATTGCTGTGTATATGCAGCTGTTGTGTTCATCCACGAGTTGCTAAATGCACCTCAGACAGAAGAGAGAAATGAAGAGGGGATGCTCAGCAGTTTATGGAGTAGACAAAGGATTGTCTTGATACTTGAACCCACCACATCCTCACACAAAACACTAACACCAAATCAAAACACTTTCACACACCAGAGGCACTGGATCGTACCCATACGGTTACAACACACAAAGCCTCCCGCACAAACTCCCACATGCAAAACAACACACAGATGCCAGTTCCTGCTGGTTCTGAACCTATCCTCTCACCTTATCCTCACTAACCTCCCCACCCCCTCTCTTGCAGAGCCCCGCAAGCGCCTGGACACCTCCCCTGGGTGGTAGCAGTGGGCGGTGTAAATCAACGTAACATAACATAGCTTGCTGCAGTAGAGGAAGCACTCAGCGGTTACAGTGAGCTGGCTTCTCTCCTCCATAATGGGTGGCAGGTTGGTGTCCGGTCACCCATTAGGCTTTCCAGCTTCGGGAAAAATAACTCTGAAGCCATTTTCTGTAAATCCTGGCATATTAGTGCATGTAATACGTGTCACTTTGAATTCCTGCACACTGACTTATAAAAGCTTGGAATGTTTGATTATTCATACCTGACATCAGACATGGCAAGTTTCCCGACCAGATGGGTTAGATATTTTGCTCCAGAAAGAATTTCCCCATAGGATCGCATTGGGGTTTTCATTATTTTTGGTGGGAGCGACTACTGGAGGTTGTCTCCCTCTGCTGGAGACTGATGCGAGTGGCAGGAGACTTGGCATGCCTGTGACATTGAACTACTTGAGATCTCCATAAACTGTCACCATCTAACAAAGGCACGAATCTTATCATGGATAATGTACACAACATTCGCACATCAAACAATCACACTAAATAAGAGCTGAGATTCTGAGAGCAGAGGAGCTCTTTGGCGCTGTTCAGTGTCTTCGGCAGCCATTACTCTGCTGCTCATTAGAGACGCCTTGCCTTGTGAATGACGAAGGATTTCCCGGCCTGGAGTCCTGCGGTAAGAGCAGGTGGGATACTTTCTAACACCTGCAAGGCATTCCTGGGGATTTCTCAGATGCAACAGCTTGGAACCAAAGCTGCCCCTTTCTCTTCACTCTGGGGCCTGCATAGGATTCCTCTTCCAAACCTTAGGATGTGACCGGGGGTATAATGAGATTCCTGTGCCCGCGGCTTGAGAGCGACAGGGGCAGTTGCCACTTTGCTCCCATGAGGCCAGGAAGAATAAAACAAATGCATGATGGTAGTATGGGGGTGTTAAGCGGTTCCCCAAAACAGGCCATTGCGATTGCACCTAAAATATTGCTAAGGATGCCCGCTGCTGCGTGGACCACTCAGAACACAGACCCTATGGATCCTCCGAACATTAAGGTTCCACCGCCCTCTGCATACCCAACGCCTAGCAAGTGTGGGGTACCGCTCTCTGACACTGAGTCTCTGTATCCACTCCTATTCAGGCTTCACACCGTTCAGAACTCTGCTATGTGGGTCACCAGCATTGTAGGAACACTGTGCCATGATGTGTGTGATCTAAACAGCTCATGTAACCCTCCCCCGGCCGTCCCCAGTGCTGGCGTTATGCCGCTGAATCATAGCCCACACTCAGAAGTCTCTATTTGCTACTCCAAAATTGCTCATAGCCTGTCTCATGTTGCCACTTTCACTATCACGATGCCCCTTCAAACACCGGCTCTGAGAAAAATGCACTTGCCTTTGTTAACTGCCAGCAAGACATAGATCGTCCTCATTGGGACCCCTGCTCCCGCTTTCCCACTTTCACTCTGGTCAGCCCCCCTTGGTCCTGCGCCCTCACGCACCAGTGAGGCAAACAATCTGGGGTTCATCTTTGATTCCACTCTCTCCTTCTGCACCTCCAGAGCCACACAGGTCCCAGGCTGCCCCGCCAGTCCTCACACTTGTCCCCAGGCCTCTGCATTCTACTTACCACTACTGCACTTCTGGAATTCATTCCATGAGAGGGGCCACCTCTCTGTACTTAACCAGGGCCCTGCTGGACTGGGCGCACTTGTTCCCTCCTCCTTCCTCCCACTTCCTGTCTGTGTACTTACATTAACTCAGAACGTATTGGGCCTAGTTTGGCTGGCCTAGTATGCTAGTTTTTTGTATGTCCTTTCCTCCCCCCACTTATCACCTGTATGTTCTTCACCTTCACCCCCTTATCACCTAACTCTCTGTCATGCACTTGCACTATCTGAAACGTTGTTGGCCTAGCACGGTTGTTTAAGGATTGTAAGCCCTTCCCCTCTCCCCTTTCCCGCCTCCCCTCTTGTCTTGTATTCGCACCAGTAGTATTGCCGTCAGGCTTAGTTTGCGAGTTTTTTGTGCTAGATCATGCAGAAACTTCAAAGCCTAAGAATGACTCGGTATTCCCTTGTTCCTTTCCCGCCTTGAAGCCCTTTACTTGTGTATAAGCGCTTTACAGATAAGCAATTACAAGTAGAATTACAATTAAACTGCCCCAGAAAAGCGCCTATGTCACATGCCGCCTCTGGTTATGCCCCTGCACAGCCCACTGCCAGCATCCGCAATCTTTCCAATCTTGCACATAGTCCCATTCCAGCTGCTTCCTCTACTGACATTGTGCCCCTGAATGCCAACTTCCACAAAAATGCTTTTCACATTGCCAGATGTGCCAAAACCGATCCCAGCACTACCATGTTGATGCTTGTAATGACTTGGCACTGGATGCCTGCACTGCCTCTGCTATAGTCAAGACTAGCCCTCCAAAAAGCACCCTGATAAATGCCCCAGGGATTGATAATCCTCCCAGTACTACCCTCCAAGCCCTCCAACCTGATCTGCCTAAAAGGGTGCCGCTTGCCCACACAAACCAATCAAAACCTAAGGAACTGCAGCCCACTCCCTCAGAAAAGGATCCCTATCTGCACTGCACCTTACTCATGCCCTCGACATCTCTGACCTCCTCACCACTAGAAACCTCGATGCCTTTGCCATCCTCGAAAACAGACTCCATGATGCTCCGGGCCCAGTCCTTGCCCTGCCTTTCCCACCGGCTACCCGATATACTGAAAAGACAGGCCTAACGCTAGAGGTGGTGGGGTGGCCCTGGGGGCTAAAGACTCCCTCCCTATCAGACAGGTCAACACTTCCCTAGAAGAGAATTAAGACACCCTTCCCTCAAACTGTCCATGTGACCTACATACATCATTACTATCCACATAGTTTACTGCCCTCCTGTTCCTTCGCTAAGCTTCAACGAGAATCTCCTCCACATCTTGGGAGACAACATCAAGAACACCTCTAAAAATCATCCTTCTGGGAGATCTAAATCTGGGCCTCAATGATCTTGAAGACCTTCAGGCCTCTTCTGTGGCTAAATCCCTCGAAATGTTAGGGTTTAAGCACTGCATCAACAACCCCACCCACTCCAAGGGCTGAACACTGGATTTTGTCGCAGACCTTAACTGCCTGATCTTTGTTGGCTCCAACATTGCATGCCCTTGGTCGGACCACCATATTATCTACTTCTCTATCCCACACCCTAAGAAACCCAAGCTCACTGCCCTGCCACTACGTCTGGCGCTTGTCCATAGCTCACGCAAGCTCACAAAAGAAAGCATACTGCCCTTGCTGCACATGCCTAATCTTAAACCTCCATACTCTAATGAACCTATCATCCAAGCAAACCTGTTGTGACTGTTTGTACTTCTGAACTGACTTATCCTCCCGTTCCTCCACACTCTCCTCACCTGAACCTCCTGAGTTGTCTGTATCTAGTAGATTCCGCCGACTTAGGTAGTCTCTTCCCTTTTTTGGTAGCACTTGCCTGTCTCGGAGAGAAGCCACAGTGACAGCTGGCTGAACAGCCATCCCGGGACGCCTCCTCCGGGAGCAGGCCGGAAAATAAGGGAAAACCCACACGGGGGAAAAAAAACCTTAGCCGGGAGGTTGTAGACAGGTGAATGTCCAATGCAGAACTTGCTGGTCTGAAGAAGTGCCGAAATCCGCCGGGAAGATGAAGAGGAACACACTCCGGAGGTAGGGAGGATAACTGCAGTCGAGATTGAGGAAACCCTACTAGGTAGGGTACCGGCAGCTGTGGAGAAAAATGGGACTGCTGAACCACCAGGCCCCGAGAGCACGGCTTAGAGAGAAAGAAGAAGAGAAAAGGGAAAACTGGAGGACCGCTAACAGAGAGGGTAGCGGTAAAAGAGAAAAACAAGAGTCGCTGCCGAAGCAGCAACCGAGAGGGGCGAGGAAAAACCCCGGAAAATAGCCGAGAGAACGGCTGGAGGAGAAGGAAGAGGGAAAAAACCACTGCCAGAGGGGAAGGCAGAGTGAGAGAAGACAGGTAGGTAAAGCGATTTGCTAGGGGAGCGAATAAACCAGCCGGCACCAAGATCCGCAGTCGAGCAGGAGCGGGCAGCGGATAACTGGAGCCAAAAAGTAAACAGAGCGAAAGAACCAGGGGAGCTGGAGCGAGAACCAGCGAGGTTGAAACGCAGCGACTGCCGGGAGGAAGGAGAATTTAACTCCCGGCAGCCCTGCGGCAGGCCAATGGCCTATACCAGAAACAAAGAAGGGACTACAATCCCTATCTGCTGGTTCGCAGTCTCCAACGTGGAAGGAGCCGCCAACCGTGGTGGCGATTGCGGATGACAGTATGCCCTTCTCCCCACCTGGCCGCCCCGGGCTTCCCTGGGTAACGGCGGTGAAATTGGGCTAGCAGTCTTGGTGTGTGAACCTGAGAAGCCCTTTCCCAAGAGTCCTCCGACTCAGGGTAGCCCTTCCAGGACAAAAGGTATTCAAGACGCCCACGATAAAACCTGGAATCGTGGACACGAGATACCTCATACTCCTCCGACTCTGGAGAACTTGTCGGAGTAGACTTGGGAATGGGTCTGTGATGAAGATCAGGATAGTATGGCTTGAGAAGAGAAAAATGAAAAACAGGGTGAATGCGGCGAAGAGTGAACGGAAGCCTGATTCGATTAGCCATTGGATTCACCTTAGAGAGAATGGGAAAAGGCCCCAGAAATCGAGGAGATAATTTAGAAGGCCGTGTCCATCTGGGCAAAAACCGGGTGGATAGCCACACCTGATCACCGGGCTCCCAGGCCGGACAATCTTTGCGGTGTCGATCGGCACAGGATTTTGTCAGTTGACGGCTGGCCTCAAGACTCCGAATAGCGGAAGACTGAGCTTCTTTGATGTTTTCTAAGACTTCTTCCGCTGCCGGAGAGTTGGTGTACTCAGGAACATCTGGAAATACCGAACGGGGTGAACCCCATAAGTACAGAAGAAAGGAGAGAGTCCGGTGGCAGAATGTCTGGTGTTGTTATAAGAGAATTCTGCAGTAGGAAGTAACGAGACACAGTTGTCTTGATGTTGGGTGACATAGCACTGTAAGTATTGCTCCAGAGTAGCGTTGAGGCGTTCTGTCTGACCATTAGATTCCGGGTTAAAACCCGAAGACAGAGCCCTTTCGATGCCCAGCCGGTTGCACAAGACAGTCCAAAATTTTGAGATGTACTGGCTACCCCGATCGGAAATTATCTTATCGGGAAGACCGTGCAACTTGAAAATGTCCCGAGAAAAAACCTCTGCCATATTGGCAGCGGTGGGCAGACCTGGAAGAGGGGAGAAATGCGCCAGCTTAGAAAAGGCATCCACCGTAACCATAATGCAGGTACAAGCTTCAGAGACTGGTAGGTCAACAATGAAATCAGTGGAGATCAATCCCCATGGACGAACAGGGAGTTCGACCTGAGTCAACAGACCCAAAGGTTTCCCCGGGCGATACTTGGCTCTGGCACAAATCGGACAGGCTTTGACATAATCATAGGTCTCCTTCTTCGCGTTAGGCCAAAGAAAAGTTCTAGAGAGGAGCTCAAGAGTGTTATCGGCTCCTCTATGTCCAGCAGAGCGAGAGTCATGACTCCACTTCAGGATCTTAGAGCGTAGAGGACCCGTCGGAATGTACAATCTTCTTTTGTAGAAAAGCCAGCCCCCTTTCAATTGAAAAGGAGAGGTAGGGCTTAAGGACCGTCGAGGCATTTCTTGAACTAGGGCAGTCTTAACTTCTTGAAGGAAAGAACCGATGAAAGCCAGAATTTGATTGCGGTTAAACATGGACTCATTCTTGATGGCAGTGTGCTCTTTAGTGGAATCCTTGCGGGACAAGGCATCCGCCAAACTGTTCTGGGATCCAGGGATATATGTGACTTGGAAATCGAACTGAGCAAAAAGGTGCGCCCATCTAGCCTGCCTGGAATTCGAACACTCCAATTCTTGTAGAACCTTGAGATTCTTGTGATCGGTTCTGATCAGAAATTGATGTCTGGCTCCTAATAGCAGATGTCGCCACTCTTCACAGGCAAGTTTCATGGCCAATAGTTCCTTCTCTAGCACTGAATAGTTGAGCTGACTGGAAGAAAGAGTTTTAGATAAATACGCCACGGGATGTTCTACACCCTGAATGGTCTGGAGAAGAACAGCTCCTACCGCGACCGCCGAAGCATCCGTTTCCAGTTTAAATGGTCGTGTTTGATCTGGATGCTGGAGAATGGGAGCAGAACAAAAAAGGCTTTTAAGAAAACAGAAACTCTTTCCGGCCTCATGCCTCCTTTTTGAGCAGTCGTATAATGGGGTACACCACATCAGAAAAATTCTGAATGAATCGTCGGTAGTAGTTTGCTAGTCCCAAGAATCTTTCTTTTCAGACTGGGTAAGCGAGAACATTCGCCCAAATGGAACCAGAGCATTAGGTTCGAGATCAATTGAGCAGTCTTCTGGCCGATGTGGAGGTAGTCGAGCGTGAGGGTTCTCTTTGAATACCTCAGAGAATTCAGCACAAAAGTTGGGGAGAGTGTGAATTCCCACGTGATCATGTGAGAGAACCTTAACAGACTGTTGATCTTCTCTGGCTTCTGACGGAAGACAGTTGGCAGTACAGTAGGGGGAGCAAAAGCTCAGTTGGTTTTCGGTCCAATTGATGCGAGGGTTGTGCCTGCGAAGCCAAGGAATACCTAGAATAATGGGGAAATGAGCGGCCCTAATGATGTCGAATTGCAGGACCTCCGTGTGCTGGTTGATGACCAAAGAAAGCTGCTCTGTGGTATGAGTGATAAGTCTGGAAGATAAAGGTGTTCCATCGACTCCTTCCACCTTCTGACCTTCCTTCCGGGATATCCATGTTAGACCCATCTTATCTGCCCACAGAGTGTCCACAAAGTTGCCTGCTGCTCCGCAATCCAGCAAGGCCAAGGTTTCCACCGGTATACCCTTGAGGAGCAAGTGGACTGATAAGACCATCAGTCTGGAGTCATCTTGAGATTCTGAGGCCGACACAGAAAGAGTCACGTAGGGACGATGAAGATCTGAATTCCCCCGGACACCGGTCCCTATTGGCGCCGAGGGTAATCGTTTCCCGTCTTCTTCTCTGGCAATTCGGAGCAGTCTTTGAGGACATGTTGGTCAGAACCGCAATAAGCGCACAGACCTTTCTCTCTTCTTCGTCGTCTCTCGGCAGACGACAGAGGTGCTCTTGTGGCGCCGATTTGCATAGGTTCGTCAGCTGGGTTAGAAGAGAAGCGTCCAGAGGAAGAGTGTGAAGGAGGGTCCGCTGGAGTTCCCGATCCTCTTTGTTTCCGGCGTTCTGTCCTTCTCTCTTGGAGACGAAACTCGATGTGTAGAGCAGCAGCGAGAAGATCTGAAAAAGTGGGAGAGCGAGGAGATCTGGCTAACTCATCCTTGATCTCTTCTCTCAGACCCCTCCTGAAAATGGCATACTGTGCCTGTTCGGGCCACCCAGCCTCTGCCGCCAGTGTCTTGAAGGATGAGATGTAAGTCAAAACATCTAGAGTACCTTGCCTTACATCAAGTAAATCTTCGCTTGCGGTAAACGATAATTCAGGACGTTCAAAGGTCTGCTTTAATAGGTTCTGAAACCCAGAGAAGTCCTGCAGAATGGCATTACTACTTGTCACCAATGGTGTGGCCCAGGCCAAGGCATTCCCCGTCATGTTGGAGATAAGAAACCCCGCTCTGGCCTGGTCCGTAGAAAAAGTATGAGGTCTGAAGGTAAAGTAGATGGTACAGGCCTCCAGGAATTCCTTCACTCTTTTAGGTGAACCATCGAATTTTCCTGAAGTAAGAGCCATAGGGGGTAGTTCCGGAGGGTGTGAGGGTTCCCTGGCTGCCACCATCTGTTTAAGGAGGGCGTTCTCGGTCTTAACACCCTGTAATTCCAGCGACATTGCTTGGAAAGCCTTCCATAGCTCCTGGACTTGTTCTTCAGCTGACATCTTGATGACTCTAGGCGTTTCAATCTGTGACTGTTTGTACTTCTGAACTGACTTGTCCTCCCGTCCCTCCACACTCTCCTCACCTGAACCTCCTGAGTTGTCTGTATCTAGTAGATTCCGCCGACTTAGGTAGTCTCTTCCCTTTTTTGGTAGCACTTGCCTGTCTCGGAGAGAAGCCACAGTGACAGCTGGCTGAACAGCCGTCCCGGGACTCCTCCTCCAGGAGCAGGCCGGAAAATAAGGGAAAACCCACACGGGGGAAAAAACCCTTAGCCGGGAGGTTGTAGACAGGTGAATGTCCAATGAAGAACTTGCTGGTCTGAAGAAGTGCCGAAATCCGCCGGGAAGATGAAGAGGAACACACTCCGGAGGTAGGGAGGATAACTGCAGTCGAGATTGAGGAAATCCTACTAGGTAGGGTACCGGCAGCCGTGGAGAGAAATGGGACTGCTGAACCACCAGGCCCCGAGAGCACGGCCTAGAGAGAAAGAAGAAGAGAAAAGGGAAAACTGGAGGACCGCTAACAGAGAGGGTAGCGGTAAAAGAGAAAAACAAGAGTTGCCGCCGAAGCAGCAACCGAGAGGGGCGAGGAAAAACCCTGGGAAATAGCCGAGAGAACGGCTGGAGGAGAAGAAAGAGGAAAAAAACCACTGCCAGAGGGGAAGGCAGAGTGAGAGAAGACAGGTAGGTAAAGCGATTCGCTAGGGGAGCGAATAAACCAGCCGGCACCAAGATCCGCAGTCGAGCAGGAGCGGGCAGCGGATAACTGGAGCCAAAAAGTAAACAGAGCGAAAGAACCATGGGAGCTGGAGCGAGAACCAGCGAGGTTGAAATGCAGCGACTGCCGGGAGGAAGGAGAATTTAACTCCCGGCAGCCTTGCGGCCGGCCAATGGCCTATACCAGAAACAAAGAAGGGACTACAATCCCTATCTGCCGGTTCGCAGTCTCCAACGTGGAAGGAGTCGCCAACCGCGGTGGCGATTGCGGATGACACTTGTACACCTCGACACTAGCCAAGGCAGCAGACACGATTGCCCTGCGAACGTCACATAGAGCCAAACCCGTCAAACACTCGAACTCCTGGTTCAGCCCAGACCTTCTAAAATTCTGCAACCAAAAACGACGTGCCGCATCAACCATACACTGGGCATGCAGCAATCACCCATACATTGGGCATGCAGCAATCACCCATACACTGGGCATGCAGCAATCCACCATACACTGGGCATGCAGCAATCCACCATACACTGGGCATGCAGCAATGCACCATACACTGGGCATGCAGCAATCAACCATACACTGGGCATGCAGCAATCACCCATACACTGGGCATGCAGCAATCCACCATACACTGGGCATGCGGCAATCACCCATAAACTGGGCATGCGGCAATGCACCATACACTGGGCAAGCAGCAATCACCCATACACTGGGCAAGCAGCAATCAACCATACACTGGGCATGCAGCAATGCACCATACACTGGGCATGCAGCAATCACCCATACACTGGGCATGCAGCAATCAACAATACACTGGGCATGCAGCAATCACCCATACACTGGGCATGCAGCAATTCACCATACACTGGGCATGTAGCAATCACCCATACACTGGGCAAGCAGCAATCAACCATACACTGGGCATGCAGCAATGCACCATACACTGGGCATGCAGCAATCACCCATACACTGGGCATGCAGCAATCAACAATACACTGGGCATGCAGCAATCACCCATACACTGGGCATGCAGCAATCACCCATACACTGGGCATGCAGCAATGCACCATACACTGGGCATGCAGCAATCACCCATACACTGGGCATGTAGCAATCACCCATACACTGGGCAAGCAGCAATCAACCATACACTGGGCATGCAGCAATGCACCATACACTGGGCATGCAGCAATCACCCATACACTGGGCATGCAGCAATCAACCATACACTGGGCATGCAGCAATGCACCATACACTGGGCATGCAGCAATCACCCATACACTGGGCATGCAGCAATCAACCATACACTGGGCATGCAGCAATGCACCATACACTGGGCATGCAGCAATCACCCATACACTGGGCATGTAGCAATCACCCATACACTGGGCAAGCAGCAATCAACCATACACTGGGCATGCAGCAATCCACCATACACTGGGCATGCAGCAATCACCCATACACTGGGCATGCAGCAATCAATCATACACTGGGCATTCAGCAATCACCCATACACTGGGCATGCAGCAATCAACCAAACAATGGGCAAGCAGCAATCAATCATACACTGGGCATGCAGCAATCCACCATACACTGGGCATGCAGCAATCACCCATACACTGGGCATGCAGCAATCAACAATACACTGGGCATGCAGCAATTCACCATACACTGGGCATGTAGCAATCACCCATACACTGGGCAAGCAGCAATCAACAATACACTGGGCATGCAGCAATTCACCATACACTGGGCATGTAGCAATCACCCATATACTGGGCAAGCAGCAATCAACCATACACTGGGCATGCAGCAATGCACCATACACTGGGCATGCAGCAATCCACCATACACTGGGCATGCAGCAATCACCCATACACTGGGCATGCAGCAATCAATCATACACTGGGCATTCAGCAATCAACCATACACTGGGCATGCAGCAATCACCCATACACTGGGCAAGCAGCAATCAACCATACACTGGGCATGCAGCAATGCACCATACACTGGGCATGCAGCAATCACCCATACACTGGGCATGCAGCAATCACCCATACACTGGGCATGCAGCAATCAATCATACACTGGGCATTCAGCAATCAACCATACACTGGGCATGCAGCAATCACCCATACACTGGGCATGCAGCAATCCACCATACACTGGGCATGCAGCAATCCACCATACACTGGGCATGCGGCAATCACCCATAAACTGGGCATGCGGCAATGCACCATACACTGGGCATGCAGCAATCAACAATACACTGGGCATGCAGCAATCCACCATACACTGGGCATGCAGCAATCCACCATACACTGGGCAAGCAGCAATCAACCAAACACTGGGAATTCAGCAATCAACCATACACTGGGCATGCAGCAATGCACCATACACTGGGCATGCAGCAATCAATCATACACTGGGCATGCAGCAATCCGCCATACACTGGGCATGCAGCAATCACCCATACACTGGGCATGCAGCAATCCACCATACACTGGGCATGCGGCAATCACCCATACACTGGGCATGCGGCAATGCACCATACACTGGGCATGCAGCAATAAACCATACACTGGGCATGCAGCAATCAACCATACACTGGGCATGCAGCAATAAACCATACACTGGGCATGCAGCAATCACCCATACACTGGGCATGCAGCAATCAATCATACACTGGGCATGCAGCAATCAACCATACACTGGGCATGCAGCAATCACCCATACACTGGGCATGCAGCAATTGGGATTTCGCTCTGGCCATGGTACTAAATCTGCGCTGATGGACTTAAAAAACAGATGGATGATATTAGGGACAAAGGAAAGCCTGCCCTCCTCCTCCTACTGGATTGGTCAGCCGCTTTTGACTTGGTCGAGCATAAAACCCTTTGTCACCGCCTTACTACCTCGGCTAACTTCGCCTCAGAAGCCACTGCCTGGATTGCTTCCTTCCTAGAAGGAATATTCATGAAAGTGTTTGTGGAGAAAGCCAGCACTGCTCCTACCCCTATCCCTTGTGGAGTACCCCAAGGCTTTTGCATAACCCCGCATTATATAAAATTTTCACTAGACCTCTTTTTCACATCCTGCACTCCATCGGCATAGCCTACACCAACTATGCCGATAACACTCACATTCTCCTCCCACTCAGTAGTAATTATGCGAAAGATTCCAGTTCCCTCAATGCTGCATACTCCACTATCCAGGCCTTAATGGCGCCAAACCGCCTCTGTCTAAATGGGGATAAGACAGAAAGCCTTCTGGTAGGGCCTCTTGTGGTACTAACCAATCTCACTGATCAATACTCAGCATTCTAGGTTGACATCTTAGTCTCTGTCTCATCATCAGTGAAGACCCTCGTGCTTTACCTGGACTCGACCCCATCATTGTCCTGCCAGGTGAACACTAGCACCTCCTCTGCAGCCTATGCAACCAAACTACTCAATGCATCCAAACCCTTTCTGTCCACCAATGGTTTCCTCACCATAGCTCGTGCAGTCATTGGTTCGAGGCTTGCCTATTGCAACATCCTCTTCACTGGCACTTCTACTAAAAACATCCAGACGCTGCAAGTTGTACAAAACAATGCGCTCCGAGCAGCCCTTAACACCCCCAAAAGGGAGCATATCTCTGCAGCCAGATCAGTCCATTGGCTGCCCATTAGGGAACACATTATCTGCAAAACTATGTCCATCACCCACAAGTGCCTCACCAAGACTGTACCCTCACCGTATTCCGTACAGCCCCCAAAATAAGGTTATTTGAATATGCTGCCCGTTTATTATCATTTGTGCTAAGCACCTGCTCCAGAAACACTGGCTTATTGTCCTGTTCATTGCAAGTAACTGGTTTTTGTAACAGCGCTTCAATCCCCCTGGGCTGTTTGTGCTCTTTATAAGTGAAATAAATATAATTTAAAAATGCTCTCATTAGAGAGGGGCCAGACATATGGGTAAAAGAAACAAGCATTGGCAATGCCAATAGTTTGGGCATTTGCTGCTGTTTGCATTATGCATTCATAGGCAACGGGGTGCAAGGAGGAGGGTGCAAAGTTTTAAATGAGGGTGTCATGAGGGGTGTGTAGGGGTGCAAGAGAATGAGAAGGGGAATAGAGCAAGGGAGGAAGCCATTGATAGAGGGAGCCATCGATGATGAGCAAGAGAATGAGAAGGGGAATAGAGCAAGGGAGGAAGCCATTGAGAGAGGGCAACATCAATGATGAGCGAGAGAATGAGCAGGGGGATAGAGCTAGGGAGGAAGCCATTGATAGAGGGAGCCATCGATGATGAGCAAGAGAATGAGAAGACGAATAAAGCAAGGGAGGAAGCCATTGAGAGAGGGCAGCATTGATGATGAGCAAGAGAATGAGAAGGGGAATAGAGCAAGGGAGGAAGCTATTGAGAGAGGCCACCATCGATGGTGAGCAAGAGAATGAGAAAGGGGATAGTGCAGGGGAGGAAACCATTGATAGAGGGGCCATCGATGATGAGCAAGAGAATGAGCAGGGGAATAGAGCAAGGGAGGAAGCCATTGATAGAGAGTGCCATCGATGATGAGCAAGAGAAGGAGAAGGGGAATAGAGCAAGGGAGGAGGCCATGGTAGAGGGGCCACCGATAATGACCAATACAATGAGAAGGGGAATAGAGCGAGGGACGAATCCATTGATGGAGGGAGCCATCGATGATGAACAATAGAATGGGAAGGGGAATAGAGCAAGGGAGGAAGCCATTGATAGAGGGAGCCATTAATGATGAGCAAGAGAATGAGCAGGGGATAGAGCAAGGGAGGAAGCCATTGATCGAGGGAGCCATTGATGATGAGCAATAGAATGAGAAGGGGAATAGAGCAAGGGAGGAAGCCAATGATAGAGGGCACCATCGATGATGAGCAAGAGAATGAGAAGGGGATAGAGCAAGGGAGGAAGCCATTGAGAGATGGCACCATCGATGATGCGCACGAGAATGAGAAGGGGAATAGAGCAAGGCAGGAAGCCATTGAGAGAGGACGCCATCGATGATGAGCAGGAGAATGAGAGGGGGAATAGAGCAAGGGAGGAAGCCATTGATAGAGGGCGCCATCGATGATGAGCAAGGGGAAATATGAGCGAGAAAGGGTGAGAGTGAGAGAGTAAGAAAGAAAGCGAGAGTGAGAGGAAGGATGAGAGGGGTAAGGTGGGTGGGGGAATATAGGGTATAGGATAGAGGTCTAAAGAGCTAGATGTGCGTGGGTTGGGGTAGAGAGAGGGGGTATGATGGTTGACGGTAGAGAGAGGGGGGTAGGGGATAAAGAGGGGAAAGGGTGAGTGGCATTAGAGCGAGGAGGTGGGGTAGAGAGTGAGGGTAGTGCGAGTGGGGATAGGGTGGGTGGGGGTGGAGAGTGGCAGTAGGTTGGGGTAGAGAGAAATGGTAGTGTGGTTGGGGTAGAGAGATTGGAGGTAGGATGGGTGGGGTAAGGGATAGAAAGGGGTAGGGTGAGTGGCAGAAGAGCGAGGAGGTGGGTTAGAGAGTGAGGGTAATGAGAGTAGGGATAGGGTGGGAGGTGGTAGAGAGATTGGAGGTAGAATGGGTGGGGTAGAGAGAGTGGGGTAGGGGATTGAGAGGGGGTATGCTGAGTGGCAGTAGAGCGAGGAGGTGGGGTAGAGGCTGAGGGTAGTGAGAGAGGGAGTACAGAGAGTTGGTAGGGTGGTTGGGGTAAAGAGATTGGAGGTAGGATGGGTGGGGTAGAGAGAGTGGGGCACGGGATAGAAAGGGGGTAGGGTTGAAGGTAGTGAGAGTGGGGGCAGGGAGAGTTGGTAGGGTGGTTAAGGTAGAGAGATTGGAGGTAGGATGGTTGGGGTAGCGAGAGTGGGGTAGGGGATAGAGAGGGGGTAGGGTGAGTGGCAGTAGAGTGAGGAGGTGGGGTAGAGGCTGAGGGTAGTGAGAGTGGGGTAGGGTGGGTGGGGGTAGAGAGAGTTGGTACGGTGGTTGGGGTAGAGAGATTGGAGGTAGGATGGGTGGGGTAGGGGATTAAAGTTTGTAGGATGAGTGGCAGTAGAGTGAGGAGTTGGGGTAGAGGCTGAGGGTAGTGAGAGTGGGGTAGGGTGGGTGGGGGTAGAGAGAGTTGGTACGGTGGTTGGGGTAGAGACATTGGAGGTAGGATGGGTGGGGTAGGGGATTAAAGGGGGTAGGGTGAGTGGCAGTAGAGGGAGGAGGTGGGGTAGAGGGTGAGGGTAGTGAGAGAGGGAGTAGAGAGAGTTGGTAGGGTGGTTGGGATAGAGAGATTGGAGGTAGAATGGGTGGGGTAGGGGATTAGAGGGGAAAGGGTGAGTGGCAGTAGAGGGAGGAGGTGGGGTAGAGGGTGAGGGTAGTGAGAGAGGGAGTAGAGAGAGTTGGTAGGGTGGTTTGGATAGAGAGATTGGAGGTAGGATGGGTGGGGTAGGGGATAGAGAGGGGGTAGGGTGAGTGACGGTAGAGCGAGGAGGTGGGGTAGAGAGTGAGGGTAGTGAGAGTGGGGGTAGGGTGGGTGGGGGTAGAGAGTGGTGGTGAGTTGGGGTAGAGAGGGTGGGATAAGGGCATAACCTGGAAAACGTTTTAATAGAACTAAATATAATGTTTGGGCACCATTCTTGCATTGTAGCTCCAAATTTACATTCTAAGAAACTTCTTCATTGAACAGTTTCAGGGAGTTAAAACACACCACTAGAGCAAACAAAACGATGACGGTATAGCTGCCCCTTCAGTGAAAATGTTGTGTACTTTGTATTAATATTCCAAGGTAGGATCACATTTTTAGATCAGTACCCGTGAAAAGGTATGTACTAGTATAATGCATGTTTCATGTGTTTCCGTTGGAGCCAGGATGCGACACGAGTGCTTAGAAAGTGTTGGGGTTGATTTTCCAGGCGGTCCGGGTCAGAAGGTCCAATGCACTGTTCGGCGTCATTTAATATAATAACTCCAACGATATGAGTGATAGTTCTGGGGCTGAGGGGCTAAATGGAGCATATGCCCACTTTCCAGGCATTACACATCTGTATCCTCGGCTAATACAGCTGTGCCTTAACGCTGCAGTGATGAGTAGTAGGAATGCGTCCGTGAACACGCCGGCAATGGTGGAGGAACATCTCATTGCGGGGAATGGGGAGAGAAAAAAGCTGCCTCTTCCATGGAATCATGGCTGGATTGTTGGTCACTAGTGGGGAGTTCTGAGGAGCAAGTTCCCAGCAGCACTGGGTGTTGGTTCCAGATAATGTTTAGAGGTATGCGCACACTGATGTATGAAAATCTTTCTGCCATGGTCAGCAAATAGTTGTGAGCACGAGACCGCCATACACATACATGTCATGCACAAGAAAGGCTCGGTGGCGAGTGTGGCACAGCTAGTGGCATGAAACCATCCAGATGGCGGCTTGCAGTAAGGGCCAGTTGGGGGCTGGTACAGCACAGAGCTTGAGAATTTGGCCATGCACACCAGGCTGGACAGGACGCAACATGCAAGCTTCCATGCCATCATCCTTTATTCATGCTGGGGCCTAGGGGCACCATGCAGGGCGTGCTGCCTTAGTGGGCAAAAGGCCACGTGTTCAGAATGGCTGTGCGCAGAAGCAGATATGCTGCAGTCAGAGCCAGAACCCCCATTATAGTAATGTTCATTTCAAAATAATTCGGCATGAAAAAGTTAATACTGCGGAAGAACGCTAAGTTTTGCAACAGTTCTCGTTTCATATAAATGCATTTCTATGAACTAAATGCACACAGCCAGGTGGTGGTAGCACTTGTGTTGTCCATTCTGAAAGTGCACGCTCTAGTCCAGTCTGGACGTGCGTTGGTGTTGTATTGTTAATGTTGTTAGAATGTTGGAACACTACTGGGTCATGGGGAGAATGATGGGATCGTGTGGGCAGATGTAGAATGTATATTTGCTGTTTAAGGGGTACAGTTCGTGTGGCAATAGTCTCTAGTATTATTGATAGCAGACCGACAACACCACAATGGCGACGAGGATAAATGGAGCAGGAAAGGGTGACTGAAGAAAGCGGAACTCATAAAAGATTTCAACATAAACAGCGGAGAATTGAAAGCTGCTTCGGGAAAGCGGAGCAGGGTAAGACACACACAGGGTAAGACGCATTTGATTAATAATAACATAGACGGCAAGCAGCATCAACACAATCAAGGAAATAAGCAAGGCGTGATTAAACTCATGTACATGACTCCCACGCACACAGTGAAAGAGAGAGAGAGAGTGAGCGCCAGTGAAGGATGACGCAGGCCCATTAGAAAAAGGAAAGCAAAACGTGCCTGTGATGTGCCTCCAGTGACACGGAATCATTGGAAAAGGCACCCAGCGACGTGCCTGTGATGTGCCACCATCTTAGAAATGCACCACAGTGAGTGAGAAACATTGCCATGGTAACCTAATACCGGTAGGCATAGGGAAAGAAACAGCAACACGCTGCAAAATAAATACATCATACGAGCATCATAAGTCTCAATCAAAACAGCAATAGCTTATGATGGCAAACAAATAAAAGACAACGATAACTAAATTACAAATAAAGAAAACAAATAAATAATAGCAGCAAAGGACGAAATATACAGTATACATAAAGAATATACAAGAAAGAAAAGGAAAAAAATGTTGTCGGATAAGGCAAGTGGAGATACAAGTGCCTCCTCACAAGTCACATCTATGAACCCAGTTACATCAACAGGCACAACAAATATTTTAAGAAAACCCACGCCCTTTAACTTAGAACCCCAGGATGACCAAGGGCAAAGATGCCAAGAATGGCTAGATGAATTCGAAGAATTTCTGAGAGCAGTAGTAATAAATTAGACATTTTCACAAACTTAGTGGGAAGAGAAATGAAAAGTGTTATTAAAACAATACCACCAAATGAAAAAGCGACCTAGCCACTATTGATAGCAGCAATAAATACAAGAATTGCTGTACCACCAAATAGAGATTATGAACGCTATATTTTCAATCAATGCACTCAAAGCCCAAGTGAAACCATTGCGCAGTTTGCACTGCATCTACAACGGAAAGCGATGTATTGCGATTTCTCACATTTCAATGACGATGAGGCAATCAGACTAAGAATTATTGAAGGGTGTCTATTATCACAGTTTAGAAAACATTTACTAAAGAAGTCCCTTCCACTGAAAGAAGTGCTTGAGGTCAATGTCCGGCACTACGTCATATGTGTCTACGGTGTGGACACGAAAATCATTTCCAAAACATGTGCAGGGAAAAGATACCCTGGACACCGATACAAAAATAAAATGCTCAAACAATTCCAGCCAGAAGCTATGACAATCAAAGACAATTCAATGCAAGAACTAACATAGAAAGACTAGGTGGCAATGGAAGACCTATTTTGAATCAATCAGAATGTAGACCAGGATTTGTAAGAAGCATGGATGATCAGGAAGGAAATAAAACCAAACAAATGGGAACTGAGCAAATACTCATGCCACGAATAAACAATGGTCAGGAATGCACAAACATAATATGCAATGATCCTTATGAAAATCCTGGTCCTTATAAAAATCCTCCAATTGAGGACGGAAAGAACATGGAGAATAGGTATCTGGACTACGACATATATAATAAAGAATATGTAAGACTGATATATGATGTAGCAGATGGGAAGAGAGCCATAAAAATAACAATAAGTTTAGGAAATCAAGATATACCATTCCTGGTAGACACGGGAGCACCGGTAGATGTAATGAGCAATAAAACATATGAACAAATAGCACATTTATACCGGTTGCAACCAACAAATGCAAACATATTTCAATGGGGAGCTATAAGGCCGTTGACTGTAAAGGGAAAGTTCACATGTGATCTAATACACAAAAATACTTGCATGCCTTTTGAAATGTTTGTCACACATAGCCCTGTAGAAGGAAAGTGTCTCATCAGCTGTAAAACTGCAACTAGCCTAAAGATCATCAATGTGAACTACAACAAAAATGATAAAGGGTATGCCTCCTCAAAAACAGGATGTACAAACTATATCTGAAAACACAATGAGCATAGAAATACTCAAAGAGAAATGTTCCAACTTGTTCAAAGGAGTCGGGAAGTTAAAGGGAGATGCAGTACATCTTCACATTGACTCACAGGTTCAGCCGGTTCCCCAACATCCAAGGAGAACAGGGTTCCATCTCCAGGAAAAAGTGTCCAAAGAATTAAAAAAGTTAATTGACAATGATATAATCGAAAAAGTGGAAAGTGGTCCAACGCCATGGGTTTCGCCGTTGGTGGTGGTTCCAAAAGCTGATGGTTGCATTCGCCTATGCGTGGACATGAGGATCCCTAATGTTGCTATACAAAGAGAGAGGCATCCTGGACCTAGCATTGAAGACATGATCATTCGGTTAAATAGAGCCACAAGATTCACAAAACTTGACTTAAATCAAGGTTATCACCAACTTGAAATTGATCCTGAGTCCAGATACATAACTACATTCACAACTCACAAGGGTTTGTATAGTTATAAGAGGCTCAATTTCGGAATATCTTCGGCAGCGGAAATATTTCAAGAAGCAATCAGGAGGGTAATTGCACCTGTAAATAATGCATTCAATTACAGTGATGACATATTAGTATATGGTATCACTCAAAAACAACATGACGAGGCATTGGAGGAAGTGTGTGTGGCTTTGCAAAATAGTGGACTGACCCTAAATGAATCTAAATGTGAAGTGAATAAACAAAAATTACGTTTTTCTGGACACCTATTCTCTGAAAAGGGAATAAGAGCAGATTCAAACAAAGTGAGCACCATTCTTGATCTAAAACCGCCTAGGTATGTGACTGAATTTAGATCATTCTTGGGAATGACAGGCTACTGTGCTCGTTATGTGCCTGAGTTTGCAACATTAACGGATCCTCTGCGGCAGCTGTTGAAGAAAGAAACAGTATTTTTATGGGATGAAAAATGCAACAACAGCTTTGAGTTAATAAAAAAGGAACTTGTCAATGGTCGACAGTTAGCTTGTTACAACCCTGAATGGGAAACGGAAGTCACAGTGGACGCTAGCCCTGTGGGACTAGGAGCAATTCTTGTGCAAATTGAGCCAGGAAATGAGGATGGAAGGCATGTTATAATGTATGCTAGTCGAGCATTAAACAAAATTGAACAAGCATATTCGCAGGCAGAGAGAGAGAGTTTAGCCGCTGTGTGGGCGTGTGAAAAATGTCATCATTTCATAATTGGAAGATCGTTCATGCTCATCGCTGATCATCAGGCTCTGGTATCGTTATTTGAAAATCCGACAGTTAAAATGCTGCCACGAATTGAAAGATGGGGAATACGCCTGCAGGAATATGACTATGTGATCATACACAAACCTGGAAAAGAGGCAAACCCGGCTTACCTATCTCGACATCCAACAGAAGCAAGTGATGATAAGCTGCAAAGAGAGGCAGAAAATGATGTGTCATATTTGTCGTCTAATGCCTTACCTCCAACCATATCAAGGGTGATATTTGCTGAAAAAAGCGAAACTGATCCAACAATTCAGGTGGCCATACGTCTGAGTGCGACTGGTCAGTGGAAAAAGATGTTGAAAGAACACGAGGTGGAAAGAGGAATAGGTATAAAAGAGTTGCAGAGATTGGCGAGAATCAGTGGAGAATTGGCATCAACAGATGATGGAATGCTCCTTAGGGGAAATAGACTGGTAGCACCTAAAAGTCAAAGGAACACGCTAGGGATGTTGGCACATGAAGGCCATAGAGGAATAACAAATACAAAGAAGATACTGAAAAATCAGGTGTGGTTCCTGTGGATGGATATCATGGTTGAAGATATTATAAAAAAATGTTTTGCATGCCAAGTATCTGCATCAGAGAGCAGTGCTTGTCCGCTTCAAATTGTCCCATTACCAGATGCCCCTTGGAGTTGAATATCCATGTATTTCTACGGGCCTCTGGAAGAAGGGGGATACCTGTTAGTAATATTGGATGAATATTCGCGATTCCCTCTGGTAAAACATGTGTTGTCAACAGCATTTCATCATGTGGTCGGAGTTCTAGATGAGGTGTTCAGTGAGTGGGGAATTCCCAGAACGGTCAAGACGGATAATGGGCCTCTGTTTCAGGGACATCAATTTGAGAGGTTTGCAGCATATTTAGGATTTAAACACCAGAAGATAACTCCTTTGTGGCCACAGGCTAATGGAATGGTTGAGAAGTTTAGGCTTAATTTGAAAAGAACAAGACAAAGAGCTGTAGTGGACAACATGGTGATGACTCAATGAGTGCCACAAATGCTTAGAAGTTACCGCAACTTAATGACTATACACTTGAAGAAGATGAAGAGATAAGGAGAAGGGATGAAGAAAGAAGAAAGAAAGACAAAGAATGGACTTACTACCAAAGGAGAGCAAAAGACAGTATGATTAAAGTAGGAGAACATGTATTAGTACGGCAAAGGATACGCTCTAAATTAGACTAAAGATACAAACTGGTGGTGTGGAAGGTGAAAAGAGTGAAGGGACCCATGATCACTGCTGTTGATGAGGACAATCATGAAGTAACAAGGAATGCATCGTTCTTTAGGAGGATGTTTCAAGAGGGCTATGATGGCAATGCTGAGAACAGAGTAGGATGCAACGTTAATGGTGAAATGATTGACAATGCAATGTGGGATGACATAAACTCAGAAGATACTCAGAAAGATAGAGAAATGAGTGGACATGCGGGTGGTGGTTGTAGTGATGGTGATTTAGGTCCTGGAACTGATGTGTTACATCCTGGGGAGTCAGGGTGTGATGGATCGAGAAAATATGATTCCAAAATGATACAGGTGAGAAGTCGACCACAGCGAGTGGTGCGTAAGCCAGACCGACTAATTGAGAAAATGTAGATAGTAATTCATCGACCTGTGAGTACAAAGCAAACAATGTCAATGTCATATGTTTATAGTCAATGATTTGAAGCATCTCGTGTTATATCTAGTAAGGGGGGTGTTTTGTTAATGTTGTTGAAATGTTGCAACGCTACTAGGTCATGGGGAGAATGATGGAATCTTGTGGGGAGATGTGGAATATAAAGTTGACAGTTGATCTTTGATGATTAAAGGGTACAGTTAGTGTGGCAATAGTCTCTAGTATTATTGATAGAAGACTGACAAAACACTTGGGGTCCTCTTGATGTAGTCTTCTAGCACGAGAAGAGGACGTCCGATTTGTCGTTCATGCACATAAAGGTTTTGGAGATTTTCCAACAAATCCAAGCAACTCTTGAGAGGTCGCAGGCCTGGTCTTGCACATTTATGGTCAGGTATACAATTGAGATTTCAACCATAGTCAGGTGATGCCCCACCCCCAATAATACAAGTCCCGGGCCGGGAAAGTATCTGTCGCACTACCATAATTAATGGGTATAGACAAAAGCGCCATGCCTGAAGGTCCCCTAAAAAAGCAGTAACCCCCACTATAATCATTGAGCACCTGCAATGACCCCCAGCATCTTCATCAACTATAGTCCAATCCCATTTTCTCAAGCATCGACCCCAATAGAAACCCAGCCGGGGGCTGGCAACCAAAAGCAAGGTACATCATTAGTAAAGTCAAGCTGTGTGCCAACTACACATTCCTTCATGAAGTTATAAAAGTGCTAGAAAGCATTCCTTTAATATAAAACGGACCTAAAATCAGAAGCTTTTGTACATACTCAATAATAACACTTTGCACTGCTGTTTTGGGCGCATGCCCGTTTGAAACCAGATCACCCGTTCTAAAGCGAGGAAAAGGACCGGCTCGCACCAAAGTACCGAGTTGTTCCATGACCTATAGTGAAATGCTACTCGGATTTATAACATGAGAATCCTTATGTATATTCTAACTCAAAGAACGCGTTCCATTTGGATACTGCACGTCTCAAACTTAAATTGCGAAAGCCATGAAAACCATCACTAGCGGCCCTTCCGTATACACAATGATTGTAGCATGCATGTTGAAAGAAGAGCACAGTTGGGCAAGCTGGGGAGGGCAAAGTAAGTCAAACGTCCAATGAGGCTTATGGTGTAAACATCCTCTCCTGGGACCACAGCCCACATGCCAGGTGGCATGGTGACTGGGAAGGAAACCACCAGCCCTCCAAAAATGGTAACAAGGATACAGTGAAAGACATTCACATAGTACAGGGCGTATTATGGCATATCATGAAAAGTGTGTGCATAGTGAAAGGACAGGTGCCGCCTGTAAAGGCCGGAGGGGGGGTCTGTACTTCCGCTCTCTATATGCTAGAGGAGAGACACAGAGGACCCCTGCCAAGATTCTCTATTATTGGTAACGTAGTCGAGCCATCAAGGCCTAGCTTCTCAGGAGGTAATGCAAGCTGGTTCTTAAGTACAGTGTAGTCCCCAAGCACCCACAAAGGAATGTCCACACACTGTATCGGTTAAAACACAGTCTTTATATAATTAATATTCAAGGTCATGTACACTATCACGATAACTCACTTTGTACTCAGAAATCAACAATGGCAAATATACACAGTTCTAAAGTGGTACCACTAACGTTATCAGATCTCATTAAAGTGCATACGGTCAGAATGACACACAGATCAAAATAAAGAGGAAACCAGCAGTAGAGCAAGACTGGTCGCTACCGTTAAACACAGTTCTGTGTGGAGATCCCCCCACCTGGGCCACCTGTAGAAGAAAGATACAAGCCCAGTGCATATATTGTTCACACTAGACTTTCCAATAGTTCTGCAACCCCAAAGTACCTGGCGTTGTAGCGTTCCGCATCGGGGAATCGACGGCCCTTCTTGAGTGTCCTCCCTTTCAGGCAGGAGTCATGGGTCTTCGAATGTCTGACGGAGAACAGGTCGACGTACGACGGTGAAGTGGCCGCGTCGTTCCTAGCGGTGCTCGTTGACGGGGAAGCGTGAACGTCCTGCAAGGAAGAGGCGTGCGGGGCACCTCGATGTCAATAGTTCTGGACCGCAAAGAGTTGAAGAACTGTGGCCCAGCAAGGGTGTTGAGTCGTCGGCGTCTCTGTGGTCTTTATGTGGCGGAAAACCCACTGGAAACCCACTGGAAACCCACTGGTGGATGGTCAGGCCTTCTCCAGCAGATACAGCGGCGACGATGTGGACGAGAGCGTCCTTGGATCAATGAAGTTCTTAGGCAAACGGGAGCATGGTTGCTCCAGTTGACGACGGCAGTCGTCGACAGTGGCGGACAACAGTCCGGGCACTTCTCCTTGGAGTTCCCAAGCAATCCCCGTATCGGGACGGGAGCCTGTCGAAGGTCTGTCTTCCAGGGAGCTTAGGCAAAGGTCAGCTGTGCATGATGGTCCCTCGTAGCTCGGGAAGAGGGCGCCTTACCAGGTCCTCTCTGGGTCAGTGCTTTAGATTGTGAAGCTTTCAGATTGTGAAGGAGAGCAACAGTAGTTGTTCTCGTCCAGCAGGGCTTCAAGGTCAAGCTTCAGTTACTCCAGTTACTCGTCGTAGTGGACTTCAGCTTCTGAACACGATTCCTAGTAGTGAGAGGTCACCAGATATATTGTTGATCTCCCATTCATTCCGCTGGATCATACTCAAGCATCCAATCACGACTACGGTCATTCATGCAGGCAGGCAGCCAATCAGGCACATGGTGCATTCAGGCCATTCACTTCTCTCCAGACACTCACAACAAGTTATGTGTATTGGGACAAGTACCGAGCCATTCAACACTCCAAGCTGCATTCATACCGGTTTCGGGCAGGGCTGTCTCAACCATTGTGTCAACCACCAGATACTAGACAGCCACAACATAGAATGCATATTCATCACACACTCCATTCACCCAGGTCCCACCCACAGGCGTACCCACAACATACGGTCGTTGAGAAGGCTACAGCCTGTCCGGTCGGCACTTCCCCACACTACCATATACGGAACTTCCACCCAACAGCCAGTCATGGAGAAGGGACAGAGTCAGGGCTTCCCGGGACTTCGGGAAGATCAGGGTAACAGGTGATGGAGGGCAAGACGCCATGGGGGCCATTTTGTCTCCATCAGGAATCTACCGATTCCTTATGGCACCCAGGGTTGTACCCCTACCCCTGGGTGCCATAAGGGTATCCCACAGGTCTGCTCACCAAACCGAGAGAGAGAGCTGCACTGCCAGGAGTCCCACATGAACTCCTGTGCGGAAAACACGACAGAATACATGATAAAAAGCAATAAAGGACAAGGATACAGAGGCCCTGTCCCTCTGATGCATTCCCAGCATCACACCGCCTCAACACCTCTCCTTCTCACGCAGCATCCCCAGGGGACACAGACTTCCTTTGTTCCATCGAACCCCTCTGCACAGGAGACTGTAACACAGGCAGCCCAAAGATAAACAAACCGCTGTCCAATCCACAATGGGGAAAGTAAGGCAGACGGGCACAACACCGAACATACAGGGCACTTTGCACAAGAAAACAGAGACCGCCTAAACAAGGCAACCAGAAACAAGTTGTGGTCCCGCCAGCTCCTCAATTCCAAATCCGGCCCCAACCCCAGCACCCGCTACAAGTCTTCCCAACCTGGAGGGGGGGGGGTACAGCCTGTGCCCAATGTGTACTCGGATAGGGAGATGGGGTACTAGAAACTACTACAACACAGGCTGAGGCCTTGATAATAGAAACGCAGGGGAGGCCTGGGGTAAGGAGGCGTGACCCAGTTTAAGGTGGCTCAGATTCTTCTTGGGGAGCAGCAGAAGGGAAGAGAGGAGCAACCCCAGAGTGGTGCTGTTCAGATACTGTCGGCCACTGAACACTGTCGGCCACTGAACACTGTCGGCCACAAGCTGGCTGGGCGGGTCCGGGCAGCAGAAGGTCTCCAGCGTGGGGAGGCCATGGCGTGGAGCGGACGAAGCATGGTGGGTAGCAGTGAAGCAAACCGACAAGGCAGTCCGATGAGGCAGTCCCTTCCACAACCTCTCTTCTTTGTCAGCTCCATTCCACAGTTTCCACGTAAGCTGTGAGCTGCGACCAGCGTGACATCCCTTGGTTCACCCTCCTGTACATTAAAACAATATGGATGCCCCCACCCAGTCTCGAGAGGGGAGGCCTGCGTCTGGAAAACAGATCCCTCCGCGGCTCAAGCGAGGAAAGTCACGTGACATGTGACAAAACTCCTGATGGGGAGAAAAGATGTTAAACAAGCTACCATCACAGCCAATCAGGTCATATTCACATCAGGAGACATTACACCACCCACAATCGGGTATAGGGAAAATTTGACAGCCATTTTATAAAACACGTAACTTTAACAAAACCTCTTTATTTGGAAAACCAAATACATTAACATATGGAACATAACCTAAAAGATGCAGTAAATATTTTTAAAAGCATCAATCAAGTCAAACATCTTTAAAATAGCATTAACAGGTGGTGCCGCCAATTTGGAAGTAAAAATGGTTGACAAATCCACCACACAGTAGAAATTGAGCCAAAGAGTGCGAAAGAAGGTGTGGCTGGAAGGAAATGGGTGCAAATGGGAGGAAATTCCTATGCATTTCGCTTAGCAATGGCCGTTAAATGGGTGGGACACATAGTCAAACTACCATGTATCCATCCTCATATGCCAATCTTCATTGAAAAGCATTACAATAAACCTGCATCCAAAGCCCCTATTTCAAGCTCTCATGTTAAAGCTCTTATTTTAATGACAACAGTTTGGCTTTATAGGCAGGGCTTTCAGCGCCACCTAATAGCCACAACACAAATGGAATGGTCCTGCTGTGGAGTTTGTGAGCTAACGAGTAACTTCTTGTACGAGGAAGAGGAACGTTAAGGTAATGCTAAGTTATTTCATAAATAAATACATGTCCCTCAACTCACCCACTTTTGGCGAGTGTCATTTAGAATACACTGACATCACTGTCAGTGGAATAAATAGATTGAGAACTTTCTTATGTAAGAGATCGTTCAGATCATTCTACTCCCGGTGTTCCTATGCTCCGGGGGCCTCCAATAAAGCTCATGTTAAAAGCTTACATTTGCCTGCTAGTTTACTCCAAATGGCGATGAGGATATAACTAAGGCCCCCGGAGCCTGCCCCACGGCCGTGCAAGTACGGAGACCTGCACTTGGCACCCCACAGCCGTCTGCTCCTGTGGTTATACCTGGTTGCGAGCCCTGGGGCTCCCACGTACCATCAACACTGCCCGAATAGTAAAGGACGAGAGAAATTAATTATCGAGGGGAGGGCAGCGTGAGAGCAGCGACGTGTACTGTTTACACAAACCAATAACTTTAAGCAAGATACTAACTTGCGGCAGGGCGCGCGGACACTGCCTCCTCCAAACCCCAACAGCCCCCATACATTACTAGAGTAAAGCTTGGGGCAGCCCGCTCCCACTGGACTATCACCATAGCAATGTTGTCACGGAGCGCACATACAGGCATATCTGATTGTCAAAGGGGCTGTTTACATAAAAACGCATTGTGAATTGTACACGCTGCCCAGTGACACGTCCGCCTCGCTTGCTTTGCCATCAATGCCCAGTTAAATGGGTTGTGCAGAGCTCCATAATAAAAAAGAAAAGAAGAAAAGGTCATTCCTCCCGGAAACGTGGGGGTGAATGCAACATCCTTTACCAGGTGTTAGATGAAATGTGAGAGACACGGATTCAACAGACGATTTATGTCAAAAGATTATAGGTTTACAGCACACCCATTCATGAGCAACAGTAGTGGAGCTGAATTTGTGAGAAGTCTGGGTCTGACAAGTACACCAATCAAAGGGGTGATGTTTATAACACTGTGAGTCCAACCACAAACACTAACCACAGAACTAAACCCCACCATGCAAAACGTCCCACCCCCAGCGAAATTTCTTCCATGTCCCGGAAAACCTGTGTGCCCATGGGAGCAATGGATTGATGGCTTCCAGGTATATTTGAGGGCTATTGGTGGAAATAAATTCAACGACGACATCAAGGAAGCGACCCTATTAAATTGTGCAGGAGCAGAGGTCCTAAGAATATTCAGGGCACTTCCCGAATCCGATGATGCAGGAGGGGATGGCAACCGCAAGTTCGAGAGTGCACTAGCCAAACTTGCCAAACACTTTGGCAATAAGACCAATGTGGTACTGGAGGGATACAGGTTCTTTTACAGGAAACAACTGAAGGGCGAATCAATCGACAGCTACATGGCATCCCTCAGGGCACTCATGTCAACCTGTAATTTCACAGGCGTCGGGACGAATATTTAAGGTACCAACTTGTTCTAAATGTAGCTGATCCATGAATACAACAAAGACTATGGCAGATAAAAAACCCATCACTAGACCAGGCCACAGAGATAGCGAGAAGCATGGAACTGGGCGATCGCTGCATGAAGGAAAGGTTTGATCAGACGGGGAATGTAGAAGTGAAGTCCATTGAGAACAATCCCGAAGAAGACATAGGTAAATCTCTGGTGGTGTTGGTGAGAAGAGTATCAACATATGGTTCAAGATCCAACTCCAGGAGAGGAAAAGTTTCGGAGTATGGCAATCAAAATCCTGGGCGTTGCCAAAAGTGTGGCTAGTACAAACACAACGACACCGATAAAGAATGCCCGGCGGCAGCTGTTGAGTGTTACAGATGTGGCCATGTCGGACACTTTGCTAAAGTCTGTAGAAATGCACACGGAAGATTCAGTAGATCTAGCATGTTTGCCAGACGACCCTTCACCAGGGCACCGGGAGGCACCATAAGACTTGCTGAAGGAGATCAAAGACGTGATGATATGCTGACCATCAATCAAAGCAATCCGCCGATACAAATACTTACTGCCACGTCTCTGCAACAATCTAAAGGTCCGTGGGTCAATATGCAAATAAACGGCATATCCTTGCCCATAATGGTAGACACTGGGTCCCCGTACACCATGGTGAATGTTAAAACCTTCCTTGGAGAATTGTCTGGAGGACATACGGAACACTGTAGTGAGAGCAACAGGATATGGAAAGACACCCATAAACATCATTGGGTGTACATGGGTAAAACTCAAGTTCTGCGACGGAGAGACATATTGCAGACTCTTCATAGCAGAAAGTGGCTCATCTGTGGTAGGGAGGAACAAGCCACCCTCCGAGTAAGAATCCACCCTGGAGAAGAGATCCCCATACTAACTGTATTAAAAGACAACATTGATATTAAAATGGCACTGGCAAAACAATTTCCCAAGGTATTCAGTGGAAAAATTGGACTCTTGGAGGGCTTCCAACACAGAATTGTTTTGAAGAAGGGTACCATTGCCATAGCACACATGGTTTGTGGAGTTCCCATTAGGACAAAGGAAGCACTAAAGAACGAACTTGCGCGCCTATGCGAACAAGACATCATACAGCCCACAGAAAGCTCGGAGTGGTTTGCTCCAATAGTGCTGGTGAAGAAGCCCGATAACTCCATAAGAATGTGCTTCTATTTGAAGGACCTGAACAAGAACATATGGATCGATAGACATCCCCTTCCGAACATATCTGAATTGTTAACAACCATGAAGCCGGCAAAATATTTCAGCACCCTGGATCTATCCTCGGCGTATCATCACATTGCCCTGGAGGAGAACTCAAAAAGCCTTACATCGTTTGTCACTCCTTTGGGAGCATTTATGTTCAGGAGGATGCCGTTTGGACTCGCATCGGCTGCAACAGTGTTTCAGAGGTTGATGTCACACCTATTTGGGGGCCTCGAAGGTGTACACTGCTTCCAAGACGACATCCTTATCTCAGCCATCACAGAGGAAGAACACGACACAAAGCTAATGGGTATCTTACAAGTGATCCAGAAAAGTGGTCTCACCCTAAAGTTGGACAAATATAACATATAATGTGACAAAGTATCATACCTTGGCCATCCCATAGATGCTAAGGGCATCAGTCCCAAGAAGGAGCTAATGAACACCATATTGAGCATTGCTGAGCCGGAAAATAAAGACCAGTTAAGGGGTTTCCTTGGTATGATGGAGTATTATTCTAAGTTCATATACAACTACGTCAACAGAACCAAAAATATGAGGAGCCTCATGAAGAAAGCAGTCAAATGTGTGTGGTCTGAGGAGTGCAAGGATGAACTCGAAGAAATAAAGTCCAACATCAATCGAGCGCCAACCTTGGGAATGTTTGACTGCAAGGCTAAGACAGTCATATCAGTTATATTGCATCAAGGGTGTTAAAAGGAGCGGAATTGAATTATTCCACAATTGAGAGAGAAGCTCTAGAAGTGAAGTGGATCCTACAACATTTCAGGAACTTGATCTGGGGATTGCCCGTCCCCCTCAGAACAGACCACAAACCGTTAGTGCATGTCCTCCAGTCCAAGACACCTCACCTCATATCACCAAGAATAAGACGATGGATTCTCAACATTATGCAATACAACCTCCATGTGTGCTATACTCCGGGTGCACAGAACCAAGTGGCCGACTGCTTTTCCAGATTATCGACCAACCAAGACACTGAGATGGAATGTGTAGATGCGGACATCATAGCTACTGTAAACACAGCCATTCCCAAAGATCAATGGAAAAGGCTAACCGACACTGATCCCGAACAGCAAGAGATTAGGAGAGCCATAGTCGATGACTGGAAGGGATCTGGTCAAGATTTGGCAGACTTCATACCTATCAAGGACGAGATATCCATGGTTGAAGAACACGTTTTTAGAGGCGATTGTCAGGAAGGTCTGTAATCTCCTCTTCCTCCTGAGATGCTCCAGACACCCTTTCCTCCCCTTCCTCCTCACCTTGAAGTCTCCGGCGTTGAGTCAGCTTTGGATTGTCCTTTGTTCGAGTCTTCACCCCTTTTTTTTGAAGATAGGGACGACCAAGGTAGGACGCCACAGTGACACCCTTTAGGTGATCTGTGGCAACCCTCCTTGGGTCGCTGGTCAAAGGGGAAAAAGCCAGTGGCACAAAAAACCCGGAAGATTTGGATCTTCAAGTGCAGAGAGGTAGTGGTATACACACTCTGGAGGCAGCAGCAGAGGGAGAGGAATCCGTGAACACGGTCCAGAAATAGAAGAAGTTCCAACGAGAATCGGGTGTGAGACCAGATAATGGGAAAAGTTCCAGGACAGATAGACAGTAGAGGACTTGGCGAGGCAATCCACAAGACAGGCTATGGTCAGTACACCGGGATATCAACAGGAAGTAGTTCTGATTCAGAATAAACAGATGAGGGCTGGGGGAGGCAATCCACAAGACAGGCAATGGTCGGTACACAGAGATGTAAGCAGAAATGGAACAGAGGAGGCCAAAAAGAAGAGGACCAAAAAAGGTAACCACAATACAGGAAGGAAGCAAGAATCAACAGAATAAGTACAGAGAGAAAAGCACGGGACGGGAGGAAGGAAGGATAAGAGACGGGAACGGAACAGACAAGGGAGGAGGAGTCAAGAAGGCGAGGAGAATACTGGCTAAAGGTACGGAGAGCAAGGACAGGGAAAAAACAGGGCGAAAAAGGAAAATAAGGACTAGGAGAAAAAAGGAAACTCCACGAAAAGCAGCGCTGGAAACAGGACGAAAAACACTGTACGTTGCAACGCACCAGACCCCGGAAGTGAAAGGATTAAATACCGGTGTCAGGAACGTCGCAACGACAGCTAGACCTGCACCGCGCGCTTCCTAAAAAACGTGATGGAACCCGCTATGGCGGGCGCAGCTTCCACCTCTTCCAAAGCCGCCAGGTTCCCTGAGGCGTGACAGTATGCCCCCTCCTAAGGTCCACCGCACCAGGTTTGTTGGGGTGTCTGAAATGAAACCTACGCAACAGGAGGGGAGTATTTAAATGTGATCTGGGTTCCCACGTGTCTTCAGACCTCGGGTATCCTTTCCAGTGGACTAAGTACTCTAAACGTCCCTTATGATATCGAGAGTCATATATTTGGGATACAGCATAGATGTCTTCAGCGGGATCTGGTGGGACCGGAGTGTTATTCCTTCTTCGGGACCACTTATCTTCCATGAAGGCCTTCAATTGAGAGGTGTGAAACACCAGGTGTACACGACGTAATCGTGTAGGCAGCTGTAAGCGAAAGGCTACTGGGTTGACTACTTGTGTTATCCTGTATGGCCCAATAAATCTAGGGGACAGCTTCGATGGGCGTACCCAACGTGGTAAGAATTTAGTGGACAGAAGTACTTTGGAACCGACTCCCCAATCGGGCACCGGTCTCCTGTGTTTATTAGCTTGGGATCTATTTCTCTCTTGAGCCTCTATGAGTCCCAGCCTAGCCTTGTTATGAGCCTCTCGGATAGTCGCTAATGAAGCTACCACAGAGGGCACAGATGACTCAATGTTGGTCAAGGGAAGAAAGGTACGGGGATGATAACCGTACGTACAAAAAAAGGGCTATTACCGAGGGCAGAGTGGCAAGTGTTGTTATAGGAGAATTCGGCCGTCGGGAGTAACTGGACCCAATCATCCTGTTGTTGGTTGACAAAACACCGGAGATACTGCTCTAAGGTTCCATTTAGACGTTCAGTTTGTCCATTTGATTGTGGATGGAACCCAGAGGTCAAGGCCCTTTCAATGCCTAATCTTTTGCATAAGGCAGAACAGAAATGAGAGGTGTACTGGCTACCAAGGTCTGAGATGATCTTAGTAGGCATACCATGTATCTTAAATATGTCTCTCAGGAAAACCTCAGCCATGCGAGATGCAGAAGGTACACCAGGTAGAGGTGAAAAATGCGCCATCTTTGTGAATGAATCGATGACCACCATTATAGAGGTACAACCCTCAGACTCTGGCAACTCTACGATGAAGTCGGTCGATACAGTGGTCCATGGGCCTGTGGGAATGGCACAGGATTCCAACAATCCTAGAGGTTTTTGTGTGGAATACTTGTTACTAAGACAGGTAACACAAGACTGAACGTATTGTCTGGTCTCTTCCTTCATCTTTGGCCAAAAAAATATCTTGATAAGAGTTCTTGAGTATTACGAATACCACGATGACCCGCAATCTTGATATCATGGCACCAGGATAATGCTGTCTTCCTTAACGACGGAGTTGGCAGATACAACTTGTCGTTGACCATATATAACTCATCCTTGATTACATAATCGGTCTTGTCGCTATGTTTTTCTGCTTCAAATCTCCCTCCAGAATTGTCCTTGACCTGTTGCAGGAACGTGGACACCACTCCTATTCTCTGAGATCTTGCAAACATCAATTCTGTAGTAGCTTCTTGTTCAGACAGGTTGTCACTGCATCGGGACAGGGCATCAGCCACTAAGTTTTGGTCACCCGGGATGTAAGTGATATTGAAATCAAATTGGGCGAAAAAATGAGCCCACCTTGCCTGCTTTGTTGTAGAAATCAAGACCCGGACCAGGTTTGGGTTGCTGAAATTATACTTTATTCATGTGATTTTAAACTAATGAAAATATAGTCCATGAACTCCTTGAGAGTTACTCCACTCTTAGGCAGTCTTCCAGGTACAGGATTTAAGCCCTCCTAAGTCTCCTTGTTGTCCGGATAGGCCCACCAGTTGTTCCTTCTCTCCTCGTCCTCTTCGTATGACTAGGAAAATCAACAACAAACGCTGGATTAGTTCCCGGGCTTTTATATGATGTGAGTGTCTTGCTTCCCCCCCAATGGAAAGCTTCCCTGTCAATCAGACTTCTCATTGGCTGGTATTGCCATGTCCCGCCTCCTTTAAAGGCTGCCGTGGTTTCCCAGAGTGGCTGCTTCTGCTGCCTGCCAGAAGAGTCCCGCTCCCAGGCCACTCCATCCCGTGATTCCCTCCCCCCTTTTGAAGTCTCTCCGTCTCGCCATGTGTTTTTGTTTCTGTGGCCGTTCCAGAGCGGCCCGCCCCGCCGAGCAAGCCGTCTCTCCCTTCTCTTCCTTCCTGGTGGGGAGAGACGCTCAGCGGGCCGTGTGGGCCGGCTCTCCATGACTGCCCGTGTTTCCCGCGGGTTCGCCGTCACCAACCCCTCTCCCGGGCTGCAGGCCGCGGCGGCGTTACCCTTGGCGGGTTCAGGTAAGGCTGGGCGGGAGGGGGCCGCTCCTTTCATGTCGCGGCTCGTTGCCGCGATCCTGTAGAGTCCCGGGGAGAACGGGTGGGACGGGGCTGCGTTCCCTGGATCGTGGCCCATTGCCGCGATCCCGCGGAGTCCCGCTACCCCTCCCGGCACCCCCTCCACTCCGGGCCCCTTCTCACATCTCCCCATCACAAACTCTGGCCGATCGGGCAAGGGAGGATTCCGGGACAGATAGTCGGCCACCAGCTGGAAACCCGCAGGTCTGTGTAAGGTAAGGAAATCGAACGGTTGAAGAGACAGGAACCATCTGAGTACCCGCTGGTTGGTGTCTTTATGTCTTGTGAGCCACTGTAAGGGGGCATGGTCGGTATACAACGTAAAGCAGCGACCCAAGAGATAATACCTGAGGGTCTCTACAGCCCATTTGATGGCCAAACACTCCTTCTCAATAGTGGAATAGGCCTCCTCGTGAGGTACGAGCTTCCTGCTCATGAAACAGATGGGTTGAAGTTCGCCCCCTTGTTCCTGTGAAAGAACTGCTCCCAGCCCCTGATTCGACGCGTCCGTCTGAAGAAAAAATTGTCTATGGAAGTCGGGGCACCGAAGTATTGGATTTGAGGTGATCCTCTGCTTTAGGACATCGATGGCTTCCAAAGCAGCGGTGTTCTTGGTCAAATCGGGAGACCCTTTGTTCCTTAAAGCGTCAGTCAGTGGAGCTGCCACCGAGGAGAAATCTGGGATAAATCTACGGTAGTAGCCTATGAAACCCAAAAAGGCACGGATCTGTTTCTTCGTGGATGGAGTAGGTATCTCGTGTATGGCCTGGATTTTCGAGAATTGCGGTCGTATCGTGCCTCCGCCTACCAAGTGTCCCAGATATTTCGTCTCGTGTGCCCCCATCACTGTTTTCTTCGGATTCATGTGTAGGCCTGCCTTAAACAACTCAGACACCACCTGTTCCAAGTGGCGTACATGTTCTGTCCAGGTCGTGCTATACACGACAATGTCGTCTAAGTAAGCTGCAGCATAACTCTCATGGGGACGTAGTATGACATCCATCAGTCTCTGGAAGGTGGCTGGTGCACCGTGTAGCCCGAATGGCAAAACCTTGAATTGGTATAGACCTTGGGGAGTGGTAAAGGCAGTCTTTTCCCGGTCCGTGGATTTCAAGGGAATCTGCCAATAACCCTTAGTTAGGTCAAGCGTGCTTAGGAAGTTGGCGGATCCTAGCCTTTCCAACAGCTCGTCCATTCGTGGCATAGGATATGCTTCATAATTGGAGATCGTATTTAATTGTCGGTAGTCCATACAAAATCTAATAGTACCATCGGGCTTTGGTACCAACACTATCGGGGATGACCATGGGCTGGTTGAGGGTTCAATTATGTCCATACGGAGCATCTCTTCTACTTCGTTTCGGATAACCATCCTTCGTGCTTCTGGAATACGATAGGGTCTTAGTCTAACAATCCGTCCGGGATCGGTTTTGATCTCGTGTTCGATTAAATAGGTCCTCCCTGGTAAGGCCGAGAACGCTTCTCCAAAGGGAGACAGCCTGGTCAAAAGTTCTGACCTCATGGAAGGAGTCAAGATGGTTCCCCATTGCACGTCTTCTAGCTTGCCCTGTTCATGATTCACGTTTTGTTCTGAGGTATCCTCACCAGCATCCATTGTGGCTACCAATACAGGCGCGTTCCATGCTTTTAGCAGGTTTACATGGTATACCTTGTCTGGTGTAGCACGATCGGGTTGGTGAATCCGATACGTCACAGGGCTAAGTACCTCCTTAACTTCATAAGGACCTCTCCATCTGGCCAATAGCTTGTTAGTACTGGTGGGTAGTAGGATTAGTACTTGGTCTCCCATTCGGAAAGTTCTCATCCGACTTCCTTTGTTATAGTTTTTCTCCTGGTTTGTCTGTGCGTGTCCCAGATTCGTCTCGGCCATCGAGCGGAGTGCTGTCAAATGTTCCTTCAACTCTTCGGTGTACTCTGTTAAAGAAATCTCATCCGAAGTCTCCCATTCTTCTTTTACAAGGTCCAAGATGGTTCGGGGTTGTCTTCCGAAAAGGAGCTCGAATGGAGAAAAACCGGTAGACGACTGTGGGGTGTCACGTAATACCATCAAGACCAAGGGCAATATACGGTCCCAGTTCTTCCCATCGGACCCGGTCACTCTCCGTATCATTTTCTTGATCGTTTTGTTGTACCTTTCGACAGACCCATTCGGTTTGGGGATGGTATACCGAGGTGCGTAACTGATGTATCTGCAGTCTTTCGCATACCTGCCGAAGTAAGGTGGACATAAAATTGGTCCCTTGGTCTGTGATAACTTCCGAGGGTAAGCCCACTCTTGCGAAGAAGGGAATGAGCTGGTCGCATAGTTGTCGGGCTGATGTTCCCTTCAAGGGAAAAGCCTCTGGATACCGCGTAGCATAGTCAACAATGAATAGTAGATACTTGTATCCACGGGATGCGGGTTCTATTGGTCCAACGATGTCCATGCCTATCCGCTGGAAAGGAACGTTAATAAGGGGCATTTTCTGCAAAGGGGCTTTTGCTGGTAAGACGCCACTTGTTAGCTGGCAAGTGGGACACGCCTTACAGAACTGGGATACTTCACCGTATATGCCTGGCCAGTAGAACCGTCTCAGTATGTTCTGCTGCGTTTTCAGGGAGGCCATATGTCCGCCGCAGGGGTGGTTGTGTGCCAGTTGCATTATGACCATTCTATGGGGTTTTGGTAATATCAATTGTTCCTTTACAGTCCCATCGTCCGCCTTATATTTTCTGTACAATAGTCCATGACGGAACAGGAAGCCAGGTCCTTTTGTTACGTCTGGATCTTTCTCATTGGCTGCTCTCTCACGGGCTACCCGAAGGGTGGGATCAGTTAGGGTTTCCCCCCTCAGGGAGTCCTCATGATCCTCGGGTTGCCAGTTAATGGGTCGGGTCATGTAACTGGCTTGGCACCACTCTAGCCTATTCCGTCTTTTATGTCCGGGGGGGTTTCTAGAGTCACCTATGTTCGAGGTTCTGTTGCTTTTTGCTCTTTCTTCATCCAGTGCTTTACTAAAGTGGGGTAGGTCAGTTCCCAGGACCACTGGGGTGGGTAGTGTAGGAAGGACGGCAGCCTTTAATTGAGTGGTTTCATGGTTCACCTCTATCTGTACCTCTCTCATCGGGTATGTTTTAATGTCCCCATGTATACACTTTATCGGTACAGAAAGGTTAGGTAAATTAGGGTTATTACTCACGGTGGGAGATATGGCTGTTTGTCGACTTCCGCTATCCAGCAGCGCCCGGGTCGGTCGTCCATCCACTCTTATATCCACGATGTATGGACCAGGGTTACGTACTTCCGGGTGTGGCTTCATGTAGCCAATTTCCATAGGTTCTGTGGTCTTCCTTCTGGGGCAAAACCGGGCAATGTGACCCCATTCACCACACTCAAAGCACTGGGGTTGTCGAACTCCCGGGATTATGGGTGGCTGTCTCTCCTCGTATCCAGTCTTCCTTTCTTCTAGTTTCCTGAAGACCTCCTCCGGTTGCCTCCATCTGGTGTGTCCCACTTTTGGGCCTTTTTGTATCTGATGTTCAAAGTTCGGCGACGTCATCCTTCCTGGTATACTTGTTGAGGGGAAGCGACTGTACCCGGCCTTTTCATAAGCCGATGCAATGTCCACGGCTTCCGCCAATGTAGGCCTGTGGTGTTGCCTAACCCATCTTTGCATTGGGCTCGGCAAGGCTTCTATGAACTGTTCCAGGATTATTTTATCTAGGAGGGGTTGGTTGGCTGGGGTAGGGGATTGTATCCACTTCTCCGTCAGATCTTTAATGCGGTAATATAACTGCCTGGGACTCTCCCCATTTTTTAACTTGGTGTCCCTTAGCTGAAGGCGATAGGCCCCCTCATCCAGGCCTAGACGGTCCAGTACAGCTGCTTTAATTTCCCCATATGGAGTGATACCATTGGGGTTCACAGCCTGATATGCACCCTGCATTACCCCAGATAACAGGGGAGCCACATACTGTCCCCAGCGTTCAGGCGGCCATTGCGCATTTCTTGCAATCCTCTCAAAACTTGTGAAGAAAAAGGCTGGATCCTCTCCCTCCTTATACTTCTGGAGCAGGGTGGACGGTACCATGGGTTGGTTCCTCGTGCTGGTTACTGCATCTGTGAGCCTGATAATGTTCTCATGGTGTTTGTCCTGGGCCGTGGTCTGTAGGGCGCCCTGTAACTGGATGGCTTGCTGGAACGCCTGGTGATCAGCCACTGCCTGTTGTGTTTGCAGCTGTATTAATTGCTGCAACTGCTGTTGGCCATCCGTCAGGGTTTTAATTAGGGTCTCCATCGCGTTGTCGCTGATCCCACCTTCGTCGCCAATGTAGAAATCAAGACCAGGACCAGGTTTGGGTTGCTGAAATTATACTTTATTCATGTGATTTTAAACTAATGAAAATATAGTCCATGAACTCCTTGAGAGTTACTCCACTCTTAGGCAGTCTTCCAGGTACAGGATTTAAGCCCTCCTAAGTCTCCTTGTTGTCCGGATAGGCCCACCAGTTGTTCCTTCTCTCGTCGTCCTCTTCGTATGACTAGGAAAATCAACAACAAACGCTGGATTAGTTCCCGGGCTTTTATATGATGTGAGTGACTTGCTTCCCCCCCAATGGAAAGCTTCCCTGTCAATCAGACTTCTCATTGGCTGGTATTGCCATGTCCCGCCTCCTTTAAAGGCTGCTGTGGTTTCCCAGAGTGGCTGCTTCTGCTGCCTGCCAGAAGAGTCCCGCTCCCAGGCCACTCCATCCCGTGATTCCCTCCCCCCCTTTTGAAGTCTGTCCGTCTCGCCATGTGTTTTTGTTTCTGTGGCCGTTCCAGAGCGGCCCGCCCCGCTGAGCAAACCGTCTCTCCCTTCTCTGCCTTCCTGGTGGGGAGAGACGCTCGGCGGGCCGTGTGGGCCGGCTCTCCATGACTGCCCGTGTTTCCCGCGGGTTCGCCGTCACCAACCCGTCTCCCGGGCTGCAGGCCGCGGTGGCGTTACCCTTGGCGGGTTCAGGTAAGGCTGGGCGGGAGGGGGCCGCTCCTTTCATGTCGCGGCTCGTTGCCGCGATCCTGTAGAGTCCTGGGGAGAACGGGTGGGACGGGGCTGCGTTCTCTGGATCGTGGCCCATTGCCGCGATCCCGCGGAGTCCCGCTACCCCTCCCGGCACCCCCTCCACTCCGGGCCCCTTCTCACACTTGTGTTATAACATTCAAATTGACGCAATACCTGCAAGTTCTTATGATCCGTTCGGAGGGTAAAAGGGTGTTCTCCGCCTTGGAGGAGGTGTCGCCACTCTGTGCAAGCTAATTTCATAGCCAGCAATTCCCTCTCAATCACAGAGTAGTTACGTTGGCTGGGGTTCAGTGTTTTGGAATAATAGGACACTGGATGTTCCTAACCCTCATACTCTTGCAGTAATACTGCACCGATAGCGGCATAAGAAGCGTCAGCTTCCACTATAAAGGGACAGAGCTGGTCAGGTTGCCTTAATATGGGAGCTGAACAGAAGGCTTGTTTGAGTTGTTGGAAACTCTCCTCGGCTTGAGGAGACCATTGGAAAGGGGAGGAAGATTTCTTAAGAAGCGAGGTCATCGGGAGTACCCGTTGTGAGAAGTTTGGTATAAATTTCCGGTAGAAATTTGATAACCCAAGGAATCTCTGGATGTCTTTAACAGATTTAGGAGACGGCCAATCTAGAATAGAATTGACCTTCTGAGGGTCCATAGCAATTCCCTCTAAGGAAAGAATGTATCCTAAATATGATATGGACGTTGCCGAAAACACACACTTTTCCAATTTGACTGAGAGGTGGTTGTCTTTGAGTCTGTGAAAAACCTCCTTGACATGAGTGTTATGCTCAACGTGGGTGTGGGAAAAGACCAATATGTCATCAAGATAAATGATGACAGAGTGTCCCAGGAGATCTGAAAAAAGTCTGTCCATAAAACGTTGGAATATCGATGGAGCATTTACAAGGCCGAAGGGCATCACTTGATACTCTTACAAACCAAAAGGGGTCCTAAAGGCAGTCTTCCACTCATCTCCGGTTTGTATACGAAGCAGATGGTACGCGTTGCGTAAGTCTAGTTTAGTAAACACAGTGGCCGACTGCACGGCATGAATGACTTCAGAGATGAGGGGCATAGGATATCTGTCCTTAATGGTTACTTTGTTTAATCCTCTGTAATCTATACAGGGGCGTAGCTCTTGAGTGTCTTTCTTGGGAATGAAGAATAAAGAGGCACCAGCAGGAGATTTGGATGGTCTGATCAACTCATTGGCTAGATTCTTGTCTAGATAAGTCTCTCAGATACTGCCTTTCTTGCATAGTCAAGGGATACATGCGACAAAATGGGACCAAGGCATCTTGGTGCAAATCAATACAGCAATCTTCGGGTCTGTGAGGAGGGAGCTTCAAAGGGATTTTCTCTGTCACCACTTCAGTGTATCCTCTCAAATAGGATGGTAAACAATGTATGGTCTTAGATTCCACCCCACAGGAAGTTTGAATCGTAGAAAAGGTTGGTTTTGGCAAACAGCTTGCCTTGCAGAAGGTTGAATGAAAACTTAACAGGTTTCTGGACCAGTCAATGGTGGGATTATGCCGGCGTAACCAACCAGTGCCTAGAATCAAAGGGAAGTGAGCAGCTCTGATGATATCAAAGGAAAGGCGTTCTGTATGCTGCATGATACGCATGGTGAGAACTTCAGTCGAATGGGTAATAAGGCCAGAGCTCAAAGGCTCGCCATCTACTCCCTCCACCTTCTGGTCCTCGGTCTTGGCTACCCGAGTCAGTCCTTGGCTCTCTGACCAATGGGTATCAATGAAATTTCCTGCGGCTCCACAATCCAGAAGGGCCTGAGTCTGTATTGAGGTCTGGCAGCTCAAAAGGGTGACTGTCATCACCATAAGTCGAGCATCGTCAGAACACTCCAAAGTGGTGACTGAGAGGGCAACAAAGGGACTAGAACACTTCCCTCGGTAATAAGTCCCTAAATTTACCGAGGGTGCTCGTTTCCCGAGCGTCTGGGAGGCACATCAGGACAATCTCGAAGTAAGTGAGTCGAAGATCCACAGTACATACATAGATTCCCTTCTCACCTCCTCCTGCGTTTTTCAGCCGAGAGAGGGGAGCGGGTGATGCCGATCTGCATAGGCTCTTCTCGAGAGAGACGAGTGGAGGGAGGTGGTGCCGAAGGAGAAGGCACTGGAAGCATCGGAATACCACTCTTTATCTTACGTCGCTCAGCTCTCCGTTCAGACAGCCGGAAATCAATCCGAAGTGTTGCAGTGATCAGGTCAGCAAAGGTTAAGGGACGTTTGATACGTGCAAGTTCGTCTTTCAACTCTTCTCGCAGACCCCTCCGAAAGATGGCATACTGCGCCTGTTCTTGCCAACCTGCTTCCGCTGCGATCTGTTTAAATGAGGTGATATAGGACATTAAGTCAGAATTTCCTTGTCTGATGTCCAACAGATCCTCGGAGGCCAGAATGGTGCTCTCGCTTCGAAGGAAGGTTTGCTTCATCAAGGTCTTGAAAGCTTCATAATCCTGAAGCACCGGATCAGTTCTATTGACTAAAGGGGTGGCCCATGCCAAGGCATTACCTGACATGTGGGTTATCATAAACCCAACCTTGGCATGACCAGAAGTAAAATCCAGTGGACGAAATGAAAAGTGCAAGTGACACGCATCCAAGAACTCCTTTAGTCTCTTGGGTGTCCCATCAAACTTCCCAGAGACTAACGGTAGAGGAGGCAAGTCGGTAGTTGGTGGTTCCCGCTCTGCTATCCTCTGTTGTAGCACTGCATTCGCGCCCTTAAGATTCTGGACTTCCAGGCTCAGGTTTTGGACTGCAGCTACTATCTCCTGAACCTGCTGCGGAGTGGCCATGTCAAATTCGGGGCGTTGCAAACTGTCAGGAAGGTCTGTAATCTCCTCTTCCTCCTGAGATGCTCCAGACTCCCTTTCCTCCCCTTCCTCCTCACCTTGAAGTCTCCGGCGTTGAGTCAGCTTTGGATTGTCCTTTGTTCGAGTCTTCACCCCTTTTATTTGAAGATAGGGACGACCAAGGTATGACGCCACAGTGACACCCTTTGGGTGATCTGTGGCAACCCTCCTCGGTCACTGGTCAATGGGGAAAAGGCCAGTGGCACAAAAAACCCCGGAAGATTTGGATCTTCAAGTGCAGAGAGGTAGTGGTATACACACTCTGGAGGCAGCAGCAGAGGGAGAGGAATCCGGTGAACACGGTCCAGAAATAGAAGAAGTTCCAACGAGAATCGGGTGTGAGACCAGATAATGGGAAATGTTCCAGGACAGATAGACAGTAGAGGACTTGGCGAGGCAATCCACAAGACAGGCTATGGTCAGTACACCGGGATATCAACAGGAATTAGTTCCGATTCAGAATAAACAGATGAGGGCTAGGCGAGGCAATCCACAAGACAGGCAATGGTCGGTACAGGGAGATGTAAGCAGAAAAGGAACAGAGGAGGCCAAAAAGAAGAGGACCAAAAAAGGTAAGCACAATACAGGAAGGAAGCAAGAATCAACAGAATAAGTACAGAGAGAAAAGCACGAGACGGGAGGGAGGAAGGATAAGAGACGGGAACGGAACAGACAAGGGAGGAGGAGTCAAGAAGGCAAGGAGAATACTGGCTAAAGGTACGGAGAGCAAGGACAGGGAAAAAACAGGGCGAAAAAGGAAAAGAAGGACTAGGAGAAAAAAGGAAACTCCACGAAAAGCAGCGCTGGAAACAGGACGAAAAACACTGTACGTTGCAACGCACCAGACCCCGGAAGTGAAAGGATTAAATACCGGTGTCAGGAACATTGCAACGACAGCTAGACCTGCACCGCGCGCTTCCTAAAAAACGTGATGAAACCCGCTATGGCGGGCGCAGCTTCCACCTCTTCCAAAGCCGCCAGGTTCCCTGAGGCGTGACAGCGATAGAGTAATTCCACCTGTACAACTTAGAAAAAGATTACTCGACTTGGCACATGAGGGACACCTAGGAAGGAGCTTGACGAAGAACAGGATAAGAAGCAATTATTGGTGGCCGAACATGTGGAGAGATGCAGAGGAACTTGTCAAGAATTTCTCCGCCTGTGCCACAAGTGACAAATCCAAGATTTTAAGAAAAACACCATTACAACCAATAGAACCCCCCAAAACCGTGTGGTCTAAACTGGCAATAGACATCATGGGCCCATTTGAAAATCTTGAAGCTGTTAAAATATACATCATAGTACTCGTGGACTACATCTCTAAATGGACAGAATGGGAAATGTCAGAGACAAATGTCACAACGAAAAAAATCACAGACTTTTTAACGGACGTGTTCAACAGAGAAGGAGACCCCAAAGAACTAGTCTCCGACAACGGATCCCAATTCATGTCATTAGAATTTCAGAGCTTCCTCAGAGATAGGGCGATTGATCACATCACAACATCGTTGTATCATCCGATTTCAAACGGTCTTGTAGAGAGAATGAATAGGCTGGTGAAGAGCGTGGTTCAATTAGCCACAGCCAACACCCTTCCATGGAGAGAAACACTTAAGGAAGCCCTTTGCGCATATAGGACAACTCCACACACTACAACCAACGTCAAACCATTCACCATGATGCGAGGCAGAGTTGCGTCCAATCGACTTAGGCCCGCATGGATCTTCATGAACACTGGAGAAGCAAAACTGAACATAGATCACGTCCTGAAAACTGAAAGAAAAGCAGGCGAAATACAAGGCATATTATGACTCAAGAAATAGAGTAAAGGAAATGATGATCCACGAAGGGGACTGGGTGTGCGTTAGAGAGCCCAAGAAAACATGCAAAGGTGAATCCAGTTTCAGGGCCCCGCAAAGGGTGGTGAGCTGTCACGGCAAGTCTGTGGTGTTGGAAGACGGGAAGAGATGGTCCGGTGATGATCTTGTGAAAGTAGAAAAAGATTTCAACAGACCAAGTACAAGCAAAGACAAAGACACACCAGTGGAGGATAATCTGGTGACAACAGAAGCACTTCACCGTAGGAATGAAGAATATAACAGGTCCGCGATGCATGTAGCAAAGCCCCAGATGGAGGACTGTCTAAGAGGAATCGAAGGGCCATCTAAAACTTCAACAGTGACTATCTTTACTACTAGTGCCAGTCACAGTATCCTTTTTGAATGTTACTTCCATACTATTGTTAAATTTGCAAGATAGTCCATTTCCTCCTTCTTCCCCTTTTTTTCCCCTTTTTTTTCTCTCGTTCCTGTTCTCCCCTTCATTTCTCTTTCTCTGCCTTATATAAGAAGGGAGATGTTATGTAGAATACACTGACATCACTGTCAGTGGAATAAATAGATTGAGAACGTTCTTATGTAAGAGATTGTTCAGATCATTCTACTCCCGGTGTTCCTGTGCTTCGTGGGCCTCCAATAAAGCTCATGTTAAAAGCTTACATTTGCCTGCTAGTTTACTTCAGCGAGTGTCACCCGCAAAAAGCATCCAGACACTCACCCACCTGCCAGCTCATCTGGTTCACCCGCGCTGGAGCCACAGACTCTGGTACATACCCATACATGCCAACCCATCCGATTTAGGCGGGAGACTCCCGACTTTCAGTGAAAAATATTGCTATGTTTCTTGTTCTCCCGCCTAAAATAATTTTAGCCCCAATGCATTCCCATGGGAAAATGTCGATCTCCCGATTTCTCAGACGAAATCTCCCGCCCAGGTGCGTCAGAATGTTGGCATGCATGCATACCTCACACAGGCTCAGTCTTACTAAATGAGCCAGCGCATTGGGCTGTGGGTACAAAAGAAAGTCAAACGGAAGTGTAGGGAATGCCACAGAGACTCGAGTCTACCGAGTCAGCACTGATAAGCTGCAACTTTCTATGTTGTGTTTATTTAGCCTCATGTGAGACAGTGGGCCTCATTTGGAGTGTTGCGGTAAGGCACCAACGGCGCCATTGTTACCTCGCCGCAACATCCCAAGTATGCTCACGGGTGCCGCTCTGGAACGCCTGGTCAGACCAGGTGTGCAGAGCAGCACCCGCGAGCAGTACCGGATGGCAGCAACGGCCCCGTTATCAAGGGGGCCGTTGTTGCCATCCTTCCCATTGCCATTGAGCCCTATGGGGGCTCTAATGGGAATGGGGACGTACTGGGTCCCGCGAAAGGGATTTACCGGGCCCTCCAAGGTCGGAATGGCCCGGTAAGTCCCCTTTTGCGGGACCCAGGTTTGGGGCATGGCGACCTCCAAACACGTAATGAGGCCCAGTATGTTTTAGTTTATAAATATAATACGAGATTAATTTGTAAAAAAAAGTCGCCCTCTTTACAATCAGCTGTCTCACTTGCCAAGCCCCCTTTACGCCCTGCCATTCACTTCAGTGGGCTCTCACTGCACCCACAAAAAAACGGGTGTTTTCACCCGCCTTGGTGTCAAAAAAGGTTGAGAGCTATGTAAATAAGTAATAAAAGTGCTTTTTGTGACGTACGAGTCACGGTATGTGCATGCGCGAGCCTCGTTCTGGCTACGCGCATGTGCAGTGAATAATAAAGTGCGCCCGTGCCGGCAGTTGCGGCCGGGAGGCGAACCGGCCAACACCGTGTCCCGTGTGTTCCTGCATGTGTGAGTGAGTGCACGAGTGCATGCAGGCCGGCCCGAGGCACGGGCGGCCACACAACATCGTGGCGACGAGGCGGGATGCAAGCGGGGCGTGGAGTGACATGCCGCCGAATGCTTTCATCTTCATAACGCCGTACAGCGGCACGTTACGAACCCGGCGCGAACACAACGGAGGTGTTTTAACGCTTGGTGGACAGCAGTAGCGGCCTGAAAAGGTGCTTGTGCGCTGCTTTTACCTGAAAATCCTCTCTGAACAATATTTTTTGGAAAATCTGCAGTCTCCACCACACAGGAGGACTGCACCTGAACTAGCTGCCATCACACAAGGGGCAGCTCGTACAAAGTACAGGCACAAGGGAAGACCCTCGTCAACTTGGAGGTTGAAGGACTGCGCAGTGATCCAAGGTACGTCCACTAGTCACCTAAGTCAGGTTTGCGGCCTCGAATCCACCACGAGGTGCCTGTGCGACCTGCGAACATGGCAGATAGCAACGGCGAACTAGAAACAGCGAGAGTGGTGGTAAGGAGGCAACAAGGGGCGTTACTACCCATGCAAGAATTTGACACGACGGGCCCCCCTTCCAAACTAGGCCCGAGGTGGCTGTTGTGGATCAAGAAATTAGACATGTACTTTACTGCGACGGGGAAACCAACGACGCAAAGAGAGCCACCCTTTTGTACTCGGCGGGCATGGACGCATTACGCATCTATGAGTCCCTGAATCTACAGGTAACCACCTATGACGCCGTCAAAGCTGCTCTTGAGAACTACTTCATTCCGTTGTCCAACGTGGACTACGAGAGATTCCTGTTTTGCGGCGAAAAGCAGCGGGAAGAGGAGTCACTCGACCAATTCTGCGCTCGCCTGCGTCAAATAGCTACAACTTGTCGGTGGGACAACGAGGAATCCATGATCCGGAATCAGGTCCTCCAAGGCTGTGGCTCAGGCAAGTTCGCAGGCAAGTTTTGAGGGAGCCGGGTTGGACTCTACAACAGATCTTGGACAGCGGCAGGACTTATGAGCTGGCGGAGTCAAGGGCCGCAAAAATGGATGCAGCAGTACGCCTGGGAAAATCGGAAGAGGCATTTGCCGTTGGGAAACAGGTGGCGTCGAAAGCTAAGTGGGGCGAAAGGCGCCAGGACACTGGGTCGGTGCGAGGGGCGTTGTCTGTGTGCCAATACTGTGGATATGACCTACCACACTCTGAAGAATGTCCGGCCAAGTCGAGAACATGCGGCAGATCCAACAGTCCTGGTCATTATGCCCGGATGTGTCGTGCTCCTGCCCCGGTGACTGTACAGAGGGGCCCCGCCAGGGCGTTTGGCGGAAATTCAAGGAGACAAAGGAGCGTTGCCGTGCTAGAGCAGGAAATGCAGAGGCTCAACATGGCCGAGGAAGAAGAAGATGAGGAGGAGGAGGAGGTGTTCTTCATTTCAAGCTTGGCCACGGGGGTGAAAAAGAAGAGGCAACCGAAGTGTGTTGTGGACATTCAAGGGGTGCCGACACAAGTACTGGTGGATACGGGAGCCTTGGTGTGTGTACTGGCGTCCGATCACTACCAGTCCATACCGGGTCCACCGGCGCTGGACGTTTCAACGGCGAAAATATTCACGTTCGGCGAAGATACACCGCTCCCTATCAAGGGCGTTTTCGTGGCACCTGTGTCCAGAGGAGGCAAGACCATCAAAGCCTGTTTTTTTGTCACAGACGTGAGCCCTCACTCTCTACTCAGTTGTGCGGCTTCTGAGGCCCTCGACCTGGTGCATTTTGCGTGGGAAATTTACCAAGTCGACATTGAGCAGTTACTGGGCAAGTTCCCAGGGGTGGGGAAATTGAATGCTCCTCCGGTACGTCTGCACATAGATGACACCATCAGGCCTACAGCGCTCAAGCATCGTAGGATCCCGTTCCACCTCCGGGAAAAGGTTGAAGAGGAGCTTCGTTCGCTTGTGCAGATGGACATTATCGAGAGGGTGGAAGGCCCTGTGCCCTGGGTCTCGCCCATTGTGGTAGCCCCCAAGCCGAAGCAGCCTGGAGCGGTGCGCATATGCGTAGATATGCGCCTCCCCAACGCTGCTATCAAGAGGGAGAGACATATCACACCCACTCTTGACGACATCATAGGGGAACTGCAGGGCGCAAGAGCGTTCTCGAAGTTAGATTTGCGAGCAGGCTACCATCAGCTTGAAATCCACCCAGACTCCAGATTTATTACGAGGTTCACGATGCATGAAGGCCTATACCAGTTTAAGCGTCTGAGCTTCGGCATTTCATCTGCCGCCGAAGTCTTCCAGAACACCATCAGGGGGGCGCTGGCGTGCCTTAAAGGTGTTTTGAACATGAGTGATGACATTCTAGTGTTCGCAGAATCTGAGTCTGAGCACATGAAGAGGTTGGAGTGCACACTAAAGAGGTTGGATGATTTGGGACTCACCTTACATCGCGAAAAATGCAAATTTTTCGAAGACAGAATTGGGTTCTTTGGATTCATCTTTCATGCCAGTGGTGTGTCACCGGATCCGGCAAAGATTAAAGACATTCGTGAGGCCGCTGCGCCCCAATCCCTACCGAGGTGAGGAGTTTCTTGGGGATGGTAAATTACTGCGGGCGATTCATCAGAGGGTTGGCCTCCTTGTCGGAACTCCTCAGGGCATTGACCAGGAACGAAGCCGTGTGGGCATGGGAGAGGAAGGAGCAAGAGGCCTTTCAGCTCCTCAAGAATGCCCTGACGGATAGTGACACCATGGTGTATTTCAACCCATCAGTTGAATCTGAAATTGTTGTAGATGCTAGTCCCGTGGGTGTTGGAGCAGTACTACTACAGCCAGACAAAAGAGGGGACATGCGACCCATCGCTTACGCGAGCAAAGCGCTCCTGACACTGAGAGGCGCTACTCGCAAATTTGAAGAGAGGCTCTAGCTATCCTATGGGGCTGTCGCCACTTTCGGCTTTAAATTCTGGGCAAGCCCGTAGTGGTCGTGACTGATCATAAGCCGTTACTGCCCATCCTGGCAGGAGTGTCGTCCAAGCCGCCTCCCAGAATTGAGCGTTGGATGCTGGCCCTCGTTCTGGCTACGCGCATGTGCAGTGAATAATAAAGTGCGTCCGTGCCGGCAGTTGCGGCCGAGAGGCGAACCGGCCAACACCGTGTCCTGTGTGTTCCTGCATGTGTGTGTGAGTGCACGAGTGCATGCAGGCCGGCCGAGGCACGGGTGGCCACACAACACTTTTGAAACATTACTTTAATCTAGGGATTGTTATTCATGAATGAATGGAGTATGTAAAAAATTGCCCGGAAAATTTGCACAAATTAGTGCATTATACATCAAAACCAATGAAGCAGAGCAAAAAACAGATCGGCCCCTGTGCGCAAGCGCAGTCCGTCGCTCAGCGAAATATCCGGTACGCGGCGCGAGAGAGTGTAAATTCACTGAGCATGCGCAGAAGAGACAGTGTTATACTTTCAACCACCGTGGGGACTCCAGCGCATCTCACGGACTTTTCATACAAGGTGCGTTCTCCGGTGTGGGTGTAAGGACGTTATTAACTATCCGTAAACACGCAATCTTGATATAATTACCGCGGTTGCGCGTAAGAATAGTATTTCTCGCGGGGACCGGTTTTATGTTTTGCGCACTTAAATAGGCAATCGCATGAGGAGTGGTGCCTGTGGTCTGCGCATGCGTACTGGAAGGTGGTGGGGCTCGGTGGCTCTTTTTCAGCGCATGCGCATATGAATAGTAAATCGCGTTAGGCGACATTTCGCGACCTGCGCATGCGCACTGGCCGTGGCACCTCTACCGGGGAGCCCCCGGTGATTAGTGTCTGCCTCGGTGCAGGCGCAGCGGCGCATGACACTTCTGCTGACACGTAGCTCGCGCCCGTCCGGAGGAGCGCACCTTGTTCCTCTCAGCTGCCCTCCTCATCTCTTTGCCGTGGGTTTGCTCAAATCCATGTGAGCGATCCCTGGAGAGAGCCTCAGCCACCCAAATCACAGGGAAGAGGTTCAACATCACCCTGGTGAACACTGTGAAGTAAGGGATCCGGGTAGAATAAACTCAACAAACACCTCCAAGATAACTGGGGAGAAATCCACCCACCATCACGGGATCACTGGGGAGAAATCCACCCAAGATCACTAGAGGCACATCCACCTGGGATCACTGGAGAGAAATCCACCCAAGATCACCAGAGGCAAATCCACCTGGGATCACTGGAGAGAAATCCACCCAAGATCACCAGAGGCAAATCCACCTGGGATCACTGGAGAGAAATCCACCCAAGATCACTAGAGGCAAATCCACCTGGGATCACTGGAGATAACTACACCCAACATCGCTGGCAATAAATTGAATCAATATCACTAGAAAGAAATCCATCTGGGACCACTGGAGGGAAATGCACCCAAAAGCACTGGAGGGAAAGCCACCTGGAATCCCTGCAGAAAAATCCAGCTAAGATCACTGGCAGAATTTATCCCAAATCACTGAAAATCCATCCGGGATAACTGGGTGGTATCTACCCAAGATCAATCAGGAAAAATTCACCCAAGATCACTAGGGGAAGTCCATTCAAGACCACTACTCAAGAGAAATCCATCCAAGTGCACTGTCGATAAACCCGTCCAGTAGTACTGCAGAGAAAGCCAGCCCAGATCACTAGTGAAATCTATCAAACATCACTTGTGAGTAATGCACAGACAAGGTTCAGATGAGGTGAGTTGTCTCCTGCGTTTTCTTGTGGACAGCATCTATGTCATGAGGCTCACCTTCAGCCAGGGGCGTAACCAAACTTACATTTCCGGGGGGTGGGCTGGGGGGCTATCTGGTGATGGGAGGGGCCACTACAGAATACAGAAACTGGGCGTGGCAAACTTGGAGGCTCTGCCCCCTTTGTTCGATCCCAACGGTTGTCTGGCATGAGGCCAACGTATGGTACTTTTAAAGTGTAATATGCCATTAGAGTGACCAGGTGATTGGATTTAAAGACTATGAAACAGGGTGTGTACCTTTACTCTTTTGTAGTAACCACAAAGTTTCAAAAGAAACAGGGCAACCGGAGTGTTTGGCCTGTTCTCTTGGGTTGTTTAAAGAAGACGAGACAATTGTTGCCTAATTTTAGCAATCACGGAATGAATTAACCATTAGGTATATGTTACCATAATCTCAAAACAAAACGTTTATACAATTTGTAAAGAAATGAAATGTACGAGCAATACATACAATATATTTTACTGCTTTGTGAAGTGAGTGGCTAGAATATGTAGGTACAAAAAATACAATAACATAAATCTGTTCTGAATGACTGTTTACATTCGAGAAAGGGACATTCAACATTGTGAGGGTAAATTGAGAACAATTAACATGTGAAAACAAATTAAGAACAGTTAGCATGTGCAAACAACATAATATGAGATAATTAAGTCCAATCTCTATCTCTAGGGGAGTAGTGCTTCAAAGTTTGTCCGCAAGTAGGGAACAAGTTATAGATGCATGTGTAGTTTTACTAGTGATTTGAATGTATCATAAGTTCCCATATTTAGTGTTTGAAAGTTGTTTAATTAAGAGTTATTTCCTTATTAAAAAGTCAATGAATGATGCAGGGTCTTTTGACACAAGATATCCGATCATTAGCCTGGATTTAAAGACAACATATACATTTAGTTCCTTTGACAATTTTAATATCTAAAACCCGGGTATCCGATCAGGCATCACCCTTTAAGCAAAATCGACCACCATGGGACCAGGCATTAGTACAGTGTGCTACAAATGCAACTTCCACATGAGATATAATCTATACATTTCTGTTTATTGCACCATTATATGCCAGTATAAAAACATGTTCACGCTGGCTGTGGCAATATATTTCCATTCTCGCTGCACCAATATATGCCAATATTCCCATATATGAAAATACGCATGTTTGCTTTGGGCTTAATGCCAGTATTGATAGACTCTGCCAATATATGGCACTATGCCCACAAAAGGACATTCATTTGGTGGCTTTGCCATTAGTAATGCCACATCACAATAAGAAAACATGTCCAAAGCAGCTTCACAATATGGGCCAGTCTAGACACGTTATAACACTTTATTACACTTATCATGCTTACTTTACAAGCGCTGCCCAGTAAAAGATGTCAAGCCACAGAAAGAAATGGCTAAACTGCAATGAAATGCCAGTCTAGCCACTTATTAACACATGTCATGCCTACTATATTATAGATGCCCAGAGGGAAAAAAAAGTCATGCCACAGTACTAAATGACTTGACTGGCTGCACCAAAATGCCATTCTAGCCACATAACGCATATCATGCTTTATCATTGATGCCCACAAACATGGCATGTTTAGCAACCCCGCCCCCTACTCTTTACCCACCAACAGCAGCTCCTTGGCCCATCATTACACATAAGCACGCACACACATATATTTACACAACATTCACATAATCATTTAAACATACCATTCACTTGCACCCCCATTCACCATACACTCACTCATTCATACGCGCACCCATTCCCCCGTTCATCATGCACACGCACATTACATGATACATATACACATACATACATACATAATAAGCTTGCATGCAACAATGCTTCCCTTACCTCTCTGCTTAACAAAAAGCTAGGGCCCGCATCAGCCCCCTCCCTTTGGATGTGAAAGAGCACATATGTTGTTATATGTTGGGTCACATATGGGGAGGGGGATAATTTGGGCATTTGATTTTTGTTAGGCAGAGAGGTGAAGGAAGCCTTTCCTGAAAATAGCACCTTTAGGGGTTTGTGCAAATACATTATTCAAAATGAAAACAGTAAAACTTGAATGCCGCCAATTTCAGGGAAGGCTTCCTTCCCTGCCTAACAAAAAGCAAGTGTGGAAGCCCCACCCCTCAATTCACACTTCAGGCGCGACTGGAGCCTGGTTAGCTCAATGGCATTACGCACCTGCCTCCAGCCATCCCAACAGCACTTTGTATTCTGGTAGATATAGTTTCTCTTTTTCTATGCTTTGAAGGCCCATATTTCCCATCAGGTAGATGGCATTTGGGTAAAATACATCATCGTGTGAAGGTGAGTCAAAAAATTGTAACATTTAAAAGTTCGTAAAAAAAAATGACAGTGTAAAAATAAATCAACAGTATTATTATTATTGTAATTATTGAGCGTGGATCTAGCCTTGAGAAGCAACTGAGTGCTTTACAGAGGTATACAACAGTACAGATGCATAACAGAGCGCTTTTCAGAGGTAACAACAGAACTGATACACAGCGGGGAGTGGCCTACAGAGGGGCACAGATGAGGGGTACAGCTGTACTGGGTGGTGGGGATTAGAGGGGCGACATCTAGGGAGTCAGGTGGCACGAGGGGCGATGTGATGGCCTAGGTGTTGAGGCAGAGAGATTCCTTGATGAGGTGGGTCTTGAGTTCTTATCTGAATTGTAGGAGTGTGGGGGTGAGTCTGATGCTGATGGGGAGGAGATTCCATAGTCTTCGGGGACAGGCAGAGAAGGCTTGTTTTCTGGTCCTTTCCTTTTTGCACCGGCGGATTTCAAGTCTGCACATGTCCTAGCTTCTGGTGGTGCGCTGTCCGCCAGAGATGCTAAGTTCATCCTCAAGGTAGCTGGGTGACTTTAGGGTGACTGCCTTATAAATGATGCAGCAAGACTTGAAGGTGATTTGTGCAGCAGTGGAAGCCAGTGAACTTCGATGAGGGTTGAGGATGATGTGGTCGTATCTGCGGAGACCCTTGATGAGGCGTGTGGCGTGCGTAGGAGACTTCTCAGGGGCACAAGGGAGGACAACGGGAGGCCTTCGAGGAGTGCATTGCCCTCATCCAGTTGATGATAGTGGTGGTTACATCGCATTTTTCTGTCATAAAATCACAGGGTATGAACATAAAACAGCCCTGGCCTACCTCTCACAAAATCCTAGTGGTCAGATCATTTCATACATTCATTGCAAGGTTAGGAAAACTAAATTTATCAGAAACATTTAACAGTAGTGGAGATATCACATTTTCCCTTCCATCAGGGTTCGGGAAATTTGACAACAGTGGTCGTGTCACTTTCTCTTACACACCAGAAAATCCTAGCATTGGAGGGAGTCCGGGGGGGAAGGGGTCGCCTGTCTCATCAACCCAGCCCTGAATGTACCCTTGAACACCTGCCTCATTAGAATAGAGGCACTGGAGAGGCGTTTATGAGGTGGGCTGAAGAATAAGGGAGCAATGGGGACATTAGATTCTGAGTCAGGATCCAGTGTGCTTGCCAGCCTCCAGGCGTCTGGAGTCAGCAATTACACCTCCGTTTTCAATTTTTTTCAGCTTTATTTGCTAAATTAAAGCAATACGGGGAGAACTGTTCTAATTTCCAGTTGTTTTCAGATGTTTTTGTTACATAAAGACACATCTGTTTCGAAGCAGTTGGGGTCTGCTCTGAGAGCAAGGGCTCCTCTCCCAGCGGAACTGTCCCAGTTGTTGTCATTGTCAGCAATTCTCATAGGAAGGGCCAGGTTGCCTCGGTCTCAGGGAGCCAACATTACACTTTCCATAAATGTACAGATCTTTCCTCTCTGATGCGACTTGGGCATCAACAGTACTTGGTTCTTTTTTTTAACCTGACCCGCCTCACAAGCCGGGCAGTCTACAAGGGCCCTGAGAGATTTGTTTGCTACTCAATCAGATCCTGTGTAGGACAAACAAGCAAATCAATTTGTCCAATTTTTCTAATTGCATGAAACGAGAAAGTCACATTCCAGGTTCTGACAACACCCACTTGTCAAAAAGATGTTGTTTGTTCCACTGTGGCATGCACACAAGGAACATGGAGTGAATAAGGGCCGCATTCAAAAGGTACACGTTACTTAACTGTAAATCTTGTTCTCCAGCATGGGTCTTACATGGACTCACATGCTGTGAATATTCCCTATCCTCAGGTTGGGAATCCTCAGCAGTTATGAAGCAGTTTAGCTGTAGGCTAAAAAAAACTTCTTGTCGCTTACATAGCCTATTGCTTTCACTTTGGGTCATACTGCCCCAGCCAATGACATAGGTCCTCCTTAGCTTCACTCCTGGAGGCAATCTTCAGATTTGGTTGCGCACATAAAGTGGCAGTATGATCCAAGAAGAGCCAGAGAAGGGAAGGAGGGAAGGTTTGCATGTGAATCCATGTAAGACCCATGCTGGAGAATAAGAGTTACAGGTAAGTAACTTGTACCTTCTCCAGCACGGGGTCTTGCATGGATTCACATGCCATGAGTATGATTACACAGCAGCACACTCAAACTGTCACGAGAGGTTTCAAGGCTGAACAGAAGCAATGCCCTCACCCCTTGACCAGACTCACCTCATGCACACTGGTTGCGAAGCACTGCTTGGCCAACGCGTCACTCCTCCCTAGAATTCCTGTCGACAGAGTAAAACCTTGTGATGGTGTGGGTAGACCTCCACATAGCCGTCCAGCAGATATCCAGCAGGGGATCACCAGAGAGGAATGCAGTAGTCGAAGCGATGGCTCTGGTGGAATGGGCTCTCGGCCGGCCTGGTAATGGTCTGTTGGCGAAATGATGGCAATGCATGATACAGCTGGAGAGACACGTGGAGATAGAAGCCTTTGAGAGGGCCTTCCTGTGCCCCACATGTCCAAAGTTGATGAAAAGTTGAGAAGTCTTTCAAAAATTCTCAGTGCGTGCCACATGGAATTTCACGTCCAGTGAATGCAAGGACCTTTCAGCAGACGTAGAAGGGTTTACAAAGAAAACTGGTAAACCCAAATGTTAGTTTAAGTGAAATACAGATGGGACCTTTGGCATAAAGGAAGAATGAGTTTGTAGAGCTACCTTGGATTGGTGGAAAGACAAATATAGAGGCTTACAGGATGAAGCCTGGATTTCTCCAACACGCCTGGCCGAAGTGATTGCCACTAGGAAGGCAGTCTTCCACGAGAGGAACTTCAAAGATGTCCGATACATAGGCTCAAAAGGTGCACCCATCAGTTTGGACAGGACCACATTCAACTCTCACGCCGGGGCAGGAGCTGTCACCGGGCGAATGTTCTGAAGAGACCCTTGAGGAACTACTTCACAAGCCTGTGAGAGCACAGGGAGAGCTTGCCAGGAGCTCTAGCATACCGGGATATTGCAGCTAAGTGCACCTTGATGGATGCCTTTGCAAGGCCAGCCTTAACAAGCGAGAGCAGGTAAGGCATAAGTTGTGGAGCTGTGACGCGCTGTGAAGAGATCTTCTGTGACTGGCACCACACCATGAAGTGCTTCCAATTGTGTTTGTAGCATGCAAGTGTAGACGGGGGCCTGGGCTTGGCCAGATTCTTCTTGCATTCCAACGGCAGTGAGAAATTCCCAAGGCCGACAGGTTACAGGACGCTGTGTCGTGGTGCAGGATCGCCCCTTCTTCCATGGATAACAGCTTCGGAAGAGGAGGCAGTTCGATGGCCGGCACCACTGATTGGTGAAGAAGGTCTGGGTACCAGATCTGTCTGGGCCACTTTGGTGTAATAAGGATATGCAGCGGGATAGTTTGAGTATGTTGATCACATGTAAGATGGCGGAATTAGTGTGAATGTGTAAAATAATAGGCCTTTCCCACGGCAACGCGAAGGCGCCCCCCAGACTCCTTGTCTGAGTATACCTGCTGGCAAACTACTGGCACTTGGAATTGGCTGCTCTCGCAAACAGGTCCATCTGAGTCTGGCCCCACTACCCGGCGAGCCATGAGGCTTTAGCTTGTTGGAGCTCCCACTCATGGCAGTACCACAGCTCACTGCTGAGAGAGTCCGCAATGGTGTTTTGAACGCCTGCCAGGTGAAACGGGAATAGAAACATCCAGTGAGCAATGGCCCTGTGCCACAGGTTCTGTGCCCCCAGAGAGACGACGGGCAACCTCATCCCACCCTGCTTCTTGATGAAATACATGGTGGTTGTATTGTTGTGAAGACCCTGATCACCTTTCCCAAGAGCTGAGGCTTGAAAGACTTCAGCCCAGAAAACTGCCCGTAGTTCCAGTACGTTGTTATGCAACGACTTCTCTGGGAGCCATAGACCTCTGGCATATAGTTTGCACTTGTGGGTGCCCCACCCTTCTAATGAGGCATCAGTCGTGACCGTCTCCTGATGCATAAGGGTCCTGAAGAGAGCTCCCTGCGAGATGTGAGGGCTAATGGACCACCAGTGTAGGACATGGCGGAAATCTTGATTGAGGACTATCCTGTCATTCCATGAACCAGAGATCTGCTTCCACCTGGCGTCGGGGCACTCTTGAAACAGTTTCATTTGCAGTCTTCAATGAGGCACCAGATGCACAAGGAAATCCCCAACAGGGCTTTTATGGACCGTGTAGCCACGCTGGTCGACAACAGCGGTTGGACTTTCCCTAGGATGTTCCGTATCCTCTCCTTTGATGGGGTCACGATCCTGGGTTGGCAGCATGAAGTATTTTGGATAGTTTATAGAGAATCCCAGAGAGGTTAGTGTGGTCTGACTCTGCTGTATGTTGTGCCACCTGGGTGTGAGAACAGGACCTTAACCAGCCAATCGTCCAACTAGGGTTAGACATACACTCCATTGCAGCGAAGGAATCCTGCCACCTGGGCCAAGTAAGGGCAGCACCTTGAATTGGTAGTGTCTTCTTGGATGACGAACCTCATTTTGGTAATGGCCTGAACCCCACTTTGGCTCAGGCCATTACGGTTCTGCAAGCAGACATGTCGGCTGCCACGGCGGCCATACACCAACGATTGGATGCCATACAGAGCAAACGGCATGCTCTGCCTGCAGACCCGAATTGGTGGACCCTCCACCACCACCCGTTCCACCCAGCATTTCCAATCTGCAGACTCCTGTCTATGTACCTTCCCCGTTTCCCCTGGCAGCCCCTGAGAAGTTCCGTACTTTCATTAACCAGTGCAAACTTCACTTTCAGTGTCGCCCTCAGGCGTTTCCAGATTCCACCACAAAGGCTGCTTTCACCCTTTCACATTTAGGTGGCATTGCTGCCACATGGACCAACCGTTACTAGAGAACAATAGTCTGTTCTATATGACTTCGATTTGTTGGTGGCCAAGATGACCTGTTTGTTTGACACCCGTTACAAACCCGGGACTTAGAACTACTGGATTTGGCCCAAGGTAAATTTGCTTTGGTTGACTACATGACCCGTTTCAATCAGTTATCTGTTGAGACATCCTGGCCGGAAAGCAAGAAAGCTGTGGTCTTTTATCGGGGACTGGACAACCCTATGAAAGACGCACTGGGTGTGGTACACTGCTTACCCGCTCAATACCCTTAACTAGTTGACTTAGCCCTCCAGGGTGACGCCCGGCGAGCATAGCGCAAATCCGAGTCAGGACGGGGTCCTGGGTTGTCCTTGTCTCCTATGCAGATAGCTGGGGTTCGGAGTCCGATCACAGCCACAGAAAGAGAACGACGCAGGACCTCTAATGCCTGCTTCTACTGTGGTTTGAACAGACACTATGTCAAGGAATGTCCAAGACGTCCCCGTCCCAAGCCACAGGGTTTTCAGAAGGCTCGTCCCTGAATCCGGGGTCACGGACGGGCCTACACTAGACCCCCTCTCCACCTCCTTTTGGTCTCACGAATCCTATCATGGTCTATGATCTCCTCCTGTACTCAGATGACAGTAAACATACCGTACAATTGATTATCGATTCAGGGGCCACGGGTAACCATGTGGACATAGCATTAGCAGCGTCCTTGAATCTACCCTTGCAGAACAAAAAACGACCGGAACCAGTGCAGGCAGTGGACAGTTCCTCACTTGTTTCAGGCCCCATCATGCAAGAGACAGCCCCGTTAACACTAATCATCCGTGACTCACATAGGGAAATGGTGTCCTTTGATCTCATCACTACCCCTCAGTTCGGCATGATTTTAGGCATTCTCTGGCTACGTATCCACAACCCTTCGATTGATTGGTGTTGTGGTCAGGTGTTCTTTAGTCCTCCCATTGCCAAGAACACTGTCTCACGTCCTCTGATGTTGTCTCATCCCCGTCTCAAGCTCTGGGTGCCCTGGCACGATTAACCCTAGACGAAGACGAACACCAGTCCATGGATCTAGATCCTCCAGGCCATGTAGTTGGTGCCATTGCTTCTAGCATTCCCTCGGAATACCATGATTACATAGAGGTCTTCGACAAGGGATGCGCAGAACACCTTCTGCCCCATCGTCCTTACGATTGCCCTATTGACCTGGTTCCTGGAGCTACTGTCCCGACCAGATGAATATACTCGTTATCCCCCTCAGAAGACCAGGTCCTGAAGGAGTATATCCAACAAGCCCTCCAGATCGGGCTCAGTAGGCCGTCGCAGTCACCTGTGGCCAGTCCCATCTTTTTTGTGCCGAAGGAGGGCGACCTCCGTCCCTGTGTGGACTATAGGCGGCTTAATCAAGTGACTATCAAGAACCGGTACCCCATTCCGCTCATCAACCCCCTTCTGGACCGATTGACTCATGCCACAGTCTTCACAAAACTCGGGGCGCCTACAATTTGATCCGCGTTTGGAGGGGTGATGAGCGGAAAACCGCGTTCTGCACTCAGCATGGCCTTTATGAATATACATTGATGCCTATGCAACGCTCCCGCAACCTTTCAGAGGTTCATGGACGATGTGTTTCACAATATCCTTGGCGCCTTTGTCGACGTCTACCTAGACGACATACTGATATTCTCTCCTTCTTTACAGGAGCATATAACACATGTCCGGGAGGTCCTTGCTTGACTCAAAGCCCATGCATTTTATGCAAAGCCCGAAAAGTGTCTTTTTCATGCCACAGAAGTGGATTTCTTGGGGTTCCACATATCTTCTGGTGGATTGTCCATGCACTCTTCCAAGGTCAACGCAGTTCTTGACTGGCCTGTCCCCACTACAGTAAAGTCCCTTCAGTCCTTCCTTGGGTTTGCCAATTTTTATTGGCTGTTGATCCCGGGGTTCTCTTCCATTGTCGCTCCTCTGACTGCGCTCACTAGCCCACAGAAACCATTCCTCTGGACTCCCGCACAACAGGAGGGCTTTGTAGCATTAAAAACAGCATTCACCATGGCACCCATACTGCAACACCCTAATGAACAGCAGCCTTTTATTGTAGAGGCAGATGCCTCTTCCTACGCTCTAGTGGCAGTTCTGTCTCATACCTGTCCTGCCACTGGTCTCCTCCACCCGGTGGCTTTCCATTCCCGCAAGTTCACCCCTACGGAATCCCACTATACAGTCACAAAAAAGGAGCTGCTGGCCGTAAGAGATGTGTTTCAAGTGTGGCGACACCACCTCTTCGGGGTTAAACATCAAGTCACGGTTTATACAGATCACCATAATGTACAGGATCTTGCTACTTTCAAGTGCATCAACAGCCGGCAGGTTCATTGGCACCTGTTTTTCTGTGTCCATGACTTCGTCATTCGCCATTGCCCTGGTATTGGCCATGGCAAGGCAGACGCCTTATCACGTATACCTGGGGGTGAGTCTCTCCCGGTTTTCCCTGAAGCACTATTGGGTAGGAAACATGTTATCTGTTTATGTACCGCTCCAGACTGTTTGCTCACTACATCAGACAGTGGGTCTCTCATAACCTGCAACAGGCACAAGATTGGATCACAGTGCTGCATGACGGCTTGTCGTTCATACAAGTCAGGCTCTACCTGCCCACCTAGGACACACACATCCGTGCTCTAGAATGGTCACATGATGCCCCAATTAACAGACACCCTAGTCAGAAACGCACTCTAGCATTGCTTCAGCGTTGGTGTTGGTGGCCCACTATGCGCAAGGATGTGGGCGATTATGTCAATAGTTGTGCCATTTGGCCCAATGTAAGAACCGTAGAGGGAAACCCCTGGGTCCACTCCAACCACTGCCTCTTTCTCTCCGTCCATGGCATACAGTCTCTATGGATTTTGTGACTGACCTAGCCAGGACACAGGGATACGATACGATATGGGTCGTGGTAGAGTCTTTTACTAAGATGGTACGCTTCATTCCTTGCACCAGTGTGCCCTCTGCTCCCACTATGGCAGATCTGTTTTTTCGCTCTATTTTTTGTCCTTTTGGCCTCCCTACTATCCTGGTTTCGGATAGGGGTTCTCAATTCACCTCCCGTTTCTGGCAAGCCCTCACCAAACTCACAGGCATCAATGCAAGGTTCTCATCCTCTTATCACCCTGAATCCGACAGACAGTCGGAACGTGTCAATCAGACACTCGGACAATACCTGCGCTGTATGTCCCTACAGTTCCAACACTCATGGCATCAGTTATTGCACATAGCTGAATTCACGTACAACTCTCCCCACTCTGCCACTGGTTTCTCTCCCTTTTACGTTTTGTACGGTCAGCATCCCCATAGCCTGCCTTTCCCCAACCTCCCCGTCTCTAACACCCCTGCCGCCATTGCATGTCTCAGGGATCTGTCCACCGTCCAGAACCAGGCCCTTAGCCACCACCGTGAGGCACAGTCCCTTATGTGTCGGGCTGCTGACAGGCATCGTGCCCCGGCCCCTTCGTAACCTTGTTGGCGACAAGGTGTGGTTATCCACCAGACATTTGCACATCCCTGGGTGTTGGATGCTGCTCCCTCGTTTTGTGGGTCCCTACAGGGTTACCAGGGTTATAAATCCCATCACTTATCGCCTGTCCTTGCCTGTTACCTGGCATGTCCACCCTGTGTTCCACACCTCTCTTCAGAAACCTTGTCCTTTCACCATTAGGGCTGTACTGCCTCCCTCTGCTGTCTTGCAGGGTTCCCCAGACGAGTACAAGGTCAGTGGTATCCTTGGTTACTGTTTCACTAGGGAGCGCTTGTATTACTTGATAGACTGGGTGCGTTTTGGCCCTGAGGAGAGGTCTTGGGAAACTGCTGCCAACGTCCATGCCCCGCTCTTGACTTCCCGCTTTCACAGGGACAATCTGTCCAGCCCACGGGGTTGTGGGCCCTTGAGGGGGGATTCTGTCATGCATTCAGCCACTCCTTGCAGCCCCTCTGATCCACACACACCTACCCCTGTTCCCCATGTGCCCATCCAGCAGTGGCATGTTGGTGTACAGCGCCATGTTCTCCCTTTGACAGGAGGGTTGCTGACACATCATTACTGGCGTACGTGGCATTTTTGGCCACGTTGGAGGTTGCGGTTCCCATAAAAAAGGAGTGAGGTCTTCGGTGCGCGTGGAACTGGTGAGGTGACGCGACTCTGTTCACGTGACCGGGTCTTGTTTCAGTCACGTGATCATGCTACAGCAAGATAAAAGAAGCCTGACCCCTGTCCTTTAGCGCTTATCAGCTGTTTTACAGTTTGTTACACTCGTCCTCGTTTTGCTGTACTTGAAAATTCTGAATCTACGCACACGTCCCTGGATTGCTCTTGTTTTGTCCTCTGGTTACGATGACTCGGCTTATTCTTGTTTATTCGGTCTTTGAAACTTGACAAACGCTATACAGACTGTCTGCATACTCTTTGGATACAACGACTCGGCTACTACCTCATACAGTTTCTGAACTCGGAATGTTGCACGGATTGCCTCTTCCTGGATTCTGTTTGCAAGGCTGGCACTTCCCTTTATGTTTTGTCTTCTGTTCCTACTGGATACTGCCAGTTCACAGCCCCTTCACCTTTGGACTACTGAACATGCTCCTCCTCATATCCTGCCACAGTTGCTGACTTGCAGCTGCTAGATACGGCTCCCCTAACACCTGGTACCTGGCACCCCGTTGGATTGAACAGTAATTCACTGGTGTTCTGAGGTCTCTCTTCTTCCAAGCCCTTCCTCAGCTGTTCCTTAGGTAGGTGTCCGGCATTTCCTGACTCTGAACCTCTTGTTGCATACTTCTTGTACCTTACACTGGTTTACTGTTTTTTCCCTTGCAGCTACCCGTGGTCCAGTACTCTCGTTCCAGCCACCTGTGTCCCCAATAACCGGTCAGTGAGTGTCTTTACTCCCTCTCTGACTGGTGCTTGGGGACAGAGGTTTTCATAGTCTACGTGGATTGGGTTCCTAACAAAAAGGGAGTGCTGGTGGTAACTCCTTGTCCCTGCAGGAACCTCTCGGAAAGGTGGCAAACACAGGCACACCAGGAGAAGGTAGTGACGGCAACGCAATCCGAGCCGGCATACCATTTGGAGCGCTCCTGTATGTGAAGCAACTGTGTCTTGATCTTTTGATGTACAGAAAAAAGATCTAACATGCAGGTCACAGCGGCTGGGTTGTTAGAGGTCAACAGCGGGTCCAGAAGGATAGACCTAGGGTGCTGACCATATAAATCAAAGAACGGAGAGGTGTCAATAGCAGAATGCAGGGAGTTATTGTAGGTAAATTCTGCCATGGGCAAAACAGACAGCCAAGTGGACTGGTTTTGCAAACATAAGCATTGCGGGTATTGTTCCATCGTGCCATTTGTGCGTTCCGTTTCGCCATCCGTCTGTGGGTGATAGGAACTAGAGAGTCTGTTGTCAATGAAAAAAGCAGAACTAAGCACCCTCCAGAAGTGGGAAGTGAACTGCTATCCCCTGTCTGTGATGATGATGATGGATGGCAGACAAAAAAAACAAAATACCTGCCGCATAAATAAATCTGCAAGAACCGGTGCCGTGGGAATTCCGGCACACAGCACAAACAGAGCCATCTTGGTAAAGTAATCCACTATCACCCAAATGGTATCAAACCCACGATCTTCAGACTGTGAGCCAGCCAATCTTGTAGCTCCGTTTTTAGGGACGGCCTTGCCGTACAGCTGCAAACTACATGGTCTGATAGAACCCTGAGCTGATTTGAGTGAATCAGGGGGGTACCCGAATCGAAACGAGAGAGCGCATCTGCTTTAGCAATGTGACGTGCAGGCCTATACGTGATTTGGAAATCAAACTGTGCAAAGAACGCATGCCACCGAGCTTGACGTGCCGTCGGATATTGCATTGTCTTAAAGGCCTGTAGATTGCGATGATCGGAATACAACGCCACCGGGTGTTTAGCTCCCAGAAGGTGGTGTTGCCATTCCGTAAAAGTATCTTTAAGAGCAAGAAGCTACCTCTCGTTGACGGTATAGTTCTGTTCATACAGTGACAACTTACAGCAAAAGAACGCCACTGGATGTACCTCTTTGGTGTCAGGGCACTCCTGAGAAAGAATAGCCCGACTGCAATGCTGGAGGCGTCTGCTTCCACAAAAAATGGTAAATCGGAATCAGGATGTTGCAGGATGGGTGCAGTAGTGAATGATTTCTTCAGGAAGGCAAAAGCCTCTTGAGCGGCTCCGTTCCAGACAAATGGTACCTTGGAACTGGTCAAAGCAGTGAGAGGAGCCACCACGGATGAAAAAGAACAGATGAAACGCCGATAGAAATTGGCAAAGCCCAAGAATGATTGAAGAGCCTTGGTGGTAGTAGGCGTAGGCCAGTTCAGTATTGCCTTTACCTTGGAGCAGTTCATCCGTACCCCATAGTTGGTGATGTCGTAACCCGAAAACCCAACTTCGTGAGTGTTGAAAACACATTTCTCTGCCTTAACGTACAAGTGAAGTTCGCATAGCCTTTGAAGAACCGTCGAAATATGAATGACATGTTGTTGGTAGGAGTGAGAGTAGATCAGTATATCATCTAGATATATGATTACATACTGATCCAGGATGTCACTAAATATATCCTTCATGAAGAATTGGAAGGTAGCAGGAGAATTACAAAGACCGAATAGCATCACCAGGTATTTTAAAAGACTGTACCATGCTTTAAATACCGTCTTCCATTTGTCACCTTGTCGTATGCGAACCGGATTGTAGGCTCCTCGGAGGTTCAACTTAGTAAAGACTGCAGAGGACCCCAACTGGTCCAAGAGGACTGAGATCAATGGTAATGGGTATTGGTTTTTTACTGTTATGGCATTAGGAGCCCGGTAATCAATACAAGGTCGCAGGTCCCCTTCCTTCTCGGGGACGAAGAATAATGGCAAAGCTGCAGGAGAACGAGACGGACGAATGAAACCCAGTTTCAATGTTTTGTTTGTTGTGTCAAGGAATAGACCCGGCTGGTAGGTATTTTGGCTCCAGGGAGTAGCTTGATGGGGCAATCATACAGCCTGTGTGGAGGAAGCTGTTCCGTCATGCCCTTGTCAAAGACATCCGCAAAGGAAGCATATTCCTCCAGTAGTGAGTTGTCTATGCTTGATATGGAGCCAACAGCAGGAGCCAGGTCTATAAAGGCCAAGCAAGGTGATTTGGTTACCTCTTGGTTCTGAAAACAATGGTTGTTGCAGTAAGGTGAACGAAACTGTATGTGGCGATTCACCCAGTCGATAACAGGATTGTGCAAAGTCAGCCAGGCCAAACCCAGTATCTCCTTATACTGAGGAGTGGCGATGATATTGAATACCACTTCATCAGTGTTTCCTTCATGTGTGACCATGAGTAAAGGAATAGTTTCTCTGTAACCATGCCCGAGGTAAGGGCTGTACCGCTGTTAGGCAGAATCCTGTGCAGTGCCCTTAGGGACCACTACACCTGATTAAGACCACAGGTGGCAATACAAGTTTTACCTTTGGTACAAACCCGTACTACTAAGTTATAGTGGTAGCAGTAGCAGAGCAGCCAGGCTTATCTCAAGAGTATATGAGCAGTAGCAGAGATTACACAAAGGGACCACAATTACTTTGACTCAAGCAAACACTGACTCAAGGTTTCAGGTAAAAAATATAAGTACATTTATTTTTTAAACCATCAGTTATAAACACAACACCTCTATTAAACTTTAAACAAAACCACACGTTAAATATACTACAACTAAACAATTCACTTTGTACAGTAAGTCTCAAGGTAAGTACCCTGTGTTTGAATGAACCAGTGTTATGAACAAAACATGATACCGCGGATACGGTTGCAATCACTTTTTGACAGTTCGGTCTACTAAATAAACGCGTATCCGTGACATGAAATGCTACCGGGGCAAAGACACACTTGGTACCTGAGATACCCAGAGGGAGTTGGAGGTAAAAATCACAGGTAATATTTAGCTTAGGCAGACAGTATCGAGAAACACTCAAACAGGGGTTCAAAAGTCAAAGGGTCGGAGCCAGGTTTAGGGGACACCGGAGACCTGTGCCGAAGATTACACCGTTAGACAGTTGGATATTATCAATGTTCGGAAGCAAAAGTTATAAGAAGGAGGGAAGACAAGGATGAGCCTTGAGGATGTAGGAAAGGGATTCACCCAGTTTCCTCGAGTAGAACACAGTACCTTATTCCAATGATGCAGCTGGTGCCCTGGCAGTTGTTCCTGTTGGTTTCCCGCAGCCGTCGTTCTCTCCACTTCTCTTCGGTTCCTTGTAGTTCCAGAGGCGACTCTGACTTCTAGCCCAAGAGACCTGCCTTTTATGCGCAAAACCCCCATTCACACAACCTGGCTGTCAATCACGCAGCAGGGGGGTTGTCCAGCCGGGACAACCACCTCAGCCAATCATGGCAAAGTGCGACTAGGGTTTCCTAGGATACCCTGTGCAGGGGGTGACTACACCCCTTCCCCACATTCAGTCTACCTAGACACCCAGGCGCCAAGAGGAGAGCTTCTCTGCAGAAGCCCGCCAAAAGGCGGTGAACAAAGAAGGCAAACCTAGTTTGCCACGCAAAGTAAAACACAAGAAGGACTTTAACAAAAAGAAATGGCGAATAAACCCAACCGGAGCCAAAAGAAAGACGATTTGGTCAAGCAGGTTTATGTTCGAGGCTAATATAATAGCCAAGAACAGTACCACGTTTATCTAATATAATCGCGGTAGAAAAGTTAGGGTAGATACCACTGCCACCAGCCAAGTCTAAATGTTAAAAGAGCAAAACAATGCTCAGGGAGGTACAGACAGAAAAAGGGGTACAGATTAGCCCTTTCCAGTACTCCATGTAAAATGGGGTGTACTGGGTCTGTGGTAAAAATGACTATGTAAAGTAAATGGCAACTTTACCTTTGTCTGGGGGACAGTAGTCAGCCCCAACAAAATGGAGTCAGAGGGAAGTCTAAAAGACAACCCTGGGTTACTACCCTAAAGGTGCTGTGTAAGCACTTGGAGTGGTGTGCTCAGTGCCCAAAATCACACAATGAGTAACAACACATAGGCCAAAACACATGTAAGAGTGGAAAAAGGATGTACACTCTTACCAGGTGGAAAAAATAAACTCCAGAAATCCAGCAAAGCTGCTGGGGGACTCACTAGGTGAGGGAAATTAGCCCTAGAAGGAGAATTCTCCCTAACACTCGCCCCCCCCCAGACTAAGGGACAGGAGGATTTAATCCACTCCTGGATGGATCTCATACCTCTAGTCGGTAACAAACATCCTAGAGAGACCATTAGCATTTTGTTGACCTCATTCCTTCTGTGGGATCTGATATTGTCTGACATTCTGTAGTACCTCCTGCTTTTGACAGGCAAACAGTCACCAGTGTGTATGTCATGCTGGCCCCAAGGGGTCAAGCCTGGTGAAAGTGAGAAAGTGAGAACAGGGAGGCAAACTGATTTAACAGTAACTTGCACTCATCCTGCTGGTCAGCTGTGAGACTGGAAGCGAGATTAACTCCTTCCATTTGCTCATCTAAAGGTAAGCCTCTGAGGAGGTCAGGCAGAGGTTCACTCTCCTCCTCCTCCTGAGCTGAAGCTAGAAGAAGAGCTCCTATGTCAGGTCTAGAGACATAAGCCTTCAAATGGTTGGTGTGAAAGACTCTGTGAGCCTCCTTAGGGTTGCCTAAGTCTACCAGATAGTTCACCTCTCCAAGTTTACCCACAACCTTGAAGGGTCCTATCCATTTGTCCTGCAAGGCCCTCTGCCTTGTGTGGACCATAACAACTCAACCATGTTAGCCTTCTGGTCATGCCAATGCTTCACCAGAGCTTGACCAGCCCTCAAGTTATCACTTGCCTCTGCCATCATGTGTGACATTCACCTCTGGAGACCTATCACATAGTCAGTCACTCTGACTGGCGAGGGGGAAGGAGCACTCTCCAACCCCTCCTTAATCGGGGCCAATGGACCTCTGACTGGATGGCCATAGAGAAGTTCGAAGGGACTAAATCCTACTCCCTCCTGAGGGACTTCTCTATAAGCAAAGAGAAGGCATGGCAGTAGAAGGTCCCACTTTCTTCTAAGGGGTTCTTCTAAAGCACCTATCATGCTCTTCATAGTTCTGTTAAACCTCTCTACCAGTCCATTGGTTTGGGGGTGATGGGCAGTTTAGAACTTGTAGGTAACTCCACAGGTTTTCCACATGGTTTGCATGTAGTGGGACATACAATGTGATCCCCTGTCAGATATCACCTTCTTAAGAAAACCTACTCTGGTAAAAATACCAAGTAGGGCCTTAGCCACAGCCGGAGCAGTAACAGTCCTCATAGGTATGGCTTCAGGAAATCGAGTGGCATGGTCCACTACAACCAGCATAAATCTGTTGCCTGAAGATGTGGGAGGGTCAAGAGGACCAACAATGTCAATCCCCACCCTCTCAAAAGGAATTCCCACCACTGGGAGAGGCACTAAGGGTGCCACATTCTTGGACCCACTCTTGCCAGAGGTTTGGCAAGTGTGGCAGCTTCTGCAGAATGTGTCTACTTCTGTACCCATTGTAGGCCAGTAGAAGTGGAGAGATAGCCTTTCTTTGGTCTTCTTAAAACTTAAGTGACCAGCCAAAGGTACCTCATGGGCTAACTGCAGAAACTGGAGTCGGTTCACTAGAGGTACTACAAGTATTTTGTAGTCTCCAGGGGTTGACTCAGTTGGTTCACTGTAGAAGAGGCCATCTTCCCAGTGCAACCTATACTTCCCAGGCTCAGTCCCATTGAGCTGAGAAGTGGCCTGTTGGCGAAGACCTTCAAAGGTAGGACACTCTCTTTGTCCCTTGCTGAAATCTTCCCTGTTGGGTCCACCTTCTGCCAGTAAAGACTGCAGCTCAGGATGGTCAATAGGGTCAAGATCTCCTACCAAGGAAAGATCCTCTTCTAGAACTGATTCCTCAGTATCTAGCTTGACCGATCCGCTCCCTGATTCAGCCTGAGGCTGAATCAGCTGATGTGCTTCATTTTTCCCGCACTCGCAAGAAACAAAATGTCAGGCGCTGCACGGGCCCACAACGAGGCTTGGAAGCAGCCACGTTGCTAGGCAACATCCAGCCCTACTTGAAACCACAACTTCCGCCGGCAGGCGGAAAGCCGGCGGCCCGGCGAGGGCTAGGAAAAGGCCCTGTTTTGCCCCTGTTATGCGCATGGTTGCGCACGGTCGCAGGAGTTCCGGGATCAACAATAAGTTCCATTCCAATGAGAAGACACCATGCCCAAAGAGGACCTTGCTTAAATACTCAACCCAGCGTCCATAGCTAACTGACAATACGCATCTGCATGCCATTACCACTCTATCCCTCCGGCTCGTGCCTGATCGTGTGACACCTCTTGGTCGCTAACAGACCATATTCACTTTGTTGTGCCTTTGGTCGCTACTAGACCATATTGATTGTGTTACACCTCCTGGTCGCTAACGGACCACATTCACTGTGTTGTGCCTTTGGTCGCTACTAGACCATATTGATTGTGTTACACCTCCTGGTCGCTAACAGACCACATTTACTGTGTTGTGCCTTTGGTCGCTACTAGACCATATTGATTGTGTTACACCTCCTGGTCGCTAACAGACCACATTCACTGTGTTGTGCCTTTGGTCGCTACTAGACCATATTGATTGTGTTACACCTCTTGGTCACTAACAGACCACATTCACTGTGTTGTGCCTTTGGTCGCTACTAGACCATATTGATTGTGTTACACCTCCTGGTTGCTAACAGACCACATTTACTGTGTTGTGCCTTTGGTCGCTACTAGACCATATTGATTGTTACACCTCCTGGTCGCTAACAGACCACATTCACTGTGTTGTGCCTTTGGTCGCTACTAGACCATATTGATTGTGTTACACCTCTTGGTCGCTAACAGACCACATTTACTGTGTTGTGCCTTTGGTCGCTACTAGACCATATTGATTGTGTTACACCTCCTGGTCGCTAACAGACCACATTCACTATGTTGTGCCTTTGGTCGCTACTAGACCATATTGATTGTGTTACACCTCTTGGTCGCTAACAGACCACATTCACTGTGTTGTGCCTTTGGTCGCTACTTGACCATTTTGACTATGTTATACCTCTTGGTCGCTAACAGACCACATTCACTGTGTTGTGCCCTGGTCGCTTCTAGACCATATTGATTGTGTCATACCTCTTGGTCGCTAACTGACCACATTCACTGTGCTGTGCCTTTGGTCGGTACTAGACCACCTTGATTGTGTTGCACCTTCTGGCTATTAGCCAGAAACTACCCAAATCCATACTCAAACCATGCCAGCCTGGCTAATACTCATCATGGTCCCCTTCTGCATAATGCCCGACTGCACACCATGTAGCAACAATAGCTAGATCCCTTTCAGTAATGGACTCGCTAAGCTTGGCTGTTCTAGACATCACCCCATTCCCTGCCCAACATCCTTCCTACCTTCCCTACCTTCTTTCCCCCACAGCGCATCCTCAGACCATAGTACTAAAATGAGCGCCACTTTAGGTAACACCCCACTTAACCTTGCTACAGATGACCACTCTGACAACATCCAGAACTTGCACAGTTCGATTGAACACTACCCTACAGCCCACCCTAACCTCATGACCCGCAACAATAGACTAGGTTGTAGACTCCCTACCCTACCTAGCAAAATGGCCACAAATCAATTTACTAAAACCACTAACAAAAATACTACTGCAAACTCTGTGCCACTTAAAGGAGCCTTACTCAATGTTAGATCCCTTGTGGCCCACCCTACAGAAATCGCAGACATCATTTGCTCAGCAGACCTGGATTTCCTCGCCACCACTGAAACCTGGCTCCATACTGCAGCAGGCCCCTCTTTATCTCTCGCAGTTCCAGACAACTACTCCATCCTCAGGGCCGACAGACCAGTTGCCCGTGGAGGAGGTGTAGCTCTCATTTTCAAATCCTCGCTTGACATTAGATCTGTGACCTCCCCTCCTTTAAAATCCTGCGACCATCTATCCATTAAAATTCAAACTTCCCCCAAGAACTCCATCACCCTGGATCTATTATACATACTCTCTGGGCCCATAGGTTCATTCGAGGAAGACATAACCTCCCTCATAGCCGAAAAATCTAAACCTCTATCACAGAATATCATTCTCGGTGACTTTAACTTGGGGTACAATGACCCCCATGACACTCCAGCATCTTCCCATGCCAATGTACTTGATGAACACAACTACACTCAACTTAACACCTTACCCACACATCAAAAAGGCAGAACCCTAGACTGGCTCGCTGCACACAACTGCAACATCATCTGTAGGGACCCACAACCACTGATATGGACCGACCATCTCCTACTTTCATTTGACATCAGTACTAATAACCCCCTCCACAGACAACACCCACCTGCACCAGCATGCCTGACGAGAAACAAATGGAACATCACAGCTGAAGCCCTCATCCCACTGGTTCTACCCACCCTTAACATGATACCTAACACATCAGACCCTAACCTACTAGTAGACACCTACAATAACGCCATGACCAATGCCATTGACCGTGTTGCCCCACTAAAATTACGTAAAAGTAAATCCAAAGCACACCTCAATTCCTGGTATATGCCAGAACTCAAAATACTAAGAAAAAATAAGTCCAAAATGGAAACCCTTTGGAAAAAGAATCCATCAGCGTAACATAAAGTCAATCTTATAAATGCATCCTCCCTCTACAAACAAGAAATTATTCGCACAAAAAAGGAAGCCTACAACACAAGAATAAGTAATGCCAGTTCCAATACAAAAGAACTATTCACTATCCTGAAGGAATTAGAAAACCCCGATCCACCTATGGACTCATCTGTGAAGGACCAATCTTGGTGCACAAGTATCCAAGATGCTCTGGCAAACAAAATTACTGGCCTACAAACAAAAATTGAAAACAAAAGACTTCAACTCTCCAATAGTAGCCCCACCCTTAGACCCCTCATGCCCAGCCCACTTACCACTAACATCCCTCAAACCATCGAACTGTAAAGGGGACAGCTGCCCTGCACAGATCATAAAAGATGCAGCAAGAGACCTCGCCCCCTTCATATCCAAGCTCATAAACGCTTCCTTCTCCACCAATTCGGTACCCAATAACCTGAAACAATCATGGGTCCTCCCGCTACTAAAAAAACAGAATCTGGACCCCTCCATCCCCACAAATTACAGGCCCATCACTACTGTTCCCTTCCTGCTAAAAATTCTTGATAGAGTTGCTTACCTGCAAATTCAGCATTACCTAGAGTCTAACCAATTACTTGGATTACGTCAGTCTGGCTTCCGGCCTCAGCATGGAACAGAAACTGCCCTTGTTGACCTCAAAAGTCAGATTGACGAAATTAAAGATAAGGGCAAGGCCGCCATCCTACTCGTTTTAGATCTCTCAGCTGCCTTCGACTTGGTGGACCATAAAATACTCTGTAACCACCTCTACTCTGCCGCCCACTTTTCCCCCTCTGCTGTCACGTGGATACAGTCCTTCCTAGCCAACAAAACCATGAGGGTCTTCTCTCTGGAGGCAGCAGCAGACCCTATCCCTATTTCCTGTGGGGTCCCACAAGGTTCATGTGTTTCACCCACCCTTTACAATATCTTTACAAAGCCCCTCTTTGATAAACTGGACCGTCTGGGTGTCACCTATACAAACTATGCGGACGACACCCAGAGACTCCTCACTATCTCGGGCAATTACGTTATTGATGTAACCAGGATCAATGAAATCTTCTCCGTCATTCAGGCATGGATGGCCACACATGGCCTCTGCCTCAATGACGAGAAGACCGAACTGCTTATTGTTGGTTCACCAAACAGTCTACAAAAACTAAGTCTAAATTACTCTAACATCATAATCGATGGCAACACCATCCTGGTCGCCAAAAATGTGAAAACTCTCGGATTCTATCTTGATGCCATTGTTAACTTCACTAAACAAATTAACGCAACCGCGTCTGCCACTGCATATACCGGAAAACTTATTAGAGCCTGTCGACCATTTCTCTCCCCTAACAGTTTCCTCATACTAGCCAGAGCCCTTATACAATCCAAACTAGATTATTGTAATAGTCTCTACTTAGGGGCCAACCAAGCGATAATCAATAAGCTCCAAGTCCTTCAAAATAATGCGCTACGAGCAGCGCTAAATATCCCCAGTCGTGAGCACATCTCGGCCACCAGAACCACATGCAGATGGCTCACCATCCAACATAAAATCGACCTAAAAACACTCTGCCTGACGTACAAAGTTCTCAACAATTTAGCACCCCCATACCTGACTAACCGTCAGAGTCCCTTAGGCAAATACTCCTTGTTGACACGTCGTGAAGTAAATAATTCTTCCTATCAATGTGATTCTCAGGGGTACCAGAGGACTGACTGAGAAACTAATTGATCGGAAGATGTTGTAGAGTCGTTGGAATCGCAACTGCTTCACGAGAATGAGGACATCCAGGTTACCTTCAACCACTGCAGAAAAGTACAACTGATTACCAACCAATATGACCTCTCTATGAAAGAATTACAATATTCAAAAGACTAACCTGCAGAGAAACGGGCATTAACCAGATATGTTCCATACAAGGTAATCCTCAAGACTGTTGAGTTCTGGAGACCATAAGAAAAGAAAGGTAATCAGTAAAAGGTAACAAGAGATACAGAGAATGGCAAGGAAAGTAAGGCTTCTTACCAGGGTTCTCTGGACATGGAGGTTTCAGGCGAGTAGTTGTCCTTGTCGTCTCTGAGGAGTCCACTCCAGTTCAATCAGTGTGAAGTCGCCAATCACCTGTCCCGACGGCACGAGGACGCCTATGGTGCCAAGGCAGTCTCTAGTCCAGCACCTCAGCTTATTCCCGCCGACACGAGGACGCCTAAAAGTGCTCAGGAAGTCTCTAGTCCTGCATCCAAACCTGTGCCCGCCGGCACGAGGACGCCTAAGAACAACACAGAGTGAAGTGGACAGGGGTACAAGACTGATAGGGGGGAAAATGAGAAAGCAAGTACAAGTCCCAGAAAAAGGAGAACCAGAAGAAAATATCAAAAGGGAAGAGGTCTCCCAACCTCCGAGGTCCAAACTGCGGCCAAAACAAAATCACTGGGCAAGAATATCCAAGAACGATCCTAGGTCAATATCCAAGAACAATATGAAGGGGCAATCCGAGAGAATATCCAAAAAACGTAATCCAAGGTCAAACACCAAAAAATCCAAACATGAACAAATACAGCTGTCAAAATACGATCAGAAGCAGCGACTGGAGGACGATGGAGAGTTAAGTACCATACTACCGGCAATAAGACGGTCACGTGACCCAGTGCGTGAAGAATCACGTGGGAGACGACGCGCCCACTGCCGTAATCTCCATGGTAACTTCCACACAAAGCGTCGGAAACACGGTTTCCGACGAACGCGTCTGTACCAGGCAGATCGTGGACAAGACAACGCCGCCCCCTGTCTTTCATCAGATAACGACAACCGCTGCTGCCTACGAGAGGACAAGGTAACTGGAGGGGTGCCGCGAAACCGGGACCGTTTTCTGACAGTATCCTCCCCCAAAGAACCCCCATGCTCCCGAGAGGCCAAAAACTGGGAAACCAACAAAGGGGCATGTACATTACTCTCTGGTTCCCATGTACGTTCCTCCGGTTGTAACCTTTCCAATCCACCAAAAAATATCTGGTACCACGAGAAACCTTAGAATCAAGTATAGCGTTAACTTCATATTCCTCTACACCTTGAACAAATACCGGAGACGGTGGGGCAATTAACCTCGTATGGTCGACACAAGGTTTAATCATGGATACATGAAAAACTGGATGTATCTGCCAAGAACACGGCAAGTCCAATCTGACAACCAACGGACTCAAGACATCCTTGATAACATAGGGACCGACAAAACGTGGTAGTAGACACCGCCGCCCCGGAATGCGTAGAATTTTCGTGGAAAGCCAGACCCGCGACCCTGGAACGTAATCGGGTGAAGGTCGGCGGTTATGATCAGCATATTTTTTGGCCTGCTCCTGAGCTTGTACTAGGTGTTCCAAAACACTAGCATGGACCACAGACAGATCCTTGATACAAGATTGCACAGCCGGGCAATCCGCAGGAAGTTTCCAGTCAAGAGGTAGAGTGCGTGGGTGCTGCCCATATAAGGCAAAAAAGGGTGACGTTCCTGTAGATCAATGGCTGGAATTGTTATATGCGAATTCCGCCATGGGAAGAACTGTTAACCAGGATTCTTGATGTTGGAGGATGAGACACCTGAGGTACTGTTCCATAGTAGCGTTAACACGCTCAGTTTGACCATCCGTTTGCGGATGGAAGGCTGTGGAACAACGATAATCCACCCCCAACGAGAACATGAGATGCCTCCAAAAACGTGACGTAAACTGGGACCCCCTGTCAGAAACCACGATCTCAGGTAGCCCAAAAAATCGAAAAACGTGTCGCAAAAACAACTCTGCAAGCTTAGAAGCGGAAGGCAGACCTTGGCAAGGGACAAACATGGACATTTTTGAAAAACTGTCCACAACCACCCACACGGTATCATAGCCATCGATCAAAGGTAACTCTACTACAAAATCCATAGTGATCATCGCCCATGGTTTCACCGGTACTGGCAATGGCTTTAGTAACCCCATAGGTTTCGCAGAATGGGATTTACATTGGGCACAAATAGCGCAGGTTGATATATATTGCGAGACATCTCGCCGCATAGAAGGCCACCAGCACCAACGTTTGAGGAGTTCAAGAGTTTTCTGTGAACCGGGATGAGCTGCAATAGCAGCGTCATGACACAAGGCAATAGCCGCACAGCGAGTGTCATGATCAGGCATATAAACGCGACCCTGGACATAAGGCAGACCATGCACAACATCCATGTTGTATTCTGCCAATTCCGCTGGTTCTTTATCAACCCAGGTTTGGAGCGTCGTCTTCAAAGTGGGCTGTAACACACATCCACACACCACTTGTGTTGGTAACATCAACGACCCATCCTGTAGACGTGAAACAGAACCCCCAAAACTTCTGGATAGGGCGTCGGCTTTGGAATGTAGAACCCCTGGACGATAAGTCAAGGTAAAGTTGTACATAGAAAAATATTCATGCCAGCGGGCATGCCTGGCAGTAGTACAAGTCGGAGATTGCAAGGCCAACAGGTTTCTGTGGTCGGTATATACTTGAACCGGTATTTCAGTACCAAGAAGATGATGTCGCCAGACCGTAAATGCGTCTCTAATTGCCAATAATTCACGTTCGGTGATGGTATAGTTTTGCTCATAAGGTGTTAACTTTCGTGAATGATAGGCGACTGGATGTAGATCGCCAGTATCAGAGCAAGGCTGGGATAGAACTGCTCCTACAGCAACATCAGAGGCATCTGCTTTGACGTAGAAAGGTTGCTTGACGTTAGGATGCAACAAAACAGGTGCAGAGGTAAAAGCTGCTTTCAAAGACTCAAATGCTCGTTGAGCGTTATCGTTCCATAAATAAGGCTTCTTGTTACTAGTCAGTTCGGTGAGAGGTGCGGATATAGAAGAGAACTGCCTGATGAAACGCCGGTAAAAGTTAGAGAAGCCCAAAAACGACTGTAACTCCTTCCTGGTAGAAGGTGTAGGCCAGTCCAGAACAGCTTTGACCTTACTTCTACTCATCTGCACTCCTTTATTGGTGATGTCATATCCAAGGAACTCGACGTGAGTCACATGAAAAACGCACTTTTCTAATTTGACAAAAAGATGATGATCACGCAAGCGTTGTAACACTTCCGAAACGTGCTGCACATGCAATTCCATGGATGGGGAGTAAATGAGTATGTCGTCAAGGTAAACGATAACGAACCTGTCGATCACGTCACGAAGAACATCGTTGATGAAATTCTGAAAAGTGGCCGGGGCATTACAAAGCCCTAATGGCATTACCAGATACTCAAACCAGCCATATCTGGTCTTGAAGGCTGTTTTCCATTCGTCACCACGACGAATCCTCACTAAGTTGTAAGCTCCCCTAAGGTCTAATTTAGTAAAGAACTCTGAAGACCCCAACTGATCTAGTAAGACAGATATCAAGGGAATAGGGTACTGATTTCGTATAGTGCTTGCATTTAGCTCTCGGTAATCAATACAAGGTCTTAATTCACCCTCCTTCTTAGGCACAAAGAACAACGGAGAAGCAAATGGAGAGTGAGAAGGTCGTATAAAACCTAACTCAAGAGCCTTGTCCAAATACTCTTTGAGGACGGCATCCTCCTTTTGGGTAAGAGAATATATTCGTCCCGATGGTACCTTAGCATCTGGTTTGAGATCAATCGGACAATCGTATGGCCGATGCGGTGGCAATATCTCAGCTTTACCCTTATCGAAAACATCCATGTATAATGTGTATTCGACAGGCAGGACAGTGTTAACAACTGCTCCAATAGTGACTACAGAATCCAATAAAGCCCGACTAGGAGCTGCAAATATAGACCCTGCCGTGTTACAAACCTGAAGACACTGCTGGGAGCTAAAGGCAATAGCCCCAGTCTCCCAGTTAATTACCGGATTGTGGAGCTTGAGCCAAGGCAAACCCAAAATCAGTTTATATTGGGGTGCCATAATGACGTCAAACATGATAGTTTCCGAATGCTCGACACCAATGGTTAACTGCAAAGGTATGGTATGTTCAGTAACTAGTCCAGATAGAAGAGTAGAACCATCGACTGCATTCACCACCTCTGGAATTTTCTTAGGCAGAAGAGGTATACCCCACGTCCGAACATATTGAACATCAATATAATTTCCAGTAGCCCCTGAGTCTAAGACCGCTTCAGAACTCCATGTTGCGGCCTGATTATAGCTCAGAGAAATGCCAACATAGAAGGGCATAGATAAACAGGAACCCTGCATAGAACAGCTCGGCGTAGGGGTTCCTTCTACTGCCGGGCTCTGGCGTTTCCCGACTTGCGGGGTTTCTTAGGGCAAGCACGAAGTAAATGGTTAGCAGAACCACAGTAAAAGCACAAATTATTTTGTCTGCGATTCTCTCTTTCATCCGTTGATAGCGGGCCCCTAACTGCACCAATTTGCATGGGTTCATCAACGCCAGTAACAGGAACAGGGGAACCAGCAGGGTTAACCGGGGTTACTCTCCTTTCCCCTTTTCTTTCTGCCCGTCGGGCGTCAATCTGGAGTACTAAATCTAAGAAGTCAGGAAAAGATGTAGGAACCACCGGAACCGTGGCTATAGTATCCTTCAACGAGTCAGATAACCCCTTATAGAACAAGGCTGCCTTCTTTTCTTCTGGCCACCCGGTTTCAGCAGACAACTGATTAAATTTAGCCAAGTAAGATAATAAAGGAGCATCTCCCTGGCGGAGATTTAGCAACTCCAAATCAGTGGCCTGAGTCTTATAACGAGTATCAAATACCCGCGTCATAGCATTAACCAATGCATCACAGTCGAACAATAGCGGGCTGCCCTGTTCCAACAAAGGGTTTGCCCAAACTGCGGCCATGCCTCCAAGATTCGATAACACAAAGGCTGCTTTCGTAGTTGCATCGGGAAACGAGGTAGGCCGACACAAAAAATGTAACCTACATTGGTTAATGAAGGTCCGAAACGTTTTAGGATCTCCGGTAAATCTTTCGGGAGGAGCAAGCGGAAACTGGGCGGACATATAAACAGGCGCAGAATCTGGTCTAGCTGAAGACCCTGCCTGACCTGAAGTACTCGCGGAAGCCAAAGACGGGGAACCTATAGCCACTTCCCTGATCCCAGCCTGCATTTCATCAATGCGTCGGTGGGTGTCAGCATGGGCCGCCGTCATATCAGCACGTAGGTCGGCCACCAATTGCACTAAGACGGCCAACGGGTCATTAGCAGTATCCGTAAGGATGGCTTCTGATTCTGTCAGAGTCCCTTAGGCAAATACTCCTTGTTGACACGTCGTGAAGTAAATAATTCTTCCTATCAATGTGATTCTCAGGGGTACCAGAGGACAGACTGAGAAACTAATTGATCGGAAGATGTTGTAGAGTCGTTGGAATCGCAACTGCTTCACGAGAATGAGGACATCGAGGTTACCTTCAACCACTGCAGAAAAGTACAACTGATTACCAACCAATATGACCTCTCTATGAAAGAATTACAATATTCAAAAGACTAACCTGCAGAGAAATGGGCATTAACCAGATATGTTCCATACAAGGTAATCCTCAAGACTGTTGAGTTCTGGAGACCATAAGAAAAGAAAGGTAATCAGTAAAAGGTAACAAGAGATACAGAGAATGGCAAGGAAAGTAAGGCTTCTTACCAGGGTTCTCTGGACATGGAGGTTTCAGGCGAGTAGTTGTCCTTGTCGTCTCTGAGGAGTCCACTCCAGTTCAATCAGTGTGAAGTCGCCAATCACCTGTCCCGACGGCACGAGGACGCCTATGGTGCCAAGGCAGTCTCTAGTCCAGCACCTCAGCCTATTCCCGCCGACACGAGGAAGCCTAAAAGTGCTCAGGAAGTCTCTAGTCCTGCATCCAAACCTGTGCCCGCCGGCACGAGGACGCCTAAGAACAACACAGAGTGAAGTGGACAGGGGTACAAGAGAGATAGGGGGGAAAATGAGAAAGCAAGTACAAGTCCCAGAAAAAGGAGAACCAGAAGAAAATATCAAAAGGGAAGAGGTCTCCCAACCTCCGAGGTCCAAACTGCGGCCAAAACAAAATCACTGGGCAAGAATATCCAAGAACGATCCTAGGTCAATATCCAAGAACAATATGAAGGGGCAATCCGAGAGAATATCCCAAAAATGTAATCCAAGGTCAAACACCAAAAAATCCAAACATGAACAAATACAGCTGTCAAAATACGATCAGAAGCAGCGACTGGAGGACGATGGAGAGTTAAGTACCATACTACCGGCAATAAGACGGTCACGTGACCCAGTGCGTGAAGAATCACGTGGGAGACGACGCGCTCACTGCCGTAATCTCCATGGTAACTTCCACACAAAGCGTCAGAAACACGGTTTCCGACGAACGCGTCTGTACCAGGCAGATCGTGGACAAGACAACGCCGCCCCCTGTCTTTCATCAGATAACGACAACCGCTGCTGCCTACGAGAGGACAAGGTAACTGGAGGGGTGCCGCGAAACCGGGACCGTTTTCTGACACTAACAAACTCACTATGAAACCCTCCGTTAGAACCACGAGATCCTCCAACACCTTATGCCAAACAGTACCCAGATTTAATTCAAAAAGAGCCGGAGGTTCGAGCTTTACTGTCCTCGCCCCCCAACTCTGGAACACCCTGCCTCTGAGCATCAAATCATCCAATTCCTTTCAGTCATTCAGGAAACTTGTCATTGGGTGGCTTCTGACAAATAGTCAACTTTGAAGCCAGACCTAGCTATATACTGCACTATCTGTCCATGCCTCACCTATGTCAATATTGAGTGCTATCACCACCACTGCCTGTATATAACTGCTATCTAAATCGTTCTAGCATCACTATTTAATACCATGTACTGTGCTCACCTATGTCACTATTGGGTGCTATCACCCCCACTGCCTGTATATAACTGCTATTTTAAATTGTTCTAGCATCACTGTTTTTTACCTTGTTCTGTGCCTTGCAACCTTGTACTAAGCGCCCCTATACTCCTGGGTCCGGAGCGCTATAGAAATAAAATAAACAAACAAACAAACAGTCCATACAGGGTTGAACCTCACACTCAGCCGGTGTGGGAGCCACAGGTGTGACTTTGGACAGTCTCGGAGATGTCCTTCTGGGCACAGGAGTGCTTGCTGGTTTCTTGCGGGCAGACTTAGGTTTCCCTTTTGTCTTTTCTTGCCCTGCAATGGCAGTAAGTCAGTCCTGTGGACTTGGGGTGATAGCTTCCTCTATCATGTCCCCAGGAGAGCCTCTTAAGGTTATCTCCCTTGCAGACCTTGTGAGCTCCTGCTTCCTTCTGCTGGGGGGTCTGGGGTACTAGACACAACTCCAAGAGTTTTAAGGTCATTACCCAACAGGACCCTCCCAGGTACGTTATTTTGCACACTTACAGGTATCCTGACAGTCATGTCATTACACTGGATGAGAGCTGGTAACTGGGGAACCATTTGCACAGGGCCTCCAGCTAACTTGGTTAGGCGTTTGGGTGCCTTAGCAACATCCTCCACCTTGAAAAAACATTCATCAACCACAGTTATGCTGGCTCCAGTGTCTCTGATGGCAGGGGTCTCCTGACCATTCAGAAGAACACTATATTTGTAATACTCTTTAGTATTATCTGGGATTGAGTTGTAGACATCTAAGTTCTGTTGTTCCCAAAGACCCAAGGACACTAAAGAAACACTAGCTGAGATTCTCATGGGCTCATCAGCTAGTAGCTGAAAGTTTCCACTTGCCATAGGTACTTCATTCACCTGGGAGAAGGCTAAGGAGACAGTGTTGATCCCTGAAGGTTTACCCTTACACTTGGGATTTCCTTTCACATGGCCAGGCAATCCACAAACAAAGCATTTCCCAAATGCTCTCTGGAATGGGGGCTTGCTCTGACCTCCATCTTGTGTGGAACCAGGTGGTACACTAGCTTGACTCGGTTTACCTTGTGGCTTACCCTGGTTATGTTTGTGGCCCTCTTTTGGATTGGAATTATTGGAATTCTCCCTGTTGTCTTTCTTGGACTGCTTTCCCTCTTCCTTCTTCTGAGTTGCCCCAGAATCCTTGTGAGTAGCCCTGTTGGCAACCCACGAGTCAGCAGCCTTAGCTAACGTCTTAGGATCTATCTCATTTGAATCAGCCAAGTGCTGTCTAAGCTCAGGAGAGCAGGCCTCAAAAATAGACTCCAACATTACAAGATTCCTCAAACCTTCTTAAGTGTTTACTTTGTAACCCTTAACCCAACCATCTAAGTTTATCAAACAGTCACACACCCAGGTAGCCCAAGGGGTACCATCATGCTTTTTGAGGGTTCTAAACCTCTTAAGATACTGGGAAGGGGTCTTCCAAAACCTAGCTCTTAATGCTAGTTTCACACACTCATAATCCTGCTTATCCTCCTCCCCCAACTCCATTACAGCATCACTTGCAACAGGGGGAAGCCTAGAGAAAAGCCAATGAATCAACTGATTCCTTGAGATACCTTGAATCCCATGCTTGTACTCGAACAGTGCTAACCAATCCAAAACATCAAGTTTAGTCTCATACATACCAATCATTTCCTCTGGCATGCGGGGTATCTTAGGGCTGGAAGACCTAGAAGACTCTGGGAGAGAAGCATTTTCTAGAGACAGTTTCTTCATTTCTAGTTCATGATTCAGCTCCATTTCTTTCAGCCTTGACTCTTGATGTTTCATGGCAGTTTGTGCATCAATACATTTCACTTCTAATTCAAGTCTCATTTTCTCAAGTGCAATAAATTCAGGAATAAGTGTAAGACCTATGGGGGTCCCTGTGGACAGAGGTTGTGCATTCTGAGCAGGCAAAGGAGTTGTAGGGTTTCCTAACAAGGACTCATCTACTTCCTCTAAATTAGCACTCTCAGAATCTGAAACATCAAAATCCACATTGGCTGGAGTGGTAGGCCCTTCTGACCCACTCTCCAGACTTTTCCCCATTAACTTTGCAACCAGTTCAGGTTTCTTTCCTTTACCAGAGAGTTTCTTATCTTTACACATGGTTCTAGGAACCTCAGCAGTATAGAGTAAAAGACTCTCTTCAGTGTAGTTTTCCATACTTGACAGGATTTCTCAGTTAAATAGATCTAGTGGTGTTAGCCTTGTTAGTTGAACCCAAGCAACAGCAGCACTCTAAGTGTAATCACTCTTCTTCCAAATCCTCACAGCTGTACACCAGTGTTAGGCAGAATCCTGTGCAGTGCCCTTAGGGACCACTACACCTGATTAAGACCACAGGTGGCAATACAAGTTGTACCTTTGGTACAAGCCTGTACTACACTGTTAAAGTGGTAGCAGTAGCGGAGCAGCCAGACTTATCTCAATAGCAAATGAGCAGTAGTAGAGATTACACAAAGGGACCACAATTACTTTGACTCAAGCAAACACTGACTCAAGGTTTCAGGTAAAAAATATAAGTACATTTATTTTTTAAACCATCAGTTATAAACACAACACCTCTATTAAACTTTAAACAAAACCACAAGTTAAATATACTACAGCTAACCAATTCACTTTGTACAGTAAGTCTCAAGGTAAGTACCCTGTGTTTGAATGAACCGGTGTTATGAACAAAACGCGATACTGCGGATAGGGTTGCGATCAATTTTTGACAGTTTGGTCTACTAAATAAACGCGTATCTGTGACATGAAATGCTACCGGGGCAAAAACACACTTAGCACCAGAGATACCCAGAGGGAGTTGGAGGTAAAAATCACAGGCAATATTTAGGTTAGGCAGACAGTATCGAGTGACACTCAGAAACAGGAGTTCAAAAGTCAAAGGGTCGGAGCCAGGTTTAGGGGACACCGGAGACCTGTGCCGAAGATCACACCGTTAGACAGTTCACGATTCAGTGTAGCCAAAAAGTACTTGGATATTGTCAATGTTCGGAAGCAAAAGTTATAAGAAGGAGGGAAGACAAGGACGAGTCTTGAGGATGAAGAAAAGGGATTCACCCAGTTTCCTCAAGTAGAACACCATACCTTATTCCCACGATGCAGCTGGTGCCCTGGCAGTTGTTTCTGTTGGTTTCCCGCAGACCCACGATTCCTGGAGCTTCGTTGTGAAGGAGGACGTCTGAAGGGGGTCTGCACCACACAGGGATGAAGCCGGCAGCAGCAACAACGCAAAGGTGTGCTCCTTAAAAGCAGGAGAGGCTCAGCAGGTGGCTATCCGGACCACTACAGCAGCGTGCAGCGATTTCGACCACGGCGGAGATCTCTGGCTGAAGATGAGCTGGTTATCCCCACCAGGCTAAAGGGAAGAAGACTCCGGACTGGATCTTCTCTTAGTCGTCGAAGGGAAGATAGCTCAGGACTGCAGCAGGGCTTCACCGGGACGGGGTAGTTGTAGCAGCTGTCGTTCTCTCCACTTCTCTTCGGTTCCTTGTAGTTCCAGAGGCGACTCTGACTTCTAGCCCAAGAGACCTGGCTTTTATGCGCAAAACCCCCATTCACACAACCTGGCTGTCAATCACGCAGCAGGGGGGTTGTCCAGCCGGGACAACCACCTCAGCCAATCATGGCAAAGTGCGACTTTGGTTTCCTAGGATACCCTGTGCAGGGGGTGACTACACCCCTTCCCCACATTCAGTCTACTTAGACACCCAGGCGCCAAGAGGAGGGCTTCTCTGCAGAAGCCCGCCAAAAGGCGGTGAACAAAGAAGGCAGACCTAGTTTGCTGCGCAAAGTAAAACACAAGAAGGACTTTAACAAAAAGAAATGGCGAGTAAACCCAACTGGAGCCAAAAGAAAGACGATTTGGTCAAGCGGGTTTATGTTCGAGGCTAATATAATAGCCAAGAACAGTACCACGTTTATCTAATATAATCGCAGTAGAAAAGTTAGGGTAGATACCACTGCCACCAGCCAAGTCTAAATGTTAAAAGAGCAAAACAATGCTCAGGGAGGTACAGACAGAAAAGGGGGTACAGATTAGCCCTTTCCAGTACTCCATGTAAGATGGGGTGTACTGGGTCTGTGGTAAAAGTGACTATGTAAAGTAAATGGCAACTTTACCTTTCTCTGGGGGACAGTAGTCAGCCCCAGCGAAATGGAGTCAGAGGGCAGTCTAAAAGACAACCCTGGGTTACTACACTAAAGGTGCTGTATAACCCATACAAGAAAAGGGGCACTTGGAGTGGTGTGCTCCAGTGCCCAAGATCACACAATGAGTAACAACACATAGGCCAGAACACATGTAAGAGTGGAAAAAGATGTACACTCTTACCAGGTGGAAAAAATTAACTCCAGAAATCCAGCAAAGCTGCTGGGGGACTCACTAGTTGAGGGAAATTAGCCCTAGAAGGAGAATTCTCCCTAACAACCCCCTACTGCGTACACGGTTTCAGGGTTCTTATTTGCCATTAGAGGGATCTCCAATGCTTTAGCATAGTTGGTATCCATGTAATTGCTCGGGTTTAGCAGAATAATGCAAGGCAACAGGCACCACAATGGGTGAAAAGGTGGCGGAAACAAGGGAGTCAGGACTTACACTTGTTTGTTTTTTGTGGCGCAAGTAGCCAATAGATGCTCTGAGGAACCGCAATAAATACACAAATGATTTTTTCTGCGATTCTCTCTATCAGCAGTTGACAAATGGCCCCTGATGGCAACGATCTGCATGGGTTCAGATTCCAAGGATGTAGGAACTGGGCTATCGACATGAGCGACGGGCTGAGGAAAAGGCTTCTTTTCGCCCTTCCTTGCAAACCTGCGTGCGCCTATCTGAAGGACCAGATCCACCAGCTCGCCAAATGCTATTGGGATGACTGGAACGGTGGAGAGTGTATCCTTCAGTTCCTCAAATAGACCTTTACAAAACACTGCAGATTTCTTGTCCCTGGGCCAATCAGTCTCGGCTGCCAATTGGTTAAATCTGGCCAAATATGCCAGTAAGGACAGGTTGCCTTGATGTAGATTAAGGAGTTCCAGATTGGTCGCCTGTGTGTTCTTCCTCATATCAAAAACCCTGCTCATGGCCGTAAGGAGGGCGTCGGTCATAAAGAAGATGACTGTTAGTTTCAAGCAACAGATTAGCCCTGGTGGCTGCAGTCCCCCCTAAGTATGAAAGCACAAAAGCAGCCTTGGTTATGGAATCCGGAAAAGAAGCTGGACGACAAAGAAAATGGAGTCTACACTGCTTCACAAAAGTCTGGTATATTTTCGGATCACAATTGAACCTCTCTGGGGGAGCCAGAGGAAACTGTGCAGACATGAGAACAAGTACTGGATCCTCTCGCGGAAGCGGAAATCCAGACCCTGAAGCAGTGGCCCCCGGAAGAGCAGTCCTTTGTATGGGTGCCCGGACGGTGTCATGCAAGACATCAATGCGATGACGCAGTGAATCTTGTGCCGAAATCATGTAATTCCTTAGATGCACGAACAATAGCATTACAGACGCCAAGGTCGCTTGGACCTCCATATACGGCTTCTGGTTCTTTCACGCTTGGTCACCAAAATGCAATTAAAATAAGAGAATGACTCACCAGGAGTGTGATGGGGATCCTGGCCGTACTGATGTGCCCTTCTTCCGTATTCAAAGTCTTTAGAAGTAAAAAGACCTTCCAAATGATCTACCTCACTAGCTGATAACACTAAAAAGCTAGAGGAGTGAATCACCGGAAAGGGCGTGGCTCCCACCAGGATACGGGAGGATCATTCGAAGAGCAGTGATCTGCTTTTAGGGCGATTGGTTTTCAGTCCTTATCTTCTCCTAGGAAGTCAGTAGACCGAGATCAGTATATAGAACCATCAGCCCTTTTCACCACCAACCTCCCTTGTAATCCCTGAGCACCTAGTTTCCTGAGAGTTTCCCTTCCCGTAATTAGGAGGAAGGAAGACCCAGATGATCCAGAAGAAGGTGTCATGCCTGCGCCATGGGCACATCCATTTGCGCTCAATATGGACTATTTGTTTATCATTTATTTACAAGAGACTCTTGGATCAATCTATATTTACTTTGGGAACTTTATTTCCCATTTGCGAGACTTTGGTGCTTTATTATTTTTCCCAACAAACTACGCATACCACAATGCACTTGGCTATAAGCATCGATTCCTGGCTGTTCCTATTGGTCATCAAAGGAACTACACCCCCCAGAAGCCCTAGGGATTTGCTCTGCTTCCACCAGCCCAGGAACAGAAAGGGAGGTGGCCGATTGCCTGCAGGTGTGCTTAGCCAGGTGCAACCAATTAGCCTGCCTCTGTGCTGGGCTAGGCAGTATAAAGGCTGCTGCCTGCAGTGGCTCAGCCTCTTGCATTGAGAGTCCTTCCTCCACCTTTCGCGTCTTTCTACGGATCTTTGTATGCTGTTTACCATCACTCCTGCTTGGATCCTGCCTTGCAGCTTGCTACACCCTGCTGCCTACAGCACTAGCCTTCTGGGCTCCCTGCCTCAGTCCAGCTCCTCTGGGCTTCCTGCCTTGCAGCTTGCTACACCCTGCTGCCTACAGCCCTGGCCTTCTGGGCTCCCTGCCTCAGTCCAGCTCCTCTGGGCTTCCTGCCTTGCAGCTTGCTACACCCTGCTGCCTACAGCCATAGCCTTCCAGGCTCCCTGCCTCACAGCCCTGCTCCTCTGGGCTCTCCACATTGTAGCCAATCACGCTCTGCTGCCTTCCAGCCTCCGCCCTTGCCCTGCCGGGCTCTCTACATTGCAGCTGATCACGCTCTGCTGCTTTCCAGGCTCAGCCCTTGTCCTCTGTGCTCCCTGCTCTGCAGCCTGCCTCACTCTGGCTGCCTTCAGCCTTTGTCCTCTGGGCTCCCTGCTCTGCAGCCTGCCTCACTCCGGCTGCCTACAGCCCTTGTCCTCTGGGCTTTCTACTTTGCAGCTTATCACGCTCCGCTGCCTACTACCTACCTTTTTTCCGCTGGGTTCTCGGCCTAGCAGCCCTCTTCAGTCCTCTGCAACCTTCTACGTTCAGCGTCCCTGCCCCTCAGGGTCCACTCCTTGCTGCCCGGCCCTTCTGGGTACCTTGCCGTGCAGCCTGCTTTACTCTGCTGCCCTAAGCCCTTTTCCTCTGGGCTCTCTACCTTACAGCCCTGCTCCTGTGGGCTTGCTCATTGCTTTCCTGCTCCTCTGAGCTCTCAACCTTGTTCCTTACTGTCCTCTGCTATCCTATCCTGTTACACGACTTTCCCTTCATTTCCTTCTGCTAGTTTGCTATCAACCTCCTTTTCCTGGATTTGTCTGTAAGTATCTTCTCTTGTACTGTTTGTAGACCCTTTTGTACAGAGCTTGTCTGTTGGTTCCCATCAGTCAACCTCTGCCCCTTCCCTTGTCTCGTTTCTACATTACAGACACCCATAGCTGCTGTTCCAAGCAATGAGCAAACAGCGTGGGCCTCTGCTATAGCAAACTGTGCAGAAGGCTAGAGTATTTCCTAAGGTTCGTGGAATACTCTTTTCCTATATCTGCATACACCCCAAGAGGGAATTCATTCTGTACCTTTTTCCTTGCTACTCTTGCCTACTCTTCGTTCTCTTTCCTTTCTGCTGTGTGTGTACTTATCTGTCCACTTTATGTTGGCACAACCACCCAGGTCGCAAACAATCATCCTAGGCGACCTTAACTTAGGTCTTGGTGACTTAAAAGATCCGGTGGCCTCTGACCTGGAGAATGCACTATCTGACCTCGGCCTTACCTTATACATCCATGAGCCTACCCATATTAAAGGTAGAACACTTGACTGGGTAGCTGGCTCCAATTGCAATATCAAAGTCCTTAACAATTCCCCCTGTCTATGGTCCGACCATCACATTATAACTTTCAACATTGAAGCCACACCACGAATCCCGTCACCGTTAGCCCCAGCACTCCCAACTCGAAGCAAAAAAGATATAACCAAGGAGAAACTCCTCCCGTTGTTACTCCCGTCCCTTAACACAGCCACCAACTCCTTCTCTGATCCAACCTCACTAGCACACACCTACAACCAAACAATGCAAACTGCCATTGATTGTATAGCACCTCTCAAACTTAGAAAGGCTAAACCTCAAGCCTATCTCAACTCATGGTTCACACCACAGCTAAAATCGCTCCGCAAAGCCAAACGCTGTGCCGAAAATCGATGGAAAAGCCACCCCTCAGACGAGCATAAAGACAGTTTCCTCCTAGCCTCACTCTCCTACAAAGATGCCATCATCACGGCTAAAAAGGAATCTTTCAACAACCGCATTATACAAGCCGACTCGAACTCCAAGGAACTCTTTAAAATCCTAAGAGAGCTTGAAACTCCAGTCGCCCCCCCTGACACATGCGTGAAAGATAGTAAATGGTGCGCCAACATCCAAGCAGCCTTACTAAATAAAATCTCCACACTACAAGACAAAATCAAAGATAAACAGGACAGCCTGAAGCGCGACAACCACGCTCATTCCCTCACTAAGGCCCCCTTACCAGACCCTACCAATATCACACCATTCGCATTCTCTCCACTTACCGTGGCAGAGGTAGAAAATATAATTCTTAGAATTAAGCCAACTAACTGCCAAGGTGACCCGTGCCCAGCCCATACTATCAAGGACTCAGCGCATGAGTTGGCACCATTCATCACGGCCTTCATCAACTCTTCCTTTCAAACAGGCATTGTCCCGGACAATCTGAAGGACGCTTGGGTTATCCCACTGCTTAAAAAACCTTCCCTAGACCCGAACATTCCCACTAACTTCCGACCTATCACCACCGTACCATTCCTGCTCAAGATCCTAGACCGTGCCGCATACCTTCAGATCCAAAATTACCTGGAAACTAATAACTTGCTAGGTCTACGACAATCTGGCTTCCGCCCCAGACACGGGACAGAGACCGCTTTATTAGACCTTAAAACTCAAATCGAGGTTCTAAAGGATCAAGGCAAATTAGCACTGCTACTACTTCTCGACCTCTCAGCCGCATTCGATCTGGTCAACCATCAGATCCTGTGCGAGCACCTCCATTCAGCGGCCAACTTCTCTTCCTCGGCTGCGGCTTGGATCAAATCCTTCCTGAGCAACAGATCCATGAGAGTCTTTGCCCCAGCCGCAGCCGCGGACCCCTCCCCGATTCACTGCGGCGTTCCTCAGGGATCTTGTGTGTCACCTACACTTTATAACATTTTCACGAAACCACTCTTTGATGTACTTGACTATCTGGGTGTCTCCTATACCAACTATGCGGACGACACCCAGATACTCATCCCCATCACTGGTGATTATCTAGGTGACACCAAAGCCCTTAACGACATCTACTTGGTCATCCAGGCCTGGATGGCCCAACATCAGTTGTGCTTGAATGATGACAAGACGGAGCTCCTAATCTTGGGCACTGCACAACGTCTGAGCAGACTAGAACCGTCCTATCAATCATTCAACATAGATGGTAATATCATTCGTGTCTCAAAAGATACCAAAACGTTAGGTTTCTACCTTGATGCCACACTTTCACTAACCCGACAAACGAATGCTGTCAGATCTGCGTCTGCATACACATGCAAACTCATCGCAGCTTGCAGACCTTTCCTCACTACGTCTAACAGCGTTACGCTAGCGAGAACCCTTATTATGGCTAAAATTGATTACTGCAGTGCTCTTTATCTTGGCACCAGCCAAGAGAACCTGAACAGACTTCAAACGACACAAAACAACGCCATTCGTGCTGCGCTAAACATTCCCCGACACCACCACATCACAGAAACCAGAAGTAAGCTAAATTGGCTACCTGTCAAACAGAGAATTTCACTCAAAACACTTGCCCTTACGCACAAATGCCTTGCCAACAAAGCCCCGATCTACCTTGGTAGTCGACTATCGCGCCACTCTACCTCCCGACCTCTAAGAACAGCCCAATCCCACTGTTTAGCGATCCCGAGATTTAAATTGCAAAAAGCAGGGGGCTCAAGTTTCCCTGTCTTAGCCTCCAAGTTATGGAACTCCCTCCCTGTCTCAATTAGAGCGGAAGACTCTTTCAATACCTTCAAAGCCAACACTAGATCTTGGCTTTTCAACCAGCATTAAGGCCATCTTCGCGCCTCTCCCCGACATACCCTGACCTGCCGTCCACTACTATCATCTATCGGCACTGAAACTACTGTACATATGTATATAAGATCCTCTTGCAAATATATATAATGACTCTTTGCTTGACCTGCATTTTTGGATCCCATGTTTGTAATAATGCTCTGTTATACCTGCATTTCTGTAACCTTGTACTAATTGCGCCCTGATGCCTCCGGGCCTGCGGGTTTGCGCGTTATAAATAAAAATACAATACAATACCCAAACCCTTTCTGGGTGTTCTGTGCCACTCTTAATAGAGTGCCATCCCTGACAGAAGGTCCAGAACAAACAAAAAGGGAAGGGAGGGTTAGTCAGGTGCTAGTACCCGTACGACACGAGGGACGCACTAGAGCCGAGTTGGTGCACAGAATAATCCCCTGGAGAGTGTCTTATGAGTCTTGTGCATGTGACATTTAAAGTACTCCAAAAGGATTATGTCAGGGTAACATTGATAGTTCACCGTAGATTATGAAGAAAACAGGATCCCAGAATTAGAAGCAGCTGCTCCAACTGCAACACTGTGAGTAGGCAGCAGAAACAAGTGGTAGCACGCAAGCTGGAGAGAATCCTAATTGCGAGGAGCGTGCGTGTCGTAGCAGGAGCCCATGATATCTGTGGACGCACAGTCTATAAAGCATAGGAGCCAGAACACTGGAAACCAGAAGTAACGTAATGCTGACTTGAAATAAGAATTCAGTTAGACAAACTGCAGTCAGAAGAGCCGTGAGGTCACACAGCAGTGGGAGTGGAAAAAGGACTCCTTTACACAAGCCGTTGTCGGAAAACCGGGAAATCAATCAGCAGCCGTAATGCAGAGGGAATAGAAATAGACAATTCCTTTAAACGGTCCGGAGTCAAATGCCAGGTATTGGAGTGCAGATAGAATGCCAGAATAAGGCCAGGGAATCCACAGGAAACAAAATGGCGAGCGGAAAGTAGAAACAGTATCCGGAGCTTCAGGGAATCGAACGCTAATCAGAAGCACCACACGCTCGCTGTCACAGCGTTTAAATAACCTCATGAGACGCATACAGATCAGGGGATACGGTCGTCTACTCCATGTGATGGCCCTTAGCAACAACCTTAGGACAGGGTGCGCAGCATCCCAGAAACATCTTCCATCTCCATGGAAACCTAACTGTGAATTTCCAACGGGAAAAAAATGGTCTAGCTGCTGTTCTATAGGCAAACTGCTGCTTGTAACGTACAGCTGCAAGCAGCCACCTTTTCCTGAGCTCACAGAGGAATAAGCAGAGGTAGGAGCAGAGTTAGGCATGACAACCGTAGAGATGGTGACCGTGGTCATCGCCATGTCGGGCCTCCAACATGGAGCACGCAGTAGGCTCAGAATGCAGCTTGTGCCCTCGCATGAAATGGAGATCCGACAGAAGGCGGACTCTCTACCTGCAAGGTTTCCCTGATGCCGACAGGTCACAACAGTAATGGATGAAGAAAAAAGAGATGAATTTTTATCAAAAATAGGCACAAATCTCGAGAAAGTCGAGGAGTGAAACTTGAGGATTCCCAACACCAAAACGTGCGGTAAAAATCTGAAGATGGCCACCAGGGGTGGAGCTAAGGAGGACCTATGTAGTTGGCTTGACAGTATGACCCAAAGTGACAGCAATAGCCTATGCAAGCGACACACCGTTTTTTTTAGCTTAAAGCTATACTGCTTTATGTTACAGAGGATTCCCAGCCTGACAACAGGGAATATTCATAGCATGTGAATACATGTAAGACCCCATGCTGGAGAAATGCTTTTTCCACAGTCGCCAAGCCGGTGAGCTTCTCGGGCTCACACGCTTAGACTCCTTGCCACAATTGAGAAGAATGAAGAATCGCGCCCAAAGACTAAGTTCTACCTTAACAGTATCCACACAGATTCTATCAAGGCCCGGATCCGTGTTTGATTTCTGCTGCTCAGTGGCAACACTACCTTCACCCAAAGTAAAGGACAGCAGCCACACATTGGTCCAAGGTTCCATCATTCTCTCTAGGTTATCACACCTCACCGTAAGCATTCCCTTCCTTTACAGTATACATTCCTAAAATGATGCGGCCTAACATCTTTGTAATACTACCTATTGAATGACCCGTTGCCCTAAAACACTTCCGCATTTATTCTCAACATAGGCTTTATTATTACTTAATTAGCTAGTCTTGAAATTCCACCCTGATACTTGTAGCTGCACCTTATCAGACTTCCTGCATATTGTATCATAATGAAAACTATTTTTTTGCTTTAGAAAATTCTGTGTCAGTCGCTGAAGACTTTGCATGCAACAATCTTCAACCCAGGAACGCCTTTCGTCTACTACCATTCAAAACAATTTGATGTTGATTTGTAGGTCCTTTGAGAATTAGAATCAAATGCATTGAGAACTCATGTACCTTCACAGCTCCATTAGAACTCGCAAAGTTTCTGAAAGACCTTAATTTTGAATGCATGATTATCTCATGATACACGCACTACATGTTGTCTGTTACCAACCAACATTTCCTCTCCATGCCGTGCCCAGCTGCAAGTGGTACTTTCTTTAATAACTCACTCACTCTCGCATTACAGGCCCAAAGCTAGACACACAAACTGGCTCACCACTTAGCACACAAAACCCTGCAAACATGTTTAGAATCTCATAAACATACACACTGCCTCGTGACACATCCACAGTAGTATTTAGGTCAAGGACTGTAGCAACGATACCGGTCTTAGTGTTATGGATGATATGGTAACCTATAGTGAATGATGTGGTGACCTGTAGTGGATGATGTGGTGACCTATAGAGGATGATGTGGTGACCTGTAGTGGATGATGTGGTAACTTATAGAGAGTTATATGGTAACTTATAATGGGTGATACATTGACTTATAGTTGATGTTATGGTGACATGTAGTGGATGATATGGGGACCTGTAGTGAATTATTTGGTGACTTAGAGTAAATGATCTGATAACTTATAGAGAGTGATATGGCACCCCTCCTCTTGGGCTGCTCTCCTTCCAAGTGGAGTACTCACTGTTCTTGTTTTCACCGTACCCTTCTACCCACTTTATTCTCCTGCCGAGGTCTCTTTGTGTCACTGGTACACGTAAGCTTTGTATTCCACTTTACTACTGTTCGGGGTGTATTTCCCGCACATGGGTCCCAGACCCCTTTCACTTGCTCACTCTGCCCTGATGACGATCCCTTCTTCGCATAGTCCCCAATACAGTCTCTCTCCCCTCAATTACAGACAATTAGAGTCTTTGTGGTGAGTTCCTGACCTTTCTCATAAAATTATTACACATTTTGCTCTCATAAGTACTGCACCCACGGGGTGATGTCCGTGATCACTCCTTATCAATCTTGGGACCCATACCCATCTTTCCCAGCCTTCAGACCTCCCAGCAAGTGCCCCGGTGTCTCAACTCACTCTCGTGTGCTCACCGGCTACATTTTCCAGCTTCTGAGTTTCTCAGCACTGCTCTGCGGCTTCAGTGTTCTCTCCAGCAGTCAGCAGCATTTCCTCTGTGCTCTGGTTCCCACAATCAACGGGAAGTCCCTTTCCATCACCCCAGCTTGAATCCACCACATCACGGCTCTCATAGACATGAAATTCTCTGCCCACCGTGTCCTCTTGTACTCCGAGCCTCTACGTCCAGCTTGCTGAGTTCTCGGTATATACCGAGAGGAAGTCACCATTGCTGTTTTTCCTCTTTCTTTTTAAAGGGAGCTAGAACTATCGGATCAGTCAAAAGACTAGCCTGGGTAACTTGGTTCCTCCAAGTGTTCATCACTCGGGGCCTCCTCCTCATCCCAGTACTACCTATCAAGTTTAATGGGATAGGGTTTTGAATGACTTTGCCATGTAAGAGGGGAGTACCCAGCTCTATGTGAGCGTAGCAAATGGAGGATTGGGGAGCATAATTATGGGGGTCACACTGTCGTGGTTAGAGAAAATACTGCATTCTCTCCACGGCATCATCACCGGTCCCTGAAGGGTTTCCCTCCCCATGAGATCCATCTGCTAGCGGGTAGCGACCTCACCACCCTGGTCTCATGGAAAGGGGCTCCCCCCATGGAAGCAGTTACGCTACCCTGGGATTCCTCACACTGCCTATAATATAATTATGAGTTCAAAGGCAAATACATGGATTGAAACACAAATGAGCAAATCCCTTTTTGTTTCAATAACAGATCAGATCAGGTAGAGAAAGTCAAAAGAATATGGTTTCAATTGAAAATGGAGATTAATCAATTGCCACAAAAAAATCTGACCTTGATAAGGCCTTCCACTTATTCTATTTGAAACTCTATACCCCCAAATGCCCCTGCACAACTGAATACCTGCATTCAAGACTTGGATCCTAAGACTGTGATGCGCCCACCTAAGCACCCCATTCCATCCAGCAGAAATCCAAGCTGCCATCTGCTCTCTGCCCAGAAAAACATCCACTGGATCCGATTGTTTCACAGCCATTTCCTATAAGGAATGTTCGTCCGGACTCTCACCTCAACTACTGAATCTATTTCCACTTCTCATTCACAGTTGATCGATATATCCAGCATATTGGCTAAAGCAATATTTGTAGTAATTCCAAAAGGAAACAAGCATCCCGAAACACTGTATGACGGGGTAGCACAACACTAATGACCACGCTGACTCTGGGAGTAAGTCCAAGGGTGTTTATTTGGGACTTTGCAAACAGCTTTGGCCATAGGTTCTCAGATAGTTCTCAAGCCTGATTGGGTTCTTGAGGAATTGGTGCTAGGGCCGTGACTCTCTCTCTCACCTACCGTGGCCGTTACCCTCCCTCCCTAATCCAGGCATCTTTAACAGGTATTAGTATTATTGATCAGTGCCACCTATGATCCTCTCTCTTCCTGGGGCTAAGTATGACTTCCCTAAGACGTGGGCCAACTATCTCCCTTAGGGTCTTCAAGCTTTCCCTGACCTATCCCGCGCAGTCGTTGTAGGGAGTTAGGGATGGTGCTTTCTTGCACTCAGTGTCACTCTTACTACTCTCACGCCCACTCGTACCTGACCTTTGACTCATAGAAGTCTCTACAGATGTTCTCCCCCACAGTACTACTGTCCCTTTGATCTCTCACTCAGTCTTTCTACCTCCACCCTTTGTTCTGACTTCTCCTCTCACTTCTTAACTATATAATGTCTTACTGTCACTACCTCCTGCTACCTCCATAGTTCCCTTCCTCCCACTCTACTTCCTTGCTTCTTGCTATTCTTGTTATTTTCTCTCACTACTCTTTCTGCTAGCTATTCCTATTCCCCCACTCCCTGTCTCACCTACTCCGTTATTAATACTCATTACCGCTCTCTACCACCAACTACTGCTCTACTACCCATTGCACCTCAAGCTTTTCTCGCGCCGTGAAACACTTGTGTCTAGGTGTGTTATAAATGCCATATCATATCCTTCACGCCCTACCCTAGTACTACTTATTACCAGTCCCTCACTCACTACTCCCCTACTTCCACCATGCTACTCTACCTCTACCCCTCACACTCTCCAGTGACACAAATACTCCACATCCGGACACTCTTGCCTCTTCTGGTCTCTCGGACGTCCTCCGCCAACTATTGACCTCGTCCAACTAACCCACACCCAGCCACTCACAATAAATACCTAACTCCCTCGCTGTATTGGTAACTTACTCTGGCGAATCAGGTACCTGTCTCCGGGGGCGTAACTTCGGACGGGCTGGGGGAGGCTTCATAGGGCTAGTAAGCCCCGCCCTCTTCTTGTAGCATTCTTGACATGGAGCCTGTAATGGCTCCCAGGAGACATGCATGCTTTTAGGCCTCGTGGCAGCCTTTTACTAATACAGGCCCCCGGTGCTTTATCGAGGCTCATTTCCCCTGTACAGGCCCCTGTGTGGCGTTTGTTTAATAAAATTAGCCTCCCTGGTGGGTTAGTGGGCTCTGTGATGCTCTGTATTGTGGCAGCCGATATTATTGCTGCTGCCGCACCCCTTCATTCTCCCTTCCTGTGCTGTGTCGCTCAGTGGGCTGGTGGTGTGATATTTGCTACAACCCGCGGCGTACCGTTGTCTGCTGCATTACGGCTCCGGCATCTTCCCTGTAGCGTTGCTCCTGCTGCAACGGCATCATCCCTGGCCCTTTCAGGTAAGGATGGGTTCGCCCTCACTCTGGCACTGTTCTGGGTGCTGGGGTGGGGTTGGCTGTCTCCCCCGCCCTAATCCGCAGGCGGTAAAAGCGCGAATTATCCCCATTGAGCCCAATGGGGAATGGGGCATTCCCGAATGGGCTCAATGGGGAATTACTTTACTGCCGAACTCGTGATCCGGCGCTATTAGCGCCTAGGAGTTCGGCGGTAGGGCTATTACCGCCAGCGGTAATGCCTAACTCGTGATCAGGCCCAGAGTTACAACAGACGGAAGGAGGGCTGAGTAGCCCCAGTTACGAGGAGGGAAAATGTGACCAAGAGCGGCCACAGGAAGGAAGCCAAGAGGGGGCAAGTTACTGCAGCGGGTAGAGTTACAGCAGACGGAAGGATGGCTGGGATTAGAGGCAAGGAGTGGTAGCCCCAGTTACGAGGAGGGAAAATGTGACCAAGAGCGGGCACAGGAAGGAAGCCAAGAGGGGGGGAAGTTACTACAGCGGATAGAGTTACAGCAGACGGAAGGATGGCTGGGATTAGAGGCAAGGAGTGGTAGCCCCAGTTACGAGGAGGGAAAATGTGACCAAGAGCGGGCACAGGAAGGAAGCCAAGCGGGGGCAAATTACTGCAGCGGATAGAGTTACAGCAGACGGAAGGATGGCTGGGATTAGAGGCATGGAGTGGTAGCCCCAGTTATGAGGAGGGAAAATGTGACCAAGAGTGGGCACAGGAAGGAAGGAAAGAGGGGGCAAGTTACTGCAGTGGATAGAGTTACAGCAGACGGAAGGAGGGCCGGGATTAGAGGCATGGAGTGGTAGCCCCAGTTACTAGGAGGGAAAATGTGACCAAGAGCGGGCACAGGAAGGGAGCCAAGAAGGGGCAAGTTACTGCAGCGGATAGAGTTACAGCAGACGGAAGGAGTGCTGGGATTAGAGGCATGGAGGGATAGCCCCAGTTACGAGGAGGGAAAATGTGGCAAGAGCGGGCACAGGAAGGAAGCCAAGAGGGGCAAGTTACTGCAGCAGATAGAGTTAGGGCTGAGGCAGTCCGGTAAAGGGTAGGTTGTATCCCCTATTATGAAGTGTGAAAACAAGACAAGAAGATGCAAAAGAGTGCTGGGTTTCAGGGAATGGAGTGAGGTGTTGGGGGGACACCTATTATGATGTGGGAAACCAAGGTGGAGTGGGCAAAGCAGTGGAGTGCAGACATGGGTAAGGCTGCTTACATGCCAAGTCCATCGTAGAGAAAATGCCCTCGTTGATCATTAAATGGTAACCTAACTTCATCTCTTGGTGGGGAAGAGACGAGACAACAAACATTTTGTTTTTTGCGATTGAAACTATATTCTTGGGTACACTGAGTATGATTTCCAGGTGCTTTCATCACGACAATTGACAAAATACTTGTTAATTCCTGTGGCCCAATAAAAGACCAATGCCAGCCATACATAGAGAAGGTGAACACCATGATGGCTTGTTCCTTGTATGACAAACAGTACATTCATTGGTTAACCAGTACTCCCCGCTTCACCTTTCAAGCAACAATACAAAGGTGACCAATTACACCCCCTACTGTAAAGCAATGTATGATTCAGGATAAAATGTGCTGCACAATCGTTCTGGCTTATACGGTGGAGCCGAGCGGTAGACAGTGATAAAGGAAGGGGGATAGTCATGATTTATTTATTTATTATTTATTATTTGCTTGTTAGGCGCTTATACAGGAAGTAAATACTGTTTCAAAGCACACACAGTGAAACAGGTAGGGGACAAGGGGATGTGAAATTAAACAGTGAATATAACTAAATACATAAATATTAAATTCAGTAGGTCGGGGGAGGACGAACCTACTATGCCTTGTGAGTGTTCAGAACATGCAAGTGCAGAAGGGAGGGGGAATGGGATTGGTGCTGTGGTGCTCATGGGTAAGCAGCAGGTGAAGCACAATGTAGTCTAAGTGTGAATATCCAGGGTGGAGAGGGCAAGTGCTGAGGAAGACAGAAGCTGGGAGCAATTTGGTGAGGGAAGTCAGGGCCCCAAGGATGCATACTGTGTGATTAGCAGTGGAGAGTGGGGGGGGGAGAGGTAAAGAGGAAGGTCTTGAGGATCTTCTGGAATTTAAGAAAGTCCTGCTCAAGATGAAGAGGGAGGGGGTGGCTGTTCCAAAGAAGGGAGCCAGCAGAGGAAAGGGATCGACCACCTGCTCTCCGTTTAGTGAAATGCTTTACACACAAAGAGTTGCTGACAGAGGAGTGCAGGGGTCTGGAGGGGGAATATTTAGTAAGAGAGAGTTGCAGATAAAGTGGTCCTCAGCCCAAGACAGCCTTGTGGTTGATACAGAGGGATTTGAATTTTAATCCATGAAGCAACGGGAACCAGTGAAGACTTAGTAGGCCAGGACGGATGCGGCCCCTGGGTTTAAGGCCAAGGATAAGTCTTGCTGCCCTATTCTGGATTAGCTGGAGAGGTCACAGAGTGGAAGAATGGAGATTCAGGAGGAGGTTGTTGCAATAGTCAAGCCTGGGGAGAACCAGGGCTTGAGTAACATTGAGTTTCTAGGGGAAAGTGAGAAAAGGTAGAATTCCTTTGAGAAGGAAGAGCTGAAAGTGGGACTTCTTGGCAATGTCCTGAGTGTGAGGGAAGAAGTAGAGGGAGGAGTCGAAGATGACTCCAAGGTTTCTGGATTCGGAAGAGGGAGCTGGGGGGAGAACCCATGGAGGAAGGCCATAGTGAAGGGGAGAAGTCAGGGGTAAGGGTCTCAATGGGAAGGACCTCCTGTTTTTCTGGCATTTAGGCAGAGATCATTGAAGGTGCACCAGGCCTCGATGGCAGAAAGGCAATCCAGGATGATGGGGGGTGCGAGACGGTCAGCAGGAAGTTTGAAGAAGAGTTGTGTGTCGTCAGCATAACACTGAACTTTGGTGGGAGAAGGAGGAGATGAGGAGTGCCAGCTGAGAGAGGTAGATATTAAAGAGGCGAGAGGATGGAACCCTGGAGGACGCCACAGGTCGAGAAGGAATTAGAAGAGGACAAGGTGCCTAGGATGACTTGAGAGGAGGGATCAGCAAGGAAAGAGTTATGTTAGGAATAACTCTGTGTCTATCCTGAATATTGGAGTCAGGGGTCTATTTGTCCAGCATCTAGCATAGGAATAATATTTGTGCAGACCAGTATTGTAGAAACCTCTGGCCATTGGCAGCATTTTTGTAGTGTTTTATCATGGGGGGAGTGAAGTTGTAAAGTGCTCCAGTGAGGGTTCAAGTTTGGCAGAGCATTTTGGGCTATTAAGTTTGGAAACAAAATCAGTAGCATCGGCAAGCTTTTAATGTTACGCTAGTTTCCATTTGAGACATTTGTATATCACGTTTTGGTGAGACCACAACCAGCTCATATGAGCGCGTGTTCATTTTAAGGAGCGACACATACTCACTCCATTCCTGGTTCACCATGTCAGCAATGAGCACAATGTGTTTTGGTGCTGCAATAGGGCGGAAATCCTGCATTTGATTTGTACTTGTACACATGGTAATAACTATTTTCAAGGCCTCTCTTTGGGGCATGCTAACTTGTTTCTGGATCATGGCCCGAGAATCTCATAAGAACGGGGCTCCTGAATCACAAGAGCGACCTTTAGCTACTGCTCCACAAACCCCAAACTGCCCCCTCCTCTTTGGTGACAGAGAACCTGTTCTGCTGCATTCCTCTTCAATGCTTCCCTCCTTTACACCTCACACAGCATAGCCAGCAAGCAAGTATCATTTGCAGGCTGCCATATTACTGTTCAGAGCTCGTCATGTGCCTACAGATCCAATAGAAAAGGGAACACACATTACACATTGCAAACTAAGAGCAGGGTGTGAAAGGTGCACCCGCCACTAGCTACTGATATTTGACTCTTGGCGAGTACGAAATGGTATGATGTCTGTATGTATAGAATAGAAGTGGCAAGAGACTTTTTTATGGCTGGTTAGTAGCTTGCAATTTGAATTTCTGCCCTCTGCTAAGAGTATAGGCAGAAACAAGTACACGCCAACCCCCTGCTTACATGAACAGTGTCTGGGTTTGAATATCACAACCAGAGACGGGGAAAGAAGGAAAGGCAAGACAAATGTCTCTCTGGGTCTTCTTAAATTCTTGTCAGCATGTGGGCCCATTAAACTCAAACCGTAGTCATTATGACAAGTTCTTCTTTGGTTCTGCAAATGTCTCTCACTATATAGTTCTTAGGGTTTCCCCAAGGTCTCTCACCATTGTCACTTGCAGACTCTTAGATATAGTCTTGACGCTTCCTCAGCCTCAGTGCATGGATGACTCATGTCACTGGGTTCGACTAATGAGGAAGGTCTGGGTCAAGATCCCAACAAGGCCAAAGCTTCACCCAGGTAACTAGCACCCTCTGGGAGAGTACAGGCTGTTCTCTAGGTTCCTCGCCATCTCCCTTCCTATGGACTGGCCCTGAAACATTGAACTTGTTCGATAAATCGAGTAATTTTGATGGTGCGTATAAAAAAGATTTTATGGTGCAATCCGGAAAAAGTCAATTTGTGTGTATATTAATTCGGAAAAACCTTGACCTGGACTTTATGCTTTTTGTGAGGGGTCAGAAATTCAAGGCGGACAAATTGATAAAGGTTTTTTTCAAGAAACAATTTTATTAACTCAAAAGGGTGTGATAAACGCCTTGCTTTCCCTAACCTAACATGGGATTCCCTGCCTATGCAATTAAGACTAAAAGGAAACGCTCTAATACATAAGGATATATGTCCCTCACACTTATAAATACAACAAAAGTATTTCAGGTGTTCATATTGCTGTTGAAATGCAACAAAATAATAATGGAACCAAATATTTTTGTAACCAGGATTCGATCGCCCCCTGGATCAGGGTACCATTTCCAAATAAACGTTCCAATGAATAAAGTTCACTCCAATAGTCAGATTCTACTTAAAAAAGTAACACACAAAGGTTTCTCCTAAAAGCCAATATCTGCTTCCAATACAGAGTTCCTTCACTTATGGAGGATTTTCACTCAGCGTTGTTCAAAATTCTTCCAATGAATGTTTCAATAGGTTTTCTCTTCTCTTGGGAAAGACAACTACTGCACACTTCTTTATACACAACCATGTTTTCATCAGGATGGGTTTTCCACAGTTCATCAAACAGATTAGTTGCATTGCCACTTTCTTTCCACAACAACCTTTCACCACAAAGTAGTACTTCAATATTTTCTTCCTGGTTCCCTAACCTGCCAGGACTACCACTAACCATCCCTTTCCTGGTGTACTCGCCTGCCAGGATGAATCTCCTTACACTACTACAAGTACTCTGTGGTGTGGTTCTTGTAAAAAAAAATCAATGGTAATTAAAGCCTTTAATATCACTCTTTCCTTACTTGGATAGTGATCGTTATATATTTTCTCATTTTGTTTTCTCTCAGCATGCGTATTAAGCCAAAAATGCTTTCTTTCATTAATTTGATATTCAAAAGGTCTATCTGCAGTTACCGGTTTATGATGGAGCGCCCCGGGGTCAGCTGTGCACGGCCAACTCACTGGTCTCTCATGGCGCCTATGCATTTCCCGCTGCTGCTGCCACTTCTGCTTTCCTCGTCAGACTTGGAGCGCCTGACAGCTGTGGTTGCGGTTCTGTACTTCACTCAGTGCTCGCCAGCCACCGGAGACTGCCACAATGTGCTTCAAGCGCCTCTCTCCCACAGGGAAACCTGCAACTGCAGCGCTTCCTAGTGCACTGCCTCTGCAGTTCAGGCTTCTCCTGCTCACGACTCTCTTGGCACCATCATCCGCCAAAGGCACAACAGTGGTTCCAGTGCCATTGGTCTACCCCTGCTGCATACACGGCCACGGATAACTTCTTCTGCTGCTACTACTGCTACTCTCGCATCTGCACCTCAGGGGGATATAGATAGTCACAATTCTCGCTCAGGTGTATATGATCAGGAACACTAGACGGCATACTGCAAAACTGTGCCTCTGGGCCCCTCTTCCTCCTCTCAGTACCTATGGCATTATGGGACTTGAAGTCCCCAACATTCTCCTTCTTCTTTTTATCACATATTTTGGTTTTACCTTTACTCAACCCATGCTGTCTGCAAAACATATCTCTAAATAAGGATCTTAAAGATATTAATGTTTGCTTCTTATTTTCAAAGTTTAAACCAAAGGAAAGATCACATTTCTCAGAAGTGAGGGTGTTGATGTTCTGATTCTTATACTGGCCATAATGGCTTTCATTAACAACATTTTGGTTACCGTTAGGAAAGGGAGTCTGCCATTAGGTATTCTGGCATCATAGATAGCTCATCCTTCGAAGATGATGAATACCGCGTCTCTGCTAGTGGAACCCTCCTGTTCCCTTTGGGGCATTCTTCTCCCAGGTGATCCACCCGGCTCAGATCACCCCCAAGGTCAGGATTAGGAAGCGGCTGCTTCCACTGGCCACCTGGGAGGAGACTTTAGACAGGGATTCTGTGAGGAATCTGCGGGATTAATCGCATTCACCAATGCGTGACATGTTTCGGCAGTGCCGTTTCAGAGATTAAAGCAGCAGTCTAAAATGAGAAACATGGTCCGACGAAGTGCAAGTGTGCCAAAATACAAACAGTGGCAAGATTAAAGCAGCAATCTAAAATGAGAAACATGGTCCTACGAAGTGCAAGTGTGCCGAAATACAAACAGTGCCGAGATTAAAGCAGCAATCTAAAATGGGAAAACCTGGTCCCACGAAGTGCAAGTGTGCCGAAATACAAACAGTGGCGAGATTAAAGCAGCAATCTAAAATGAGAAACCTGGTCCCACGAAGTGCAAGTGTGGCAAAATAGAAACAGTGGTGAGATTAAAGCAGCAATCTAAAGTGGGAAAACCTGGTCCCACGAAGTGCAAGTGTACCGAAATACAAACAGTGGCGAGATTAAAGCAGCAATCTAAAGTGGCAAAACCTGGTCCCACGAAGTGCAAGTGTGGCAAAATAGAAACAGTGGTGACATTAAAGCAGCAATCTAAAGTGGGAAAACCTGGTCCCACGAAGCGCAAGTGTGCCGAAATACAAACAGTGGCGAGATTAAAGCAGCAATCTAAAATGAGAAACCCCATCCCACGAAGTGCAAGTGTGCCGAAATATAAACAGTGGCGAGATTAAATCAGCAATCTAAAGTGGCAAAACCTGGTCCCACGAAGGGCAAGTGTGCCGAAATACAAACAGTGGCGAGATTAAAGCAGCAATCTAAAATGAGAAACCTGGCCCCACGAAGTGCAAGTGTGCCGAAATACAAACAGTGGCGAGATTAAATCAGCAATCTAAAGTGGCAAAACCTGGTCCCGCGAAGTGCAAGTGTGGCAAAATATAAACAGTGGTGAGATTAAAGCAGCAATCTAAAGTGGGAAAACCTGGTCCCACGAAGCGCAAGTGTGCTGAAATACGAACAGTGGTGAGATTAAAGCAGCAATCTAAAGTGGCAAAACCTGGTCCTACGAAGAGCAAGTGTGCCGAAATACAAACAGTGGTTAGATTAAAGCAGAAATCTAAAGTGGGAAATCCTGGTCCCACGAAGTGCAAGTGTGCCGAAATACAAACAGTGGCGAGATTAAAGCAGCAATCTAAAGTGGCAAAACCTGGTCCCACAAAGTGCAAGTGTGGCAAAATATAAACAGTGGTGAGATTAAAGCAGCAATCTAAAATGAGAAACATGGTCCTACGAAGTGCAATTGTGCCGAAATACAAACAGTGGCGAGATTAAAGCAGCAATCTAAAATGAGAAACCTGGTCCCAGGAAGTGCAAGTGTGCCGAAATACAAACAGTGGTGAGATTAAAGCAGCAATCTAAAAGGAGAAATCTGGTCCAACGAAGTGCAATTGTGCTGAAATACAAACAGTGGCGAGATTAAAGCAGCAATCTAAAGTGGGAAAACCTGGTCCCACGAAGTGTAAATGTGGCAAAGGGTCCCTGGAATGCCCCTCTTGACCCCCATAAGCATGACAGACCGAAGAGCCAGAAATGCAAGATGTCAGTCACTGTTTGGCCAGCCCACAGGAGGGCCAGTGACATCTACATATGCAAACAGATATTCTCTCAGACAACCATGCAAACCTTTTCCAGCTGACATCTTCCTGGATACAGGTGCCTCAACACTGACCACGGAAGCAGGTGCCTCACTGGACCTGATTGACTAATGATAAATATCCAGCTGTGCTGATGTCATTAGAGACACCACGACATAGTAATGTTAGCCACAAAGCAAACTTGCATCCCTGCACGAAGCTACACGGACACACACTTGCACACATGAAGAACATGCTTACACAGTTCTGTAGATAGAGGACAGATACATATAAATACTGTCAGAAGCCTTTCCTTTTCAGTAGCAAACTCAGAATCGCAAGAGATGCAGAGCAAGCGTGCAGCCACTTATTGCAACTAACCATATGGAACTACAGGATCGCATAAGGAACCTAGAAAGACCAAGTACCACTAACCCATAAGGAAAATAATATACTATAGACTTGTAGCAATCAGAGCATAACTATGGTAGAATTACATGAAGCCACAGGCCTCAGAATATGGGACGAAGGAAAACTGATTTTTGCAGCACACTGTCCAGGACTGGTGCTCGCAGCCAAGGTCAGGGATGAGCAGAACATTCCTGGCTCCAGGGACAGGGAGCGTCCTGCAAAATAGCAGAATAAATCCTCACTATTTGCAGACAGAAAAGCTCAATTTTTCACTCTTCACCGACATGATCCAGCCGAGCCGAACAAGAGCCATTTACCCGTGGTGGGAAGAGGAGCGGTTCCCCGTGAAGCAGACACAAACTGATGCATGTGTTGTTTTACAACATTGCGACCTGCAGGCACTCTCTAAGGCAAAGTGGTTATGCCAGTGGCAACAATGGGGATACATAGGGCCTCATTACACGGTAGGCGGTAACCATGGTGCTATTAGCGCCATGGTTGCCGCCGGTATTTTACCGTGTCCGCCTTGGTGGATGGTGGAATTACCGCCCTACTCCAAGGTGAGCGGGGGCGGTAATTCCCCATTCACGAAGGCACTTCCCCATTCCCATTTTTGCCCCCATAGGGCTCAGTGGGAATGGGGAAGGTGCTAAATACGGTACTGCAAATTGCGGTACCGTAATTAGCACCAAGGTCTCTTTGCGGCACCCTACTTTAACGGCTGGTACAACCAGTCGTTAAGGTCGGGTCCCGCAAAGGGAACTCGTAGTAAGGTGGTAAGGGTTTACCGGTACCGGTGCCCTAACCGGTACCGGTAAACCCTTACTGCCTACCGTGTAATGAGGCCCATACTCTTTCTGATCACCTTGAGAAGGTACACAGAGCGCTGAGAACAGAGCTGGGTCCCAGGCCTGGGGAGGCCCGCTCCAGCCAATTAGGGAACACAAATCCAGGGTTGGATGGCAAAGGACAAGGGCCAATGGTAATCCTGTGACCATGCAACAATGTAATAGATATCAGTCTTTTGGAGCTGAGAGCAATCAGACTAGCGCGGAAAGCTTTTATGCCCTCTGTGTGAGGAAATAATGTCCTGATAATGACGGACAATACAGTGGCCATGTACTACCTCAACAAAATGGGAGGTGTAGGGGCACTCCTACTCTGGTTCTGGGTAATTCAAGAAGGAATCCGCCTATCGGCAGAATACCGAGCCGGAGAGGGGAACACGGCGGCGGATGCTCTGAGTAGCCAGAGCACAGTCTCCCACGAGTGGGAACTAGCTCAGGAAGTCCTTCAAGAGATTTCCACTCTTTGGGGAACCCCTCAAGTGGATCTGTTTGCGACCAGTGTTACCCAGAAGTGCAAACTGTACTGCTCCAGGCAATTTCCCCCAAGAAGAGGTCTAGGAGACACGTTTGTGGTGGACAGGGAGTTTCCACTCCTGTGCTGGTTTTCTCCAGTCCCTGTCACTCCTCACATGATCAGGAGGTTGAGAAAGTTCAGGAAACACCTGATCCCAATTTCCCCAGATTGGGCCAGGAGGATGTGGTAACCAGACCTTCTGGACATGTCCATCTGTCCTCCAATGCGTCTTGCACAAAGAGAGGACCTTCTCTCGTGAGAGGAGGATCGGGTTCTCCATCCAGAGCTCAAGACACTCAACATTCCCGCTTGGGTTCTGAGAGGCTGAGATACGAGGATTGGGACCTCCCAGATGACGTAATGGAGATTTTGCTTTCGGTCAGAAGGCCAGCAACAAAGTCTTTGTACCATCGCCGTTGGAACAAATTCTGCAGCTGGTGCAAAGACAAGAATGTAGACCCGTTTCTGTGTAAAACACCAAATGTTTTATCCTTTCTACTATCTTTAGCCAATCTGGGGCTCCAGATTGGTACTATTAAAGGCTATTTGGCAGCACAGTTAATCTTTAAGCACTCGTCAGAGGAATGTTCTACTGGTGACACACTTTCTAAAGGGGCTCACCAATGTGTTCCCCCCATCTCTTTTCCAGGTTCCAACTTGCAACCTTAATCTGTTATTAAAATGTCTTATGTGTGCACGTCTTGAACCTTTTTTTTTTTTTTTTAAATATTTTATTGATTTTATATTTTGAAAAACAAACGCACAACACAATACAACTGTTAATTATTTACAGAAACCACACAAGAAAATACAAGAAAAGAAAAGAGAGAAAAAAGGAAAAAAAAAAAAAAAAAACCCACCCCCCATCAAGCCAGAGCCGGCTTCCTTATATCCTCAGTCGGGGCACTGTCAGGAGAAAGATTGTCCGTTGGCACATCTTCAGAATTCTCAGATTCGTCCGAGCCCTGTTGTGGGTTGGTTATAAAGGCCACCAATTGTCGCCAGGCCAGCAAGGGCCCTATCTCCTCCTCGCCCCCTCTAGTGACTGCTTCAAACCAAACCACGGATTCAGCCTCCGCCCACCTCATAAGGTCCGCCCACCATAGTTCCACTCTCGGCCTGCTAGCCGATTTCCAGTTCATGGCAATCCTGCGTTTGGCCAGAACATATGCCAGGTCCCTCAGCTTGCTCAGGTGCCTAAAGTGACTGGGCCTGGGGAAGATCCCAAGCATACATGACCAGGCAGATCCCACGTCCAACACCACTCCCCCACTTGCGAGCTTCATCTTGACCTCCTCCCAAAATCTATGCACTTCCGGGCAGGCCCAAAACATATGTAGCAACCCAGCTTCCACCTCCCCACACCTGGGGCATTTTTGAGTGATCGAGCCTCCGAACCGTGCGATCCTCTGGGGAGTCAGGTAAGCCCTATGAGTAATGTAGAACTGGAGTTGTTGGAGCCGTGCATTTCGGGACACCTTTTTATGATATCCCAGGACCCTCTTCCACTGACCCTCCGTCATGAGTTCACCCATTTCCTCCTCCCATTCATGCCTCAGTTGGGGCAACTCTTTCCCAACCTTCGTTCTGAGGAGTTCGTATATCCGTGATATTTCATGCCCACCCTCTGAGACATCATACATAGTTTCAAGGGTGGCATCAGGATCATCTGCCAGTGCCGTCTCCGGCCATCTCTTTCTTACTCGTTTTACTAGCCTGGCATAGGTGATGTACTGGCCTCTGTGCACCCCCGTCTCATCCTGCAACTTTTGAAAGTCCAGCGCCTCCCCCTCTCTCCATATGTCCCCAAGCGTGGCCAGGCCCACCAGCTCCCAGTACCTACGAACAGAGTGAAACAGTTGGGTGTCGTTTTCGCACAGGGCCACCAGCGGGACCTGCCAAGATAGTGGTTCTGGCTCCCCCATCAATTTCCATGTTCTGTGCCAGACCTCCCATCCCAACCTCAACAGCCACCCTCTTCCCTTCAGTTTATTCCTTTGTATCCACACCACCTCTCTCAGGAAGTATGGGGCCGCATCCTCACGCAGCAACCTAGATTCCGCCGAATCTTCATCAGACAACCACCTGGCCACGTACAACAGTTGTCCCGCCAAATAATATAGTTCGAAGTTGGGCAAGCCTATACCCCCCTTCTCACACGGGTTCTGGAGCTTCCACAGGGCCACCCTATTCCTGGAGTTACCCCACACGAAGCCCCTACACATACTATGAAGTCGTACAAATAGGCTCTTAGGGATCAAATACGGGACGTTCACGAAAAAATGCAGGAGTCTTGGAAGGACTACCATTTTCAGCAACGCCGCCCTCCCCATCATGGACAGGGGCAATCTGGACCAGAATGTCATGCTGTTCTTGACCCCCTCTATGGCTCTCTCTGTGTTATGCTTGTGTACCGCCTCGGGCCGGTGGTAAATATTTACCCCCAGGTACCTAAACGTGTCGGTCCGCCATGGTATTGGCAACACAGGCAGCCTCTCCAACGGGACGTCCCTGTACCCGCCCAACGGGAACAGGCTAGACTTCCCGGGGTTCACTGATATGCCCGAGAGGACGGCGTAATGATCCAGTACTTCCAGTACGTACTGCAGGTTCTCCTCCGGGTAGCGGAGGTACAGCAGCATATCGTCCGCATAGAGAGATGTTAAGTGGCTGCCGCTGGCAGTATTAATGCCCACCTCTCCGTATTGTTGCCGCAGGCATATCGCCAGTGGTTCCAGCGCAAGTATATATAACATGGGTGACCAAGGGCATCCCTGCCTGGTCCCCCTACTAAGCTGCCAGGCATCCGAGATTGTGGCCCCAGTCTTGACCCTAGCCACCGGGCTGCTATAGAACAACTGGACCCATCTGATATAACCGGCGCCCACGCCGTATCTTTGCAGGGCCGCTTTCAGCCAAGGCCATCTCACTGAATCGAAGGCCTTGACCGCATCCAGCGATACCACCGCCATCTCGCCCGTGTCGTCCTTAGTATGGTCAATGACATGGTGCAGCCTCCTATGGTTATCACTGATATTCCTGCCTGGGACATATCCCGTTTGATCCGGGTGGATCAGCTTGCCAATCACCTTCTTCAACCTGTTGGCCAGCACCGCCGTGAGTATTTTGCTGTCCTGGTTTAGCAAAGACAGAGGTCTATAAGATCCACACTCAACAGCCGCCTTGCCTGGTTTCAGTAATGGGACAATCATGGCCTCGCGAAGGGACAACGGGAGTTCACCCTGTTCGTATGCCTCGTTAAACAAGGCCAGCAGTGGCTGCAGCAGCTCCTGCACGTACGCCTTGTAAAACTCACCAGGCAGGCCATCCGCCCCAGGTGCCTTACACGTGGGGAGGCCCCGGATCACCACCTCCAGCTCATCAGAAGTGATAGGGGCATCCAGTTCCTCCTGCTCCAGGTCGTCTAGGGTGGGGAGACCAATGTCTTCCAGTGTGTTCAGGATGTCCTGGCTCCTGTCCTCCCCAGTGTCCTCATACAAACGTTTGTAGAACTTGAGGAATTCCTCGTTCACCCCATCCTGAGTGTTGCGAAGGCCACCGTCCTCACCACGGATCTCATGGATAACCGCTCGGGGGGGACTCACTCTTGTACAGCCAGGCCAACAGTCTGCCTGGCTTGTCGCCCCCCGCGTGCAGCCTCTCAGTGTATTTCCTATGGTTCAGTCTACATAGTCTGTCCCAAAGAGCGCTGCACGCCACCTGAAGGTCTCTCATCCTTGTCTTGTCTACCTGTGTGGCATTCTCAAGACGAGCCAGGCTCTCCAGTTCCCTTTCGGTGTCCCGAAGCTCCCTCTCGATACCCCCCTGAAGACCCTTGGATTTAGAGATGGCCACACCGCGTACCACTACCTTAAAGGCCTCCCACAGAGTTCCCGTAGAACGCACACTGCCCGTGTTTATCTCGAAATATTCCCCGATGGCAACCCTCAGGTCCTCCCGGAAACCCTCATCCTGCAGTGCTTCCGCCCGGAGTCTCCATGTGGGGACCCGAGGCCTAGGGGGTTGGTGTCGCCACTCTACCACCAGGGGCGAATGGTCCGACAATACTCGAGCTTTGTATTCCGCCTCCACTATTTCGCTCGCTACCTCGGCGGTTCCAAACACATAATCCAATCTCGTGTATGAGTCGTATGGCGCCGCATAATGCGAATACTGCCTCTCCGTGGGGTGGAGTCTCCTCCACACATCCACCAGTCCCAAGTCTCCTAGCAATGTCCCGAGCGCCTTGGCCGCTGGCGACACTTTCCTTTTGGTGTCTACAGACCGGTCAATTTTGGGATCTAAGACACAATTGAAGTCCCCACCCCACACCATCGCGCCCCCTATCAAGGGGCCAAGTTTGCCATAGAGGGATCTAAAGTAGGCTGCAGTATCATGATTGGGGGCATACAGGTTGAGGATGTGTACTTCCCTGTTCTCTAGGAGTCCCGTTATCGCCACCATTCTACCCTCCGGGTCCACTATCGAGTCGAGCACCCGGAACGGCACATGCGGCGCCACCCAGGTGATGACCCCTCTAGCATACGCCGAGTACGTGGCACCCACTACCTTGCCCTTCCACTTCCTTGTGACCACCTCCAATTTCTCCCTAGTGAGGTGGGTCTCTTGTAGTAGGGCTATGTCTATCCGCATCCTCTTCAGGTATAGCATGACTTTGTTTCGCTTGAGGTAACTATTAAGGCCTCGGACGTTCCAGGTAACTATGCGAAGACTATCCGATGCCATCGGTTTGATCTGTATTCAGCCCCGCCCTCCCCACAATACCCCCTTGGTCTAACACTCCGCCGGCTCTTCCGCCCTTGATCCCCATCCCCCCTCCCTGTTTACCAACAACACACCACAGCAAACAACCCCTCCCATCCCAACAAAGGCCCAGCTCCATCCCTGGATCTCAGGCCCACCCGCGTCTGGTCCTATCCCGTTTGCAAGGGATAGGACCCCGCGGGGCGTCGCCGATCTAACAGCGACCTAACTAACTAGATATATTACTATTGGGGACAGAGGAAGCCTCTTGGAGCTCGCAATCAAGTGACCACGGGTAGGCACGCCCTACGGGCCAGCCAGTCAGTACCACATCATACGCATCACATATCGTACCAATGACTATATTCAAGTCCCAATGTCTTGGCCCTGTTGCCCCAGGCAGCCCAGCCACAAGCTACTTATCTTCCGTAGTCTCTGCCTAGATGTCCGATTATTGAGGACTGCCCAGCGCGTCTAGCCAGTCCATCGCCTCAGTTGGTGTTTCAAAAAACAGGGATCTGCTTCTGTAGAAGACTTTCAATTTGGCCGGGTAGAGTAGCATATAGCGATGGCCAGCTTCACGAAGTCTCCTTTTCACCGCTCCGAAGTGCATCCGACTCCGCTGTACTTGTAGCCTGTAGTCTGGGTAGGCCGTAATCTTGGCCGATCCTCTGTCAATCGTTCCCCCTTTTCGAAAGAATTCAAGAATCTTTTCGCGGTCACGGTAGTTCAGAATTTTCGCGATCACCGGTCGCGGGGGGGCCCCGGGAGGCGGCCTCCTGGTTAGGGCCCTATGAGCTCTCTCAACTGCAAACCCCTGGGTCAGTACCCCGCCTGTAATCTCCTGCAAAAGCATGGATTCCACAAATTCCGTCGGGTCAGGCCCTTCGGTTCCTTCAGGTAGGCCCACGATACGGATATTGTTGCGTCTGGCACGTCCCTCCGCCTGCTCCGCTCTGTCCTCCAGGTTACCCACCCGTTGCACAAGGGCGTGTAGCTCCTTTTTATGAGCAGCGCAATCTGCCGTGTTCGTGGCCGTCTCCTTCTCGATGGCCCCCGCTCGTTCCGAGACCGCCCTCACATCCAGCCTAAGCAGATTCACCTCCTCCTGGACGGCACCGATCTTGAGGTTTAAGCCTTCCTGTAGTTCCTTCATGGCGAGGCCCAGCTTGGCCTCCCATGACACTTTTAAGTCCGCAATCGCCGCCAGCACCTCCTGTATCGTGCCAGGTGACTCCGCGGTCGTCACGGGGGTCTCTTTGATCTTGCCTCCTTCCGCCCCTGGGGGGGACTTGGCGTAGGCCTCCATCGTGGGCTGTTTGGCCTTGGGTTTAACACCTCTCGTGGTCATAATGTTGTATAAGTCGGCAGTCACCGAGGGGGAGTCACGCCACCCAACGTCCAAAGCCTGACCCACCACACCATAGGGCATCCAACACGCCCGGAGCACTCCGACCACCAGGCCCACGGTCCTGTCGCTACATCCACATCCGTTCGACACCCCCGCTCGCTGGGCCACCGTGCGTCCTAAGCGGCACTCATATGTTTTAGTCTCCGAGCAGAGGGACGCAAAGGTCCAGCACTCGTGATCGCGACACTGACTTCATGATCCTCGGTGTTCGCAACGTGTCGCCGCCATTTTGTCTTGTCCGCCTGCCCAGGGCTCGTCCCAGTCAATCACAAATATTTCAGTTTCTGAGCCCTCTGGGCGTCCCAAACTTTCACAGGATGCAGTGGTGGCATTCACACACCTGGACATCGATTTCCAACGTCGGCCGGCCCCCGTGGACGTGCCCCTCCATCAGGATCAAAACAGGATCAGCGGAGCTCCTCCAGAGTGCGACCTCTTACATGGCCGTCCAAGCCACGCCCCCCGCACGTCTTGAACCTTTAAGGTTGTTAACCTTTAAAACCATTCTCTTGGTAGCTCGGGCACCAGCCCGTAGAGTGAGCGAGTTGCAGGTACTTTCATCTAAGCCACCCTTTACTATCTTCCAAAAGGATAGGGATGTTCTGAGGGTTAAGCCTTCATTCTTACCCAAGATCATTTCTGACTTTCTCTTAGGACAGAACGTTGTTTTACCTTCTTTCTATCCCACAAATCTTCCTGGTATAAGGAGGAGGAGAGATCTCAGAGCTCTGTGCTTTTATATATCTAGACTGTCAAAGCTCTGTTTTTATGACAAGCTTTTCATTGGCTATACAGGCAACAAGGTGGGTCAGGCTGTTGCAAAACAGACCTTATGCAGGTGGATCATTCTGGTAATTTTGGAATGTTACAGACTTGCAGGCAAGGCTCCTACGGAAGGGTTAAGGGCCCATTTCACCAGGGGCATGGATAACTCTACAGCTCTGCAAAGGGGTGTACCGATTAAAAGTATTTGTGAGGCAGCAACGTGGTCTACAATTCACAGGTTCACAAATCATTACTTCCTGGAATCTTCCCTCGGTCAGGGTGGGAGCTTTGGAAAAGCTGTCCTGCACTCAGTTCATGAAAGCCTTTAAGGAACTGAAATTCTTACACCCTCCATCAAATCCAACACTGCTTTGGGAGTCTATCAAAGATGAGGAATACGTGGGAGGGCACAATCCATTCGAAGAACAAGTTACTTACCAACTGTAACGTTCTTTCGACTGGATGCTCCCCCAACGTATTCCTCGTCGCCCTCTCAACCTACACCACAGTAGAATTTCCCATGCTATTACAGCTTTCGTTCCTTCAAGACTGAGTATGGTCATTCCCGTGGTTATGCAGGTATTTCTTCTGTAAAACAAAACTGAACTGAAGCCAATGGGCGCTGTACGTGCTATATATCATCCTCGAGTCAACGCCATCGACACACAGCACCCTCTGCCGATTTTTCTTTTTTCTTTTTTTTACCTAAAACTGGATATTGAATATCAAAGGTGAGGAATACGTGGGGAAAACATCCAGTCGAAAGAACATTACCAGGGGTAAGTAACTTGTTCTTCTCAGCCACTCCAGTCCTCTGTTGTGATGCTGGCAATGCATCGGAGGGACAGGCCCTCTGTATCCTTGCCCTTTATTGCCTTTCATTGTGTGTTCTGTCATGTTTTCTGTGCAGGAGTTCATGTGGGACTTCTGGCGGTGCAGCTCTCTCTTTTGGTTTGGTGTACAGACCCATGGGATACCCTTATGGCACCCATGGGTGGGGGCACAACTCTGTGCCCCTAGTGTATGTTTTTGGGCACCTGTGTTTGGCCCACAGAGCAGGGTTGGGCTGGTGGCAGCTCCTTGCTGAATTTGACCGGTGCTCTGAGTATCCTCCATTTTGGGATACCCAGGCCCTGCCTTTGGAATCAGTTGATTCCTGATAGGAAACAAGATGGCCCCTGTGGCCTCTTGCTTTCTATTGTTTTCCCAAAGTCCTGGGAAGCCCTGACTCTGTCCCTTCCACCTGACTGGCTGTTGGGTGGAAGTTCCATATATGGTGTTATTGTGAAGTCCAGGCCAGACTGGCTGGAGCCTTCCCAGTGACTGTATGTTGTGGGTACACCCTGTGGGTGGGACCTGAGTGAATGGAGTGTGTAACGAATACGCATTCTGTGTTGTGGATGTCTTGTATCTGGTGTTTGACACAATAACTGAGACAGCCCTGCCCGAAACTGGTATGAATGCATTGTGGAGTGTTGAATGGCAGGGTACATGTCCCAGTACGCATACATTGTTGCGAGTGTCTGGAGAGAAGTGAATGGCCTGAATGCACTATGCACCTGATTGGATGCCTGCCTGCCTGCATGAATGCCCTTCTGACCGATTGGTTGCCTGAGTGTGACCCAGCAGAATGAATTTGAGATCAACTAGTATATCTGGGGGCCTCTCACTGCTAGAATTCATGTTCAGAAGCTGAAGAGTAACTGGAGTAACTGAAGCTTGACCTTGAAGCCATGCTGGAAGAGAAGAATTGCTGTTGTCCTTCTTCATCAATCTGAAAGCTGCTGTGTCTCCAAGGACTGACCCAGAGAGGACCTGGTAAGGCGCCCTCTTCCCGAGCTACGAGAGACCATCGTGCACCAGCTGATCTTTGCCAAAGCTCCCTGGTAGACAGACCTACGAGAGGCTGCCAATCGGAGATGGGGACTGTTGCGGAATCCCAAAGAGGAGCACCCAGACTGTTGTCCGCCGCCGTCGCCGACCGGAACCACTGTGCTCCCATTGCTTAAGAACTTTCAATTTACGAACGCGCTCGTCCACACCGCTGCCCGCATTATCCCGCCGGAGAAGGCCAGGCCAGCGATGCGCTGAGGAGCATCTGCCGGTGGGTTTCCCGCCACCCAAAGACCACAGAGACACCGACGACTCGACGCCCTTGCTGGGCCACAGTTCTTCAAACTCTTTGCAGTCCAGAACGATCGACATCGAGGTGCCCCGCATACCTCTTCCTTGCAGGACATTTACGATTCCCCGTCACTTCACTGCCGTAGTTCACTGTGTTCCTCGCTGGACGTTCGACGACCCGTGGCTCCTGCCTTAAAGGGAGTGCACTCAAGAAGGGCCGTCGATTTCCCGGTGAGGAACTCTACAACACCAGGTACTTTGGGTTTGCTGAACTATTGGAAAGACTCTTGTGAACAATATATGGACTGGGCTTGTGGTATATCTTTATTCTACAGGTTGCTCAGGTGGAGGGGGGTCTCCACACAGAGCTGTGTCTAACGGTAGGGGCCAGTACTCTGCCAATTTTTCTAACCAACTGCTTTCCTCTTATATCGTTTGTTGGTTTCCTTTACGAACTGATTTGTGTGACATTTAACCGTACAGTTGATGCAATTTAAAGAGATCTAATAGTAATTGTGGTACCACGTAGAACTGTATATTTACCATTGTAGATCTACTGAGCACAAAGTGAGTTATCGTGATATTGTACATAACCTTGAATATTAATTATATAAAGACTGTTTTAATTAATACAGTGTGCGGACATTTGTAGTCCCCAAGCCCCCACATTCCTTTGTGGGGGCTTGGGGACTACAATGTACTTAAGAACCAGCCTTCATCACCTCCTGAGAAGCTAGGCCTTGATTGCTCGACCACGATACCAATAATAGAGAATCTTGGCTGGGGTCCTCTGTGCCTCTCCTCTGCTGTATAGAGAGCAGAAGTACAGACCCCACCTCCGGTTTTTACATCTGTGTCCAATCGTCTCTGAATATTCACTGTCTTCTAACACTCATGCTTCGTGCTCTAGCCCCTCAAGCTTTAAAATGCCCATTCTCTACCCTTTATGCACACCCTAACGAGATGTGCCCTTGGCGGGTTTGGTATGCTGTTGATTGGAAGGAGTTTGTTGACGTAAATTTGTCAGTCTGTGCCACCCCACCCGCCCACTCGCTGCCAGGCTGATAAAGCCTGCATAGAGGCCAGTTGCCATCTTGGATGTCTGATCTGAGCATGCCAGCTGCTGGATCAGCATCACTGAGCCTCTGCTTCCGTGTGCAAATGCAGTTGTCAGGCCCCAGGATCATGGGTGCAAGCATTGCCTCTCCCATTTGTTTGGATGAGAGGAGAGTGTTCTGTTCCATTACTCAAACCAAGGTCAGTTTAAATGTTCTTCCACATGACATTTCTTTCTGCACACAGGAGCCTAGGATGCCCGAGTGGTTCTCGTGTCTGGAGCCTCAAGGGGCCTCCTCAACACTTCCTCGGAACCAGGGTTCACTATGGGGTTCAGAAGTAGAGGCTTAAATGGCCTCTGTGGCATGGTGGTTAGCCAGGGGATCTTCCCCACGCCATGTATGGGCCCAGCTTCACGTGGCGTGTGATGGCACATTTTCCTCTTTGTAACCTGATTATCCAGGTCCAGGGAGACCACTTCATCATAGTGCTGTCCTGGCGATGGAGAGTCCCTGTTCAGAGTAAGGAAACTGCCGGGTGCAGTCGGTGCCCAGTAAAATCACAACAACACTGCAGCGGTACCAGGATTACCACACCAACCAGGGCTGTGATGAGAGGCTCATCCCAGTTGCCCTCAGAGCTCTACATCAAATAATCACGCAATGTACTTATTAATCACCCTCTAACATACTGTGCCCTCAAGTGAGGCATGTCCTTAAGACTGACGAAAGGAGGAGCCATTGAAAGAGACTAGGGTTAAATGATTGGTTGATGGGCTGTGACACATGACCACGAGGTTTGTGGGAGAAGTAGTTCAATAAGTCGTGAAAACCTAAATGAAGTGTTGTGTGCGTAATAGGACAGTCTGTGCCTTCAGATAGCATTCTTCCCAGGGGCTTATTCAACAACAGTAGTCCTTCTTCTAGATTGTCACAAGTTTAAAAGAATAAAAATACATTGTAGAACAATGCCTCTTTTTTTCTCTTTTCCTCTGTTTCTTCCTTCTCTTCCGTGGACACGTTGAAGATTACAGAAGGCCTTCAACCATCTGCTAAGAATTTCCAGAGTGACGTGGGCCAGGTGAAGGCCAATAAAGGGCAGTACTGTTCAGTCCAGGATTGGGGCACCTCCATGGAGCAAATGAAGGTTGAAGAAGAGGGTCCATCTTCCAGTGATTGGCTGCACCCCATCATCCAGGTTAAGGTTAAAGAGGAGAAAGAGGAGACTTCCTGGAATTGTGAGAGCTCCGAGGATTGGGTGACAGTTGTGGTTGGGCAGGAACTACCTGCCCAGGATTGTAATGGATCAATGAACCGAGTGAAGACTGAGGACGAGCAAGACGGTTCGGATGGAGAACTTCAGAAGTGTTTGAACTCTGAAGATGAGGAAATATTTGCCAGAGATGCTCAGGACTCTGAAGGAAGGAGGATTGAAAGCTCGGCACCAGGTGAGGAGTAAATGCATTACATTTCTGTATTATGCTTTTATGTGTTGGCTTTTTCTTGAGACAAAGTACAGTAATCATGTAATTTTAGAGGGTAGCACAGTAAGTTGCATGACCGAGAACAGACTGAGAGGCAAACACCTCTTCTCATTTCCTTTGTAAAAGGTGGCTATTCAAAGTAACATGGCATTTATACTGTCTATTGAGCACTCATTGTGCTAGGTGTAACCAATGAGTGCTCATTTTCAGCCATGTGTGGACCAATAAGCACTCAGTAGGAGGTAGGTTTTACCATTTTCTCAGTCCAACCATTGCAGCCTCAAAATCTGCGCTTGTCGCTAGGCAAACGCGAGTGATAATTCTTGATGAGTAAGAAATTCTGGGCTGTGCACATCTAGCGAATTGGGGGGGCAAGTGACTTTGAATGCCTGACTAGCAGCTTGCAACTTGAAATTCCTGACTAATCACTCAGAAAGAAAAGTAGTGACATGTATTAAGAAGTAGAGTTAGAGGGAGGGATATGTTTGACCACTTGAGGAGGCTTTTCCCCCTCGAAGGCCATTGGGCAGCCATTTGCAGTGGAGTGAGAGCACAATGCACTGCCCTACTCTTCAGGTTACCAGCCCCCTATCCCTCGCCCGGCATAAGGAGGGAGGACAAGTCCTCTAGGGCCGGTCCTTCCCATTACAATCCTAAATCTGGAGAAGGTGGGTTAGATCAAGTGACAGCAAGTTTGTAGTTCTACGTATTGAAGGAGTAGTGTACTTCAACCAGAAACACTGAGGAAGTGAGTACACAGAAGTCAATAGCAGGTGTCGTACATTAGGAAAATGCTGTGGAAGAACTTTCCCCACTTTAGGCGTGGAAATCAAATGAAGTTTATTTCGGCAAGACAGCATACCATAAAAACACTACAAATGACATCATAATATCCATAAAACATTAAAATCACCCTTAAAACCTCAGAGCAGAACTGTGAAATCATGAACAGTCACAATTAAATAGGAGTTCTCTTAATGACGAGGCACGCTTTAGGAACGTCACAACGGCCCACCCCACCTGAGCCGAATCTGGCCGTAAGAGATAATACAGTGCAGGCTGATAACATCGAAAGCCCCGGCCCTGCAAAACAGGCTTCAATGTTTGATCTCTGATCAGTGCAAAGATAGGACAACACAGGAAAAAGTGAGCTAGGTCTTCTTGAGACACCCCACAGAAGGCACATGACTGATCCACTCTCCCTTTAGACCAAACCAACGTTACGGCTCTCAGATGTATACAGTTAAAACGGGCCCTTGAGACGGGAAAGCGATGGGACGGGTAATTGGCAAGGCTCAGATATTTTTGATGGTCGAGGGACGTAATTATCAGAAGAGTCCTGTTAGCTGGCTTCATAAGCTCCAAAAACTCTATTCTGGTCAATCGCAGACCTTGAAGCCACGAGAGACAGCAGAGTTGGCCTATGGTTTTGATAATCTACCCCCGCTTCGACAACCTTGTTTTCACATATCTGAGCCATGGGAGTTTTGAGTAAAGGTCTCTAGACACCAAGCAACTCATTCCTTCCTGGGTCAAAAAAGCTTTAGTGTTCCCCCAAATTCTGAGCCAATGGCTGGCCGATACGGATACGGCCAGATCACCAAAAAACCGACAGCCAAACTCTTGATGAACTGTAAAACTGGGGGTAGACCCATGCAGCCCTAAAATACTCTGGAAATAAGTACATGGATCAGGGACAAAATATGATATCATACATATGGTAATCCGAGTGACAGGAAGGACCCAGAGTTGCTGTTAGCAGAATAGAGTGGAGCTGGGGGATGGGGAGAATTGTGGTGACAGATTACGGGACCTACTTTGCTTCTTTTGAAGTGACGCGTGAGTAGTGGATGTTATAGTTTTGAAATAGGGAGGTAAGGAGTTCCTGTGCTGGGGTAGAGGGGGAAGATGTGAAGGTGAGCAGGTGCACAGGGTGTCTGGATCACAGTGGCGCTGAATCAGAGGATGCAGGAAGGGGAGTAGCGGAAGATACTGTCAGATAGATATTAGAGTACAAGCTTGTGTTGTCATTTGTAAACGGGAGTTTGAAATTTCAATAGGACCTGGTTCTGCATAGACCTCCAGCCAGCGTGGAGGTGATGAAGTTGGGGAAGAGCGGGCAAGATTGTAGATGATGCAGGGTGTGAAATTGAGTATCTTGTGTAGAGGGAAAAAATAGTAGATAGGGATGCCCAAGAAAAGTGTTTCATTGGTCCCTTTTCAGCAAGCCTGGGGGAGGATTAGCAAGACAATGCTGCTCGGTCGATAATAAACCTGGGGCGCCACATGGGTGTCATAGTCAACTTTCAGAGGTAGAGCAAGGATGCGTTGCTGATGAGCGTGTAAGCATGCAGTCTTTGTGGAATGGCATAATTCCAATGGACTGGGAACCGAAGGTCTGCTAAAAGACATGAGCTGGCCCATTCTTAGAACAACAATAGGAAGTGAGGCTTCTAAACTGGCAGCAATAGCACTGGCCTTGCTCACCAGACCCCTCAATGTTAATGCAGATAGCGTCAACCCTGCTAGTTTCTATGGCTATGCTCCTATTAGACCATTCCCACTGCAGTGATGCACTTAACGCTCACCTGTTTATTTGATTTGCCCTCAAGCCATCCCTGGAACACTTACTTCACTCTTTGTTTGTAGCAATTGTTACACAGCTCTAATCTGCCGACTTTGCAGGGAGGTTGCCCCATGTCAGGGTGTTTCCATCAAACTAGCCTGCAGTCGTCCCCTTACATGGGCTGCCATACAAGCTGTGTGTGCCACCAGAACATAGGGTGGCAAGAAAAAATAAAGTGCAAGCCACACAAATGATAGTGTGGCAAAGTGCTGTGTGTAACTAACCTGTTCTTGAATCTCCTCCAACCCTCTTTCCTCCCCACTCTCCTCACCTGATTCAAGGTCTTTAAAATTGTAGCTGTCGGTGGGACAGGTAATCCTTTTCCCTCTTGTGCAAGGTATCCCTGCCTCGGGAGGAAGCCACAGTGAATGCTAGTAAACAGCAGTCCTGGGGCCCCTTCCCGTGGTCAGGCCGTGTAGAAGGGAAAAAGCCTTTGCGGGTGGAAAAAACCCTTCTGGCGAGTCGGAGAGCTGAGAGACAGTGCCTGCAGTCCGTGTTGGTCCAGGAGCTTGGAGATGGTCGAATTCCTGGGAGTCGGTGTGCCGGAAGAGGCAGGCTGGAGCTGGTGAGTGAGCGGAATGGGAACCGCTGTACTTTGAAGTGTAGCTGGGGGCCACACCAAGCGAACGCCCAATGCAGAAGACAGGTACTGAGCTGGAAAGTGAGCTGAAAGGACACCGCTGTCCTTAGACGAGAAGCGTGGAGCCGCCCAGAGAGGATGACTGCAGGTGGAGGAGGACAGGGAGGAACAGGAGCCTGCTGCAGCAAAGAGGCTCGGGACGTGGGAAAAGAGGAGGGAGTGCCGAAGTAAGGAGGAGCGGGCAGAAGTAGAGCGAGAAAGGATACGGTCCGCGAGAGGGCCTAACCTGAGAGAAAGAGATGGCCAAAGGTGGCCAAAACAAGAAACATTATCGTCAAAACCCATAGAGAGCGAGAACGCCAAGCAGGGGTTGCAACGCGACGACCACTGGGGGTGTGGAAGCTAAGTACCTCCCAGCGGTCACCATGTTGAGAACCACTAGACCGATAACCTGCGCTGGAGGAGACATGACAGAACTATCCGCTCCATCTCCTGCAGCGCAGCCGCCAATGCATAAGTAGACGGCAAGTGCGTTGGCGGATGAGAGTAACAGTCAAACATCAGACCAAAAGCTCATTTTGGGGCCTTAGCTATGTTTAGGTATGACTATAAAAACCTTAGTCATGCGCAGGGGCTCAACCCGGACTCCGTACAAAGAGAATACGCTGTAAACACAAGGGCGGTCGATGAAGACACGGAAAACACTTGGTGGGGTAAGGACATAACATGGACGGAATACCCACCCGAAGAACAGGTGTAGAGACGAGTAACCCTGGAAAGAACAGTAAAAGCGGGCAAGTTCAAGTGGAAGGCAAAGAAACAACGGCGGAAGTGCTAGCTGATAGAAAAGGCAGAGTCTACATTACAGCCCCAGCCGAAAGGAGAGAGTGGGTCTCAGTGCGGCGAGCCGGAGATAGATGGTAGTTAAATGGCAGGGACACTGTCACAACACTGGGACGCTGGGAAGGGAGAGAACCCCATATGAATTGCCATCAGAATGTCGTCGAGTAAAACGAAAGAACACACGAATACTTGAACATCATGTAGCATTTAAAAATGCTTATTGTAACTTACCCATAACACCTGTCATGTTTTTCCAAAAGGCAGTCCCCTCGAGTCACCCATGCTGATTCCATTGTGGCGGATGGCATTCAGGAAAGAAGGGGGCGGGGCTTGGGTGGGTTTATCAAGCAAACACTGTGTGGTGGGCCCTGATTGGACTAGAGGACTCCAGCCCCTATTTAAGGCAAACAGCAAGAAGGGACTAACGGACACTTCTCCCTTCTGTTGCAGAACAGAGACGGAGGCGAAGAAGAAGCTGCAGCGTTCCATTGGGCTTACGAGGATTAGTCCCAGGTTCCTGCCCTATCCTCTAAGAAGCCCAAAAGCTAAACTAACTTTGGACTACATTAAGGAGAATTAAGATCCTGTCATTTTTTTCATTTAAGTCAATAAAGACTACTTTTTCTTTGAGAAGAACACCAGTCCAGCGTGTTCCATTACATATTTTGATGTCAGAAGTGGGATTGGAGAATGCCATGGAGGCCACCATAAAAGCCGTAACTGATGGACAGCAACAGCTGCAACAACCAATGCAGGTCCAGGCACATCAAGCGCAGACGGTCCGGCAGGCGCTACAGCAGGTCATACAGTTGCAGGTGGCAACCCAAGATGCCCTCAAACAGATCACTGAAACCATGGCAGTAACAAGGGGTACAAGCATAACCCTGACCAATGTCCTACAGAGGTTTCAGCAAGGAGAAGATCCGGGGTACTTCACGAATTTCGAAAGAGTGGCACGAAATTCCCAATGGCCAGTGGAAAAGAGAGGGCACCTCATTGCTCAGTTATTGACGGGTCCCATGCAAGGGGCTTATCAGGCTGCCAATCCAGCAGGAGATGCAACATACGCAGACATTAAGAAAACCATCTTGGAAAGGATGGGTGTCGACGAAGAGGCTTTTAGGGCCAGGCTAAGGGAAACCCGACTATGCAACGGAGAAACACCAAGACAATTATATTATAGAATCCATGATCTAAGTCACAAGTGGCTAAAGCGGGTGCAGGAAATCATGGACAAAATCAAACTTGAACAGTTTGTTGAGGGACTACCAGCGACGATGCAACAATGGGTTTGCCAACACCACGACCTATGTTGGCTGAAGCCATTGGGGGTCATTACGACCCTGGCGTTAAGGGTTTAACGGCACCGTAAAAGGTGTTGGCGCCGTTAAACCCTTAACGCCTGATTACGAGGTCCCTTTGCGGGACCCGACCTTAACGGCTGGTTTTACCAGCCGTTAAAGTAGGGTGCCGCAAAGGGACCTCGGTGCTAATTACGGTACCGCAATTTGCGGTACCGTACTTAGCGCCTTCCCCAGTCCCATTGAGCCCTATGGGGAGAAAATGGGGATGGGCCATGGTGAAATGGGGAAATACCGCCCCGCCAACCTTGGAATGGGGCAGTATTTCCCCCATCGCGCCTTGAAACACTTGTGTATAGGCGCGTTACAAATACCATATCATATCATATATCATATCATTCCACCATGGCGGACTCGTTACAACATTGGCACCAACCATGGTGCTAATAGCACTGGTCGTAGTGGACTATGCCACTAGATACCCTGAGGCTTTTCCTATGAGGGGTTTAAGTTCAAATCGAGCATGTAACCAACTGGTTGCATTTTTTGCCAGGGTAGGATTACCAACAGAGATCATGACCGATCAGGGACATAATTTTGTGTCAGGGGTAATGCACAAAGTGTGCCAACAACTATGCATTAAACAAATACGTACTTCCATTTATCACTGCAGACTGATGGGTTAGTGGAGCGGTATAATAAAACAATCAAAATGATGCTAAAAAGGGTCACAGCACCTACTGATAAAGATTGGGACCGATTGTTGCTTTGGGTGTTGATGGTGTTGAGGGACACCCCACAGTCATCCACAGGGTTTTCTCCTTTTGGGTTATTGTTCGGGCATAGACCCAAGACCATGCTCAACATAGCCAAAACCGAATGGGAAGAACAGGAGGAAGAGACCCACCTCACAGATTACGTAATAGATCTGAGAACTCATCTTACCAAAATGCGAGAACTGGCACGAGAGAACCTCTCAGGAAAAATATTATAACAGGAATGCCAGGGCGAGGACTTTTCAAGTGGGTGACAAAGTAATGGTTATGTTGCCAACCACACAAAATAAGATGTTGGCCCAATATCGAGGACCTTACAAAATCTCAGCCGTTCTAGGCCCCGTGAACTATCTGGTGGAACAACCAGATAGAAAGGAGAAATCCCAGAACTACGATATTAGCCTCTTGAAGGAATGGAGGGAAGCTGAAACAGATGGACAAAGCGTAAATCACTTACAGGTGAAAGGATCAGATTCAGCATACAATGCGGTACAGTGGGGCGCGCAACTCAGCCCTAACGAAAGAAAGGAACTGGAGACACACCTCCAATCAATGGAACACATGTTTTCATTCTACCCTGGAAGGACGACCATGGTGGAACATGAGATCCATACTGATCCGACCCAAACAGTTCGGATTCGACAATATAGACTACCGGAATGAAAAAGAGCGGCCATACAAAAGGAGGTGGAAGAGATGTTACGCCTAGGAGTTATCGAGCCATCAACTAGTCACTGGTCGTCGCCAATCGTACTGGTACCCAAACCAGACGGCTCAACCAGATTCTGTATGGACTACAGAAAATTAAATGTAATCTCGACATATCAAGCCTACCCAAAGCCCCGGATTGATGAACTGTTAGAACGGCTGAGCTCAGCACAATATATCAGTACGATCGATCTAACAAAAGGGTATTGGCAGATTCCCTTAAGACAGGAGGACAAGCTGAAAACTGCTTTTTATACACCAACAGGCCCATACCAATTCACCGTGCTGCCTTTTGGCTTACACGGGGCACCAGCAACTTTTCAGGCCTTGATGAACAAGGTTGTAGCCCCACACGCCCCGTCTAGTTCAGCATATCTGGATGACATTGTTTTCAGCCGATAATGGGAAGATCACTCAAGTCACCTGGAAAAAGTGATGTCTGCTCTTGAAGAAGCCGGACTACACATCAACCCAAAGAAAACCATATTAGCCTCAAGGGAGACGAAATATTTGGGTTACCTGGTGGGCCGAGGAGTCATAAAACCCCAAGTGGACAAAGTGGAGGCGATCATGTGATTGGCCATGCCAAGCAACAGAAAATAGATACAGGCATTTTTAGGATTCATAGGATACTACCGAAGATTCATACCTCTATTTTCCAGCATTGCCATTCCACTGACCGAAGCCCTTAAGTCTTCATATAAAGGGGATATTTTAGAGGACCCCTCTGCCCTGACAGCCTTCCAAACCCTCAAAAACCACATCGCAGCCCTCCCGGTTTTGCAGTGCCTGGACTTTGAGAAACAGTTAGTTGTACAGACGGATGCATCCGGTACAGGTTTAGGTGCGGTGCTGTCACAAGGCACAGACGAAGACCTGTATCCAGTGGCTTTCATTTGTCGAAAACTCCTACCACACAAGCTGTCGTATTCAACATTGGAAAAAGAGTGTCTGGCCATAAAGTGGGCCATTGAAAACCTCCGGTATTATTTACTGGGAAGGACCTTCGCGGTTTTCACAGATCACGCTCCCCTACAATGGTTGGCGGTGCACAAAGACTCCTACCAGAGGGTTTTGTGATGGTTTCTTACGCTACAGGCATTTTGCTTCAAGAACATCCATAAACCAGCTTCCTTTCAGGTTGTTCCTGATTATCTAACAAGAAGTCTGGATCGGCCCGACCGGCACGATTCCTCAGAGGGTGTGTGTAAAAACCTTAGTCATGCAGAGGGGCTCAACCCAGGCTCCGTACAAAGAGAACACGGTGTAAACACGAGGGCGGTCGATGAAGACACAGAAAACACTTGGTGGGGCAGGGATATAACATGGACGGAATACACACCGAAGAACAGGTAGAGACGAGTAACCCTGGAAAGAACAGTAAAAGCGGACGAGTTCAAGTGGAAGGCAAAGAAACACCGGCTGAAGTGCTAGCCAGGGGAGTTGCTAGGTCTGGAAAAGACCTATGGCTAAGTTGATGTCGGAACTGTTGGGACTGGGGGCTAGCTAGTCTTTTGGCTGAAGATCCTGAGATTCTATCCGGGGCTACAACCAAAAGATCAGGGGCTATAGCCCCCTTATCCCCCCCCTAGCAACGCCCCTGGTGCTAGCTGGCAGAAAAGGCAGAGTCCACATTACAGCCCCAGCTGAAAGGAGAGAGTGGGTCTCAGTACGGCGAGCTGGCGATAGTATGGTAGTTAAATGGCCGGGACGCCGTCGCAACACCTGGACGCTGGGAAGGGAGAGAATCCCATATAAATTGCCATCAAAATTTCGTTCCGTAAAATGAAAGAACACACGAATACTTGAACATCATGTAGCGTTTAAAAACGCTTATTGTAACTTACCCATAAAGCCTGTACATGTTATTCCAAAAGGCAGTCCCCTCGAGTCACCCATGCTGATTCCGTTATGGCGGCCGGCATTCAGGAAAGAAGGGGGCGGGGCTTGGGAGGGTTTATCAAGCTTACACTGTGTGGTGGGCCCTGATTGGACTAGGGGACTCCAGCCCCTATTTAAGGCAAACAGCAAGAAGTGACTAACGGACACTTCTCCCTTCTGTTGCAGAACAGAGACGGAGGCGAAGAAGAAGCTGCAGCGTTCCATTGGGCTTACAAGGATTAGTCCCAGGTTCCTGCCCTATCTTCTAATTAAAATTTTGTTCTTTTTTTCATTTAAGTTAATAAAGACTACTTTTTGTTTGAGAACAACACCAGTCCAGTGTGTTCCATAACAATGACATTCCAAAACTTGAGAGAGTGAGTTGCCTAAAATGTCTAACACAATAAACAAAATGAATATACCTTCAAAAGATAAAAGGTCATAAAACATTCTAACTGAGAAAACTCTGAATAATTGATCTGCTTCAGCTACTTACAAGTAAATGGCAGCTAAAGACTACATGCGCGGGTCTTCTGCAAATATACCATTCCTGTGCGCAATGAGTAGAAGAGTTCTGTGGACAGTACCTCATTTATTTATGTATTTATTTGAGCTCACAAAACCCGGAGGCATCTAGGCGCTAGTTACAGGAAGTGCATAGTACATTAGAGAAGTGCAAGAGTACTTGTAATTATTACAGACAGTGTAGGTGAGTGTGTACAGATTGGCCCTGCCTCACCTCATGGTGCGGGGGCAACATCAAATGTACAGGTACAAATAGGTAAGATGTGACGTAATATGGGACTAAGTAAGTGATGAGAAGTTAATAGGCATAATGTCAATGAGGGTGCAGATCACCTCTCCAGCGGTGGAGCCGAGTAGTAAAGCATGGTGCCAAAGTCAATGGCGTAATACCCGCATCCAAAGAACAGTAAGGGCTGTTGAGGGAGCCATCTGTGCCTTCAAGGAGTGAGAAGAAAGGAGAGAGCAGCCTGCTAGGTGCCACAAAATGGGCATGTTGGCGAACAAGTGGTTGGATTAGCATATAAGGGAAGTGAGGAGAAGAGGGAAGCCCCGTGCTGCCGGAAAGCCCGGGACAGACCTAGACAGACGCCTTGATGGGGCTGCTGGCAAAGCCTGCCGGCTTCAGTAACAGGAGGAGGTTCTTCCCACAGCCTCCAATCATGGCAGGCATAGGCTGTCCTGTTGCCCAATGTAAAAGAGTTCAAGACATCCTCCGTATCAGAACACCATAGCTCCAAGTGAAACTCCGGGGGCAGTCCAGGTACAGTCGGGCTTCCCCCTCTCTCTACTCCCATTCACCTTCCAGTTTGCCTTCCAGTTGGCAGCAGTGCCGTGGTGGAACACAATTACTGTAGGGTGGGAGCAAGCTGAGAAAAGTACACAGTGCAGCGGATCAGCAGGCACAGCTGAACCAGCCTGCACTTTGCCCTGCTCCGCTGCAGCACTGGAGCTGGTATCATAAAGTAAAACATGCGCAGGAAGGAGACCACGCCCACTTTCTACCTTGTGGTGCTGGAACAGCTCGCTCTCGCCCCGCTCCACTCTGTTGTTCCGCTGTGGCACCGGGTCTGCTATTATAAAAGAAAACCAGTGCAGGAAAGAAACAACGCCCCAGCTTCTCACTTGTGTTGCCAGAACAGCCTGATCTTTGTCCCGCTCCACTATACTCTGCTGCGGACCCAGTGTTATAAAGCAAAATGGGGTCAGGAAGGAAGCAATGCCCCTGTTTCTCCCTTGTGGTTCGGAACAGCCCGCTATCTGCCCCACTCCACTATGGATCGCTGCGCCTCTGCGGCTGGTGTTATAAAGGAAAACAGTCTCAGGAAGAAATCAACGCCCCACTTTCTCCCTTGTGGTGCCAGATTAGTCCACTCTCTGCCCCACTCCCCTCTGCTCCAATGCTGCACAGGGGCTGGTGTTAGAATTGAAAGCAGGCGCAGGAAGGAAATAACACCCCCCATCACCCTACTCCTTTGTGGTGCCCGAACAGCCTGCTCTCTGCCCGCTTCGCTTCAGTGGTATGAATAATCATTTCCATCAATAAGGTATCTGGGTATCCAATTTAATAACTCAATTTGTGAACAACCGTGGATCCTCCATCTTCAACAACCGATGACACAGTTTGCCCTACAAGGGGCCCAAGATTCTCAAAGACCATGGAAAATTCACCATTGCACCCGTCTTGACATTTTACTTGCAAAAGATTGTTCCCTCGATCATTTTTGGCGCCAAAGCAGGCTGCAAAATCGAAGCTTGTATTTGGCAACAGCTCGAAGGGCGCTTTTGGCGCAGATTATTAAACTTGCCAATATATTTCTATTATTGCGATAAGGCATGAATTAGCATTCAACTCCTTGTCCGGTCCTGTGGAAATCGCTTGCAGCCTTGCGTAAAATGTTATTGTGCCCACCAAACCCGGCCTACCTGATTTTTACTGGTGGGAGCGACCGGTCGCAGTCTGGTCTCCTGCAGCAATGGAACAGTCGGTTATCTAACATCATGTCCGCTGCACACATCAAGATACCTGACTTGTTGAATCGCCCACAAATTGCTAATAAAAAATTGGAAACCTGGTCCTGGATAGTTATAGTGGAACAACGTAACAACCTTCATTCCACACTATATCTGGGTATCGCCAGCAACAAATTGAATACTCCATCAAGATACCTTCTACATTGCTCTTAATGCCATCATCGTCATCAATTTTTAAGACTCAAATTGAACGCCCTGAAGACAAAAGAAAATCAATGGCATCGACAAGACAAAGACGTGGAAGACAATCTCTGCCGATTTAGCAGACAAGAAATTGAATCCTCTGAACATCTACCAATTCGTTGTGCAGGCACTCGCGATCATCGAACCTAGTATCTGGGGATATTTGCGCCATTAAACAATGACATTGATGCTTGGTGGTCTTATGTAGCCTCAGGAAACAATATAAAACGTACCTGTGCAGTGGTCGACTATATGGATTCTATCTTAGCGATTGAACTCAAATGAAATAATCCTGGGCTGTGAGACATTCAAACCGAAGTTTCATATTTGTCATGATCGTAATGACTTGATGACTAATTGGAATCCCCGTCTTCTTAATTCGTTCAATGGGAGGCAGCTTCCAAAACTAAAGTGTTGAATTGAGTGGGAAAGTAGAGGATTGAATGTATGAAACAAAAGTTTAATTCTTAGGTCTTAAACTGAAGTCTTTTTCAATAAAAAAAAAATAAAAAAATAACCATTTCACTTTGGCAACCTGGCAAATGCAGAAAGATCCTTAGGACATCCTTACAGGGACCTTTTCTTTGATAAGCGCAAATTCTTATTAGTGGTGGCATAGACTTGAGTGATGACGAGTTTCAACACCTTTTATTCCCAGTCCAGGAATTTAAAAGGACTGGTTCCAGATGGAACAATCAAGTCACCATTTGTGGTAGTTCAGAACTCCAGTGGCTGGGAGTGACCTTGCTCAGTAGGCCTTGAAGTTTTCAATGACTGGTTCTGGTTATGGCTGAGCTCCTTCCTGTACAATGCAGCTGGGAGTGACTTAAATGAGTAGGCCTCAAGGACTGCTTTGCTCGGGTCTACTGTGCTGCTGGGAGCAAAAAAGATGGAAGTGGCCTAGAGAGCTGCTATGGCTGGGTTCCCAGAGCTCATTCTCTTACAGTGCTGCTGGGAGTGACTTAGCTTCTTAGGTCTTCACAGCTGCAATGGCCAGGTCCCCAGAGCTCCACCCCACACAGTGCTACTGGGAGTGAATTAGCTTCTTAGGTCTTGAGGGCTGCTATGGCCAGGTTCCCAGAGCTCATTCCCTTACAGTGCTGCTGGGAGTGACTTAGCTTCTTAGGTCTTGAGAGCTGCTATGTCTGGGTCCCCAGAGCTCATTCCCTTACAGTGCTGCTGGGAGTGACTTAGCGTCTTAGGTCTTGAGGGCTGCTCTGGCCAGGTCCCCAGAGCTCATTCCCTTACAGTGCTGCTGGGAGTAACTTAGATTCTTAGGTCTTGAGAGCTGCTATGGCCCGGGTCCCCAGAGCTCATTCCCTTACAGTGCTGCTGGGAGTGACTTAGCTTCTTAGGTCTTGAGGGCTGCTATGGCCGGGTTCCCAGAGCTCATTCCCTTACAGTGCTGCTGGGAGTGACTTAGCTTCTTAGGTCTTGAGAGCTGCTATGTCTGGGTCCCCAGAGCTCATTCCCTTACAGTGCTGCTGGGAGTGACTTAGCGTCTTAGGTCTTGAGGGCTGCTCTGGCCAGGTCCCCAGAGCTCATTCCCTTACAGTGCTGCTGGGAGTAACTTAGATTCTTAGGTCTTGAGAGCTGCTATGGCCCGGGTCCCCAGAGCTCATTCCCTTACAGTGCTGCTGGGAGTGACTTAGCTTCTTAGGTCTTGAGAGCTGCTATGGCTGGGTCCCCAGAGCTCATTCCCTTACAGTGCTGCTGGGAGTGATTTAGCTTCTTGGGCCTTGAGAGCTGCTATGGCCAGGTTTCCAGAGCTCATTCCTTACAGTGCTGCTGGGAGTGGCTTAGCTTCTTAGGTCTCAAGGGCTACTATGGCTAGGTCTCCAGAGCTCCACCCTGCACAGTGCTGCTGGGAGTGACTTAGCTTCTTAGGTCTTGAGATCTGCTATGTCTGGCTCCCCAGAGCTAATTCCCTTACAGTGCTGCTGGGAGTGACTTAGCTTCTTAAGTCTTGAGAGCTGCTATGGCTCGGTCCCCAGAGCTCATTCCCTTACAGTGCTGCTGGGAGTGACTTAACTTCTTAGGTCTTGAGAGCTGCTATGGCTGGGTCCCCAGAGCTCCATCCCACACAGTGCTGCTGGGAGTGATATAGCTTCTTAGGTCTTGAGGGCTGCTATGGCCAGGTCTCCAGAGCTCCACCCCACACAGTGCTGCTGGGAGGGACTTAGCTTCTTACGTCTTGAGATCTGCAATTGGCCATGTCCCCAGAGCTCATTCCCTTACAGTGCTGCTGGGAGTGACTTAGCTTCTTAGATCTTGAGAGCTGCAATGGCCAGCTCCCCAGAGCTCATTCCCTTTCGGTGCTGCTGGGAGTGACTTAGCTTCTTAGGTCTTGAGAGCTGCTATGGCTGGGTCCCCAGAGCTCATTCCCTTACAGTGCTGCTGGGAGTGACTTAGCTTCTTTGGTCTTGAGGGCTGCTATGGCCAGGTCTCCAAAGCTCCACCCCGCACAGTGCTGCTGGGAGTGACTTAGCTTCTTAGGTCTTAACGGCTGCAATTGGCCAGGTCCCCAGAGCTCATTCCCTTATAGTGCTGCTGGGAGTGACTTAGCTTTTTATGTCTTGAGGGCTGCAATTGGCCAGGCCCCCAGAGCACATTTCCGTACAGTGCTGCTGGGAGTGACTTAGCTTCTTAGGTCTTGAGAGCTGCTATGGCTGGGTCCCCAGAGCTCATTCCCTTACAGTGCTGCTGGGAGTGACTTAGCTTCTTAGGTCTTGAGGGCTGCTCTGGCCAGGTCCCCAGAGCTCATTCCCTTACAGTGCTGCTGGGAGTGACTTAGCTTCTTAGGTCTTGAGAGCTGCTATGGCCCGGGTCCCCAGAGCTCATTCCCTTACAGTGCTGCTGGGAGTGACTTAGCTTCTTAGGTCTTGAGATCTGCTATGGCTGGGTCCCCAGAGCTCATTCCCTTACAGTGCTGCTGGGAGTGACTTAGTTCCTTAGGCCTTGAGAGCTGCTATGGCCAGGTCCCCAGAGCTCATTCCTTATAGTGCTGCTGGGAGTGACTTAGCTTCTTAGGTCTTGAGGGCTACTATGGCCAGGTCTCCAGAGCTCCGCCCTGCACAGTGCTGCTGGGAGTGACTTAGCTTCTTAGGTCTTGAGAGCTGCTATGGCTAATTCCTTTACAGTGCTGCTGGGAGTGACTTAGCTTCTTAGGTCATGAGAGCTGCTATGGCTCGGCCCCCAGAGCTCATTCCCTTACAGTGCTGCTGGGAGTGACTTAACTTCTTAGGTCTTGAGAGCTGCTATGGCTGGGTCCCCAGAGCTCCATCCCACACAGTGCTGCTGGGAGTGACTTAGGTCCTGAGGGCTGCTATGGCCAGGTCTCCAGAGCTCCATCCCACACAGTGCTGCTGGGAGTGACTTAGCTTCTTAAGTCTTGAGATCTGCAATTGGCCATGTCCCAGAGCTCATTCCCTTAAAGTGCTGCTGGGAGTGACTTGGCTTCTTAGATCTTGAGAGCTGCTCTGGCCAGGTCCCCAGAGCTCATTCCCTTACAGTGCTGCTGGGAGTAACTTAGATTCTTAGGTCTTGAGAGCTGCTATGGCCCGGGTCCCCAGAGCTCATTCCCTTACAGTGCTGCTGGGAGTGACTTAGCTTCTTAGGTCTTGAGGGCTGCTATGGCCGGGTTCCCAGAGCTCATTCCCTTACAGTGCTGCTGGGAGTGACTTAGCTTCTTAGGTCTTGAGAGCTGCTATGTCTGGGTCCCCAGAGCTCATTCCCTTACAGTGCTGCTGGGAGTGACTTAGCGTCTTAGGTCTTGAGGGCTGCTCTGGCCAGGTCCCCAGAGCTCATTCCCTTACAGTGCTGCTGGGAGTAACTTAGATTCTTAGGTCTTGAGAGCTGCTATGGCCCGGGTCCCCAGAGCTCATTCCCTTACAGTGCTGCTGGGAGTGACTTAGCTTCTTAGGTCTTGAGAGCTGCTATGGCTGGGTCCCCAGAGCTCATTCCCTTACAGTGCTGCTGGGAGTGACTTAGCTTCTTGGGCCTTGAGAGCTGCTATGGCCAGGTTTCCAGAGCTCATTCCTTACAGTGCTGCTGGGAGTGGCTTAGCTTCTTAGGTCTCGAGGGCTACTATGGCTAGGTCTCCAGAGCTCCACCCTGCACAGTGCTGCTGGGAGTGACTTAGCTTCTTAGGTCTTGAGATCTGCTATGTCTGGCTCCCCAGAGCTAATTCCCTTACAGTGCTGCTGGGAGTGACTTAACTTCTTAGGTCTTGAGAGCTGCTATGGCTGGGTCCCCAGAGCTCCATCCCACACAGTGCTGCTGGGAGTGATATAGCTTCTTAGGTCTTGAGGGCTGCTATGGCCAGGTCTCCAGAGCTCCACCCCACACAGTGCTGCTGGGAGGGACTTAGCTTCTTACGTCTTGAGATCTGCAATTGGCCATGTCCCCAGAGCTCATTCCCTTACAGTGCTGCTGGGAGTGACTTAGCTTCTTAGATCTTGAGAGCTGCAATGGCCAGCTCCCCAGAGCTCATTCCCTTTCGGTGCTGCTGGGAGTGACTTAGCTTCTTAGGTCTTGAGAGCTGCTATGGCTGGGTCCCCAGAGCTCATTCCCTTACAGTGCTGCTGGGAGTGACTTAGCTTCTTTGGTCTTGAGGGCTGCTATGGCCAGGTCTCCAAAGCTCCACCCCGCACAGTGCTGCTGGGAGTGACTTAGCTTCTTAGGTCTTAACGGCTGCAATTGGCCAGGTCCCCAGAGCTCATTCCCTTATAGTGCTGCTGGGAGTGACTTAGCTTTTTATGTCTTGAGGGCTGCAATTGGCCAGGCCCCCAGAGCACATTTCCGTACAGTGCTGCTGGGAGTGACTTAGCTTCTTAGGTCTTGAGAGCTGCTATGGCTGGGTCCCCAGAGCTCATTCCCTTACAGTGCTGCTGGGAGTGACTTAGCTTCTTAGGTCTTGAGGGCTGCTCTGGCCAGGTCCCCAGAGCTCATTCCCTTACAGTGCTGCTGGGAGTGACTTAGCTTCTTAGGTCTTGAGAGCTGCTATGGCCCGGGTCCCCAGAGCTCATTCCCTTACAGTGCTGCTGGGAGTGACTTAGTTCCTTAGGCGTTGAGAGCTGCTATGGCCAGGTCCCCAGAGCTCATTCCTTATAGTGCTGCTGGGAGTGACTTAGCTTCTTAGGTCTTGAGGGCTACTATGGCCAGGTCTCCAGAGCTCCGCCCTGCACAGTGCTGCTGGGAGTGACTTAGCTTCTTAGGTCTTGAGAGCTGCTATGGCTAATTCCTTTACAGTGCTGCTGGGAGTGACTTAGCTTCTTAGGTCATGAGAGCTGCTATGGCTCGGCCCCCAGAGCTCATTCCCTTACAGTGCTGCTGGGAGTGACTTAACTTCTTAGGTCTTGAGAGCTGCTATGGCTGGGTCCCCAGGGCTCCATCCCACACAGTGCTGCTGGGAGTGACTTAGGTCCTGAGGGCTGCTATGGCCAGGTCTCCAGAGCTCCATCCCACACAGTGCTGCTGGGAGTGACTTAGCTTCTTAAGTCTTGAGATCTGCAATTGGCCATGTCCCAGAGCTCATTCCCTTACAGTGCTGCTGGGAGTGACTTGGCTTCTTAGATCTTGAGAGCTGCTATGGTCAGCTCCTCAGAGCTCATTCCCTTTCAGTGCTGCTGGGAGTGACTTAGCTTCTTAGGTCTTGAGAGCTGCTATGGCTGGGTCCCCAGAGCTCATTCCCTTACAGTGCTGCTGGGAGTGACTTAGCTTCTTTGGTCTTGAGGGCTGATATGGCCAGGTCTCCAAAGCTCCACCCCGCACAGTGCTGCTGGGAGTGACTTAGCTTCTTAGGTCTTAATGACTGCAATTGGCCAGGTCCCCAGAGCTCATTCCCTTGCAGTGCTGCTGGGAGTGACTTAGCTTCTTAGGTCTTGAGAGCTGCTATGGCCAGGTCCCCAGAGGTCATTCCCTTACAGTGCTGCTGGGAGTGACTTGGTTTCTTAGGTCTTGAGAGCCGCTATGGCTGTTTCCCCAGAGCTCATTCCCTTACAGTGCTGCTGGGAGTGACTTAGCTTCTTTGGTCTTGAGAGCTGCTATGGCCAGGTCCCCAGAGGTCATTCCCTTACAGTGCTGCTGGGAGTGACTTAGCTTCTTTGGTCTTGAGGGCTGCTGTGGCTGTTTCCCCAGAGCTCATTCCCTTACAGTGCTGCTGGGAGTGACTTAGCTTCTTTGGTCTTGAGGGCTGCTATGGCCAGGTCTCCAAAGCTCCACCCCGCACAGTGCTGCTGGGAGTGACTTAGCTTTTTAGGTCTTGAGGGCTGCAATTGGCCAGGTCCCAAGAGCTCATTCCCTTGCAGTGCTGCTGGGAGTGACTCAGCTTCTTAGGTCTTGAGAGCTGCTATGGCCAGGTCCCCAGAGGTCATTCCCTTACAGTGCTGCTGGGAGTGACTTAGCTTCTTAGGTCTTAACGGCTGCAATTGGCCAGGTCCCCAGAGCTCATTCCCTTATAGTGCTGCTGGGAGTGACTTAGCTTTTTATGTCTTGAGGGCTGCAATTGGCCAGGCCCCCAGAGCACATTCCCGTACAGTGCTGCTGGGAGTGATTTAGCTTCTTTGGTCTTGAGGGCTGCTATGGCTGTTTCCCCAGAGCTCATTCCCTTGCAGTGCTGCTGGGAGTGACTTAGCTTCTTAGGTCTTGAGAGCTGCTATGGCCAGGTCCCCAGAGGTCATTCCCTTACAGTGCTGCTGGGAGTGACTTGGTTTCTTAGGTCTTGAGAGCCGCTATGGCTGTTTCCCCAGAGCTCATTCCCTTACAGTGCTGCTGGGAGTGACTTAGCTTCTTTGGTCTTGAGGGCTGCTATGGCCAGGTCTCCAAAGCTCCACCCCGCACAGTGCTGCTGGGAGTGACTTCGCTTCTTAGGTCTTAACGACTGCAATTGGCCAGGTCCCCAGAGCTCATTCCCTTGCAGTGCTGCTGGGAGTGACTTAGCTTCTTAGGTCTTGAGAGCTGCTATGGCCAGGTCCCCAGAGGTCATTCCCTTACAGTGCTGCTGGGAGTGACTTAGCTTCTTTGGTCTTTAGGGCTGCTATGGCTGTTTCCCCAGAGCTCATTCCCTTACAGTGCTGCTGGGAGTGATTTAGCTTCTTTGGTCTTGAGGGCTGCTCTGGCCAGGTCTCCAAAGCTCCACCCCGCACAGTGCTGCTGGGAGTGACTTAGCTTTTTAGGTCTTGAGGGCTGCAATTGGCCAGGTCCCAAGAGCTCATTCCCTTGCAGTGCTGCTGGGAGTGACTTAGCTTCTTAGGTCTTGAGAGCTGCTATGGCCAGGTCCCCAGAGGTCATTCCCTTACAGTGCTGCTGGGAGTGACTTAGCTTTTTAGGTCTTGAGGGCTGCAATTGGCCAGGTCCCCAGAGCTCATTCCCTTGCAGTGCTGATGGGAGTGACTTAGCTTCTTAGGTCTTGAGAGCTGCTATGGCCAGGTCCCCAGAGGTCATTCCCTTAGTGTGCTGCTGGGAGTGACTTGGTTTCTTAGGTCTTGAGAGCCGCTATGGCTGTTTCCCCAGAGCTCATTCCCTTACAGTGCTGCTGGGAGTGACTTAGCCTCTTAGGTCTTGAGGGCTGCTATGGCCAGGTCTCCAAAGCTCCACCCCGTACAGTGTTGCTGGGAGTGACTTAGCTTCTTAGGTCTTAACGGCTGCAATTGGCCAGGTCCCCAGAGCTCATTCCCTTATAGTGCTGCTGGGAGTGACTTAGCTTTTTATGTCTTGAGGCCTGCAATTGGCCAGGCCCCCAGAGCACATTCCCGTACAGTGCTGCTGGGAGTGACTTAGCTTCTTTGGTCTTGAGGGCTGCTATGGCTGTTTCCCCAGAGCTCATTCCCTTGCAGTGCTGCTGGGAGTGACTTAGCTTCTTAGGTCTTGAGGGCTGCTCTGGCCAGATCCCCAGAGCTCATTCCCTTACAGTGCTGCTGGGAGTGACTTGGTTTCTTAGGTCTTGAGAGCCGCTATGGCTGTTTCCCCAGAGCTCATTCCCTTACAGTGCTGCTGGGAGTGACTTAGCTTCTTTGGTCTTGAGGGCTGCTATGGCCAGGTCTCCAAAGCTCCACCCCGCACAGTGCTGCTGGGAGTGACTTCGCTTCTTAGGTCTTAACGACTGCAATTGGCCAGGTCCCCAGAGCTCATTCCCTTGCAGTGCTGCTGGGAGTGACTTAGCTTCTTAGGTCTTGAGAGCTGCTATGGCCAGGTCCCCAGAGGTCATTCCCTTACAGTGCTGCTGGGAGTGACTTAGCTTCTTTGGTCTTGAGGGCTGCTATGGCTGTTTCCCCAGAGCTCATTCCCTTACAGTGCTGCTGGGAGTGATTTAGCTTCTTTGGTCTTGAGGGCTGCTCTGGCCAGGTCTCCAAAGCTCCACCCCGCACAGTGCTGCTGGGAGTGACTTAGCTTTTTAGGTCTTGAGAGCTGCTATGGCCAGGTCCTAAGAGGTCATTCCCTTTCAGTGCTGCTGGGAGTGACTTAGCTTTTTAGGTCTTGAGGGCTGCAATTGGCCAGGTCCCAAGAGCTCATTCCCTTGCAGTGCTGCTGGGAGTGACTTAGCTTCTTAGGTCCTGAGGGCTGCTATGGCCAGGTCTCCAGAGCTCCATCCCACACAGTGCTGCTGGGAGTGACTTAGCTTCTTAAGTCTTGAGATCTGCAATTGGCCATGTCCCAGAGCTCATTACCTTACAGTGCTGCTGGGAGTGACTTGGCTTCTTAGATCTTGAGAGCTGCTATGGCCAGCTCCTCAGAGCTCATTCCCTTTCAGTGCTGCTGGGAGTGACTTAGCTTCTTAGGTCTTGAGAGCTGCTATGGCCAGGTCCCCAGAGGTCATTCCCTTACAGTGCTGCTGGGAGTGACTTGGTTTCTTGGGCCTTGAGAGCTGCTATGGCCAGGTCTCCAAAGCTCCACCCCGCACAGTGCTGCTGGGAGTGACTTCGCTTCTTAGGTCTTGAGAGCTGCTATGGCCAGGTCCTAAGAGGTCATTCCCTTACAGTGCTGCTGGGAGTGACTTAGCTTCTTTGGTCTTCAGGGCTGCTATGGCTGTTTCCCCAGAGCTCATTCCCTTACAGTGCTGCTGGGAGTGACTTAGCTTCTTTGTTCTTGAGGGCTGCTATGGCCAGGTCTCCAAAGCTCCACCCCGCACAGTGCTGCTGGGAGTGACTTAGCTTTTTAGGTCTTGAGGGCTGCAATTGGCCAGGTCCCAAGAGCTCATTCCCTTGCAGTGCTGCTGGGAGTGACTTAGCTTCTTAGGTCTTGAGAGCTGCTATGGCCAGGTCCCCAGAGGTCATTCCCTTAGTGTGCTGCTGGGAGTGACTTGGTTTCTTAGGTCTTGAGAGCCGCTATGGCTGTTTCCCCAGAGCTCATTCCCTTACAGTGCTGCTGGGAGTGACTTAGCTTCTTAGGTCTTGAGGGCTGCTATGGCCAGGTCTCCAAAGCTCCACCCCGCACAGTGCTGCTGGGAGTGACTTAGCTTCTTAGGTCTTGAGAGCTACTATGGCTGGGTCCTGAGAGCTCATTCCCTTACAGTGCTGCTGGGAGTGGCTTAGCTTTTTAGGTCTTGAGGGATGCTATGGCCAGGTCCCCAGAGCTCATTCCCTTACAGTGCTGCTGGGAGTGACTTAGCTTCTTAGGTTTTGTGGGCTGCTATGGCCAGGTCCCCAGAGCTCATTCCCCTACAGTGCTGTTGGGAGTGACTTAGCTTCTTAGGTCTTGAGGGCTGCTATGACCAGGTCCCCAGAGCTCATTCCCTTACAGTGCTGCTGTTAGGCAGAATTATATGCAGTACCCTTTGGGAACACCACACACAATTAAGACTACAAGTAACAGTACAATTCCACCTTTGGTACAAGTCTGTACTACACAGTTATAGTGGTAGTGATGGCTGAGCAGCCAGACTTATCTCAAGAGCAAGTGAGCAGTATCAAATAGTTACACAAAGGACAGCAATTACTATGATTCAGGCAAACACTGACTCAAGGTTTTCAAGTAAAAGTATATACATTTATTTCACTCTTCAGTTGTATAACATTACACTATTATAAACAGTCTAAAAATCACACTCTTAATACACCACACAACTCCCAATAAGTTCCAGACAAGTTAAGCTCACAAAATGAAGTGGGAACAAAATGGCACTCCAGCAATTAAAAAAGGGAGGGAAAGACAAAGTTAACTGAAATTGAATCACACCAACAGGTAAGTACTCAGGGCAATCGAACAAGAGGAACTACAATGATAAAATCAGATAGAAAAGGCTTAGGGCCAAAGTCAATAGGTCAAAAGTCTTTTGCTCAAGATAATACATTTCAGGGTAGTTTGCGGTAAAGTTCGTGGCACGGTTTCCGGACGAGGTTGGCTGGTAGAAAAGGTAGTTCAAAGAGAAGAGAAGGACAAGCCCTCGGATTGGAGAAAGATTTCAAACACTTTCACCGCGGCTGAACGAAACGAACAACCGGATTTGCACAGTACCTTACAACAGAGAGGGAGTTGTAGCTGAGGCAGACATTCCTGGTAGTTCCTGCAGGCTCACAGTTCCTGAAGCTACTGTCGGACTGACCAGAAGTAGGAAGACTGAAGGGTCCTGCACTACCCAGGGAAGAAACCAGCAGCAGAGCAAAGCAACAAATAAAAGGTGCGCTCCTTAAAACCCAAGCAGGGTCCGACCTTCCTGGCTATCCAGCCCACTGTAGCTCTGTACAGCGAATTCGACCAGAGGAGGGGTCTTGGCTTGCAGTTTGGGCAAACTGGTTGGTCCCACCAGCTCAAGGGACGAAGTTTCCTGGAGGATCTTCTCTGTCGTCGGATTCTGAAGATTCGGACCTGCAGCAGGGCTTCACCGGGCGTTTCAGTCGTTGTAGGGATCCTCTTCCGTCAGTTTCTCGTTGGTTCTTACGTTCCAGTGGTGACTCTGCTCTTTCAGTCGCAGTGACCTGCTTTTTATGCAGCTTTCCCCCCATTCATACAGCCTGGCTGTCAATCACACAGCAGGGTGGATGTCCTGGCAAGGATAGTCACCCAGCCAATCAAACAGCAGTGCGACTTGGGATACCAAGGGAACCCATGGCAGGGGTCCTAAACCCCTCCCTCACATCCTGCCTACTCAGATTTTCAGGTGCCTAAAGGAGGGCGTCTGTGTGAAAGCCCGCGAAAAGGAGATTAACAAAGGGAGCAAACCCGGTTTGGCGCACAGAGAAAAACACGAGAAAGACAATTACAAAAAGAAATGGTGAATAAACCCAGCCGGAACCGCAATAAAGTATATATGGTCAAGCGGGTTTATGTTTGAGGCTACTATGATAGCCTAAAACAATACCATGGTTATTTAAGATAACCGCGGTATAAAAAATAGGGTAGATACCACTGCCACCAGCCAAGTCTTGATGTAAAGGGAGCGAAACAATGCTCCAAGAGGCACAGACAAAAAGGGATAAGATCTAACCCTTTCCAATACTCAATGTAAGATGGGGTGTAGTGGGTCTGTGGTAAAAGTGACTAAATAAAGTTAATGACAACTTTATCTTTTCTGGGGGACGGTAGTCAGTCCCAGAAAAATGGAGTTGGTGGGAAGTCTAAAAGCCAACCCTGTGTCACTGCACTGAAGATGCTGTGTAACACACATGGAAGAATATGGTGCCATGGAGTAGGTGTGGCTGGAGTGCCCAAGATAACACAAAAAGTAGAAATACACATAGCAAAACACATGTAAGAGTGGGGAAAAAAGGCTCACACTCTTACCAGGTGAAAACAATAAATCCTAGAATTCCAGCAAAGCTGCTGAGGGACTCAGTAGGTAAGGAAAATTAACCATTTATGAGAATTCACCCTTACAGTGCTGCTGGGAGTGAATTAGCTTCTTAGGTCTTGATAGCTGCTATGGCCCTGTCCCCAGAGCTCATTAACGTAAAGTGCTGCTGGGAGTTACTTGGCTTCTTAGGTCTTGAGAGCTGCTATGGCCAGGTCTCCAGAGCTCATTCCCTTACAGTGCTGCTGGGAGTGACTTGGCTTCTTAGGTCTTGAGAGGTGCTATGGCTGGGTCCCCCAGAGCCCATTCCCTGACAGTGCTGCTGGCAGTGATTTAGCTTCTTAGGTCTTGAGAGTGTCAGAGCCAAGCACCTTGTAACCACGAAGGAGCTTTTGAACTCGAGGTGCAGGAAACAAGTTCTTCCCATCAATGTAATACTCCGGTGGGCTTAAGAACAGACTGAGCGTTCAATTGGTTGAAAGATGGTTGGAAGATGAATAGGACACCCCGATGGCTGCAAAGAAAACGCTGGGTTAACATCTATTGTAATCTATTGTAATTGACGGTACAAGTATCATAAATGACAAATGGTAACCCACCTGTCTGTGAACAAAAGTGTGCATAATACATCAGGCATGGAGTAGACAGCAGTGGGAATGGAAACAAGACTAAGGAAACAATACAAGACCAAAGTAAGACAAGGACAATTATGGGATTAGGTAGAAATGATCATTCTAGCAGTCTTTTTTTTACCCGTGTGCAATGTTCCCTCTCATTATTTTTCTCTATGTGCGGAACTGTTTTGCTGTTGTGCGCACATTATTTTCCATGTGCGCAACTGACTAATGAGTTCAGCCACTTTGTGAGCATGCGTATTTAGTGAACTACCGTTGCAGAAGAGCGTTTGGAAAGGAATTTCCTCTTCCCAGCCACTGCAATTATTGACAAATCTTACACTTTTTCCAAACACATAGGCTAAAATAGAATGTCATATGTGATTAAACAGAAAAGTCATCAACCAGTCCAAGACTTCAACATCTTCCACAGTACCTTACAAACATTTAATGCCACTGGAAAATCACTCATGTACTACAAAACACAAATATCTCTTGCCATAAACGGATGTGGCTGTTAAGAAATTCAGACAAAATACAACATTTGCCGATGGATTAGTGGCAATTAAAAGCAATGTGTCAAAAAACATGCTGATAGGAGTTCAAGTGCCACTTTAATGAAGTAATTCAAGAGCCTGGAGAAAATGCGTCTAATAATTTGTGTAAGGATGATAATTGCATCAGAATAACTGCACCTCAGAAGATGATGATTAAATATTCCTGTGCCTCTGCTTACTATCCACATTACGTTGTCCTTTGGGTAGTGATAACACCAGCCTTACAGCTAAGAAACATATACACCATCCATTTTTACTCCCTAAAAATGAAAATGTGCCCAACAAAAACAAGAAACAATGAACATTTTGTTCCCTGAACCCACAAAGCTCTGCTGATATGTTTCTGAATGAGAGGCCAGCAGCAGAGCAGTGGCATAGGAAGGAATCTAATATGAATGCCTGATCTCAACAGGAATTTTAAGGGGAAGAACATCTTTTAATAAGCAGAAAGTATCCCTAGTGTCAAAGTTAATTACTTCTTTACTCCCCGAAAAATCATTTGACTCCAAGTAGGGAGCAAAATCTGATAAGAGCCTTGCTTGTAACCCTGACATAGAAAGTGAAATGACACAAAACATAATATAGTCTATAGTTTTGGTCACCCTTCCACACCAGAGCCTAGACAAATTAAACAAGAGCTTTATTGAGGTTTATTGTGGATCTCTGTGGAATAAAATCACATATATATATGCCTTTTAAGTTGATGGCATCAAATCGCAAGAGATGCAACATATTGAGTCCCTTTGTCTGTAACTATGGATCCCTCTTCTGTAATTATTTGTTATGAGTTAAATAAGATGCAGGGAGTTGCTAGAGACGATACAGAGCACATGGTTATATTGAAAAGCCCTCAGCAGCTGAGCATAGAAAGAAAACGAAGGTGCTGTTGTCTAGAAGGGTACTAGAATTTCCTATATTTTAGCAAACAAGCAACACTTTTTCTTCAGTATACTGCAGAGTCTGACTTGTTTTTTGAAATTTGCTGCTTTGTTCATCACCCGCAAGGAGTGACCTGTGCTATCCAGTGCCCTGATACTCTGGACGAGTAATCCCAGGCAGAGTCCATACCCACTATCCTGTGTAGGCAAAGTAAATGATATTGCAATGTTGCTCTTCACCTATAGGGTAATGTTAGTAGTGCTAAAGTTGGAGATACGGAGCACCACATTTGTCTTCTCAAAATCCTTACAGGGCAAATTCATATTTTAGTCTTATAATGCGTTAACTTGCAAGGGGGCTGATACAAAGCACTTGCGTGATGTATGTACTAAAAAGAGGAAGTATGGGAAAAGGTTACACATTCAGGTAGCCTGCTTACTTACAGTCAGTATCCGATATTTTAGCTGGTAGTTTGATTTTATTGTGTGGGTGACACTTTTGGTAAGGCACAATGAGTAACAGAAATTCTGGCTCGTGAACATTATTCATATTACAACAAACATAAAACAAGTGGATGTAGGTACACATCTGCTAACCTTTCGCAGAGCCAAGAGAGGAGGAGTCAAGGTTGTCCGGTACTATCTTAATGTGTTCTGGGGCAGAGGTTAGGAGTCATAAGGTCAAAGTGTGGTAGAATCAAGCTTAGGAGTCATGGTTGGAGAGAGAACATTATTTGGTTAACGTGTGTAGGCATATCTCGGTTAGATTCTTCTGTTCATGGAGCCAGTTTTTCATATTCGTTTTTTACCTCTTATGTGTGTATTTTGCTGTTAGGGATTGTAGGTGTTTACGGTCACCCTTGCATAGCAGTGTAATGCAAATTAGCAGAATATCAAGACTAGTTGCTTATTGTATGAGAAAGCTAATTTCAATTAATTGCTGTGGCTTGTGCCTCATTAAATATTTTTGAAGAGGTGAGAATTGTCTGTGTGCGCTGCAAAAAATCTTCTGAGCGGCACCCAGAAGGAAGCTGGGCAAGCGCACATGCGCACAGCTTAGCGGGAACACTTCAGCAAGTGTCCTTCAGCAGAGTCTCTTGTTGTAAATAGCATAACAGGAAGGGCGTAGCCTTGATGACATAAACAAGTCCAAGAAAATCCAAGAAATACAAGAATACCACCTACACCGCCGAAACGAGGACACCTAATGTTCCACACGTGCTGCAGGCAGTCTGAAGTACAGAACAAAATATCCCTATTCCCGCCGGCACGAGTACACCTAGGATTGATCTTCTTCCAATGTAAGGCCTTGTAAACAGAAATCCAAAACAATGTCTATGAAGCAAGCAAGCCCGTAGGCAATCCGGGTCATAAATCCGAAGTAAACAAATGCGGTGAAAAAAGAAGATGTAAGCAGAGCCAATTAGACAATCCGGGACGTAGCAATACAGCAAAGGCAAGGGTTAAATGGGCAAAGCAAAGGCAAATCCGTATAGCAGGCAAGGGTCAATATAACGTAGAACCAGAATCACAAGAAACGCTACTGTTGCTGTCCGAGGAAACAATCAGAAGCGCCGGAAAGCGAAAGGGGCGGGCCTAAATTGGCGTGGTAGCAACGCGGGAGTCACGTGGGCGGAAGGCAAAAGGGACACGTGACTGAAGCCGCGTCAGGTGCCAGCGTCGCCACGGCAACCCCCAATGCCTCCGAAACAGTCTTTTGTTCAAACGGATGCCCGCAGGGTTGTTCATACGTTTACTTCCTAATGTATTTCTTGAGAAGCTGTTGGGCAAGTGAGGGCACAAGGTCGGTGGTCGTAATCTAACAGTATCCTTCCCCAAAGGCACCCCCAGACCCAGAGAGGCAAGGAAATGGGACAACAAGGCGGGAGCATGGATGTTGGACTCAGGCTCCCAGGTGCGGTCTTCAGGACCGTAACCCTTCCAATCCACCAAAAACAAACAAACACCTCAAGAGAGTTTGGTGTCCAAGATCGTGTTGACCTCATATTCCTCCACCCCTCGGACAATTAAGGGGGGAGGACAGGCAGACAGTCTGGTCTGCTCAGAACATGGCTTGATCAATGAAATATGAAAAACAGGATGTATCTTCCATGAATGAGGCAAATCCAATTTGACCACAAGAGGACTAAGAACCTCTTTGATGAGATAGGGGCCTACAAAGTGAGGCAACAGGCTTTTGCGTCCTGGCATATGGAGATGCTTGGCAGAAAGCCAGACACGCATACCAGAAGTGTAAAGCGGGGCTGGTCGGCGATGGCGATCAGCGTATTTCTTAGCCTGCCCCTGGGCATGTGTCAAATGTTCCATGACACAATTGTGTAACGAGGATAGACCCTTGAAACAGGACTGAACAGCAGGACAATCCGAGGATGAGTTAATGTCCAACGGTAAGGAGCGAGGATGCTGTCCATACATTGTATTGAAAGGAGAGACCCCAGTGGAGGAGTGAGCAGAGTTGTTGTAGGCGAACTCTGCCATGGACAACACTGAGAACCAGATCTCCTGATGTTGCAAAATAAGACACCTCAAGTACTGTTCCATGGTAGCATTGAGCCGCTCTGTTTGACCATCTGTCTGGGGATAGTATGCAGTAGAATACCTCTCATCGATGCCCATAGATTATGTGAGATGCCTCCAAAAAACGAGAGGTAAACTTTGCACCCCTATCTGATACTATGATATCAGGAAGACCAAAAAAATGGAAAACATTCCGCAGAAACAAATCAGCCAGAACAGGAGCGGACGGAAGACCCCTGACATGGCACGAAGAGCGCCAATTTTGTGAAACTGTCCACCACTACCCAAATGGTGCCAAAACCGCCAACCATAGGCAGTTCCACTACAAAGTCCATGGAGATCATAACCCGGGGTCGTGCGGGTATGGGTGGGGGTTGCAATAGGCCCATTGGTTTGGCTGGGGTGGTCTTACATTGGGCACAGACAGCGCAAGTCACGATGTACTGAACAATATCTTTAGACATGGAGGGCCACCAGCACCAGCGTTTAAGTAATTCCAGGGTTTTTCTAGGGCCAGGGTGAGCCGTCAGCATGGAGTCATGACACCAGGACATGGCAGTTCTACAAGTATGAGAATCCGGCATGTATATTTTACCCTGCACGTATGGCAGAGACTGAACCACATCCATGTTAAGGTCGTCCAGTTCCGGAGGACCCCCTAGGTCCCACTGCTGGATGGCAGTTTTCAATGAGGGTTGTAATGTACAGCCACATACAACCTGGTTGGGCAAGAGGAGGCGACCTTCCTGTAACCGGGGTTCCGGTTCTCCATGTAGCCGAGATAGGGCATCTGCTTTGGAGTGCAACACCCCTGGATGGTAAGACAAGACAAAGTTGTACATAGAAAAAAATTGAGGATGCCACCAACCACCAAAGCTGATTCCAATAGAGCTTGACATGGGTTGCCCTGCATATAGCTTGATGGACCACAATGATCTAGGCAATGCAGTGAGGTAAAGGAGACAGACCCGGTAACCCAATAAACAAGGGGGTTATGGACTCTAAGCCAAGGTAATCCTAAAATGAGTCGAAATCAGAAATAACATCAACCGAAATAACTTTGCTATGGGAACTGTCTGTAACCAAGGTCAGAGGCACAGTGGATTCAGTTACCAGACCTGAAAGAAGCGTGGTACCATCAACCGCATTGACCACTTCAGGTTGTTCCTTAGATACAAGTGGTATGTCCCAGTACCTGACATACTGGTTATCTATATAATTTCCAGTTGCTCCGGAATCCAAAACAGCTTTGGAGGGCTAGGGCTGTCCTTCAGGACATGCAAGGGTGACACTAATCACGAAGGGGACGGAAAAGCTGGAGCCCTGAAAACCAGTGCTCGGCATAGGGGCTCCCTCTATTCCCGGGCCTTGGCGTTTCCCGATTTCACTGGTTTCTTGGGACATGAGCATAAAAAGTGACCAGATGAACCGCAGTAAAAACATAAATTGTTCTTGTTTCGGTTTTCTCTTTCTTCCCTAGACAATGGTCCTCTTACTGCCCCTATTTGCATGGGTTCCCCATTGCCCGAGACAGAACTCGTAAGGTTGACTGGGACAGGACGTAGAGTCCTCTTCTCCCCCTTCCTTTCCGCCTTTCGAGCATCGATCTGGAGAACTAGATCCAAAAAATCAGGAAAAGAGGCAGGTACCACAGGTACCGTAGCAATGGTATCTTTGAGTGAGACTTATAGACCCTTATAGAACAAAGCCGCCTTCTTCTCATCCGGCCAGTTGGTTTCAACTACTAGCTGGTTGAATCTAGCAAGGTATGTCAAAAGGGAGGAATGACCTTGCTGTAGGTTAAGCAGCTCTAGATCGGTGGCTTGAGATTTGTATCTGGTGTCAAAGACTTTTGTGAGTGCTGAAGGCGAGTGTCCCCAGATAGCACGATCCTCCCCCCCCAATGAGAGGCAATAATGGACTCTGCCAGAGGGAATAAGCCTAAGACAAAGTGCGGGTGAGCTTAATGGGAGTTTATATAAGTCAAAATAGGGCATGCAAAGGACTCTGCAAACTCCGAGAGCGCTCTGTCTGACATTAGCAAAGACAGGCGTATATATTTACAAAATACGTCCTAAGAACCTAAAAACTATAGGGGACACATGTTTGTGGGGATTGGGTGGCGACGACTAACTATAGGTGCATCTGTGATGTGCTGCGCCGTGGTTGGCGGACGTCACTGGTTGCCAACGTGGGCCGGGCAGGTCAGCTGGGCTCATCCGGGCGGTGCTGTTGTGCCAGGCGTGGCCAGTGTCATTGACGAACGTCTTTCTTGGCTTTCTGCCCTAAGGCCACGCACACCGCATTCATTCAATATTGCAATATTATCTTCCCCGGTAAATCTTCCAATAGGTTATTCTACAGGTTAATGCAACACAGGAGGAATGCACCTTGAGTGGGGTCCTTTGGTAATACATCAATATATGGTTACCATCATCCTGTTGACCGGGTATCATAGGTCACGAGGTTGGGTCTCAGGGCAAGGGGCGAGCTGTCCAAGTTATCATGTCTCGTTAGATGTCATTATGAATGTGTTCCTACAGTGTTGCTATAATATTGGGTGCCCTAATTTTACAGGGGCCATTAACCTGGGGTGAGCTGGTGGGTCATGGAGCCTAAGAAAGGGCACCTTTTTGCCTGCATTTATGGCCGGGGTTTACTGCTGGGTTATAAATAATTCAGGTGGCTGGCTGCGGCCCTGGAGCTGAGAGGGAACGTGAATGCTTGAAGCGGCTCCAGCCGGATTGGGGGAGGTGAGGCAGAGCAGCACAGGCCTCTGCTTTCCGTCTGGCAGGCTTCAATGGGGAGGAAGGGGGAATGGCCTTGCATATGCCCACAATGGTATTTTCCTTGTGTGTTGCAGATTATGTGGAAGAGGCATAAACATTCATATAATGTACAATACTCATTGAGTCTTTTCAAAGCTTATGTTTTCTACATTGTTAGTGCCTTTACATGACCATTTCAAATGCATTACCTATACCAATTTTGCAGTTGATAACTATATGTTAAGTATTTAATAACCACAACATTTTGTTACATTTTATGCATGCATGGTAAGCAAGGAAGTATTAAGGTTGGTGGAGCACGCAGGAACAACTGGCCAATGAGACTGATGGCAGTGACACATGGTGAGCTTGGACACTCAAATACATTTTGTGCATTTTCCGTGCACAATTTACATGAGCTCCCAATGTGGTTGCACTTGTCTTCCTTTGCACTCTAGCAGCATTAGTTCAGTTATGGCATGGGACCTTGGAGTACATTCTTCTCGGCGGAACTTATAACATAAAAACCCCGGGACATTTTTACCATTTGCACATAGCTACGGGGATGTGGGTACTTCACCCACAATGCCATATAAACACACATTCTGCCATCTTCATGGAGGTTACATGTTTTATCAAAAAGGTCATGGAGGGAAGAGTTTCATCACAGGCAGTTTGCTCATTTAGTATTTGGGGGCTCTACTTTTGTCGGGAGACCATTTTACAGTTCTTTTCCACCCTGGCCCTGCTGGCCGTGTCATACTGAGGACAGTGATACACTGTGGAAGGTGAATGTTAGTGTTTGCGTCTAGCACTAGCTCATGTCCGTCTGTTCGTGGGAACGGGCTCTCAGCGGATCTACCAGGGAGCCACAGCCGCGGGGACAAGTGAGAACTCTCCCAAGGTGGGGGCCGCGCTGCGGCGCAAAGGGCTCATTGCATTTTGATTTCACAAAATGGTTTCCAGGGCCTAGCTTAATACAGCATGTTTGGTCAGTGTTTGCAGCCAGTGGTTCACCCGCCACCTGGCTCTGGTGGCAGGGGGGACCCTTGACGAGCCATGGACTCCACAAGGGGGGGGGCTGCAGGGGAGGTGGGGGTTCCTTGGACCTGTCCTCCCATACAGTGCCTCTATAAGTGCGGCACAATCAAATAACAAATGGCTTCCCTGTTCCAAAAGAGGATTGGCCCAGACTGCAGGCGTACCACCCAAATTAGACAAGACAAACGCAGCTTTGGTAGTCGAGTCGGTGAATGATGTCGGTCTACATAGAAAATGCAGTCTGCATTGATTTATAAACGTTCTGAAGGCTTTGGGATCGCCTAAGAAGCGTTCAGGAGGGGCCAATGGAAACTGTGCTGCCATATATACAGCTACCGTCTCTGGCCTGGCCTGGGCACCGGCTGAACCAGAGCCGGATGCTGCGGCTATCGATGGAGGCTCAGTAACGCCGACCCTCAATCCCACCTGCATGTCATCAATGCGGCGATGAGTGGCGTCATGTGCTGTCTGCTTGTCAGCACGTAAATCAACCACCAATTGAACCAGAGTAGCCAGGGGATTACCAGCTGTGTCCATTTTAAAGGCTTCTGATTCTGTCAGAGCCAAGCTCCTTGTCAGAGCCAAGCGCCTTGTAACCACGAAGGAGCTTTTGAACTCGTAGTGCAGTAAACAAGTTCTTCCCACCAATGTAATACTCCGGTGGGCTTAAGAACAGACTGAGCGTTCAATTGGTTGAAAGATGGTTGGGAGATGAATAGGACACACGGGAACCCCGATGGCTGCAAAGAAAACGCTGGGTTAACATCTATTGTAATTGACGGTACAAGTATCATAAATGACAAATGGTAACCCACCTGTCTGTGAACAAAAGTGTGCATAATACATCAGGCATGGCGTAGACAGCAGTGGGAATGGAAACAAGACTAAGGAAACAATACGAGACCAAAGTAAGACAATGACTATTATGGGATTAGGTAGAAATGATCATTCTAGCAGTCTTTTCTTACCCGTGTGTCCTTGAGCAGAGTCTCTTGTTGTAAATAGCAGAACAGGAATGACGTAGCCTTGATGACATAAACAAGTCCAAGAAAATCCAAGAAATACAAGAATACCACCTACACCGCCGAAACAAGGACGCCTAATGTCCCACACGTGCTGCAGGCAGTCTCAAGTCCAGCACAGGATATATCCCTATTCCCGCCGGCACAAGTACGCCTAAGATTGATCTTCTACTGTAAGGCCTTGTAAACAGAAATCCAAAACAATGTCTGTGAAGCAAGCAAGTCCATAGGCAATCCGGGTCATAAAATCCGAAGTAAACAAATGCGGTGAAAACAAAAGATGTAAGCATGTATCCAAAGCAAACAACTGTTCTTTGGAGTGTTTCTCCACCAGCCCTGAGCCAAAACAAACAACTGGTTCTGGGAATGTGTCTTCACTAGCCTTAAGCCAAAACAAGCAACTTTTCCTCAGAAGGTTTCTTCACCAGCCCGCCCTAAGCCAACACAAACAACTATTCCTGGGAAGATTTCTTCACCAGCCATAAGCCAACGCAAACAACTGTCCCTGGCAAGGATTCTTCACCAGCCCTAAACCGACACAAAAAATGCTCCTGGGAAGGTTTCTACACCAGTCCTAATCCAAAACAAACAACTGTTCCTGGGAAGGTTTCTTCACCAGCCCTAATACAAAGCAAACTGTTCCTGACAATACTTCTTCACCAGCCCTAAGCCAACACAAACAACTGTTCCAGCCCTAAGCCAACACAAACAAATACTCCTGGGAAGGTTTCTTCACTAGCCCTAGGCCAACGTAAACGTTTCCTGGAAAGGTTTCTTCTCCAGACCTAATCCAAAGCAAACAACAAACAACGGTTCCTAGGAAGGGTTCTTTACCAGCACTAAGCCAAAGCAAACAACTCTTCATTGGAAGGTTTCTTCATCAGCCCTAAGCCAACACAAACCACTGTTCCTGCAAAGGTGTCTTCAACAGCTCTAAGCCAAAACAAGCAACTGTTCCTGGGAAGATTTCTTCACTAGCCTAAGCCAGAGCAAACCACTGTTCCTGGGAAGGCTTCTTCACCAGCCCTAAGCCAACACAAACAACTGTTCCTGGGAAGGATTCTTCACCAGCCCTAAGCCAACACAAACAACTGCTCCTGGGAAGGTTTCTTCACCAGCCCTAAGCCAACACAAACAACTGTTCCTGGGAAGGTTTCTTCACCAGCCCTAAGCCTGGGAAGGATTCTTCACCAGGCCCAAGCCACCCAAACAACTGGTCCTGGGAAGTTGTCTTCACCAGGCTTAAACAAATGTTCATGGGAATGTTTCCTAACCAGCCCTAAGCCAACACAAACAACTGTTCCTGGGAAGGTTTCTTCACCAGCCCTAAGCCAACACAAACAACTGCTCCGGGGAAGGTTTCTTCACCAGCCCTAAGCCAACACAAACAACTGCTCCTGGGAAGGTTTCTTCACCAGCCCTAAGCCAAAACAAACAACTGTTCCAGGGAAGGTTTCTTCACCAGCCCTAAGCCAACACAAACAACTGTTCCACAGAAGTTTTCTTCACCAGCCCTAAGCCAACACAAACAACTGTTCCACTGAAGGTTTCTTCACCAGCCCTAAGCCAACACAAACAACTGTTCCAGGGAAGGTTTCTTCACCAGCCCTAAGCCAACACAAACAACTGTTCCAGGGAAGGTTTATTCACCAGCCCTACGCCAACACAAACAACTGCTCCTGGGAAGGTTTCCTCACCAGCCCTAAGCCAACACAAACAACTGCTCCAGGGAAGGTTTCTTCACCAGCCCTAAGCCAACACAAACAACTGTTCCTGGGAAGGTTTCTTCACCAGCCCTAAGCCAACACAAACAACTGCTCCTGGGAAGGTTTCTTCACCAGCCCTAAACCAACACAAACAACTGCTCCTGGGAAGGTTTCTTCACCAGCCCTAAGCCAACACAAACAACTGTTCCTGGGAAGGTTTCTTCACCAGGCCTAAGCCAACACAAACAACTGCTCCGGGTAAGGTTTCTTCACCAGGCCTAAGCCAACACAAACAACTGCTCCTGGGAAGGTTTCTTCACCAGCCCTAAGCCAACACAAACAACTGTTCCTGGGAAGGTTTCTTCACCAGCCCTAAGCCAACACAAACAACTGCTCCGGGGAAGGTTTCTTCACCAGCCCTAAGCCAACACAAACAACTGCTCCTGGGAAGGTTTCTTCGCCAGCCCTAAGCCGACACAAACAACTGCTCCTGGGAAGGGATTCTTCACCCACCCTAAGCCAACACAAACAACTGCTCCTGGGAAGGTTTCTTCACCAGCCCTAAGCCAACACAAACAACTGTTCCTGGGAAGGTTTCTTCACCAGCCCTAAACCAACACAAACAACTGCTCCTGGGAAGGTTTCTTCGCCAGCCCTAAGCCAACACAAACAACTGCTCCTGGGAAGGTTTCTTCGCCAGGCCTAAGCCAACACAAACAACTGCTCCTGGGAAGGTTTCTTCGCCAGCCCTAAGCCAACACAAACAACTGCTCCTGGGAAGGGATTCTTCACCCGCCCTAAGCCAACACAAACAACTGCTCCTGGGAAGGTTTCTTCACCAGCCCTAAGCCAACACAAACAACTGTTCCTGGGAAGGTTTCTTCACCAGCCCTAAGCCAACACAAACAACTGCTCCTGGGAAGGTTTCTTCACCAGCCCTAAGCCAACACAAACAACTGCTCCTGGGAAGGTTTCTTCACCAGCCCTAAGCCAACACAAACAACTGCTCCGGGGAAGGTTTCTTCACCAGCCCTAAGCCAACACAAACAACTGTTCCTGGGAAGGTTTCTTCACCAGGCCTAAGCCAACACAAACAGCTGCTCCTGGGAAGGTTTCTTCACCAGGCCTAAGCCAACACAAACAGCTGCTCCTGGGAAGGTTTCTTCACCAGGCCTAAGCCAACACAAACAGCTGCTCCTGGGAAGGTTTCTTCACCAGCCCTAAGCCAACACAAACAACTGCTCCTGGGAAGGTTTCTTCACCAGCCCTAAGCCAACACAAACAACTGCTCCAGGGAAGGTTTCTTCACCAGCCCTAAGCCAACACAATCAACTGCTCCAGGGAAGGTTTCTTCACCAGGCCTAAGCCAACACAAACAACTGCTCCAGGGAAGGTTTCTTCACCAGCCCTAAGCCAACACAAACAACTGCTCCTGGGAAGGTTTCTTCACCAGCCCTAAGCCAACACAAACAACTGCTCCTGGGAAGGTTTCTTCACCAGCCCTAAGCCAACACAAACAACTGCTCCTGGGAAGGTTTCTTCACCAGCCCTAAGCCAACACAAACAACTGCTCCTGGGAAGGTTTCTTCACCAGCCCTAAGCCAACACAAACAACTGCTCCTGGGAAGGTTTCTTCACCAGCCCTAAGCCAACACAAACAACTGCTCCAGGGAAGGTTTCTTCACCAGCCCTAAGCCAACACAAACAACTGCTCCAGGGAAGGTTTCTTCACCAGGCCTAAGCCAACACAAGCAACTGCTCCAGGGAAGGTTTCTTCACCAGCCCTAAGCCAACACAAACAACTGCTCCTGGGAAGGTTTCTTCACCAGGCCTAGGCCAACACAAACAACTGCTCCAGGGAAGGTTTCTTCACCAGCCCTAAGCCAACACAAACAACTGCTCCTGGGAAGGTTTCTTCACCAGCCCTAAGCCAACACAAACAACTGCTCCTGGGAAGGTTTCTTCACCAGCCCTAAGCCAACACAAACAACTGCTCCTGGGAAGGTTTCTTCACCAGCCCTAAGCCAACACAAACAACTGCTCCGGGTAAGGGTTCTTCACCAGCCCTAAGCCAACACAAACAACTGCTCCTGGGAAGGGTTCTTCACCAGCCCTAAGCCAACACAAACAACTGCTCCTGGGACGGTTTCTTCACCAACCCTAAGCCAACACAGACAACTGCTCCTGGGACGGTTTCTTCACCAGGCCTAAGCCAACACAGACAACTGCTCCTGGGAAGGTTTCTTCACCAGCCCTAAGCCAACACAGACAACTGCTCCTGGGAAGGTTTCTTCACCAGCCCTAAGCCAACACAAACAACTGCTCCTGGGAAGGTTTCTTCACCAGCCCTAAGCCAACACAAACAACTGCTCCTGGGAAGTTTTCTTCACCAGCCCCAAGCCAACACAAACAACTGCTCCTGGGAAGGTTTCTTCACCAGCCCTAAGCCAACACAAACAACTGCTCCTGGGAAGGTTTCTTCACCAGCCCTAAGCCAACACAAACAACTGCTCCTGGGAAGGTTTCTTCACAAGGCCTAAGCCAACACAAACAACTATTCCTGGGAAGGTTTCTTCACCAGCCCTAAGCCAACACAAACAACTGCTCCTGGGAAGGTTTCTTCACCAGGCCTAAGCCAAAACAAACAAATGCTCCTGGGAAGGTTTCTTCACCTGGCCTAAGCCAACACAAACAACTGCTCCGGGGAAGGTTTCTTCACCAGCCTTAAGCCAACACAAACAACTGTTCCTGGGAAGGTTTCTTCACCAGGTCTAAGCCAAAACAAACAACTGCTCCAGGGAAGGTTTCTTCAACAGCCCTAAGCCAACACAAACAACTGCTCCAGGGAAGGTTTCTTCACCAGCCCTAAGCCAACACAAACAACTGCTCCTGGGAAGGTTTCTTCACCAGCCCTAAGCCAACACAAACAACTGCTCCTGGGAAGGTTTCATCACCAGGCCTAAGCCAACACAAACAAATGCTCCTGGGAAGGTTTCTTCACCATGCCTAAGCAAAAATGAACAACTGTTCCTGGGAAGGTTTCTTCACCAGCCCTAAGCCAACACAAACAACTGCTCCTGGGAAAGTGTCTTCACCAGCCCTAAGCCAACATAAACAACTGCTCCTGGGAAGGTTTCTTCACCAGCCCTAAGCCAACACAAACAATTGCTCCTGGGAAGGTTTCCTCACCAGCCCTAAAACAACACAAACAAATACTCCTGGGAAGGTTTCCTCACCAGCCCTAAGCCCAAAAAACAACTGTTCCTGGGAAGACAGACCAAACAACTGTTCCTGGGAAGGGTTCTTCACAAGCCCTAAACCAAAACAAACAAATGCTCCTCAGAAGGTTTCTTCAGAAGTTACAGTGTACCGGTTCCTTTATCCTCTTTGCTTTCACCACATGTCTTAAGACATCTTCCAGCTCTACAGTTTTCTCTTCTGAAGCCTATCCAGAGCCTTGCAAAGTTCACTTGGAGGCTTTTCCTTTATACCTTTGGTTACCCAATTTTCTCCTCCGGTCTCTCCTACATATTGGGTTTCTCAGGATTCAAAACAGGTCCTCCCTGGACCTTTGGGCCCTCGGGGTTCACAATAGGTCCATCCTGGACCTTGGTATTCTGTATTCACAACGGGTTCCCGGGTTCAGAGCAGGTTCCTCCTGGACCTCCAGGTTCCTCCCCACCCTCCCTAAATCAAGGTCCTTTACAGCAAGCTGATATTCCCTATGCCTCCTGTCAAAGGCCTAGGTCCTTCCTTAGGGGTCGCAGGTGGAACATATTTGGTTCATGCTTTCCAATTCCCCAAGGACTTGAGGGGGGCTGTTGTACGCTTCTGTTCTGCCTTACTCCTTGAGGGCATATATGGTTTAGTAGCTCTTCTCCTCTCTTCCCACCCTCCCCAGGTTTGCGCTGCCTTCCACCAGACAGCATTCCTTCCAGTACTCTTCTCTCTAGCAATGTCCCCTTGTTTCGAGGTAGTACCAGCAAGTACATCTGCTTCTCCTGCGTCAATGACACTGAATGAGCTTTCCCAACCCCTTTTATACTCCTGAGGCCATGGAGTATTTTGTCAGGTTGACTCCGATTGATTCTTTCACAGTTTCCCTTGTATTCCTTCCGGGATTGGTTAGTCCTTTAGGGAGTCTAACCTAGCCTCAGTGTCTGCTTATTGAGTTACTGGTGTGCAGCACTATCCTGAAAATCCCTTGATTGAGTTTGGCGGCCCCCGCCAGATGCAGCATGTACTGTGTTATGAGCGGTGTAGTACATGGTTGTTCTGCCAGATCCCGCATGTCCTGTGGTATGAACGGTGGAGTACATGTTAATTCTGCCAGATGCAGCATGTCCTGTGGTATGAACGGTGGAGTACATGTTAATTCTGCCAGATGCAGCATGTCCTGTGGTATGAACAGTGGAGTACATGTTAATTCTGCCAGATGCAGCATGCCCTGTGGTATGAGGGTGGAGTACATGTTCATTCTGCCAGATGCAGCATGTCCTGTGTTATGAGTGGTGGAGTACATGGTTGTTCTGCCAGATCTAGCATGTCCTGTGGTATGAATGGTGGAGTACATGTTCATTCTGCCAGATGCAGCATGCCCTGTGGTATGAGCGGTGGAGTACATGGCCGGTCTGCTAGATGCAGCATGTCCTGTGGTATGAGGGTGGAGTACATGGTCGGTCTGCCAGATGCAGCATGCCCTGTGGTAGGAGCGGTGGAGTACATGGTCGGTCTGCCAGATGCAGCATGTCCTGTGGTATGAGGGTGGAGAACATGGTCGGTCTGCCAGATGCAGCATGCCCTGTGGTATGAGCGGTGGAGTACATGGTCGGTCTGCCAGATGCAGCATGTCCTGTGGTATGAGGGTGGAGTACATGGTGGTTCTGCCATAAGCAACATGTCCTGTGGTATGAGCGTTGGAGTACATGGCAAGTCTGTCAGGTGCAGCATGTCCTGTGGTATGAACGGTGGAGTACATGTTCATTCTGCCAGTTGCAGCATGTTCTGTGGTATGAGCGGTGGAGTACATGTTCATTCTGCCAGATGCAGCATGTCCTGTGGTATGAGAGGTGGAGTACATGGTCGTTCTGCCAGATCTAGCATGTCCTGTGGTATGAACGGTGGAGTACATGTTCATTTTACCAGATACAGCATGTCCTGTGGTATGAGGGTGGAGTACACGGTCGTTCTGCCAGATCTAGCATGTCCTGTGGTATGAACGGTGGAGTACATGTTCATTCTGCCAGATGCAGCATGTTCTGTGGTATGAGCGGTGGAGTACATGTTCATTCTGCCAGATGCAGCATGTCCTGTGTTGAGAGCGGTGGAGTACATGGTCGTTCTCCCAGATCTAGCATGTCCTGTGGTATGAACGGTGGAGTACATGTTCATTCTGCCAGATGCAGCATGTCATGTGGTATGAGCGGTGGAGTACATATTCATTCTGCCAGATGCAGCATGTCCTCTGGTATGAGCGGTTAAGTACATGGTCGTTCTGCCAAATCTAGCATGTCCTGTGGTATGAACCGTGGAGTACATGTTCATTCTGCCAGATGCAGCATGTCCTGTGGTATGAGGGTGGAGCACATGTTAATTCTGCCAGATGCAGCATGTCCTGTGTTAAGAGCGGTGGAGTACATGGTCGTTCTGCCAGATGCAGCATGTCCTGTGTTAAGAGCGGTGGAGTACATGGTCGTTCTGCCAGATCTAGCATGTCCTGTGGTATGAATGGTGGAGTACATGTTCATTCTGCCAGATGCAGCATGTCCTGTGTTAAGAGCGGTGGAGTACATGGTCGGTCTGCCAGATGCAGCATGTCCTGTGGTATGAGGGTGGAGTACATGGTCGGTCTGCCAGATGCAGCATGTCCTGTGGTATGAGGGTGGAGTACATGGTCGGTCTGCCAGATGCAGCATGTCCTGTGGTATGAGCCGTGGAGTACATGTTCATTCTGCCAGATGCAGCATGTCCTGTGGTATGAGCCATGGAGTACATGTTCATTCTGCCAGATGCAGCATGTCCTGTGGTATGACGGTGGAGTACATGTTCATTCTGCCAGATGCAGCATTTCCTGTGTTAAGAGCGGTGGAGTACATGGTCGTTCTGCCAGATGCAGCATGTCCTGTGTTAAGAGCGGTGGAGTACATGGTCGTTCTGCCAGATCTAGCATGTCCTTTGGTATGAATGGTGGAGTACATGTTCATTCTTCCAGATGCAGCATGTCCTGTGTTAAGAGCGGTGGAGTACATGGTCGGGTTGCCAGATGCAGCATGTCCTGTGGTATGAGGGTGGAGTACATGGTCGGTCTGCCAGATGCAGCATGTCCTGTGGTATGAGGGTGGAGTACATGGTCGGTCTGCCAGATGCAGCATGTCCTGTGGTATGAGGGTGGAGTACATGGTCGGTCTGCCAGATGCAGCATGTCCTGTGGTATGAGGATGGAGTACATGGTCGGTCTGCCAGATGCAGCATGTTCTGTGGTATGAAGGTGGAGTACATGGTCGGTCTGCCAGATGCAGCATGTCCTGTGGTATGAGGATGGAGTACATGGTCGGTCTGCCAGATGCAGCATGTCCTGTGGTATGAGGGTGGAGTACATGGTCGGTCTGCCAGATGCAGAATGTCCTGTGGTATGAGGGTGGAGTACATGGTCGGTCTGCCAGATGCAGCATGCCCTGTGGTATGAGCGGTGGAGTACATGGCCGGTCTGCCAGATGCAGCATGTCCTGTGGAATGAGGGTGGAGTACATGGTCGGTCTGCCAGATGCAGCATGCCCTGTGGTATGAGCGGTGGAGTACATGGTCGGTTTGCCAGATGCAGCATGTCCTGTGGTATGAGGATGGAGTACATGGTCGGTCTGCCAGATGCAGCATGCCCTGTGGTATGAGCGGTGGAGTACATGGCCGTTCTGCCAGATGAAGCATGTCCTGTGGTAAGAGCGGTGGAGTACATGGTCGGTCTGCCAAATGCAGCATGTCCTGTGGTAAGAGCGGTGGAGTACATGGTCGGCCTGCCAGATGCAGCATGCCCTGTGGTATGAGCGGTGGAGTACATGGCCGGTCTGCCAGTAGCAGCATGTCCTGTGGTATGAGGGTGGAGTACATGGTGTACATGGTCGGTCTGCCAGATGCAGCATGCCCTGTGGTATGAGCGGTGGAGTACATGGCCGTTCTGCCAGATGAAGCATGTCCTGTGGTAAGAGCGGTGGAGTACATGGTCGGTCTGCCAAATGCAGCATGTCCTGTGGTAAGAGCGGTGGAGTACATGGTCGGTCTGCCAGATGCAGCATGTCCTGTGGTAAGAGCGGTGGAGTACATGGTCGGCCTGCCAGATGCAGCATGCCCTGTGGTATGAGCGGTGGAGTACATGGCCGGTCTGCCAGTAGCAGCATGTCCTGTGGTATGAGGGTGGAGTACATGGTCGGTCTGCCAGATGCAGCATGCCCTGTGGTATGAGCGGTGGAGTACATGGTCGGTCTGCCAGATGCAGCATGTCCTGTGGTATGAGGGTGGAGTACATGGTCGGTCTGCCAGATGCAGCATGCCCTGTGGTATGAGCGGTGGAGTACATGGCCGTTCTGCCAGATTAAGCATGTCCTGTGGTAAGAGCGGTGGAGTACATGGTCGGTCTGCCAGATGCAGCATGTCCTGTGGTAAGAGCGGTGGAGTACATGGTCGGTCTGCCAGATGCAGCATGTCCTGTGGTAAGAGCGGTGGAGTACATGGTCGATCTGCCAGATGCAGCATGTCCTGTGGTATGAGCGGTGGAGTACATGGTCGGCCTGCCAGATGCAGCATGCCCTGTGGTATGAGCGGTGGAGTACATGGCCGGTCTGCCAGTAGCAGCATGTCCTGTGGTATGAGGGTGGAGTACATGGTCGGTCTGCCAGATGCAGCATGCCCTGTGGTATGAGCGGTGGAGTACATGGTCGGTCTGCCAGATGCAGCATGTCCTGTGGTATGAGGGTGGAGTACATGGTCGGTCTGCCAGATGCAGCATGCCCTGTGGTATGAGCGGTGGAGTACATGGCCGTTCTGCCAGATGAAGCATGTCCTGTGGTAAGAGCGGTGGAATACATGGTCGGTCTGCCAGATGCAGCATGTCCTGTGGTATGAGGGTGGAGTACATGGTCGGTCTGCCAGATGCAGCATGTCCTGTGGTAAGAGCGGTGGAGTACATGGTCTGTCTGCCAGATGCAGCATGTCCTGTGGTATGAGGGTGGAGTACATGGTCGGTCTGCCAGATGCAGCATGTCCTGTGGTAAGAGCGGTGGAGTACATGGTCGGTCTGCCAGATGCAGCATGTCCTGTGGTAAGAGCGGTGGAGTACATGATCAGCGATCACAACACTGCTTCTTGTTATATTTCAGTCTGCCAGCCTGCTCCCTTGTAGTGTATTTTTAGAAATTAGACTGCAGAGAGCTGCTCTTAATGCTAATTTACCATGCCTCGGTGGGACAGCAAGCAGACAAGATCTCGACTCATCCACCCTCTTGTTGGTTTATCGGGTAGCAGCGGGAACAACCCTGTCCCCCGAGTCTCGTTCTCCTCCTAAGGGAGTATGGAGAGTTTGTTCAAGTCACCACAGTACCTGCCTGAGCTGGTGACCTTGGAACAGCTTGTTACTCCCTGTATACGTAGGAGTGTGGCGAGTTCAGTGGTTCTCTTGGAAGCGTGTTTCTCACTGCTCACTTGCACAGTGTGCCTTTTGTGTTGTAGTTTGATCCACCTTCCGCTGTAGGAAGTTGTTATCGTTTCAACATCGTAGCCCGTGGGATCAAGGCCATGGGCGTCCGCTCCTGTGTTTGCCCAGGGGGCCAGCCGTAGGAGGACTGCTGCTGCTGGCCAACCTCCCTGCTCCTTTTACACATGGGATCAGACCCACCAGGGTGAAGCCAGCTGGATCAAGGGCACAGGTGTTATGCTCCCGCAAGACCGCACAAGGTCAGGGAGTGCTTGCAGAAGAAGCAACACGCAGTGCTCCAGATAAGATTTGTAAGTGGGAGTATTTTACTCCCTTTTTTTTAAGTTAGGAATAAAATGTTTTTTTGGGGAGTAAAAATGTAAGTTCAATTCCCAATGGGAGTATTTTATGAGCAAGTAAAAATATTTTTTAACTGGAAAACAGAAATGTTTTTGTAATCATTATTTCTTTGCACCTAATTATTCATACACATTAAAAGATACATGTTTACATCTCCTGATCAGGCTATAACAGTAGCTTATTCCTGTGGTACTACGTGAACTATCCATATAGCTGTGTGAGTGAAAGCAAAGGCCCAAGGTCCTGCATGTCATGTTTCCCATTTTTTCTTAGGAGTATTTTTACTCCCTATGTTTATTTTTGGGAGCATTTGCTTATTTTTAGTGAGTAAAAGTAGCCAATCACCCCTTATCTGTAAGGCTGGCAACACGAGAAGCACCTATTCAGGTGAGATGCCAGGATTGAGGGCCAAGGGTTGAGCGGGGCTGGCTGAGGCTTCTGAGCATGTGACTGTACTACTGTTTCACTATCTGCCCCTGAGGCAAGCCAAGCCATTTTCATACTACGCATAACCACATTTGCTTCACCTCCTGCACCACCATTGAAGATTGTGTAATGACCAAATGTAAAATATTGACCGTTAAGCGGCACATGGTGACGAAACCTCCACTTCATGGCGCTGGCATCGGCACTGCTAAGTAAAAAAGCTCATAGACCTATAAGATTCATGGGAGAGGCGTACTCCCTGATTAAGGAAATTCATCAGTTTCTCTGTACTAACTAGAATGCTTGGGGGGATCTAGACAATAAACCAAGGGACACACCACACCTCTCCAGTGGTGGCGTAGTGGATAGCCATAGCCCTGCGCACCTGGCCAGAGACAATTCAGCCGACACTGTTATTGTAGATCCATAAACTGACCCATTACCGACTGAGGACCTGTCCAGCGCTCCGGGTGGACATAATCCCTGTGAAGGACTGGGGGGTCAGGGTGTGGGAATGGAGAAGACTTAGCTACCCCGGCCTTTGAGGCTTTGACTTCAATGAGTCCCACCACCATCCCTATTGATATCCCCCAACAAGATCCGCTATGGACAGAAACGAACCAGCACCTTTGTCTGCGTCATTGTTGGCAAGCACTGGCCAGACCACCCCCAAACTGGATACTGCGGGAGTGGGTGGGAGTTAACCAGGAAAAGTCCAAGAAGAGACCATAAGGATAAGGAGATCCCAACTCAACGGGGACCCAAACCAGATTCTAAAACCCTGGCATCACCCCAGGACCGAACAGTCTGGCTGCACCCATGGAACAAATGGAATTTGAGGATGTGGAAGCTAAACGTTGCCCTGCCCCTGCCTCTGATACTAGTCTCCCCCGAACAAAAAGGATCCAGACCTCGGCTCTGCTGAGGTTTAGGCCCCAAGTGCCCCCACACATGTGGCCCACATACCGGGCATACTGTTGTTTCAGCCACCAAGGGGGCACCCATGGTCTGTGGATTTACATGCAGTCGTATCTTGTCTGAGCTACTAAATCTAAAGAGGCTGCTTTTGGTCCTTATAGAATAGAAGTCCAGGGGAGGGGGGGAGATATGAGGGGGCCACCATCGGGACTGGCAGACATCATGAGGGTCAACCAACCTCCTAGGGAGACATCCCACAACAGCTCTGACATTGTCACAAACATAAAGAGCCCCAATATGACGGCATCAGGACCATTCACGCAAACAGAGAAATCACTGATTTTAATAGTGCCTTGGCTAACCAGGTGCCCAAGGACCCAATCCATTCTGGTTGCCCTGTGCCCACTCCAAGATCATGGAACCAAGCTGCGCAATTGTTCCAGCAGCCCACATCCAAGGTGGGCAGATTATGCATCTAGCACCAACCCAAAGAATGACAAACCAGCTCGTAGGGCGGGCTGGCTATGCAGCACGAAACTATGCCCCCAATGATGCTTGCCCTAAGGTACGTAGATCATAGACCGGGGAGGGTATGATTACCAGTTAGGTGAGGGGGGACCAAAGAGGGGCATAGTATACCTGCATAGGGTCCCGAAACTGGCCCCCAACCAACTGGAAGATGGGAAGACCTAGGGAAGTCTTCATAAACAAATTCACGCACTGCCTCCGCACTGTACATGGTTGCCCATTTGTAACCCGGGAGGCCATTCTAAACTGCACCAGACTTCACTACCAGGGGGAGAGTGCCTGTGATTTTCTCCAAATAGAATTTAGGGTTCAGAGAGTGGCCAATGGTATTCTGCCCATCCGTTGTCCAACACTCAATAGCATGATTGTAATTAGTCCCTACACCCAGTATAACACGGATCACCCCTCTGAAACGAGGCCTCAGTATTCTGTGCTATCCGGCGCTAATGCAACACGACTGGGGAAATCACCTTGGGTAATTGCATTTGGTCAGCAGTACATGGAACTCTAACTGATCTCTAATTGAGCAATGGGCCTGAAGTCAAGGAGTGAGACTCTGGGGCTACTGCAAATGCCATATTATATTATGGAACGATGCTGGTTATTATTTGTTTGTTTGTTTGTTTATTTATTTATTGTGCGCACTGACCCTGAGGTAGCAGGGCGCAAGAGAACAAGGAAATTTACAGCTTGGTCATAGACGTTACAAGTTACAGGTTATAGAGCAGGCAGAGTGGACATTTCTTGACTCTGCCAGGTAGTGCAAATGCAGGTGCAGATCAAAACAGTCAATCAATTGTAAATTGTTTTGCTATTTGTATGTTAATGTTAATGTTAAAGGTATTTGCACCATGCACTGTCATGACCGGAGTAGTACCCAGGCACTCTGGCAGATCTGAAAAGGGAAGAGGGTAGGAAGGTTAGTAGGATTGAGTGGGAGACAGGCAAGAGAGAGGTGATGTGCTGTTGGCAGCCTCAGTTCGGTTTGCACTGTTCGCTGAGCTTAGGTGTGCTTTTCGTGAGGTCATGTGTAGTATATTATGTTGTCGCAGTGTGGTGGAGTGTGTGAGGTTTGTTGTGCATTAGAGGTATGGTTGTGTTTAGTTAGAGTTTGAGATGTGTATGCAGAGGGGTGAGATTGTTTAGTGGGGCTGGTTAGTGGCATCGCTATTTAGAAGTGACGCATGCTAATCTTCACAATCCTGTCTAGATGTGGCGCAATGCTAATCTTTAAAATCCTGTCTAGGTGTGGTGCAAGCTGACATTCACAATTCTCTCTAGATGTGACGCAAGCTGATAATCACAATTCTGACTAGATGGGATGCAAGGTAATACTCACAGTTCTGTCTAGATGTGAGACAAGCTAATCTTCGCAGTTCCGTCTAGATGTGACACAAGCTAAACTTCACAATCCTGTCTAGATGTGGCGCAATGCAAATCTTTAAAATCCTGTCTAGGTATGGTGCAAGCTGACATTCACAATTCTCTCTAGATGTGAAGCAAGCTGACAATCACAATTCTGTCTAGATGGGATGCAAGCTAATCTTCACAGTTCTGTCTAGATCAGAGGCAAGCTAATACAGTTATGTCTAGATGTGACACAGGCTAATCTTCACAGTTCTGTCTGATGTGGTGCAAGCTAATATTCACAATGCTGTCTAGATGTGACGCAAGCTAATCTTAACAATTCTGTCTAGATGTGACAGAAGCTAATCTTCACAATTCTGTCTAGATGTGATGCAGGCTAATATTCACAATTCTGTCTCAATGTGATGCAGGCTAATCTTCTCAATTCTGTCTAGATGTGACTTAAGCTAATATTCACAATTCTGTCTAAATGTCACGCAAGCTAATCTTCACAATTCTGTCTGGATGTAATGCAAGCTAATCTTCACAATTCTGTCTCAATGTGATGCAAGCTAATCTTCACAATTCTGTCTCGATGTGATGCAGGCTAATCTTCCCAATTCTGTCTAGATGTGACTTAAGCTAATCTTCACAATTCTGTCTAGATGTCACTCAAGCTAATCTCCACAATTCTGTCTCGATGTGATGCAAGCTAATCTTCACAATTCTGCCTAGAATTCAAAACCCTTTGCAATGTTCACAAGACTTTCTGGGGCCTGGGTCCAAAATACCTTCAGCTGTCCCTCGGTAAATACCTTCCCTCCGAGCTCTTCGCTCCTCTACCTCTAAATCCCTCAGGATCAGCCGTTTTTCAAAGAAACAAGCTGGGGTAGATCTCTGTCTTCGGCTGGGGCCTCCCTCTGGAACAGCCTCCCTGCCACTCTGAAACTTGAGGAGAACCATCTCTGTTTCCGGAAGCACCTCAAGTCCTTCCTCTTTGCTTCTGCCTTCGCCCCTCCTCTCCCCTGGTGATCTGATCGGTCTCTGCACCGTGCACCTGGCTTACTCTCTGACTTTTGGGCCCAGGTACCTGCTCAACCTCCCACCCACCCGCACTGCCTCCTGGCGATCCCTTGCACTGGGGTCTGTATCTGGTTACATACAAACCCCGCCCCCTTTTTGTCTGCACTTATCAGACACTACCTGCCTGCTGCCTTATACCTAGCACTTGCCACCTACCGGCTGCACTACTACCGTTTGTTGTCTTTTACAATTTAATTATTTATTATTTATCCTTATTCCTCTGCTCAGCACTTTTCACTTCTCCCCCCTCCTATGCACTTTTTCCCTTTACCTCTCCTATGCACTTGCACATTCTCAATGTCACTGGGCCTAGTAGGATCGTTGTTTTTGTACTCCTGTGTTCCCCTCCCTTGCCTTGTCGCGCTCTGAAACACATGTGTACGAGCGCGATACAAATAAAATAACAAATAAAAAGAAATATCAAATCCCTTGAGATAGACCAGTGTCTTAGTGGGAAGTGGGAGTTCTAGCTCACTGCTCCACACTAGGTCTGTTGATTTTCATGGTGTATGACGATTGAAACTAACACTGCAACCTCTGCTTCTTTCAACAGGCAATGGAACCGTTACCAAAACTGATACCCAAAAAATGAAACCAAGAAGATGCTCAGTCTGTGATCAGAGCTTTATCAAGCACTCTCAACTCTTGATACATATGAGGACCCACATGAAGGAGACAGGATCCGCCAGCAATACCGGAGGGGAGTGGCTCAAAGACAGACTCCTTCTCATCACACCCAGGAGTCCCTATAAGTGTGCCGACTGCGGTAAAGGTTTCACTCTTAAATCAACGCTGATCCGGCACCGCATGATCCATACTGTGGAGAAACCCTACCAGTGCACTCAATGTGAGAAGGACTTTAATTCTGTGTCACGTCTGAGGCAACATCAAAGTTCCCACACTGGAGGGCAACCATACCAATGCAGGGAGTGTGGGAAAAGCTTCACAAAGAGATCAAATCTGTACAACCATCAGAAGATACATACTGGTGAGCGACCATACCAGTGTGCACAGTGTGGGAAAAGCTTCACTCAGATTACAAATCTCTACCATCACCAGAAGATCCATTCTAAAGAGCGACCATACCAATGTAAGGAGTGTGAGAAAAGCTTCAGATGCAACTCTGATCTAAACAGGCATCAGAAGACCCATAATGGGGAGAGACCATACCAGTGTATGGAGTGTGAGAAAAGCTTTACTCTGAAGTCACGTCTGTACAGGCATCAGAGAATGCATACTGGCGAGCGACCATTCCAGTGTACTGAGTGTGACAAAAGCTACACTCAGAATGCACATTTGTTCCAGCATCAGAAGAGCCATACTGGGGTGCGCCCGTTCCACTGTACGGAGTGTGAGAAAAGCTTTACCCGAAGGGTGCACCTGTCCCACCATTTGAAAATCCATGCTGGGGAGCGGTCATACCATTGTCCAGAGTGTGACAAAAGCTTCTTTCAGAGGGCACATCTCTACAGCCATCAGAAGATCCACACTGGAGAGAAGCCTTATGAATGCACAGAGTGCAAGAAAAGATTCTTTGTGCTCTCGGCGCTGAGCCGTCATCAGAGGGTCCATACCGGGGAGAGGCCGTATGAATGTACAGAGTGCAAGAAGAGCTTCAGTGCTCACTCCACACTGAGTGTACATCAGATGATTCACGCTGGGGAGAAGCCCTATGAATGCACAGAGTGCAAGAAAAGATTCATTCATCCTTCAGCTCTAAGCCGCCATCAGAGGGTCCATACTGGGGAAAAGCCATACGAATGTACAGAGTGCAAGAAGAGCTTCCGTGCTCACTCCACACTGAGGACCCATCAAATGATTCATACTGGGGAGAAGCCCTATGAATGCACACTCTGCCATAAAAGATTTGTTCATTTCTCTGCACTGCGCAGCCATCAGATGTCCCACACTGGGGAAAAGCCCTATGAATGCTCAGTGTGCAAGAAAAGCTTCCGTACCGCCTCATCAGTGAGGAAACATCAAATGATTCATACTGGGGGGAAGCCCTGTGAAGGCACACAGGATTCATCAGCGATCTCACACCGGGGACAGACCACACCAGTGTCCAGACTGCGTGTGACGCTTCACCCAGAGGTCTCATCTGCACAACCATCAGAAGATCTATTCTGGGAAGAAGTCGAAGGAGTGCATGGCGGGTCGTGAGCCCTTTAACCTGGCATCAGACCTATGAGGAGATCACTGATTCCAGGATTGTGGGTTCTGGGTTTGAAGTGGTTGAAACTGTTCTGCTGTGTTAATCTTATAAATACCTGATTTATGAACTCATAGCTGCCGAGGGTGAGAACTGTCCAATGTCTTTAAACCTGTGGCATTGGAAGCTGTGCACTGGGCACAGGATGGTTGAACGGAACTGGGGTGCCCTGCTTTAGGTTTAGGTCAGTATATAGAATGTCCTGCTTCCTGTAATTAAATGTAAGTAAGTAAGCACCACATTTCAGATCTAAACCCTGTGAGAAAAATGAAAACGAACTATCAGGAAAGAAGCAGAAGTAGTAAAACGAACAAACCTCCAGAAAAGACAAGAAGCAGTAGAACATGGCTGCTGATCATCAGTTAAGGCACGAAGGCCAATGAAAGGGGGCACTGAAGCCCAGAGATGAGGTCCATTGTCATAGTACAAGGATGCAGCTCGAGGACAACATGTTTTATTAACTGTATAGAAAAACTGGAGCATTGTGTCGTACAATGCTAGGGATGACTTCACACCTTGTTTCTGGATGTGAGGTCCTCGCAGCAATCCGATCGTACACAGACATGACAACATCTCTGTAACCAAGAAGGGTACTAATACAGGACTCTAGACACACACTGATTGTCCCAAAATAAGTGTTGCCGTGCAGAAAACCACTGAAGAGGAGAAAAGGCACACACTGATTGGATGTGCCTCTGTGTAGGTGATATGGGCAATGAAACTGTAGATGCACGGAAGGTTCACAATGTCTTTAAGTGTGACCCAGAAAGAGTGTCTCCGTCCTGAGACGAAAGGCTTTGTAGCATAAAAATCACTCATACTTTTGGGTCTGTTCCCTACATCCGAGTAATTGGGTCCATACAGCAATGTCTGATTACCGGCAACTTCTTCCCAAGCAACCAAGTATCAGGCCGCCATCATTATTCTCCTTCCACCACCCAAGATAGCTATCTAGGTAGATTTGGGTTTCCGCTCGTCTTTACTCCGGTTCAGCCATATGGATATCTCCAGCCCCTTGGCACCCTTGCCAGAAACTGCTGCACAAATATGTTTCGTATTCTCTGGTGGACTTGCCATTCCCACTTACTACCTTTTGAGTGCTACCAGCTAACTTTTTGCTCTTCGGGTTCTCCCTGAAAGCAGTCGTGATAAGATTGCCACACGCTCTCGAATCAAGGCAAGCCAGGCAGTGGACAACCCTCGCCTTGCTGCCGTAGTCCATAGGGGTTACTTCTTCTACGGCTGCCACCAGCGTTCCCTAATGACTTTCTTCTTACCTGGCTGAGGTGCCCTAGCTAGCTGAAAGGTCTGTCGCCTCCTCTTGCTCACTCTAAGGGTTCTCTCTATGTTCCCTCCTCCTCTCTGATGGTTCGTCATGCCTCCTTTCTTCTGTACCTTCGACTTTGTATATTTACTAGATGTTTCCCTTCAACCTCTCCTCCCTCCGCTCAAGAGGTGGTTCTCTTGTATCTCCCCTTTGCCTCCCCATAGGCTTCTCTCCTTAATGTCTGCCTTAACTGTTCCTCCTACTTGCCATTCCTACCATTCTACTGTTGACCAATGTCTGCATGTACAAAACGCTGTGATAGTCTTGCGTCTGCGCGTTACAGAAAGGTTATACATAAATACATATTCTCCCATCCTCTTCTCAATAGACATTTCTCTTTAAGACTTTCCCCTCCTGCCCCCAATAGGTGTTTCTCCTTAATATCTCACTCTTCCCAATAGGTGTTTCTCCTTAATATCTCACTCTTCCCAATAGGTGTTTCTCCTTAATATCTCACTCTTCCCAATAGGTGTTGCTCTGCAATCCCTGCTCCTCCCAAAAGGTGTTTCTCTTTAATCTCTCTTCCTCCTCGTCCTAATAGATGTTTCTCTTAAATCTCTCCACCTTCTTCTCCCAATAGGTGTTTCTCTTTGATCTCCCATCTTTCTCCCAGTAGGAGTTTCTCTTAAATCTCTCCACCTCCTTCTCCCAACAGGTGTTTCTCTTTGATGTCTCTTCCTCTTCGTATATGTTTACCTTTGGTAGCCCCCTCATAAAAACAGGTTGTTCTCGTTAAGATTTTCTCACCTTCCCAATAGCTATTCCTCTTGAATCTCTCTACCTTTCATTAGATGCTTCTCTTTAATATCTTCTTCTTCCCTAAATAGGTGGTTCTCTTTAAGATGCTCCCCTAAAGGTATTTCTGTTGAATTTCTCCTCCTCTTTCCAGTAGCTGTTACTCTATATAATATGCCACACCTCCCCATGTGGATATCCTTAATCTTTCCACATCATCTTCTTCACCACTCCACTAATGGTCTCCTCTCTATTTTCGTCTACAGCTGTGGCCCTCGTCCTCTCACCTCCAACGTCTCCTCTCTCTCGCTCCTCTAAGTCTTTCCATCCTTTGTCTTGCTCATCTCACTGCCTGCACTTGCCTTCTTACCGTCTGCCTGTGTCTTCCCTCCTTACTATCCCAGGTGTGCTGGAGAAATGGCAGGCACCTGTGTGGGAAAGAGTTGGGTGCCCTCTAATTGGGATGCGCCTGATTGGAATACTGATACAATGGTGGCCAGATGGACTTGCAGTGCTGGCTGCCTTGAGGCCCCCTCCCGCCCCAGTTCTGCTATCCTTACTGCCAGTCTCTCTCTCCTACTGCGAGGAAGCTTCACGTTGTACTCATATGGTGTCCCCGCCCAGTTGTTTGCTAGCAGCGCTCTATCCCCTAATAGGCGGCAGTGCAGCTCACAGGCATCAGGGCATGAAAGTCAATTACAGGAACCAAGGCATTTCTGCTGTGACTGGTCCCTCACTATATCTGGTGATTTGTGCCCATTGCCCGTGGAAGGCGGCGCTGTGGATACACCAGACACCGTCTCCGGGGGAGGTATCATAGAGTGGGTGGTGGCCCCCGGGCTGCGCATCTCCTGAGGCTCACTCAAGCCATATGGGACAGAATCATGCAGGAGCATACTGTGGAAAGAGTGTTGGAAGTCAGACGTACTACTCGGATCACTCAATTTCTGTGATTATTCATTCCATGCAGAGAAAGACTAATGTAAAATAGGGAGAGATGCAATCAGGCCTGCGTCACTGATGATGAGAAGAGTCATGGCTTACAAAGGGTTACTGGGCTTATCTAGACATATTTAGTGTTAAGGAGGCACTGGAACTCCTAAAAGTGGCCTCCTCAATTTCTGTTGTAGCTGGTTTCGTTTTCTGCCAGCAGAGGTCTGCATAGAATCTCTTGCCAACTGAAAATCTTTGCTAACTTGCTTACATCTGCAAAGTGATCTCAAAGCGGCAATGAGAGACTGCATCGTGCTGATAACAATGGCCATCGCAATTCTAAAACAGAGCCTCTCTTTGATCGAACGTCTACAACTCAGAGCGAGGCTGATGCATTTGAGCAGATAGCAGAGTGTCTTTACCTGCACTCAGAATGTGGGCATAAGAGCATGCGTGGAGAGGCCATGCATGTGCACAGAATGTGAGAAGCGGTGAGCACTGCATAACAAACCACCCAGTGTGATTAATCCATGCCTGTGCACCATGTTACTGTGCTCCATACCTCTGTGCTCCCGAGTTTGCACCTTATGTCTGTGCTGCATGTATCCTTGATCCAGCCTGTATACCCATGCCTGTGCTCCATGCCTTTGTGCTTCTGCCTGTGCACCCCATGCCTGTGCTCCATGCCTTTGTGCTTTTGCCTGTACACCCCATGCCTTTGCACCCCATGCAACATTCCTCTGTGCTCCAGACGGTGCACCTTGTGTCTGAGCTGCATGTATCCATGCTCCTGCCTGGATACCCCATGCCTGTGCTCCATGCCTCTGTGCTCCTGCCTTTGCACCTTATACAACATTCCTCTGTGCTGCATACCTCAGCGCACCCTGTGTCTGTGCTGCATGTATCCATGCTCCTGCCTGTATAACCCAAGCTAGTGCTCCATGCCTTTGTGCTCCTGGCTGTGCACCCCCTGGCTGTGCTCCAGGACTCTGTGCTCCTGCCTCTGCACCCTATGCAACATTCCTCTGTGCACCGGACGGTGCAGCTTGTGTCTGTGCTGCATGTATCCATGCTCCTGCCTGTGCACCCCATGACTGTGCTCCAGGCCTCTGTGCTCCTGCCTTTGCATCCTGTTCAACATTCCTCTGTGCTCCTGCCTGTATACCCCATGCTAGTGCTCCATGCCTTTGTGCTCCTGCCTGCGTACCCCATGCCTGTGCTCCATGCCTCTGTGCTCCTGCCTTTGCACCCTATGCGACATTCCTCTGTGCTCCGGTCTGTGCACCTTGTGTCTGTGCTGCATCCATTCATGCTCCAGTCTTTATACGCTATGCCTGTGCTCCATGCCTCTGTGCTCCTACCTTTGCACCCAGTGCAACATTCCTTTGTGCCCCTGCCTGTATACCCCAGGCCAGTGCTCCATGCATCTGAGCTCCTGCTTGTTCACCCCATCGCTGTGCTCCTGCCTTTGCACCCTGTACGACATTCATCTGTGTGCCTTCTTGTATACCCCATGCCTGTGCTCCATGTTTCTGTGCTCCTGCTTTTGCACCCTATGTGACATTCCTCTGTGCTCCTGCACCCCATGCCAGTGCTCCTGCTTGTGCATCCCATGCATGTGCTCCATGTTTCTGTGCTCCTGCCTTTGCACCCTGTACGACATTCCTCTGTGCTCCTGCACCCCATGCCAGTACTCCATGCATTTGTGTTCCTGTCTGTGCTCTATATCTTGGTGCACCCATGCCACTGCTCCAATCCTTTGTACTATTGACTGAGCACTTCATGTCTGTGCTTCATGTTTCTGGGCTCCTGCCTTTGCACCCTGAGCGGCATACCTCTGCTTCTGCACCCCATGCCAGTGCTCCATGCATCTGTGCTCTTGCTTGTGCACCCCATGCCTGTGCTCCATGTATCTGTGTTCCTGCCTTTGCACCTTGTGCGGCATTCCTCTGCTCCTGCACCCCATGCCAGTACTCCATGCATCTGTGCTCCTGTCTGTGCTCCATATCTTGGTGCACCCATGCCACAGCTCCAATCCTTTGTACTCTTGACTGAGCATTTCATGTCTGTGCTTCATGCCTGTGCACCATATCTCAGTGCACCCATGCCACTGCCCCAATCCTTTGTAGTCTTGACTGAGCACTTCATGTCTGTGCTTCCTGTTTCAGTGCTCCTGCCTTTGCACCCTGTGCGACATTCCCCTGCTCCTGCACCCCATGCCAGTGCTCCATGCATCTGTGCTCCTGCTTGGGCACCCCATGTCTGTGCTCCATGTCTCTGTGCTCCTGCCTGTATGCCCCATGCCAGTACTCCATCCCTTTGTGCTCCTGTCTGTGCTCCATATCCCGGTGCACTCATGCCACCGCCCCAATCCTTTGTACTCTTAACTGAGCACTTCATGTCTGTGCTTCATGTTTCTGCACCTCATATCTGTGCCTCATATTGCTGTGCTGCTGCCTGTGCGCCCATTGTATGCATTGCATATCGTGGTACCCGGGGTATGTGCTCCATGCCTCTGTACTCCAGCCTATACACCCTGTGCCTTTACTCCATGTGTCTGTGTTCCTGTCGTGCACCTTGTATCTGTGTCCCTTGTATTCGTGCTCCTGGGCTTCGTTTCTTTGCACCATGTGCCCATGCGTCTATGTGTGCACCATGTCTCTGTGCATTTGCCTTTGCCTCATTCCTCTGTTCCCCCTGCCTGTGCTCCCGGTGTCTGTGTTGCATACTGCTGTGCTCCCGGTGTCTGTGAACTCTGTGCTCCCTTTCTCCGTGGTACTGCCTGTGCACCACATGACTATGGTCCATGTCTCTCTGCTTCTGCCTATGCATCCTGTGTCTGTGCTGTGTGTTCCAGCCTGTGCATCCTGTGTCTGTGCTCTTTGCCTTTGTCTTCCTGTGTGTGCCCCTGTTTCTCTGCTCCATGCCTCTCTGCTCTTGCCTGCGTAACCAGTGCCTGTGCTCCATCTCTCTTTGCTCCTGTCTGTACGCCCAAGCACTCCCATGTCGTGACTCTGTGAGAGGGTGAAGTTTGGAAGTGTTACACTTCTCCTGGTTTGTGATGTTAGAGTGGATGGAGGACTCCACCTGGGCCTATTAAATGTACAAGACAGCTGATACTCTGAGTCTTTCTTCCCTGATGCTAAGGCATTCATCCTAATGTAGTCACCTGTGAGTCTGCCCAGGCTCCTGATCAGTGTTATTGATCCAGATTAAAAGTTGATTCTAGCTCCTGTCTATAGTGTGGGCTTGATTAATAATCCTATTTTCCTTGTAATTTCAATATTCCAAGTATGTTGTCTGGTGTGTGAATGATGTATAGGTTTCTTTTTTCTCAACTGAATGAACGATTTGAATGTATAATTGTGATTGTGTTGCAAATCATGTCCTTGATTGGGAAATATACAGTTTTCCATCAGAGTATAATTAAATGTAAATCACATACCATTAGAGGGCTTCCTGTGAAAGAATATTGTTGCAGTTCTGCAATTGCTCAATAGCAGAATCCATCAGATGAGTAAAGAGGGTATGATTTATTTTCTGATAAGAATGTACTTCTTGATTCCCAGGGTGCCCTTGGGTTCCCATGCGAGAGGCACTGGATAAAAGCTGAAAGTCCTGGAGCATAAACATCCCGGCCGATCCACAGGGGGCACCTTTGCACTGTCTCAAACGGGACACATCAGCTTAAGCATTTCCATCTTCCCTGTGCCACATACACTCTGAGAAGAGCTGTCACCTCTCCAGTCATGGCAGGAGACCGGTCTAGAGTGGGTTACAAGCAATCTATGCCTCTTCTTCCAAAATATAATTCCTATTCTGCAATTCCCTGAGATGGTGCAACAGAGAGCGGCACTTCCTGCTCTTCTCTGGCCTCTTTTAATGATCTCAAGAAGGCTTCTTTGACAATTTGACGAACGTTCCTTGGGAGGAACTCTTGATTATATGACTCCCTTCTAATCGCCGCAGAAGGTCGGTGAATGCATTTTAGCCATGGACTATTATTGTGCTTGTGGACAGTAGAAGGGCCGTAAGAACTGCTTAATAACCTCAGTTCACGTGGCTGCACCGCGAGCACATCAGCAAGCTATGAGATAGCCTTCTCCATGTGGATGATGTGTATTGAAGTGGGAATACCTAAATGCTGTCCTGAAAAGTGACCCCAAATGCCAGCACTGTGCCTGCCGTGACAAGTCCGGAACGAGAGGCGGACACAAGTTTATGCTCTTTCCAAAATCAGGCATTTAATTAAACCAAAAACGAATTGGAAAAACGCCTCTCTAACCCTAGTCTGCAAAGCAATTCCACTTGCCGAACACCTAAAACTAAGGATCTCTCTGGGTCAAATAGTTAGTAACTTAAAAACCGTCCTTGTGTCCAAACATTCTAAGATGACCTTCACACTAGAAACAAAACAACCAGAAGGTGCAAGGAAGGAAATGTCTTCAAACTGATACCAGACAAAAGGGCTCACAATCAAAATATAAGGATGGTTCCAACAAAGGTAACTTCCAAGGAAACCACCCTCTGGATCCAGAGGGTGCTTCTCTTCCCCTGAAAGTTTAGGTAGGATGGCAAAAGGCGTCTCTCTATCCAACAATTCCTTTCAGGTCTTTGTCTGGGCTCACAAAGCTGTTGTTCAAAGAATGAATTCCACAACAGTCTTTCTCCTACGTCTTCTGATAACCTTTGCGGATCGCCTAGTATATGTCCCTGCCAGGTATCATCTCACAATGTTTGTATTTTTATTAAAGCAATATGCCCCGAGTGGCGGGGGCATTACCTACTCAGGTAATGCCCCATGGCCCATAGCCCTTAACAAAGGCCCCGGGGCATTACCTGAGTCGGTAATGCCCCCGCTGCAAGGGGCATATAGCTATTAGCACCCCGGTCCACAAGAACTGCGTGACCGGGGCACTAAAAGCTTTTTTTTTGTCCCGAAACACTGCAGCCTTTCGGGAGAAAAAAAAAGACAAAGAAAATGGCCACCGGGAAAGGGAAAACTGAGTCTGTTTTCCCTTTCCATGGCTGCCTTTGGGAGTGGATGCGCTGGAAACAGAAGTGTTCCCAACGCGTCTGCTCCTGAAAAAAAAGAAGGTAAGTGGGATTGGGAGGGCGGAAGGGAGGGGAAGGAAAAAAAAGAAAAAGAAAGTACCGCCTCGGCGGGGGACGATGGAAGCCTCCAGCTGCGTGGAGGCTCGGAGCAGGGATGGCCCCGTTCCGAGTCTCCACACGCCTGGAGGCTACCATCGTCCCCCACTGGGGACCCAGGGATAGAAGGTAAGTGGGTTAGGGAGGGCAGGGAGGTGGGAGGAGGAAGGAAAGGGGGAAAAAAAGAAAAGCCTTACCTGAGTCCCCGGCAGAGGACGAAGGCAGCCTCTCAGCCGTGGGGAGGCTCGGAGCGGGGAGGGCCCTGATTCGAGCCTCCTCATTGGCTGAGGGGATGCCACGCCCCCCGGCGAGGACAAGGCGGCTGGAATCCCGGCCGAGAATCAAAGAATTCTTGGCCAGGTAATGCCTCAGCGAGGGCCAATCAGAAGGGCTCTTTCATTCTGAATGTGCCCTCGCCGGGTACTAATTGTCTTTATACAACTTAGAGTGCCTGGTGTTTTTGCCTGCAAGGACTTCTTTTGTGGACTTCTCAGAACCACTGGTACACTCCCCTGCCAGGTATCTCCCCACAATGTCAGAAACATCATATAATTTCAAGTGCCTGGTATACTCCATTGCCAGGACTTTTATTTTGTTTCACTGTCCTTGTGACTATATCACAGTAGCACATATCCTGAGGTGCCTGATATATACTTGCCTGGGGTAACACTTGCTTTCGTTTACCCCCACCTTGGTATGGTATGGTATTGTGTATTTATATAGCACCTATACACAGGCAAGTGTTTCAAAGCGCTCAGGGAAGGTGGGAACATGGGAAAATAAACAGTCACTCAGAGCCCTTGAAATTCTGAGACGATAATAGTATGCACAGGCAGAGTAAGTGCCTAAAATACATTTAACAGTTTGGGAGACAGCAAGTAGGCCTGGCAGCGATTCTGCAGTTTTAACAGTGCAATTAAGGGGTGAAGACAAAGGACAATAGACATACGATCTTCCGGCGTGGTGCGTACCGATCGAACAAGTGCTCAGAGGGTGATAGGGGGGGTCAAGTGCACCCGGTCGGTTGGTTGAGACTGGGGTAAGTGCAGAGAGACAAAAAACCCGGTGGAACCACCCAGTAGTGCCCAATGCTCTCAAAATGCTCTGCAAATGAGCTAATAATTTGTGTCATTTCATTGCATCTATCCTTTTCTCATTGCTTTAATATAGTTCATTTGTGCCCCTCTATGTTTCCGTATGTTCTGCAATATAATTACTTCATATAACAATAACATTCTTAAAAAGGAATTCTTTATTCCACACTTTCAGCCAAAATAGCTGTGTCTTTGGCAGATCAAACTGCTAAGTCACAATGTAGTTACAAGCCAATGTATTTCGTAGTTTATCTCCTTTGTCAGGGCTGTGTTTATACAAAAACCACATAAATTGCAATTTGCGATAATACAATAAATATTGTATACATACCATTGTCCGCCAAAAACGTTCATATTGTGCACAAAGAAAATGAAATAGGATAACACTGTAAGCATACATGTCCCAGTTTCAACAACAAAACTATTCAATGTATCTCTATATCTCAAAAACAATATCTGGATTACATAAAAAAAACATACCTTCAGTTCTAAGTTAATCCTCTGTCAGTCAGTCAGTCAAAAACAATGTACAAGTTCACTTTCCGTTAGTTTCATAGTCCTCTAGCTCTCCATGTGTACATTACTGTGCATGAATTACCTTAGGTGCTCCGGCTTGCCGAGCCGGAATCACTTCCAAAAGCTGCAGGGTTACCTGTAACATGTGTCTCAATGAGATCGCTAACTTTGAAAGCTTCTAAATGTGAGTCTACTAAAGATAAGGAACTCACCTCAGACGGCAGAAGGGAACTCCACGCCCGCCGTAGCTAACTATCCCAAAAGCATTTAAATGGTAACCATGGAGACCTAGAAAGGGGTTGCAACACGGCAGCTTTGCGCCCCACCCTCCCATGGCAACGGAAGGGTGGGACTCGGTCTCAACGATATTGTAAACGTTCCCATTGCAACCTAAATTATCCCTACTTGTGAATTTGCATCTGTAATGGAAACTGGTGTCTGCGGCTACAGGCACATTACGAAAACCATGTCTGTGTAAATGGGAGTGTGATGTTTAAATTACGGTGTTCACAAATTCAATAAGCAGTAACTTTTAAATCCTTGCAAGAAGAATAACCTCAAAGTAGCGAATAGACCTATTGATAAAATTATATCTGTATTCTGGGGAGCGAAATGGTACATAAGGGAAATATCACACTAAATGAGCAAAATCCTTCGAATCCTAACAAGGCGCTCTGTGCTTGTGAGAATACCCCACAAAGCAGCGATATCCTGTTAACCATGTGGTACCATACATCTAATTCTGAGTGTAATGAACCAACTAGTTATTAAATATGCCAACTCACTATATATGATATGATATGATCGTTTATTTATATAGCGCCTATACACAATGTGTTTCAAAGCGCTTCAAGGCAAGGGAGGGAATAAGGGAAAATACAACCATATTCTTACAGGCCATGAACAGTAAGGATGTGAAATTAACTATTGTACTCGGCCTGACGACATTTCAGATAGTGCAAGAGCTAAGACATAGATAAGGAAGGGAGGGGGAGAGTGGGGAGGAAATGGAAACAGACAGGTGACTACTGTACTAGGCCTGACGACATTTCTGGTAGAGCCGGAGAAAAACAAAAGGTGAGGGAGAGGGGTGCAGAAAGGGAGGGGAGGAACAAAACAAGCGACTATCATACTAGGCCTGATGACATTTCAGATAGTGCTGGAGGGATGGTGGGGAGGAAAAAAACAGTAATGGGAGGGTGGAGGAAACAGACGTGGTTGCTATCATATTAGGTCCAGGGACAATTCTGATAGAGTAAGTGCATAGAAGAAAGTAAGGGGAGGAGATAGGAAAAGGGAGAAGGGAAAGGAGGAGAGAAAAGAGAGTAAGCAGTCAAAAAGAGTGGAGAAGCAAGAGTGGAGAGCGAATACAATTGCAGAAGTCAGTAGTAACACATAATGTTGCACGTCAGGATACAAGATGAAGATGGGAACAGCATGATTCAGGGTCACCATGAGTACACGATGCAAAGGAAGTCCAGCATATAACTGTTGTACCTGGGGTGTTAAATTAGCAAGTATTAGGATGTAACCTAAATTTAGGGTTGGGAAGAATGTGTATCTCAGTGTATTTTTATTACGTTACCCCATCCATTACCCAAATGAAAAAGTAGTATCTACATAGGTGTTCATAAATACAGACTGTACATCCCACTGTTACAAAGGCATGGTACAGTACTACTTTCGATCGACCAAACACTCCACCCTCATATTGGAGTTTTTACAATACACAACGTTCACCCTCATGCTCAAATATTTACAAAAAACAGACAAAATGTAGTTCTTCATTCAGTCCCTTAGGTGTCAATGTTCCAAGCCGGTCTATCCAAATGGATTCCCTTCGATCTAGTCTTTTCTGTAGACTCTCATGAAGATCCCATCTGGAAAGCACTTTTAGGATTTGGAAGCGTATTTGTGCCAGATTATGTTTCTTCTCTTGCCAGTGTCTGGCCACATCTGAATGCATATTTTGGTTCCTAATGCATGACCTACGTTCGTTACAGCTTAATTTTGCCATCCTCCTAGATTGTCCAATATAATAAATGCCACACAAGCACTTGATTGCATAGATTATACTCTGTGAGTCACATGTCACATAGTAGTGCAGTTTTATTCTTTCTCCATTGTGGGGATGGTTGATAGTGACACCTTTCTGCACATATCCACAGTTACTGCAATGCAAACACAGGTACGTCCCCTTGCGTTCTGAACCTCCCATATTTTTCATTGGTCTCGTCTTAACCAATCTGTCTCTAAAGTTCTTACTCCGCTGGTAGGCAAATGTGGGGAATTCTTTAAACAGATGCTCAACTCGTTGGTCGCATTCAAGTGATTTCCAATTTTTGTTGATTATATTCTTAATTCTACTGCTCTGGGCAGAATATTTAGAAGCATAAACTAGTGGAGGCCCTGATACTTGTTTCTCTCTTGTGCTAAGTAGATCTTCCCTCTTTTTATTTCCAATACGAGTTCTCTGTTTTACAGCTCCGGCTGATAAATGTATTGCCCATTGCTGTCAATTCTCATGCATAATCTTCATGGTCACTGACAATACGTTTTACACGCAACATCTGGCTGTACGTCAGATTTTTTATCAGACTAGGCTAATGAAAGCTGAGTCGGTGGAGAAGGTTGTTCCTATCGGTCTCTTTGCGATAGATATTGCATTTATATTCAGTGTCTGTTGATGTAATGTTGACATCCAAAAAATGTATTGTTTTCTTAGAGTATTCATGGGTGAATTGTATTCTTTGTCCACTGTATTGAGGTACAATAAGAATTCTTTCAACTCATTCTCTGTGCACTCCATATACCAGAAATATTGTCTATACATCTAATCCACTTTCCCATGTGTTCTTTCCATGCAGGGTGTGTAAGGACATGATCCATCTCAAAATTGTACATGAAAGTGTTTGCGTAGGCTGGTGCCATGGTGGCCCCCATAGAGGTACCTGCCACCTGTAGATAGAATTGTTCTTTTATACCTGAAGTACACATTTTCTGCTATAAACTGCAAAAGTGCCAGAATGAATTATTTTTGTGCAGGAATCTCTCCTCTCAGTAGCTACCATTCTACCTCTTCTATGCCCAGATCCTGAGGTATTGAGGTATAAAGGCTTCTAACGTCACTGTGAATAAAACATAACTCAAGCTGTGTTGAACTTCATTCAGATGTTGCAAGAAATTAGTTGTGTCCTTAATATAGGTACTGTTTTTTTGGACTAATGGTTGTAGAAAATAATCTACATACTTCCCCAAAGGTTGTAATAGACTACTGATAGCCGCCACAATAGGTCTCCCAGGCAGGTTACGAGGGTCCTTGTGTACTTTAGGCAAAGTTTAAAAATTAGGTATTCGTGGATGGTCATTGATAAGGAATCGGTGTAATGGTTAATCCAACCAACCCCTTCAGCTTTTATCAGTAGTACTTCCAGGTTCTTCTTGATGAGGACAGTGGGATCCATATCTAATGTTGTCTGTTACATTAATTATCATAGTCTGTAGCATTAAGTATTACCAGTGCACCTTCATTATCTGCAGATCTGATTGTTATGCTTTTAAGTGTAGAGAGAGCCACTCTCTAGGGTTAATTTCTCAAGTGCATTGAGTGTGGGTGAGGGTGTAAGGCCCTGAGGTAAGTGCGAAAGGGGACTTGGCATCTCAAGCACCTGTAATTGCTTGTTGTTTGGTGCACTTTGTCTCGTCGGCATTCAAATATCCTGCTTTCGAATGGATTATGTCCTCCCACATATTACTCATATTTGATATTTCCTTTCCAGCTTCAGCTGCTTCGGAAAAGAAATTCCTTGACAGAGTTCGCTGTTGCACTGGTTTCGTCGACTCAATGTCCCTCGAGGGCCTCCGTCTGACAGTCAACGTCATCACCAGTATATGTAGCATGTGCGCCACCCGTTGGCGTCAGTTCTGTTTTTCCAATGCAGCTTTTGCTTCGAGAGAAATGCGGCGCGCTTCGGTTCTTCATCGAACTTCAGTTAATCAAATTTAAATTCATTGTCTTCATCGTCAGATCCATCGATGCCTAAGACAGTTTTAAAAAAATGGCAAGATTGTGGGACACAAATGTCGATCACCGACCCCCACCACTTATGTCTGTGGTGCCTATGCATGGAACATCGTGCGACAGAGAGAAATTCCTGTCAGGCAATGACCAGCAAGGCTCTATAAGAGAGCGTAAAGGTAAATTAGCGGTGAGTAGGATCCCTTCTAAGTCCCCTACTAATATTTAAAAAATGCAAAAATCTGACCAGTTGAGAGTTTCTCCTCAACGGAAGAGATCCAAGAAAAGATCTCAATCGAGGAGTCGATTACGTCATTCTTCGTCAAGGAAGGAAAAGAAAAGACGTCACTGTTATGCTCACCTGGTATCGACGAGGGCATCACACGTTACTGGATGGAGGTCTAAGCGCCATCCCGGACCCCTCTCTGCTTGCTTATGTGCCAGACATTGGGTAGCGCCTCAGGTTTTTGTGCATTCAACTCCCCATCCTGTGTCTCTATGCAGGCGTTCCGTGGACCTAGTTGCTTCAACGGTCCGTGTGCCCTTATGTCGGGTCCAGAACGGCTGTGACTTCGACTCTGCTTGCTGTCTTCCAGGTGAGTTATAACGTCTTTTCCATCTTTATTCTGTCTCTTTCTTTCCAGCCGTTTTCTCTGTCTTCTCTGCGTCTTGCTCCACTACGCTGTTCCCTAACAACATCTCTTTTTGTTTTCACAGGGATGGTTGCGATCTCGGAGTTGCCGCGTCGATGGCGAAGACCACAGTGAGGTATTGATGCGCGGAGCGCCGCGTTGCTTATTGGTGTTAATTGCTAACCTGTGTTCTCTTCTCTTTGTACAGGTTGCGGTGATGTTCCGGAGTGATGAGCAATCAAAGCGCTGCTTGCCCAGGTAAGTGCTTTGTTAATGCTGATCTTGTTCCTTCTCCCTTGCAGGTTGTGGTGAAACCTGGAGATGGGCGCCAGGACTGACTCCATGTATGTTTCTGATGGAGTTTTAAGGCCCTTGGGGCCAGTGTGAAGGGCTTTAGCCCCACTGCTGCCGGGGGCTGTTATACTTGAGGGGGTCAGGGGAATGGATCGTGACAGCACTCCCCCCTAAGCACCCTCTCAAGGTATTTCCTCTGTCTGATCCTGGTTTGGTCGGATGGTTCCGATGAAATCGTCTTACCAGGCGTGGCGCATGGACGTGCTCGCTAGGCTCCCATGTCCTGTCCTGAGGGCCGTATCCCTTCCAGTCCCCTAAGTAATATAACTTGGACCTGGTGAGTTTAGAATCTAGGATGTCCTTGACTTCAAATTCGGGTTCTCCGTTAACCAGTATCGGATTTGGTGGTGTTTTGACCCGAGTTCCAAGCTGGACAGGTTTTTAGAGTGACACGTGGAATACGGGATGGATCCGCATATTTGGTGGTAATAGCCTTGATGTTATAGGGCCCTAGAATCTGGGATGAAGTGTTCAGGTTCCTCTTATGCGCACGTGCCGAGACGCCAACCAGACTTCATCTCCGACTTGGTAGTCTGGTGCTTTTCTTCGGTGTCGATCAGAGAATCTTTTCTGTCTTTCTTTGGCTTGGATCAAGTGTTCTGCTGCCTTTTTGAAGGCTTGAGTGATGGTTGTATGTAAAGTTTTCACCACAGGCATTTCCAAGGCCATGGGGGTATCTAATTCGGAAGTACGTGGGTGCCTTCCATATATGGTATAGAATGGACTCTGTCCAGTACTGGTGTGTAGCGAGTTGTTGTAGGCATATTCGCCTATCCACAGCACATTTTACCAGCTTTCTTCCACTTGATGTAACATGCACCGTAGGTATTGCGCTAGTGTCTGATTTGTTTGCTCCGTTTGGCCATCAGTTTGGGGATGGTGACTAGTGGACAGACGAATATCGATTTGGGCAATTGCACAACTCTTCCTCCAGAAGTTAGACACAAACTGACTCCCTCGGTCAGAAATCAGGGCGGAGGGGAAAACCATGTAATAGTACAATTTGCTCTAAAAACACCTTTGCCAGACTGAATGCATTTGGTAGACCCTTGAGTGGAATGAAATGGGCCATTTTAGAGAATAGGTCAACAACCACTAGGATAGTGTTGAACCCTTGACGGGGAGGTGTTAGGGAGAATTCTCTGTTATGGCTAATTTCACAAACCTAGTGAGTCCCCCAGCAGCTTTGCTGGATTTTTGGGGTTTATTTTTTTCTCCTGCTAAGAGTGAGACTCTTTTTTTCTCCCACTCTTAGACATGATAAGAGATATCCTTTGACTTTGTAATGTGTTTTATGGGCTATGGGGTCTTTTACTCCATAGGGTTTCATGTGGTTTTTGGGAAGTGTGTTACACAGCACCCTCAGTGCAGTAACACAGGGGTGTCATAGTGACCCCCAAACATAGACTCCATACCCTGGGACTGACTACTGTCTCCCAGGGCATGTAAAGTCACCATTGACTTTACTAGTCTTAAATTGGGAACAGAACCAGTACAAACCATCATGCTGTGGAAGTACTGGTAGGGGTAATTAGATTGCCCCTGGGTCTGTTTTTCGAGGGGGCACTGTGCAGTCCCCCCTCGTCGAGTTACTGGCTGGTGGCAGTGGTTACCACGCAAAATATTCCACCAGAATATTTCCTATGGGATTTTCCCATTCATTTTAAACGCACCACTTTTTGGTGCAATGTTAAAGATACCGCTGGGTTATTTATTTAATATTTATTCCCCGGTTGGGTCTTTTTGCCAGAACTCGGTTTTAAAATGGCCTTTGTGGTCGCCTCTGTAACTCCAACCCAAGTCGAGCCCTTTGTTCCACTTTTTGGCGGGCTTCTACACAGAAGCCTCCAAAAGTGGTGCCACTCTGGCTGGGTCTACAGGATGTGTGGGAGGGGGGTTTAGGCACCCTGGACTGAGTTGCCTCGGCAACTCAAGTCGCACTCTTGTATGATTGGCCCAGTGGTGAGCCGCCCGGCTCACCACTTAGCATGTTTGAGTGAAAGCTAGGACTGATGAATGGGTTTTTTTTGCATAAAAGCAGGGCTGTGGGGACTGGAACTTGAGAAGTCACCACAGGACCAAAGAATTTGAAGAGGGAGAAGCTGAGCCGACCTGCAAAGACGACACCATCGGTGGAGCCCTGCTGAACCATCTCACCACTTTTCGCGACGACAGAGGAGATCTTCATTCCGAAGAGTCTTCTTCCTTTGACTGGTGGGGATAACCAGTTTGCCTGTCTTTTCGCCTTCCAGGATCATCTCGTGGCCGCCTTGCCTGTGCCAAGCACCCCGGCAACCAGGATACCATGATTTACCACTACCGCAAATAAAAAGGTGGTACCTTTTAACCGGAGAACTCTGCGGCTGGTTTCTTCCCTGGCAGTGAAACGACCTTCAGCTTTCCTCCACGTCGAGATCTTCTTTTCCTCTGGACAACGCCGCGACTTGCACCCGCTGCCAGGAACAACTGCCCCCGCTGGAGCATCCTCTCCATCTTAAAGGTACTGTGCCTGCCTAGCCTCCCTTGCAACAGTCTGTACGGGGTGTCTATTAAATCCTCGACTTACTACCTGGGCTGACCCTAGGCTGGCTAACTGAACTTTTCTGAGCTGAACTAATTCCTTTGTGAACTCCCTGCAAGACTTTTTCAAACCTCTTAAACTGCGTGATCTTGGGCGCATTGGTTCTCTGCTCTCTCTAAGAGGGAGTCTGGCCTCTGAACGTTTTGCTCACAAGTAGACTTTGACTTTCCTGCCTTGCTGGGTGCTTCTAAAGTATTAGTGTTGTGTGCTTTTCTAATTTCTGCCTTTTCCCTCCCTTTTTTGATAACTTATTGGAGTGCCATCTTCAGTTAAGCGTTCACCTCTGTCTGAAAATAAGTGGTGTTAACTAAGACTTGTCTAATAAGGAATAATGGATGTATATATATATTAATAGTGACTGTGTTTTGAACTTGCTTACAATAATAGTGCTGGAGTGTTTCTATAAGTGTGTCTTTAAATAAATAATTATATACTTTGATACCAAAGCTCTGGTCAGTGTTTGCTTGTGCTACTGTATTTTAGTACCTATCTTTTATACTCTATATACTGTCTAACTCTTCTTGAGAGAAGTCTGGCTGCTCAGCCATAGCTACCAGGTACATCTGGGTGGTACAGATTGCTACCAATTGGGTTTACTGCCAACACCTGTAGTCTTAAGCCTTTTGCAGTGGTCCCTAAGGGAACTGCACAGGTTTCTGCCTAACAGGAGGCAGGTCTGTGATGAAATCGAGGGAGAGTGTGTGCCAAGGTGCAAGTGGAATTTCCAGGGGTTGAAGAAGGCACGCAGGTCTTCGTTTCTGGGATTTATTCTGTGAATGGGATTTAAACGGGAAGATAAAACCGTTTCCCAGGTATTGGTCCAGATATGATTTCAAGTGGAGATTTTCAGGTTCGTTGAGTGCATAAATTTGACTACACAGGATTTGTGCACCAGGTACGAGGTTGATCTGACAGTCATATGGCCTGTGAGGGGATAAGGTATTAGCCTGTTCTTTTTGGAAAACCTCTTGGAAATCATGGTATTCGCTTGGTAGTGTACTTGTTACACTAGTACAAACACCTCTTTATCTTGGACAGATGTCTGTGGGTCAGACAATGGCATTTCCACTTGGTAGCACGCATGAGCACACTCATTGGAGAAGGCTAATTTCTTGGCTCGCCAGTTGATGTTAGGATTGTGAGCCACCAACCACGGCATCCCTAGAATCACCCGGAACTGAGTGGCCTTGATAACGTCGAAGGCAATGACTTCCCGATGTCCGTCTTGGCACAGAAGGGTCAATTCTGCTCTGAGTTGAGTTACAGGACCAGAAGCTATCTCCGTGCATCGACAGTGGTGACCTTCTCAGTTGTCGTTTTCTGACAGAGGGGAAGCCCCATCCTTGTTACCAGGCCTTGGTCTATGTAGTTACCAATGGCTCCGCTGTCTATCTATATCTCCACAGCATGCATCCGAGACGGCTGTTGGTGAATGATCAAAATCACAGGCAGGGCAAGGTGTGAGGTCTGTGGCTCTTTTCCTTCACTCAATAAACAGACCTCTACGCTTGCCGGGCCTGGAAGTTTTCCAACTCTTGTTCTCCTCCTTCTTTCTCTGTAGCTCTAACTGTTCTAGGGGGTTTTATGGGACATTCTCTCAGGAAGTGACCTGATTTCCTGCAGTACAGGCATAATTGTTGTTGTCTCCTTTTGTCTCTTTCGGCCTTGGATAATGCGCTCCGTCCCTCCCCATTTGCATGGGTTCCGAAGTGTTTTCTGATGAACGCGGAATGTTCTCCGTTGAGCATATATACACAGTCCGATTCTCCGTTCTGGCTCGATATGTCCTTCGATCTTGCAGCCTGTGGTCTAGCTGCACTACTAGGTTGATGAACTCTGCACAGTCTTTTGGCGGGTTTACCACCTAAACTAGGACGTCTTTCAATTCCCCCCGTAATCCTCAATGGAATAACGTTGTTCGTTTCTCCTCAGGTCACCGACAAGTCTGTTAAAAGTGGCGATATATGTTAACAAATCTTGGCTGCCTTGGCAGAGGGACAGAGGTTTGTTATCCAGAGTTTGGCCCTGGATATGTTGGGCGAACAGCTTCTCCATCTCCTGTTGAAACCCCCTGAAATCCCGCAGGAGCGGGTCATCCTGGCTTACTAACAGTATGGACCAATCCGCGGCACTGCCACTCAGATATGACAGAATGAAGGCAACCCGCGACTGATCGTTAGGAAAGGCTCCGGGTCTACAAAGAAAATGGAGGCGGCACTGGTTCATGAATACTACATATTTTCTTGGGTCCCCCGTAAAAAGGTTCCAGTGGGGCCAAAGGAACTGCCCCAGGGAGGACCACCTGCACTGGATTGATGGATGTGGCTGAAGCCGACAGAATACTTCCTGGCAACGGAGCCTGCCCAGCCTGTGTTTGGAGCAATTGTCTGGCTAATTCATCGGTGCGGTTCTTGGTGACAATCAACTCCCTCCTAAGGGCGTTGGTTTCTTGCCGGGCGGAGTGCACCTCGGCCCGTAATTCTCCCAGTAACTAGGCTAGTTGTTCAGTCTCTGATGTTTCCATGACACCCAAGTGGATTTTTTAATTGAGACTTTGCGTTCTGTTACTCTCACCTGTTATCCACGGGGGTGCCACAGGATACTGGATGGAGGTCTAAGCGCTATCCCGGACCCCTCTCTGCTTGGTTATGTGCCAGATGTTGGGTAGCGCCTTAGGTTTTTGTGCGTTGAACTCTGCATCCTGCGTCTCTGTGCAGGGACGCGTGGTTGGTGCAGGCTTTCCGTGGACCTAGTTGCTTCACTGGTCCGTGTGCCCTTATGTCGGGTCCAGACTGGCTGTGACTCCGACTCTGCTTGCTGTCTTCCAGGTGAGTTATAATGTCTTTTCCGTCTTTATTCTGTCTGTTTCTTTCCCTACGTTTTCTCTGTTTTCGCAGTGTTGGGGAGAAGCTGGACCCCCACCAGGGCTGTGGGGGGCCAGCAGCCATACCCTCGCCAGCTATGGGAGACCCCAACACCTCCCATATGGCCCACAGAAATGCAACAGAGACCCCAGCAGGCAGCCACATGTTCCAAACTGCGTTTATTTCTGGGCAGCAAAAAAAGAAAAAAACACGCAGAGCATCGTGCACATCGAGAGTTCAGGCGCCGTCTCCCCTGGGGCTGGCTTGCAAGCCAGCTTTGTAATCACACTGCAGGCTGACCTCACAGAATTGGATCAGCTCCCAGAAACCTATCTCCTCCTGCTATTGGCTGCTAAGTGATAGGTTACCTATGTAGCCCTTATAGAGAGCCTGACAATTGGATGTTAGCCTTTTGCGTCAGTGGGTTGGTTTAGCTGTGCCAGCCCCCCATTACCTAATTCTAACTTGTTGCATTATGACTTTGTTCCCATAACTTTTTAGCTGAAGCAAGCAGTTCGCACCTGAGCTCTGAGCGCTGATTGGCTGGGCTGAGCCATTCTTGTTACAATTATGTTTCAAATGTTGTGCGAGTCCTTTAGAAAATGTCTTTCTTTCCCAGAAAGAAAAAAAAAAACACACTGGGTTGCCATGGTTTAGTCGCATTTGTGGAGAATTAAAAATGTTTGTCTGCAGAAATCAATCTTATCTTGAATGCGCGACCTTGGCTGCTCGTGGGTTTTGCAAGGAGCATTGCTGAAGGCTTCTGCAGCCAGTGTTCAGTGAGAGAAATGAACTTGGCTGTAATTTTCCTGAAACATGGCTTTACACTGTGCAATTAGACCATGTTAATTCATATAGGCATTTGCAAGCCTTTAAACAGGGATTTTTGTGTTTGTAGATTCTGATATTGCAGCATTGATTCTAATGTAGCATGGAAGTTGCACTGTTGGTGAAGTGGGTGTGTTTCAGCATATTTGTCACCCATGGGTGCGCTGGGGCCTGGTTGAAATGATAAGTGCGCTCCTTGTTCTTCCTGCTGTTCTTCTGTATATGCGCCTGGGGTGAGGGGGCATGGGTTTGATCTCGATTTTCCCTCTTCAGTCCCCCCTCTGGTCGACTTTGTCGACCACACCACCAAGCAACATTCACCTCCTTCCGGTCTGCATATCTTTGTCAATCCCTTGAAGTGTCCATAATTTTTTGCATTGTTGTTGATGAACAGTACATATAGGAGTGTTCTCCTTCTGTGTTCCACCACACTCACTTCCCTTCGTACTTCCTCTGATCACAGGGAGTGGCCACCTTTATTACTGCTGGAACCATGTTGCACACCGCTATCTTCTCCCTTAGTCCGGCTCTTCCTTTCACCATGTCTCTTATTTGCATTCCGATGTCTTCTTCTGTTGTTCTCTTACATCTTGCAATGTATCTCTATCTTGCACAATGATGCTGTGCTCGGTACTAGTCCTTCCGTTATCACCTTCAATCAACCAGGCAGTCATGATGTCATCCATTACCATGCAAGCACTAGCTAGTTCTTTGCTTTCTCTTTTCAGATGCATTTTTTGCTGATCATTCTTTAGTATGCTGGTACTTCACCCAATCATTCTTCTGTCTCGCTCGAGAAGTAATTCCCCACTCTTTTTACTCCTCTGTCTGTTTCTCTTCTTCCGTTGTTTTCCATCTTGGTGAATGTGTCACTCTTCACATCTTCCTTGGTCATCACCAACAAGGGCATGCTGATGCGCACGCATGAACACTCTCCTCCCCAATTCAGTGGTAGTTTCTCTTGATCTTTAGATGCATGTGCTCAATAGTAGTCCATAAGCAGTGATGTTCCTGCTCTCATCTCGCAACTTCTCTCAACTTTCTTGCATCCAGAATGATTGTCCACTTCTTGTCACTGTTGTGCTGGTAACATAACGCTGGTACCTTAACAGTATACGTCCTTCTTCATTCTACACCCAAGTGACCATCTTCGCTCTTTTGTCTCACTCCGTTAGGCACTATTTTTCTCTCTTTTATTTTATTTTTTCTTCTCTCTTTTTGTTTTTCTTTCTTCTTTTATTTATTTATTCTTTTGGGTTTTTTTTCTCTTCCAGCTTGCTCACTGGTGCATTTGCTTGTTGTTTCTTCTCTCTCTGGTCACTTTCCACATACAGTTGTTCTCCAATTAGCTGCTTTATGTAATCATCTTCCACAGGGGATTACCCCCCTTTTTCTTTTTTAAATGTATTATTTATTTTTTTTAATTTTTTTTTTTAATCAATCTCAATGTTGCTGTCTTCCCTTGCAATCTTCTTCACACCTTGGGATACACGGGCGTCGTGCTCTGCTGTAGTAATTTCTGTTGTAATCAATTCTCTTCCGGCATATGTTAAAGAACAGTCAGGACAGCTCTCTCCAGTGGTGTCCCTACCAATTTTGTACATGTGTGCATGTTGTTGGTCACTTCTGCTATGTGTGTTATGTGTATGTTTTACTCCCTTTGTGTCTGCCCTTAACTCTCCTTACTTTAGCAGCAGCTTTTCCTCACCCACTGACGCCGTAACTCTTCCTGCTTAGGTTAGGGAATGTTAGCAGGGGATACAGCGGTAATGCTCACTATTACAAATAATTTTCAAATTACCACCCCCATTATTTTGTTCATCATTATTAGTCCCATCGTGAGGGTAAAAGTCCTTATTTGCTTGCCCATAACCACTTACGCTGCTGGGTCCTTGCAGCTGATGAGATGATAAAGTTGCCCGCCTGAAAATCGCAAGAAAGGCGTTAATACGTTAGTACTTGTTAGTAACCTCAAGCTCCGCGAACTAAACAATCACTAAGGGCAAAAATCAAACCTCCCCCTGGACATTTGGTGTTTTCAAAATTTCTCAATATGGGTAGGGAAAATCTTGGGCTGTTTATTCAATGGAAGCAAGGAAATATACTTCAGGGAAACATGCTCTAAGGCAGTGGTATTCAAACTGTGGGTCGCGACCCCCTAGGGGTCCGCGGGTGCATCCCAGGGGGGCCCTGAGAGCTCAGCATGAAAAAAGATTTTTTTTTTTTTAGATTGGAAGAAATGGGCAGGGGTGGCCCACATGGGCGGGCTGAAGCATGAAACTGTCTCAGGCAACAATAAAAAAGTGGCCCACAGTTGTAAATGGATATTCATTCCTTTAGTCACAGACTGGGCCTCATTACTACTATGGCGGACCAGTAACAACGGTGCTGGTAAGCTACCGGCACCGTTGCTACCGTTCCGCCATAGTAAGAGTTGTGCTCGTGGGTGCTTGACAGCCCCCGCCAGGTCTGACCTCAGCTCGTCGGATGCACCAGCACCGTTATTAACGGTGCCGGTGCATCCGAGCTCCCCATTCCCATTTGAGCCATATGGGGCTCAAATGGGAATGGGGATCTACCGGCACCTTCGAAAGGGCAATTATCATGTCCGCCTAACTCGGCATGACCTAGTAATTGCCCATTCGCGGGTGCCAGACCCGGATGCAACTCCAGTGGCAGCCGTGCCGGTTTTACCGGCACAGCTACCGCCAGAGTAGTTATGAAGCCCACTGTTTCAATAGTACCCAAAGGGGTGCTTTGTGTTAAAATGTAAGTAAATTGTGATATATTCAGCAACAATGGTCAACATTACTAACTGCATAGTTAAGTAACTCATCAAAATGGTCCACATTGGCCAAAATGGTGGCCCATTTTGATTGGCCCAAACTAGCATTTTACATTTTTGGTACAGGCATTGCCCTATAGGCCTGTCCGAGCCTGGCGGCTCATCCATAATGGCAAGAGGTGCCCACCCAGTGGCCCCTCACCCATTATGGAGGAGCTAAGGAGCCAGCCCAGTGAAACAGTGAGCACTCCCTCAGCTGCTTTATCCAGCTAATGAACTGCTCCTGGGCTGGCTGAACTGTCAAAGGGAAACACTGTTTCCCTTTGACAGTTCAGTTTAGTTCCCCAGCCGCACATGCTCACTGAGCCATGCAAGTGCTGGGGCGTTTTGCTTCGCCAGCATTGCATAGCTCATTGGAAATGCTGGCTGGGGCACTGCATGTCTGTATGTCCGAGGGGGAGCTCCTGCGCCTCCTCGCACATACGGACAGAGCAGCTGGAGCAGGCCGTTTCAGCACCCACACACAGGCCAATGCAGAAGGTACGTTTATGTTCATTGTTTTTATTTAAACATGTGTATGGATGCGTTATGAGTGAGTGTATGGTGATGGATGCTCATGTGAATGATAGAGTGATTGCTGTATGAATGTGCAGCGCCTTGCATATACACATAATCATGTTCATTGTGTTAGGACCAGTGGGGCCCAGGGGACAGGGATGGTATCTTTTTACCGGACATCTATCATTCAAAACCCTCTGCCTTGTCCACAAGGCTTTCTGGGGCCTGGGTCCAAAATACCTTCAGCTATTCCTCCGCAAATACCTCCCCTCTCGAGCTCTTCACTCCTCTACCTCCAACTCCCTCAGGGTCAGTCGTTTATCAAAGAAACGAGCTGGGGGTAGATCTCCGTCTTCGGCTGGGGCCTCCCTCTGGAACAGCGCCCTGCCACTCTAAAACTTGAGGAGAACCATCTTTCTTCCTGCACTTATCAGACCTACCCTGTCTGCTGCCTTAAACGTAGCACTTGCAAATTGCTGGCTGCACTACCACTGTTTGTTGCCTTTATTATTTATTTATTGTTATTTATCTGTTTCTCCTCTGCTTCGCACTTTCCACTTCTCCCCCCTTCCATGCACTTTTCCCCTCACACTTGCGCGTTCTCAATGTCACTGGGCCTAGTAAGATCGCTATTTTATTCTCCTCTGTTCCCCTCCCTTGCCTTGTCACGCTCTGAAACACTTGTGTACGAGCGCGATAGAAATAAAATATCAATGCCTGCCCCCTGGACTCCCAGCAACAATTGCAAACTGTTTGGCTATTTACCCATTTTTTGTTAAAAGTATGCTCTACAATGCAACATTTTAACCTATTATTTAAAAAAAAATTCACAGGGGGAAACCCCCCCGAACCTCCCCTTAATGCCCCTCCACTTAAAAAAGATTCACCAGCCACCACTGGCCCTCAGACTGTGTTGGGAACGGGATGGGGGAACCGAGGGACTATGGTGGGAGCACAATGGGCGGGAACCATGGGATAGTGATGGGAGCAGAGTGGGGAGAGCCCTGGGTGTGTGATGGGGTGGGGAGAGACCAGCGACTGGGTAGGAGTGGGATGAGGGAGCCCAGCGACTTTGATGGGAGCAGGTGACGGCGCGCAATATATACTGTCCATTTGGCATTTCTGGGGGGTCCTGACCTGCCCAAATTTTGCTCAGGGGGGCCCTGGCCAAAAATGTTTGAAGACCACTGCTCTAAGGGGTCTGAGGTTCCTGATAGAGTGGGCAATTGAGTGGGGAATGCTTCACGATCCTTTAATTAGTAGTCCTCAGTGTTACTAATGGAAGATAACATTAAGGAAATTTCCTAACCATTTCTAACAGCATACATACGCAACAACCTGCATGTGCGGGGAAAAGAGAAGGAACAAAACAGTGTTACAGCTGTAGGTGCACAAAATGTAATATGAAACTCAATTAAACTTTGGACATGGGTGTGTCGGTCCCTATTCTAGTTGCTAGTGTGTGTTGGACCATAGGATGGCCATGTTTCCCTAACTCGGGAGTGTTCGTGCTATTTTGCAGTTCATGAAAATCTCTTGCGTTGGCCCTGTTGATCGTTCCTCCCTCGTTGCCAGGGTGGCCACCGCTTTGTAGGGCTTGACGCCTCACACATCTAACAAAGTCTGTCAGGAGGGCAAAATGTCCCACTGTAGTCCGTAGCCATTGGGTGTTGGTTGTCCGTTGTCTTCAGGCCTGCCCTGGGTCCTTTATATCTGGCGAGAAATTAAATGGAAGCGCTTGAGACCTGAGCATTTACAAATTCTTCATTTTCTTGACCTAACCTCTCTGCACTACTCTCACACTATTCAGTGTCCTAGTGGGAGGAGCCAATGGTACACCTATGCACCATCCTGTCACCACCTGGTGGCGTTCAATGGCGGTCTGACTGTAAATTGTTACACAATTCGAAATGTACCCAGAAAATGTGTAGGCACTTAATTTATGTGAAGATACTCATTACACACTTGGATCATATATATGCAATTTAGGTGCTAGTGTACAAATGGGCCTTTGGATCTTTATATTTACTGTGCTTTTGTTGTAAACTATTTATAGTGCGTGCCTTTGTTCCGTGGGGCATCAGGCACTGACAAGCTAAATAGGGAAACATCAGGGTGGTAAATTTGTCATATAGGGTGGCTGTGTTTCTAAATTAAGTGGACCATGTTACTTAGTTATGATAATCACAGGGTTTTTAAATCTTTTTTCTATGGCTCCTCTCTCAACTTCTCAGGGCGTGTCTCACAGTGAACTGCAGGCACTTTAAGCTGGTACTAATGAAATTCGCTACCAATTATTCGCTACCTGTCCCTCCCCTCTCTTTTTATTTATTTATTTATTTATTTACTTCCTCTTTTCTTTCAAACCCAACCGTCACAATTTACTCCCATTCTCTCTATCCCACCCCATGTCCACTTTTTAAACCCTACCTACTCTAATTACTCATTTGGTCTAGTATTTTATTACTCTACTACTGTAATTACTGTTACATTTAAACAATATATTTATCCCCCCATTATCTGCTCTCAAATTTTAATACAACCATCATTCTCCAGTTCGTGCAGCAATGACCTCTTTCCCTATGTGTGTTGGCTAATGCATTTGTAACAGTGCTGTGTTCAAAATCGCTAGTGGCATTACTACTTGCACTGTGTTATTTAGTCGCCAAATTGAGTCTGTTGGGAACATTGATCATCCACCCTTTACCTCTATTTCTCTCCTCCCGTGGTGAACTGTCAATGAAATGTACGCCCCCCCTCAAGTGCACCTTCCTCCACCTTGTGTGTCTCATTTAATTGTTCTGTGTTATTCGTGTATTCATGAGCCCAGTCTCCTCACTGAAAGATGTGTGCTCAAAATGTAGCTAAATGTACTCTCTTGTGATGCGCTATCATTATGCACCCCCCTCTGTACCGTGCACCCCCATTATGCTTAAACAATCTTCCTTACTTTCAACATGTGTATGCCTGGTGTTTAACAAGTTATGGGTTTCTCTGTTAATAAGGTGGTCATATCCACATCGCTCATGATGTCACAAATGTCTCTTCCCTAATGCATGGCCTGGTCGCCCCACTGTCACCCAGAAAAGAAAATGTTTTTATACCTATCACCACCCCTATGCAATTGTCCTCTGCATTATTGAGTGTACGTGAGTGTGTGTGTTGGTGTGCGTCTCGCCCGCTCTGTTGGGGAGGTGGAGCATGAGTGTGTGTGGCAGAGTGAGTCAAATCAAGTTTGTCTTGGGCTGTCCTATTAAGGGTATAATGTCAATCTATGTCCTTTGAAAGGTTTGTTCCCCATCAGGAAGACCCCTCCCAGTCATGTAACCGGTACCATTGCTATTGTGTCAGTGTTCTGTATGGGTGCTGGCTGCTGTGCAGTGCCCCTGTGTTGTGATTCTTGTCAGTCCTGGGGTAGTGGTGCTGTCATTTGTTGTGTCTGTACATGTGGTGGTGACAGCGCCTGCGTTGGTGCTTGTGGCGTCTGCTGAAATGATCCCGTCCTGCCCCATGTATCCTCCCCACATGGGCGGTGCATATTGTGGTGGTTGTTGACACTGCTATTGTGATTCTTGTGCGTGTGTGTTGAGGCTGTTTTTAACTGCCCCTCCCATTGCATACTTTAATAATTTATTTTGTGCCTACTTGTCCTCATCTGCCTTTCTCTGCCTCCGCTGTTCTCTTGCCACAATCTACAATGCACACAGTCAATGTCTAGCGCGCTATCCTTCCTTCCTCCCTTCCATAACCCCATGCATGCTGCACCACCCCTTACTGATCCTCTATCATGTTTGGCTGTGCTGTCTCGTTCAGTCCTTCTCTCCTCCTCCAATCCCTTTCTTCCCTTTCCAGTTCCCCCTCTCTGTTGCTATTGTTACTCCTTGCACCTCCCCCGTTATCTTCCCTTTAAATTGAATTCCTCTGTACCGGTGCCTTCAAATCTGCTTCCATGCACTGCAGCCCTCCCTTGCTCACTCCTGTGCTGCTAGTGGGTTGTTCTGCACCTTCCTGTTTGTTCGCTTTAGTGTATTGTGATTGTGTGTGTGTGTGTGTTTAAATGTCCTTCTGCTGTTTTCAGTTCTCTCATGCAATGCATTCCTTGCTTACCATCTGTGTCATCAAATATTACACTCCCGGAGGTTCAGAAGGGTGAGTCCCCTCTTCCCTCTGCTCGTGCTGGTTCAGCATCAGCTGACCCCTCGCATCTTCCCTTTCCTTCGTGCACACAGTTCAACTGTAGCCATGTGCTTTTAAAGCTATTCCCGTGTAAGTGCTGTGTATGTGTGTCCTTAGTGATTGCTGCACGCTTCTGGAGAAGCCGCCTATGAGCAGCCATGGTCTTTTTTAATTTACCTTCAGTACTTTTGAATCTTTGCACACTATGTTTTACTGACTTATTTCGGCATGGAAGCTGTGTGCTACACAACAGGTGAAGGGGAGTCATTTCTGTATTGTGTGATACATTTTACCTCTATTCAATTTGAAAATTTCGATAGTCCGCTGTTCAGGGAGCAAAAGTTAGAAGATAATTGAACATTTTTCAACTTCTGTGAGCCTTCTTGGCTCCGCACCTTAGCCAGTGCACTCCACGTGCAGCCGATCTTCACCAAACCATTGCCTTCTCCGGCACACCCCCACAATCTTGCGCATGTGTCTTCCACACACCGCCTCTGGGTCACCTATTCTCCAAATCCAAAACCACACCACTATCTCCTCACCATCAAAACTCTGTGTCCTATGCATCAATCTGAAGGTGACGTCACCAAACTAAAAACACAGTGCAAATGAACAGACAAATGTGCATACACAGAACAATAACCCATTTCTCCCAACCCCACAAAAACCCCAAAATAAAACGCCACAATCCCCACAGCTGTCTTCCTGTCTCAACTGGAACAAGGTAAATCACAATAAAAACTCTTATAATTGGACTGCGCACGCTGCGTCGCCTCACGTGTGACACCCCCCCTCACCAGGGGAGCTTAACCAGCCAACTATCTTCCGCACTCGGGAACAATCTAGCTACCTCCTGCGGGGAAACATCATCCACTCACTGAACTAAAACGCTCAATTAGCAGGGAACCTCATCTACTCATTGATCTACAATGTCAATTCATAGGAAATCCACACCCCTGTACATGGAATCGCCATCCAGACCAACCAGCGCGACACTCCTGTCCTATATGTGGGGAGTCACTACCCCACCCAATATCCTCATAAACACAAGAAGGGGCAACTGCCACCGCTCCAGTCCCAACAATTCACGTGCCGATCACCATCAATGCGCCGAATTTTGCGACAATGTACAATCACCCACCACCCAATTTACAATGCCTCCCCCAGTTTCTACCCAAACAAAAAAACTTAACATTTCTGCAACATACTGACCAACAATGCATCATAATACTTTAAACATTTCCCCCCCTCAAAGCCCATGTTGCTGGTTGACTTACATTTCCTATGCTGCACTGGCACTTGCTCTGCTGCTGGACACCCCCTCAAGGCGCTTCACTGGACCCCTTCTCCTGCAGGGCTCTCACCTGCCCTCAAGCGGGGTATTTCCAAGTGGCCCCCGATGCCTTTAGCCGGTTACGCGTTTTCCGGTGGTCTTCAGGTGCAGGCGAGGGTACCACAGCTTCCTTGAGTCGGCGGCAGGGAGTGCAGTTCAACGCAGGGCTTGTACAGGCAGTGCTCATTCACCCATGTTACAATGAGCAATGAGCCTCACAGAGGGCACCAACTTGTTGGGGAGAAGCTGGACCCCCACCAGGGCTGTGGGGGGCCAGCAGCCATACCCTCACCAGCTATGGGAGACCCCAACACCTCCCATATGGCCCACAGAAATGCAACAGAGACCCCAGCAGGCAGCCACATGTTCCAAACTGCGTTTATTTCTGGGCAGCAAAAAAGAAAAAAACACGCAGAGCATCGTGCACATCGAGAGTTCAGGCGCCGTCTCCCCCGGGGCTGGCTTGCAAGCCAGCTTTGTAATCACACTGCAGGCTGACCTCACAGAATTGGATCAGCTCCCAGAAACCTATCTCCTCCTGCTATTGGCTGCTAAGTGATAGGTTACCTATGTAGCCCTTATAGAGAGCCTGACAATTGGATGTTAGCCTTTTGCGTCAGTGGGTTGGTTTAGCTGTGCCAGCCCCCCATTACCTAATTCTAACTTGTTGCATTATGACTTTGTTCCCATAACATTTTAGCTGAAGCAAGCAGTTTGCACTTGAGCTCTGAGCGCTGATTGGCTGGGCTGCGCCATTCTTGTTACAATTATGTTTCAAATGTTGTGCGAGTCTTTGCGAAAATGTCTTTCTTTCCCAGAAAGAAAAGAAAAAAAACACACTGGGTTGCCGTGGTTTATTCGCATTTGTGGAGAATTAAAAATGTTTGTCTGCAGAAAGCAATCTTATCTTGAATGTGCGACCTTGGCTGCTCGTGGGTTTTGCGAGGAGCATTGCTGAAGGCTTCTGCAGCCAGTGTTCAGTGAGAGAAATGAACTTGGCTGTAAATTTCCTGAAACATGGCTTTACACTGTGCAATTAGACCATGTTAATTCATATAGGCATTTGCAAGCCTTTAAACAGGGATTTTTGAGTTTGTAGATTCTGATATTGCAGCATTGATTCTAATGTAGCATGGAAGTTGCACTGTTGGTGAAGTGGGTGTGTTTCAGCATATTTTTCACCCATGGGTGCGCTGGGGCCTGGTTCAAATGATATGTGCGCTCCTTGTTCTTCCTGCTGTTCTTCTGTGTATGCGCCTGGGGTGAAGGGGCATGGGTTTGATCTCGATTTTCCCGCTTCAGCAGCGTCTTGTCTTGCTCCACTACGCTGTTCCCTAACAATGTCTCTTTTTGTTTTCACAGGGATGGGTGCGATCTCGGAGTTACCGCACCGATGGCGAAGACCACAGTGAGTTATTGATGCGCGGAGCGCTGCGCTGTTTATTGGTGTTAATTGCTAACCTGTGTTCTCTTCTCTTTGTACAGGTTGCAGTGATGTTCCGGAGTGATGAGCGATTGAAGCGCTGCTTGCCCAGGTAAGTGCTTTGTTAATGCTGATCTTGTTCCTTCTCCCTTGCAGGTGGTAGTGAAACCTGGAGATGGGCGAGGTAAGAGAAGTGCAGGGGGCTGCCAGGACTCGCTGCTTGCCTGGGTAAGAATTGTTATTAATGCTGTCCTTGTTTCTTTACCTTTGCAGGTTGCGGCGAACTCTGGAGATGGGTGAGGTAAGCGAAGCGCAGGATGGATTCAAGACCGGTTACTTCACAGGTAAGTGTTCTTCCTCGCTAATGGTGTTCTTGTTCTTCCAGGTAATTAATGGAATCCGGATCTAGGGCTTCAGGATCGGGCCGCCGGAGAAGCAGGTGAGCAGGAGCTGGAAACGGTGAGCGTTACGCTGCAGGAATGCAGAATAACGCGAAGCGTGTTCTGCTGTTTGGGTGTGGTTTAAATAGCCCAGGTAAAGTAGTTCCAGGCCAAGTAGTTCCAGGCCCAGCCACACCCAAAACACTAGATCGCATGGCTTGGTTCTAAAGAACTGAGCTGTGTAATAGGCCCCCATGTTGGATTAAGGTCCAAAACTGCTATTGCTTTATTCCTGATGAGCTTGGTGCCAAAGGCGCCAGGACTGACTCCATGTATGTTTCTGATGGAGTTTTAAGGCCCTCGAGGCCAGTGTAAAGGGCTTTAGCCCCACTGCTGCCAGGGGGCTGTTATACCTGATGGGGAGCTCCTTCGAACTCAAGTGATTCCTCCCCTGAGAGGTTTACATGACCGACCAAATACGACTCCCCAGCCAAGTGGGATGCATTTCGGAGGGATATGATTAAAATATTCGAGAAGGCGGCCCGACCCCCTTGTAAAACAAGAAAGTCCATGCCCCTGTCGCTCTGTGAAGCCTCAAGTCAGGGACACAAGCCAGATTCTGATCGAGAGCCAACAAGGCTTCGAACTGACGGAGATTCCGGAATGCAGGCAGCAAAGGCAGCAGCATAATCCTATTGCTCCTGACCCTCTCCCTTTTATGATTAAAGGTGAATTATGAACTCTAAAAAGAAAATTGATTCAGCTGAAAACCCAATACCTGAGAAATCAAATCTGCTTCAGGGATGGAGGAGACACCTAGCACTCAGGATATTTATTCCTTGTTACTGAAGATGGCCCAGGATCTTTGAAAAGTTGTACAGGATGTGAGTGATGTCAAGTCCACTATGGAGGATGTTTCTCTGAAGGTGTCACAGTTGGATTGCCAGGTATCTGCCTTGGAAAGTGGATCTGCTACCATTACTTCTGAGATGGCTGGTAGTTTCAGGGTCTATAACAGCCTGAAGGATGAAGTGCGAATCTTGAATTGGATTTAAAAGTCAGAGCCAGGAACCTGAGGCTGGTTGGTGTTGAGGAGGATGTCTCAGAGGACTTGATGAAGATAGTCTTGGACATTTTCAAAAATTCCTTTCATTATGAACCGGTTGTATTGGGTGATCTGGATAATGCCTATAGGGTTGGCAGAAAGGATGGATCAAAATCCAGACAGATCCTCATTTCATTCACATACACAAGGATCAAAGAAGAGCTACTTGGGTTGGCAAGGAGGATGGGTAAAGCCTATCATAAAGGAAAACAGATTTTCCCCTACCCTGATTATCCCAAGGAGACTTTGGCCATACGGAAATCGTTTAAGGAGGCAAAAGAGAAGGCCAGGCCTGCTGGGGTGAAGGAAAGGTTTTCTTAACAGGAATATTGTGTTAACACTTGCCCTGCCTGCTGGAGATAAATCTACTCCAGACCACAAGGGGGCAGTAGGATGGTTGGGCCATTGCAGACCAGGGACATATAGTGTGTCCTAAAGCGTGCATTTATTTTTGGTATTTTTATTTTGTTTTGTTTGGCTTTAGAGTTGAAAACAGTTGCACGTTCTTGTTGTGAAAGTAATTGTGCTCACGCGGCTCGCGCATCTAATCAGCTCGTGGTCCATGGCCCTTTGTTGAAGGATGTTCGAAGAAAGGACCCTGCTGCAAGTTAATGTCACATGACATGGAGCGAGCAGAAAGACGTGACGTGTCCCTGCGTGCGGCCGCTCGTCACGTGTGCTCATGGCCGAGCAGGGGCAGGGGGGGCGGTGTCGTAGAAGGAAGGATGTGCCCAATGGCCAGCAGTCGCGGCTCCCTCGGGGCCGCAGGGACACTGTCCCCCGTGGTCGGATGCCTGCAGGTAGTGCGAGCATCTGCGGTTTGGCGAAACGAGTGCCGACGCGCGTAGAATTGCATGGTGTTACCTGCCAAGAGCGCACGCTTTCCAATTGCTAAGAAACATCTTGCTCGAATGTTTAATGTGCACAGTGCGTGTGTCAGCAAAGCTGCTGGGATTGTGTATGCGTCGGCAAAGTCTCCTCCCGCTCCTCCGTCTGTCCGAGGCAGGCAGGCTGGCTGGGAGGCTGGCAGGGAGGCTGGCTGGCTGGGAGGCTGGCTGGCTGGCTGGCTGGGAGGCTGGCTGGCTGGCTGGCTGGCTGGGAGGCTGGCTGGCTGGGAGGCTGGCTGGCTGGCTGGCTGGCAGGCTGGGAGGCTGGCTGGCTGGCAGGCAGTCTGGCTGTCTGGGAGGTAGACTGGCTGGGAGGCAGGCTGGCTGGCTGGCTGGCAGGGAGGCAGGCAGGCTGGCTGGCAGGGAGGCTGACTGGCTGGCGGCTGGGAGGCTGGCTGGGAGGCAGGCTGGCTGGCAGGGAGGCTGGGAGGCTGGCTGGCTGGCTGGGAGGCTGGCAGGGAGGCTGGCTGGCTGGGAGGCAGGCTGGGAGGCTGGCTGGCTGGCTGGGAGGCTGGCTGGGAGGCTGGCTGTCTGGGAGGCAGGCTGGGAGGCTGGCAGGGAGGCTGGCTGGCAGGGAGGCTGGCTGGCTGGCAGGCAGTCTGGCTGTCTGGGAGGCAGACTGGCTGGGAGGCAGGCTGGCTGGCTGGCTGGCAGGGAGGCAGGCAGGCTGGCTGGCAGGGAGGCTGACTGGCTGGCTGGCTGGGAGGCTGGCTGGGAGGCAGGCTGGCTGGCAGGGAGGCTGGGAGGCTGGCTGGCTGGCTGGGAGGCTGGCAGGGAGGCTGGCTGGCTGGGAGGCAGGCTGGGAGGCTGGCTGGCTGGCTGGGAGGCTGGCTGGCTGGGAGGCTGGCTGGGAGGCTGGCTGGCAGGGAGGCAGGCAGGCTGGCTGGCAGGGAGGCTGGCTGGGAGGCAGGCTGACTGGCTGGCTGGCTGGGAGGCTGGCTGGGAGGCAGGCTGGCTGGCAGGGAGGCTGGGAGGCTGGCTGGCAGGGAGGCTGGCTAGCTTGGAGGCTGGCTGGCTTGGAGGCTGGCTGGCTTGGAGGCTGACTGGCTGGCAGTCTGGCTGTCTGGGAGGCTGGCTGTCTGGGAGGCTGGCTGTCTGGGAGGCTGGCTGTCTGGGAGGCTGGCAAGCTGGCTGGCTGGCAGGTTGGGAGGCAGGCTGAGTGGCTGGCTGGCAAGGAGGCTGGCTGGCAGGGAGGCTGGCTGGCTGGTAGGCTGGCTGGCAGGGAGGCTGGCTGTCTGTCTGGGAGGCAGGCTGGCTGGCTGGCAGGGAGGCTCTATGGGAGGCTGGCTGGCAGGCTGACTGGCTGGGAGGCAGGCTGGGAGGCTGGCTGGCAGGGAGGCTGGCTGGCAGGGAGGCTGGCTGGCAGGGAGGCTGGCTGGCTGGCAGGCAGGCTGGCTGGCTGGCTGGCTGGGAGGCAGGCTGGCTGGCTGGCTGGGAGGCTGGCTGGCAGGGAGGCAGGCTGGCTGGCTGGCAGGGAGGCTGGCTGGCTGGCTGGCAGGGAGGCTGGCTGGCTGGCTGGCAGGGAGGCTGGCTGGCTGGCTGGCAGGGAGGCTGGCTGGCTGGCTGGCAGGCTGGCTGGCAGGGAGGCTGGCTGGCAGGGAGGCTGGCTGGCTGGCTGGGAGGCTGGCTGGGAGGCAGGCTGGCTGGCTGGGAGGCTGGCTGGCAGGGAGGGAGGGAGGCTGGCTGGCTGGCTGGCAGTCTGGCTGGCTGGGAGGCTGGCTGGGAGGCAGGCTGACTGGCTGGCTGGCAGGGAGGCTGGCTGGCTGGCTGGGAGGCTGGCTGGATGGGAGCCAGCTGGCAGGGAGGCGGCTGTCTGGGTGGCTGGCTGGCAGGGAGGCTGGCTGGCTGGGAGGCTGGCTGGCTGACAGTCTGGCTGTCAGGGAGGCTGGCTGGGAGGCTGGCTGGCAGTCTGGCTGTCTGGAATGCTGGGAGGCAGGCTGGCAGGCTGGGAGGCTGGCTGGCAGGCAGTCTGGCTGTCTGGGAGGTAGACTGGCTGGGAGGCTGGCTGGCTGGCTGGCTGGCAGGGAGGCAGGCAGGCAGGCTGGCTGGCAGGGAGGCTGGCTGGCTGGGAGGCAGGCTGACTGGCTGGCTGGCTGGGAGGCTGGCTGGCTGGGAGGCTGGCTGGGAGGCAGGCTGGCTGGGAGGCTGGCTGGCTTGGAGGCTGGCTGGCTGGCTTGGAGGCTGGCTGGCTGGCTTGGAGGCTGGCTGGCTGGCAGTCTGGCTGTCTGGGAGGCTGGCTGGCTGGGAGGCTGGCAAGATGGCTGGCTGGCAGGTTGGGAGGCAGGCTGAGTGGCTGGCTGGGAGGCTGGCTGGCTGGTAGGCTGGCTGGCAGGGAGGCTGGCTGTCTGTCTGGGAGGCAGGCTGGCTGGCTGGCAGGGAGGCTCTATGGGAGGCTGGCAGGCTGACTGGCTGGGAGGCTGGCTGGGAGGCAGGCTGACTGGCTGGGAGGCAGGCTGGGAGGCTGGCTGGCAGGGAGGCTGGCTGGGAGGCAGGCTGGCTGGGAGGCAGGATGGCTGGCTGGCTGGCTGGGAGGCAGGCTGGCTGGCTGGCTGGGAGGCTGGCTGGCTGGGAGGCTGGCAGTCTGGCTGTCTGGGAGGCTGGCTGTCTGGGAGGCTGGCTGTCTGGGAGGCTGGCTGGCTGGGAGGATGGCAAGCTGGCTGGGAGGCTGGCAAGCTGGCTGGCTGGCAGGCTGGGAGGCAGGCTGACTGGCTGTCTGGGAGGCTGGCTGGCTGGCTGGCTGGCTGGGAGGCTGGGAGGCTGGGAGGCTGGCTGGCTGGGAGGCTGGCTGGCTGTCTGTCTGGGAGGCAGGCTGGCAAGCTGGCTGGCAGGCTGACTGGCTGGGAGGCTGGCTGGGAGGCTGGCTGGCTGGGAGGCTGGCTGGCTGGCTGGGAGGCTGGCTGGCTGGGAGGCTGGCTGGCTGGGAGGCTGGCTGGCTGGCTGGGAGGCTGGCTGGCTGGGAGGCTGGCTGGCTGGCTGACAGGCTGGGAGGCTGGCTGGCTGACAGGCTGGGAGGCAGACTGGCTGGCTGAGAGGCTGGGAGGCTGGCTGGCTGGCTGGGAGGCTGGCTGGGAGGCTGGCTGTCTGGGAGGCAGGCTGGGAGGCTGGCAGGGAGGCTGGCTGGCAGGGAGGCTGGCTGGCTGGCAGGCTGACAGGCTGGCAGGCTGACAGGCTGGCTGGCAGGCTGACAGGCTGGCTGGCAGGCAGACAGGCTGGCGGGCAGGCTGACAGGCAGGCTGGCAGGCTGGCAGGCAGGCTGGCAGGCTGGCAGGCTGACAGGCTGGCGGGCAGGCTGGCTGGCTGGCAGGCAGGCAGGCAGGCTGGCTGTCTGGGAGGCTGGCTGTCTGGGAGGCAGGCAGGCTGGCTGTCTGGGAGGCAGGCAGGCTGGCTGGCTGGCTGGCTGACAGCTCCCGTGAAAAAAGAGCCAAAGGGCAGACATTTTTCCTTCCGGCAATGTAGAATTGGATCTGCTAGGTGGTGGATTGCAAACGTGTGCTTTTTGTATTCCTTCGCCTCCATGAGGGTTCTCTAAAGCCCTTTCTGGCATCAAGGATGTGGGGTCATAAACAGTTCCCCGGCACTTAGGAGAGGGGGATGCGCTCGTGCGGCATGTCAGCAGTTTTATGGCTTCCTCTGTCATTGTGAGAGTGCGCTCCCGGGTAATGAACTCAGCGCTGCCTTTTATTTGCCATGATGTCACCATGTGTCTTCGTCCGCTGGGGAGCGGCTTTTTGGGTACTTTTGTGCTACGCTGTTCCTGGTGAATCGTGGATCAGCAGGACTCGGGAGATGCGATTAGGCTCCAGACAAGAGAACACTGGAGTGGCGATTCATCTTCAGATGTCTTTTTATATATGTACACTTGGAACTGAGACTTTAGGCAATAGGATGTCTCGGTGCTTGGCAATTGATCGATATCCCTTATGAGTCATGAATCATTTGAGGTACACGCCTCGGATTGGGCGTCTGTTGTATTTTTGTAGAAGGAATGAGGGGGTACAATTGTAGTCTTTCCTCAGCAAGTGTGTGCGGTAGACGCATTCTTGTGAGCTTTCTACAAGTGCAATGCAATCTTGTCATCCACCCCATTCCATGCTCTGAGTTTTGATGGGCACGAGAACTCTGCTGTATGAGATATTACACACACCGATATGATTGATGCATATACCATTTATTGGCGATGTCTCTTCCTAGTTAGGCTGTGTCTGGCGACCTATAAATGTTCATTTTCCCTTGTTTCTACCAGCCCAGGATATTTTCTGTCTAACCACAGAATATATTTAGCGTTTTCGTTAGTGATGTTGAAAATTGGTATGCTCATTATTGTATTGGGGCAATGTGTGGGGTCACCTGGGTCATGTGTGGTTTGGCACGTGTCAAGGTGGGGCCATGCAAATGTTAGGGAAACATTTTTTTTGGGTTTACTCCACTGATGTACTGTAACCAGTGTTGCTACAGGCCTGTAGTATGTGGTAAATTGACGTATTTTTATGACAGAGCGGTTGTGGAATGTTTCAGTTTCTGTTGTATGGGCAGGCGCTTGAGCCCTGGGTGTGTTTTTGATTCTTGCATGTATATCTTGGTTTTTGGAGTTCATGAATTGCCATTTGCGTGCTTGCGTGCGTCCTTGTTGGTTTGTTAGTGTTGGTGGGTCCTTGGTGATCCGTCATTCTTCCTTACGGTCAGCTGATCAACTTTCAAGTGTGTGGGTAGTGGAGGATTGGTGCTTATTGATCCAGACTCGGGTCCCACTGGGGTGATATAGCAATTATTTATCCTATGATGTGCAGTATCTGGGGGAGGGGGGATGCTGATGGGTGCTGGGGTGGGGCTGTACTTCATTTGAGCTGAATAGAATAGACTGTACATTTCGGTTTGAATAACTAGAATGGGGGTTAATGGCCTACTATATGGAGGTGTATGGGCAGAGTGAGCTGAAGTTTCAATTGTGTAATCTGTGGTGTTTGTTGCTTTGTGGTTGTGCTGGGTGGGATGTACTGGGGTTTGTGTGTTAAGGGTGTAGCTTGAGTTCTTGTTTGATGGGGAGGGGCTAGGGACTTAAGGAATTTAGTATGTGTTTTGTGTATTATTGCTTGGGTTTGTGGTTGCTTCTAGCAGACTGCATCTGTGTCAGAGAGGGTGGGTTGGGTGCTTTGGGCGGGGGTGTGTGTATTTTGCCTTGTTCTCTTCCGTTGATTTTGGTAGTTTGTGTTGTCAGGTGGGGGAATCTTACAGTGAATATGGTGGGTGAGGAGTTGAGGTTGGTGTCTTGGAACGTTAATGGTTTGAACCATGTCAAGAAAAGAATGAAAATCTTGCGCTTCTTGGATGATCTCAAGGGTGATGTGTGTCTTCTGCAGGAGACTCATTTGGCAAAGGATGAAATTGAGAAATTGAAGGGGGCAGGTCTATGGTGCCTCATTTAATACCAAATCGAGGGGTGTGGTAGTTTTATTCAGGAAAAACGTCCCGGTCAGGGTTCTGAAAGAAATATCTGATGAGGGAGAATAATTGCTCTGCTGCTTGATGTGCAGGGCTTGAGGAGTCCTTGTGTAACATCTATGCGCCCTCAGTGGATGATGGTTCCTTCTTCAGAAAAGTGGCGCAAATATTGCAGGATTTGGGATCCAGGAATGTTGTGTTGGGAGGAGATTTTAATATTGTTTTGGATGAGTCAGTGGATAGGAGTGGAAGTCACTCTACGGGTGGTGCGGACCGGCAACATTTGGCATTGGCGGATTTGATGTTGGAACATAATTTACAAGACTGTTGGAGACTGGAGCATCCCTTGACCAGGGAGTTTAGTTTTTACTCGGGTGCACATTCAGTATATTCGAGAATAGATATGTTTTTGACTGCTGGTCAGTGTTGTCTGGGAGGCTTTGAAATGTACGATACGGGGCCATCTAATTGGTGTATCGAGTGGGTTACGGAAAAAGAGCGTTGAAAGGGAGGCATTGTTGGAGACTAAACTTACCGAATTGTCGAGGAGGGTGATGGTAGGCCCTGTTTGTGCAGAGGTGGTGGGTGAACTTAAAAGGGTGAGGAGAGAATTGAGTTCGCTCATTGATGAATGTAATGATCGAAGTAGCTTCTATTTAAAATGCGCCTACTATGAGAAGGGTGAAAAATGCGACCGGTGGTTGGCTTATAGGTTGAGGAAGCGGGTGGCGGAGCGGTCTATTCCTTTGGTTAGGACTCATGACGGCAGCATTAGCTATCATCCGGGTGTGATAAACAACATTTTCAAAGACTTTTATGAGGAACTTTATAATAATGAATCCGGGATATCAGGTGAAGGTGCAGAATTTCTGGAAAAGGTAGGCCTGTGTAGGATTAATGCGGATGATTTAATGTTGCTGGAGGAGGATTTTTCATTGGATGAGGTTAGGACGGCGATTGGTAAGTTGAATGCTGGGAAGGCCCCAGGACCGGATGTGTTCCCGGCAGAGTTTTACAAGATCCTGCCGGATTCGGCTTTGCGATTGTTGCTGGATGTGTATGTGGAGTCGTTGACCATAGGATTACTTCCCGGGACTACTCGGCATGCTTTGATATCGGTCTTCTTGAAAGGAGGGAGGAATGAAACTCTGCCTTCCAATTATAGGCCCATTAGTCTTGTTAATGTTGATAATAAGATTCTGGCGAAAATGTTGGCTTACAGGTTGGAGCGTCTGCTTCCATCAGGGATACATGTGGATCAATCTGGTTTTGTGAAGGGTAGGAAGACCTCCAATAACATCAGGAAGATTTTAAATATTGTCTCGAAAGCAAGTGGTTAGGAAGGGGATAGTGCTGTTTTATCTTTGGATGCGGAGAAGGCGTTTGATAGGGTGAATTGGGACTTCCTTTACGCGGTGTTGGACAAGATGGGTTTTGGTATGAGGTTTATTTCCTGGATCAAGCTGTTATATAGTGAGCCGACTGCAGAGGTAGTTAGCAAATGGTATGAGGTCAGGGAGAATTAGAATGGAGAGGGGTACGAGGTAGGGGTGCCCTCTGTCACCTCTTCTATTTGTGTTGGCTTTGGAACCACTGGCTGAGTTTATCAGGAGGGCTGAAGATGTGGTGGGTCACTCGTGCTGGGGGATAACGCAGAAGATTTGGTTGTTTGCGGATGACATGCTCTTAGTCCTTAGTGATCTCAAGAAGTCTATATCGGCATTGATGGATGTTATGGCGGAGTTTAATCTTTGTTCTGGATACAAAATTAACTGGATGAAATCGGAGATTATGCCTTTGAAACATTCTGTTGATAGGAGGTTTGTGGTGGATTTGGGCTTCACGTGGTGTCCGGATAGATTGCTGTATTTGGGGGTTTGGCTTAATCTGGGGATTGGTGACATGGTTAAGGAAAATGCGTTGGTCATGTGTAGTGGTTTGCGGACGGATCTTGAGAGATGGAGTCTTTTGAATCTTTCTTTGTGGGGTAAGGTGAACGCCTTAAAAATGGTATCTGCGCCGAGAATTAATTATGTTTTGAGCATGGTTCCTTTGATGTTCCCTACGACGTTCTGGAGAGATTTGGACAGGTTGTTGCAGGAGTTCTTGTGGGATAGGAACCCCCCCCCCCCGAGATTGAATTTGTGGAAGTTACAATTGCCATTACATAATGTTAGGAAAGAAGGTCTTGGGGTGCCGAATTTCAGGGCATATCACCTAGCCTTTTTTTCCAAATTTTTGGTTCCCTTTGTGGAGGATTTGCAGGATGTTTGGGTAGAGGCTGAAACCAGTTTCAATGGACCTCTTACTTCCAGAGCTGTGTTGACCTCAGTCTCCAGGAAGAGTTGTGGACATGATTTGTTGATAGATGACTTGAGGAGCGCCTGGAAGGGTTTGTGTCGTTATGTGGATGCTTTGAGGGAGCCTTGTGCCTCGGTGTGGCTAAATCCTGCTATCAAGATAGATGGCAGGGTGATTTTTTGGGCAGATTGGCATCTGGTGACCTGTTTACAAATGGTCGTTGATGAACGCAGGGGAATTGCAGCAACAATATGGTATTGAAAACTTTAGAGCTTCTGACTTTCAAAAGCTCAAAAGAGCAATTGGTGTTGTGGATTTGGAGAAGAAAGTTACGTTGGATTTGTTTGCAAGGGATTTGGTGGGATCGGGTGGAGGTCTGGCCAGTCGCCTATATAAAGTGTTTGTGTCGTGTTTACATGAGAATTTGCCTGAAGCCCAAAGCCAAGTGTAACTCCTGATACAACTCAGACCTCGGAACCCTGAAATGCAAGTGCAGGGTGGCCGAGAGGAAATGGCGTGCTTCATGTACATCCTCTGACAAACTGGCCTGCTGCAAAGGCAATACCGGCTCTCTGCCCTAACCAAGAAGACAGCTCATATCCAAGCCCGCGTCTCTGCGGCATCTAATAACTCGGCTGAACTCTTTAAAATCTGCAAGGAACTGGCCAATCCTGCCGCAGTGTCTACCTCTCCTGTCCCTTCCCAGGCCCTCTGCATGGCACTGGCCTCTCACTTCATCTCCAAAACCCAGGACATCCTCTCCTCACTCTCCTCCCATTCCCCCCCCTAATCCCTGCTCTTCCTCTGGCCCTTCTGCAGCCACCTCCCCACCCTCCTTCTCTGCCTTTCCCCTGTTCTCCGCTGACAGTTTCTAGACAAGTCTGATCTATGAAAGTCTTGTTGAAACAGGCTCACCCCTGTTCCTCCAAAACCATCAAGGACCACATCGACTCCCTGGCTCCTGGCCTGGCCGATTTCTGCAACCACTCCTTCGCCACTGGAATCTTCCCATCCCCACTGAAGCACTCCCTTGTGCACCCTCTTCTTAAGAAACTCTCTGCCGACCCCTCCTGCCCGGCTAAATATTGCCCTATCTCAATCACTCCCTTCCTGGGCAAGCTCCTGGAGAAACTGGCCATCTCCCAGCTTAATCTCCACACTGAATCTGTTGGTCGTCTTCATAACCATCAGTCTGGCTTCAAAGTTGCCAGAAGCACGGAAACTGCACTCCTGAACATCCGTGAAGACCTGCTCTCCAACCTTGAGTCTTAACGCCCTGTGCGTCCTCATCCTGCTTGATCTCTCTTCTGCCTTTGACACCGTCAACCATGCCATTCTGCTCAACCGTTTCCGTGATAAGCTGGGTATCACTGGTCGGGCTCTGGCGTGGCTGACCTCTTTCCTCTCTGACCGAACCTCCCAGGTCCAACTTGGGTCCTTCCTCTCTGTGATCTTTTTCTCTACATGTAGTGTTCCCAGGGGTCTAACCTCTCTCCCTGGCAGTTCAACCAATACCTGGCACTCCTTACCCACTGCATCGCTACTCTCTGCCGCAACTTTCAATGGTATGTGGATGACACCCAGCTCATTTTCAGGCTACCCTCTGCCTCCTCCTCTCCTTCCATCATCTCTGACTGCCTGTCTGCTATCCAGAATGGTGTGCCGCCAATGACCTCTGCCTTAATGCCAGCAAGACTGAGATTCTCCTCATCGGCACACCCGCTCCCTCCTTCCCTGCAGCTCTCTGGCTGGCCTCTCTTGGCCCTCTTCCCGCTCCCACATGCAAGGCTAAAAACCTCAGGGTCATCTTTGACTCCACACACTCCTTCTCTCCTCACATCTCTGACGTCTCTAAGAAGTCACACTACCCAACTGCACCTCCTCAGAGGTATTCTTCCTTTCCTCTCCTTCCCCCAGAAGCTCACTGTCTCCAGAGCTCTGGTTCTCTCTAGGCTTGACTATTGCAACAGCCTCTTTCTAAATCTGCCTTCCTCTACTCTCCGCCCTCTGCAACTTATCCAGAACAGGACTGCGAGACTTGTCCTTGGCCTCAAGCCCAGGGATCGTATCTCTGCAAGACTGAAATCTCTGCACTGGCTCCCAGTGTCTGCGAGGATTAAGTTCAAAACCCTCTGCATCGTCCACAAGGCCTTCTGGGCCTGGGGCCTGAATACCTTCAACTCTCTCTTCCTAAATATCTTCCTTCTCAAGCTCTTCGCTCATCCGCCTCCAGCTCCCTCAGGGGCAGTCGCTTCTGCAAGCAACGAGTTGGTGGTATATCTCTCTCTTCGGCTGGTGCCTCCCTCTGGAACAGCCTCCATGCCTCCCTTAAACTTGAGAACCATCCCCGGTTCTGGAAGCACCTCAAAACATTTCTTTGCTTCTGCCTTTTCTCCTTCGCTCCTCTGCTGACCACCTGGCTGTAACCGGAACTGTACTGACTAGCTGGACACACTTTGATCTCGGGCCCAGGTCCCTCCCGTGTCAGCGTCACACACCTGCACTGCCCACCTGGCAACCCCTGCACTTGGGGACTGTTTTTGAGGATCCCCCTGCAGTCCCCCTACCAGACCATGACACCTGATGTATGCACTTACCCTGGCACTTGCCACTTGTTGGCCGTTACTACCTGTTGTTATCATCTTTTCCCATGTACGGCACTTGTCCCTGCCCCCTTCCTGTGCACTTGCGCGATCTGAATGACACCTGGCCTAGTAGGATCGTTGTACGTCCTCCCTTTGTTCCTCTCCCCTGCATTGTCGCGCCTTGAAACACTTGTGTATAGGCGCGTTATAAATGCCATATCATATCATGCATCACCTTAGCTAGAATTTGGAAACCCAGGCCACTCTGAGCAAAGTAGTGGAATTTTTAGGATGGAGTAGACCTGTTCCTCCTTTCCAGCAGGATGATTTAACTGACATACTGGACCAAGGTCCACAGAGAGATCCCATCTTGCTGTTTCATGTTGCTCTCCAGAAAAGGGTTACAACAAATTGGGAAACTCAAAGTATTTCTGCAGTTAACAAAAACTTCTCTAGGAAATATAGGCCGCCCAACAGTGGCCATGAATATCGGACTATACATCCTACACCAGAAAGTTAAGTGGTCCAGGCGTTGACATACACCACACAGTCGGCCTACCCTACTATTCCATCGGACAGGGACGACAAACTTGAGCACAGAAAATCTTTACTGCAGAAAGCATGACTTTGAAGTCAGCAAATGCCACTTGTGCCTTGTCAAAATGTACGTTTACCCTGTGGGATTGTGTAGCAATGGCAGCTGATCAAATTCCCAATGGCTTCCTGGTTATCATCAAAGATGGAAAAGGGGCAATGTGTGAGTGCCTTCAGTCAGGTCTGGATACTGCAGATAGCATTAGCAGATCCATGGTGACTAGTACCGTGCTACACAGGTATGCGTGGTTGAGAAAGTCAGGGTTTGCACCGGACGTGCAATCCAGGCTTCTCAATATGCCTTTTTATGGCTCTCAACTGTTTGGCAGCAAGGCTGATGAAAGTCTGGGGAAGCTGCATGCCTCGAAAGTTGTAGCAAAGTCGCTCAGTGCCGCAATCGGACATCCTCAACATTCTTATCCCTGTGCATCATCTTGGAGGGGTAAGTCCTTTAGTTTCTATTCCTCAGTTGGAAGAGCGAGAGGACAGGCTAGTCATATAGGCCAAAAAAGATTCCCTTGTGGTGGATAAGGGAGAGGTACTAAATCCGCCCAAGCAACAGCTACTTTGCCCGCAGCCACTGCTTGAGCCACTTCAAATCCTCTCTGAGGCCTTAGCCCACAAGACCCGGTGGAGGCAGGCTCTCACAGCATCTGCAAGAATGGCGGGGAATTACTTCAGATGCATGTAGCCCAGTGTTAGTCTTCACCATTATAAAAAGGCCTCAGGATCATCCACTGGAGAACAGTTCTTTCAAGATTCCAGATCCGCTCCTTATGCAGGGAATGTTAACCCTGCTAGAGAAAGGTGCCTTAGAACCGGTACTTGTGGCTGAGAGGAGCAAGGGTTGGTATTCCCCTTATTTTCTAATCCCCAAGGACGGAGGATTGAGACCCATCTTAGATTTAAGAAACCTGAACAAGTTTCTCAGGAAGGACAAGTTCAAGATAGTTACCCTTTCTCAGATCCTTCAGACCCTCCAACTTCAAGACTGGATGGTGCCATTGGACCTTTAGGAGGCTTACTTTCATGTGCCGATCCATCGGAAGCACAGAAGGTACCTGAGGTTTACGGTTGGCAGTTCTCGTCATCAGTTTCGAGTTCTGCCATTTGGGCTGATGTCCGCATGAGATTTTTCACCAAGTTAATGGCAGTGGTGGCAGCGAGGTTCAGGAGAAGGGGGGGGGCTTCATATCTACCTCTACCTAGACGATTGGCTGATCAGGGCACATTTTCCCAACAGGCCCTGGAACATTTCAGCATCACCTGCCACTCCCTCCAGATTGGTCTTCTCCTTCAATTACAAGAAGTCCCACATGACACTATCACAAAAACTCCAGTTTTATGGGAGCAGTTCTGGATGCATCCTCAGGAAAAGCCTTGCCACCCAAGGTGAGGGCTCAACACATTCTGCAGATGGTCACCAAATTCCAGAGTGTCCAACGTTTTCCGGTCTATGACTTTTTGGGTTTGCTCGGCCTCATGACATCCTGCATTTTTCTGGTGCCAGAGGCTTGCCTGAGAAACAGACCCCTACAATGGGCTCTCAGGACACGGTGGTCCCAATTCTCAGGCAGGATGTCAGACCTACTTCAGGTTCAAACCAGAGCTTCTCAGGATCTCCTGTGGTGGTCTTGCGAGGACAACATTCTGAAGGGAGAACAGTTTTGTCAACCATGGCCGGAGATAACAGTAGTTACGGGAAGCCTCACTCACGGGGTGGGGAGCCCACACCAATGATCTGAGTCAGCGGTTGTTGGTCCCCATCGGAGTCCAAACGACACATCAACCTATTGGAGCTGAGGGCAATCAGACTACCGCTAAAAGCCTTTCTCCCCTCTGTATGGGGAAAGAATTTCCTAATAATTATGGACAACACAGTGGCCATATACACGGTCAAGCATATCATCCTGCTCAACCATTTCCGTGAGGTTCTCACCAATCGAGCTGTGGCCTGGCTGGCCTATTTCCTCTCTGATCGACCATCCCAGGTCATATTGGGGTCCTTCCTATCATCTGTCTCCCTCTCTAACTGTGGGGATCCCCAGGGGTCTAACTTCTCACCCTGGCTTTTCAACTAATACTTGGCAGCTCTTGCCCACTGCATTGCCATTTTGTGCTCAAATTTCCAGTGCTACGCTGATGACACTCAACTCCTCTTCAGGCTGCCCTCGGCCATCTCCTCTCCCTCTCTCATCTCGGATTGCCTTACTGCAATTCAAGATTGGTGTTCCACCAATGATCTTTGTCTGAATGACAGCAAGACTGAGATCCTCCTCATCGGCACACCATCTTTTCTCCTCACTCTTTGGTCGGCCTCCCCTGGCCCTCCTCCTACCCCCACCTGCAAGGCTAAGAACCTCGGGTCATCCTTGATTCTACACTCTCCTTCTCCGCCCACATCTCTGTTGTCTCTAAAAAGTCAAACTTCCTATTGCACCTCCTCAGAGGTAGTCTGCCCTTCCTCTCATTCCCCCAGAAGCTCACTGTCTCCCAAGCTCTGGTTCTCTATAGGTTGGATTATTGTAACAGCCTCTTTCTAAATCTACCTGCCTCTACTCTCCACCCTCTGCAACTAATGCAGAACAGGACTGCAAGACTTGTCCTTGGCCTCAACCCCTGGGATCGTATCTCTCCAGCTCTGAAATCTCTCCATTGGCTCCCAGTAGATGCAAGGATTAAATTCAAAACCCTCTGCATTATCCACATGGCTTTCTGGGGTCTGGGTCCAAAATATCTTGAGTTATCCATCCGCAAATACCTCCCATCTCGAGCACTCCGCTCCTCTACCTCTAACTCCCTCAGGGTCATTCGTTTTTTAAAAGAAACAAGCTGGGGGTAGATCCCTCTCTTCGGCTGGGGCCTCCTTCTGGAACAGCCTCCCTGCCACCCTAAAAATTGAGGAGAACCATCTGTGGTTCCGGAAGCACCTCAAGACCTTCCTCTGCCTTGGCCCCCCCTCTCCCATGCTGATCCTTTCTCTCTTGGCACTGGGCACCTGGCCACCCTCTGTCCTCTGGGCCCTGGTTCCTGTTCACCGTGCCATCCCCCCGCCGCACTGCCTCCAGGCCACCCCTTGCACTGGGGTCTGTATCTGTACCCATACAGCCCCCCTTTTTTTCTTCCTGCACTTATCTGACCTACCCTGTCTGCTGTCTTAAACTCAGGAGTTGTTGGCTGCACTACCGTTTTTGTTGCTTTTATTATTTATTCTGTTCTCCTTTTTGCTCTGCACTTTCCATTTCTCCCCATTCCTCACAGTTTTCTCCCCTCCACTCCCCCATGCACTTGCACGTTCTGAATATCACTGGGCCTAGTAAGATCATTGTTTTTTTCTCCCCTTTTCCTCTCCCTTGCCTTGTCGCGCTCTGAAACACCTGTGTATGAGCGCGATAGAAATAAAATATCAATATAAATACTGCAGCAAAAGAGGAGGTGTAGGGTCACTACCACTGTGCAGAGAGGCATTGCAGCTCTGGTACTGGGCAATTCAAGAGGCAATCTCCCTATCATCGGTTCACCTAGCTGGAGAGGAGAACACAGCGATGGACGCTCTGAGCAGGCAGAGCATAGTCTCCCACAAGTGGGAGATAGCTCAGGAAGTCTTCAAGAGATCTTCACCCTTTGGGGAATCCCTCAATTAGACCTGTTTGTGACCAGTGTCAACCGGAAGTGGGAGCTGTTGCGCTCCAGGGAATTTCCCCCAAGAGGAGCTCTAGGCGACGTGTCCCTAGTGGACTGGGAATTTCCACTCCTGTATGCAGAAAGAGGTGGGGTTTCTCCCTCTTTCTCCCTCTTTCGCTCTCGGTTCTCCATCCAGAGGTCAAAACACTCAGCCTTCACGCATGGTTTCTGCGAGATTGTGATGTAAGGATTGGGACCTCCCAGATGACGTAATGGAAATGTTGCTTTCGGCCAGAATGCCAGCAACAAAGTCCTCTTGCCTGGTTGACCTGTTCCTCTGCTTTCTTCCTGGCTACTCGATTCTCCTGTTCAACTGCTGTAGACTGAGGATTGCAAAGGATTGTGTTTTTAAAGATGGCCGCCGGTGCATTTCCTGTTCCGGCGCAATGACGTTGCTTCCAGTGCCAGTATAACCAGCATCGGCATACTGGTAACACCAGCATCGAAGTTGCTGGTACCTGCGGCATCGTGGATGCCGGTATCAAGAGTTTGGGGGCCGTTACCGGCATGCCGGTGCCACCGTTACCGGCATGCCGGAATGTGTGTGCACGCTGACTCAGAATCTACTGTAGATTCCGGCAGTAGTGGTACACGTACATGGTGGCACCGGCATGCCGGTAATTTTCCTTTTTTACTGGCAAACTCATAATGAGGCCCATTGTTTGTTTTTTTTCTGAACTCTGATCTGTCGGAGAACAAGAATAGTTTGTAGCCCATGGATAAAGTGCTGTTTTCCTCCAACAGCAATTCCACCACAATGCGGGAATTGAAATGCAAGCATTCACATCGATAAATTCAACCAATCTATATCTTTTGAGACTAGATTTCTCAAAACTGGTATTTCATAAAATAGTGCTATCACATTTGCACCGTTCAGTAAAGCGGGCCAGAGAAGGACCGGAGAACAGAGCTTCCAAACCTTATTTAAGAGGAACAATCGATAACTCCCTTTCTGAACACTCCAACGCTTTGCATGTGTCCAACATAGTAGCCTTTTCTGTGACCCTTGGGATATCTATGTCGGCTGGAAGTACTAAGTCACTAAGAGGGGTCACATGCTCCTACAGATCTTCATTGTTAGTAAGGCAGTACTGAGTCATTAAGAGGGGTCACATGCTCCTACAGATCATCAATGTTAGTAAGGCAGTACTGAGTCATTAAGAGGGGTCACATGCTCCTACAGATCATCAATGTTAGTAAGGCAGTACTGAGTCATTAAGAGGGGTCACATGCTCGTACAGATCTTCAATGTTAGTAAGGCAGTACTGAGTCATTAAGAGGGGTCACATTAGCATACAGATCATCAATGTTAGTAAGGCAGTACTGAGTCATTAAGAGGGGTCACATTCTCATACAGATCATCAATGCTAGTAAGGCAGTACTGAGTCATTAAGAGGGGTCACATACTCATACAGATCATCAATGCTAGTAAGGCAGTACTGAGTCACTATGAGGGGTCACATGCTCGTACAGATCATCAATGCTAGTAAGGCAGTACTGAGTCATTAAGAGGGGTCACATGCTCGTACAGATCATCAATGTTAGTAAGGCAGTACTGAGTCATTAAGAGGGGTCACATGCTCGTACAGATCTTCAATGTTAGTAAGGCAGTACTGAGTCATTAAGAGGGGTCACATTAGCATACAGATCATCAATGTTAGTAAGGCAGTACTGAGTCATTAAGAGGGGTCACATGCTCCTACAGATCATCAATGTTAGTAAGGCAGTACTGAGTCATTAAGAGGGGTCACATGCTCATACAGATCTTCAATGTTAGTAAGGCAGTACTGAGTCATTAAGAGGGGTCACATTCTCATACAGATCTTCATTGTTAGTAAGGCAGTACTGAGTCATTAAGAGGGGTCACATTCTCATACAGATCATCAATGCTAGTAAGGCAGTACTGAGTCATTAAGAGGGGTCACATGCTCCTACAGATCATCAATGTTAGTAAGGCAGTACTGAGTCATTAAGAGGGGTCACATGCTCCTACAGATCATCAATGGTAGTAAGGCAGTACTGAGTCATTAAGAGGGGTCACATTCTCATACAGATCATCAATGTTAGTAAGGCAGTACTGAGTCATTAAGAGGGGTCACATTCACCTACAGATCATCAATGTTAGTAAGGCAGTACTGAGTCATTAAGAGGGGTCACATTCACCTACAGATCATCAATGTTAGTAAGGCAGTACTGAGTCATTAAGAGGGGTCACATTCACCTACAGATCATCAATGTTAGTAAGGCAGTACTGAGTCATTAAGAGGGGTCACATTCACCTACAGATCATCAATGTTAGTAAGGCAGTACTGAGTCATTAAGAGGGGTCACATTCACCTACAGATCATCAATGTTAGTAAGGCAGTACTGAGTCATTAAGAGGGGTCACATGCTCCTACAGATCATCAATGTTAGTAAGGCAGTACTGAGTCATTAAGAGGGGTCACATTCTCATACAGATCATCAATGCTAGTAAGGCAGTACTGAGTCACTATGAGGGGTCACATGCTCCTACAGATCATCAATGCTAGTAAGGCAGTACTGAGTCATTAAGAGGGGTCACATTAGAATACAGATCATCAATGTTAGTAAGGCAGTACTGAGTCATTAAGAGGGGTCACATGCTCCTACAGATCATCAATGTTAGTAAGGCAGTACTGAGTCACCATGAGGGGTCACATGCTCCTACAGATCTTCAATGTTAGCAAGGCAGTAAGTACTGAGTCATTAAGAGGGGTCACATTCTTAAGAGATCATCAATGTTAGTAAGGCAGTACTGAGTCATTAAGAGGGGTCACATTCTTAAGAGATCATCAATGTTAGTAAGGCAGTACTGAGTCATTAAGAGGGGTCACATGCTCGTACAGATCATCAATGTTAGTAAGGCAGTACTGAGTCATTAAGAGGGGTCACATGCTCATACAGATCTTCAATGTTAGTAAGGCAGTACTGAGTCATTAAGAGGGGTCACATTCTCATACAGATCTTCATTGTTAGTAAGGCAGTACTGAGTCATTAAGAGGGGTCACATTCTCATACAGATCATCAATGTTAGTAAGGCAGTACTGAGTCATTAAGAGGGGTCACATGCTCATACAGATCTTCAATGTTAGTAAGGCAGTACTGAGTCATTAAGAGGGGTCACATTCTCATACAGATCTTCATTGTTAGTAAGGCAGTACTGAGTCATTAAGAGGGGTCACATTCTCATACAGATCATCAATGCTAGTAAGGCAGTACTGAGTCATTAAGAGGGGTCACATGCTCCTACAGATCATCAATGGTAGTAAGGCAGTACTGAGTCATTAAGAGGGGTCACATTCTCATACAGATCATCAATGTTAGTAAGGCAGTACTGAGTCATTAAGAGGGGTCAAATTCTCATACAGATCATCAATGTTAGTAAGGCAGTACTGAGTCATTAAGAGGGGTCACATTCACATACAGATCATCAATGTTAGTAAGGCAGTACTGAGTCATTAAGAGGGGTCACATGCTCATACAGATCATCAATGTTAGTAAGGCAGTACTGAGTCACTATGAGGGGTCACATGCTCCTACAGATCATCAATGTTAGTAAGGCAGTACTGAGTCATTAAGAGGGGTCACATGCTCATACAGATCTTCAATGTTAGTAAGGCAGTACTGAGTCATTAAGAGGGGTCACATGCTCCTACAGATCATCAATGTTAGTAAGGCAGTACTGAGTCATTAAGAGGGGTCACATGCTCATACAGATCTTCAATGTTAGTAAGGCAGTACTGAGTCATTAAGAGGGGTCACATGCTCCTACAGATCATCAATGTTAGTTAGGCAGTACTGAGTCATTAAGAGGGGTCACATGCTCCTACAGATCATCAATGCTAGTAAGGCAGTACTGAGTCATTAAGAGGGGTCACATTCTCATACGGATCTTCAATGTTAGTAAGGCAGTACTGAGTCATTAAGAGGGGTCACATTAGAATACAGATCATCAATGTTAGTAAGGCAGTACTGAGTCACCATGAGGGGTCACATGCTCCTACAGATCTTCAATGTTAGCAAGGCAGTAAGTACTGAGTCATTAAGAGGGGTCACATTCGCATACAGATCATCAATGTTAGCAAGGCAGTACTGAGTCATTAAGAGGGGTCACATGCTCATACAGATCATCAATGTTAGTAAGGCAGTACTGAGTCATTAAGAGGGGTCACATTCTCATACGGATCTTCAATGCTAGTAAGGCAGTACTGAGTCATTAAGAGGGGTCACATGCTCCTACAGATCATCAATGTTAGTAAGGCAGTACTGAGTCACCATGAGGGGTCACATGCTCCTACAGATCTTCAATGTTAGCAAGGCAGTAAGTACTGAGTCATTAAGAGGGGTCACATTCGCATACAGATCATCAATGTTAGCAAGGCAGTACTGAGTCATTAAGAGGGGTCACATGCTCATACAGATCATCAATGTTAGTAAGGCAGTACTGAGTCATTAAGAGGGGTCACATTCTCATACAGATCTTCATTGTTAGTAAGGCAGTACTGAGTCATTAAGAGGGGTCACATTCTTAAGAGATCATCAATGTTAGTAAGGCAGTACTGAGTCATTAAGAGGGGTCACATTCTTAAGAGATCATCAATGTTAGTAAGGCAGTACTGAGTCACTATGAGGGGTCACATGCTCCTACAGATCTTCAATACTGAGTCACTATGAGGGGTCACATGCTCCTACAGATCTTCAATGTTAGTAAGGCCTGTCGATGAAGGCCTTGAATCTTCTAAACATGAGCAGCTGCGTTTGCTCCAAGTAAAAGGTAATTATATTTGGTTATGTTGATGTGTTTTCATTTGTTTGGTTCCAGAATCTGTTCCAGGTTCTGGAACCATATCAGTTGATGGGGCATGTGAGATGAGTGACAAAAGTCTCTGAAACGACTAGGCATCCTGAGTCATTCCTTTGAGTAGATCTGTGATCTGACTACCGCTCACACCAGTCTCCCCACACACCACATCCTCCTCCAGTGATCTGACCACCACTCAAACCAGTCTCCCCACACACCACATCCTCCTCCAGTGATCTGACCACCGCTCACACCAGTCTCCCCACACACCACATCCTCCTCCAGTGATCTGACCACCGCTCACACCAGTCTCCCCACACACCACATCCTCCTCCAGTGATCTGACCACCGCTCACACCAGTCTCCCCACACACCACATCCTCCTCCAGTGATCTGACCACCGCTCACACCAGTCTCCCCACACACCACATCCTCCTCCATATCCACGTTAGGATCATACTCCTCTCTTACAGGCCCCTCTCTCATCCCTGCATAACACTTTACTAGTCTCCCTTTAGAGCAGCCCACTGCCCCCCATGATGAGTCCCACCACCCAGGGGCAAAGAGGGTGCCTTGTACGTCTTCCAGGGGGAAGCAGGGAGAGAGGCCATCCCACAGGCGCCCAATGTAGTGGAAGCACCCATGGCGAATTAAGCTGGCCGTCCTGGTAGGCAGTCCTCAGGTGTCGGCAAAGAGCAGCATCCAGGGGGAACAAAGACTGTTCCAGTAGGCACCGGAGTGTTGTGAGTGGGCCAGACACTGTCCCACTAGGTACCAAGGAGGTGTGTAAAGGTGCCAGGGGGAGAATTCTTACTACTTGATTTGCCTGTGACAATGTCAGGGAAGGTGTTTCCCCACAGACAGAGTTGAAGAGAGACTGTATGTGGGTGCCCGTCGGAAGCCCAGAGAAGGTAAGGTGTCAAGTATTCCCCAAGGAGAAAAGCTTCTGTGCAGACCCTTGGTGTCGTTCAACTGACCTTCTGTGTAGTCTGTTGCAGTGGCAGTTTGTGAACGGAGCTCCGAGCTCCTCGGCGCTCCATATAGTGTGGTGATGTCAGTACATCTGCTGTGGGTGCGGTGTGTGGGGAGACTGATGCGAGCGGTGGTCAGATCAGACTTACCCAAAGGAAGGACCAAGAAGATGCCTAGTCGTTTCAGAGAGTTTTGCTGTGATTAAGGTTATGTTTGAGATAAGGGGGGGAGATGTGTTATGTTGATGTGTGTTTTCATTTGTTTGGTTCCAGAATCTGTTCCAGGTTCTGGAACCATATCAGTTGATGGGGCTGAGCTGGGCTGTGTGCCTGTTGCTCGCTCCGCTTTTACTTTAATAATGTAACTGTTCCTTGCTTTCAATTGTGTTGGACTCCTGATCACAATATATTTCCTTCCAAAGTATGTTTACTACACACTTTATTCGACTTAATGATTTTCCGTTTCTTCACCATCTGCCGGAAGTGGAGATTAGTATCAGGGGATTTAGAAGGAAGCTCCTCTTCCACAGTTCCAAAGCTTTCGCATTTTTCTTCAGCTTCCTTAAGAATTTTCTAGAACATCTGCAATTCATAAACTCATGACTGTTCAGGTTTTTATTTTTTCATGGATTGTGTTTTCTTCTTTTTTTTTTATCCTTTTTAGTAGCCCGATTCATAGGGCTGTTATTACTTTCCATCAAAATCCCGACGGCCTGATGGGATGCTAGTTGGTCATCCGAATCTGCAATTGTTGAGACACTGGGTTTCCATGGAGCCTGAATAGAGATGTTCAACTCTTCCACTGGGAAGTTTCAAGAACTAAAGGAGATGTTACCAAAGTAATAGGACCTTTTGGGGTAAGATTTTAGTTATTTTTATTTAAATGTTTACAGTACACATGGTACTTTTACATTATATCTCATACAAATTCATTTTCACTAAAATAAAAAGATGCTTATACAAAAAACTTCGTCCAATGTTACATGTTGCATTTCCTCTGCAAACAAGCGAATCAATGATATTGCCCATCGGCATGCACGTTACAGAGAAAAGAAGGGTAAAGATAGAAGAGTAAGAAACTGAGTATCCTAAACCCTCGGCATCCGCATTACAGAGAAAAGGGTAAGGAAAGAAGGGTAAAGTCCTCATCACGAGTCTGGTGGCAACCCTTAAATGCGGCTGTAGCGCTATTACCGCTGAATTTAAAGGTCCGCCAGGTCGGATTTCCCCCCAGCTCTGAGCTGGGGGGAAATCTGCAGCAAATTTGCTGATTTTCAGTGCGATTACTGCTGGCGGGAAATCCGCCGGCGGTAATGGCGCACATTTTCCCCATTGGGCACAATGAGGAATTCCCGAATGGGCCCAATGGGGAATGGGCAATAACCCTTCTCCCAAACCCGTGATCCGGCGCTAATAGCGCTGGGGGGTTTGGCGGTAGGGCTATTAGCCTAACTCATGATGAGGCCGTGAGTATCCCACACCCTCAGCATCCACATTACAGAGAAAAGAATAGTATGAAAAGAAGGGTAAGACACTGAGTATCCCACGCCCTCGGAATCCGCATTACAGAGCAGAGAAAAGAAGAGTAAGTTAAGAAGGGTAAGAAATTCAGTATCCCACACCGTCTAGACAATGGGCCTCATTACGAGTATGGTGGCAAGGCAACAACGACGCTGGTATCGCTAACAGCACTGTTGTTACCATACCACCATACTACGAGTTCTGCTGCTCAAGGGTGCCCTTGCAGCCACCTGGTCTGACCAGGTGGCTGTACCAGCACCCGCGAGCAGAACATGATGGTAGCACCGGTACCGTTATTACCAGTACCGGTGCTACCACCCTCCCCATTGAGCCCTATGGGGCCGAATGGGGAGTCCCTTATTACCGGCACCCGCGAATGGGCAATTACTGGGTTCGCCAAACTCGGCATGACCCGGTAATTGGCCATTCACGGGTGCCAGAAAAAAAATGGATACCGGCAGCAGCCGGCAGCCGTGCCTGTATTACAGGCACGGCTACCGCCAGCCTCGTAATGGGGCCCAGTGAGTGATTAGTGCACTCTATTATTTTTAAAGCTTTATTGTGCATTTGGTTAACAAAACCATAAGCACATCATACATTTCATAACACATTTCATAAATCATCCATTGTATAAAATGAATATCAAAGTAAATCATTTCATAGGGCCTCATTACGACCTCGGCGGTAGACATGCCGCTGGCTGCCGCCGAAATCGTGTCTGGGTCCGGGTCCTCAGAATGAGGAATTACCGGGCCATTCCGAGTTCGGAAGGCCTGGTAATTCCTCCCTCCAAGGACCCTGACCCGGTCCTTCCCCATTCCCATTTCAGCCCCCATAGGGCTGAATGGGAGAGGGAGCAAACAACGGGCCATTACGAGTTGGCCCGTTGTTTGCTCCCTCTTCCCCTCGCGGGACCCGGTAAGCACGCCTGGTTTGACCAGGCGTTGCTTCCTGGGCCCCTTTTTATAGGGACCTCGTGAATGGGAATGGGAGAGGGAGAAAACAACGGGCCATTACGAGTAGGCCCGTTGTTTGCTCCCTCTCCCCCTCGCGGGACCCGGTAAGCACGCCTGGCCCCTTTTTATTGGGACCTCGTAATGAGGTCGGTACGGGGTTAACGGCGCCAGCACCTTTTACGGCGCCGTTTACCCCGTACCGCCAGGGTCGTAATGAGGCCCATAAGGCTACTTTACATAATCACACATTTAATAAAATCAATTCTGATAAACATTATGCATCTCATGATCACACATTTCGTAAAATTGTTCTTAAAAAACAATGGGGGTCATTCAGAGTAGGGCGGTAAGGGTTAATGGGCACCGGTAAGGATGCCGGTAAACCCTTACTGCCCTATTCTGAGCTCCCTTAGCGGGTCCCAGCAGGAACGGGTGGTCTGACCACCCGTTCTCTGGGGTTCCCGTTAAGGGACCTTGGAGCTAATAACGGTACTGCAATTTGCGGTACCGTTATTAGCGCCTTCCCCATTCCCATTGAGCCCTATGGGGGCTCAAATGGGAATGGGGAATGCTTTACTGAATGGGGACTTACCGGGTCCTCCAGGGTTGGAATGACCTGGTAAGGCCCCATTCAGCCAGACTGGACCCGGATTTGGAGGCAGCCATGGTGCTAATAGCACCATGGCTACTTCCAAACTCAGAATCACCCCCAATATATTATCGACGAATGTCCTGCTTTCATTTACTTTTTGTTAATGTTAAAAGTGGTTACGCTTTATATAATTCTATAATTCTAACCGGGCAGGGTGAGTTTGATGTCAGCTAAATGAGTATATTTAAAAACATCATCCATTAATGGTTTGCTGCTGCTGTAATCACAATGGATTCTGCGCAGTACGGTGTATTCCAAAATTGGTCCGTTTCTATGCATTCGATATGGTCCACAAACTTCCCATAGGCCTTAGAATATTGTGCCTTCATCCTTAGGTACGTATTACCACGTTGTATGTCAGTTTCGATCTCCATACGTCATAATCTACATTTTCTGTTCATCAGTTGTATGTTTATCTAAGCACCCTGGTATTCAACTGTGGCAAGTAAGTTAAGACCGAGATATATAGTGAATCTTTTTACTGCCAGGTTGGACAATTTAGTAAGGTAGGTACAGGGTGAATTAGGTGGAAACGCTTATGAGGCAAAGGTCCTATATCTTTTCTTTTGCGCTAATTTATCCATGTTGTTTCTTCGATCCCAGTGTCTTGCCTTTAGCTTTAGGATTTGGTCTCTGTTAGGCTGATCACACATGTAGTCCCTGGGTATGTCCAGGGAATTTAATAGCAGATCAGGCGTACATTCTAATTCCAGCATGAATAAGTTGATTCGATTAGCAAGAGGTTTGCTGGCTATAATGCTCAAAGGTTTGTAAGTGGTTGTTTCAGTTTAAAGTATAATATGGTGCGTTGCACCATCCAGGTGGTTCCAAGTGAGCAGAAACCAAATCCGGCTCTCGCCGCTTTCACCGGGACTGCACTGGGTAAGTTCAGATTCGATCGCAGGACCCTTGCCTCAAATTTTTTTCAACCATTCAATCTGTTTCCCAGGGGCAGCCTGCAATCCGTATAGCACAGCAGGTATTATACTCATACGATATATGGTCAGAAGACATTCAATGCTGTTCCCTCCTCTACAGCTCATGTATCTTTTAATCGCCATTGATTCTTTCCAATTCTTACGGGTAATGATGTCCTTATAAAAAAGGTTAGAGGGGTTGGCTTTGATTGGAAAGCCCAGGTAAATGAACTATCCACAACAATAAGCCTCTCTTGCCCTGCTAGACCCATGATTTTGGTTTTTTTGTGCTAATTATCCTATGATTTGCATGGGCATATGCAACTAGAGCGTCAGGCCTAAGGCAGTTCGGTCGAATATGATTGCATCGTCTGCATATCCGAGCCACAAGATTGGTATCCCATTAATCCTTGGTGGAGCATTTCAATCTTTCTCGAGGTGCTCTGCAATATCCAAAGTATTAAGATTGTAAAGAAAAGGTGCTAAAACGTATCACTGTTTCAATCCTTGGTTCGTGGAAATGAAACTGGTAAGTTCTCCCTTACGTATGGGTTGGACAGAAACTGTGGTTCTTGTGTGTAGTGTGAGGAACTCATGGTGGCAACAAGTAAGACAGACACAAATGAACACAGTTCAAGGGTGTTTATTGAACAATGAATGCTGTATGCAGGTTGGAAAACGCCTAATCTAAACTTAAATGTAAGATGGGAGCAAACGTTGACCATCAAATGAAAATAAGGTAGTCCTGGTGGTGTTGTCAAATAATAAGGGCCTATACTAAGAAACCTATTGCCAAACCTCACAACTAATACAAAAAGGGTGTAGGATAGTTTTCATGAAAAGAGTGAATTGTTCATAAATAATATATCAGGATGCAGTAGCTTGGGACTCCCTTCCCCACGTTTTCTACACAGGGTAAGATGGGAGCCTGGAGCACAGCACACACTCGAGCTTTCCCAGCACGAGTTCACAGTTCCAATGGCAAAATATCAGGACCGTCGATGACCATGGGCCTCATTCCGAGATTGGAGGTAGCCATGGTGCTATTAGCACCATGGCTGCCTCCAATACCGGTACCGACTCCAACCTGGTTCAATGGGGACTTACCGGTGTAGTCCAACCTTTGCAAGACCGGTAAGTCCCCATTGAAAAAGGCAATCCCCATTCCCATTTGAGCCCCCATAGGGTTCAATGGGGAGGGAGCTAATAACAGTACCGCAATTTGCAGTACCGTTATTTGCTCCCTGGTCCCTTTGCAACTTCCGCTAAGGGCGCTTGGTAAAACCAGGCACCTATTGCGGGACCCGCTAAGGGACCTCGGAATAGGGCGCAAAGGTATTACCGACACCGGTGTCCTTACCGGTGCCAGTAATCCCTTTGCGCCCAACTCTGAATGAGGCCTCAATTCTTGTTTCTCCTGAAAGTCTCTTACCTTCGAGGGCCAGATGTATCCAATAACAAAACAAACACAAAGTTCTCTTGGCAGTTCACATTGGGTGATGGTTTCACCCTTGGGTCCCCCTCTTCTGGGCTGTCCCTTCAAAAACAGTTCATCTTCTTAATGGGTTTTGGGTGACAACTTCACCCCTTGATCTCCCTCGTTTGGGCGCGGACCCACCTTGACTGTTGGCCTCACTCTGCCAGGTTCCCTATGGCTTTCAACAAGTCTTCTGCTATTGTTCTTACAAAATTTCTGTTCAACAGTTCGCTGTGAACCTCCCTTTCTCAGGTTCACGTACTCAGGGTGATAACGGCTCACCCCTGGGCCCCCCTCTTCTGGGACTGACCCTTCTTTTAGACAAGTAGGATAGCGTACTTTGCCTGTCTTTCACTGTCTCTTGGTTTCTCCCTCCGTCGGGCTCAACTTCCAAAACGACCAGCGGGACAGTGTACTTCTCCTGTCCCCTCCTTAGCATCTCAATGTCTTTTCAAACAGTTCATAGTGAACATTCCTTGCCGATACACTGTTTCTCTGGACGTTAGACGTTGCCCCTTCTCGTTAGCACCCCTCTTCTGGGTTCACTCTTGCCAACTTCAGATTCACTTTCACTTGTAATGTTCACAGGATTCACTTTCCCCTTTTTACTTTCACCATGTGGGATTCACTTGCCTGTCACTGTCTCAGGTTTGTGGATCAAAGTCTTTCGATAGTACAAGGATTTTACTAGACCTCCAGTATGAGCACTTTGACCTCTTCTGGCAGCTCTCCTACGGCCTTCTGGTTTCTGTAGTTTCCATCAAAACTAAGGGGGGTCAACCAGAGTCATTCACACGAGCACCCACGTGGTGCCGGAACACTCTGCAGCTGGTCCTGAAGATTTGATTTGTGTTTTATAGCTTCACCACTGGCTCTCCCTCTGTCAGGCTCGGATCCTTTTTAATGCTCCTCAAGGTTCTCTCTGTCGGGCTCGGACCCCTTTCTAGGTTTAGAAAGGCCTCCGTCATTCGGGACGGACCATGCTAAAAAAAAGTCACAATTTTAACAAAAACAAAAGTTGTGGGACTTCTAATCCCAGAATGCACTTGGCTAATGTGTTCCCTAAAATGGCACTTTATCATTGGGAGCTGCAGGAGCTAAAAGGGGATGTTTGTAGGAGTTCAGGGTCTCTCCCTCTGCACCTCGGAGACATGGTTTTGCCTCCCTGGCTCTGGGGAGGAGTTGAACTGTTGGTACCTCCAGGCCACCCCAACTGCCCCTGGTCTTGCCTTCTGGAGGGATGGCCACCTCCTCCACACTGCAATCTCCTCTCTGGTAGCAGCGTAAGTGTTTGGGCAGTGTTCTCCTGCTCCTCCAGGTCTCCCAGGGTCTCTCCAGCTCACTAGTACCTCCAGTACCTTCCAGCATCACCCACTCACTCACAATGCTGTTCCTGGCTGCTGCTTTTATACTACCAGCTAGAGTTAATTGGAGTCAGGTGTGAATAGTTGTCGCTTCCTGCCTGACTCTGCCTGACCTCCATATCAGGACAACATGGAGACTGCCCATAGGAAGCCATTGCCCATTGATTCCTATGGGTAATCCTCATGACTCCCATCTGCCTCTTCCCCATCCCAGTCCTTGTGGATTTCGATGGGGGAATGGAATTATGGGAGTTGTAGTATTGTGGAGAGGTAAAATTCTAGTTGGGTTTTAGAAGTAATTTTTGATTTCCCATGTTTTCTCCACCTTTTCCATAAGGAAAAAGGCTGGTGGGAGGGGGATTTTGGTGACAACATCCCATAAAGACTGCTGGGATATCGGTTAGTGGTGCTGGAATACTGCGTCTCACCCAAGGTATTCTCATAAGAATGACCCTGGACTCCCCTACCCGGGTGATCCTCCCGCACTGGTCCGCCCCTAAGGTCTGGACCCAAAGGCGATGGCTGGGCCCTGGCCACCCGAGTAGAGCATTCTTGGGGTCCAAATGGGAGAATACCTCTCACAGTAGCAATTTTAAGAAATTGAGTAATTGTGGATTGAATACCCAAACAGTAAGCTTATCCCACAATCACTGTTGTGGTACTAAATCGAAAGCCTTACTAAAGTCCATAAAGCAGGCATAGATGTTAGAATTCGGGGCTCTTCTTGCTTCTGCCATTAGATATTGTATTGTATATACATTGTGAGTTTTCCTTTTGTCTTCCTGAATCCGGTCTGGAATGGCTTCAGTAATTCCTCTTTCTGGACCCAGGTGTTTAGTTGTCTAAGTAGAACACTTGAAAATATTTTTTACTTGTATCTAGCATGGCCAGAAGTCTATAGTTGGTTGGATCACGCCAGTCTCCGCTTTTGTGAATTGGGATAAATATCGATTGTGTCCAGCTATCAGGAAGCCGCTCATAGAACACCTTAGCCCAAATGTCGGGGTCATCTTCATTACTGCGTTTGCTACTCCATCCGGACCTGGGGCATGGGAAGATTTCAATTTTTGTATTATATGTATTATTGTATCTACATCAAAATCTTCGTCAAAGGGTTTGGTGGTAAATATGTATTCATCCCTAGCGGGTTTAACTGCGCCCTCTTTAAAGTATAAGCTTGCCACATAATTAGCCCAGCAGCTCTCAGATACCCCCTGTAATTCACTAGGCTCATTTCCTGCCAGATGTGCCCTATACTTAGCCCAAAAGGTTCTGTTATCATTACTTTTTAGTATTTTATATAGTGATAACCAATTTGTGTTATTTGGAGAGTGTTCATGATTTCTCACCCAATTTGGGTCTGCAGTTAGGTTTGCTTGTTTATGCAGAAGAGTTCTGGCTTTTTGATGTTTGATTTTAGCGTTTGAAATGGGAGGATCAAATATTTCCGTTAGGTTTAGGGTTATTGTTAATTACTTTGTGTTACTGTGCGTGTAAAATCAATAACATGGTACATCATCAGCTCTATGTCTCAATCTTGTCTCTAGCCAGGTGTAAAGAAGTTTACTGTTTTTAAGTGTAATCAATAAGTATATACTTAGTGACCTTTCTGTCCATGCTATCCTGTTACCAGTTGCATTGATGCTAACAAGGCTTAAGAAATGTCTTCTCAAATACGGTCTCTGGTGTCAAAGTCCCGGACTGGGCCAGTTTCATACATCTCCTTGATAGGGTTGTTCTGCATGACGATATGTAGATCATGTACGTTAAGATACCATGCTATTACAACTTTCGTAATAGGGTGTCTAGTGTACCACTCAAAAAGTACAATCCCCATCAGCTGTTGGATTTGTTTTGAGGCTAAGCCATTTGGCGGTTCATAGATGTTTATAATTAGTACTCGTTCTTTAGTCTGATGAACGAGCAAGGAAGCAGATAATACCTGCGTAAGAGTATGTTCAACATTGAATAGACACAAGGAGAATCTGCTAAGTGAGCCTATTGCTAAACCTTCTGATGGCCGAGCCGACCTCTAAATGATCTGTGTGCATGCTTACAGAATATACTATCTATGTTAAAATCTGTGGTGAGCCAGGTTTCCTGTAACAGAAAAACATCAGATTTAGTTAAGTGAGCAAGGCGCATGGGTTGGGTCAAGAACGATCTGTGAGCATGTGTATTCCAGCTTAGTCAGGTCCAGCTTAGTCAGGTCAGATGTGAAGGTACGTTTTACTGTCAGACTGTGGTAGTGGGTACAATCTCAGAAAACCATTTATCTACCCTGGGCTTGTTATATACATTTTTGGCCATATGGGAAGACGCCGCAAGTAAGCAGTTACAGTCCGAATAATGATTAGGTAGGGGTAGAAATGACTCTCAATCGATCTTTCGGTACGGGTGCCACCTGCTTCCTACAGATAATTTGTCTAAAACCCGATGCCTCCAGTTTAGCAGAATGTGTTTTTATCATAGCAACAATTAGAGGAGATAACAGTTCTAGTAACTCCCAATTAGTCATACTGTCATTCTTTGGGAGTTAAATGCGAGTTATGTCTGTGGGACTAATTAATGTCAGGTCACTGATTTGAGAGATTTACAATATCATTATTCGATTTTAAAAAAGGGCGGCAGTTCGTTGGGTATATCTCCTCTATCTTGACCCATTTTCCCAATGACTTCACATCTTCATCCGTGATGTTTTTTTTCTACTAGCCATTTTGGCTAGTGCTGGATGGTTCCCCCAATTGCGTTTGGGATGATGACTGCAGATGATCAAGACACTCATGCTGGACCTGGATCTATTGATCAACACGTGGATTTGTTTGTTGTAAGTGGAGCTGCTGAATAGTTTTGAATATGGGAGCAGCAAGAGGTGCAGCAGAAATGGGGCGATTAAGATGAACATTAAAAGTATGTATCCATTCATCGATTAGGCCATATTAGTGTACCTTCTGCGGCATTCCATTTCCAGCTTTGAGTCTTAGGCTTAGATGTGCACATGTCGGTCGCACAATTTAACCCCTCGGCATCCTGTGTTCTTTCACGGCGACATTTGGTAGTATTTTTCCTTTTTTTGGCTCTTGTGTGTTTGGCAATTAGACGCTTATTGCAAATAGGTAAAGTAGGAGGGAAATCAGTATAGGGATGTTGGCGTGTGAGATTTCTTTTGCTGAATAAGGTGTCGGGGAGACTTCCTCGTAGTCCCATCATTTTCCCCCATATTATTCTTCGGATTTTCCAGCAGTGTTTCTTCGTATGTCCTCTGTGTGTCGAGGTTCAGGACAAGTAGATTTCCGCTCTCTGTTTGTGTTTCCATGGTCCGTTTCGTTCAGAGGCAGTGCAATTTTCAAGATTAGGTCTGGTCCCTTAGTAAGTATCTGCTTAACTTCACTTTGTTATTTTGCAATGGCTGCACATAATGCCATTACAGCCTCGACACTGCAGCAATTGCATTTATCTTTGATGTCAATTTGGTGTTGTTATTCAAAGGTGCCGCTCTCGGTACCGACGAGTACGATTCTTCGTCACTGTCTGTGTCACTCAAAAAAAAAAGTCTGATCTCTGTGAAGGGGAGGGATACCATTTTGGTCACATCTGGAGTGGCAGATAGATTTGTGTCTGAGGTTATCAAGCCCCTCAGATGTCTGCGTGGGTCTATTTTAATTTCCCAAGGAGTTGACACATCTTTAGCAATGAGTTGTTGTCGATTGTAGGTGAAGAATTGGAGAATGGTAAGTGGGAGTGGGAGGAGACAACTACTGGGTTGTTCGAGGCAGGAACCGGCAGCATAGTTTCCACAAAGAAAGTAATTACTGGTTGATTTCCTGAGATCTGTGCCACTTTCTTCTTTTTACCATCTTCGGTGTTTGGCTCAAGGTGGCGTGTTCGCTTGCCGCCATGAGCAGTGGCGCTGTGTAATCCATATTTGTGTGCATTTGCTCGCTTCATTTTTCTACCAGCTGTTTTAAACCAGATTCAATGTCTGTCAGATCGTTGTTCCTGTCACTGACTGCTCTGTACAGCACGCAGTATAATTAAGGACGTGTCGCCCAATCATCCACAGTCATGGTCCAGCAGGCTACCTCCGACTGCAGGCAGAAGGGCGTCTTGCTCAAACTGATACTCAGTAGATTTCGGCGAAGTGGGATTGGTCAGTGTTTGCTGACGATTAGGTTGATGTGTTCCAATGTTGGTATAAAAAGCAGGAAGCTTACGCCACTCCCCAGGGCTCCCCTGGCGGACCACGGCAGACCATTCCCGAGCCACCTTTCACACGGATACTGATCAGTTCACCATCTTTTGGGTGCTATCACACACGCTCATGCTCCACCTACCCAACAGAGCGGGCAGTGGTGCGCCCACCACAACGGGGTCCGACCCGATCCAGCGCACGCCAGCCTTAATCTTCTTTGCGCCACAGGCTTTCATTCGGCCCTCCGACTCGCGCACATATTAGACTACTTGGTCCGCGTTTCATGATGGGCCGGGTGGTTAACCGACCTCACATCAGACCCCTGGTTCCCTTTGTGGCGCCCGGCAGTGCGACCTGGGCAGTGCACAATGAGGGCAGTCCACCACAGTCGATGGTCGCATCAGGAGCACTGTCTCCCGTCGCCGCCCCGGGAACCCCCAAGAGGGATTGGGACAGTTGCCAGAGAAGGGCGCAGCGGCAGTCAATCTCCCTCTGCCCTGCAGACACAGCAAAACTGCTGCCAAGGAGCTCTACCTCTCTCTGCCGGAGCTGCTGCCAGTGGGCTGTAGCGCTCTCTGCATAGCGGAGAGCCACCTGCCCTTGGGGCCTTCCTAGCCAACCCATAGCTGGTCGCGGTGCACTGCCACAGAGGAAATGTGCCCTGCTGGGGCTGGGTGCACCCAGGCGGCAGTCCCGCAAGGGCATCCGTTGTTCTGGGCGACCGACCAGCCCTCTGTGTTGAATCCTGAGGGCGGACTGCACAGACCCCATTCGTTTACCCCTCAATGGTTTCATGCCCTCCTGAACTATCTTTTCAATGTTCTTTTCAACTTTCCCTTACGTACTTGTTTCCCAATCGGTCTCTCACCCGTATTTAGCCTTAGATGGAGTTTACCACATGCTTTGGGCTGTATTCTCAAGCAACCTGACTCCGATAAGATCCTAACCCGGCGTGCCGGAGGCCGCTACCGGCCTAACACCGTCCACAGGGTGAGCCTCGATCAGAAGCCTTGAGCCCCTGAGCAACGCCAGGGAGTTGGTCTTCTGTACGCCACATTTCCCACGCCTGCTGCTGCATAGGGATTTGGCACTGAGCGCTTCCCTTTTCATGCAAACTTGACTCGGATCTATCCTTCAACCAACACACCAACAGCGTATCCAAAACCTGCTTCTTCCACCTGCATATCCTCAGACGGATCTTCCCCTACCTTACCAATCCCCAGCCCGGAATTCCTCATTGACAAAATTCTCCCCTACCAACCTTCCACAAACCTTAGATCTCGCACTGCATTTCGCCTAATGATTCTACCCCAAAGCTCCATAAGGCTTGGCGGTTCCTCCTTCTCCGTCCAAGCGCCAATCATGTGGAAATCCCTTCCCTTACACAACTGCAACACTGAAAACTACCTAAAATTCAGGAAGGCCCTTAAAACCTGGCTCTTCCCAATACTCTCCTAATCCACTGCACCCTGTGAATACACCACTATTAAACTCCACTGCATCAATCACAACTCGGGGGCCGGCAGCTCTCGCAGCGGTTTCACCTGACACACCACCACACATTGCTCAACAACACTGCCAGCTGACTAGTACCCCAGGTAAGCCAGCAGCTTTCGTTGTGGCACACTCGCAACATTCTCACTGCGCCCCGCCCGTCGGTCCTCATGAGACGACTAACAATGAGATAAGTAGCCCAGGTTAGCACACGCCCACTAAGTAATCACTGCCACTATTAACCTGCATCGTTCTTTCAGTGAAGCTCTCAACACTAGCAATCTCTCACTACAAATGTATTCCCAAATCTAGGTACAACAAACCATTGATGACTGTCACATTACAGAAACCTACTGTAGTATAGGCTGAAACATACAGCCTGTAGAAGCCTAGCCCACCTCCTAACCACCCCACCACCATCACCACTCAGTAGTCTCAAATTCAGGTGACGCCTCCTCCTTTGGTTTATTGTATGATGAGGCCTACTCTCTTTTGAAACATAGGCCTCCCACCCACTGTACTGGGTTCTCAAATATAGGTGTAGCCTCCATCTTTGTATACTGTATGATGAAACCTACTGCATCCGATACCTAGGCCTCTCTCCCACTATGCAGGATTTTCAAATCTAGGCGTAGCCTCCGTCTTTGTTTACCATATGCTTAAACCTACTGCACTGTGAAACAAAGGCCTTTCTCCCGCTATACAGGACTCTGTTTAATATACCCAGATACCAGCTACAGTATGAAACCTAGGCCCATTGGTATAGGACTCTCAATTATAGGCCTGGACAAATATTGCACCAGCCAAGAAATCCCGCAGCCTACGGTACATTTATCTCACACCACTAGTGTGGACACAGGCCGCAGGCATGGCCAAGCATCCATGCAGGATAGAATATGGTTACGCACATCCGATCAAGTTTGCACATAGCCGTCCAGACTAAAAAACGTGATGTACCTCAACACCTCTGGCACTTGCATACAGCACCCACCACCCAAAAGTAACCCGGTATAGCTGGCCTCACATAGACTCTCTCCACAATAGCAATCTATCTCTAACCCTCAACAGCACCCACCCATGTGTCTGACCTCTCTTGGGCTGCTTAGTCGAGCCTTGCAAACCACCCAATTCATAGAACGGCAACATGCACACATGCATCTCCTAAGATAAACTCCTTAGAATTTTCAACCACATCCACTACGGTCACCAGGAGCATTCCAACCAAGGAAAAAAGCGCATTGAGGCCACACAAGTGGGGAAAAAGCGCTATATAAATAACCAAATACTAAACAACATATGCCACTACTGAGGGAATCTTTGTTTCTTTTCCTCCACTTAGTAATATGCTTACATTCGCAGGTCGCCACGTCTGATCTGAGGCTGTTTTTGGGGAGCAGAAAGCTCAGATCGGCTTGCCTCGGGCCCGGGGCTGTACAGGGGGTTGCCCCAGCCTGTGCCTCCGGCATGGCAAAGTTTGCACTGTCCTGATCTGCGGACAAAGCCCACACGGTCATGAGTCCGTGCTCCAGGGCCATCCCGCACTGGCAGTCATGGGATACCACAGCCACCTGCAGCACGGCCAGGTGTTACGGGTAGGGTGATGGTGGGCCAGGCTTTTTTAAGGCCTGTAGCAGCACTGCGCTTCCCACTGTGATGGAGGCAGGCCGATCTGCCGCTGGCCCACCCGATCCACTCATCCTTCCCCAACTCCCTCTGGGGTGGGGGCAGTGGATACGGAGAGCCACAAATTATCGTGCTGCTGGACCTAACTCAACATGATACAGCAGGTCACTTGAGGAACTGTTTGAAAGCAGTTGGTGATGGCCTCTAATTGGCTTAAATTGAATGGGGAGAAAACAGAGGTGTTGGGTACTACATCACCCTCACTGTTCTGAGCCCCTGAATTCTGGCCCAAATGTCTTGGCCCCTTTCCGCTTCCGTCTCCTTGGTGAAGGACCTGGAGGACAAAATATCTGCCTCCCTTTCTATGGCCGAGCAGCCCTCTCTGGTTTGCCAGAAGGCGCACTTCAAATTGTGGACCCTTTGGAAAGTACTTCCATGCATCCCTCTGAAATGTCCCTCTCTGTTTGCCTCCTCCCTAGTCATCAGTAATATTGATTACTGGAACGCCTTTTATTTTGCTATTCCACTGCATTTGCTTCTGTGTCTTCAGCTGCTGCAGAATATGGCAGCAAGAGCAGTTCTCCATCCTCCGTTTCGTGCCCACATGGCTGTTTCTGTGCCAGCTACACTAGCTCCCCGTTCAGCAGCGCATTCAATTCAAATCACTTTGGCTTCTTCACAAAGCTTTGCATAAAACTGGTGCTGAATTCCTTCAAGCAAAGTTCTGCATCTACATACCTGTCAGGCCTCTTCGTTCACAATCAGTGAAGATAGACTTGCACGAGTGGGTGGTCGTGCCTTTTCGGTGGCAGCTGCTAAAACTTGGAATATTCTTCCTCTCCTTCTACGTACCATCGAAGATCATCTCTGCTTCCATCAGGCTTTGAAAACCTTCCTTTTCTAGCCTATGTCCTTGGTTTAGTTTTAGCTCTGTAGCTTCAGCACCATGATGCCTTTGGGCATATGCTGCGCTTTCCAAGTTCGGATAAGATAAGAGGCGGGCTATGAGAGCAGGGGGGTCGGGTGGGACCGCTAGAGTCTTCAAATCCCAGCCCGGCCGCACAGGGCCGAGCTCCTAGTACCTGGGTAAGAGGGAAAAGTTGCCTGCTGCGCCGGCGGCCCTGGCCATCGCTCACCCACGGATGTGGGTGGCTGGAACCTCGACAACAGCCTGTCGAGTAGCCTGCTGCGCCATGGCTCAGGGCTTGCTCCTTGTGTGTCGGGACCCTGTCTGCCTGGGGAGGTGTCCCTTGAGAACAGCCAGGTTTACCTCAGCTCCCGGCTGTCCCCACTCGGGCCTTTCCTGCCAACTGGGGTACGCCCACAAACTGGCGGATCAGAGAGAAGAGCATGCGCCCCCGTCCGGTGCAGCTGATGGCTCGGTGAAGCGAGGCTGCATGGGACTCCATCTACGGTACGTGGTTGGGAACATCACCAGCAGGTTAACCCAACCCTGCCAGGCATCCCCGTCCATCTGCTGGGACGCTGACTCCCCTCTGGTGGAAGGGAATCCCGCTCCCTGGTACCTGGTCCCCCACGCGCCCCTCTGCTGGCTGGACCGTATCACGTGGGGTGCCCCGGGCTGTGTGTGTGTGTGTGTGTGTGTGTGTGTGCGCGCACACACCTGGGAGGCAACCGAGGTCGGGCCCACGGCTCTCCGTCCGGCTGCTCCACTGTTAATGTCCCAATTGAAACTCAAATGTCCCATTTCTCCTCCCAAACACGCGTTCCAGATTCAAATGCCACCTCCCTCCAGACCCACATGTCACCATCTCTCCCACAAACCCACACAAAGACACCAACATCCATCCCTCCACACAGATCTGCGCAAACCCACTCACTGGCCATAACCAGATTCACATGGCATAAAAGCTGGGGGGTCCTGCTCCGTGGTCCTAGCCTCCAGACTCTGGAACTCACTTTCCAACACACTCCGAACTGAACTCCCCTACCTTGCTTTCAAGAACAAAGGAAAACTTTGGCTCACTGAACAGGACATAGCTTCCGCCACAGCCTGATGCATAGATCTTTGAAAGGTCTGTAAATACTTCTGCATACCTACTCCTTTGTCTATTTTCTTATATTTGGCTACTCTGTGATCACCTGTTAAATATGTACATATACACACCTCCATTATCTGTATCTTGATGCTCTGCAATGTTTATATGCAACTTTGCAAGAAATGCGTCCAGATTCCCCCGGGCCAGGTGTGCAATACAAATAAACCAAATACAAATACAAAACTACACCAAGATGCTCCACCACTCGCTCCAGAGCCACACCCATATGCATCACCCCTACCTCCAGACTCACACTCAGATGGCGCCATCGGCCCTCTCTCTCTAGACCCACACCTGGATTACCCCATCCCTTCCACACACACATGCTTCCAATCCTTCCATAGACCAACGCCCTTCTCTCCAGACATACATAACCCATTCCTCCATTCACACCCAGATGCCCCCTTCCTTCCCTCCCACCAGAGTGCTCCACCCTCACTCAGACCCACATGCTCCAGCATTACCTGAAATGCCCCCATTATATGCCCTTTCTCTCCATTCCAGATCCACAATGCCCCCCTCCGAACCGGACTTCAAGATGCCCCACCCCTTCCTCCAGAGCCCTACCATGATCCCCATCCTCCCTCCACACAGCAAGATTCCCCCATCCCTCCTCAAACAATAAGCCGCCATCCCTCTCTCCCTCCCTCCAGACGCACACCAATGTGTCCCATGCCTCTCTTCATACCCAAAACAATGTCCCCATCCCTCCCCCCAGATGCACACCAATGTGTCCCATGCCTCTCTTCATACCCAAAACAATGTCCCTATCCCTCCCTCCAGATGCACACCAATGTGTCCCATGCCTCTCTTCATACCCAAAACAATGTCCCCATCCCTCCCCCCAGATGCACACCAATGTGTCCCATGCCTCTCTTCATACCCAAAACAATGTCCCCATCCCTCCCCCCAGATGCACACCAATGTGTCCCATGCCTCTCTTCATACCCAAAACAATGTCCCTATCCCTCCCTCCAGATGCACACCAATGTGTCCCATGCCTCTCTTCATACCCAAAACAATGTCCCCATCCCTCCCTCAGACCCACACCAAGATGCCACCAACCTCATACCACGATGCCTGATCCTTCTCCACATACAAAGATGCCCCATCCTGCCCTCCAGACTCAAACGAAGATATCTCCACACACACACACACACACACAGGTGCCCCATCCCACTCTCCAGACCAACAGATGCCCCATACCTGTTTCAGACCCACAACAATGCACCACCCTCCATTGCAGTCCCACACCAAGATGCCCATATACCTTTCCTGAACCACGCGCAGATAGCCCAGCAAACCCTCTCTAAAGCCACCCTCATGAACCATGAAACTCCCCCATCAGCCCCCCTGTCAGTGAAACACCTCCATCCCCCCATCCCTGCACTTTTCCTTTCCTCAGCCCTCATCCCTCCCCCCCCAGGCCTTGCTCGTGGAGCACTGTTGCTTTGCTTTCCTCCGCCCTCATCCCTCCCCCCCAGGCCTTGCTCGTGGAGCACTGTTGCTTTCCTCAGCCCTCATCCCCCCCACCCCCAGGCCTTGCTCGTGGAGCACTGTTGCTTTCCTCAGACCCCCCCCCCACCCCCAGGCCTTGCTCGTGGAGCACTGTTGCTTTGCTTTCCTCAGCCCCCCCCCTCCCCCCACAGGCCTTGCTCGTGGAGCACTGTTTCTTTGCTTTCCTCAGCCCTCATCCCCCCCCAGCCCTTGCTCGTGGAGCACTGTTGCTTTCCTCAGACTCCCCTCCCCCTCCCCCAGGCCTTGCTCGTGGAGCACTGTTGCTTTCCTCAGACCCCTCCCCCCCCCCCCGGCCCCCAGGCCTTGCTCATGGAGCACTGTTGCTTTGCTTTCCTCAGCCCCCCCCCCCCCAGGCCTTGCTCGTGGAGCACTGTTTCTTTGCTTTCCTCAGCCCTCATTCCCCCCCCCCCAGCCCTTGCTCGTGGAGCACTGTTGCTTTCCTCAGACTCCCCTCCCCCTCCCCCAGGCCTTGCTCGTGGAGCACTGTTGCTTTCCTCAGACCCCCCCTCCCCCAGACCTTGCTCGTGGAGCACTGTTGCTTTGCTTTCCTTTCCTTTGCTTTCCTCAGCCCTCATCCCCCCCCCCCAGGCCTTGCTCATGGAGCACTGTTGCTTTCCTCAGACACCCTGTGGGGGGGTCCTGCAGAAACGCTCCCGGGAATACCCCAGCCCAACGCCTTCCCATTTCCCCGCCCGTTACAGCAATGACGCAGAGAGTCACGTGAAACGAGAAAGCGGGCCGCTGCTGCCCATCTTAACAGCCCGGCTTCCTGGGCGCCGAGAATCCGGAGCCACCATTGGCTGTCCAGCGAGGACGGCAACGTGGCGTCACGTGATGTGGACGCGCTGTGCCGTTGCTAGGCCCGTTGCTCGGGCAGGAAGTAGCCCCGCCCATTGGGTACCAAGCAGCACTTCTTCCAGTGTATTACAGGTTCACACCCAGAGGTCTAGATCTCTTCCAGTGTATTACAGGTTCACACCCGGAGATCTAGATCTCTTCCAGTGTATTACAGGTTCACACCCAGAGGTCTGGATCTCTTCCAGTGTATTACAGATTCACACCGGAAGTCTGGATCTCTTCCAGTGTATTACAGATTCACACCGTAGGTTTAGATCTCTTCCAGTGTATTACAGATTCACACCCGGAGGTCTGGATCTCTTCCAGTGTATTACATATTCCCAGTGTATTACAGATTCACACCCAGAGGTCTGGATCTCTTCCAGTGTATTACAGATTTACACCCGGAGGTCTGGATCTCTTCCAGTGTATTACAGAATCACACCCGGAGGTCTGGATCTCTTCCAGCGTATTACAGAATCACACCCGGAGGTTTGGATCTCTTCCAGTGTATTACAGAATCACACCCGAGAGGTCTGGATCTCTTCCAGTGTATTACAGAATCACACCCGGAGGTCTGGATCTCTTCCAGTGTATTACAGATTCACACCCGGAGGTCTGGATCTCTTCCAGTGTATTACAGATTCACACCCAGAGGTCTGGATCTCTTCCAGTGTATTACAGAATCACACCTGAGGTCTGGATCTCTTCCAGTGTATTACAGAATCACACCTGAGGTCTGGATCTCTTCCAGTGTATTACAGATTCACACCCGGAGGTCTGGATCTCTTCCAGTGTATTACAGATTCAAACCCGGAGGTCTGGATCTCTTCCAGTGTATTACAGATTCACACCCGGAGGTCTGGATCTCTTCCAGATGCACACCCAGAGGTCTGGATCTCTTCCAGATGCACACCCAGAGGTCTAGATCTCTTCCAGATGCACACCCAGGGGTCTAGATCTCTTCCAATGCATCCATTGCTCCAGTGCAGATTCACACCCAGAGGTCTAGATCTCTTCCAGATTCACACCGAGGTCTAGATCTCTTCCAGATTCACACCCAGAGGTCTAGATCTCTTCCAGGTTCACACCCAGAGGTCTAGATCTCTTCCAGGTTCACACCCAGAGATCCAGATCTCTTCCAGATTCACACCCAGAGGTCTAGATCTCTTCCAGATTCACACCCAGAGAACTGATCTATTCCAGATTCACACCCAGAGGTCTAGATCTCTTCCAGATTCACACACAAACGTCTAGATCTCTTCCAATGCATACATTGCTCTGGTGCAGATTCACACCCAGAGGTCTAGATCTCTTCCAGATTCACACCTTGAGGTCTAGATCTCCTCCAATGCATCCATTGCTCTGGTACAGATTCACACCCAGAGGTCTAGATCTTTTCCAGATTCACACCCAGAGGTCTAGATCTCTTCCAATGCATCCATTGCTCCAGTGCAGATTCACACCCTGAGGTCTGGATCTCTTCCAGATTCACAGCCAGAGGTCTGGATCTCTTCCAGATTCACAGCCAGAGGTCTGGATCTCTTCCAGATTCACAGCCAGAGGTCTGGATCTCTTCCAGATTCACAGCCAGAGGTCTGGATCTATTCCAGATTCACAGCCAGAGGTCTGGATCTCTTCCAGATTCACAGCCAGAGGTCTGGATCTCTTCCAGATTCACAGCCAGAGGTCTGGATCTCTTCCAGATTCACAGCCAGAGGTCTGGATCTCTTCCAGATTCACAGCCAGAGGTCTGGATCTCTTCCAGATTCACAGCCAGAGATCTGGATCTATTCCAGATTCACACCCAGAGGTCTAGATCTCTTCCAGATTCACACCCAGAGGTCTAGATCTCGTCCAATGCATACATTGCTCTGGTGCAGATTCACACCCTGAGGTCTAGATCTCTTCCAGATTCACGCCCAGAGGTCTAGATCTCTTCCAATGCATTCATTGCTCTGGTGCAGATTCACACCCAGAGGTCTAGATCTCTTCCAGATTCACACCCAGAGGTCTAGATCTCTTCCAATGCATCCATTGCTCTAGTGCAGATTCACACCCCGAGATTGAGATCTCTTCTGGTGTATCCATCGCTCTGGTGCAGATTCACATCTGGAGGGCTAGATCTCTTCATTGCTCTGGCACAGCTTCACACAGAGATCTAGATCTCTTCCAGTGTATTAGATTCACACCCGGAGGTCTAAATCTCTTCCAGTGTATTACAGGTTCACACCCAGAGGTCTAGATCTATTTCAGTGTATTACAGATCCACATCCAGAGATCTAGATCTCTTCCAATGTATTCTTTGCTCTGGCACAGATTCACATCCAGAGATCTAGATGCTCTAGTACACATTCAGTATTCATTGTGATTCCCTCAACAATTGTATATACAATATCAGTCTACAACAGAGGTGCTTCGTCAAATGGGTTATGACTTAATTCCATTTTACGATGTTATGTAATGTGGTCTTCTACCGTGCACTGTTGCCACTTGCCTGGTCTCTTGGCGCTCTGATGGACCTGCAATGAAAGGGGGCTTGGGGGGGGGGAGGGTTGTGAGTGGGATTGAGATGGAGAGGAGCAAGAGAGCTTTGATGTGCTGTTTGCAGCTTCAGTTCGGAAAAAAACGGTCACTGAGCATTGGTGCATTCTTTTTAATTAAGATTTATGGTTTGTACAAAAGAAAACCTTTATCCTTGATAAACAGACTAGTCGTATATAAAAACTGTCCGACGTCAATAAGAAGACTGTCATGAATGGAAGAAGGACATAAGGGAGTAGAGTAGAACGGGTGATTAGGGTAAAGCCAAAGACCAAATGAAGAGCGAGAAAGAATCAAAAAAAAGGTTTCCCCCATTTGACCATGCAATGTTGCTGGTTCCTTCAAGGTCCATGTTCGGTCAATATGATACAATTTGGAGGGTAAAGGGGGACTTCTTTCATGAAGTTTGATATCGTGAAGGTTAGTCTGAAGTCTTCACCCATATGGATTGTCCTCCATCAGTCCTCCATGGAATACAACTTTTTGGACGTATGATCCTGCCTAAATAGTTCTTTAGGCTGTAAGCCCTGTGCAATTTGTGGCCATATGTTTCAGAGTTGCTTGGTGGTCCTTACCTTTGCAGAATGTGCAGGTAATATCCGCTGTTGTTGTGGCAAATATTTCCGATGATTCCCGCATGGCTAGAATGTTCAGAGGAATTGGAGGATGTTTGAATGGTATTTGTTCCAACCAGAGGTTATGATGCTTTTGCTTTTTTAGGTTTTGGTTGGCAATCAAAGTATCTTCCGTAATTCCTGAATTCACCATAATGACCTTGCATCCATTTTTCCAGGCTTTTAATGGGAAATCTTCAGAGGATGCGCGATCCTTTTAGTATTTTAGTATCAAGTACAGCTCTGAGGTATCGGGCATGATGTATTTTCTATATAAGGCCAGGGTTTTCCATACTACCATTCCATCAATGGAGATCAACATAATTTCATGCCTTACAGCTGTTATTGGGGTTCTTCTTGGTAACCTTAGAGCCTGTCTCTAGAATAAGCTTTCCAGTATGTTCCACATTTTCCAAGGGAATTATAGCAATGCTTCCGCTCCATGTGTGATCATTGGCACGACTTTCATTTTATAGAAGTTCAGAATCAGCCCAAACGTGAACTTGCCATAGTTCTTGTGAATCATTGCAGCCTGCAATGCTACGACTTTGATACGTATCCTCAGTTCCAGCTGTCTGGGCTTATCCTCGACACTTGAGCTTAGGGAGACTCCCAAGAAGACCATGTCCTTTACCAGAGGAAGTTCAACTTGGTTCAAGGACCATCTAAAAGGCTTTTTAGGTCTGCTCCTCATTTTTCTAAGAACCATTATGTTCGTTTTTCGCTTGTTAATTTGCAGGACATTTTTGAGGGCATACTTCTGTAGACTGGCCAGACTCCTCTGTAAGCCAATCCGTGTCATCGGCATAGAGGGACCTTGCTAAGGGAAGCCCATTGATTATAGATGGAAAGGCCCTAGTTTTGTTTAGGTCTTCACATAGATCAGAGAGGAAAAGGTTAAACAGCGTTGGAGCAAAGGGGCAGCCTGGTTTTAGCCCTCTCCGAGTAGGAATCTCTCCTGATAGCAACCCATCGGCATTCAATCTTACCAGAACTCTGGTGTTTGTGTAAAGAGTCTTGAGTGCTCCCAATAAGTGTTGAGGGCAGTTCCAGTTTGCCATATTTTCCCATAATAGTTGCCTCTCAACACTGTTGAATGCCGTTTTTTAGGTCTATTAAGCCACATATATTTCACTGTAACTATGGTTACTCTTAGTTATGTTCATGCACCAAAAAAGAAACAACTCTATTTTTAGTGATCATGAGTTCTGTAATTCATTTTCCAATTTCCCTATATGATGACACGTGTTTTGACAGTTCACCCTGTAGTTTTCAAATCAGGGCTTCAATCATTACATCCATGAAAGAGCGAAAAAAGATTTTTTGAAAATAAAGCTTCCAAAAAACAAAATAGTTCGACCATGTGTTACGTAAAGTACAACATAAACAGTCACCCATATTATTAAAAAATGATAGTGTGTTTCCAAAATGCAATTGCATAAAAAAAATGGTGAATGTACATTTCCAGAGTTGTGTTGACATGAAAGGAGGGTGGCGGGGAGGATGGTTGAGGGTAAAAAGAGAAAGAAAGGAAATGGAAAAAAATAAAGCATATTCATTAATGCACGTGGCACCTATTTTTGTAATTCACATCTTGTTAAAACAAATTAGTCGAGAGACCGTGTCAGGCTTAAGCTTACCCAATTTGTGTATCTTGTCCATGTGAGTATTCTAACAGCTTACATGCCAAATCATGGGTTAAATCCCAACCTGATTTATAAAGAATATATTAGCACCTTGCTTTTGTTATGTCTACTTGGCCAAATGGAAGAATGCCTTGATTCCTGTGCTTGCATGTTAGTCATTTTTCTTCATTATAAAGATTGGTTCAAGCGGACAGAACTAAGTGTGGATTATGTTCTTTTCGAGCTGAGCAATTGCATTCCTTAAATACAAGCGAGTCCTGTCTGTGTGATTAATGACATTTAGCTGAAGGTGTGTAAAAACGCTTGCCAGACTCTTACTGATTTGGAGCCGGGCGCGTGGGATGTTTACTCACACATCGTCACATTATGGTCGCATGCCGCACCTAGTTAAAATCTATTCCATGAGGGGTTTGTGATTTTGAAACCAAGCACGAGTGTTTAAATGTCACACCCGGTTACTCAAAAGCACATTGTCATTACATGCCAAATAAGACCTTTTGCGAGGTATTTTTATCTGTCTCTCCGAGGTTTAGCACACGTGGTATCCCGTGTGCCAGAGAGACTATTCCAGTGGGTATGCTATACTGCTCTAGGCAAGGCAAGGGGTCACCTTGCCCGTGCTTTTCAGTCCGCCTTCTCTTTGCAAACTGACACAGACCCATTTTGTTGTTTCTGTGGTTGCCGGGTAACCTTCCGAGTTCTACCTTCTTGTTTACAGTGGCCACCATCTTTTGGGCTGGCAGTAAGCTTTCTGGAATTACGTGTCGGTCACCTGAAAACGGGCTCTTTCATGCTTTATGGTGTTAATATTATACAAATCGCGTGCCCGCTACAATTAATAATTTAATTGTCGCGTAACAAATCTGAATGTTTAATATATTAAGCGTACGTCGTCTGAGAAGTTGTCACCTGATCCTTTACAATCTATCTGGTTGGTTAAAAATTCCATGTTTGAGAGTACATCACTATCATTAGTACTAATATTTAGATAATCAGTCTACTCAAGTTTTCATAAATAACGTAAATGTCTACCTACAATATTGAGCATTTACGGCAATGTCAAAATACCTACATTATTAGCTGTGACACACACTGGATTGATGAGTTGTTTCATCATCACTGTTATTAACAGGATTGGGTGTACAAAAGAATTGTTGCAATTCCGTTGGTATTCATTTTGGTTCATCCTACTGTTACATGCTACATTGTTCTGAGTACTACATGATGCATTCAAAACATGTCTATAAAAAAGGACATCTCGTTATCGGAGTTCAGATCTCTTTCTACTGATCAGAATTTACAAATCAATTTAGCTTCTACTTGTCTCAGTTTTAGTTCCTGATTTCCCCCTCTTGGTCCAAGTGTCACTTTTCTGAGGCCCACGTATCTGAGCAGTCTCTTGTCATGCATTGATTTTTTTTTGTTGCCAATGCTAGGCTAGTGGTAAGTTTGTGTCTTGGCTCCCAATCGATGATATGTGTTCTCGTATTCTTACTCTCAGTTCTCTGATGGTGCTGCCTACGTAGATTTGTTCACATTGGCATATGATGGCATAAATTACAAATTTGGTTTTACAGTTGATGAAATCGGTAATCTTGTGCGTGATGCCATGCTTATCTTTGAACACTTCTGTATTGTCTAGTGCATGTTTGCACATAGAACATGAGCTGCATTTCCTGAAGCCTCTTGGTAGCTGTGGTAACCATGTGGGAGTATATATAGTTCTTAATTCCGGGAGCAGGGAGGGACTTGGAATGTTCTTGATTGTTCTTGCTCGTCTGTAGATAACAGACAGACTTTCTTCAATTATGTCTTTGATATGCGGGTCCAATTTTAGAATGTGCTAATTCTTTTTCAGGATCCTGGACTGAACGTGGACTGAAAAGCACAGACGAGGTAAAGGACGCATGAACATAACTAAGAGTAACCATAGTTGGAGTATCCTATATGAACTGAGGGACCAGGTTTCTCTGTTGTTAACATTTTCATGTGACTCCAATAAACTTCCGCAATAACAAAGAGGGCGCTGAGGTCCACTCATTAGTACCCCAGTGAAAGGTTCCTCAAAGACTAATCAATAACACATATATTTCAGTATTATGTTTTATTGCCTTCATTTTTGGGAGGTTGATCCAGAACAGATTAAGATGAATCATTGCCAAAAGAGTTGCCTGATCATTGTAATTCTTGTTTATCACCTCATATTTTCATGATTGTGGCACTGGCGCACCAATTGGCACCCATCGTGGACTATTTGGGACTCAATTATTTCCGTAATACTCCCTGGACAACACCTATTCATATTATTCTCTTTACTTTCCGTTTACAAGGCTTTGGAACTTTCGTATTTACTTTTACAAACTACATGTCCCATAATGCACCCTGTGGCAGTTCCCATTTCCTGCATATTCCTACGCAGCAGTTCTAGCATTACAATCCCCAGAAGCCTTGGAGAACAGTGCAGCTTTCGCTTTCCCAGGACTAGAGAGGGCGGAGGTCAATTACATTCAGGTGTGCTGCTAATTAGCCTACTTCAGCACAGGGCAGCTCAGTATTTAAGCAGCTGCCTGCAGGAGCACAGGCCTCTTGCATTGAGCTTTCTACCAGCCCTTTGTTGCCCTGTTCCTTAGATATTTGCTGTGTCCTGTGGCTTCCAGTTCCTGCTCTTATTCCAGAGCCCTGTGCTTCCAGCCTTGCTGCCCTGCTTCTCAGCCCTCTCTCCCCGGCCTTTTGCCTGCACCTCTGTGCCTTCCATACTGCAGCTTTGCTTCCTTGTTTGCAGCCCTCTGTTCCCTGGCTACAGCCCCCTTTCTTATTTAAAGCCCTCTGTTTCCTGGCTGCTGCTCCCTTGCTCTCTTCCTTGCCTGTAGCCCTCTGTTCATGATTCCTGTCCTTGTCTTCCTTGAGTCTTCAGTCCTCCCCTTTGGTTTTCCACTTCAGTTATGCTGTTTCCTTAATTTCCCTCTGCTAGCCTTCTCTTGTCTTTCTAGCCCTGAGTTACTGTTCTTGATTCCTGTGTACAGTTTCCGGTCACTATTCCCTGCATTTAGATACTAGATTTCTGCCCTTCCTTTCTTCCGGTTCTCTGTTCTGAACCTTGCTCTCCTTGACTTCCCTTTCCCTGGATAGTTCTGTTCTTGTCTTCACTTGTGTTTTATGTAAATCCTATGTACAGAGTTTGACTGTTGGGCTCCAGCAGGCAATTTCTGCCCCTTCCCTTGTCGTGTTTGTGTTGTACTTCGTGTCATTGTTAACAGTGTACAGGTTCCTGTTTCAGGAAGCAGTCATTGTTCGGTTCCTGCTGGACCTGTGCAGGCTTCAGTCTTGTGAGTACTGCTACCTTGTTCGTGCCTTAGGGTTCAGATACAGACACCCACTGCTGTTGCTCCTTTCCATGAGCATTCAGAGTGGGCCCTGTAATAGCAATCTGCTCAGAAGGCTGGAGTTTCCCAAGTTCCATGGAACACTCTCTCCCCATTCTGCGTACACCCCAAGAGGGAACCCAGCGTGTTTGTACCTTTTGTATTCCCTGACCATTTCTGTTCACAGCCTCTGTTGCCTATCCTTTCTTGTCTACAGGACTCCTTGTAATCCAGCTTCTTGTGTGACTTTCTCCCTTTGGCTTAGTGGGCATGCCTCTACCCTCAGGCCCCTCTTGAGAGAATGCAAGAGCATATTTATTCTGCTTTCCCAGGCACATTTAAGTCTAAGGTATCTGAATCCCTGCAAATGAAACCCATGCCTAAGACTGTAGGTTCACGCACCTTTTCTAAGAGAACTGCTAAACTTATGGAGACACATCTTCAAAAAAATCACTTTTTGCGTGATGCTTATTACACACACTGGCTCTGTGATCCAAAAATGTTATATATGTGATTACGACCCTGAGCTACTATCTACAGAGGAATTGCAAGATGAAAACCACTTTTTGCAGACATTACTAGCACAGCCCATGGGGAATTCTCGTTAATAGCTTTAGTGCTGCCAATGCACACATCAAGTCAGAACCTTCTGCCAATTCCATACTTACCTCACAGAACCTGCGTTCCACTGAGCCTCTCCCAGAGCACACTACTCCCCATTTGAATCTACTTGAATCTCCTTCTCCAGGCACTTCTCTTACCTCAGAAGGCATACCACAGCAATACATTAATGGGATCCCTGTTGCTAAAGTAATTTGCCCTAGATCAGCATGGCTAGCTGCACAGTCACTCCAGGTTGCTAAAAACACTGATTCAATAGGACCGGACACTCAGTGTTCTGAGATGAGTGCTGCTGGTCCTGTGTACAAAAGACCAATACAGGTCATAGGATTTCTTAATACCTCCCCGATAACTAGTAACCACAGCAACACAAAGGTTAGTCTTCACATTTCAACACCTTGCTCTTCTGCTACACCAGAGTCTGACATTGTAGGTCTGGAAGATGTCACAGGAACATATCAGTTAAAGAAACAGCTTGTGTGCCTTAGACGTCAAACTGAAGACCTCTATGATGAGTTTGTCTACTTGCTTAACATGGAATCTATCAAGGGGCCACAATATATCAGACCATGAGGCACTATGTAAAACACCCGACATTCTGTCTTTGAATATCGACATGCCAAGGTCTGGAATGGTAACACAGAAACGGATACAGACCTACACAGAGCAGATGGAAGACCTGAAATTTGCATATGCATACCAGCTACAGCTTAACACAGCTCATACCCTTGTCAGCCAGAGTAACTCAGACTGTTGCAAAACAAGTGAAGAATTCACTCCTCCAGTTGGTCAAACAGCGCAAGCTGCCATTTCACCACAAGCCAAGTGTAACCTTCTGAGTGAAGTTTCCGCTGAGTTGAAGGACTTGCCAGTTCTTGCCCTTGATGTCAGTCCTTTACTCACACTCGCAGCCTCTACTGAAGCGACTAAGTCATACATATACTCTGCTTCTATGACATTCCAGCACCAGACCATGAGTCCGATATTGAGGCCCATCCTGAACTTAACCCAGCACCTGTATGGAGTCCAGTTCTGTCTTCAGTCAATACCCCAGATCCATCAGTCAACCGGAGCACACGACTCTGAAAGCCAGCCCTTGCCCGATACTACCCTAACCAACAGGGAAGACATGAACTTGAACAAAGTGGTCCAAGACCTATTGATAAGCACAGTCATTGGTGTCATGCTTCTTGAAGCTTTTCCTTCTGTTCGCAAAGACTATATAAACTTCCAAGGGAGTCCTGATCTACATCCCTCAAATGACCCTGTTGTTGAGACAGATACTGTTTTAGTGGATACTGTTCCTTTCAAGAACCCTTCCAGGTACATGATTGCCAGTGAAGAATCATTTACGAACAAAGATGCACCCTTGGTTGTACATTGCAATGGGTTTCCTGTCTTGCCTGATGTGCCTTCCAATAAGAAAATCACACTGACTATCAATACACTGGAAGATGTGGAAGAACCCCCTAGGGCAACCAATCCAGCCATAGCCCTGGTTCCACCTATCAATGTTGCACCATTGCCAGCCCTACTGAACATGTCTTCCTTCAAGAAAGAAGAAGCAATGGAGCATGCAGCAGAGCTTCGCAGATCCTCAGTCCATGGACACATTGCAGTGTTTTGTACCTCTGAAAACTTGCCTTGCCTGGATTTAAACACTAAGGTTCTACTGGATGTAAAAGTGTCCTCCTTTAAAGACTCTCACCTTGAAGCCTTAAACAGGGTTTGGTTCATCATGATGTGCTATCACAGTATAAGACCCTTCTACAGTGAGACTGGCCTTGGACTCAATCTTCTTTTTGGTCTAAATACATGGAGCCTGGAGAGGGGTATACTGTCACGATTGTGCCACTAGCACACCAATTGGCACCCATCGTGGACTATTTGGGACTCAGTTGTGTTAGGCAGAAACCTGTGCAGTTCCCTCTGGGACCACTGCAAAAGATTTAAGACTACAGGTGTTTGGCAGTAAACCCACTTGGTAGCAGTCTGTACCACACAGATTCACTTGGTAGCTGTGGCTGAGCAGTCAGACTTCCCTCAAGAAGAGTTAGGCAGTATACAGAGTATTCACAATAGGTCAAGAGCACACAATAGAACAAGTAAACACTGACCAGGGCCTGGTGTAAAAGAGATATAATTTTTTATTTAAAACCACATCTAGTAAAACACACAGGCACTAATATTAAGCAGTTCAAAAACACGGTCACTAAAAGATATACACTCCCTTAAAAGAATATTAGACAATCCTTAAGTAAAGCCCCACTTATTTTCAGACGGCGGTGAGCGCTTAACGCAGATGACACTCTAATAATTCGTTTTAAAAGGGAGAGAAAAGCAGAGTATAATTTGAAACAGATCCCAACACAAGAACACAACAAGAGAGGAAGGCAAAGTAAAACCGTGAAGTTAGATTTCAGAAGGCCGGATCCACTTTAAGAGGATCAGAACGAAATGTGTCCAAGGTCACACGGTTGAAGTGCACAAAAGTCTTGAAAAGGTTCAGAAAGGGTTGGACCAAAGAAAGGGACCAGTTAGATGGTTAAGACGGCCAGCCCAGTCCAGAAGGTTAAGGGATTATTATTACCTTCTAGCAATCTTTAGAAAGGGAGGCCTGGCGGACACGGTACCTTAAAGTGGTGAGAATACTCCTGCGGGGGCAGTTGTTCCTGGCAGCGGATGCAAGTCGGTGCTTCGTCCGGGGGAAGAGAGGATCTCGTCGGGGAGGAAGACAGGAGTCCGTTGCACTGCCAGGGAAGAAACCAGCCGCAAAGTTCTCAGGTAAAAGGAGCAGTCCTTTTATTCGCAGTCCAGTGGTAAGTGGCTATCCGGTTGCCCCGGGGTGCTTGGCACGGGCAATTCGACCACAAGACGTCCTGGGATGCGTGGAAAAGAAGGTAAACTGGTTGTGCCCACCAGTCGGGGGAAGAAGCCTCTCCAGCAGGGAGATCTTCTCTGTCGTCGGGAAGTGGTGAGTCGGTTCCGCAGGGCTCCACCGGTGGTGTCGTCGTGGTAGGTCGGCTCAGCTTCTGCCTCGTCGGATTCTCAGGTCCTGTGGCGACTTCTGAAGTTCCAGTCCCCAAAGCCCTGCTTTTATGCAGAACACCCCCATTCACTCAGCCTAGCTGTCAATCAAACATGCTAAGTGGTGAGCCGGCCGGCTCACCACTTGGGCCAATCACACAAGAGTGCGACTTGAGTTACCAAGGTAACTCAGTCCAGGTTGCCTAAACCCCCTCCCACACCCCCTGTGGTACACAGACAGAGTGGCACCACTTTTGGAGGCTTCTGTGGAGAAGCGGGCCAAAAAGTGGAACAAAGGGCTCGACTTGGGTTGGAGTCACAGAAGAGAACACAAACGCCATTTTAGAATCGAGTCCTGGCAAAAAATACCAACCGGCGAATTAATATTAAATAAATAAACCGGCGGTATGTTCGAGGCTATGAGAATTAAATAATTAAACTTGGTAGCCTTGAACAATGGGAAAATCCCATCGGTATATATTTGCGGTCGAATATAAAAAGTAGTATCCACTGCCACCAGCCAAAACTCGATCAGGGGGGACAGAGACGTGCCCCCTCGACTAACAGACCCCGGGGTAATCGAATTGCCCCGACCAGTACGTCCACAATATGATCGTTTGTACCGGTTTCTATTAATATTTGGGACTAGTAAAGCCAATGGTGACTTTACATGCCCTGGGAGACAGTAGTCAGTCCTAGGGTATGGAGTCTGTGGTGGGGTGTCACTATGACACCCCTGTGTCACTACACGGAGGGTGCTGTGTAACACACATAGTAAAAACACATGAGACCCTATGGAGTAAAGGACCCCATAGCCCATAAAGCACAAACAGTCAAAGGAACACCATAAATCATGTCCAAGAGTGGGAGAAAGAGTCTCACTCTTGGCAGGAGAAAAAAAAGCAAACTCCAGAAATCCAGCAAAGCTGCTGGGGGACTGACTAGGTTAGGAAATTCAGCCTAAAGAGACAATTCTCCCTAACAAATTGTTTCCGTAATACTCCCTGGACAACACCTATTCATATTATTGGCTTTACTTTCCGTTTACAAGGCTTTGGAACTTTCGTATTTACTTTTACAAACTACATGTCCCATAATGCACCCTGTGGCAGTTCCCATTTCCTGGATATTCATATGCAGCAGTTCCAGCATTACAATCCCCGGAAGCCTTGGAGAACAGGGCAACTTTCGCTTTCCCAGGACTAGAGAGGGCGGAGGTCAATTACATTCAGGTGTGCTGCTCCAGGTGCTGCTAATTAGCCTACTTCAGCACAGGGCAGCTCAGTATTTAAGCAGCTGCCTGCAGGAGCACAGGCCTCTTGCATTGAGCTTTCTACCAGCCCTTTGTTGCCCTGTTCCTTAGATATTTGCTTTGTCCTGTGGCTTCCAGTTCCTGCTCTTATTCCAGAGCCCTGTGCTTCCAGCCTTGCTGCCCTGCTTCTCAGCCATCTCTCCCCGGCCTTTTGCCTGTACCTCTGTGCCTTCCATACTGCAGCCCTGCTTCCTTGTTTGCAGCCCTCTGTTCTCTGGCTACAGCCCCCTTTCTCCCTTTCTTATTTAAAGCCCTCTGTTTCCTGGCTACTGCTCCCTTGCTCTCTTCCTTGCCTGTAGCCCTCTGTTCATGATTCCTGTCCTTGTCTTCCTTGAGTCTTCTGTCCTCCCCTTTGGTTTTCCACTTCAGTTATGCTGTTTCCTTAATTTCCCTCTGCTAGCCTTCGCTTGTCTTTCTAGCCCTGAGTTACTGTTCTTGATTCCTGTGTACAGTTTCCGGTCGCCATTCCCTGCATTTAGATACTAGATTTCTGCCTTTCCTTTCTTCCGGTTCTCTGTTCTGAACCTTGCTCTCCTTGGCTTCCCTTTCCCTGGATAGTTCTTTTCTTGTCTTCACTTGTGTTTTATGTAAATCCTATGTACAGAGTTTGACTGTTGGGCTCCAGCAGGCAATTTCTGCCCCTTCCCTTGTCGCGTTTCAGTGTTGTACTTCGTGCCATTGTTTACAGTGTACTGGTTCCTGTTTCAGGAAGCAGTCATTGTTCGGTTCCTGCTGGACCTGTGCAGGCTTCAGTCTTGTGAGTACTGTTACCTTGTTCGTGCCTTAGGGTTCAGATACAGACACCCACTGCTGTTGTTCCCAGCCATGAGCATTCACAGTGTGCCCCTGTAATAGCAATCTGTGCAGAAGGCTGGAGTTTCCAAAGGTCTGTGGAACACTCTTTCCCATTCTGCGTACACCCCAAGAGGGAACCCAGCATGTTTGTATCTTTGTATTCCCTGCCCCTTTTTGTTCACAGCCTCTGTTGCCTATCCTTTCTTGTCTACAGGACTCCTTGTAGTCCAGCTTATTGTGTGCCTTTCTCCCTTTAGCTTAGTGGGCACACCGCTACCTTCAGGCCCTTCCTGACACATATAGCTTTAAAAATGGGGCCAATGAGATGTTCAAGGCCGCAATCATATTTGGGTGAGCTTGGAATGGGGTGGAATTCAGCGGATTTCGAGTGTAATTTCAGTTTTTGGGGCTTTGTGGGGAGAAAACAGAATCATTGAGTGAGGAGATTGGCGAAATGAATACTGCGATGTTGTTCTTACCTCCAGTGTGAATTTTGGAGCATTCATTTAATTGATGTTGAGCCAGTTGCTTGTCAACACTAGTGGTGGATTTTTCTTCTTTTTGTCCCCTTCTTGGTTTTGTTAGAGCTGGCGCTCATGGTTTTCTCATTTCTCATAGGCTGTTCCATACACTCTCACAGTGTTGCATATTGGATGGTTCCTTCGGAAAATTCTTGATTGAACTTAACTTAAGTTTGTGTTTGCTGTTATGGCTGGTTACACTTAAAGTTTTTTCTGGGGTTCAGGCCTCCTTTTCTAGTGCAACCGGCAATCTTTCCCTCCTTTTCGCGCTTGTGAGTTTCTCCTGATGAATGTCTTGTTGTGCAGGCAGTTGTTCAGTCCTTAACACCCTTGCAGGTTTCGGCTCTTTGAAGTCTTGTTGTGAAATCTTTTCGTTCTGGGATTGTGATGATTCTCCAGCATGGGGTCTGGCATGGATTCACATGCTCATGAATGTTCCCCGTCGTCAGGCTGGGAATCCTCGGTAAAGAAAAAACCAGTATCAGTTTCGTTTCTGATCTGTCTTTCGTAGTAATAACCAATCACTGGTCTCTGCGTCATACTGACCACAGCCAATGACTGCCCTCTACCTAAGCCCCGCCTCTGGCAGCCATCTTCAGATTTTTACCGCACGTTCATGTGTTGGGATCCTCGTGCTATTGCTCTCGAGCGTTAATGCTATTTTTTCACGTTTTTCTCAAAAACCTCATTTTTTTCGGTCAAAAGAGCCTCAAGCTCCACCGACTCTCCATCCGATCAACGGGGACCCGTGTCGGATTCGTCTGCGCCCCTCAAGGGTGAAGATTTCGTTGAGCTACGCTTTTGGAGGACTCCAGAAGTTTCCTCAGGCCCGTCCCGGACATGGCCCAGGAGAAGGGAAGCTCGATGCCCGGAAAGCTGTTCAGGGTCTGCCCTGGATGCCAGCTGCAGAATGTCTTTAAGGAGGACGAACACTCCTTTTGTCTCTACTGCTTACATGAGGACAAGACGCACGTGGAGAAGGACTGTGCGTTTTGCGGCAACATGTCGGAGCGGACCATGAAGGACCGCCATCAACGTCTCGCCAACTGGCTGGAAGGGAAGAGCCCGTCCGGCGAGAAGAAGAGGAAGAAATCCGAGCGGTCTTCTAAGACCTTTGAGGACGCCCCGGCGACGGGGGTCCAACACAAGGCCAAGCACCGCGAGTCCGCTGGCACCGGGAGCGCCGAACGGTCGGGCTCTACGGGCGCCAGGCAGGGCGCACCCTCCCCGGTACCATCAACCACGAGCCAACGCTCTGGGTCGGGTAAGAGGAAGGCTGAGCACCCGGCGAAGCTCCTGGAGAGGCCCCGGTCGAGCTCGAAGGCCCCATCGGAGGGGGAGCGAGGCAGTGTCCCCCCCCCTCTCAAGGATAAGGCGGTGAGCGCACCTAAGGTGGTGAAGGCCTTAATCCATCCGGCCAAGGCCTGTATCGAGACTGTCGCGGCGGCACTGGCTCAGACTGTGGAGGCTACGCCAGTGGTGGCGACCTCGGGGCTCAGAGTCTCCCTGCCACCTCGGAGGGAGTCCTCTTTTATGCCCATCGATAGGACCCCCGTGAAATCTCTGGCGGAAAAGAAAAAGGGGGGGGCAGGGTGTCGTCGTAGACTCGGCTTCAACCTCGGAGGAAGAGCTGATCGAGGTCTTAAGCCACGGCCTCGGCGTGGAAAAAGACCGGCCCGTCGGGATGGATCCCGATGCGGGTGACGACGACATCGTCGAGGGCGCCGACGGGGCCCCTGATCGCCCGTCGGATTCCCCTCTGCCAGCGCCGCAAGACAACTCGGCGGCCATTTTGTTGGCTATACAGTCCTTATGCTCGGAGATAAAGACGAGACTACCGTTGCCAGCGGAGGAACCACTCCCGTCGGGGGACCCAGAACCGGGACCTTCTGGCGTTCCTCCTCCCAAGAAAAGAAGGATTCACCCTCCACCTCCTTTTCAGCCGTCGCGCCCCGTCCAGCCCTCCTCCCCGTCCACGACTCGAGGGGATGATACGGGGACTGACACGGCCGCGACGGGTACGGACGACGATCTTCCATCGTCACCTCCCACCAGGGCTTCTCCGCCCGACGAGATTGGATCGTTCCACTCCATGATCGCCAGGGCATCCGAACTTTTCCAACTCTGCCCTGAGGAGAAGAAAAAGGAAGGATTCCTTTATCAACGGCGCGAGGCCAAGAGGAAGACGGTCGTCGCGGTGCCTCTACTGGACGACATTTGGGATGAGGGCCTCGCCCTCCTCAAGAACCCTTCCACGACGCCAGCTAGAAGAGACCGGTAAGAAAAGAAGTACCGGGTCCCGGACGCGGCCCTCCTGTGCCTCCGGGCGCAGCCTACCCCGGACTCCGTCGTCTCCGCGGCGGCCAGGAAGAAAGCGGGGGGGGGGGGGGGGGGTCGACTTCCCCGCCGGACGGCGAGGGAAAGAAATTGGACTCTATGGGACGCAGGGTCATCTCGTCTGCAGCGACGACGATTAAGGCGGCCAACGCCTTGGCTATCTTGGCCCGCTACGGCAGGGAGCTATGGTACAAACTGGCTCCCCTGCTGGACTTCCTACCGGATGACAAGAGGGCGGACGCCCTGGAGATCCTACAGGAAGGTGAGGTGGCGTCGGACCACGCCATCACTATTGCGACGGACATCGCCGATACGGGATTTCGCCAGTTGGGCAACGGCGTGTGCCTTAGGCGGCATGGATGGCTCAAGGCTACGGACTTACGTCAAGACGTACAGACCAGAGTCCTGGACATGCCGTTCGATGGGAACAACCTGTTTGGGAAAACAGTGGACGATTCCCTTCAGGCCATTAAAGCGGACACGGAGACGGCCCGGGCCCTTGGGGTTCTGCAACAACGACGGCCACCCTTTCGGAGCAGCGGAGGCAAGGGCGCCTCCAAAGGCTCCGGCGGCGGTTTCTCCACCTACCGTCAAGCGGCCCGCTCGTCGTCTCAGGAGGCCTATAGGGGACGAGGCAAGTCGGGCGGACCCCGCCGTCGTCGCCAAGGAGGTCAAGGCGGCAAAGCCTCGTCGAAACAGGATTGAACTGACCGTGGGGTCGGGCCCCCACCGAAGCACCCCGGTGGGAGGCCGGCTGGCGAACTTAGTCAGCGTGTGGGAGTCCATCTCCACCGACCGTTGGGTGTTGGACGCCTTAGCCTGGGGCCACGCGCTCGAGTTTCAAAGAAGGTGCCCGCGCGTCCCCCCCCGTGGCCAGGAAAGAGCTTCACGTCCCGCAGCTTCTCCGGGAGGTAAAGGCGATGCTCAGGAAGGGCGCCATAGAACTCGTTCCAAAGAGGCTTCGGGGCTCCGGAGTTTACTCGAGATACTTCCTCGTGAAGAAGAAGACGGGAGGATGGCGCCCCATCCTAGACCTGCGACGTCTGAACAAGTTCATCAAGGCTCAGAAGTTCCGGATGGTCACCCTCCAGCACGTCCTGGGTCAGCTGGAGGAAGGAGACTTCCTGTCGTCGTTGGATTTGGAGGATGCCTACTTCCATATTCCCATCCTAAGGGGGCACCGAAAATTTCTCAGGTTTGTGGTCCAAGGGCGTCACTACCAGTTCAAAGCCCTCCCCTTCGGACTACGGTCGGCACCCAGGATTTTCACCAAGTGCCTTGCACCGGTGGCGGCGCAGCTGCGCCGAGAAGGGATCCACGTCTACCCCTACCTGGACGACTGGCTCATCCGAGCCAAGACGAGGGAGCTCGCCGTGGACCACACGGCAAGGACCGTCCAGCTTCTCACGGACATGGGATTCTCCGTGAACTACGCCAAATCCCACCTGGTACCCGCGCAAGACGCACTGTTTCTGGGAGCGAGGCTCGACACAGTGTCCCTTCTGGCCTCCCCGTCGGAGGAGAGGACCAGGCCATCCTGGGCAAGGTAAAACGGATGTTGGTGTCCGACGCGGCCAAGGTGAGGTCCATCAAGTGCCTCCTCGGAATGATGTCTTCCTGCATCTACCTCATTTCCCTGTGCAGGCTCCGGATGCGCCCGTTGCAGGAGTTCCTGGACGCGCGCTGGATCCAAACGACGGGCAGCTTCGAGGAAAGGATCACACTCGACTTTTGGCTCCCGACGGAGAAATCACTACATATCAACGTCCTAGAGCTCCGTGCAGTGTTTTGGGCCCTCAGGTCCTTCCTTCCGTCCCTCAAGGGCAAGGTGGTGAGGATCTTCACCGACGACACCACCACCATGTTTTACATCAGGAAACAGGGCAGAACCAGGTCCCCAGCACTGTCCAAGGAGGCGCAGGACCTGTGGCATTGGGCCGTCGCCCAAAGGATGTTTCTGGTGCCGTTTCATCTGGCAGGGATAAAAAACACCATCGCCGACTCACTCAGCAGGGAGCTGCGCTCGTGCCACGAGTGGGAGCTACGGCAGGATCTAGTGGATCGCCTCTTCCGACGGTGGGGCACACCCCAGATCGACCTGTTCGCGTCGACGAACTCCAAGTGCCGGAGGTTCGCCAGCAGGTTTCCCCAGGCGAGGAGCATGGGCGATGCTTTCTCGTTCCCCTGGGAGGGCCTGTTCCTTTACGCGTTCCCTCCATTGCCACTGCTAATCCGGCTCATCAACCAGCTCAAGAGGTCACGGTGCAGGATGATCCTCGTTGCACCTGCGTGGCCGAGGCAGATATGGTTCCCGGACCTTCTGGACTTGTCAGCGTCCCCGTCAATCAAGCTGCCGGTGGACGCGGATCTACTCTCCGGGGAAGGAGGCGCCATCCTCCACCACGACCCGAAATCGCTGAACTTGCAGGCCTGGCTCCTGCAGCGCTAGAGTTTGGAGGATACGACATACCGGCCGACTGCAGAGAGGTTCTTGCAAAGGCCAGGGCGTCCTCGACTCTTAAATGCTACGGACACAAATGGAAAAGGTTCTCTGTCTGGTGCCACGCACAGAAGATTAACCCTCTACGGATTACGGCTCCCCAAGTACTGCCGTACCTGCTGACGCTGGCCAAAGCTGGACTGGCACACGCGTCCATCAAGATTCATCTTGCTGCGATCTCCCGATACACCAGAACCACGGGGCGGACGTCCTTGTGGTCTCATCGTCTGGTGAAAGAGTTCATGAAAGGACTGTTCAGATCGTTCCCGCCGGTGAAGGCTCCGGCCCCGGCGTGGGAGCTCAACGTGGTGCTGACCAAGCTCATGGGACCTCCGTTCGAGCCTCTGCACTCGGCCCCGTTGAAGTTTCTGTCGTGGAAAACAGCCTTTCTTGTGGCCATCAGTTCCGCACGATGAGTGGAAGAGATCCAGGCCCTTTCCTGCAAGGCCCCGTACTTGACTTTTCACGACACGAGGGTAGTGCTCAGGACGCACCCCTCCTTCATGCCCAAGGTGCCGTCGGACTTCCACCTCAACGAACCCTTGGTGTTGCCTGTGTTCTTCCCATCGCCTTCGTCGCCGGCTGAGAGGACTTTGCACTCGCTGGATGTGGCTAGAGCGCTGAAGTTCTACGTGGACCGCACGAAGTGTTTTCGGAAGACGTCACAACTCTTTGTGAATTTTGGACCTGTCAATCGGGGAAAGGCACTCTCGAAGGCTTCCATTTCCAGATGGCTCTCCGGCTGTATCATGTACTGTCATCGGTTGGCAAACCGACCGCTGCCTGGCCGTCCGAGAGCCCATTCCACCAGAGCGATCGCAGCTACCACGGCGTTCCTTTCTGGTGTGCCCCTGCTGGACATATGCAGGGCTGCTACGTGGAGGTCGACGCACACCTTCACGAAATTCTACTGCGTCGATCGGGATTCCAGGGAGGAGTCCAGGGTCGGCCAAGCAGTGCTGCGCAACCTGTTCGCCTGAGGTGAGCCTGGTGAGGAGGTAAGATGCTTAATGTTGAGTTTGATGTAATGCTTAATGTTGAGCCTTTGCCACCTCCCGTGGTTGTGCATGTGTGTACTGCTATGTATTCTTTATTCATGAGCATGTGAATCCATGCCAGACCCCATGCTGGAGAAGGAACAAGTTACTTACCTGTAACTGTTGTTCTCCAGCATGGGTCTGGCATGGATTCACATGCGAACCCTCCCGCCTACCCCTCTGCGGCTCTTCACTTGGTCATACTGCCACTTCACGTGCTTCCAAATCTGAAGATGGCTGCCAGAGGCGGGGCTTAGGTAGAGGGCAGTCATTGGCTGTGGTCAGTATGACGCAGAGACCAGTGATTGGTTATTACTACGAAAGACAGATCAGAAACGAAACTGATACTGGTTTTTTCTTTACCGAGGATTCCCAGCCTGACGACGGGGAATATTCATGAGCATGTGAATCCGTGCTGGAGAACAACAGTTACAGGTAAGTAACTTGTTCCTTATGGGAGACTTTAATCTAGGCCTCAAAGGCCCCATAGATGCTAACGCTAAAACCATAACCAACACAATCGAATCACTAGGATTCACACAACGCATCACCTTACCTACACATAACAAAGGCCGAACACTAGAGTGGTTGGCAGAAATGAACAGCAATACTAGTATTATCTCCAACCGCCCCGTGCCACTGGTCTGACCACAGCTTCATCACCTTCCCTATTCCAGAATACACCGTAGCCAAAGCCTCACCGCAATTTGCTCCTGCCTCACATTACAGAAACACACGCACCATCACCCCAGAGAATATGCTTCCCATGCTCTGCCCTATCGCCAACTATCAACACTCAGACTGCAACCCTAACCTAACTGTGGAGTTATATAAGCAAACTCTCCTTCTAGCTATAGACAAAGTTGCGCCACCAAGTTCCCGCAAACCAAAACCTAGAGCTACTCCTCACTGATAACGTCCAAGAAGGCTGAAACATGTCTGGGGGTGCTTGTGCTCTTGCGCAGAAGGGATGTGACCTTGCAGTTCAGGTGGGACTGCCCCTCTCGGGGTAGGACGAAGCCTGATTTGCATATGGTTTTTCCCCTTCTGTAATGTCTTGGCAGGCTGAAAATCCTACGAGCCACCAAACGAAATGCAGAAGACACATGGAAAACCACGCCGTCAAAGGCTAACAAAAATAAGTTACTTAATGTAGCAAAAACCTACAAACAGGCCATCATCCAGGCGAAGACCCTCACTTACAATGAGCGCATAGGCAAAGCCAAAACAGGTTCAAAAGAACTGTTCTCCATGCTGCTTGAACTTGAATCTCCTGTGCCTCCGCCAGCAAGCTGCCACAAGGATTCCTCTTGGTGCACTAATATCCAGAAGGCACTACTTGACAAGACTGCCCTACTAGAAAGGAAAATTGCGGACAAAAAAGCCAACCAACATTGACCCCCCCCACCCATGCCCAACAAACTATTTGAATTCAGACCTGTTCCGATAGAAGAAGTTACTCAAATTATCAATGGCCTCAAACCTTCAAGATGCCAAGGTGACATCTGCCCAGCCTCCTTCATCAAAGAACGTGCTGCAGAACTAGCACCATTCATCACTTCTCTCATCGACTATTCCTTCGCACAAGGGATCGTTCTGAATAACCTAAAAGATGCATGGATTCTCCCACCCCTAAAAAAACCCTCTCTAGACCCCAACACTCCCACCAACTACCGCCCCATCACTACCGTCTCCTTCCTCCTTAAAATTCTAGACGGAGCGCCCTACTTAAACATAAACTTACAAATGCAGGAACATCTGGAGTCAAACAATATCCTCGGTCTACGCCAGTCCGGCTTCCTAGATCTCAAAATCCAAAAGGATGAGATTATGGACAATGGGAACCTAGCCATCCTGCGCATACTTGACCTATCTGCGTCGTTTGACCTAGAAAATCACCAAATCCTCTGCCAACAGCTCTTGTCCGCAGCACTGTTCTCTTCCCAAACCACAGCTTGGATTGATTCCTTTCTCTACAACCGCACAATGAGGGTCTTCTCCAATCTAGTGGCAGGCACACCAGCCCCAGTCCTCTGTGGCGTGCCCCAAGGCTCATGTGTTTCGCCAACACTTTATGAAATTTTCACCCAGCCCATTTTCATCCTCCTGGACGACACTACTACACCAATTACGCTCACGATACAGAGATCCCCGTGCCTATCACCCATAACCACACTGAGGATACCAACGAAATCGATAAAATCTTATCATCCAAGCCTGCATGGCGCAACATTAACTCTGTCTGAATGACGATAAAACGGAGCTCCTAGTGGTAGGGACCCAATCCTGATTAAACAAACTGCACTGTGACTACAAATTCTTTACTATAGACTGGAACGCTATCACCGTCCTGTAGGAAGTGGAAAATCGAGGGGTCTATCTCGACTTCTCGCTCTCCCTAACCAGACCAGTCAGTGCAACGGGCTTGGCAGCAGCCTATACAGCTAATCTCATTAACGCTTGCAACCGTTCCTAACACCGGAGAATTGCATCACACTAGCCAGAGCCCTAATATTGTCCAAACTAGATTATTGCAACGTCCTTTTCGCAGGATCCTCTACAAGCAACGCCACAAAACTCGAAATCATGCAGAATAACGCCCTAAGAGCAGCACTGTACATTCCAAAAAATGAACACATCTCAGCCACAGATGGAGCGCCCTCTGGCTACCCGTCCTAGACTGCATCAAATTTAAGACCCTCTCCATCACATACAAGTGTATCACAAACACAGACCATAAATACCTCACCAGCAAAATCAACAAACCCTATTCCAATAGACATATCCAAGCCATCACCTCCCACCTCCTCACTACGCCAAAATTCAAACGAGCAAAAGCAGGCGGCCGCAGCTTCCCAGTAGTGACGGCCAAACAATGGAATGCCCTACCTCTCTCACTGAGATCTGACCCCTCGCTATACTCCTTCTGCAAAAAAATAGAAAACCTGGCTCTTTACACAAGACCCCTAGCTCACGTCATCAAGTTGTGTCACCTGTTCTATCGGACTGTGCCTACCTCTCCCATATTACGAAGTGCAACTGTTTCATCTATGTACTGCAACCAGTGCCCAGATACCTTTTGGGTTTGGTGCACTTACAAATGGAAATAAATAAATAAATACCGGGGCTACTTTTAGCTCCTGCTCAATGGATCTTAATTTCTATCCCTGTTAAGTTTAGGCTCCCCACCCCCACCCCTCCACACACAGAAAGCTTACGGAACTTGTCAGCATACGCTACTGATGTTGTCCCTGCCTTCTCTCTTCTGGAAGAACACGCCTTTCTTGTAATAGATGCCGTTTGTTGTCAAAGGGGTGACTAGGAAGCGAGCGATTTTGAAAAGAGAACACTTTCTTAAAGGATAATGTGTCTTTTCGTCTCTCTCTCTTTCATAGATTTGCTGAAGATCGAAGGAGGGGCTGAACCATCTGTTACAGATTCTCATGTCATTATGGCCCTGCAGTTGAGCGACAGAGGAGAAGAACCTTCTGTAAGGGGGTTTGATGACTCCATGGAGTGGGTGAAGGTTGAAGTGGAAGAGGGTTCATCCCCCAGCGATTGTCCACAGTCAATAAACCTGGTGAAGGTTGAAGAAGAGGAAGATTCTTCTTCCTGGGATTGTCAGGGCTCTGAGGATTGGGTAAAAGTTGAGATAGGGGAGGAGCTACCTGCCCAGGATTGTCAGTATTCAGTGCACCTGGTGAAGACTGAGGAAGTGGAAGGGACGTCTGATGAAGAACGCCATAACTTTACGAAGAGGGGAAACTCTGAAGATGAAATGGGGGCATTTGCCAGAGGTTCCCAGGAGTCTGAAGGGAGGATGATTGAAGGCACAGCTGCAGGTGAGGCATACATTCATCAAAATAAAGTATTGGGAATTTAGGTGACAAAGTTTGCTATAAGAAAGGTGCACGTTTCAGAAATTAGCACTAACAATATTGTGTGACCCAGAACAGAAGGAAGTAGCACACACCACTATCAACAAAAGTGGAGATAAACCGATACGAGATGATAAAAGACTCAAAAGAACAGTGGATTGGGTCTTTTAGTAAAGTTAAGTCACAGCCCGATCCAAGATGGTCACCACAAATTAAACCAGGTTAGGCCAGCCCAATCCTTGGTTTGGAAATGACAATCAGTAATGTCATAGAGACACCCCCATTTAAGGAGAGCAAGAAACATGGTGTCTTTGTAATTGATTTCTCCACGCTGTTGTGGGCCTTCTTTCATGTCTCTAGAGATTTTGAACCCACCTGCTTTGGTCTCTTGAGCATTGCTGGTTCCTTTTGTAACCGTTCAGTCCTGATTCTGACAAGGTTGCTGTGTTTGCAATGACATTTAGATTCCTTTTGGTTCCCTTCTGCATTCTCCCCTCTTTAGTTTACTGATTTTTCCTTTGCATACATAGTCCCCTTTGCACACTTTTTGTATAAGAGACAGGGCAGGCATTAGGTTTTGTTAGTTTAGGCCATTTTGATTTGACAGAGACTGCCTAGGGCTGTGTTTTCTTTATAATTTGATGGTAGAGAATACTCCCATTGTAGCTATTAGGCAAGGAGTTTTTCCAAACCACGAGAATGTAATAAAGGTTTCACAAATTGTACCTTTTAGGTCAGTGTCATACTTGTGATACCATGCCTCCCGTACACCACCTTCTGTGGGCCTTGTTTGCAGACCTCAAAACCCCATAGTTCCACTGACATCTCACTCTTCAAATTGGTCTACAGGAGGAAGCCACAAGACGTACTTGATGTGCTTTGCGAAGGCTGGGAGGTTCAATAAAACAAGGCTGAACACTTGGTTTTCCCAGAATATGAGAGCTTGCATGACCTTTATATAGGAGTTAGTGAAAGAACATCTCTCAGCCCAAGAAAAAGAAAAGTCATTTTATGATCAGAAGGCCCACCTCGGAAATATACCAAAATGTTGCTGCCAGAACTCTGACTGCCAAAAAATTCAGACTTTTGTTTTTTGACCCCCCTCTACCCCCCTTTACACAACATATATATGTGGGAGGGGGTATGGGATATAATTAATACAAGTATGAAGGGGCTGCAGGGAATCTTCCACCGCATATGTATGTGGTGTAAAGGGAGTTGACTTTTTCTCTAAAGTCAGCATTTTCCTCCCTCAGACTTCTGGGGGTTGCAGTAATGACATAGATACGCCCACCTCTGTAAATTCAGTGTCAAAGATGAACTTCTCGTTTTCCACCCAGCATCTGAAAACAAATTGCTGACGTAGTGCCACTGGCTGTACGAGGTAACCAAAGTAGTTGGGACCCTTAAATATAGAATGAGACAACCAGGTAGGCGACAGAAAGAATAGGTCTACCATATTGCCCGTTTGAAAGAGTACTATGTTATATGGCATTTGTATAGCGCCTGCTGCCATTGGTTGTGTGTATGCATTTTTAGCCAGCACAAAGATAGGCAGGGATGGCTAGGTCCCTAACGTCAGGTGAGAGAGCGGGTGCCCGTCAGGGGGGAGTAGGAGAGTCGAAAGAGTCAGGTGATGTCAACAGCTGGACTGAATTTTGTGTGAGACTCAGCTGTATTCTATTGGAGGTGGTGATGGGGGGGTGTAGTCGAGCAGTGTTTATTGCAGATGCATGAGGTGGGAGAGACGTGCCCCAGGCAGGATACTTCTATGTTCTCTTGTGATGGAGCACTTGACGTTGCAGTGAAGATGGCTGACACCTAGTTAGGGAAGGTGAGGTGATCTTCTGTGCGGGAGATGGTTAATTGGATTGAGTTCCAGATGGTTGGTGTTTGGACTGAGAAAGAGGAGCCCCCTATTCTGGCTGATTTTGCCACTGGAATGATAAGTGCTGAGCCTGATCTGAGGTTTCTTTTAGGTCTGTAGAGTGTAAGTTTATGCTGGAGGATTTCTGGTCCTATGTTGTGGAGAGCTCAGTGGGTGATACACCTTGCCTTGAAGGTGCATCACCCACCAGTGATAAGTCTTTATATAAATAAGGTTCACGTTATGTAAACAATCTGCTATATAACATATGGCATATAATATATAACATGTTCCACTCTGCTATATCTGATACTCTCGATGTTCTTGCCCCTGTCATGAGAATCTGCCTGAAGCCCAAAACCAAGTGCAACTCTTGGTATGACTCAGACCTTGTCACCCTAAAACGCAAGTGCAGGGTGGCTGAGAGGAAATGGCGTGCTTCTCATACATCCTCTGACAAATTGGCCTGCCGCCTGCCCCAAAGGCAATACCGGCTCTCTGTCCGCACCAAGAAGAGAGCTCACATCCGAGCCTGAGGTTTCCAGACAAGTCCGATCTATGAAAGTCTCGTCAAAACAGGTTCACGCCTGCTCCTCAAAAATCATCAAAGACCACATTGACTCCCTGGCTCCTGCCCTTGTCGACTTCTGCAACCACTCCTTCGCCAGTGGAGTCTTCCCCTCCCCCTGAAGCACTCCCTTGTGCACCCTCTTCTTAATAAACCCTCTGCCGACCCATCTTGCCCGACCAACTATCGCCCAATTTCCATCACTCCTTTCCTTGGCAAACTCCTGGAAAAGCTGGCCATCTCCCAGCTTAATCTTCAGACTGAATCTGTTAGTTGCCTCCATGACCATCAGTCTGGCTTCAGAGCTGCCAGAAGCACAGAAACTGCTCTCCTGAACATCCGTGAAGACCTGCTCTCCAACCTTGACTCCAACACCCCCTGTGTCCTCATCTTACTTGATCTCTTTTCTGCCTTTGATACGGTCAACCATGCCATCCTGCTCAATTGTCTCCGTGATAACCTGGGGATCACTGGTCAGGACCTGGCGTGGCTGACTTCTTTCCTCTCTGATCGACCCTCCCAGGTTCAACTTGGGTCCTTCCTTTCCTCTATCTCTACCTGTGGTGTTCCCCAGGGGTCTAACCTCTCTCCCTGGCTGTTTAACCAATACCTGGCACATCTTGCCCACCGCATTGCTGCGTTCTGCCGCAACTTCCAGTGCTATGCGGATGACACTCGGCTCATTTTTAGGCTACCCTCTTCCACCTCTTCTCCCTCTCTCATCTCTGACTGTCTGCCATCCAGGAATGGTGTTCTGCCAATGATCTCTGCCTTAATGCCAGTTAGACTGAGATTCTCCTCATCGGCACACCCACTCCCACTCCCTCATTTCCTGTCAATCTCTTGGCCCTCTTCCTGCTCCCACCTGTGAGACTAAAAACCTCGCGGTCATCTTCGACTCCACACTCTCCTTCTCTCCTCACATCTCTGACGTCTCTAAGAAGTCACACTACCAGGTGCACCTCATCAGAGGTATTCTTCTCTTACTCTCCTTCCCCAGAAGCTCACCGTCTCCAGAGCTCTGGTACTCTCTAGGCTGGACTATTGCAACAGCCTTGTTCTAAATCTGCCTGCCTCTGCTCTCTGCCCTCTGCAACTTATCCAGATCCGGGAATGCAAGACTGTTCCTGGGCCTCAAGCCCAGGGATCGTATCTCTCCAGGACTGAAATCTCTGCACTGGCTCCCAGTGGCTTGAGGATTAAGTTAAAAACCCCCTGCATTGTCCACAAGGCCTTCTGGGGCCTGCAGCCTCTATACCTTCAACTCTCTCTTCCTAAATATCTTCCTTCTCGAGCTCTTCGCTCCTCCGCCTCCAACTCCCTCATGGTCAGTCGCTTCTCCAAGCAACGAGTTGGTGGTAGATCTCTCGCTTCGGCTGGAGCCTCCCTCTGGAACAGCCTCCCTGTCTCACTGAAACTTGAGGAGAACCATATCCGGTTCCGGAAGCTTTTCAAAACATTTCTCTTTGCCTCTGCTTTTTCTCCTCCTCCCTGCTGAATCGCTGGCTAAATCTGCACTGGTTACCTGGCCACCCTCTGATCTTGGGCCCAGGTCTCCTTCACTGCCAGTCACACACCTGCACTGCCTTCCGGGCAACCCCTGCACTCGTCACTGTCTCTGTATCCTTACAGTCCCACTACCAGCACTTGACATCGGTTGTCTGCACTTACCCTTGCACTAGCCACAAGCTGGCCGTACTTTACTTACTGTTGTTCTTTTATCCCATGTACTGCACTTTCCCCTCTGCCTCTCCCTCGCACTTTCCCCCTTGCCCCTTCCCATACACTTTCGCGATCTGAATGTCACCTGGCCTAGTAGGATCACTGTCTGTCTTCCCTCTGTTCCCCCTCCCATGCCTCGTCACGCCTTGAAACACTTGTGTATAGACGCGTTATAAATGCCATATCATATCACAATAACACACTTTGTACTCTGGCAATACTATAATGGCAAATCTACACAGGTCTACGTGGTACCCTCTTAACTATCGATTCCTTTGAAATGCCTCCACGGCTAACAGCCCCAAATAACATACAAATCAGATTGTAAGATGAATCAACGATAGACCACAGAAAGAATGCAAGTTAAATCAAGCAATGGCAGAACAGTCTCCCGTCTACCTAGAGACGGTTCAGTGTGAGGATCCCCCCCACCTGGGCAATCTGTAAATAAAGCGTATCGACAAACCCAGTCCAGTTATACTCAATATAGTCTTGATTCTTTCTAAAAGGTTCTACGACCCCAATGTTCCTGGTTTCGTAGAGTTCTTCGACGCGTTGTCGACTGGCCCTTCCTGAGTGAACTCCCTTTAGGGCAGAAGCCACGTGTCCTCGGGATTCCAAGAAAAGGTGAACGCTGTTGTTGGGGAAGCAGCTTCAATCTTCACGGTGTTCATTGACGAAGGCTCGTGAACGTCCTGTGAAGATGAGGCATGCGGTATACCTCGACAACGATAGTTCGTTGCCGCAGAAAGTCAATGAAGAACTTTGGCCCAGCTAGGGCGTCGGGTCATTGGCATCTAGCATCGACGATCGGGACGTGACCACGGCTGGATCTCGGCTGTTCGTCGGCGTCTTTGAGGTCTTCGGGTGGTGGGAAACCCACCAGCGGATTCATCTTGGTCATCGACGACCATGACTTTCTCTGGCAGGAGGAAAGTGGTCGATGTTGATGAGCAAGGGGAGTCCTTGAATCAAATGTTTTAGGCAATGGAGCACTGCGGCCCCGGTCTTCGACGGAGGTCGTCGACGGTGATGGACTTCACTGTCCGGGCGCTTCACTTTGGATTCCGCAGCGGTCCCCTTCTCTGGTCGGCATCCTTTCGAGGGTCTGACTTCCAGGGAGCTTTGGCAAAGATCAGCTGGTGAACGATGGCCCCTTCTAGCTCAGGAAGAGGTCTCCTAGCCCGGTCCTCTCTTCGATCAGTTCTTGAAGGTACAGCAGCTTTCAGATTGTGTCGAAGGGAACAGCGGTTCACATTCTTCCGGCTCGGCTTCGAGAGTAAGCGTCAAGTATCGACTTCAGCTTCTGAACGATTTCCATCAGTAAGAGGCCCCCAGATATACGGTTTGGTCTCTCCTTCACTCTGCTGGGTCACACTCAGGCAACCAATCATCCAGAAGGGCATTCATGCAGTCAGTCAGCCAATCAGGCACACAGTGCATTCAGGCCATCCTCCTCCCTCTCAGACACTCACAACAAGGAATGTGGATTGGGACAAGTACCCAGCCATTCAACACTACACCCTGCATTCAGGCCAGTTTCAGGCAGGGCTGTCTCAGTCTTTGTGTCGCATACCAGAAACCAAACACCCATAACAAGAAGTGCATATTGGTCACACACTCCATTCACCCAGGTCCCACTCCAAGGTTGTACCCACAACACAGTCCTGGGAAGGCTCCAGCCAGCCAGTCTGGCCTGGACGTCCCCACAATACCATATATGGAACTTCCACCCAACAGCCAGTCAAGGGGAAGGGACAGAGTCCAGGCTTCCCAGGACTTTGGGAAAACAAGGTAACAGGCAATAGAAAGCAAGAGGCCACAGGGGCCATCTTGTTTTCTACCAGGAATCAACTGATTCCAATGGCAGGGCCTGGGTATCCCAAAATGGAGGATACTCAGAGCACCTGTAAAATTCAGCATGGAGCTGCCACCAGCCCATACCCTGCTCTGTGGGCCACCCACAGGTGCCTAAAAACATACACTAGGGGCACAGGGTTGTACCCCCACTCATGGGTGCCATAAGGGTATCCCAAGGGTCTCTACACCAAACCAAAAGAGAGAGCTGCACTGCCAGGAGTCCCACATGGACTCCTGTGCTGAAAGTAACACAGAACATACATGATAAAAGGACTACAGGACAAGGACATGAAGGCCCTGGCCCTCCAATGCATTTCCAGAATCACAAACCCGACCGAGGGGTGTCCACAGTGAATTGTTTGAGAAGACATAAAGACTTGTGAAATTAAGAAAAGACATAGTGAACCCGAAAGCGGGAGGCTGAAAGTTGAGAAGGGTCTGCGTCCGGAAGAGGGGGACCTAGCAATGAGCCATTATCACCCTAACTACTGTATAAATTGAACTTTTTGGTTTATATTCCGACCCTCGAAAGCAAGAAACTTTTTGGAAGAAAAGAGGCCATCAAGGTTCTTGAAGGTTGAGAGCAGAACTGTTGTCTCGTGCTGGGGAAGCTCGAGAAGAGTGATGTGCTCAGAGGTCCCACCTTACCCCGTGCACAAAATGTGGGGAAGGGAGAACCCGACTACTGCATCCTGACACTTTATTTGTGAACGCTTCCTTTCTTATGAATCCTATCCCACACTCTCTTTGTAATTACCGTAAGAATTGGCTGTAGGTTTTTCTTGATATAGGCCCTTTTATTTGACACAGCGCCACTAGGACAGCCTTATTTTCATTTGATGGGTCGAAAGCTTGCTCCCATCTTAGATTTAGGTTTAGATCACCCACTTTTGTAAACCACCCTGGAACTGTGATCACATGCATCTGTCTTTACTGTTGCCACCTTAAGTGGTAGAATGGGAAGAAATGGTTTGGTGCTGGGTCAGAGATGTGTCTGAAGGAGAGGTGTTTCTCAGGGAAGTCCGAGGGTTTCCGATGGTAAAAGCAGGGCCTAGCATGTGTACCTGGAGGGCTATTTAGCAGGTTGAAGAGTGAATGTACTGGTCTAGATGGCTTTGGGTGAATCGGTGAGGATGAAGGTATGGGGGATTGTCTTGGGTCTGGATGGGAGGTAGGGGGAGGTATGGCTGATAGAAATGGCATGGGAGACGTGGTGACTCTTTTTTACATGTTTAGGGGATAGGGGCGGCGTGTGGGTAACCGAAGGACAGCTGAACGGGGGTGGCGATGAGGATTGCACGTAAGGTGTCTAGAGATGCAAAGCATGGATCAGGGTGGCGAGATTACAGTGTTGGAGGACGAGTGAGGGTAGAGAGGTCCAAAGAGGAAAGGGTCTTGTAGAGGGGAGAACACTGGGAAGGCAGCCTGGGTCAGAGAGGGAGGATGATTGAATGGTTGCTGCGGGTGGGGGGATCTCGGCGGGAAGGAGCAGTAGGTAGTATTCACTCATTGATGCTAGGTTGGGTGGACGGTGGTGGCATGTAAGGATGAGGTTTGACGGGGGAGTGGAGGCCAGTAGGCACCTCTTGTTTTGGAGCTGTTAACCATAGAGGGAGTGGGCACAGTCTAGCAGTGGTGGGTCTCAACAGCACGGACCCACATGGAATGAACTGAGTAGAAAAAAAACAAGCAGGTGCAGCAAACAAAACGGTGACGAGAATCAAGACCCCAAGCCAAGGCCAGGGCTACTCTGTTACGTGAAGATGTAAGCATGTCCTACCACAACGGTAGCGAAGGTCACAACGGGAAACCCACACTTGTCGCCCTCTAGGCGGGAGAGGTGCAAGTGTAGCAAAACACAACAGAGGCGAAGCCCAAAACTGCAAAATCGCACCTTGAGAACTCTTGGAGGAGGAAATGCGAGCAAGAATGCAGATCAGTTGCACAATGCTATGCTGGAAGCCCAGTTCTTGAACCTTGTGGGAGGCTCAGTGCAAGCGTGGCAACGCAAAGCAGTAGTAAGTTTCAACAGAAGCTCACACCTAGGAGTCTGAGGGAAGAAAATGTGAGTGTGGCAGTGTATAGATCGTAATGTCCCTGCTCATTTGGTAGCCAGCCACTCTAATGGGTTCCAGTGTTACCTCAGAATGTAGCCCCAAATACTAGGGCCACACAAGAAGAAAGATCTGCAAGATATGTTGGACCAGATCCCAGATGTCTTTACTTGATTCCGGGGGAAAGTGGATGGTTTCTTCCACCAATCCATACCCCTCCTGGCCATCATGTCATCCTTATGCTGTATCAGATTCCTGAGTAACATTCCAGTGGTATTGGTTCCAAAAGCAGGTACTTTGAGTTGAGGTTCTGTGTGGATTACAGGGCTCTGAATACTTGTCACCAAGACAGATGCACACCCCTTGCCTAGAACAAATGAGCTGGTGGATACCTTGGGTGCCTCCAAATACCTCAGCACATTTGACCTTGCTGCAGGTTATTGGCAAATAGCTCTTGCAGAACATGCCAAGGAGAAGACCGCTTTCTCAACAGCAGAGGGTCTTTACCAGTTCAGGGTAATGCCCTTTGGGTTGAAGAATGCACCTGCCACTTTTCAGAGGCTTGTGAATCATGTGTTAAACGGGTTGGATGAATTCTGTCTTGCATATCTGGATGATATAGTAGTTTTCAGTGCCACCTGGGAAGACCATGTGAAACACCTTAGGATTGTGTTACATGCTCTTCAGAAGGCCCACTTGACCATAAAGGCCAGTAAGTGCCAGATTGGACAAGAATCAGTGGTTTACTTTGGACATGAAGTAGGTGGAGGGAGGATACAGTCTCTACCCAGTAAGAAAGGATCACCCGGAAGTCCTTGCCTCCTCTAAAACTGGGAAATAGAAACCAGCGAAGGGAAGCACAAACCCCAGGGAAACCGCCTGGGGAAAAAAACCCTGGACATCTGGAAACGGTCTTCTTGGAAGGGAGACTCTTCTCAAGGCGGAGAGTGAGGGAGGAGTCCTACAGGACGAGAAAATGACAGGTAAGTGGGAGAAGGAGAAAGTGTGAGAATGATAATCTAGGAGAGTGAGAGCGCTTACAAATAACTGAGGTGACTAGAAGTAAACCCTTCGCCTCGGGCAATCTGGGTGGCTGAGAGTGTTGGAATCCGAAGGGGGACGAATTCACTGCCAAGGGAAGAATGATTAGTGATAGCCCAAAGTAAGGAAGGAACGGGAAAATCAAACTAAGATCGGGACTTACTTCCGCAAAGCGGACTCTGGTTCTGAATCGGATCGGGTGTGTGAATCGGTCCCCGGCTCGAACGAACGGGAGAAATCACGGGAATCACAGAGGGGACAGAAGCGGGAAGCACGATTCCATAGGAGAAAGAATGAGAGTTAGGAAGGTGAGTCAGATAGCTTGCAAAGACTTAGAATGCCAGGATAGATTCTTGCGAACTTACAGAGCATCACATTCATCAGAAGCGATGCCTCGAAGCGGTGTTCCGCATCCCTTAACATATGTCAGGTGATCAGTCACGTGCTTCTGCCGGCAACGTGGAAGGACTAGTCTGAAAACTGTTCCCTTTTGCCCTATTGGAATTACCTAGGAACACATCTCCACACAGAGACCAATACGCCGGACTTGCCATCGCAGAAAAGGTGTAACAGTATGCCCCCTCCTGAGGGGCGGCGAACCCGGTGTTGGGCAGAAACCTGTGCAGTTCCCTTAGGGACCACTGCAAAAGGCTTAAGACTGCAGGTGTTGGCAGTAAACCCAATTGGTAGCAGTCTGTACCACCCAGATTTACCTGGTAGCTGTGGCTGAGCAGCCAGACTTCTCTCAAGAAGTGTTAGACAGTATATAGAGTATACAAGATAGGTACCAAAATACAGTAGCACAAGCAAACACTGACCAGAGCTTTGGTATCCAGTATACAATTATTTATTTAAAGACACACTTGGAGACACTCTAGCACTATTATTGTAAGCAAGTTCAAGGTGAGCGCTTAACTAAAGATGGCACTCCAATAAGTTAAGAAAAAGGGAGGGAAAAGGCAGAAAATTAGGAACAGCACACAACTCAATACTTTAGAAGCACTCAGCAAGGCAGGAAAGTCAAAGTCTACTTATGAGCAAAAAGTTCAGAGGCCAGGCTCCCTCTTGGAGAGAGTAGAACACCAATGCGCCCAAGATCACACAGTTTAAAAGGCTTGGAAAGTCTTGCAGAGAGTTTAAAAAGGAATCGGTTCAGCTCAGAAAAGTTCAGTTAGCCAGCCTAGGGCCAACCCAAGTGGTAAGATGAGGATTTACGAGACACCCCACACAGACCGTTGCGAGGGAGGCCAGGCGGACACAGTACCTTGAAATTGGAGAGGATCCTCCAGCGGGGGCAGTTGTTCCTGGCAGTGGATGCAAGTCACTGTGTCGTCCAGAGGAAGAGAGGATCTCGACGTGGAGGAAAGCTGAAGGTCGTTGCACTGCCAGGGAAGAAACCAGCCGCAGAGTTCTCCGGTTAAAAGGTACTGCCCTTTTATTCGCGGTAGTGGTAAAACGTGGTATCCCGGTTGCCGGGGTGCTTGGCACAGGCAAGGCGGTCACGAGATGATCCGGGAAGGCGAAAAGGCGGGCAAACTGGTTATCCCCACCAATCAAAGGAAGAAGACTCTTCGGGATGAAGATCTCCTCTGTCGTTGGAAGAAGTGGTGAGTCGGTTCGGCAGGGCTCCACCGGTGGTGTCGTTGTTGCAGGTCGGCTCAGCTTCTCCCTCTTCGGATTCTTTGGTCCTGTGGCGACGTCTGAAGTCCCAGTCCCCAAAGCCCTGCTTTTATGCAGCAAACCCCCATTCATCAGTCCTAGCTGTCACTCAAACATGCTAAGTGGTGAGCCGAGCGGATCACCACTGGGCCAATCACACGAGGGCGACTTGAGTTGCCGAGGCAACTCAGTCCAGGGTGCCTAAACCCCCTCCTGCACCCCCCTGTGGTACCCAGACAGAGTGGCACCACTTTGGAAGGCTTCTGTGCAGAAGCCCGCCAAAAGTGGAACAAAGGGCTCAACTTTGGGTTGGAGTCACAGAAGCGAACACAAATGCCCTTTTGGAACCGAGTTCTGGCAAAAAATACCAACCGGTGAATTAATATTAAATAAATAAACCGGCGGTATATTTGAGGCTATGGTAAAAAGTATTAGCCTCGAACAATGGGAAAATCCCATAGGAATAGATTTGCGGTCGAATATAAAAAGTAGTATCCACTGCCACCAGCCAAAACTCGCTCAGGGCGGACTGGACAGTGCCCCCTCTAACAACAGACCCAGGGGCAATCGAATTGCCCCTACCAGTATGCCCACAATATGATGGTGTGTACTGGTTCTGTTCACAATTAAGGACTAGTAAAGCCAATGGTGACTTTACATGCCGTGGGAGACAGTAGTCAGTCCCAGGGTACGGAGTCTATGTTTGGGGGTCACTATGACACCCCTGTGTTACGGCACGGAGGGTGCTGTGTAACACACATACCAAAAACACATGAAGCCCTATGGAGTAAAAGACCCCATAGCCCATAAAACACATTACAAAGTCAAAGGATATCTCAAATCATGTCTAAGAGTGGGAGAAAAAGAGTCTCACTCTTAGCAGGAGAACAAAATAAACCCCAAAAATCCAGCAAAGCTGCTGGGGGACTCAACTAGGTTTGGGAAATTAGCCTTAACGGAGAATGCTCCCTAACACCCGGCTTACCCGGGTGAAGGTGAAAGAAACGTCAAACCAACCGAGGGGCATGTACCCCTGGCCCCGGTTCCCATGTTTTGTCGGCAGGTGAGTAACCTTTCCAATCAACAAGGAATTGTAGACGTCCCGATGATATCTAAAATCACATATACCTGCTACTTCATATTCGACTCTCGAAGTAGTCATGACTGGTGGTGGCAATGGTGTGACTGATCGAGGGAATCGATCTTGTACACTAGGTCTGATCTGGGACAAATGGAACACTGGATGGATGCGAGACCAGGAGGGAGGCAAAGACAACCAAACTGCTGCCAATCCCACTCGTTCTAATACCGTAAAGGGTCCAAAACATCTCGGAGAAAGCTTAGAGGGAACCAGATGTTTGGGAAGGAAACAAGAGGCCAACCATACCTTGTCTCCCTGGTTGAGAACCAGAGCATCTTGGCGGTTTTGATCGGCGTATCTTTTGGCCCGATCTTGGGCTGTTTGTAGCGCAACACGTGCAGTTCGGTGTCCCTCTAGAATGTCCACAATTAGACAGTCCACTCCGGGTATTCTGGATGAGGTGGAAGGGCCTGACGATATAAAAGAAGGATGGTATCCATACAAGCAATAGAAGGGACTTGTCTTCAACGCTGCATGCTTGGCATTGTTGTAAGCAAATTCGGAAAATGGTATAAGATCCACCCAGTTATCTTGGGTGGCCGAAACAAAGCAGCGTAGGTAGCCTTCTAAGGTCTGGTTTAGGTGTTCAGTCTGCCCGTTGGTCTGGGGATGGTACCCTGAACTTGGAGCTCTCTTAATGCTTAAGACTTGGCACACTTTTTTCCAGTAATCTGATGTATATTGCGGACCTCGGTTGGAAATGTATCTGGAAGACCACGTCTTGCAAAAATTTCGGTAATGAATATCTTTGCCATCTGAGCGGTTCCTGGAATCTTAGGTAACGGAGTGAAGTGGGCCAATTTGGTGAAATAATCGATGGTTACCATAATAGTGGTGTTATGCGAAGAAAGAGGGAGATCCACAATAAAATCTGTAGATATAATTTGCCAAGGTCGTTCAGGTATAGACATTCGGGCTAGTAGACTAAGGGGGAGTGCGTAAAGTTTTTGATTGGATGCAAATACTGCAAGCTTTCACATAATCTGAAACGTCCAACTGAAGTGTAGCCCACCAGAAATGACGCTTGATCAAATCGAGAGTTGTTTGAATGCCACGATGTCCGGCTGCCCGGGTGTCATGGCACATCCGAAGAACTTCTAATTGTAAGGGTTGTGTGGGTACCAATACCTTGCCTTCATGAAAATACAACCCCTGATCTTTCGTAAGATGGTAAGATGCGGCTAATTCTTCACACCATTGTTGTTGATTTGAGGTATCAGATTTCAGGATTTGGAGAAAATCAGAGATGACTGAGACAAACCGTGCTCGGGGAAACATCTTCTCTGGACAAAAACGGGTGGATTGAGGGTCTTTGCGAGACAGCGCATCTGCCCGTAGGTTTTGTTTCCCAGGTAAGAAAGTAAACTCAATTCGATATGGAAGAAAGAAATGCGCCCATTGTGCTTGTCTGCTGTTGGTGGTTTGAGCTTGTTGAAGAACCTTTAGATTTTGGTGATCCGTGCGTACTTCTATCGGGTAGGGGGAGCCCAGTAAGAGATGTCTCCATTCTTCAAAGGCTTTCTTTATTGCCAGTAGTTCCATTTCAAGTACCGAATAGTGTTCTTCGGAAGGAGTGAACGTCTTCGAGAGATAGGCTACAGGTCTTTCGTCCCCTAGTCTTGATCGTTGTAATAGAACTGCTCCTGGAGTATGGTGCGAGGCGTCAGTTTCTACAATGAAAGGACGATTCTGCTCTGGAGTGACCAGTATAGAGGCTGAGGTAAACAGATTCTTGAAAGTGTTGAAGGCGTGTTGAGCCTTGGCGTTCCATGAGAAATTGACTCCCTTCTTCAGTAGTCTTGTGATGGGTAAGATAATATCCGAATAGCAAGGGATGAACTTCCGATAAAAGTTCGCAAATCCCAAAAAACGTTGGATCTCCTTTACCGACGTGGGGGATGGCCAATCAAGAATGGCTGAAATCTTCCTCTGATCCATGGATATGCCCTGTGCCGATAAGACGAACCCAAGGTAGGTGTTCTGTGTTTGATGAAACTCACACTTTTCTGCCTTCCAATATAATTGATTAGCCTGGAGACAATCCAATACTATATTTACATGATGGATGTGATCGCTTTGATTAGCCGAGTAAACCAGTATATCATCCAAGTAGATGATTACAAAATGAAGGAGGATGTCGGCAAATAGATGGTCCATGAACCTTTGAAACACCGCTGGTGCGTTTACCAGTCCGAATGGCATCACCTGGTACTGGAAATGGCCAAAGGGGGTACTGAAAGCTGGCATCACCTGGTGGAATTCGGATCAAATGGAACGCCCCTCGAAGGACCAATTTGGTGTAAATTGCTGCTCCCTGAACTGCTTCCAGAATATCTTTGATCAGGGGCATCGGGTATTTGACCAGGACAGTGATCTTATTGAGTCCCCGATAGTCTATACAAGGACGGAATTCTTCTGTGTCATTTTTAGGAATAAAAAAGAGAGAGGCAGGAGATTTGGATTCAGTGATCAACCCGTTCTGCAGGTTATAATGGAGATACTCTTTGAGAGCCTCTTTCTCTTTGAGTGACGGCACATACATGCGTCCAAACAGAATAGGTCGGTCGGGAAGCAGTGTGAGGTGGCAATCATCCCGGCGATGAGGTGGTAATGTGGGAAAAAGGGGTTTAGAGAAGACCTTATAGTATGCTGGTGACAGGGTGGCACAGTGTTTAACTGATTGATAGATGAGGTTTCGGGAAGGTTAACCTCTCCAGACGGAACCTGAATCCCAACTGCTGCTTGTGCTACGCAATGAGCTAAACAGTACTCTGAACCCCAAAAAAAGAGTTCCTGCCGTCTAATTTATAAACTGGTTATGGGTGCGGAGCCAAGGGAGACCCAGAATTACCGGGAAGTGGGCAGCCTTTATCAGGTTGAAAACCAGGCTCTCCCTATGCGAAGCGATCAAGCAAGTAACTGTGGTATGGTTTGTTCTCGAATAGGCCCGGAGATTAACGGACTGCCGTCTACTCCTTGAATGGGTGTGGAGCAGGATTTAACAGTCCTAGCAATCCTGTGTGTGGCTGCCCACTGATCGTCTAAGTAAGGCAGGGATACCTTGAATTATTCGATCTGGTAGGCTACAAGTCAGCGAAAGTACTATCATTGATTGATTAAGGATGGGCTGGTCAAGAGATAAACCTAAATGAGGTGGGGAACCCAGACTAGATTTCCCTACCGTGGTGGCTCCCTCTACGGCAGGGATTTGGCGTTTCCCGGCATCCGGACTCGTGTTCTGCCCGGGGGTACTAATGGATAATCCCGTAGTATGTGAGAGGAGGATCCACAATACATGCAAAGCCCCAAGGCCTTCCTCCGTTCTCTTTCGGCGGGCGTTAATGGACCCTTGACAGATCCTATCTGCATGGGTTCATCAACAATAGGAGACTTAGGCACACTGGGGAGTGGATCAGAATGAGAACGATTTCCCTTTGGTCTCCTTTTCTCATTGGCCCTTTCTTGAAGCCGGTAGTCGATTTGCCTAGTGAGGGTTATCATTTCTGCCGGGTTGGCCGGTCGAGGAACTTTGGAAACCTCATCCTTTAGTTCCTCTGAAAGACCCCGGCGGAACAAGGTTAGTAGTCTGTCATCTGGCCATCCTATCTCTGAAGATAATTGTTTAAATTGGGTAATGTAAGAAATGAGATCCTTACTTCCCTGGCGAAGATCAAGTAGCTTCTCTTGGGTAGAGACAGAAATTTCCTGGCGACTAAACATAGACCTCAAACTGTTGACAAACGCTGGGTAGGAATCTAATGAAGCGTTTCCTGACGTAACTAAGGGGGTAGCCCATGCTAATGCGGGACCTGACAAGTGTGATACTAGGAATCCCACCTTATCTTTATCTGTTGGAAAAAAACGTGATTTAAACGTGAATTGCACGGTGCAACTATCAGTTCCAACAAGAGAACAAATTGGAATAGACACTAATCTGATCGAGCCTTAACTTGACGGAACCAGGTAAACAATTGTTTTGCAAACACACTGCGCATAAACACTAATTGAGTCCAAAGTGGTATAGTAGATTTAATTGTCACTGAGGTAGCCTGACACGTGTTTCGGGCACTTGCCCTTCAACTGAAGCTACAGAGTTGTACATATATACACATTATTGTGATACGGGGTTAACCAAAAACAAGGAAAAGAAGGAAAAAGTAATTTTGGAACCAAGGTTAATGCAAGGTGTAGGGACCCAAGGTATCGGTGCATCCAAGGTGAAAGACCACAAAAACATACATTAATAGTATGGAAACACAACATTTTTGGTACATCATATCAAGAGTCAAGTTTCCAATTTTTGAACAAATTTCAAAGAGTCACAAAACAAGACAGAATACAATCAAACGCAATTGCAAATGAAAGAATAAATAAACGAAAAAAAACTAAAACACATACCATGAAATTTGTTCAAAAATTGGAAACTTGACTCTTGATATGATGTACCAAAAATTTTGTGTTTCCATACTATTAATGTATGTTTTTGTGGTCTTTCACCTTGGATGCACCGATACCTTGGGTCCCTACACCTTGCATTAACCTTGGTTCCAAAATTACTTTTTCCTTCTTTTCCTTGTTTTTGGTTAACCCCGTATCACAATAATGTGTATATATGTACAACTCTGTAGCTTCAGTTGAAGGGCAAGTGCCCGAAACACGTGTCAGGCTACCTCAGTGACAATTAAATCTACTATACCACTTTGGACTCAATTAGTGTTTATGCACAGTGTGTTTGCAAAACAATTGTTTACCTGGTTCCTTACTTGGCGTTAGATTTGGCAAATCGCGCCTCCTGCATCCACCTGCAGCTTTACTCACTCCAACCAAATATATTAGATCCTTGCGCTGAACCTCAAACCCCCCCTCTTGCCACTCAATTCGGTTAACTTGACGGAAGCATCAACTGCAGAAAGAAAGGATCACCCGGAAGTCCCTGCCTCCTCTAACACTGGGAAATAGAAACCAGCGAAGGGCAGCACAAACCCCAGGGAAACCCTCTGGGGAAAAAAAACCCTGGGCGTCTGGAAACAGTCTTCTTGGAAGGGCTACTCGGGAGGTCTTGAACTGGTCTTCTTGGAAGGGAGACTCTTCTCAAGGCGGAGAGTGAGGGAGGAGTCCTACAGGACGAGAAAATCACAGGTAAGTGGGAGAAGGAGTGTGTGAGAATGATAATCTAGGAGAGTGAGAGCGCTTATTAATAACTGAGGTGACTAGAAGTAAACCCTTTGCCTCGGGCAATCCGGGTGGCTGAGAGTGTTGGAAGCCGAAGGGGGACAAATTCACTGCAAAGGGAAGAATGATAAGTGATAGCCCAAAGTAAGGAAGGAACGGGAAAATCAAACGAAGATCGGGACTTACTTCCGCAAAGCGGACTCTGGTTCTGAATCGGATCGGGTGTGTGAATCGGGCCCCAGCTCGAACGAACAGGGGAAATCACAGGAATCACAGAGGGGACAGAAGCGGGAAGCTCCAGACTGGACACGATTCTATAGGAGAAAGGATGAGAGTTAGAAAGGCGAGTCAGATAGCTTGCAAAGACTTAGAATGCCAGGATAGATTTGTGCGAATTTACGGAGCATCACATTCATCAGAAGCGACGCCTTGAAGCGGTGTTCCGCATCCCTTAAGAGACGTCAAGTGATCAGTCACGTGCTTCTGCCGGCAACATGGAACGACTAGTCTGTTAAAACTGTTCCCCTTTGCCCTATTGGAATTACCTAGGAACACATCTCCACACAGAGACCAATGACGCGGACTTGCCATCGCAGAAAAGGTGTAAGACTGGGTCTCCAGAGCTCCATCCTGTACTGTGCTCCTGGGAGTCGCTTAGTTCAGTAGGTTTTGAGGGATATGTCTTGGTCTCCAGAGCTCCATCCTGTACCGTGCTTCTCGGAGCGACTTAGTTCAGTAGGTCTTGAGGGCTGCTGTGGCTGTGGCTGTGTCTCCAGAGCCCCACCCCGTACCGTGCTGCTGAGAGTAACTTAGCTCAGTAGTGGTTGAGGGCTGCTATGACTGGGTCTTCATAGCTCCATCCTGTACCGTGCTGCTGGGAGTGACCTAGTTCAGTAGGTCTTGAGGACTGCTATGGCTGTGTTACCAGAGCTCCATCCTGTACTGTGCTGCTGGGAGTGACTTAGTTCAGTAGGGCATGAGGGCTGCTATGACTGGTTCTCGAGAGCTCCATCCTGTACTGGGCTGCTGGGAGTGACTTAGCTCAGTAGGGCTTGAGGGCTGCTATGGCTCGGTCTCCAGAGCTCCATCCTCTATTAGGCTGCTGGAAGTGAATTAGTTCAGTAGGGGTTGAGGGTTGCTACAGCTGGGTCTCCAGAACTTCATCCTGTACTGGCTGCTGGGACTGACCTAGCTCTCTAGTCCGCAGTGCTGCTATGGCTGGGTCTCCAGAGCTCCATCCTGTACCGTGCTGCTGGGGGTGACTTAGTTCAATAGGTCTTGAGGGCAGCTGTGGCTGTATATACAAAGCTCTTTCAAAACGCTGTTAGAAATTACTTAGCTGAGCAGGCCTTGAGAGATGCTATGGCTGAGTCTACAGAGCTTTGTCCCGCTCTTCTCAAATCATCCTGGGCACCTTCTCCTCTCCTATTTCCTTCTCCACCTGTGGTGTCCCCCTGGGTTCTATCCTCTCCCCTTCACTCTTGAACATCTACCTTGTGTGCTTGCACGCCTCATCTCCTTCGCCAACTTCCAGTGTTACGCAGTTGACACACAGCTCTTTTTCAAACTAACCCTCTTGCACACTCCATCATCCCTGAATGCCTATCTGCCATCCAGTGCTGGTGCACCTCCAACGATCTCTGCCTCAACGTCTGTAAAAGTGATATCCTTCCAATTGGGACCCCTGCTCCCTCCTTCTTCTCTTCACTCTGGCCTTCAACCTTGGACTCTCCCCCTGCTCCTTCTTCTGATGCCAAAAACCTTGGAGTCATCTTCGACTCTCCTCTCTCCTTCCTCCCCCACACTCTGGACATTGCCAAGAAGTCCCACTTTCAGCTCTTCCTTCTCAAAGGTATTCTCCCGTTTTTCACTTTCCCCCAGAAACTCAATGTAACTGGAGCCCTGGTTCTCTCTAGGTTTGACTATTGCAATAGCCTCCACCTGAATCTACCATCTTCCACTCTGCGACCTCGCCAGCTGATCCAGAATAGAGCAGCAAGACGCATCCTTGGCCTTAAGCCCAAGGACGGCGTCATTCCTGCACTAAAAAGTCTTCACTGACTCCCGGTTGCTGCACGGATTACATTCAAATCCCTCTGCATCATCCACAAGGCTTTCTGGTCCAGGGAACCACACTATCTTCAACTTTATCTTACTAAATATTCTCCCTCCAGACCACTACGTTCCTCTGGCACCAACTCTTTGTGTTAGTGTGTAAAGCGTTTTGCTACACAGAGGGTAGGTGGTTGTTCGCTTTCCTCAGCTGGCTCCCTCCTATGGAACAGCCTCCTCCTCCCTCGCGCCTTGAGCAGGACTTTCTTAAATTTCTGAGGCTCCTTAAGACTTTCCTTTTCTTTTTGTATATGGTAAAAAATGAGGACTTTCCTCTTTACCTCCTGTTTCCCTTCTTCTCTCCTCTGCTAATCCCAGTTTCTGTGATTTGTGTCGGGGACCCTTATGCATCCTCAGGGCCGCTGACTTCCCACACCCAATTAGCCCAGCTCCTGTACAGCCTCAGCACTTACATTGGCACACCCTCCGCCCTGGAGGTTCGCACGTACACCTAACACGGCTCCAGGCCATGTAGCAGTCAACAATCCTGGCACTTCATGTGTGGGTCACCCATGAGCTCGGACTCCCCAGCACTTACCCCCCTCTGCGCTCTTCCTTGCTGCACCTGCACATTCGGAATATTCACAAGGCATATTAGGTTAGTCCCTTTTCCTTTTTTTTACCTCCCATTGCTCTTAAATACTGTGGTTTGTAATGTGGTTTACTCCCTTGTTCTCACCCTTTGCCCTGTGGGTGCTTTGAAACAGTATTTTACTTGTTGTATAAGTGCCTAACAAGCGAAGAATAAATAAATAAAATACAGTGCTGCTAGAAGTTACTTAGCTCAGTAAGCCTTGAAGCATCCAATGGCCGGTTCTCCATATTTCTGTCTCTACAGTGTTTCAGAAAGTGACTAAATTTAGAGGCCTCAGGGTCTACCATGGCCGGTTCTGTAGAGCTCCATCTGATACAGTGTTGCAATGAGTGACTCATTTAGCCTCGGTCTGTCATGGCTGGGTCTGCAGAGTTCTGTCCCGTACAGTGCTGCTGGGAGTGAGTTTGGTCAATGGGCCTCAAGAGCTGTCAGGGCTGGGTCTGCAGAGATCTGTCTCGTACAGTGCTGCTGGGAGTGAGATTTCTCAATGGGCCCCAAGAGCTGTCATGGCTGGGTCTGCAGAGCTCTGTCCCCTACAGTGCTGCCGGGAGTGAGTTTGCTCAACGGGCCTCAAGAGCTGTCATGGCTGGGTCTGCAGAGCTCTGTCCCGTACAGTGCTGCTGGGAGTGAGTTTGCTCAACGGGCCTCAACAGCTGTCTTGTCTGGGTCTGCAGAGCTCTGTCCCGTACGATGCTGCTAGGAGTGAGTTTGCTCAACGGGCCTCAAGAGCTGTCGTGGCTGGATCTGCAGAGCTCTGTCCCCTACAGTGCTGCTGGGAGTGAGTTTGCTCAACGGGGCTCAAGAGTTGCCATAGCTGGGCCTGCAGAGCTCTGTCCAGTACGATGCTGCTAGGAGTGAGTTTGCTCAAAGGGCCTCGAGAGCTGTTATGGCTGGGTCTGCAGAGCTCTGTCCCCTACAGTGCTGCTGGAAGTGAGTTTGCTCAACGGGCCTCGAGCTGTCATGGCTGGGTCTGCAGAGCTCTGTCCCATACAGAGCTCTGTCCCGTACAGTGCTTCTGGGAGTGATTTTGCTCAACGGGCCTCAAGAGCTGCCAGGGCTGGGTCTGCAGAGCTCTGTCCCGTACAGTGCTACTGGGAGTGAGTTTGCTCAACGGGCCTCAAGAGCTGTCATGGCTGGGTCTGCAGAGCTCTGTCCCGTACAATGCTTCTGGGAGTGAGTTTGCTCAACGGGTCTCAAGAGCTGTCATGGCTGGGTCTGCAGAGCTCTGTCCCCCTACAGTGCTGCTGGGAGTGAGTTTGCTCAACGGGGCTCAAGAGCTGCCATGGCTGGGTCTGCAAAGCTCTGTCCTGTACAGTGCTGCTGGGAGTGAGTTTGCTCAATGGGCTTCAAGAGCTGTCATGGCTGGGTCTGCAGAGCTCTGTCCCGTACAGTGCTGCTGGGAGTGAGTTTGCTCAACGGGCCTCAAGAGCTGCCATGGCTGGGTCTGCAGAGCTCTGCCCCGTATAGTGCTGCTGTGAGTGAGTTTGCTCAACGGGCTTCAAGAGCTGTCATGGCTGGGTCTGCAGAGCTCTTTCCCGTACAGTGCTTCTGGGAGTGAGTTTGCTCAACGGGCCTTGAGAGCTGCCGTGGTTGGGTCTGCAGAGCTCTGTCCCGTACAGTGCTGCTGGGAGTGAGTTTGCTCAATGGACCTCATGACCTGTCATGGCTGGGTCTGCAGAGTCTGTCCCGTACAGTGCTGCAGGGAGTGAGTTTGCTCAATGGGCCTCAAGAGCTGTCATGGCTGGATCTGCAGAGCTCTGTCCCGTACAGTGCTGCTGGGAGTGAATTTGCTCAACGGGCCTTGAGCTGTCGTGGCTGGGTCTGCAGAGCTCTGTCCCGTACAGTGCTGCTGGGAGTGAGTTGTCTCAATGGGCCTCGAGCTGTCATGTCTAGGTCTGCAGAGCTGTGCCCCGTACAGTGCTGCTGGGAGTGAGTTTGCTCAACGGGCCTCAAAAGCTGACATGGCTGGGTCTGCAGAGCTCTATCCCGTACAGAGCTCTGTCCCGTACAGTGCTGCTGGGAGTGAGTTTGCTCAATGGGCTTCAAGAGCTGTCATGGCTGGGTCTGCAGAGCTCTGTCCGTACAGTGTTGCTGGGAGTGAGTTTGCGCAACGGGCCTCAACAGCTGTCATGTCTGTGTCTGCAGAGCTCTGTCCCGTACAATGCTGCTAGGAGTGAGTTTGCTCAATGGGCCTCAAGAGCTGTCATGGCTGGGTCTGCAGAGCTCTGTCCCCTACAGTGCTGCTGGGAGTGAGTTTGCTCAACGGGGCTCAAGAGCTGCCATGGCTGGGTCTGCAGAGCTCTGTCCCATACAGTGCTGCTGGGAGTGAGTTTGCTCAAAGGGCCTCAAGAGCTGTCATGGCTGCGTCTGCAGAGCTCTGTCCCGTACAGTGTTGCAGGGAGTGAGTTTGCTCAACGGGCCTCAAGAGCTGTCATGTCTGGGTCTGTAGAGCTCTGTCCCGTACGATGCTGCTAGGAGTGAGTTTGCTCAACGGGCCTCAAGAGCTGTCGTGGCTGGATCTGCAGAGCTCTGTCCCCTACAGTGCTGCTGGGAGTGAGTTTGCTCAACGGGGCTCAAGAGCTGCCATGGCTGGGCCTGCAGAGCTCTGTCCTGTACAGTGTTCCTGGGAGTGAGTTTGCTCAATGGGCCTCAAGAGCTGTCAGGGCTGGGTCTGCAGAGCTCTGTCTCGTACAGTGCTGCTGGGAGTGAGATTTCTCAATGGGCCCCAAGAGCTGTCATGGCTGGGTCTGCAGAGCTCTGTCCCCTACAGTGCTGCCGGGAGTGAGTTTGCTCAACGGGCCTCAAGAGCTGTCATTGCTGGGTCTACAGAGCTCTGTCCCGTACAGTGCTGCTGGGAGTGAGTTTGCTCAACGGGCCTCAAGAGCTGTCGTGGCTGGGTCTGCAGAGCTCTGTCCCCTACAGTGCTGCTTGGAGTGAGTTTGCTCAACGGGGCTCAACGGGGCTCAAGAGCTGCCACGGCTGGGTCTGCAGAGCTCTGTCCTATACAGAGCTCTGTCCCGTACAGTGCTGCTGGGAGTGAGTTTGCTCAATGGGCCTCAACAGCTGTCATGTCTGTGCCTGCAGAGCTCTGTCCCGTACAGTGCTGCTGGGAGTGAGTTTGCTCAATGGGCCTCAGGAGCTGTCATGGCTGGGCCTGCAGAGCTCTGTCCTGTACAGTGTTCCTGGGAGTGAGTTTGCTCAATGGGCCTCAAGAGCTGTCATGGCTGGGTCTGCAGAGCTCTGTCCCATACAGTGCTTCTGGGAGTGAGTTTGCTCAATGGGCCTCAAGAGCTGTCAGGGCTGGGTCTGCAGAGCTTTGTCCTGTACAGTGCTTCTGGGAGTGAGTTTGCTCAATGGGCCTCAAGAGCTGTCATGGCTGGGTCTGCAGCGCTCTGTCCCGTACAGTGCTGCTGCGAGTGAGTTTGCTCAACGGGCTTCAAGAGCTGTCATGGCTGGGTCTGCAGAGCTCTGTCCCCTACAGTGCTGCCGGGAGTGAGTTTGCTCAACGGGCCTCAACAGCTATCATGTCTGTGCCTGCAGAGCTCTGTCCGATACAGTGCTGCTAGGAGTGAGTTTGCTCAATGGGCCTCAAGAGCTGTCATGGCTGGGTCTGCAGAGCTCTGTCCTATACAGAGCTCTTTCCCATACAGTGCTGCTGGGAGTGAGTTTGCTCAACGGGCCTCAAGAGCTGTCATGGCTGGGTCTGCAGAGCTCTGTCCCGTACAGTGCTGCTAGGAGTGAGTTTGCTCAATGGGCCTCAAGAGCTGTCATGGCTGGGTCTGCAGAGCTCTGTCCCCTACAGTGCTGCTGGGAGTGAGTTTGCTCAACGGGGCTCAAGAGCTGCCATGGCTGGGTCTGCAGAGCTCTGTCCCATACAGTGCTGCTGGGAGTGAGTTTGCTCAAAGGGCCTCAAGAGCTGTCATGGCTGGGTCTGCAGAGCTCTGCCCTGTACAGTGCTGCTGGGAGTGAGTTTGCTCAACGGGCCTCAAGAGCTGTCATGGTTGGGACTGCAGAGCTGTGCCCCGTACAGTGCTGCTGGGAGTGAGTTTGCTCAACGGGCCTCAAAAGCTGTCATGGCTGGGTTTGCAGAGCTCTATCCCGTACAGAGCTCTGTCCCGTACAGTGCTGCTGGGAGTGAGTTTGCTCAACGGGGCTCAAGAGCTGCCATGGCTGGGTCTGCAAAGCTCTGTCCTGTACAGTGCTGCTGGGAGTGAGTTTGCTCAATGGGCTTCAAGAGCTGTCATGGCTGGGTCTGCAGAGCTCTGTCCCGTACAGTGCTGCTGGGAGTGAGTTTGCTCAACGGGCCTCAAGAGCTGCCATGGCTGGGTCTGCAGAGCTCTGCCCCGTATAGTGCTGCTGTGAGTGAGTTTGCTCAACGGGCTTCAAGAGCTGTCATGGCTGGGTCTGCAGAGCTCTTTCCCGTACAGTGCTTCTCGGAGTGAGTTTGCTCAACGGGCCTTGAGAGCTGCCGTGGTTGGGTCTGCAGAGCTCTGTCCCGTACAGTGCTGCTGGGAGTGAGTTTGCTCAATGGACCTCATGACCTGTCATGGCTGGGTCTGCAGAGTCTGTCCCGTACAGTGCTGCAGGGAGTGAGTTTGCTCAATGGGCCTCAAGAGCTGTCATGGCTGGATCTGCAGAGCTCTGTCCCGTACAGTGCTGCTGGGAGTGAATTTGCTCAACGGGCCTTGAGCTGTCATGGCTGGGTCTGCAGAGCTCTGTCCCGTACAGTGCTGCTGGGAGTGAGTTGTCTCAATGGGCCTCGAGCTGTCATGTCTAGGTCTGCAGAGCTGTGCCCCGTACAGTGCTGCTGGGAGTGAGTTTGCTCAACGGGCCTCAAAAGCTGACATGGCTGGGTCTGCAGAGCTCTATCCCGTACAGAGCTCTGTCCCGTACAGTGCTGCTGGGAGTGAGTTTGCTCAATGGGCCTCAACAGCTGTCATGTCTGTGCCTGCAGAGCTCTGTCCCGTACAGTGCTGCTGGGAGTGAGTTTGCTCAATGGGCCTCAGGAGCTGTCATGGCTGGGCCTGCAGAGCTCTGTCCTGTACAGTGTTCCTGGGAGTGAGTTTGCTCAATGGGCCTCAAGAGCTGTCATGGCTGGGTCTGCAGAGCTCTGTCCCATACAGTGCTTCTGGGAGTGAGTTTGCTCAATGGGCCTCAAGAGCTGTCAGGGCTGGGTCTGCAGAGCTTTGTCCTGTACAGTGCTTCTGGGAGTGAGTTTGCTCAATGGGCCTCAAGAGCTGTCATGGCTGGGTCTGCAGCGCTCTGTCCCGTACAGTGCTGCTGCGAGTGAGTTTGCTCAACGGGCTTCAAGAGCTGTCATGGCTGGGTCTGCAGAGCTCTGTCCCCTACAGTGCTGCCGGGAGTGAGTTTGCTCAACGGGCCTCAACAGCTATCATGTCTGTGCCTGCAGAGCTCTGTCCGATACAGTGCTGCTAGGAGTGAGTTTGCTCAATGGGCCTCAAGAGCTGTCATGGCTGGGTCTGCAGAGCTCTGTCCTATACAGAGCTCTTTCCCATACAGTGCTGCTGGGAGTGAGTTTGCTCAACGGGCCTCAAGAGCTGTCATGGCTGGGTCTGCAGAGCTCTGTCCCCTACAGTGCTGCCGGGAGTGAGTTTGCTCAACGGGCCTCAAGAGCTGTCATGGCTGGGTCTGCAGAGCTCTGTCCCGTACAGTGCTGCTGGGAGTGAGTTTGCTCAACGGGCCTCAACAGCTGTCTTGTCTGGGTCTGCAGAGCTCTGTCCCGTACGATGCTGCTAGGAGTGAGTTTGCTCAACGGGCCTCAAGAGCTGTCGTGGCTGGATCTGCAGAGCTCTGTCCCCTACAGTGCTGCTGGGAGTGAGTTTGCTCAACGGGGCTCAAGAGTTGCCATAGCTGGGCCTGCAGAGCTCTGTCCAGTACGATGCTGCTAGGAGTGAGTTTGCTCAAAGGGCCTCGAGAGCTGTTATGGCTGGGTCTGCAGAGCTCTGTCCCGTACAGTGCTGCTGGGAGTGAGTTTGCTCAACGGGCCTCAAGAGCTGTCATGGCTGGGTCTGCAGAGCTCTGTCCCATACAGAGCTCTGTCCCGTACAGTGCTTCTGGGAGTGATTTTGCTCAACGGGCCTCAAGAGCTGTCAGGGCTGGGTCTGCAGAGCTCTGTCCCGTACAGTGCTACTGGGAGTGAGTTTGCTCAACGGGCCTCAAGAGCTGTCATGGCTGGGTCTGCAGAGCTCTGTCCCGTACAATGCTTCTGGGAGTGAGTTTGCTCAACGGGTCTCAAGAGCTGTCATGGCTGGGTCTGCAGAGCTCTGTCCCCCTACAGTGCTGCTGGGAGTGAGTTTGCTCAACGGGGCTCAAGAGCTGCCATGGCTGGGTCTGCAAAGCTCTGTCCTGTACAGTGCTGCTGGGAGTGAGTTTGCTCAATGGGCTTCAAGAGCTGTCATGGCTGGGTCTGCAGAGCTCTGTCCCGTACAGTGCTGCTGGGAGTGAGTTTGCTCAACGGGCCTCAAGAGCTGCCATGGCTGGGTCTGCAGAGCTCTGCCCCGTATAGTGCTGCTGTGAGTGAGTTTGCTCAACGGGCTTCAAGAGCTGTCATGGCTGGGTCTGCAGAGCTCTTTCCCGTACAGTGCTTCTGGGAGTGAGTTTGCTCAACGGGCCTTGAGAGCTGCCGTGGTTGGGTCTGCAGAGCTCTGTCCCGTACAGTGCTGCTGGGAGTGAGTTTGCTCAATGGACCTCATGACCTGTCATGGCTGGGTCTGCAGAGTCTGTCCCGTACAGTGCTGCAGGGAGTGAGTTTGCTCAATGGGCCTCAAGAGCTGTCATGGCTGGATCTGCAGAGCTCTGTCCCGTACAGTGCTGCTGGGAGTGAATTTGCTCAACGGGCCTTGAGCTGTCGTGGCTGGGTCTGCAGAGCTCTGTCCCGTACAGTGCTGCTGGGAGTGAGTTGTCTCAATGGGCCTCGAGCTGTCATGTCTAGGTCTGCAGAGCTGTGCCCCGTACAGTGCTGCTGGGAGTGAGTTTGCTCAACGGGCCTCAAAAGCTGACATGGCTGGGTCTGCAGAGCTCTATCCCGTACAGAGCTCTGTCCCGTACAGTGCTGCTGGGAGTGAGTTTGCTCAATGGGCTTCAAGAGCTGTCATGGCTGGGTCTGCAGAGCTCTGTCCGTACAGTGTTGCTGGGAGTGAGTTTGCGCAACGGGCCTCAACAGCTGTCATGTCTGTGTCTGCAGAGCTCTGTCCCGTACAATGCTGCTAGGAGTGAGTTTGCTCAATGGGCCTCAAGAGCTGTCATGGCTGGGTCTGCAGAGCTCTGTCCCCTACAGTGCTGCTGGGAGTGAGTTTGCTCAACGGGGCTCAAGAGCTGCCATGGCTGGGTCTGCAGAGCTCTGTCCCATATAGTGCTGCTGGGAGTGAGTTTGCTCAAAGGGCCTCAAGAGCTGTCATGGCTGCGTCTGCAGAGCTCTGTCCCGTACAGTGTTGCAGGGAGTGAGTTTGCTCAACGGGCCTCAAGAGCTGTCATGTCTGGGTCTGTAGAGCTCTGTCCCGTACGATGCTGCTAGGAGTGAGTTTGCTCAACGGGCCTCAAGAGCTGTCGTGGCTGGATCTGCAGAGCTCTGTCCCCTACAGTGCTGCTGGGAGTGAGTTTGCTCAACGGGGCTCAAGAGCTGCCATGGCTGGGTCTGCAGAGCTCTGTCCCGTACAGTGCTGCTGGGAGTGAGATTTCTCAATGGGCCCCAAGAGCTGTCATGGCTGGGTCTGCAGAGCTCTGTCCCCTACAGTGCTGCCGGGAGTGAGTTTGCTCAACGGGCCTCAAGAGCTGTCATTGCTGGGTCTACAGAGCTCTGTCCCGTACAGTGCTGCTGGGAGTGAGTTTGCTCAACGGGCCTCAAGAGCTGTCGTGGCTGGGTCTGCAGAGCTCTGTCCCCTACAGTGCTGCTTGGAGTGAGTTTGCTCAACGGGGCTCAACGGGGCTCAAGAGCTGCCACGGCTGGGTCTGCAGAGCTCTGTCCTATACAGAGCTCTGTCCCGTACAGTGCTGCTGGGAGTGAGTTTGCTCAATGGGCCTCAACAGCTGTCATGTCTGTGCCTGCAGAGCTCTGTCCCGTACAGTGCTGCTGGGAGTGAGTTTGCTCAATGGGCCTCAGGAGCTGTCATGGCTGGGCCTGCAGAGCTCTGTCCTGTACAGTGTTCCTGGGAGTGAGTTTGCTCAATGGGCCTCAAGAGCTGTCATGGCTGGGTCTGCAGAGCTCTGTCCCATACAGTGCTTCTGGGAGTGAGTTTGCTCAATGGGCCTCAAGAGCTGTCAGGGCTGGGTCTGCAGAGCTTTGTCCTGTACAGTGCTTCTGGGAGTGAGTTTGCTCAATGGGCCTCAAGAGCTGTCATGGCTGGGTCTGCAGCGCTCTGTCCCGTACAGTGCTGCTGCGAGTGAGTTTGCTCAACGGGCTTCAAGAGCTGTCATGGCTGGGTCTGCAGAGCTCTGTCCCCTACAGTGCTGCCGGGAGTGAGTTTGCTCAACGGGCCTCAACAGCTATCATGTCTGTGCCTGCAGAGCTCTGTCCGATACAGTGCTGCTAGGAGTGAGTTTGCTCAATGGGCCTCAAGAGCTGTCATGGCTGGGTCTGCAGAGCTCTGTCCTATACAGAGCTCTTTCCCATACAGTGCTGCTGGGAGTGAGTTTGCTCAACGGGCCTCAAGAGCTGTCATGGCTGGGTCTGCAGAGCTCTGTCCTGTACAGTGCTGCTAGGAGTGAGTTTGCTCAATGGGCCTCAAGAGCTGTCATGGCTGGGTCTGCAGAGCTCTGTCCCCTACAGTGCTGCTGGGAGTGAGTTTGCTCAACGGGGCTCAAGAGCTGCCATGGCTGGGTCTGCAGAGCTCTGTCCCATACAGTGCTGCTGGGAGTGAGTTTGCTCAAAGGGCCTCAAGAGCTGTCATGGCTGGGTCTGCAGAGCTCTGCCCTGTACAGTGCTGCTGGGAGTGAGTTTGCTCAACGGGCCTCAAGAGCTGTCATGGTTGGGACTGCAGAGCTGTGCCCCGTACAGTGCTGCTGGGAGTGAGTTTGCTCAACGGGCCTCAAAAGCTGTCATGGCTGGGTTTGCAGAGCTCTATCCCGTACAGAGCTCTGTCCCGTACAGTGCTGCTGGGAGTGAGTTTGCTCAACGGGGCTCAAGAGCTGCCATGGCTGGGTCTGCAAAGCTCTGTCCTGTACAGTGCTGCTGGGAGTGAGTTTGCTCAATGGGCTTCAAGAGCTGTCATGGCTGGGTCTGCAGAGCTCTGTCCCGTACAGTGCTGCTTGGAGTGAGTTTGCTCAACGGGGCTCAAGAGCTGCCACGGCTGGGTCTGCAGAGCTCTGTCCTATACAGTGCTGCTGGGAGTGAGTTTGCTCAAAGGGCCTCAAGACCTGTCATGGCTGGGTCTGCAGAGCTCTGTCCCGTACAGTGCTGCTGGGAGTGAGTTTGCTCAACGGGCCTCAAGAGCTGTCGTGGCTGGGTCTGCAGAGCTCTGTCCCCTACAGTGCTGGGAGTGTGTTTGCTCAACGGGGCTCAAGAGCTGCCATGGCTGGGTCTGCAGAGCTCTGTCTCGTACATTGCTGCTGAGAGTGAGTTTGCTCAAGAGGCCTCAAGAGCTGCCATGGCTGGGTCTGCAGAGCTCTGCCCCGTATAGTGCTGCTGTGAGTGAGTTTGCTCAACGGGCTTCAAGAGCTGTCATGGCTGGGTCTGCAGAGCTCTTTCCCGTACAGTGTTTCTGGGAGTGAGTTTGCTCAACGGGCCTTGAGAGCTGCCGTGGTTGGGTCTGCAGAGCTCTGTCCCGTACAGTGCTGCTGGGAGTGAGTTTGCTCAATGGACCTCATGACCTGTCATGGCTGGGTCTGCAGAGTCTGTCCCGTACAGTGCTGCAGGGAGTGAGTTTGCTCAATGGGCCTCAAGAGCTGTCATGGCTGGATCTGCAGAGCTCTGTCCCGTACAGTGCTGCTGGGAGTGAATTTGCTCAACGGGCCTTGAGCTGTCATGGCTGGGTCTGCAGAGCTCTGTCCCGTACAGTGCTGCTGGGAGTGAGTTGTCTCAATGGGCCTCGAGCTGTCATGTCTAGGTCTGCAGAGCTGTGCCCCGTACAGTGCTGCTGGGAGTGAGTTTGCTCAACGGGCCTCAAAAGCTGACATGGCTGGGTCTGCAGAGCTCTATCCCGTACAGAGCTCTGTCCCGTACAGTGCTGCTGGGAGTGAGTTTGCTCAATGGGCTTCAAGAGCTGTCATGGCTGGGTCTGCAGAGCTCTGTCCGTACAGTGTTGCTGGGAGTGAGTTTGCGCAACGGGCCTCAACAGCTGTCATGTCTGTGTCTGCAGAGCTCTGTCCCGTACAATGCTGCTAGGAGTGAGTTTGCTCAATGGGCCTCAAGAGCTGTCATGGCTGGGTCTGCAGAGCTCTGTCCCCTACAGTGCTGCTGGGAGTGAGTTTGCTCAACGGGGCTCAAGAGCTGCCATGGCTGGGTCTGCAGAGCTCTGTCCCATACAGTGCTGCTGGGAGTGAGTTTGCTCAAAGGGCCTCAAGAGCTGTCATGGCTGCGTCTGCAGAGCTCTGTCCCGTACAGTGTTGCAGGGAGTGAGTTTGCTCAACGGGCCTCAAGAGCTGTCATGGCTGGGTCTGCAGAGCTCTGCCCTGTACAGTGCTGCTGGGAGTGAGTTTGCTCAACGGGCCTCAAGAGCTGTCATGGTTGGGTCTGCAGAGCTCTGTCCCGTACAGTGCTGCTAGGAGTGAGTTTTGCTCAACGGGCCTCAACAGCTGTCATGTCTGGGTCTGTAGAGCTCTGTCCCGTACGATGCTGCTAGGAGTGAGTTTGCTCAACGGGCCTCAAGAGCTGTCGTGGCTGGATCTGCAGAGCTCTGTCCCCTACAGTGCTGCTGGGAGTGAGTTTGCTCAACGGGGCTCAAGAGCTGCCATGGCTGGGCCTGCAGAGCTCTGTCCTGTACAGTGTTCCTGGGAGTGAGTTTGCTCAATGGGCCTCAAGAGCTGTCAGGGCTGGGTCTGCAGAGCTCTGTCTCGTACATTGCTGCTGGGAGTGAGATTTCTCAATGGGCCCCAAGAGCTGTCATGGCTGGGTCTGCAGAGCTCTGTCCCCTACAGTGCTGCCGGGAGTGAGTTTGCTCAACGGGCCTCAAGAGCTGTCATTGCTGGGTCTACAGAGCTCTGTCCCGTACAGTGCTGCTGGGAGTGAGTTTGCTCAATGGGCCTCAACAGCTGTCATGTCTGTGCCTGCAGAGCTCTGTCCCGTACAGTGCTGCTGGGAGTGAGTTTGCTCAATGGGCCTCAAGAGCTGTCATGGCTGGGTCTGCAGAGCTCTGTCCCGTACAGTGCTTCTGGGAGTGAGTTTGCTCAATGGGCCTCAAGAGCTGTCAGGGCTGGGTCTGCAGAGCTTTGTCCTGTACAGTGCTTCTGGGAGTGAGTTTGCTCAATGGGCCTCAAGAGCTGTCATGGCTGGGTCTGCAGCGCTCTGTCCCGTACAGTGCTGCTGCGAGTGAGTTTGCTCAACGGGCTTCAAGAGCTGTCATGGCTGGGTCTGCAGAGCTCTGTCCCCTACAGTGCTGCCGGGAGTGAGTTTGCTCAACGGGCCTCAAGAGCTGTCATGGCTGGGTCTGCAGAGCTCTGTCCCGTACAGTGCTGCTAGGAGTGAGTTTGCTCAATGGGCCTCAAGAGCTGTCATGGCTGGGTCTGCAGAGCTCTGTCCCCTACAGTGCTGCTGGGAGTGAGTTTGCTCAACGGGGCTCAAGAGCTGCCATGGCTGGGTCTGCAGAGCTCTGTCCCATACAGTGCTGCTGGGAGTGAGTTTGCTCAAAGGGCCTCAAGAGCTGTCATGGCTGGGTCTGCAGAGCTCTGCCCTGTACAGTGCTGCTGGGAGTGAGTTTGCTCAACGGGCCTCAAGAGCTGTCATGGTTGGGACTGCAGAGCTGTGCCCCGTACAGTGCTGCTGGGAGTGAGTTTGCTCAACGGGCCTCAAAAGCTGTCATGGCTGGGTTTGCAGAGCTCTATCCCGTACAGAGCTCTGTCCCGTACAGTGCTGCTGGGAGTGAGTTTGCTCAAAGGGCCTCAAGAGCTGTCATGGCTGGGTCTGCAGAGCTCTGCCCTGTACAGTGCTGCTGTGAGTGAGTTTGCTCAACGGGCATCAAGAGCTGTCATGGCTGGGTCTGCAGAGCTCTGTCCGGTACAGTGCTGCTGGGATTGAGTTTGCTCAACAGGCCTCAAGAGCTGTCATGGCTAGGTCTGCAGAGCTCTGTCCCGTACAGTGCTGCTGGGAGTGAGTTTGCTCAACAGGCCTCAAGACTGTCATGGATGGGTCTGCAGAGCTCTGTCTCGTACAGTGCTGCTTAGAGTGAGTTTGCTCAACGGGCCTCAAGAGCTGTCATGGCTGGGTCTGCAGAGCTCTGTCCTATACAGAGCTCTGTCCCGTACAGTGCTGCTGGGAGTGAGTTTGCTCAACGGGCCTCAAGAGCTGTCATGGCTGGGTCTGCAGAGCTCTGCCCTGTAGAGTGCTGCTGGGAGTGAGTTGTCTCAATGGGCCTCGAGCTGTCATGTCTAGGTCTGCAGAGCTCTGTCTCGTACATTGCTGCTGGGAGTGAGTTTGCTCAACAGGCCTCAAGAGCTGTCGTGGCTGGGTCTGAAGAGCTCTGTCCCATACAGTGCTGCCGGGAGTGAGTTTGCTCAACGGGCCTCAAGAGCTGTCATGGCTGGGTCTGCAGAGCTCTGACCCGTATAGTGCTGCTGGGAGTGAGTTTGCTCAACGGGCCTCAACAGCTGTCATGTCTGGGTCTGCAGAGCGCTGTTCCGTACGATGCTGCTAGGAGTGAGTTTACTCAATGGGCCTCAAGAGCTGTCGTGGCTGGGTCTGCAGAGCTCTGTCCCCTACAGTGCTGGGAGTGTGTTTGCTCAACGGGGCTCAAGAGCTGCCATGGCTGGGTCTGCAGAGCTCTGTCTCGTACATTGCTGCTGAGAGTGAGTTTGCTCAAGAGGCCTCAAGAGCTGCCATGGCTGGGTCTGCAGAGCTCTGCCCCGTATAGTGCTGCTGTGAGTGAGTTTGCTCAACGGGCTTCAAGAGCTGTCATGGCTGGGTCTGCAGAGCTCTTTCCCGTACAGTGCTTCTGGGAGTGAGTTTGCTCAACGGGCTTTGAGAGCTGCCGTGGTTGGGTCTGCAGAGCTCTGTCCCGTACAGTGCTGCTGGGAGTGAGTTTGCTCAATGGACCTCATGACCTGTCATGGCTGGGTCTGCAGAGCTCTGTCCCGTACAGTGCTGCAGGGAGTGAGTTTGCTCAACGGGCCTCAAGAGCTGTCATGGCTGGGTCTGCAGAGCTCTGCCCCGTACAGTGCTGCTGTGAGTGAGTTTGCTCAACGGGCCTCAAGAGCTGTCATGGCTGGGTCTGCAGAGCTATGTCCCGTACAGTGCTGCTGGGAGTGAGCTTGCTCAACGGGCATCAAGAGCTGTCATGGCTAGGTCTGCAGAGCTCTGTCCCGTACAGTGCTGCTGGGAGTGTTTGCTCAACGGGCCTCAAGAGCTGTCATAGTTGGGTCTGCAGAGCACTGCCCCGGAGAGTGCTGCTGGGAGTGAATTTGCTCAACAGGCCGCAAGAGCTATCATGGCTGGGACTGCAGAGCTCTGTCTCGTACAGTGCTGCTGGGCGTGAGTTGTCTCAACGGGCCTCAAGAGCTGTCATGGCTGGGTCTGCAAAGCTCTGTCCCGTACAGTGCTGCTGGGAGTGAGTTTGCTCAACGGGCCTTAAGAGCTGTCATGGCTGGGTCTGCAACGCTCTGTCCCGTACAGTGCTGCTGCGAGTGAGTTTGCTCAACGGGCCTCAAGAGCTGTCATGGCTGGGTCTGCAGAGCTCTGTCCCCTACAGTGCTGCCGGGAGTGAGTTTGCTCAACGGGCCTCAACAGCTGTCATGTCTGTGTCTGCAGAGCTCTGTCCCGTACAATGCTGCTAGGAGTGAGTTTGCTCAACGGGCCTCAACAGCTGTCATGGCTGGGTCTGCAGAGCTCTGCCCCGTACAGTGCTGCTGGGAGTGAGTTTGCTCAACGGGGCTCAAGAGCTGCAATGACTGGGTCTGCAGAGCTCTGTCCGATACAGTGCTGCTAGGAGTGAGTTTGCTCAAAGGGCCTCAAGAGCTGTCATGGCTGGGTCTGCAGAGCTCTGTCCCGTACAGTGTTGCTGGGAGTGAGTTTGCTCAACGGGCCTCAAGAGCTGTCATGGCTGGGTCTGCAGAGCTGTGCCCCGTACAGTGCTGCTGGGAGTGAGTTTGCTCAACGGGCCTCAAAAGCTGTCATGGCTGGGTTTGCAGAGCTCTATCCCGTACAGAGCTGCTGGGAGTGAGCTTGCTCAACGGGCCTCAAGAGCTGTCATGGCTGGGTCTGCAGAGCTATGTCCCGTACAGTGCTGCTGGGAGTGAGCTTGCTCAACGGGCATCAAGAGCTGTCATGGCTGGGTCTGCAGAGCTCTGTCCGGTACAGTGCTGCTGGGAGTGAGTTTGCTCAACGGGCCTCAAGAGCTGTCATGGCTGGGTCTGCAGAGCTCTGTCCGGTACAGTGCTGCTGGGAGTGAGTTTGCTCAACGGGCCTCAAGAGCTGTCATGGCTGGGTCTGCAGAGCTCTGTCCTATACAGAGCTCTGTCCCGTACAGTGCTGCTGGGAGTGAGTTTGCTCAACGGTCCTTGAGCTGTCATGGCTGGGTCTGCAGAGCTCTATCCCGTACAGAGCTCTGTCCCGTACAGTGCTGCTGGGAGTGAGTTTGCTCAATGGGCTTCAAGAGCTGTCATGGCTGGGTCTGCAGAGCTCTGTCCGTACAGTGTTGCTGGGAGTGAGTTTGCTCAACGGGCCTCAACAGCTGTCATGTCTGTGTCTGCAGAGCTCTGTCCCGTACAATGCTGCTAGGAGTGAGTTTGCTCAATGGGCCTCAAGAGCTGTCATGGCTGGGTCTGCAGAGCTCTGTCCCGTACAATGCTGCTGGGAGTGAGTTTGCTCAAAGGGCCTCAAAAGCTGTCATGGCTGGGTCTGCAGAGCTCTATCCCGTACAGAGCTCTGTCCCGTACAGTGCTGCTGGGAGTGAGTTTGCTCAAAGGGCCTCAAGAGCTGTCATGGCTGCGTCTGCAGAGCTCTGTCCCGTACAGTGCTGCAGGGAGTGAGTTTGCTCAACGGGCCTCAAGAGCTGTCATGGCTGGGTCTGCAGAGCTCTGTCCTATACAGAGCTCTGTCCCGTACAGTGCTGTTGCGAGTGAGTTTGCTCAACGGGGCTCAAGAGCTGCCATGGCTGGGTCTGCAGAGCTCTGTCCCGTACAGTGCTGTTGGGAGTGAGTTTGCTCAACAGGCCTCAAGAGCTGCCATGGCTGGGTCTGCAGAGCTCTGTCCCGTACAGTGCTGCTGGGAGTGAGTTTGCTCAACGGGCCTCAAGAGCTGTCATGGCTGGGTCTGCAGCGCTCTGTCCCGTACAGTGCTGCTGGGAGTGAGTTTGCTCTACAGGCCTCAAGAGCTGTCATGGCTGGGTCTGCAGAGCTCTGTCTCGTACATTGCTGCTGGGAGTGAGTTGTCTCAATGCGCCTCAAGAGCTGTCATGGCTGGGTCAGCAGAGCTCTGTCCCGTACAGTGCTGCTGGGAGTGAGTTTGCTCAACGGGGCTCAAGAGCTGTCATGGCTGGGTCTGCAGAGCTCTGTCCCGTACAGTGCTGCTGGGAGTGAGTTTGCTCAACGGGCCTCAAGAGCTGTCATAGCTGGGTCTGCAGAGCTCTGCCCCGTACAGTGCTGCTGGGAGTGAATTTGCTCAAGGGGCCTCTAGAACTGTCATGGCTGGGTCTGCAGAGCTCTGTCCCGTACAGTGCTGCTGGGAGTGAGTTTGCTCAACGGGCCTCAAGAGCTGTCATGGTTGGGTCGGCAGAGCTCTGTCCCATACAGTGCTGCTGGGAGTGTGTTTGCTCAACGGGCTTCAAGAGCTATCATGTCTGGGCCTGCAGTGCTCTGTCCCGTACAGTGCTGCTGGGAGTGAGTTTGCTCTACAGGCCTCAAGAGCTGTCATGGCTGGGTCTGCAGAGCTCTGTCTCGTACATTGCTGCTGGGAGTGTGTTTGCTCAACGGGCCTCAAGAGCTGTCCTGGCTGGGTCTGCAGAGCTATGTCCCATACAGAGCTCTGTCCCGTACAGTGCTGCTGGGAGTGAATTTGCTCAACGGGCCTCGACAGCTATCATGTCTGTGTCTGCAGAGCTCTGTCCCGTACAATGCTGCTAGGAGTGAATTTGCTCAATGGGCCTCAAGAGCTGCCATGGTTGGGGTCTGCAGAGCTCTGTCCCGTACAGTGCTGCTGGGAGTGAGTTTGCTCAACGGACCTCATGGCTGGGTCTGCAGAGCTCTGCCCCGTACAGTGCTGCTGGGAGTGAGTTTGCTCAACAGGCCTCTAGAGCTGTCATGGCTGGGTCTGCAGAGCTCTGTCCCGTACAGTGCTGCTGGGAGTTAGTTGTCTCAATGGGCCTCAAGAGCTGTCATGGCTGGGTGTGCAGAGCTCTGTCCCGTACAGTGCTGCTGGGAGTGAGTTTGCTCTACAGGCCTCAAGAGCTGTCATGGCTGGGTCTGCAGAGCTCTGTCTCGTACATTGCTGCTGGGAGTGTGTTTGCTCAACGGGCCTCAAGAGCTGTCCTGGCTGGGTCTGCAGAGCTATGTCCCATACAGAGCTCTGTCCCGTACAGTGCTGCTGGGAGTGAATTTGCTCAACGGGCCTCGACAGCTATCATGTCTGTGTCTGCAGAGCTCTGTCCCGTACAATGCTGCTAGGAGTGAATTTGCTCAATGGGCCTCAAGAGCTGCCATGGTTGGGGTCTGCAGAGCTCTGTCCCGTACAGTGCTGCTGGGAGTGAGTTTGCTCAACGGACCTCATGGCTGGGTCTGCAGAGCTCTGCCCCGTACAGTGCTGCTGGGAGTGAGTTTGCTCAACAGGCCTCTAGAGCTGTCATGGCTGGGTCTGCAGAGCTCTGTCCCGTACAGTGCTGCTGGGAGTGAGTTTGCTCAACAGGCCTCTAGAGCTGTCATGGCTGGGTGTGCAGAGCTCTGTCCCGTACAGTGCTGCTGGGATACAGTGCTGCTGGGAGTGATGTTTGTAGTGCAGCTTCCCTTATATTGAGCATTTCCCCACTTTTCCTAACCCGTAGCTGTGAAGCGGGAGGTTATCAGTGGAAAGTGAACTTTCATTGGGTTATTCATTGTGAAATGAATACCTTTGTGATTATTGGGCCACATGCCAATGTTTTAGTTTAAGAGGACAAAGAAGAAAATTCTAACAGTACATACTGTTAAATCATGTGACGAACATGAACTTCCTGTACCCATTGACCAACTGCATAGGAGAATCTGATTGGAAATAGGTTGGATTTAAATCATTTTAATTTCAGAGTAAGTGCATTCCATATTATGGGACATTAGACTGACTTTCTAATAATGCAGTTTTCAGTGAATAAAGGAAATGCCCAAGTGGCCGGTTAATTCCCTGTTTTGGAGAAGCTGAAGCTTTCCCATCAGGTAGGATGGTCTCCTCAGATAAATTGATCTATCTTAGTGATAGATACATTCACTTAGATACAGTTCTAAGTGAATATACTGTAACAGCGCCACAATGCCTCCGGGCCGCTGGGCACTTTATAAATCTAAATAAATAAATTAGTGGCGCTTAGATGGATCTCTGGCTGAGATCTCATAAAGTACTGTCAGGCACTGGGAAAGACAACAGTTTTGGCTTTTGTGTCCGGATACAATTATAATTTGCTAGGTATCGTCATTATTTAATCTGGCGCACACACAACAGTTTACAAGTCTTTCCATGATATGGCATCATTAGGTGATATTTCATGTGCCCAGATCCATATGTTGCTATTGGATTTCCAAGTGATATGGCGCGTGTTGCGAGTCAGTAATAGGTCTGGGTGATTCGCTGTTCGATATCACAGAGGATTGTCTTTTTAATAGGTCTTCCCCCAGTTATGATTGAACCCAAGATGAATTCAGAAGGTGCTCAAGTGATTCCTTTATTCATTGAGCGATGACTCCAGGCACTAAATGGTAGATTTAGCTCTGACTGTCCAGGGGGGCCCTACGGTCATCCGAGTTCCACTACTCCCCCAAATGATCTATATAGTGACCATCATGCAATCGTATTAAATGTCAAGTGGTGCTTGTCTTAGGCTAAAGGAGTTACTCTACCACACATAGCGGATATCTCAATCCCTGGTGCACAGAAGAACATCAGATAGGATGTGACAAAGGACCATGAGTTTATTTATAATATAGTATCAAACCATCTATCATTGATAGAAAGCAACCTTGAGGTGGATCCCCCAGTACATGAGAAAGCTCACAGCGTTGATGATTTTATGATTTGTAAACGTGGTAGGCCTGGGATGAGCTCTTTTAGGCAGATGATAACCCAATTGTCTGAATTTATGATAATTGGTCAACAATGGCCCTAGACACTGCAGTAGAGATCATTTGATTGAGGCTCTTTGACAAGCACCAGCACTGAGAGCTCCTGACTACCACCAAACTTTCATTGTGCAGACAGATGCTTCAAATGTAGGTATAGGTGCAGTCCTTAGCCAACTGGATGAGAAGGGTAGAGAGCACCCCATGTGCTTCATCAGTACAAAACTGAAGGATCCTGAGACAAGGTGGGCAACAATCAAAAGAGAATGCTTTGCTATTGTGTGGGCACTGAAGAAGTTTAGGCCATACTTGTATGGTTCTACTTTTGTTATTCAGACTGACCACCAACCCTTGAGATGGTTAATGCAAATGAAGGGAGAAAATCCAAAACTATTGAGCTGGTCAATCTGCCTACAAGGGTTTGATTTCACCATTGAGCACAGGTCAGGGTGTCCCCATCAAAATGCTGATGGACTCTCTAGGATGTATATCATCGACCAGAGGTATGAGGTTCATCCAGGAGTGGATTAAATCCTCCTGTCCCTTAGTCTGGGGGCAGGAGGGGGGGCGAGTGTTAGGGAGAATTCTTTGTAAGGCTCATTTCCCAAACCTAGTGAGTCCCCCAGCAGCTTTACTGGATTTTTGGGGTTTATTTTTTTCTCTCCTGCTAAGAGTGAGATTCTTTTGCTCCCACTCTTAGACATGATTTGAGGTGTTCCTTTAACTTTCCATATGTTTTATGGGCTATGGGATCTTTTACTCCATAGGGTCTCATGTGTTTTTTTTGATGTGGGTTACACAGCACCCTCCGTGCCGTAACCCAGGGGTGTCGTAGCGACCCCCCAACATAGACTCCATACCCTGGGACTGACTACTGTCTCCCAGGGCATGTAAAGTCACCATTGGCTTTGCTAGTCCCAAATTATGAACAGAAACCAGTACAAACCATCATATTGTGGATGTACTGGTCAGGGCAATTCGATTGCCCCGGGGTCTGTTGTTCGAGGGGGCACGTCTCCGTACCCCCTGATCGAGTTTTGGCTGGTGGCAGTGGATACTACTTTTTATATTCGACCGCTAATATATCTCTGGGATTTTCCCATTGTTCGAGGCTACCAACTTTAATTATTTAATTCTTATAGCCTCGAACATACTGCCGGTTTATTTAATATTCATCCGCCGGTTGGTATTTTTTTACCAGAACTCGATTCTAAAATGGCGTTTGTGTTCTCTTCTGTGACTCCAACCCAAGTCGAGCCCTTTGTTCCACTTTTTGGCGGGCTTCTCCACAGGAGCCTCCAAAAGTAGTGCCACTCTGTCTGGGTACCACAGGGGGTGTGGGAGGGGGTTTAGGCACCCTGGACTGAGTTACCTTGGTAACTCAAGTCGCACTCTTGTGTGATTGGCCCAAGTGGTGAGCCGGCCGGCTCACCACTTAGCATGTTTGATTGACAGCTAGGCTGAGTGAATGGGGGTGTGCTGCATAAAAGCAGGGCTTTGGGGACTGGAACTTCATAAGTCGCCACAGGACCTGAGAATCCGAGGAGGGAGAAGCTGAGCCGGCCTGCAACAACGACACCACCGGTGGAGCCCTGCTGAACCGTCTCACCACTTTTCCCAACGACAGAGGAGATCTCCAGCCCGGAGAGTCTTCTTCCTTCGACTGGTGGGGATAACCAGTCTACCTTCTTTTCGCCTTCCTGGAGCATCTCGTGGCTGCCTTGCCTGTGCCAAGCACCCCGGCAACCGGGATATCACGTTTTCACCACTACTGCAAACCGAAAGGGTAGTATCTTTGTACCGGAGAACTCCGCGGCTGGTTTCTTCCCTGGCAGTGCAACGACCTTCATCCTTCCTCCACGACGAGATCTTCTCTTCCTCTGAACGACGCTGTGACTTGCACCCGCTGCCAGGAACAACTGCCCCCGCTGGAGGATCCTCTCCATTTAAGGTACCGTGTTCTGCCTGGCTTCCCTTGCAACCGTTTGAACGGGGTGTATTAAATCCTCGTCTCTCGAACCTGGGTTAGCTTGGAACACCTTAGCTAACCTTTCTGCACTGAACTAAACCTTTTTCGAACTACCTCCACAAACTTCGAAGACTCTGTGTAACTGTCTGATCTTGGGCATCTTCCGCCCGGCTCCCTTGAAAGTGGGCCTGGCACCTAAACTTCCTTGCTCACCAGTAGACTGTGCCTTCCTAAAACTTGCTGTGGTTCTTTAAAAAGTGTTTAGTGGGTATGCTTCCATAATTCTGCTTTTCCCTCCCTTTTTATCTAATTGTTGGAGTGCCATCGAACGTTAAGCGCTCACCTCTGTCTGGAAATAAGTGGTGTTAACTAAGACTTGTCCAACAAGTAATCGGGGATGTACATATGATAATATTTATTGTGTTTTGAACTTATCTTACCAAATTAGTGCTAGTGTGTTTTATAAGAGTGTGTTAAATAAGTATATACTTTTACACCCAAGCTCTGGTCAGTGTTTGCTTGTGCTACTGTATTTCTGTACCTAATTTGTATGTTCTGTATACTGCCTAACTCTTCTTGAGAGAAGTCTGACTGCTCAGCCACAGCTACCAAGTGAATCTGTTTGGTACAGACTGCTACCAAGTGGGTTCACTGCCAAACACCTGTAGTCTTAAATCTTTTACAGTGGTCCCTAAGGGAATTGCACAGGTTTCTGCCTAACAGCGGCCCAGAATGTATTACCCAGAACCCCAGACAAAATGAACATTGTGTTTTTTCCCCACCAAATCTCACACTTTGTCGGGAATTGTGGCTAATAAAAACTGGGGCAATTTGCGCAAGGCAGACCTCTGTGGATTCCCAGGGGTGTCCTCTTTTGGAAAATGCATGGGGTTCCCTGTTTTCCTTGCTGGCTTTGACACCCTAGGCCAAAATCTTTAGGTTGCCACATGAACACAATGGGCAGTGGCGAAAGGCTTGGGGTGACCAGTGGGTTACCCTTTTTCCTTTTGCGCCACCGGTAGGTGCCCCCACACATGTGAGGTACCGTTTTCATCGGGACACCTGTGGGAACGCGGGACGGTAGGCCATGTGCTGTTGGCGGTGTGTTTCGGTGAGTGGCCAGAGGGAAATGTCTGAGAATTGTCTGCATTTCCAGCCAATTTCAGAGACATTTCCCTGTGTCCACTCACCGAAACACGTCGCCACCAACAGATGTCATACCTTCTCGCGTTCCCACAGGTGTCCCGACGAAAAAGGTACCTCACATGTGTGGGTGCACCTACCGGGGGCGCAAAAGGCCCAAATCTGTAGGTTGCCCACATGAACAAAATGGGCAGTGGCGAAAGGCTTGGGGTGACCAGTGGGTTACCCTTTTTCATTTTGCGCCACCGGTAGGTGCCCCCACACATGTGAGATACTGTTTTCATCGGGACACCTGTGGGAATGCGGAACTGTAGGCCATGTGCTGTTGGGGGCGTGTTTCGATGGGTGAGCCGAGCGAAATGTGCTGAAAATGCATTTTTTTCCCCACATTTAGGACTTTGCGGGGGTGTCTGGGTAATAAATTCTGGGGCGATGTGTGCAAATCATACCTCTGCGGATTCCCACGGGTGTCCTCTTTTCGGAAATGCATGGGATTCCCTGTGTTCCCCGGTGGCTTGGACACCCGAGGCCCATATCTGTATGCTGTGCCAGTCGGCAGAGCGTCTCAAATTCCGGTCAGAAAACAGACTTGGGGTTACTTGTGTTTTAGGCTTTCCCCTTGGCGGCCAGATAGGTGCACCCACACATGTGAGGTACCGTTTTCATCGGGACGGTGATGCTGGAAATGCATCGGAGGGACAGGGCCTCCGTATCCTTGTCCTTTACTGCTTTTTATCGTGTGTTCTGTCGTGTTTTCCGCGCAGGAGTTCATGTGGGACTCCTGGCAGTGCAGCTCTGTTTCTTTTGGTTTGGTGAACGGACCCGTGGGATACCCTTATGGCACCCATGGGTGGGGGTACAACACTGTGCCCCAAGTGTATATTTTTGGGCACCTGGGGGTGGCCCACAGAGCAGGGTATGGGCTGGTGGCAGCTCCATGCTGAATTTGACAGGTGCGCGGTGTATCCTCCATTTTGGGATACCCCGGCCCTGCCATTGGGATCAGTTGATTCCTGATGGAAAACAAGATGGGCTTGGTGGCCTTTTGCTTTCTATTACCCATTACCTTGTTTTCCCAAAGTCCTGGGAATCCCTGACTCTGTCCCTTCCCCCTGACTGGCTGTTGGGTGGAAATGCCATATATGGTGTTGTTGTGAAGGCCCGGCCAGACTAGTAGGAGCCTTCCCGGTGATGTATGTTGTGGGTACCTCCTGTGGGTGGGACCTGGGTGAATAGAGTGTGTGACGAATATGCATTCTGTGTTGTGGGTGTCTAGTATCTGGTGGTTGACACAATGACTGAGACAACCCTGCCTGAAACCGGTATGAATGCAGCTTGGAGTGTTGAATGGCTCGGTACTTATCCAAATACACATAACTTGTTGTGAGTGTCTGGAGAGACGTGAATGGCCTGAATACCTTGTGTGCCTGATTGGCTGCCTGCCTACATGAATGCCCGTAGTCGTGATTGGATGCTTGAGTGTGACCCAGCGGAATGAATGGGAGATTAACAGTATATCTGGGGACCTCTCACTGCTAGGAATCGTGTTCAGAAGCTGAAGTCCACTACGACGAGTAACTGGAGTAACTGACGCTTGACCTTGAAACCCTGTTGGACGAGAAGAATTGCTGTTGCTCTCCTTCGCAATCTGAAAGCTGCTGTGTTTCCAAGGACTGACCTAGAGAGGACCTGGTAAGGCGCCCTCTTCCGAGATACGAGGGAATCATCGTGCACAACTGACCTTTGCCAACGCTCCCTGGTAGACAGACCTTCGACAGGCTGCCGACCCGATATCGGGACTGCTGCAGAACTCCAAGGAGAAGCACTCGGACTGTTGTCCGCCACTGTCGATGACCGCCGTCGCCGACCGGAGCCGCCGTGCTCCCGTTTGCCTAAGAACTTCCATTGATCATCGGACGCTCTCGTCTGCATCGTCACCCGCTTGTCTCCCGCTGGAGAAGGCCCGACCGTGGACGCACCGAGGAGCATCCACCGGTGGGTTTCCCGCCACCTAAGGACTACAGAGACGCCGACGACTCGACGCCCTTGCTGGGCCACAGTTCTTCATCATCTCTTTGTGGTCCAGAACTATCGTCACCGAAGTGCCCTGCACGCCTTTTCCTTGCAGGACGCCAACGCTCTGTCGTCTAGCACCGCTAGGAATGAAGCTGCCACTTCCCTACCGTAGTTCACCCTGTTCACCGTCAGACGACCCGTGACTCCTGCCTTAAAGGGAGGGCACTCGAGAAGGGCCGTCGATTCCCCGACACCGAACGCCAAGTTCCCCGACACCTCTCGACGATCCGTGGCTCCCGCCCGAAAGGGAGGCACTCAAGAAGGATCGGTCGGCGCATCGTCGGAGAACTCTACTCCACCAGGTACATTGGGTGGGTAAAACCTTGATAGTAAGAAGTGAGACTATTGAACATATGGACTGGGCTTGTGCGATATATCCTTATTTCACAGGTTGCCCAGGTGGGGGGGGGGATCTCCACACAGAACTGTGCCTAGGTAACGGGGCCAGCATTCTGCCTATTGTTTCAACCATCTTACGTTCCTGCCTATCTCTATTGCTGGTTCCCTCGTTATTAATCTGTGTGACATTTTAACCGTACAATTGATGCACTTTAATGAGATTGGATAACATTAGTGGTACCACTTTAGAAATGTATATATTTATCATTATTGACTTCCGAGTACAAAGTGCGTTATTGTGATCGTGTACATACCTTAGAATATTAATTATATAAAGACTGTGTTTTCAGTAATACAGTGTGTGGACATTCCTTCCTGTGTGGGGGTTCCGGGACTACACTGTACTTAAGAACCAGCCCGCATCACCTCCTGAGAAGCTAGGCCTTGATTGCTCGTCCATTGCTACCTTATAGAGAATCTTGGCTGGGGTCTTCTGTGCCTCTCCTCTACCATATAGAGAGCAGAAGTACAGACACCCCCTACCAGTCTATACAGGGACACCTGTGGGAATGCGGGATGGTAGGCCATGTGCTGTTGGGGGCGTGTTTCGATGGGTGAGCCGAGCAAAATGTGCAGAAAATGCGTTTAGGGAGAATTCTCTGTTTAGGCTGAATTTCCTAACCTAGTGAGTCCCCCAGCAGCTTTGCTGGATTTTTGGGGTTTTTTCTCCTGCCAAGAGTGAGACTCTTTTACCCTCACTCTTGGGCATGATTTGAGTGCGTTTCTTTGAATCTAGATGTGTTTAATGGGCTATGGGGTCTTTTACCCCATAGGGCTTCATGTGTTTTTGTGATGTGTGTTACACAGCACCCTCAGTGCAGTAACACAGGGGTGTCATAGTGACTCCCCAGTATAGACTCCATACCCTGGGACTGACTACTGTCTCCCAGGGTCTGTAAAGTCACCATTGACTTTACTAGTCTTGAATTCTGAACAGAACCAGTACAAACCATCATATTGTGGACGTACTGGCTGGGGCAATTCAATTGCCCCTGGGTCTGTTAGTCGAGGGGGCACGTCTCCGTCCCCCCTGGTCGAGTTTTGGCTGGTGGCAGTGGATACTACTTTTTATATTCAACCGCGAATATTTCTCTATGGGATTTTCCCATTGTTCGAGGCTACTATCTTTATTTAATTACGATAACCTCGAACATACCGCCGGTTTATTTAATTAAAATTAATTCTCCGGTTGGTATTTTTTGCCAAAACTTGATTTTAAAATGGCGTTTGTGTTCTCTTCTGTGACTCCAACCCAAGTTGAGCCCTTTGTTCCACTTTTTGGCGGGCTTCTCCACAGAAGCCCTCCAAAGTGGTGCCACTCTGTCTGGGGTACTTAGGAGGGGTGGAGTGGGATTTAGGCACTCCGTCCTGATTGGCCCAAGTGGTGAGCCGGCCGGCTCACCACTTAGCATGTTTGAGTGACAGCTAGGCTGCCTAACATGCGTTCATTTTCCCACATTTCAGACTTTACAGGGGTGCCTGGGTAATAAATTCTGGGGCGATTTGCGCAAATCATACCTCTGCGGATTCCCACGGGTGTCCTCTTTTCAGAAATGCATGGGGTTCCCTGTTTTCCTTGGTGGCTTGGACACACGAGGCCCATATCTGCATGCTGTGCCGGTCGGCAGAGCGTCTCAAATTCCGGTCTGAAAACAGACTTGGGGTTACTTGTGTTTTAGGCTTTCCCCTTGGCGGCCAGGTAGGTGCACCCACACTTGTGATGTACCGTTTTCATCGGCACACCTGTGGGAATGTGGGACGGTAGGCCATGTGTTCTTGGGGGTGTGTTTAAATGGGTGCACCGAACGAAATGTGCGGAAAAAGCGTTTTTCTCCTCACATTTCGGACTTTGCAGGGCTGTCTGGGTAATAAATTCTGGGGCGATGTGCGCAAATCATACCTCTGCGGATTCCCACGGGTATCCTCTTTTCCGGAAATGCATGGGGTTCCCTGTTTTCCTTGGTGGCTTGGACATCTGAGGCCCATATCTGTATGTTGTGCCGGTCGGCAGAATGTCTGAGATTCCGCTCTGAAAACAGACTTGGGGTTACTTGTGTTTTAGGCTTTCCCCTTGGCAGCCAGGTAGGTGCACCCACACATGTGAGGTACCGTTTTCATCGCGACACCTGTGGGAACGCGGGACGGTAGGCCATGTGTTGTTGGGGGCGTGTTTTGATGGGTGCGCCGAGCGAAATGTGCAGAAAATGTGTTAATTTTCCCACATTTCGGACTTTGCGGGGCTGTCTGGGTAATAAATTCTGGGGCGATGTGTTAGGGAGAATTCTCTGTTTAGGCTGAATTTCCTAACCTAGTGAGTCCCCCAGCAGCTTTGCTGGATTTTTGGGGTTTATTTTTTTCTCCTGCCAAGAGTGAGACTCTTTTACCCTCACTCTTGGGCATGATTTAAGTGTGTTTCTTTGAATCTAGATGTGTGTAATGGGCTATGGGGTCTTTTACTCCATAGGGCTTCATGTGTTTTTGTGATGTGTGTTACACAGCACTCTCCGTGCAGTAACACAGTGGTGTCATAGTGACCCCCCAGTATAGACTCCATACCCTGGGACTGACTACTGTCTCCCAGGGCATGTAAAGTCACCATTGACTTTACTAGTCTTAAATTCTGAACAGAACCAGTACAAACCATCAAATTGTGGACGTACTGGCTGGGGCAATTCAATTTCCCCGGGGTCTGCTAGTCGAGGGGGCACATCTCCGTCCCCCCTGATTGAGTTTTGGCTGGCGGCAGTGGATACTACTTTTTATATTGAACCGCGAATATTTTCCTATGGGATTTCCCATTGTTTTAGGCTACTATCTTTATTTAATTATTTACGGTATCCTCGAACATACCGCCGGTTTATTTAATTAATATTAATTCTCTGGTTGCTATTTTTTGCCAAAACTTGATTCTAAAATGGCGTTTGTGTTCTCTTCTGTGACTCCTACCCAAGTCGAGCCCTTTGTTCCACTTTTTGGCGGGCTTCTCCACAGAAACCCTCCAAAGTGGTGCCACTCTGTCTGGGGTACTTAGGAGGGGTGGAGGGGAATTTAGGCACCCTGGACTGAGTTAACTAGGCAACTCAAGTCGCACTCCATCCTGATTGGCCCAAGTGGTGAGCCGGCCGGCTCACCACTTAGCATGTTTGAGTGACAGCTAGGCTGAGTGAATGGGGGTTTGCTGCATAAAAGCAGGGCTTTGGGGACTGTAACTTCAGAAGTCGCCACAGGACCTAAGAATCCGACAAGGGAGAAGCTGAGCCGACCTGCCACAACACCACCACCGGTGGAGCCCTGCTGGACTGCCTCACCACTTTTCCCAACGACAGAGGAGATCTCCCGCCAGAGACTCTTCTTCCTTTGACTGGTGGGGATAATCAGTTTCACCGTCTTTTCGCTTTCCCGACGTATCTCGTGGCCGTCTTGCCCGTGCCAAGCACCCCGGCAACCGGGATACCACGTTTTACTGCGAAACAAAGGTACCACCTTTAACCGGAATCTCCGCGGCTGGTTTCTTCCCTGTTAGTGCAACGACCTTCATCTTTCCTCAAAGTCGAGATCTTCTCTTCCCCCGGACGACGACGCAACTTGCACCCACTACCAGGAACAACTGCCACCGCTGGAGGATCCTTCCCACTTAAGGTACCGTGTCCCACCTGGCTTCCCTTGCTACCGACTGTACGGGGTAGATTTAGTCCCCGGCTTTCGTACCTGGGTTAGTCTGGGGCATGCTGGCTAAACTTTCTTAAAGCCTCTCTAAACCCTTTTTGAACCCTCTGCAAGACTTTCAAAGCCTAGTGTAACTGTGTGATCTTGGGCGCATTTGGACTTTGGCTCACCAGTGACTTTTGCTCTTCTGCCTTGCTTGTAGTGTTCCTGAACCTTAGAGTGGCGTACCTTTCCATATTCTGTCTTTCCCCCCCCCTTTCTCACAAACTTATTGGAGTGCAATCTAGTTAAGCGCTCACCTCTGTATGAAAATAAGTGGTGTTTTACTGTGACTTATCCGATAAGGGAAAAGGGGTGTATATATTACAATAGTAACTTTGTTTAGAATATTTTACAATAAGAGTGCTGGAGTGTTTCAAACTGTGTTTTTAAATAAATAATTATATACTTTGATACCAAAGCTCTGGTCAGTGTTTGCTTGTATTATTGTATCTGAGTACCTATTGTGTATACTCTGCATACTGCCTAACTCTTCTTGAGGGAAGTCTGACTGCTCAGCCACAGCTACCAGGTAAATCTGGGTGGTACAGACTGCTACCACGTGGGTTAAGTGCCAACACCTGTAGTCTTAAATCTTTTGCAGTGGTCCCTAAGGGAACTGCACAGGTTTCTGCCTAACACTGGTGTACAGCGGTGGGATTTGTATTGAGTATACACTTTAGAGTGCTTTAGGATACCTTAGTACAACTAACCACAAAGCTTAGCACTGAAAAAGTAATCTTTCTAACATGTCAACTATGGAAACTTATAGTCAAGAGTCCCTTGCTACAAAAACTGCTGATTGTTTGAGAGTTTTCTGTAAGGTAAGCATAAGGATCTCCTGACTAAAGGCAAGAAAATGGAATTGATAGAAAGGTTGTTAGCTAACCAAAGTCTGGATGATGGGTCTGAGGAACCTACCATGCCAGAAAATGTAGATAACAGTATAGAAATTGATATTGATCAAAATGTTGAGAATCTTGAGGAAGAGTCAGAAGAGGAGGGTGAGGCTGCTGTGACTGTCCCCCGTAGGCCTCTGTCTGCTCTACTTGCTGTACCTACTGGGCCTTTGCCAAGTCCCACACTAAGTCCTCAATATCTCGAATTAGAGAAAATGAAACTTGAACTAGAGTTCAAGAGACTGAATACTCTGGCTGAACAGAGACATCAGGAAATGAATCAAGAACTAAGGCTAAGGGAAATGGAGCTCAAGTATGAGCTAGAAATGAAGAAATTATCTGTCTCAAATGCTTCTCTCTCTGGCTCCTCTAGAAGTTCCAGTCCTAAAAGACCCCGGATGCCTAAAGAATTGGTTGGTATGTATGAGCCTAAGTTGGATGTGTTGGATTGGTTGTCTCTGTTTGAATATAATCATGGGCTCCAGAACATCACAGGAAATGACTTACTCACCTGGTTGTTCTCTATGCTTCCCCCTGTTGCAACTGATCTGGTAATGGAGTTGGGGGAGGAGGATAGGAACGAGTATGAATGTGTGAAACTAGCTCCGATAGCTAGATTTGGGAAGACCCCTTCCCAGTATCTTAAGAGGTTTAGAACCCTTAAAAAGCATGATGGTACCCCTTGGGCTACCTGGGTGAGTGAAGGGTTGAAAAACTTAGAGGGATGGTGTAACGGCCACCTGATTCCCGCAGAGGCGCCGGTCTTGACTGGGTGAATGCCGTATCTTCAAAGGTGATGTGTAACACACGGTTGGCTCTTTGGGCTGGACCTCTGTGCACTGTATGTCTGACTCGAAGAGTAAGTTGTCTGCAGATAGAAAATATGGGATTAATGAACTGGGGTTATTGGGTGCCTCTCTCCTCTTCCCTTTCTCTTCTCCTGTAGAACCCCAAAAGTTAACGCCCTCACCTTAGGTAAGTGAACGCCGAGCTCTCCATCTGCCTCGGGGCAGGGTGCCGTAACCAGTTTCTTCACTGGATAAGGGTGCAGGCCTCTTGACCTCAGAGGACTGCTGTCCGTCGTTAACTGCACGAACGGTAAGTTCTGGGCACTTCAAATGTCTTAAGTCTTTTATAATGATATCTTTTGTTTTGCAGGGTTCCGGCGGTGGCGGATGGCGGGCTGATGAGAGTTGAGGATCGAACCCACGTGAGGAATAGAAGCGCCTGGAAGCACGTAAGTAAGCGCTTGTAGCCTGCTTCACGATGCGCACTAACTGTCCCTTTTATCTTGCAGGTACAAGTTCGGAGCTTTAGAGAAGCTGAAGGGTGCTGGAATACCCACTGGATTCGGCGTGGGAAGGAGTAATGGCACGTGAGTAATAAAGTTGCCCAATGTCTTTAAACGCACCTTCTTTTGTCTTTCAGATGCCGGAATGCAGTGGGAAGACCTCCGGAGCATGCGAAGAGTAGGTAAGCCTTTGTCTTTCAGATGCCGGAATGCAGCGCGAGGCGTTGGTGACAGCCGATGGACCAGGTAAGAGATGCGCTGCCACTGAAGACCGTAGTGCTAACCTGTTCTTTCTTTGTCTTTACAGGTGCTGCTGAAGACTGGATTCCAGGATGGTAAGCCTTTGTTCCCTTAGGCCCAGGATCAGAAGCAGAAGACACGATGAGCGTTCTGCTGCAGAGAATGCAGAATAACGCAAAGCAAGATTCATCCATCGGGTGTGGTTTAAATAGCCTCCTGTAGTGCTTAGGTGTCTCCTTCCACAGCCACGCCTAGATAAGAAAAGAGTTCCTGCTTTCCAGAAGAGTTCCAGTGTTCTGAACCTAGGAAGTGGCTCTTGCCCCACCCAACAGGAAAAGTAGTCCCAAACAGAAGAGGATCAGGGGTTCAACTGGCAGGTAAGTAAGCGCATGGTCTGCTGCAGGTAAGTCCACCCAAGCATTATGAGCCCGGCGCTTCCAGCGCTGGGACTGGGCATCTTTATGAGCCTGGTGCCACTGGCGCCAGGACAGGGTCCAAAAGGTCCCAATTGGGACTGGCTGGCACTCGGAACCGGGGTTATGGGTCTGCTTCCAAGGGAGTCGGGCAAGTCCTGATCTTTTGGAAGCAGAGATCATGAAAGCACCCCCCCCGCAAGGCCCCTCCCAAACCGGGCTTCTCCGGGGGTTTGGGCTTGTTAGGAAATGTTCGATGAAATCTTTTGATTAGACGAGGCGCGTGGACATATTCTGCAGGTTCCCAGGATCTTTCTTGGGGACCGTAGCCTTTCCAGTCAATCAGGTAAAATAGTTTAGATTTGGAGATCTTGGAATCCAGGATGCTTTTGACTTCAAACTCGAGTTCTCCATCAACTAGAATAGGTTTTGGAGATGTAGTTAGTCGGGTTTGAGGATGCACGGGTTTTAATAGAGAGACGTGGAAGACCAGATGTATCTTCATGTGAGGGGGCAAGTCCAACTTGACCGCTACTGGATTTACTATGGTAGTGATGGAATAGGGACCAAGGTATCTTGGGTTGAATGTGCGTGGTCCTTTTAGAGGTAGATATTTGGTGGGTAACCAGACTTGATCTCCTACTTGATATTGGGGGGCTTCCTTCCGATGTTGGTCTGCTCCTTTCTTGTATTGTTCTTTAGCCCTTTGAAAGTGAGAAACGGCTTCCTTAAAGGCTTGGGTGATTGTAGAATGCAGGTGGTCTACTGCTGGTGCTCCAAGATCTTGGAGTGGATCCAACTCCGAGGTTCGAGGGTGACTACCGTATAAAAGAAAAAACGGGGTCTTCCCAGTTCCCGAGTGGACAGTTATTGTAGGCATATTCGGCTATCCAAAGGATATCTTTCCAAGTTTTTTCAGTTTGTTGTAGCATGCAGCGCAAATACTGTTCCAGAGTTTGATTGGTCCTCTCGGTTTGTCCGTCGGTTTGAGGGTGGTGGGTGGTCGAAAGTCTCACATCAATTTGAGCCGACCGACAGCAACTTCGCCAAAAATGAGAAATAAATTGACTACCTCGATCCGAAATTAGAACTGAAGGAAAACCGTGCAGTCGGACGATGTTTTCGAGAAATTCTCGGGCCAGAGTTGCTGCTGTTGGTAAGCTTTTGAGTGGAATGAAATGCGCCATCTTGGAGAATAGGTCCACGATTACTAGGATTGTATTGTATCCGGAGCATGGAGGTAGATCGGTGATGAAGTCCATAGAAAGCGTATGCCAAGGCCGAGGCGGGATGTCAGTAGGGCGTAAGAGGCCGGCTGGTTTTTCCTTTTAACTCTTGTTTTGGGCGCATACTCCACAGGACATTATAAAGTCTCTGATATCTTTTTTCCAAGACGGCCACCAGAAGTAGCGCTTGATCTTTTCCGAGGTCTTGGTCATACCGGGATGTCCTTCCATTAAAGAATCGTGATAACAAGAGATTACCTTTTTCTGTAAATCTGTGCTGGGCAGGTATAACCGTTCTTGGAAATATAATAGGTTGTCCTTCACCGTAAAGTCCTTTCCCTGCAGATGCCAATTCTGTATGTCTGCTGGAGTTACCAGTAGCCTGGCTTTATCCTTAACTTCCTCTATGGATTGTGTGGCGATTACACCTAGAATTCTTTGTTCGGGAATGATAGGTACAGGTTTAGGATTGATCAAATGTTCTTCCACTCCCATCCGAGAAAGGGCATCAGTTTTACCGTTTTTTGTACCAGGTCGATAGGTAATTATGAAGTCAAACTCGGCAAAGAATAGTGCCCAATGGAGTTGCCTAGAGGATTGAGCTTTTGCGGTTTTCAAATATTGCAGGTTTCGGTGATCTGTAATCACAGTAACGGTGTGTCGGGCCCCCAGAAGATAATGCCGCCAAGCCTTAAAGGCAGACTTGATAGCTAGAAGTTCCTTATCAGTAATAGTGTAATTGATTTCAGGAGGCGAGAATTTGCGGGACCAAAATGCCACGGGATGCAACTGATTGGTTACTGGGTCCTTTTGTGATAGAACTGCCCCCATGGCAAGGCTCGAAGCATCACTTTCAACGATGTAGGGGAGTTCTGGGCGAGGATGTTTTAAGATCGGTGCAGAGATAAATCTAGTCTTCAAATCCTGGAAAGCTTGTTCCGCCTCGGTAGACCATTCAAAACGTTTGTTTTTCTTTAACAAGGCGGTGATGGGCTGGACTATTCGAGAGAATTCGGGGATAAACCTGCGGTAAAAGTTAGCGAAGCCTAACATGCTTTGAACACCTTTTACGGAGGATGGTGATGGCCATTTGAGAATTGCATCGACCTTCTTTGAATCCATACGCACTCCGCTAGGTGATAATATGAATCCCAAGAATTCAACTTCAGTCACGTTGAAAACACATTTTTCCAACTTAGCGAAAAGTTTGTGTTGCCGCAATCTCTCGGACCATTTTCACGTGTTTCCGATGTTCAGTTTCCGATGAAGAATAAACTAGGATGTCGTCAATGTAAACCACAACACACACATCTATGAGGTCTCTGAGGACATCGTTCATAAAATATTGAAAGGCGGCCGGGGCATTGCAAAGTCCGAAGGGCATGACCTGATATTCAAATAGCCCATACTTGGTGCGGAAGGCCGTCTTCCATTCATCGCCCTCTTTTACTCGTACCAAGTGGTATGCTCCTCTAAGATCCAGCTTTGTATATATGCATGCTTTTCTGACTTGGTCCAGGAGTTCAGGGATCAAAGGTAACGGATATCTATTCTTAACGGTGATCTGGTTCAGGGCGCGATAATCTATACAAGTTCTAAGGTCCCCTTCTTTTTTTGGAACGAAGAATAAAGCTGAGGAAGCAGGGGACTTGGAAGGACGAATAAACCCATTTGCTAGGTATTGATCGAGGTATTGTTGGAGGTGAAGATTCTCAGGCTCGGTGAGGGCATAAATTCTACTACAAGGAGGAGTAGATCCAGGTATCGGGTCTATCTGGCAGTCATAAGACCTATGAGGAGGTAGAGAGTTAGCCTGATCCTTCCTGTTCTGCAGTCTGTGGTCAATTTGAACGACTAAGTCAATATAGTCCGAACAGTCTTGCGGGGGATTCACTACTTGGGCTAACACATCTTTGAGCTCTCCACGTAGACCTCTATAAAACAGCGTAATCCTTTTGTCCTCAGGCCATCGAGTTTCCACTATCAGTCTGTTGAACGACGCAATATAAGCCAAAAAGTCTTGATTACCCTGTCGCAATGAAAGGAGCTCATTGTCCAAGGCCTGCCCCTGTGAATGTCTTGCAAACAGTTTTTCCATACTGAGCTGAAAAGCTTGAAAATCGGATCATCTTGATTAACTAGAGGGATTGACCAGTCTGCCGCATTGCCACTAAGGTACGAAAGCACGAAAGCTACCTTAGCTTGATCAGTTGGAAAGGCTGCTGGCCGGCATAAGGAGTGCAACCGGCACTGATTAATAAATACTGCAAACCTCTTTGGGTCACCAGAAAATCGTTCGGGCGGAGCCAGAGGTACATTCCCAGGTAGGTTGATCTGCACTGGGTTCGTAGAGGATGTTGAAGGAAGATTTGCCCCTGATGCGGGTAACGGAGTTTGTCCGGCTTCTGACTGTAGCAATTGTCTAGCGAGATCGTCTGTTCGTTCCTTGGAAATAATCAGTTCCCTTCTTAGAGCATTCGTTTCCTGACGGGCTGCATGCACTTCTGCTCTTAGTTCCCCAAGTAACTGGGCTAGCTGGTCGGTATCCGAGGTTTCCATAGCGCCTGGGTGGGAGTTTTGCGGTAGGCTTTGCGTTCTGTAACGCTCACCTGATTCCCGCAGAGGCGCCGGTCTTGACTGGGTGAATGCCGTATCTTCAAAGGTGATGTGTAACACACCGTTGGCTCTTTGGGCTGGACCTCTGTGCACTGTATGTCTGACTCGTAGAGTAAGATGTTGGCAGATAGAAAATATGGGATTAATGAACTGGGGTTATTGGGTGCCTCTCTCCTCTTCCCTTTCTCTTCTCCTGTAGAACCCCAAAGGTTAACGCCCTCACCTTAGGTAAGTGAACGCCGAGCTCTCCATCTGCCTCGGGGCAGGGTGCCGTAACCAGTTTCTTCACTGGATAAGGGTGCAGGCCTCTTGACCTCAGAGGACTGCTGTCCGTCGTTAACTGCATGAACGGTAAGTTCTGGGCACTTCAAATGTCTTAAAAGTCTTTTATAATGATATCTCTTGTTTTGCAGGGTTCCGGCGATGGCAGATGGTGGGCTGATGAGAGTTGAGGATCGAACCCGCGTGAGGAATAGAAGCGCCTGGAAGCACGTAAGTAAGCGCTTGTAGCCTGCTTCACGATGCGCACTAACTGTCCCTTTTATCTTGCAGGTACAAGTTCGGAGCTTTAGAGAAGCTGAAGGGTGCTGGAATACCCACTGGATTCAGCGTGGGAAGGAGTAATGGCACGTGAGTAATAAAGTTGCCCAATGTCTTTAAACGCACCTTCTTTTGTCTTTCAGATGCGGGATGCAGTGCGAAGACCTCCGGAGCATGCGAAGAGTAGGTAAGCCTTTGTCTTTCAGATGCCGGAATGCAGCACGAGGCGTTGGTGACAGCCGATGGACCAGGTAAGAGATGCGCTGCCACTGAAGACCGTAGTGCTAACCTGTTCTTTCTTTGTCTTTACAGGTGCTGCTGAAGACTGGATTCCAGGATGGTAAGCCTTTGTTCCCTTAGGCCCAGGATCAGAAGCAGAAGACACGATGAGCGTTCTGCTGCAGAGAATGCAGAATAACGCAAAGCAAGATTCATCCATCGGGTGTGGTTTAAATAGCCTCCTGTAGTGCTTAGGTGTCTCCTTCCACAGCCACGCCTAGGTAAGAAAAGAGTTCCTGCTTTCCAGAAGAGTTCCAGTGTTCTGAACCTAGGGAGTGGCTCCTGCCCCACCCAACATGAAAAGTAGTCCCAAACAGAAGAGGATCAGGGGTTCAACTGGCAGGTAAGTAAGCAGCATGGTCTGCTGCAGGTAAGTCCACCCAAGCATTATGAGCCCGGCGCTTCCACCGCTGGGACTGGGCATCTTTATGAGCCTGGTGCCACTGGCGCCAGGACAGGGTCCAAAAGGTCCCAATTGGGACTGGCTGGCACTCAGAACCGGGGTTATGGGTCTGCTTCCAAGGGAGTCGGGCAAGTCCTGATCTTTTGGAAGCAGAGATCATGACAGATGGATTAAGGGTTACAAAGTGAACACTTATGAAAGTATGAAGAATCTTTTTATGTTGGAATCAATTTATGATGCCTGCTTTCCTGAGCTCAGACAGCACTTGGCTGATTCGAAGGAATTAGATTCCCGAAAACTAGCTAAGGCTGCTGACTTGTGGGTTGACAACAGGGCCACCCACAAGGATTCTGGGGTAACTCAGAAAAAGGATGAGGGGAAACAGCCTAAAAAGGACTCCAAAGAGAATTCTAATACTGCAAATTCCAAAGAGGGCCCCAAACAAAACCAGAAAGGTAAGCCACCAGGAAAACCACAGCAGAATAGTGTCTCCTCTGGTGCCAAACCAGCGGGAGGTCAGAACAAGCCTCCATTCCAGAAGCATTTGGTAAATGCTTTGTTTGTGGCTCTACTGACCATGTGAAAGGAGATCCCAGATGCAAGGGTTAAACCTTCAGGGATCCAACTTGCCTCCTTAGCCTTCGCTCCAGAAGAGGAAGTCCCAATGGCAAGTGGAAACTTTCTACTGCTGGCTGATGAACCCATTGGAGTCTCAACCAGTGTTTCATTAGTCTCTCTGGGGTTGTGGGAACAACATAATTTAGATGTGTATAATTCTATCCCAGATAATACTAAATAGTATTATAAAGACCGTGTCCAGGTGAATGGTCAGGAGACCCCTGCCATTAGAGACACTGGGGCCAGCATAACTGTGGTGGATGAATCATTTTTCAAGGCAGAGGATGTTTCTAAGGCACCCAAATGCCTCACCAAGTTAGCTGGAGGGCCTGTGCAGATGTGCCCCCAGTTACCAGTTCTCATCCAGTGTAATGACATGGCTGTAAAAATACCTGTCAGTGTACAATGTGAAGTGCCAGGTAGGGTTCTCTTGGGTAATGACCTAAAAGCTCTTGGAGTTGTCACATACCCCCAGACCACCTAGTAAAAGGCTACAGGAGCTCACAAAACCTGCAAGAGAGAAAACCCTGAGAGGGTTATCTCAGGAGATGATGACAGAGATCACTCCTTTACCACTGGAGCAACTCACTGCAGTAACTTCCAGATCCGGAGTAAAGGGGCAACCCAAGACTCCTAGGAAAAAGTCAGCAGCAAGCACTCCAGTGCTTCCAACAGTTACACCTGTAACTCCACCTCCAGCTGAGGCTGAGAGGGAGGTACAACTCTGTATGGTTGAACTAGACTCTGAGGAAGAGCTAGTGGGAGGCCAAGAACTTATTGGAGATCTAGACCCTGAGGACCATCCTGAGCTGCAGTCTTTACTGGCAGAAGGTGGGCCAAGCAGGGCAGCTTTCTGTAAGGGACAAAGAGAATGTCCAACTCTGGAGGGTCTCCGCCAACAGGCAGCTGCTCAGGCTGATGGGCAAGAGCCTGGGAAGTATAGGTTGCACTGGGAAGATGGCCTCTTCTACAGTGAACCAACTGAGTCTGAACCTGGAGACTACAAACGCCTTGTAGTACCTCAAGAAAACACACAACAGTTCTTGCACTTAGCCCACGAGATTCCTTTGGCTGGTCACTTGAGTTTCAAGAAGACCAAGGAAAGGCTCTCACTCTACTTCTATTGGCCAAAAATGGGGGCCGAAGTAGATAAGTTCTGCAAGAGCTGCCATACCTGTCAAACTTCTGGTAACGTTGGCGCCAAGAATGTGGCACCATTAGTGCCTCTCCCAGTTGTGGGAGTCCCATTTGAGAGGGTAGGGATTGATATTGTTGGTCCCCTTGATCCCCCTTACCTCCTCAGGCAACAGGTTTATCCTTGTTGTAGTAGACCATGTTACTAGATACCCTGAGGCAATACCTATGAGAACTGTTACAGCTCCGGTATTTTTACCAGGGTTGGGTTTCCTAAGGAAGTAATCTCTGACAGGGGGTCAAACTTTATGTTCCACTACATGAAAGCCATGTGGAAAACCTGTGGAGTTACTTACAAGTTCTCAACCGCCTACCACCCCCAAACCAATGGACTGGTAGAAAGATTTAACAGAACCATGAAGAGCATGATAGGTGCTTTAGAGGAACCTCTGAAAAGAAAGTGGAACCTTCTACTGCCATGCCTTCTCTTTGCTTAAGTCCCTCAAGAGGGAGTATGTTATTCTCCCTTTGAACTTCTCTATGGCCATCCGGTCAGAGGTCCATTGTGTAAGAGGATTCAATTCAACCCTACAGCTAAGTCAATGCCTAGTCTGGGATACTGAATGGAAACCCTTATTAATATATCTTTATGTCCAGTTCATGAGTTCTGGATGACTACCCCTATTTAACACCCCTCTCTTAGAATCCCCCTGACCCCACTGAGCCAAGAAGTAGTTCTGTTTTGCAAGTTTAAAAGGTTTATTTGAAAAATAATTAACAGTATATATATATATCACACTTTTATAATTGAATATCACACTTAATCTGAGCAGTAATCAATAATGGATAGTCTGGCACTAGCACACCTATTTATAATCAATGATGAGTGGGTATAGGATGGATGAGATAGCAACAATACTTTTATGGTTTCAAATAGATGCAATGTGGCACGAAAATGCAGTAGAGAAAATAACTTAATAGGATTTCAGCAAAAGACAATGTAATCACTTTCTTGGACAATCCCCCCCCCCTTTAAGCAATGTAAGGAGATGAAGATAAGAGCACACAGTTCTTATGAATGTAATCAAATAGAATTCAGTTCAATTCCCCCCCAGCAGCTTATACAACAGATAGGAGATTTGAAACACAGGCAAAATGCTTTGAATATGGTGACAATGCAGTGAGAAATATGCTGAAAATGCTTTTAATTCCCTTTAGGAGGTTCAGGGTGAGTGAGAGATACTAGGGATGAGTGCAGGCTCACTTTAGCAATGATTCAGAGATGGTGATTAAGAGGCAAACAAATTTTTAGCAAGGAAAGAAATGACTGCTGATGGTTACACGTGGCCGGATTTTTAACCAAATCGCAAATCGTGGTAAAATTTGCAAGTGCGTGAATCGTGATTGCGGAAAAAGTATAATGAGTAGGAAGTGGGTTCTAGGCTCGTTGGAAAGGTTAGATTCTAAGCTTTCAGAGGAAAGTTAAACCAAGTTCGTAGCCCAAACGGTTCCAGAGATATGGATGATTAAATAAAGGTAGTTTTTCGGATTTTAAGTAAACTCAAAATGACAAGTGACAGCTATGCAGCTGCAGAATTGACAAGTGACAACTTCTAGGAGGCAGTTCTGGTTAGATTAAAATAGTTTGGATTAGATTATTTTAACTAAGAGATTGGTTCTGCACAGTTCTGCTAGGTACTCGCAATATATTTTTGAAATAGGCCTCGCCACGGATCTGGTCAGGTTTTGGACTGGACTCCGGTTCTGGTCTCGGCACTTCACAGTGATCTGGGTCAGCTCTCTGGTTCTGCTAAACAGCAGTCTGGGTCACTCTGGATCTCTGGCCTCTGGTTCTGGATACTGCTCTGCTTTCTCTGGGTACAGCACTGCTTCTGAATCTTTCTGCACAGCTTTCTGTGGACACAGCGCTGATCTGCACGGCTCCTGGATGCTGCTACCGCTGTTGGGTTTGCTGGATGCTGAGGCCTACTGAGAAGAGTTCTCAGTTTGTGGGTTTAGGGCCTTGATTCGAGTTCTGAATCAAGTTCTTTGGAGTTTTAAAGTCTAAGTGTTGGATCTGGTATCTTCTGGATGTTGTGTGGTTCGGCAGAGCGCGTTGCAGCAACTGGATTTGAATGTCCTCTCTAGCTTCCAGTGGCTCTTTTTATGTCTTTTGAAAGTGGGTGTGTGTGCAGCATCACTAGCCAGCCCCTCTCTCAACTGCCCATTGGTCAAGCTTTCCGCACTGCTTTGATTGGGGGAAGGAAATGTGTGTCATGGTGATGCTGTTTTATGGTCTGCAGTAAGGATACTCCCCTGTCAAATTGCACACAAATCTATATTTGACCCAAATACATATTTGCACAGGTACACATTTGTTTAAAATTACATGCACCCATCACATATCACATGAGGTATACTCTGATCAAACTCTGCTCTTCCTGGAGGCTTGCATTCAGAAATAGCAACATATTTTCGATTTTAGTAGGCTATGCAACATTGGTTTGTCATTAAAATTTATACAAATGTGCGCAAGGCATGTATGCATTTATATAAGGAAGTGTCAGATTTTTAACATGCATACATTTGGAGTGAAACCCTATTTTCCGCTAGCAACCCCCCCAGATCATACCACCAGGTCCTAAAACCTCTTAAAATGTGGGCAGAAAAATCACAAGAATTATGGTATCATTTAGATAATTTTGACAAGTCCGCACCATGAGTTAAACATCTTTCTTAAAATCATATTCTGGCCAACAGGGGTGTGTCATCCCAGGTCACATGGTGTAGAAACCAGTTTATCCAGTTCCTGCCAAGCTCAGAGACCCTGCCCCTCCCAGCTTCTGCCAAGAGGAAGCTATTTTACGCCCACCCCCCCTCCCCCCCCCCAATAAACCATCTGCCTGGGCCCTGGAAGGCCCATTGTTCAAGAGGAAGCCATTTATGACCTCCCCCCCCCCCCCAATAAACCCTCTGCCTGGGTCCTTTGTTTAGTCTCTAGCAGTCCCTTGGTAATTCAATCAGAGAGGGGTAACCTCCCCTCAGAATGCAGCCAGGCCTGAGAACTGCTGTGGATCCAGTTTCACTCCAATTGGGGGGAAGTTGTCAGGCAGAATTCAGTTTCATTAAGCCAAGTTTCAGATAAAATGTCACTTTTTGTCCCCCAGTTTAAATCACTTACGATTTTTACATACACATTAAATAATTACTTCCTTCAAGTCATTTCAGAGTATAGTTTTACATTGTATCCACCTCTTAGCAAGTCCTTCCTTGGTCTGGTTTTGTTTCATTTGTTCAGTTTTACACACAAGTCTGGTGGTTTTAAAACACCGGCTTTCTGATAGTGGTGAGTACTAGTATTGCAGCCATTTTTGGGATCTGCCTTGGATTCAAGCATTTCAAACAAGAGATATTGCATGGAAGTATATTCTCCAGGTTCAACGCATGGCACTGGTGTTTTTCCTTTGACACCCATTCCACTCATGCTCGCACTGGTGGGTGGCAGGTTAGGCAACCATTTTGGTGTGCGCAAACTGTGTGGTTCTCTTGGATTCGGGCGCACGTGGGCTTTTTGGCCATCTTGGATTTTCTAAGCCCACAGCACCAAATGTTGCAGCATGATAGCTCAAACGTGGGTCAGGACACCCAACAAAGCCCCCCCACGCGACTGCACTTTGAATTTGAGTCGCTGGGGAGTCGGGTGCACAAAAGGTGATTACCCACGCACTGGTATGTCCGCATAATCTTCTTCCAATTCTGCAAATGGCACAGTTCAGCATCTTTTCCTCCATCCGGTACTGATCGATCGGTTCTCCTCGCCGGTCCTGATGGGAATATTGGGCAGTATCCCGGGCCCCTTGGGTCTTTGCTCCCGGTCTCCGGATCGTCCTCCCTGGCCAGTCTCGAGGTTTTCTTTCTCCTAGGACGATAAAAGGAAGAGCGGCAATACCTATTCATGGACATTTCTCCCCCACCATTGATATAGTGGGGTGGCATATCTATTTTAGAACTCAACAGATATGAACATGCACATTTTTTTTAAATTAAGCGACAGGAACACATAACTTGAGAAACACAGAATTTGATAGGCTATATGTAGGATATTTTAGGGTTGGAATTGAATTACTCTGGAGCGGTACCCTCTGGGATTGCAGAGGACTCCTCCAGTTGCTGCAAAGTGTGCCTGGGATGGCAACACTTCAACTGGTTGATGTGGACCCACTTGTCTTCCCCCTCTGCCAAACCACCTTTGGGGATGCGGATCTTGTAGGCCACAGGGGAGATCTTGTCTATAATCTCAAAGGGTCCCTTCCATGTAGGCAAAAATGTTCGCTGTCTTGCCTGGTTTCTTTGGAAGTTGTATAAATAGACCCGGTCCCCCACCTGATATTCCTTCCTGGAAGTTTTCAGGTCATAGTGGGTCTTCATACTCTCAGCTGATCTTTCTAGATTCCGCTGAGCATAGGCAAAAGCATGTTGAAGGTGTTTCCTTAAATTCTCCACATACTCATGAGTTGCGGAGGCATTTATCAATGTTTGCTCTTGGGTTCTGTAGAGCAAATGCTGGGGAAGCACCATCTTGCGTCCAGTCATCAACTCAAATGGTGACATTTTGGTTGCAGATGAAGGGGTAGATCTGATGGCCATTAGGACCAGAGGTAATCGGATATCCCAACTTGGCCCAGAATCTGCCACAAACTTCTTTAATATGCTCACAATGGTTCGGTTATATCTCTCTACTGCCCCAGAAGAAGCTGGCCGGTAAGCAATATGTAACTTCCTTTTGACCCCCAGTATCTCCCACATCTTTGTCATTACTTCACTGGTGAAGTGGCTACCTCTGTCTGACTCAATCCTTTGAGGTAGACCAAAACGGGAAAAGATGTGGTTAATCATCAGGGCAGCTGCAGTTTCTGCCTTGCAATTTGGGGCTGGGAGACATTCCACCCACTTGGTAAACAAGCATGTAACGGTCAACATGTACTTGTTTCCTCTAGACGAGCGAATCACAGGGCCTACAAAGTCGATTTGTAAATCTGACCATGGGAGTGTCATTACCCTCTTTTGGAGAGGTGCACGGTGCGTGAGGGATGATGGCTGAAATTGTGCACACACAAGACACCCCTTCAAGTATTGGTCGAGGTCCTGCCCCATGTGTGGCCAGTATGCAACCTCTCAAGATTTCCAGTGTTGTGTGAAACCCCCTATGGCCGGCGGTGGCCGCATCATGCTCGTGACTTAACATCAGGCTTCGGAATGAGGTAGGAACCACCCACTGATCGTGGCCAGGTTTGGATTTCCTTACCAGCAAACAGTCTTGGATTCGGAACATTTTTGGACATTTCATCAACACTCTTAGGTCCTCTTTCCCAAGGTAATCGGTATCCGTCAGGGGAAAGTTCTCAGGGTCCTCAAGGTGTTGATAAAACTTACCAATAATTGGATCCCCCTTCTGAGCTGTAATCAAATCAGCATCAGGGGTCTCCTTGCTCCATTGGGCAGTTCAAAGATCATTGTGAGCACTTGTCTGGGACCTAGTGATAGCAGTGACCTGGATTTCCCCCAACAGGGACTCTATTTCGATTAGATCCCCTTGGATGGCCCTGGTTTTGGCCAGCTGATCAGCTAAGTCATTTCCAGTTTTGTCTGGTCCCTCTACTTTGGAATGACCCTTGATCTTTTTCCAGTAGATGGTCATCCCATTCGATGTGACCAGATCATCAATGTTTTTGATTAACTTCCCATGTTTCAAGGGTTTGTTATTAGCACATAACATGCCTCTGGTTTTCCAATTAACCAGGTGCTCCACGAACCCGTTCCGTACATAATCCGAATCTGTGATTATGACCAGTTTGTGGAGTTGATGCTGGACAGCAGTGAGGATGGCCTGATGCACAGCCATCAATTCTGCCACCTGACTACTAGGGGGACCAATTTTGTATCCAGCGGAGGGTTCTGGGAACTCCTTCACCCATGCATTCCCTACGCCAGCCACCAGTTCTTTCTCCCCGTCGTTGTCAACATGGTAAGAGCATCCATCCACATAGACAGTGGGCATTCCCTCACACTTGTCTTCTTCAAAGACTTTGTGTGGGGAATTAAGGTATGCCTCCGTGTTGTCCTTGATTTTTAGACTTTCGTCCTCAAGACAGTTTTCTCTGGCACAATCATGCAAGTCAGCCAGACCTTGCGCGAGGGGACTTCTTGTTTTGGCCATATCTGACCTCCACAGGAAAGCCTTGCATTGACAGAATCCAGGAAGTAATTAGGGAATTACTCCCATTCCCGGCCCGGATTCTGTCACTTTGGAGATATTGCAGAGGCCGGTGTGGAGTCTCCACTATCATGTGTTCCCCCTGGATAAACGGGCGGTAATTCTTCAATGCCCACACCCGTGCCAGGAGTGCCTTCTGACAATCGTTGAATTTTTCCTCCACAGAGGATAAAGTTTTGCTCGCATAGGAGATTACTTTATTGACCTTGTCATGCTTTTGGTATAATACTGCCGTCAAGCACGTATTAGAGAACCCCGTCTCCAGGAAGAACTCCTTGTTTCTGACAGGGTAATCTAGGCAAGGCGCTTGTGAGAGGCTTCTTTTGAGTTGTCTTACTGCCTCGGCTTGTTCTGGACCCCATTCCCACTTAACCCCCCCCTCCCTTCAGGAGATGAATCAGGGGTCTGGTGATCTCTGCGTAGCCCTCAATGAACTTTCTGCTGTAATTAGTCAGTCCAAGGAGGCTCCTTAGTTCCCGCAGAGTTGTGGGGTCTTTCAGTTTCTGGAGTGCTTCCACTTTCTTTTCTTGGGGACAGAGACCCTGAGGAGTAATCTCATGCCCCAAGAAATTAACACGGGTTCTACACCACTGTGCTTTCTGAAAGGAAAGTTTTGCTCCGGCGGCCCTCAACTGGGTCAGAACATAACAGATCTCCGCTATGTGTTCCTCCACAGATGAACTTTTGATGAGGACATCATCTACATAAGCCAGGTTACCTCTCGCACCCAGGTCGGGCATGGCCTTATGTAGGAAAATGTTGAATTCATTGCTGGAGTTGAGGTATCCGAAGGGAGTCCGGGTCCATGTGTACTGCTGGCCCCAAAGGTGAAAGCCAGTTTGTATTGGTCCTCCCTACTGATGGTCCAGTATCCATTGGTCAGGTCTATTGCAGTGAATACCTGTGACCCCTGGATCTGGGCCAGCCCTTGGTCAATGTAGGGCAGAGGCCATCGGGAAGTATGGATCAGTTTGTTGAGCTCCCTGAGGTCGGCGCAGAGTCTCCACTGGCCGTTTGGCTTCAATATTCCCAGCACCAGGTTATTGAAGGTGCTGTGAACTGGACGGATTATTCCCTGGGACTCACGGTTCTTAATTATTTCAGTAAGGGACTCCATGGATGCGAGAGGCAAACAATATTGCTTCACAAACACTGGAGTCATTCCATGGTCCGTGGGAATTGTTGTGTGGATGTCGGTGCGGCCACAGTCATATGAGTATACCGCAAAGAGATCTTGGAAATCCAAGAAAACTTGTTTCAACTTTTGCTTTTGTTCCAGAGTCACACAGGCATCAGCTAGGTTCACTCTCTTCCACCATCTGCCTGAAGCCTGGAAAGACTTCTGGTTTGGCTATCTCAGCGGCCTCCTCCAGCTGGGTGGAGAAGTCCCTGGTCAGAGTGCTGATTTGGACTGGAGGCCTCAGGTGGGAAAGGCAGCCCTCATGGACCTGGAAAATCACCTTATCCCTCCTGAAGTCACAAGTCACATCTTCCTTACCATAGGGGCAAGAAGTGTACACCAGGAAGTCCCCCCCCCATGCCGGGTGAAAATCCTGTCTGGTGTTGTGTTGTCATCACTGTCACCGTCAAAACAGTCCTTGGGGATTGGTCCTAACAGTTCATTTCCTAGATCAATGGAAAAATGTCGGTCATCAACCGCCATTCCAATAATGGTGCCTGCGGCTAGAGTAATACTCTTTAAGTCGCTGTTATCCACCTCGATTGGAATGGTGTCATGTTCTATGTTGACTAATGGTGTTGGGTTTACCCCTAACCCTTGCTGTTGGAGAGAAGCATTTAGATTTATATAAGCATCAGGGTTTTGCAATTTTTGCCCTCTTTTGACTTTCACTTCCAGGGAGAATTGTCGGGTCCTTTCTGGGATGGAGACTTCCTCTTTAATCTGAATTTCAACTGCATAAGGTAGCAATTGAGCTGACCTAAATGCTTTTTCTGGATCATCAAAGCCCATGGGATGATCCGCTAATCGGGACCAAGCTTTGAAGTTTATTAGGTCCAAACTAATGGCAAAGCGATTGAGAATGTCACTGCCTAAGTAAAAAGCGGCAGTGACGTCTCGCATGACCCAACAATTGTGGACTATGCTCTTGTTGCCAATGGAAATTTTGAGCACACACCTGCTTGGCAGGAGATGTTTGGAATTGGGTGCTTCCAGGTCCATTTCCCATTTGTCTATCAGTTTGAATGTGGGAATGGCTGGATCTTTTGGGAGTTGGCGGAACATGGCTTCGCTGATGAAGCTCTTATCATTGTTCACGCACACTCGAGCGAGAACAGAGTCCTTCCCAACATTTAACTGAACAGGGATGAACAACTGCTCTCCAATTTGCTGAATATCAGCCAGGCTCTGAGCTGATTTCACATCTTTCTGGACTATAGGAGTGGGAGTTTCTGATTGTGGATTAGTAAAGAATTTCAGGGTGTTTCCTTCCAGTGTGGAATACCACCTTAAACTGGAAGGAAGGTTGATTTTCAGAAATAGGGAGGACCCCCCCATCACCAGTCTGTTGTCCTACTGCTATTACTGTCACGTCTGGAATTTGGTTGTTCTGGAAGTGAAATTCTACTTGGTCAGATTTTTGTTCAACCATGTGGCAGGTGCCGTTTAAACTAACATGGTTGACACTCTGTTTTAATTTTATTGGTTGGCTAGTCTGGGTCCAGAGGACCTTGTTTACACAATCTATTAGGGGTGACAACCTTCTCAAGAGGTCATTCCCTAGTAAACAAGGGATGCCCTCTGGAGTCACTACTATGACCGGGTGTTTCACCTTGTGTCGCCCAATTTTAATGTCCAAGTCTGCAGTCCCCTCAACGGGAATTTCCTTCCCGTCAAAGTTCTGCACTTGTCCGGGAAGAGAGGTGAGAAGAATTCGGTAATTCTCCCCCCTTCCTGCATTTAGTTCCTCAAAGGCCCTTTTGGACAGAAGGGTAGCTTGGGATCCAGTGTCCACCAGTGCCAAAATTGTACCCTTCCCCTGTACTTGTACCGGGGCATAGTATCTTCCCTCTTTCTCCTCAAGGGGGCATAGATAATGCACATTTTTAGACAACTGGTGGGCTAATTCTCTGGTTTTGGACATTGCTAGAGAAGAGATTTGGGCAGAATTCTGTGGAGAGTCTTGGGAATCTGAAAGAAAAAGTTGGCAACTGGAGATCAGAGCCATTGTGGGTTCCCCTGGTTCCGGTTCTGGGCCGCCCCCCCCCCTTTTTGTAGGCCGTCACCAGGATGGGTTTGAATCAGGGGATTTTGGCATTGTGGGTTCTGGGATGAGATGATGGGCGGCGGTAGCTCAGTCTCCATGTCTCCCCAGTCTGGATTGGAATCCCTTGGGACCCATTTTTCTTTGGGAGGAGTACCCCCATCTCTGAAGGAGAAGATCCTTTTCCCAGGATCTTCTGAGGATCCCTCTCCCTCAAATTGGAAGACCTGTACCACCTCCACAAAGTGGGTCTGTTTGGGTCCTTTGTTTCTCCTACCCCCCCTCTGCTCCTTGGGAGGCAGGCTTTCAGGGATAGATTTTGTTTCCGGTTCCTGGTTTTCCAGGGGCTGTTTACAAGTTGGGAAGGAAGCTTCCTCCAAGGCTTTACACCCCCCTTCCCCTTGTGCCTCCTCCCTGGGAACCGTTGTGATATTGGGGTGCTGCCCCCGTCGTTGTTCTGGAGCACCAGGTCCAGAGTTTGGGGCATTCGGCGGTGGCATGCTCATCTGAGGGTTCTGTTGAGCCCTCAGTATGTGACCCAGATCTCGTGCCATATTTTGGACCTGGCGCTCAAGTTGTGAAACCCGCTCAGGCTGATACGGGGCTCTATTCTCTCCCCTGGGCTGATCCCGGGAAGGGTAGCTATCCCTTGATCCCTTGTCTGGTAGTACCCCTGGTTGGGAAGATTTTGGTACCCCTCCACCCTTGGCCTCCCCTCTCCCGGATTAGGTTGTCTGGGCTCAGGGAATTGGGGAAAGAAGGATGGATGATTTTGGGGCTGAAAATTGGGTGGATACCTGGGGAAAAAAGTTCTGCCCAGGATTTGGAGAATTTCTGCCCTCCTGGGGGAAGTTAGGAGGGAAGTTCCCCGGGTCACGTGCTTGGCTGGATCTCCCCCCCCCCCCCCTTGGGCTGGAGGAGTCCACACATAACCCAGGATTGGTCGGTTTCCCTTGTAGCGGGGACTTACATAGTCAGGGGAGCGGGGGACCACATTTGTGGGACTACCTCCTCGACTCCCTGTCTGTGACTGGCCCGAGGGCCTTCTGGGCTGTGAATTATTTGGTGCAGGCAGGTTTTTAGGCCCCCCCCCTATCTCCAAATCTAAAACGGGGAAACCTTTACCTCTGCCACCTTGGCAGCAGCAGGGGTGCTGTTGGTTTTGGGGTATTTCAGCGCATTATTTTTATTTTCAATAGGCTTCTGCACCTCATAGATCCGGGTAGCCTGTTCAATGACCCAGTCTAAAGATCTTTTCTCATGAAAATCTCTCACGAGCTGGGTCATTATATATTTAGGGAGAGCATGGAAAAATGTATTGACAAACTCTTTGCTGTCTATGCGCACCCTTCTGGTGGTCTGCGCAAAAGCACGTTTTAATTCTTGCACAAACTCTTGTGGGGCCTGATCCTCCCCACATTGCAAATTGTAGGCTACCTTGCGAGCCTCTTGAGGATTTCTGTGAACAGAAAAATGTTTCAAGATGGCCGCCTTATAGGTGGACCATCTTAAATGATTTTGGTCCTCCAGCTCCGCAAAGAAACTGGAGTATTCTGGGGAGAATGTCCATTTGACGTACTGGATGCAGCTACTGCTGTCCATCAAATGGAAAGTCTCCATCATTTGCTCATAGAGCTCCAAGTGTTCCCAAACGGAATACTTGGCGTTCTTATGCTAAGGCGTGATGACACTCCTTATTGCCTTTATTTGCTTCAATGGGTCCTTAAGCAAGGCCCTTTTGGCCTTATTGGCCTTTTTGGTTCGGGTAACCCTGGTCCATTCATCCTCTGACTCAGAGGCACTGCTCCCAGAGGTTCCTGTCTGCTCTTCCAGGTTTTCCCGGATTCTGCGAGCCTGGGAATGGCTGGCAGAATGTGGGGACCTGGTCTCCTGTGTCCTGCGCCCTTCAGAGGAGTCTTCAGATTCCTCCTTGCTGTCAGGATTTGATGGGTATCCCCCCCCCACTGACCTAACTGGGCAGAAGTTTTCAGGATGCCCTTAATGGGCCTACTCTCCTGGGGTTCCCCACTAAATTGCACTGTGCTTGGGTGCCCATACCCGGATGCCCGCCCCTCCATTCCTGGGAGGTACTGGCCTATGAGCCCCATACTTCTGGTTGGATAGTAATCTGCCAACCCCGTGGCCCTGGGCTCATGTGCGTGAGGGGACATGGGGTTGGCAGAGTCCAGAGTCCAGGGACTGAGAGATATGAAGGCCTCTGGTACTAGGGCTCCTGAGGTTATGCTCAGGAGTCTCCCTCTCCCAGCGAACCTGGTCTCTATCCGCCCCTGCTCCCTGTTGCAATGCAAGAGCCTGCGCTTTCAGTTCCTCAGTTAAGGCCTTACTAGACCTATCCGTCTCTCCTGCATCGCTACCTGTTGTTGGAGCCTATCATTGTGCTGACAGAGAGCCTCATTTTCTCTCTCTGCCTCCTGATTGGTCCTGGAGTACTGGGCCAGTCTTTGCTGCAGGAGGGTTACCTCCCGAGTCCCTTCCCTACTGGCCTGCTCCTTTCTTGCCAGAGCCTCCTCCACCCTCCTGGTGTGCTCTAACAAGTTCTGGTGTTCTTTTTGGAGGTCACCTAGTCCCTGGAGGGCAATGTGATTTTCTTCCATTTTCCTTTTTAAATGGCAGACTTCATGGCCCTTTCCTGACTAAGAGTCTATCTGTGCCGCCAGGTCGTCCCTTTGCCTTTGGAAGGCACCAGCTCTCTGGCGCTCCTGATCACTCTGCCTGGGTATCCAGGTCTTTCAGAATCAATGTATTGCTTTCTTCCTTTTCCCTATCTAGGTGGCTTTGCAGGGTGACTACCTGCTCAGCACATGCCCTATTGAAATCTAATTGTTGCTCCAGCTTTTTCTCGCTCTGTAGTAGGGAGTCCAAACCTTCTTGGTACTCCTTTTGCAAGGCCAGAAATCTGGTATCCTGGTCAGCCTTTACCTGTTGCAGGATGTCCATATCCTCTTTTATTTTAATGATATACTGCCTACTATCATTTTCTAACTCCTGGCTCCTCTGCAGCCTCTGCTCAGAAGAGACCAGGTCAGATTGGACCTTCTCTAACGCCATCTGTCGCCTATTTGCCAGATCTTGGCTTTCAGTACATTTATCCTGCATGTCTCCCATATATAGGTACAGGTATGCCGCTATCCTGGCAATCTTATTGTGTTCATCTTTGGCTTTAGGAGCCATATATAGTTCACTCAGGGCCACATGTAATGGACCCTGATCTCTCCATATGTCTGACCCTGTTTCAGTGACCTGTTGCGCGATGGCCTGCAACCAGACCGTTTGGTCCTGGTGAGTCCACTCACCTCTCACAAATAGCTTATGTAAGAGGTGCTCCCTCGCTATTTTCATGTCTACCAAGGTCGTCATTCTAGAGATTGATCTCTGTCCTGACTTACAGAAATTAGTATTTTATTTTTGCAAAACAGACCTGTCCCTTTGAAGAGTGCTTTACAGCGTAAAACAGCGTGGTGATCCGACCGGATGTATGTATCCCGTCAGTTAGCATATGTATATATCACACTTTTATAATGAATTAATAATTGAATATCACACTTAATCTGAGCAGTAATCAATAATGGATAGTCTGGCACTAGCACACTTCTTTATAATCAATGATGAGTGGGTATAGGATGGATAAGATAGCAACAATACTTTTATGGTTTCAAATAGATGCAATGTGGCATGAAAATGCAGTATAGAAAATAACTTGATAGGATTTCAGCAAAAGACAATGTAATCACTTTCTTGGACAATTCACCCCCCCCCTTTATGCAATGTAAGGAGATGAAGATGAGAGCACACAGTTCTTAGGAATGTAATCAAATAGAATTCAGTTCAATTCCCCCCCAGCAGCTTATACAACAGATAGGAGTTTTGAAACACAGTCAAAATGCTTTGAATATGGTGACAATGCAGTGAGAAATATGCTGAAAATGCTTTTAATTCCCTTTAGGAGGTTCAGGGTGAGTGAGAGATACTAGGGATGAGTGCAGGCTCACTTTTAGCAATGATTCAGAGATGGTGATTAAGAGGCAAACGAATTTTTAGCAAGGAAAGAAATGACTGCTGATGGTTACACGTGGCTGGATTTTTAACCAAATCCCAAATCGCGGTAAAATTTGCAAGTGTGTGAATCGTGATTGCGGATAAAATATAAGGAGTAGAAAGTCGGTTCTAGGCTTGTTGGAAAGGTTAGATTCTAAGCTTTCAGAGGAAAATTAAACCAGGTTCGTAGCCCAAACGGTTCCAGAGATATGGATGATTAAATAAAGGTAGTTTTTCGGATTTTAAGTAAACTCAAAATGACAAGTGACAGCTATGCAGCTGCAGAATTGACAAGTGACAACTTCTAGGAGGCAGTTCTGGTTAGATTAAAATAGTTTGGATTAGATTGGTTCTGCACAGTTCTGCTAGGTACTCACAATATATTTTTGAAATAGGCCTCGCCACGGATCTGGTCAGGTTTTGGACTGGACTCCGGTTCTGGTCTCGGCACTTCACAGTGATCTGGGTCAGCTCTCTGGTTCTGCTAAACAGCGGTGTGGGTCACTCTGGGCCTCTGGTTCTGGATACTGCTCTGCTTTCTCTGGGTACAGCACTGCTTCTGAATCTTTCTGCACAGCTTTCTCTGGACACAGCGCTGATCTGCACGGCTCCTGTATGCTGCTACCGCTGTTGGGTTTGCTGGATGCTGAGGCCTACTGAGAAGAGTTCTCAGTTTCTGGGTTTAGGCCCTTGCTTTGAGTTCTGAATCAAGTTCTTTGGAGTTTTAAAGTCTAAATGTTGGATCTGGTATCTTCTGGATGTTGTGTGGTTCGGCAGAGCGCGTTGCAGCAACTGGATTTGAATGTCCTCTCTAGCTTCCGGTGGCTCTTTTTATGTCTTTTGAAAGTGGGTGTGTGTGCAGCATCACTAGCCAGCCCCTCTCTCAACTGCCCATTGGTCAAGCTTTCCGCACTGCTTTGATTGGGGGAAGGAAATGTGTGTCATGGTGATGCTGTTTTATGGTCTGCAGAAAGGATACTTCCCTGTCAAATTGCACACAAATCTATATTTGACCCAAGTACATATTTGCACAGGTACACATTTGTTTAAAATTACATGCACCCATCACATATCACATGGGGTATACTCTGATCAAACTCTGCTCTTCCTGGAGGCTTGCATTCAAAAATGGCAACATATTTTCGATTTTAGTGGGCTATGCAACATTGGTTTGTCATTAAAATGTATACAAATGTGTGCAAGGCATGTATGCATTTATATAAGGAAGGGTCAGATTTTTCACATGCATACATTTGGAGTGAAACCCTATTTTCCGCTAGCAACCCCCCAGATCATACCACCAGGTCCTAAAACCTCTTAAAATGTGGGCAGAAAAATCACAAGAATTATGGTATCATTTAGATAATTTTGACAAGTCCGCACCATGAGTTATACATCTTTCTTAAAATCATATTCTGGCCAACAGGGGTGTGTCATCCCAGGTCACATGTTGTAGAAACCAGTTTATCCAGTTCCTGCCAAGCTCAGAGACCCCGCCCCTCCCAGCTTCTGCCAAGAGGAAGCTATTTTACGCCCCCCCAATAAACCATCTGCCTGGGCCCTGGAAGGCCCATTGTTCAAGAGGAAGCCATTTATGACCTCCCCCCCAATAAACCCTCTGCCTGGGTCCTTTGTTTAGTCTCTAGCAGTCATTTGGTAATTCAATCAGAGAGGGATAACCTCCCCTCAGAATGCAGCCAGGCCTGAGAACTGCTGTGGATCCAGTTTCACTCCAATTGGGGGGAAGTTGTCAGGCAGAATTCAGTTTCATTAAGCCAGGTTTCAGATAAAATGTCACTTTTTGTCCCCCAGTTTAAATCACTTACGATTTTTACATACACATTAAATAATTACTTCCTTCAAGTCATTTCAGAGTATAGTTTTACATTGTATCCACCTCTTAGCAAGTCCTTCCTTGGTCTGGTTTTGTTTCATTTGTTCAGTTTTACACACAAGTCTGGTGGTTTTAAAACGCCGGCTTTCTGATAGTGGTGAATACTAGTATTGCAGCCATTTTTGGGATCTGCCTTGGATTCAAGCATTTCAAACAAGAGATATTACATGGAAGTATATTCTCCAGGTTCAACACATGGCACTGGTGTTTTTCCTTTGGCACCCATTCCACTCATGCTCGCACTGGTGGGTGGCAGGTTAGGCAACCATTTTGGTGTGCGCAAACTGTGTGGTTCTCCTGGATTCGGGCGCACGTGGGCTTTTTGGCCATCTTGGATTTTCTAAGCCCACAGCACCAAATGTTGCAGCATGATAGCTCAAACGTGGGTCAGGACACCCAACAATTGGCCCTGATTAAGGAGGGATTGGAAGGCGCTCCTCCCCTCAAGCCAGTCAGAGTGACTGACTATGTGATAGGCCTCCGAAGGAGAATGTCACACATGATGGCAGAAGCTAGTGATAACCTGAAAGCTGGACAAGCTTTGGTCAAGCATTGGCATGATCAAAAGGCTAACATGGTTGAGTTCACTCAAGAGCAGCTAGTTCTCGTTATGCTCCCAACAAGGCAGAGGGCCCTGCAAGACAAATGGATGGGACCCTTCAAAGTTGTGGGAAAACTTGGGGAGGTCAACTATCTGGTGGATCTGTGCAGACCCAGGGAAGCTCCTAGAGTCTTCCACACCAACCGACTCAAAGCGTACGTCTCCAGACCTGAAGTAGGAGCCTTGCTTCTAGCTTCAGCAGCAGAGGAAGAAGAGAGTGAGTCTCTCCCTGATCTCCTCAGAGGTGTACCTTTAGATGAAAAAATTGAAGGAGTCAATCTCTCTTCAGATCTGACACCTGAGCAACAAGGAGTGCAAATCTATGTTAAATCAGTTTGCCTCCCTGTTCTCACTCTCACCAGGCTTGACCCCTTGGGGACAGCACGAGATACTCACTGGTGACTGTCTGCCAGTCAAAAGCAGAGGATACCGAATGTGAGAACCCATATCAAGGGGGAGGTCAAGAAGATGCTTGATCTCGGGGTAATAGAACCCTCTACTAGCCCATGGTCTAGCCCAGTTGTGTTAGTACCAAAGGCAGGATCCAAAGACTTGAGATTCTGTGTGGACTATAGAGCTCTAAATGCAGTCACCAAGACTGATGCCCACCCTTTACCCAGGACAGATGAGTTGGTGGCTAAAATTGGTGCAGCCAAGTACCTCAGCACATTTGACCTTACGTCAGGTTATTGGCAAATAGCCTTGACAGACCATGCCAAGGAGAAAACTGCATTTTCCACCCCAGTTGGCTTGTACCAGTTTAAGTTCATGCCTTTTGGATTAAAAAATGCACCTGCTACATTCCAAAGGATGGTGAACCAAGTTCTGGCTGGGATGGAGGACTTCTGCATGGCATGCTTGGATGACATTGCAGTCTTCAGCCACTCCTGGGAGGATCATGTGAACCACCTAGGACATGTTTTGCAGGCTCTTGGACAGGCCAATTTGACTATCAAGGCAAGTAAATGCCAGATAGGTCAAAGTAAGGTGGTCTACCTTGGGCGTGAGGTAGGAGGTGGAGAAATAAGGCCTTTGCTCAGCAGGATTGAAGCTGTGCAAAATTGGACAACACCTACTACTCAAACCCAAGTGAGAGTCTTCCTAGGCCTCACTGGGTACTTCAGGAATTTCATTGAGAACTATGGGACCATAGCTTCTCCACTGAATGTGATCTCCTCTCCAAAATTCCCTAAAAAGGTCAAATGGAATGAGGAGTGCAATCAGGCCTTTGAAAAACTGAAGAAAGCACTTTGCCAAGCTCCAGTATTGGGAGCTCCTGACTACCACCAAACTTTCATTGTACAAACTGATGCTTCCAATGTAGGTATAGGTGCAGTCCTAAGCCAACTGGATGAGAAGGGTAGGGAGCACCCCATTTGCTTCATCAGCCGTAAGCTGAAGGATCCTGAGACAAGGTGGGCAACAATAGAAAGAGAATGCTTTGCTATTGTGTGGGCACTGAAGAAGTTTAGGCCATACTTGTATGGTTCTACTTTTGTCATTCAGACTGACCACCAACCCTTGAGATGGTTAATGCAAATGAAGGGAGAAAATCCAAAACTATTGAGATGGTCAATCTGCCTGCAAGGGTTTGATTTCACCATTGAGCACAGGTCAGGGTGTCACCATCAAAATGCTGATGGACTCTATAGGATGTATGTCATCGACTAGAGGTATGAGGTTCATCCAGGAGTGGATTAAATCCTCCTATCCCTTAGTCAGGAGGGGGGGGGGGGCGAGTGTTGGGGAGAATTCTCTGTTTAGGCTGAATTTCCTAACCTAGTGAATCCCCCAGCAGCTTTGCTGGATTTTTGGGGTTTATTTTTTTCTCCTGCCAAGAGTGAGACTCTTTTACCCTCACTCTTGGGCATGATTTAAGTGTGTTTCTTTGAATCTAGATGTGTTTAATGGGCTATGGGGTCTTTTACTCCATAGGGCTTCATGTGTTTTTGTGATGTGTTACACAGCACCCTCCGTGCAGTAACACAGGGGTGTCATAGTGACACCCCAGTATAGACTCCATACCCTGGGACTGACTACTGTCTCCCAAGGCATGTAAAGTCACCATTGACTTTACTAGTCTTAAATTCTGAACAGAACCAGTACAAACCATCATATTGTGGACGTACTGGCTGGGGCAATTCAATTGCCCCGGGGTCTGTTAGTCGAGGGGGCACGTCTCCGTCCCCCCTGATCGAGTTTTGGCTGGTGGCAGTGGATACTACATTTTATATTCAACCGCAAATATTTTCCTATGGGATTTCCCATTGTTTTAGGCTACTATCTTTATTTAATTTTTTACGGTAGCCTCGAACATACCGCCGGTTTATTTAATTAATATTAATTCTCCGGTTGGTATTTTTTGCCAAAACTTGATTCTAAAATGGCGTTTGTGTTCTCTTCGGTGACTCCTACCCAAGTCGAGCCCTTTGTTCCACTTTTTGGCAGGCTTCTCCACAGAAACCCTCCAAAGTAGTGCCACTCTGTTTGGGTTACTTAGGAGGGGTGGAGGGGAATTTAGGCACCCTGGACTGAGTTGCCTAGGCAACTCAAGTCGCACTCCATCCTGATTGGCCCAAGTGGTGAGCCGGCCGGCTCACCACTTAGCATGTTTGAGTGACAGCTAGGCTGAGTGAATGGGGGTTTGCTGCATAAAAGCAGGGCTTTGGGGACTGTAACTTCAGAAGTCGCCACAGGACCTACGAATCCGATGAGGGAGAAGCTGAGCCGACCTGCCATGACACCACCACCGGTGGAGCCCTGCTAGACTGCCTCACCACTTTTCCCAACGACAGAGGAGATCTCCCGCCGGAGAGTCTTCTTCCTTTGACTGGTGGGGATAACCAGTTTCACCGTCTTTTCGCTTTCCCGACGTATCTCGTGGCCATCTTGCCCGTGCCAAGCACCCCGACAACCGGGATACCACGTTTTACCGCGAAACAAATGTACCACCTTTAACCGGAAAACTCTGCAGCTGGTTTCTTCCCTGTTAGTGCAACGATCTTCTCTTTCCCCCGGACGACGCAACTTGCACCCACTACCAGGAACAACTGCCACCGCTGGAGGATCCTTCCCACTTAAGGTACCGTGTCCCGCCTGGCTTCCCTTGCTACCGACTGTACGGGGTAGATTTAGTCCCCGGCTTTCGAACCTGGGTTAGTCTAGGACACCCTGGCTAAACTTTCTTAAAGCCTCTCTAAACCCTTTTTGAACCCTCTGCAAGACTTTCAAAGCCTAGTGTAACTGTGTGATCTTGGGCGCATTTGTGCTCTGCTCTCTCTGAGTGGGCCCAGCCTTTGGACTTTGGCTCACAAGTGACTTTTGCTCTTCTGCCTTGCTTGTAGTGTTCCTGAACCTTAGAGTGGTGTACCTTTCCATATTCTGTCTTTCCCCCCCCCTTTCTCACAAACTTATTGGAGTGCAATCTAGTTAAGCGCTCACCTCTGTATGAAAATAAGTGGTGTTTTACTGTGACTTATCCGATAAGGGAAAATGGGTGTATATATTACAATAGTAACTGTGTTTAGAATATTTTACAATAAGAGTGCTGGAGTGTTTCAAACTGTGTGTTTTTAAATTAATAATTATATACTTTGATACCAAAGCTCTGCTCAGTGTTTGCTTGTATTATTGTACCTGAGTGCCTATTGTGTATACTCTGCATACTGCCTAACTCTTCTTGAGGGAAGTCTGACTGCTCAGCCACAGCTACCAGGTAAATCTGGGTGGTGCAGACTGCTACCAAGTGGGTTTACTGCCAAACATCTGTAGTCTTAAATCTTTTGCAGTGGTCCCAGAGGGAACTGCACAGGTTTCTGCCTAACACGATGTGCGCAAATCATACCTCTGCAGATTCCCACGGGTGTCCTCTTTTCGGAAATGCATGGGGTTCCCTGTTTTCCTTGGTGGCTTGGACACCCGAGGCCCATAACTGTATGCTGAGCCGCGCGGCAGAATGTCTGAGATTCTGCTCTGAAAACAGACATGGGGTTACTTGTGTTTTAGGATTTCCCTTTGGCAGCTAGGTAGGTGCACCCACACATGTGAGGTACCATTTTCATCGGGACACCTGTGGGAACGCGGGACGGTCGGCCATGTGTTGTGTTTGTGTGGTTTTCATAACGTTTTGTCCCATTTGCTGGTGCCCTTTGTCTCACAACCCTTTCATTTCCCAAATGTGACCTGCATTTAGACGCTGCTTTAGCCACCATACACTTTTGTAACCTGCACAAGTCACCTACCCTTGAAAAGGTCTGCCTGTGCTCTTTCAAAAAATGTATGGCTGCCGTTCCTCACCACATTGGTTTTCCCGATTACACATGCTAAGTGCAGGCCGTGAGCGTAAAACTCCTGTGTACCATGGCTCAGTGTTTGGCTTGTGGTATTGCTTGTTTTGTAAAACACTACAAAAAATGTGTGTTCTCCTAACTGCAAGAGTCGGGGGAATGTAGCGGAGCATTGCTTTTCTCGAAATTGATAGAAGCCATTGCCGTACCAAGCCAACCATGTCCAACACATACCTTTTTGTTTTCGGTCATTTTCCCACTTTTCCCCCAATCGATGGCAGTTTCCCCTACCTAGTTGTTGCCTGACCTACGCAAATCACCCCTTCCTAAAATTGTAATTTTGTCTACTTTTCAGAAATAATTGCCTTTCTGTCCTCCAATTCAGCTTTCCTGCCCTTTTCTTCCATTCCGTCCATGCATGTCCAATTGGCAAAAATGGCCAAAATTGCCTACCTCTCACAAAACGGTTGATAACCACATCAAAATAATTTTTTTCCATTTCCACTCAACCTGTTCTTGAAAGCCAGGAAATTGGGGAACTCAGCACAGCAAGCCATTTGTTCCTAGCTCTTACAAGGACAAAACCACAAAGGCTTCTTTGTACATCATTTTATTGGCATTTTTTTAAAAAACCCAAAATTTTCGCCCTTTTTGCTTATTTTCTCTCACCCCCCTACAGCAACCTGGGATTCCTGGGTGGCGTTACGACTGCCTACATATGGGAAAAAAAGGAGCCAGCTTTGGCCGAGATATCTCATGTAACAAAAAAGTTACAAGCCATTGAATGGCCACATACCGAAATCACCAAAAAAGGCCCTGGCACTAGGGAGAAATACCCATGGCACTTAAAGGGTTAATGTGCATTTCCTCAACTGAAACCAGAATTTTTGACATAAGATCCACATTCCTTTAGGAATCGTTTTTAAAAAATACAAAATATATGATAACCACACTAAAACAAAATATTGAAAGCAAGATTTGTAACTAGGTCGTTACCATCAATCGATGCTGTTTGGTAGAGGGGATGGTCACATTTCATTGGGTTTGTTATGTTAAATTACAGGTCTCGTTATAGGCGTCTTTTTGCCAATTGCATGGCCTCTTGTACTCCATGTTTCCTGCTATACTCATTCATGTTTCCTTCTGCACTCATTAATGTTTCCTTCTGCACTCATTCATGTTTGCTCCTGTACTCATTAATATTTACTGCTGTACTCATTAATATTTCCTTCTGCAATTGTTTGCTCCTGTACTCATGAATGTTTCCTTCTGCACTCATTAAAGTTTCCTTCTGCACTCATTAATGTATGCTCCTGTACTCATTAATGTTTGCTCCTGTACTCATTAATGTTTACTGCTGTACTCATTAATTCAGGCAAGGAAACACGCACATTGGCTGCCAGTAAAAGAACACATTCTCTTTAAAACCATGGCCATTACACACAAATGCCTTTCACTTAACGCACCCCCTATCTTTCGGAAAGGATCACTCCCAGCTCTTCATCCAGACCCACGAGATTGCATCTCACTAACCAGATCTATGTCCCCACCTTCAAAAGATCCAAAGCAGGAGGGTCCAGTTTTCAACACTTAGCACCCAAAAACTGGAATGCCCTCCCCACTGAACTCAGAAATTAAGTCTTATAGTCTTCAGTCTTCCGCAAAATGCTGAAAACCAAACTCTTCAACTAATCATGTCACTTCTCTGTAACCAGCAACATTTGTTTTCAGGCCCGTTATGCTGTTCCTCTGTAACCAATGAACATACATCTTCCTACGGTTGTCAATATTGTTTGCACTGTTGATCCTCTTATGAAAGTCTGTACTAAGCAAGTATTACACACAATGCCCCAGGACCGCTGTGCGCTATATAAATAAAAATATATAATGTTTTCTCCTGTACTCATTCATGTTTCCTTCTGCACTCATTAATGTTTTCGTCTGCACTCCTTAATGTTTACTGCTGTACTCATTAATATTTCTTTCTGCACTCATTAATGTTTGCTGCTGTACTCATTAATGTTTCCTTCTGCACTCATTGATGTTTGCTCCTGTACTCATTTATTTTTTAAATTAGTGAAATCAAATATGTTTTTTATTCAGATTTCCAGGTTTAAAAAGAATTAAACTTTAAAAAAATGCATGTTTAGATTCTAATAACGTGTAATTGTTTATCGGCGCTTATACAAAAAACTAGCGTACTAGGCCTTAGGGCATTTCTTCTAGTGGAAGTGCATGAAGTCTTACAGTTGCAAACGAGCTAGGGAGGGGGGACAAAAAAGGGGGACGGGGACAACAGGACAAACAAACAAACTACTCCTACTACATTTTAGGTCAAGCTAGCGTACAGACGGGAGTAGGTGGGGTGCAACAAACAAGTCTAGTCCTGCAGTGCCCTGGGTTAAGTGCACAAGAGTAAGTGTAAAGTCGGCAGAGATTTCTTTATTATATTGATCACAACAGAAGATATTCTATCGCCAGGGAGACAAAGGTATTCCCTCTAGATTGCTCAGTGTGTTACTGGGGGATGGGTACAATCATTCACAGCTCTACACTTGGTATGTTGAATATTAAGTTGCGCAATAACAGAAAATAATATTTGGAACCTTTTGCTTCTTTCAACAGAAAATGAGCCCACTACCGAAATCCTCCAAAGAAGCCCTGAACAATGCAGAGATTGCGATCAGAGCTTTACTGAGCACTCCCAACTCATGAAACACAAGAGGATCCACTCGAACAAGAAAGTATCGACATGCAGTGTGAGGGACAAGGGCTTCACGGGCAGCGCCAGTCGAACTACACAGAAGACATCCCACTCTAGAAAGAGAACACTCAAATGTACAGAGTGTGACAAGACCTTCACAAAGAGCTCAAGTCTGCTAAGTCATCAAAGAATCCACACTGGGGAGCGACCATACAAGTGTACAGAGTGCGAGAAAACCTTCACTACAAGCTCAAATCTGTACAGTCATCAGAGGATCCATACTGGGGAGCGACCGTACCAGTGTACAGAGTGTAAGAAAAGTTTCACTTTCAGATCGCTTATGTACCAGCATCAGAAGAGCCATACTGGGGACCAACCATACCAGTGTACGGAGTGTGAGAAATGTTTCACTTTCAAATCACATCTGTACCAGCATCAGAAGAGCCATACTGGGGAGCGACCATACCAGTGTAATCACTGTGAGAAAACATACACTACAAGCGCAAATCTGGGCAGTCATCAGAGAATCCATACGGGGGAACGACCATACCAGTGTACAGAGTGTGAGAAAAGCTTCAACCACAAGTCGAATCTGTGCAGCCATCAGAAGATTCATTCAGGGAGGCGGTCATACCAGTGTACGGAGTGTGAGAAAAACTTCACTCATAAGTCAAACCTGTACAGCCATCAGAAAATCCATACAGGGAAGCGGCCATACCAGTGTACCGAGTGCGAGAAAAGCTTCACAAAGCGGTTGAATCTGCAGAACCATGAGAAAATCCATACAGGTGAGAAGCCCTATGAATGCGCAGTGTGCCGGAAACGCTTCCGTTCCAGCTTCAATCTGAATTGCCATCAGAGGATCCATACAGGAGAAAAGCCCTATAAGTGTACAGAGTGCAAGAAAGCATTCACTTATTCCTCCGCCCTGCGGCGTCATCAGAGAATCCATACTGGGGAGAAGCCCTACGAATGCATAGTGTGTAGGAAATGCTTCAGTTCCTGCTCCAATCTGAGCTATCATCAGAGGATCCACTCACAAGAGAAACCCTGTGAATGCATAGCTTGCCAAAAATCCTTCCGAGACCCCTCTGCTCTGAGGCGCCATCAGAGGATCCATACAGGAGAGAAGCCCTATGAATGCACAGAGTGCAAGAAAAGCTTCAGTTACTCCTCTGATCTGAACTGGCATCGGAGGATCCATACAGGGGTGAAGCCCTATGAATGCACAGTGTGTCAGAAATGCTTCAGTTCCTGCTCCAATCTGAACTATCATCAGAGGATCCACTCAGAGGAGAAGCCCTATGAATGCACAGAATGCAAGAAAGCATTCACAAACTCTTCCACTCTAAAGCGCCATCAGAGACTCCATACAGGGGAGAAGCCCTATGAATGCACAGTGTGTCAAAAACGCTTTAGTTACTACTCTAGTCTAAACTGGCATCAGAAGGTCCATGCAAGGGATAAGATTGTTTCAGTGGTAGAATGTGTACAAGCGTCAGAAGATCTATCCTGTCAACAAACCTTAGGAGAGCATGAAGTGTGATGAGGCCTGGGGAAGGTAGCGGGAGGTTGCATGGGGTGCTTGAAGAATTGATGACCAGCTCAAGTGACGTCCCAACAACAAGTAAGACTCCAACAACAACCCATGCGGTACACCTTCTTTTACTCTGCCTGGTACGTTTGTATGAGAATCAGAATGCCAGTAGCATGGATCACTGTGTTGTGCTTGGAAATGTAATGAAAATCTACAGCATTTGGCAGGGTTCAGTGTACCGAGTGTCTCAGCAGATAAAGCCAGTAAACCTGAAGGAGAACAGGACATCTGCCCAAGGTGAAGGTCGGAGAACTGTGAGAAACCTGAAGGTGTCTCACCTGTTGGTCCCGAGGATCTGTCATGCAGGTGGCCAGGACATGACCATTGCTTTTGGATCCAGTTTCTGGGGGTGGACCAGTGCAGGAGGATCACCTGGATGGGGGGGTCTTCGGGGAGTGGAAGTGGGACACCGGACGGTGAGATGCGGTATCCACTTCCCCGTGGCACCTTCGCCCCATCCTACCCGGTGGGATACCTAGGAATTCGATCCCCTGCCCCCATTTCTCCACACACTTTCTCACGGACAGTGCAACGTGAGCGAAAACGGACTAACACCAGAGCTGTATACCTGACATGTCCCAATACAGTGGTCAAGCAAGGTCAGGCAAGGTCAGGCAATTACTGATCATTACACACCCCTGACTTCCATCACACTTCCTCACACGGATAAATGGCAGAGCACGAAAGCACACTCTGAGCAAGGCAAAGCACACGAGGAAGCAGCAGTTCCAAGATGGCAGTCTAAAAGAAGGTGGAAGACGGAAAGACCGAAGAGGATTTCAACCTCTTCACCGACAAACCGCATCCTTCATGAGCCTTCAAATGTAGAAAGCGTAAGACGCGGAATTGAAGCTAAAGTATCCTGCATTGTGTGTCGGAAGGTACCTGGGTCTCTCTGGAACTGATAGTCAAGACGAGAGGTGAATTGCCACTGTGGTACTGTGCTTGGCTCTTACAACAAAGCAGCACAGCCGGTGAGTTGGGGAGACGGATACCAGACTGGTCTGCGTGGAAAACAAGGATGCAAGCGGCAACATCGTATGAAGAAGATTATTAATACAGCAGATGAGTGAATGAACTTTGAAGCTAAAATACTATTCCATAGACAGAGTGGTCGCAGACGTGAATTGTGAAATCGAAGTGGTCCTGCTATGGGTCAAGCCAAACCCTGTGCACATTAGAAAGTCTTCAATATTTGATGTGAAATTGACATTGGTCCGAACCCGGCTGAGGGAGACTGATGGTATAGAAGGGATATGAGCCCGAAAAAGGAAGAACTTGCGAACATTGTGTAAAACATGAAAGGTGAAAAGACAGGCTCGAGCCCAGCAGAGTGAAGCCTGTGCGGAACTGTGTGCTAAAGCAATCTGAGCCCAGTTGAGGGGCATCCTGTGTGAATACTGAATCACCTGAAGTAGATACTTGTGAAAATCTGAAAGGGGGGGAAAAAACTTGTATATTTGGGTGCATCAGGCCCTTTGAGTGAAGAGACTTTGAGAAGCAAAGAGACTTACACTCTGGAGTCTCTGATGCTGAGTGAACTGTAACCTTGTGCCGAGAAGCCAGAGACTGTGCTTTGCTCCAGTGAACCGCCTTGTCCTGTGCTAAAAACGTGGGGAAGGGAGGCCAAGGGCCAGAAAACCTGACATATCATTTTTAAACATTTCTTTCTTTTTCATAACATTATTTCCCACATTATTTTGTATTTAGAGGTTAGGATTGGCAATAGTTTTTTTTTTAGTATAGGCCCTTTTAATTGACAAGACACCACTGTTTATTGTATTGTCCATTATAGGTGGAAGATGTTATTGCATGTAGGTGATGTGTGACGTCATCTGAGACTATATTTATTGTATTGTCCATTAAAAGTGAAATATGTTATTGCTTGTAGATGTGTGATATCATCTGAGGCTATGAGGATGATTCATGGAGTTATTTGCACATAAAACACACATTTTCACGCCATTCTGCCTGAAAATCCACATACCTCAAACAGGGATTTTCAGGCAGAATAACGCACAAATGTGCATTTTACGCACAAATAATTCCATAAATTAGGGTGTATGTGTATTGTCCATTATAGGTGGATGATGTTATTGCATGAAGACGATATGTGTGACATCATCTGAGGCTATGTTTATTGTATTGTCCATTATAGGTGGATGATGTTATTGCATGTAGACGATATGTGTGGCTGTGATGCTGGAAATGCATCGGAGGGACAGGGCCTCTGTATCCTTGTCCTTTACTGCTCTTTATCGTGTGTTCTGTCGTGTTTTCCGCGCAGGAGTTCATGTGGGACTCCTGGCGGTGCAGCTCTTTCTTTTGGTTTGGTGAACGGACCCGTGGGATACCCTTATGGCACCCATGGTTGGGGGTACAACCCTGTGCCCCTAGTGTATGTTTTTGGGCACCTGTGGGTGGCCCGCAGAGCAGGGTATGGGCTGGTGGCAGCTCCATGCTGAATTTGACAGGTGTGCGGAGTATTCTCCATTTTGGGATACCCCAGCCCTGCCATTGGGATCAGTTGATTCCTGATGGAAAACAAGATGGCCCCGGTGGCCTCTTGCTTTCTATTACCCATTACCTTGTTTTCCCAAAGTCCTGGGAAGCCCTGACTGACTCTTCCCCGACTGGCTGTTGGGTGGAAATGCCATATATGGTGTTTTTGTGAATGCCTGACCAGACTAGCTGGAGCTTTCCCGGTGATGTATGTTGTGGGTACCTCCTGTGAGTGGGACCTGGGTGAATAGAGTGTGTGACGAATATGCATTCTGTGTTGTGGGTCTCTAGTATCTGGTGGTTGACACAATGACTGAGACAACCCTGCCCGAAACCGGTATGAATGCGGCTTGGAGTGTTGAATGGCTCGGTACTTGTCCCAATACACAACTTGTTGTGAGTGTCTGGAGAGAAGTGAATGGCCTGAATACCTCGTGTGCCTGATTGGCTGCCGGCCTGCAAGAATGCCCGTAGTCGTGATTGGATGCTTGAGTGTGACCCGGCGGAATGAATGGGAGATCAACAGTATATCTGGGGACCTCTCACTGCTAGGAATCGTGTTCAGAAGCTGAAGTCCACTACGACGAGTAACTGGAGTAACTGACGCTTGACCTTGAAACCCCCGCTGGACGAGAAGGAGTGCTGTGGCTCTCCCTCGCAATCTGAAGTCTGCTGTGTTTCCAAGGACTGACCCAGAGAGGACCTGGTAAGGCGCCCTCTTCCCGAGCTACGAGGGACCATCGTGCACAGCTGATCTTTGCCAACGCTCCCTGGTAGACAGACTTTCGACAGGCTGCCGACCCGATACGGGGACTGCTGCGGAACTCCAAGGAGAAGCACCCGGACTGTTGTCTGCCTCTGTCGACGACCGCCGTCGCCGACCGGAGCCGCCGTGCTCCCGTTTGCCTAAGAACTTCAATTGATCATCGGACGCTCTTGTCTGCATCGTCACCCGCTTGTCTCCCGCTGGAGAAGGCCTGACCGTCGACACGCTGAGGAGTATCCACCGGTGGGTTTCCCGCCACCTAAAGACCACAGAGACGCCGATGACTCGATGCCTTTGCTGGGCCACAGTTCTTCATCATCTCTTTGCGGTCCAGAACTATCATCACCGAGGTGCCCCGCATGCCTCTTCCTTGCAGGACGCCAAAGCTCTGTCGTCGACGAGCACCTCTAGGAACGAAGCTGCCACTTCCCTGCTGTAGTTCACCGTCGGACGTTCGACGACCCGTGACTCCTGCCTTAAAGGGAGGGCACTCGAGAAGGGCCGTCGATTCCCCGACACCTCTCGACGATCCGTGGCTCCCACCTGAAAGGGAGGCACTCAAGAAGGATCGGTCGGCGCATCGTCGGAGAACTCTACTCCACCAGGTACATTGGGGGGGTAAAACCTTAACAGGAAGAAGTAAGACTATCGAACATTATATGGACTGGGCTTGTGCTATATAATCTTTATTTACAGGTTGCCCAGGTGGGGGGATCTCCACTCAGAACTGCGCCTAGTGGTAGGGGTCAGTGTTCTGCCTATGGTTCCAACCATCTTACGTTCCTGCCTATCTCTATTGCTGGTTTCCTCGTTATTAATCTGTGTGACATTTTAACCGTACAGTTGATGCACTTTAATGAGATTCGATAACATTAGTGGTTCCACTTGGACGTGTATATATTTATCATTATTGACTTCCGAGTACAAAGTGCGTTATTGTGATCGTGTACATACCTTTGAATATTAATTATATAAAGACTGTGTTTTCAGTAATACAGTGTGTGGACATTCCTTTGTGGGGGTTCAGGGACTACACTGTACTTAAGAACCAGCCTGCATCACCTACTGAGAAGCTAGGCCTCGATTGCTCGTCCATTGCTACCTTATAGAGAATCTTGGCTGGGGTCCGCTGTGCCTCTCCTCTACCATATAGAGAGCGGAAGTACAGACACTCCCTACCAGTCTTTACAGTGGCATCATCTGAGGCTATGTTTGTTGCATTGTCCATTATAGGTGGATAATGTTATTGTAGACAATATGTGTGGCATCATCTGAGGCTATGTTTATTGTACTGTCAATTATATGTGGATAATGTTATTGCATGTAGACGATATGTGTGACATCATCTGAGGCTATGTTTGTTGCATTGTCCATTATAGGTGGATAATGTTATTGTAGACAATATGTGTGGCATCATCTGAGGCTATATTTGTTGCATTGTCCTTTATAGGTGGATGATGATATTGCATGTAAATGATGTGTGACATCATCTGAGGCTATATTTATTGTATTGTCCTTTATAGGTGGATGATGTTATTGCATGGTAGGTCCAGAAACATGACTACGCCTTCTTGATTTATCGCTAACCTTAACGTTGTTTGATATATGCATAATGCATGTGTTCTGTCTGTAAAATAGGACCATATTACTATGTAATATCATTTGATATTGTATCCACTAGGTCCCATACTGTTTATCTTGAATTGTAGGTCAATACACAACAGGGTAATGACTAAGCTGTTTTGAGCCATAATTGATTTTGATGTTGAATCTATCGCTTTGCACTGCATGTTGAAATAATTGTGTTACAACACGTGATTGCAAATAATGTGATGCAGTTTCTTGGAACGATATCAATGCCCTTGCAAAATATTTGAATAATTCTTTAGATTGCATTACATAATTTGTTGTATCTCTCTGCACTGCATTAGTAAGAATGTAAACTGAATATTTTGTTATAAAGTTTCAGTCACCCAAAATGAAACATCTTTGAACTCTAGACATATAATATGTCCGCCATCCATTAGTCTACACTTTCAGTGACATCACCAAGCGACGTTGCGCGTACCGTGTCATGCGGCTGGCTTCACATTAGTCCAGTTCATAGGCTTTATTTCGACTTAATGTCATAAAAGCAACAATACATCACACAATGATATGAAACATACTTGATGAACTATAAAACATCAATTAATCAGATCAGCAATTCATCATAACAACAGCTAAAATATGATACATGCCTCCTCCCGAACCAAAACAACACAATGGGCCTCATTACAAGGGTCCCGGTCCAGTAACAACGGTGCCAGTAAGCCTACCGGTACTGTTGTTACCGGACCGGCATACTACGGGTCTGTCTGCCGGAGTCACTGTGCTTGGCAGGTCTGACCCTGCCGGGCACAGCGGCCATAGTAGGTAGACCTTCACGGAAGCACCGGCACTGTTAATAACTGTGCCGGTGCTTCCTTGGTCCCCATTGCCATGGACTCTATGGGAATGGGGAATTACAAATTGCTGGCGCCTGACTTTCCGGAACGCTGGGGTTGCGATACCCCGGTGTTACCGGGAAGTCAGGCGCCAGTAATTTCTTTCGGGTCTGGCGGCAGCCCGCCGGTATCACCGGCAGGGTTACCGCCAGACCCGTAATGAGCCCCAATATCTTTCCAACGGAGCTATGGAGGGTTTCTCTGTTTCTTTGAGTGAACCCTCCATACCCACTAAAGGTAGCAGCTACTAGCTGCAAAGACAACAGGTACCTCAGCTGAGTCTAAGCACAATGCCATAGCCTCCCTACTAGTCCTACAGCCACGACTTACGAAGACCTCAGGAAATGCTTCCTGAATGGTTTTGTGACAGGGCATGAGAACATTAGATGGCAGAGGTCTTCATCAAATTCATTCGATAGAATACACTTTGCAGACACTTTAATGTTCCGTCTATGTAAAAGTGCTGCAGTAGGCAACATTCCTAGACTTTAAATATATAGCTTTTTACTTGGTTGAGGATAAATTATTTTTATTTATTATTAAGTTGTTTTTCAGTTCATAAAACTATTACATACATACTATCTAAAGATTAATTAATTGTAGAAAAAGAAGTAAATACTCAGACATGCATACAATACATAATATAAAACAATTATCCATACAGTACTAAAAGGCTACTGAACATTTCCTTAATACATTAATACATGTCAAAAGCCAATGTGTATTAAAAGCTTTCATTATTTCTAGGCGGGATTGTTTTCCATACTCCATATAACGCAATATATACAGCCTCAGATTGCACATTCAGACCCATCTCCAGAATTCCTGATTGGACATAATTCATTTTATGGACAAATCGACCATAATACAACATATACTGATTTAATCTTTCAGGACATGAGGTTAATACGTGCCTAGTTCATCAACGTTCAGGCACATTCGGCAGTATCCATCTTTCGAGTGGATTGGGTCCTCCGACGTATTCCATATCTATGACAGTAATCACCACAGCTGTGATTCTTCAGAAAATCTTTTTGGCATCTGCGTCCTGCGTTGATGGCGTCGATACACCGTCCTCAAGGGCCTCAGACGAGCCGACGTCACCGGATGTTATAAGTACGACGCACGACGCCCGTAGCCTCAGTTCCGTTTTTTCCACAAACGTGTTCACTTCGGAGATCTCGGCGTGCCTCGATTCTACTGAATCCTGTTCTTTCAGTTCTTCGAACCTGTTTCTTCATTGCTATTGTATGTCGTCTTCGGCTACTTCCACCCCGCAGTCTGGCTTTAAGAAGTGTCGGGTGTGCGGGTCCAAGATGTCGCTGACCGACACGCACGACGCTTGCCTCTGGTGCCTCAGGGAGGACCATGATACGGACGACTGTGTCGACTGCCAATCGCTCACATCGAAGGCCTTGCGGGAGTGTAAGAAGAAGCTGTCTGTCGGTAAGGTGGCCAAGCCCCAGAAGTTGCGTTCCACTGGTCTTTCGACGGACGATTCGAGGGGTGACTCTCTGCATCATCGTCGGGAGTCCGGGGGTTCTCGGTCTGGGAGTTGGTCCTGCCATTTCCTCTGCCTCTTCGAGGCACTCCAGGAAGCGCCGTCACAGGCCGCCTTCCCCGTCCTCTTCTGAGGACTCCGCCCGTTGGCTGGTAGCTTGTCCCAACAAGCATTCCACTCCTGAGGAATGGGATTCCTTCCGAAAGGAGATGTTGGTGATTTTTCAATTGCAGGGCTCCGGTCCGGCCGCGCCATCTGAGGACGCCGGTCGTGGCCGCGCTAGAGACACCGCTTGTCCGCCTTCGGGCTCGAGCAGTCGTCGCGACCACCGGGCGCCTTCGAGGTTCCGGTCAGACAAGGATGGTCGCTCTAGGCATGCCCGTTGCAGGTCCCGGTCCTCGACGCCATCGAGACCGCGAGACTCTGTGAAGGCTTCGAAGAAGATATCGACGCTGGCGGCGCTGAGGTCGTCGACGGACTCTCTCGAGGCCCCGCCTCGGAAGAAGTCGTCGACGCCATCGGCGCCCAGGCTGTCTAGAGACACACTCTGGGCTTTGCCCTTGAGGCCTGTGTCGATGCCGTTGAAGCTGTCGGCGCCACGCTCAACGTCGACGCCCTCGACGCCTTTCGAGGCAGCCTTGTCGGAGGTACCCTGTGGCGCGGTGGCACCCCCCAGAAAGGTGATGGCCAAGGCTAAACTTGTCTTTGTGCCTTTTTCTATACCCTCTTTCCAGCCTCTGGATTATATTTCTCAGGTGGATGAGGGGTCTGAGGAAGGTGAGGTTCCTTCATTGGTTCCTGATGACATTGTTTCTGGTCACAGTCAACTTGAGGACCTGCGCCAGTGCTTACATGATGCCAGTGGGCTAGACACCTCTCCGGAGGTAGGCCTGAGCCTGGCACGCATGCCGACTCCTCTTATCGGCACCTGATGTCGAGGGTCACGGATTACCTGGGGTAGTCTGCCCCCCCCCCCCCCCCGGGGATTTTCAGCAGGTTGACCTGACTGATATCCTGGACCATGGTCCACCAACTGAGCCTGTGATGCCATTCCATATCGCCTTGCAGAGAAGGGTGGCTGCGGCTTGGACCTCTCCGGAGAATCTCCCGGCATTGAGCAAGTCCTTGCCGAAGAAATATCGCCCAGCCAGTGGCGACCCCTGCTACTTGACCATGCACCCCACTCCAGAAAGTTTGGTAGTGCAGGCGGCTACGGCCCCAGCAAAGCAGGTGTCGTACCCTATCATCCCTCCTGATAGGGACGACAAACGGTTTGACGGCTCGGTGAAGAAGGTATTTTCTTCTGGGGGTATGGCGCTTCAGGCTGCCAACTCAGTTTGTGCCTTGTCTCGTTTCACACACACTCTGTGGAACTGTATTTCCCTAGCGGCTGATCATATTCCTGAAGGGGAGGAACGGGATGGTTTCCTTGCTATCGTGCAGGATGCCAAGGATGAATCTGTTCAGTCGGGTTTGGACATGGCTGATTGAGCCAGCCGGTCCATGGCGTTGAGCACTGTAGTACGCAGGTTTGCGTGGTTACAGAAGTCGTGTTTAGCTCCTGATGTGCAGGCCCGCCTCCTCAACATGCCCTTTGATGGTGAACATCTTTTTGGCAGCAAGACTGACGAGAGTCTTGAGAGGTTGCAGACCTCCAAAGCTGCAGCAAAGTCGTTAGGTGCTGCAATCCGCCAACCTCTGCTTTTTCGTCGTAGGGGACAGCAAAGGAGGGGAGGTTCCTTTCGATATTACTCGTCCTTTAGTAAATCGAGAGGAGCTGCTAGTCAAAGGGGCCACCGTAGGAGTGCCAGAGGTGGAAAAGAAGGTACTCGAGGTGCCATGGCCACGCGAGCAGTTCCCTCTTTGCCCTCAGGCTCTGCCGCAGCCGCTTCAGCTCAGTCATGAGGCCCATGCTTCGCGGATTGGGGGAAGGCTGGCGCAGCATCTTATAGAGTGGCGTGCCATTACTTCAGATGTGTGGGTTCTGGAGATCATAGCCCATGGCTACTGTCTTCCTTTCCGGCAGAGGCCTCATGAGAATCCACCAGGGAATCTCTCTTTGAAGAGTCCGGATCCGCTCCTTGCACAGGAAATACAATCCCTGCTGGAGAAAGGTGCCATAGATCTGGTGCCTGTAGCGGAGAGGGACAAGGGATGCTATTCCCCTTATTTTTTGATTTCGAAAAAAGACAGGGGATTGAGACCCATCATGGACTTGCGCGGTTTGAACAAGCTCCTCGGGAAGGACAAGTTCAAGATGGTTACTCTTTCTCAAGTCCTCCAGGCCTTTCAACTTCCGGACTGCTTGATGTCTCTCGACCTCAAGGACGCTTATTTTCATGTGCCGATCCATCTGAAGCACAATAAGTACCTGAGGTTCGCGGTTGGCGACTCGCACTTTGTTTCGGGCCTGCCGTTCGGATTAACCTCTGCCCCGAGGGTTTTCACCAAGCTCATGGTGGTGGTGGCGGCAGCGTATCTCAGGAAAGAGGGGATTCATGTCGACCCCTACCTGGACGATTGGTTTTTCAGGGCGTGCTCTCCCGAGCAAGTCCTGGATCATCTGTCTGTCACCTGCCACTCCCTTCACAAGCTGGGCTTCTCCCTCAACTTAAAGAAGTCCCACTTGACGCCAACACAGCGGCTCCAGTACATCGAGCAGTGCTCGACACAGCCCTGGGGCAGTGTTTTCCTCCCCAGATGAGGGCTCACCACATTCAGCAGATGGTGCACAAGTTTCAGCATGCCCAGAGTCTCCCAGCATTCGAGTTCGTGAGGTTGCTCGGCCTCATGGCATCCTGCATTCTTCTGGTGCCAGAGGCCAGGTTGCGGATGAGATCTTTACAATGGGCTCTCAAGCTCCAGTGGTCACAGTCCTCCGGCAGGATGTCGGACCCCGTTCAGGTGCCGCCCTTGGTCACCCAGGACCTTCTCTGGTGGGCTCCGTTTTGGCTACCCTGGCCGGAGGTGACGATCATGATGGACGCGTCCCTCACGGAATGGGGAGCTCATGCCAACAAGCTGACAGTCAGCGGTCGTTGGTCTCCATCGGAGTCCAGACTCCATATCGTTCTGTTGGCGCTGAGGGCCGTCAGGCTTGCCCTGAAGGCTTTTCTGCCGACTGTGCGAGGAAAGAATGTCCTGATTCTGACGGGCAACACAGTGGCCATGCACTACCTCAACAAAAAGGGGGGGCAGGGGTCACTTCCTCTGTGCAGGGAGGCGATGCAGCTCTGGTTTTGGGCCATCCAGCAGGAAATTTCGATCTCGGCAGTTCATCTGGCCGGAGACGAGAACGAGACGGCAGACGCTGTGAGCAGGCAGAGTGCGATCTCTCACGAGTGGGAGTTGGCTCAGGAGATTCTCCTGGAGATCTTCGCCCTTTGGGGGACCCCTCAAGTGGATCTCTTTACCTCCAGTGTCAACCGGAAGTGCGAAAGGTTCTGCTCGTGGGAATTTCCTCCAAAAGGAGCCTTAGGAGACACGTTCGTAGTGGAGTGGTCCTTCCGACTGCTGTACGCGTTTCCTCCAGTCCCCGTCATCCCGCAAGTGCTACGGAGGTTACGGAGGTTCGGTTCCTGGATGATCCTCATTGCTCCGGCATGGGCCCGGAGAACGTGGTACCCGGACCTTCTCCACTTGTCCATCTGCCCTCCACGTCGTCTTCCCTACCGAGACGATCTGCTCTCATGGGAGGAGGGGGGGGGGGGGTCAGGTTCTCCATCCAGAGGTCAGATCCCTCAACCTTCACGCTTGGCTTCTGAAAGGTTGAGGTATAAGGATTGGGACCTCCCTGAAGACGTGATGGAGGTGTTGCTTTCGGCCAGACGGCCGGCAACCAAGTCCCTGTACCGTTGCAGAAAGTTCTGCGACTGGTGCAGGGTTAAGAATGTGGATCCTTTTTCATGTGACATTCCTGTGGTTCTGTCTTTTTTGCTTTCTTTAGCCCACAGGGGCTTGCAGGTGGGTAACATTAAAGGTTACCTGGCGGCGCTTTCCATATTTAAGCGCTCGTCTGAGGAGTGTTCTTATTTTAAAATTCCTTTAATTTCTCAGTTTCTGAAAGGGCTCACTAATGTGTTCCCTCCGTCGCCTTTCCAGGTGCCCGGTTGTGATTTGAACCTTGTTCTCAAGTTTCTAATGGGTGCTCCATTTGAGCCCTTGCACTCTTGCCCTTTGAGACTGTTAACCCTTAAAACTGTATTTTTGGTTGCGGTCACTTTCGCTCGCAGGGTGAGTGAGTTACAGGCACTTTCAGTTAAGCCACCCTTCACTGTGTTTCATAAGGACAGGGTTGTCCTTAGAGTTCGTCCTTCCTTTCTTCCGAAGGTGGTGTCGGAATTTCATTTGAGCCAAAAGGTTATTCTTCTGGCATTTTATCCTCCTCCACATCCTGGTAAGGAAGAGGAGAGGCTCCATAGGTTGGATCCTGGAGAGCTTTAAGCTTCTATATTTCACGCATGTCCCGGGTCAAAGTGGATGATCAGCTCTTTATTGGTTATGCTGGAAGGCGTTTTGGACAAGCTGTTACTAAGCAGATCATGTCTCGATGGATTATCTTGGCAATTTCTGAATGTTAGAGCTTGGCGGGTAAGGACACTCCGGTAGGCTTACGGGCCCATTCAACTAGGGGTATGGCTGCCTCTACTGCCCTGCAGTGGGGTGTTCCTATTCGTAACATCTGTGATGCAGCCACCTGGGCTTCGGTTCATACTTTTGTACGTCACTACTCCCTAGATTCTATCCATGGGCAAGATCTGGCCTTTGGCAAGGCATCCTTAACTCTGCAATTTGATTGGGCATTCTAAATTTGTGTATTATAAATTCTTTTCCCACCTCCTTACGTTGGTACTGCTTTGGGAGTCTGTCATAGATATGGAATAAGTCGGAGGACCCAATGCCCTCGAAGAACAAGTTACTCTATTAACTGGTAACGTTCTTTCAATGGGATGGTCTGACGACGTATTCCATATCGCTCCCTCCCTGCCTTCCCCGCTACAGAATTTCTTATGCGATTGCAGTTTGTTTCCGCAAGGCTTTCTGTGGTCCTACTGGCAGAAGATTGGTGCCACATGTTCTGGGGGAAAAAACTACAACTGAGGCTACGGGCGTTGTGCGTCCTACTTATAACATCCGGTGACGTCGGCTCGACGGAGGCCCTAGAGGACACCGTATCGACGTCATTGACGCAGGACGCAGAAAAGATTTTCCGAAGCAGCACAGCTGTGGTGAATACTGTCATAGATATGGAATACGGCGTCTGACCATCCCATCGAAAGAATGTTACCAGGTAAGAGAGCAACTTGTTCTTTTCCGAGATCTTCCATTGGTGACCGAAGGTAGATTTCACCGGGAGTTGGTTGGTTCGCATTAATAATCTAAAGTTCCGTACCGACGGGTCTGGGCAACATATTAAATATCTTTGAGGTTTATAATACTCATGTACAATCCATTCAATATATTAAAAAATTGTCAATTCATACATACGAGTAAAATTCATCTCCTAGTCGATTCTCTTTGCTTTGGATTTAAACGCTTTTTTGGTAGCAGGGAAGAAACCACTCCAATTCCTTTTTGCCTTATTCCAGTAATCTTCAGAACCTACCAATTCTTTTATGGTAAGATAACGAGCCAAGGATTCAGAGGCTCGAGATTTCAGGACTACATCCTAGTCCATTTTGATCAACACCGCCCTCTTTACCACGACCTTAGAATGAGGAGCCATAACATCCCCAGGGGCCCCCAACGAACCTTTGACATGGGTTCCCCATTTCATTGTGATACCCCCTTGCTGTGGCAAAACATCCATCATCGCCTCTCTGTATTTATGTAGATCCACAAGCAAACCCAATATAACACTGGCCGCGACTGGGAAAAATAAAGATGTTTCGGGGCCAGTACACACTCCTGCCGTACGCCCTTCTTGATGTCTATGCTACCTGTAGTACTCCTGTCAGTTCCCAACCAGACAACTGCAGTACTGGCTCTGGGGTACACGTCCTTTCATCTTTTTTTCGATACGTTTTTTACCAAAATGTTTTCAACAAGAAACTGATCGAAAAATATAGGGGGTGGGCAGGAAAGTGTTTAAGAGGCGGGGTTGTCGAGGAATAGATAAAAACAATAGGGGATTGGGGTTTGGAGGAAACCTCACCCAAAAAGAAAAAAAAGTACATTCAATGTGTTGTTTTTTAATTTGGAAAGTATTCATTAAAAAACACATAAAAAAAAGACTGTGGATTAAATTACATAGAACCCGCTCTGGATAACAGATAGGGCATTTGGGCATTCTGGAGGCTCTACTAACACCTCCCATAACTGATGCCTCAGTACAGTATCAAAGGCGGTGCATAAGTCCACACAAACTGCATATACACTAACCTTTCTGAGGACCGACTATTTATCACATACGAGCCACAGGCGGAGGCTTTGGTTGATCATACTCAAGCCTTCACAAAATCCCGCCTGCCGGTGGTCAACGATGCCATTATTCTTAGCCTAACGTCTAGATGGAATAATAGTTCCCTAGCAAATATTTTCCCTCCTGCGTCCATTAATGAGATGGTCTAAAATTGGCAGGATCATGCTGACTTCCCTTATGCAGTGGTCCAAGACACAGGCACCACGTTTTTACTCCGAGTGGCATTAAACAATTTTGTCAAATAAGGGACCCAAACAGTAGATTTGTTTCTATGGAAATCTATCGGGACCCTATCCGGTCCTGGGGCCTTGCCCAATTTTTGATTGAGGAGCGCTAGTCCAACCTCATCATTTGTGAGCACTAGCGGGAAACAGTTGTGTACACCCCTAGCACCCACTCTGGAGTAGCTTATTTCCAGTGGTACTGCCCCTTCAACATGATAGTTTGCCATAGTGTTCTACCCAACGCTGTTCCGGGATATTGCCTTGCAAAAGATTGGGCCCTGTTTTTTTAGCCAGCCCCATCATAGCCCAGAAACCTTTTGAGTCCCCACTGCCTATTGTTTGCAATAGTTTTTCCCAAACATCTTTGTGCTACGCCTTCTTGTTGTCCTTCAGCGTCTTCCGGTACTCCCTTCTGGCCAGCCTGACTTTACCACCTGTTTGTATGCCAGGACCCTTGACAACTGCTATAAGCCTCCCCTTAGCCTGCCTGCAGTCCTTATCATACCAGGGGGTTACTGTTTCTGAAAGATTACAGACAGTCTTTGCTGGTTTAGAAAATTGCTGACTGACAAGAGCCATAATTTGCTCATGAAGGGATATTAGGGAGACAGCATCACACAGGTCTGCCATTGCATGATCCTCCAGGGATTCAATAATATTGTCATAAACTGATGGCAAAACTCCCCCTAAATCGACTCCCCCATCTAATATTTCTCCTGGCATGCCCCACAATTTCCAAATGACTGCACCTTCCCCTGGGCCAGTCTGCCTTCTTCCGCGTGCTACCCCCAAAGCGCTCCCACAAATCCAAAAGGAGGGGGTTATTATCGCTCTCAATCCTCTCATGAACAGAGAATGCCTTCACTAAGTCCCAGGCCTCCAAATTTACAAAGATGTAATCGATTTTGATTGCAGCCAAGTTATCAAAAGTAGAGGCTGCTGGGGAGTCACCCAGGAAACGGCCATTGCATGCTCTCAGGTTAGCAGACATAAGCAAAACAGCTGCGTCTTCCGCATCTTTGTGTTGTCGCAGCGGGAAAGCCGAACTCGGAGGTCCCAATCCCTAATGACTATCCACTTCGAATGTCAATCAGACTACAAAGAGGCTGAATCTGGAGATCGAGATCCCCCATCACTAAAATCTTCAAAGGTCTACGTGAACTCAGTATCCAGTCTAGCATTTTGTTTGCAATCCCCTCTACGTTCCAAACCCCTACCCGATGAAACCCTGTTATAGAAGTTGATCAATAAAATGAGTAAATCGCCCCATCATTTTAGGCGAATCACTAAGGCATCTGGTGAGTCCATATTGATCTGAGTAACGGATTTAAACATGGCAACATTGACCCCAGTCACTAAACACCCATGCGGGCACCCTCCCACCCCCTTACTTGCTGTTTTAATGCATGTCACATACCTGTGAATGTACGTGGGTTCCAGGGCCCAAGTTCCTGAAGACAAATCACCCCCAAGTCCCAAACAAAAGTAAGCCAGTCTGTATCAGAGAGGTACTTGTCTATCCCAGCAATATTCCATGATAGAACCCACACTGCAGGCAGAATCTGAGATGAACTGTCTAAGGCCTGTAAAATGGCTCAGAGAGCTGACCGCTTGCTGCTGACATCTGTGTGTAGCCTGCTGATGCAGGTTCGAATCCCGGTAGGGCCAACTCAGCCTTTCATCCTTCCGAGGTCGATAAACTGAGGACCACGCTGTCGGATGATAATATCAACGGTTATCCAGCGCTTTGATGCCTCTGGGTGAGTTAGCGCTATATAAAAGCCTGATTATTATTGACTGATTATTATTTGAGAGTTTGAGGTTGCTCGCAGCACCCCGGAATCCATTGCTGGGGTGAGAGCAGGTGGAAATGACTCTGTCCCTGCCCAGGACGCCCAGGCCTTCAGTTTCTGGGTATCAGTGAAGCACTACCACTAAGCTGTAACAGCCTGTGCTGGATTATCCCCCCCCCCCCCACTACTGACATAATGCATCACTGGGCCCACTCTATGGCTGGAATTGCCTGTAGGTTCGTTCGATATGCTAATCCAGTTGCCAGAAGGTAAAGAGGGCTGATGGTGCATTCTTACTAACGCCCACGCCATTTACCTGACATGTCCCAACACAAGGGTAAGGCAGAGTCAGGCAATTGACAAAAACTACGCACACCTGACGGCCGTTTCCCTTCCCCACAGGGATAAAAGGCGGAGCACAAGAGCACACTTCGAGCAAGGCCGAATGTATGAGGGAGCAGCTATTCCAGACTGACAGTTCAAATGGAGAAGAAAGGCAGCGAGATCGGGGAAGACGACAAGGAGGGATGTGCCCGTGCCTTTTTCAACCCATACCTGCAAAGCCTCTGTGGAAAGAATTATACGACTGGGATTTACAGCTGGTGTGTGGTGGAACAGATGTCAAAGGTGCACAGGGGCCTCCCGCAGTGATAAACCAGGCGGGGAGGCATGCTGGCTACCATGGTGCTGTCCTTGACTCCAGAAGCAAGACAAACCAACGGGTTCGGCACAGCCTGTGAGTCGGAGAGAGCTGATAGCAGACCGGACTGTGTTGAGCCCAAGGTTGCGAACGGCAACTTTGTATGAACTTGTGAACAAAGGATTTGTGTGTTTTGAAAGAAGATCTGCTAAAGGACCAGCTGCAGAGTGGTCAGGCACCACGTGGGTGCTCATTCAAAGGACTCTGGCTGGTCCCCTTTGGTTGGAACTACAAGTGCCACAAGGCCCTAGGAGAGGCTGGCGCGAGGAGTCCGAAGGGTCATACAAGAGTCGAGTGAAACCCCTTGTACAATCGAAGGTCTGACACATTGTCAAGAAAGAAAGGCAAGTGTGAACCTGACAGAGGTATGCCTAAACAAAGCTAGGGGAAGGGAACCCCCGCTTTCTGATGAGAATAAGCCATTCATGAACTGTGTTAGAATGGCTATGTGAACCCTACAGAGGGATGTGAAGGGGACAGCTAAAGAGAGTGAATCCTGCATATTGATAAAGCAAAGTGAACTGTGTATTTGGCAAACGTGAACCCGGCTGAGGGATGCCTGCGAATCAAGGTGAATATGAATACACCGTGAACATTGTGTCGACAAGAACAAACCCGATCAAAGGATGCCCACAGTGAATGATTGTTTAAAAAGACATTAAGACTCTCGAATCTTGCAAATGGTGATATTGTGAAAAAAAGGCCGTAGTGAACCTGATGGAGGGAGGCCCACGTGGAAAGAAGGACCGGAACCCGGCAGAGGGCGAACCTAAGGCGAAGAGTAATCGCCTGTGAAGAGTTACTGAAGGAACTTTAGTTAATGGCACATCAGGTCATCTGAGGCAAGAGACTTTGGGCCTCATTACGAGTTCGAACGGTAGCCGTGCCTGCATTACAGGCACAACTACCGCCGAACTTGCATCCGTCACCCGCGAATGGGCACTTACTGGCCCATTACGAGTTGAATGGGCCGGAAAGTGCCCATTCGCGGGTGGCGGTAATGGCGTGTTCCTCATCCCCATTCTGCCCTATGCCTATGGGGCAGAATGGGGATGGGAGAGAGAGCAAACAACGGGCCATTACGAGATGGCCCGTTGTTTGCTCCCTCTTCCCCTCGCGGGACCTGGTAAGCACGCCTGGTTTTCCCAGGCGTGCTTAACGTGTCCCGCGAGGGGACCTCGTAATGTGGCGGAACGGGTTGAACAGTGCTGTCACCTTTTACGGCGCCGTTTAACCCGTTCCGCCAGGGTCGTAATGAGGCCCTTTGTGTGAAAGAGACTTGGCCCTGGAAGATCCTGGCATCGTTGAAAGGAACTGTAACCTTGTGCTGGCGAGGCCCAGGAGTGTGCTGTGCTCAAAGGTCCTGCCTTGTGCCGTGCTAAAAACGTGGGGAAGGGAGACCCAGCCATACCATCCTGACTTATCATTTGGTGAACACTTCACTTTCTTTTCTTGAGAACATTATCCCACACTATTTTGTAACTTAGTTGTAATGATTGGCAATCGTTTTTTTAGTATAGGCCCTTTTTATTTGATAAGACGCCACTAGGACTGCGTTATTATTTTTTGATGGTCGTAGCTTGCTCCCATCTGTAGATTTAGGTTTAGATCGGCATTTATCACACCCTTGATAAAGTTCAATAAACACCCTTGAACTGTGGTCACATGTGTCTGTCTTGCTTTGATACCATGCCTTCCTTACAGTGGCTAAACAGGCTAATGTCAATACTCTTGAAATGTACCTTATGCCAGGCAACCAGACTAATGTTCAATCTGACCGATTTACAGATACAATTTGTAGATGGACATTTGGAACCAGCACCAAGAAGTTAAACTAAATAACCCATGAAACACAACCATTGGGTAAGGGGCTCACAGCCTTCCTTTAGACGTGTCAGAGAAAAATACTCATCCCACACCTATGAACCAGATGAGCAAACACAATATAATAAGGTGAGACAAATGAAATAGTAAAATCGAGCAATAAATCAAGATAAGAACTAATGCAAACAGTAATTTAAAACTAAGTTAATTTGTAACTTTCTCTGAGCCCTGCATTTGGGCTCGTAGCTAAAAGAAAAGAACCTGGTCCCTGGGTAACCGGTACAAAACAATGAAAGCAGCCTGCTTGAACCTGCTAGAATCCACTTGAACCCACTTCTGCCCACTTCCCTCACAATCGGCCCAAATCTCCCTGTTCCAGGCAATCCATTTTAACTGATTAGGAAGGATGAAGATTAGCTGGAAGGCACAGCGTAGAGCGAGGCATGCCCAACAGTTTTGGAGGGCTGCCTGAGTCTGACTCCCCCTTCTCGCTCCTACGGGCATCTACAGGCGTAGGGGACATATGCTGAGAGCAGTTCCCCTATAATCCTCCCAGTAGAATCAGAAAGTATTAAAAATGCTCAAACCAATAACCAAAATCAGAAAGCTTTGCACTGCATTCCATTACTAATTATCTGGGTTGGGCATGGAAATGGAGGAAGGCCAAGGTAAAGCTGTATAAATAATGACTTATTTGTGAACTAAGTGCATTGATTTCTGCAGTTGAACACATACTATTGAGTTCCTTGAGATGAAAAATGGTTGCATTTGTGTTTTTACTTATTTCAGTATCGCTAAGAACAGCTGACTAGTGCATAGGGCCCGACGTGGTGGTCTTCAGCTAGCAACCCATTGGGTTATTGGGCCACCACTTAGGTGCAGGCTCAGCTAGATACCTGTTGATCACATTGACCCTACAGCTGTGCATGACTGTATTTAGTGAAGAACATGGCGATGGATTCTTCATGCATTGTGATCCATGCAATACGACACAAGATGACGCATTTCTATGCTTTGTGCTGATTTGACCTGTGCCTACAGTAAATATGGATCTCTGATTATTTGGTTTTGATATTGAATTATTGTATCCCTCTACGTTTTTGCAAACCATTATGCACAGCGTTTTATTCTGTCTGTGCAATAGGGTGGCAAGTGTTTACAGTCCGTTTGGATTTTAGATGTTTCGATCTTATGATTAATTAGTGTTGTGAGGATTTGATGAACTATATTGTACTGTGCTTTTGTGGTTTGAACACCGAAAGAAATCTAAACTGAACTGAGTGAAGAAGGACTTTGACTTTCTGCTAAGGAGGATCTAGCTACAGGAAATAACGAGCGAGAAAGGACTAGAAAAGAGACAGAGCAGCTGGTGTGAAGCCAGCCCAGCCCGGGAAGTTCGAACCTGTGAATGTGAAGCTGTACGAAGGCTGAGCCCCAGTGGCGAGACCTTCAAGGACGGTCGGCGGAGTGTTATGGTGGAGGCCAAGCTCCTGACCAGTGGATAAGCAAAAGCGTGTGGTCCAAGTCTCCATGGAGCTGCGTGGATGAAGCAGGGTAGCGGAATGAGTAAAAGGAGAATCGCTGAGGAAACGCAAGTCAGCCCATCATCCCAGGAAGAAACGGTGTTGCAGTCCCGAAACACAACAACATGTAACAGGAGTGGCGAGAAACTCAGTAGGGATTTGGGGCAGCTCACTGGTCAATAAAGCCTCAGGATTACGCTCCCTTGTCACAGTAATGACGTGCCAAGAACCAGGAGGGCCTCGGGAGTGATCGCCCTCGTCACAGTAGTGATTCCTAGAAAACCAAGAGTTGAGAAAGTCTTGGGATGAATCTCCCTCGTCACAGTAGTGATATGCCAAGAACCACGAGAGCCTCAGGAGTGATCACCCTCATCACAGTAGTAATTTCCAGAGAACCAAGAGTCGAGAAAGTCTTGGGAGTGATATCCCTCGTCACAGTAGTGACACTCCAAGAACAAGAGTCAAGCGAGTCTCGGGAGTGATCGCCCTCGTCAAAGTAGTGACACTCCGAGAACAAGAGTCAAGAGAGCCTCGGGAGTGATCTCGCTTTTCACAGTGGTAATATAAATACAAGTAAAGAGGATACTAGAACTCAAGAGCTGCATGGAAGTAATCTTCATAACATCATAAGACAGGGAAGAATTGCTGGAACTGTAAATGAAACATTCAGGAGTCCTTGGGAAGAAGTGAAGAGACTTTTGAGGACTATTGTTAAAAACACTATCCTAACACAGCCCTTAGGGCTGTGCAAGGTGTGTCAGGAGAAGGGTGTCATTTTCCTGACCACACTCTCTTTGTTCAATCAGAAGCTAGAGAAAAAGATTGTTGGAAAATAGATAAAGACTGAGCCAGTTCACCAGGAGAAGGGGGTCATTCTCCTGGTCCATTTTCATTAGGATGCTGAGCCGTTTGTGATCGGGTTAGAGTAGGATTTTTGGACAGGACGGATACTTTTGATTTAGTCAAACATCCTGATGATGAGCACTCAAGTTGATTAGGTAGGGAAAACCTTTCACAGATAGGGAGTGGTAGGTTATTTTCTTTATTTCGTAAATAAAAATCTTGTTGAAACATGCCAACCCTTTGTCCGACTTGTTACTCCACCACTCCACAGTGGCCAACCTCTCAAAATGTACAAAAAAGGCACTCAAGTCTCCTCCTTCCTGATCAGGTCGCAGCACTCGTGGGGGAGTGCCAGATTACCTGGGACTCCACGGAGTCAGTCGAGAGTCTCTTGATGGCATTGACCCACTCTCACCGAACTATCAATGATCCCCTCTAAGAAAGATTCTAGAAATGGAGGAGTGCCGTCTTCAAGCCGGAAACTCCTTGTGTGAGGGTCTTGCCATAATTGTCACTAGCAGCTGAAAGAATGTGTGGGCCCGAGGCCCCAGCTCTTCCTCGTCCTCCGAACTACTGGAGAGTACACTGGTTAGGGGAGTATCTGGAGGACTTGGTGAGTGCTCTTTTGTAAATAATGAAAGTTGCTTTCTGGCTGTACCTAGGAAGGGTTTAATCTGCCACTTCCCTACAGGGGCTACTTTATCAATTGTCCTGGACAAGGCTGGTTGGTTGGGTCTGACTCTATGTGCCTCATTACGAGTTTGCTGGTATCTCGGCGGTAAATCCACCGAGATACCACCAAATGGAATTACTGTTACCACCACTTAGTCTGGTGGATTTACAGTCCGATTAGAAGTGGTGGTAGATGGTGTTAGTCCCCTTTTTATGGAGTCCATAAGACTCCATGGGGATTTTGGCAGAATTACTGCCGGTGGTAATTCTGACAATTTTGCATTTGCTTTAGCGGAACGGTGACAGATTTACCTCAACTCTTAGCTGGAGGTGAATCCTCCACCTCCCCACCAAACTTGTAGTTGGGCAGTGCTGTAATGCAGCGATAACAATATTACTGTCGTATTACAGACAATTTTTACTGTACTGCCCAACTTGTAATAAGCCCATATATCGGGTTATACGCATCCCACTTCTGACATCACTTGTGGTAAGTGAGACTCGAGAGACTGACAACAGGTCATGTTCCACCTGAATTTTACTAAACCAAAGAGAATAAGGCCTGTTCTGTCCCTACTCTAAGGTGTTCTTTGCTCTATCTAGAAAATCCGAAAAGGTGGCTAGTCAGCTGTCTCGCACAAAACTAAGTCCTCTATCCAAAGTGTATTCTACCCCAAATCTTGTCGCTAATAGTAACACAAAAGATAACATAAACTCAACCAGAAAGGGATTCACTCTCAACCCTGGGGAGGAAGGATAGCTCAAGGGCAACACGCTTGTCTTGGAAGCAAGGCAATGCAGTGCACCACAGGTTTGAAACCTGATCCCGCGCTTAGAAACCACTCGTTGGTATTAAGCGCATTATAAATGAACAATTACAACCCTGGTAGTGGTGGCTGGCTCATGACCCCCACCCAAATATCTCTCTTCCAGGCCACTTGCCTGATATTTAGAAGTGTCTCTGGTTTCTTCCTTGTTTTCAAAAAAGGATGCTCTCTGTCCCTTGGAGTCAAGCTGGGGCTCTGGAATATGGTTGCTCTCAACCCACCTTGAGATTGCAGGCCTCTCTCCATCTCTTTGGGTATTTATCATCTCATCCCCCCTTGGGCTACTGTTTCCTTCTTCCCCTCTTGGGGAAGGACTTCTCACTTCCCATTTAGGGATCTCGCTCATTACAACCCCCTCACCCCCCATTGGTGTACTGTTGCTTCCACCCCACCTTTGGGTATTTTTACTCTCATCCTGCACCAGGGTTTGGTATCCTTCACCCCACCGTGGCGTCTCTGCACCCCTACCCCACTGTGTGGTCCTGTTACTCTCACCCTGCTCTGGGATCTTCTGTCTTTCAGCCCGTCTTGGGCTACGGCCGGGTCTCTTCGCTCCCCTCCCTAGCCCCTGGGACAGCTGCATACGTTGTGTGCTGTAATGGTGTTCCGTGAGAGGGGTGGTTTCCTCGGCAGGCGTGACACCATGGTCTAGCTTCTTGCTTGGTCCTTTGTATCGGTTTGGCATCCTTCTGCTTGTCCTCGTTGGTCCGTCGGCATTGTCAACAGTGGGTGCCATCATCCCACATGTGGAGGGGTTGAGGCTCCTTCTCTCCTGCGGCCGTTTCTCCTCTTCGGGACTGCGTCGGAGAGAGCAATGTTCCGAGGGCTCCTCTGCGGCAAATGCCCTCTGCGCCAGGCTGCTGATGTTGGACCCCACCTTCCAGGAGGACATCTCCGCTTGCAGCTGACTTTGCAGGACTTGCTTCGCCAGCAGCTAGCTCTGCCGCACTTCACCTACCTGTGGATGGCTCCGCGGGTGTTTCTCTCTCATGCTGCTTGTTCGGCCTCTTTATGGTTCAGTCTAAAATGAGATTGCATCATCAGTTAATACTGTGGTTCATATAACACTGGGATTATTAAAGGTTCAGAAACCAGACCAGCCATTTCAAAAAGGCTTTGGACCAGAGGGAGGACGATTAAAAACCTTTCCTGGGGATTCCTTGATCTTTCAGGGGGAGTCACCCCCAGTGGGATACTGCTTTCCCTGCCCACTAGGGGTTGTTAAATGTAGTGGGCCCACCTCCCTATTCCCAAAAGGGAGGGGCTTCCCTTTGGGGAGAAGGGACACATTCCGTGGATTTGTCACAGCTGTCCCCATTAGAAAGGTAGAAACTACACAGTAGGGGTATGTGACGTTCTGATGTACGTTTTATAGAAACTCATACCGAGTAGTGAAGATATTGAGAACCAGGAAGTCCCTACTGTATGGCCTTTCCTCTAATGCCTGCACATTTTTCTTGTTGGTCGCTTAGGAGACGAGAGCGCGTGAGGAAGAGAGCGAGATGGACGGTTTATCTTGGGCGTACTGAAGAGTGAGGAAGGAAAACAAAAACAGCTGAGTGGGAAGCGGGCCTGTGTGTGTGAAAACGCCCAGGAGTGGGAAGCTGGTCGAAGCGAGATATCACCGTTTGATTCCGGAGCGCTACTCCCCGACAACCAAAGCCGTATGATTACGAGGAAAGGGAAACTGACAAGGTGAACATCTCACCGAACCCGATGCGAAGTCAGTTTCAGCCGTCGGCTGTTGCAACCAAGTCTGACTGAAATCACGCACTCGGAGGTGAGTGAGCGACAGAGAGAGAGAGGAAAACTCTACCGCTTTAATCGCATGCAGATTGAGTACAGAATAGGCGACCGTTGTCGCTCGATAGATTGTATTGAAGTTGGCGCTGTTGCGCTTTTGGCTAGAGACATTAGTACGGTAAACCAAATTGAAAGGTTTATAGAAGTTAAATACGCGCCGTTGCGCACTCGACTACTAGGGAAAGGAAAAGGGGAAGCTGAATACCACTACTGTCAAAGACTGCATCAGTACTCACTAACAAGAAGCCATGTATCCAAACAAAAGAGCTGAGCAAGAGAGAGAAAAGGAGAGAGAAAGAGATAGAAACCAAGACAAAGAAAAGGAAGAAGAATAACTCAAAGGAGGAGATAATAGTAAAGAAATATATATATATTATATATTCCCAAGTGGAGATCATAAAGACAAAATAAAGAGAAATAGGAAAAGGGAAACGATAAGAAGAACTATATGCTTTCATCTGAAGTTTGAAACTATATAAAGAAGAAAACTAAAGACTCTTTCCCGATCTGTTGACAAAACCTCCATCTACGTGAAGCTCGAAGTCCTCAAGAGAAAGTGTATCCTTTTCAGTACCTAGAGAGAAAGAGAAAGAAAGTACATAATAAGATAATAAAAGAATTGGATTCTTGTTGTAATCCAAACAACCTACGTATTGGCTCCGAGTATCATTCATGTCTTAAAGGCTATTCTCACAATTGGCACAGCGAGTAGAGCGCTTGCTTTGACACCCGTGCAGAGCCTGTTAACGCAGGTTCGAATCCCGGCGGGGCCAAACTCAGCCTTTCATCCTTCCGAGGTCGATAAATGAGCACCACACACCGTGGGTAATAATAAGCAGCGCTCGGATACCTGAGGGTTTGTAGCGCTATATAAAAGCCTAATTATTATTATTATTAGAAGTGGGATAGGAGAACGCCATGGAGGACCTTATTAAAACCCTAAGTGAGGGACAACAATTATTACAACAGGCCTTGCAATTACAGACTCAGCAGGCCCAAGCAGACAGACTAGCATTTCAACAAGCCTTACAAATGCAGCAAGCACAACTACTTGAGGTTACCAATACCAGGAACAACACTCCAGTGCCTACCTCTGTGTTACAAAAATATTCAACCGGAGAAGACCCTGCACATTTTTTTGTGAATTTTGAAAGAGTTGCTCGAAATGCACAGTGGCCAGCCGAGAGATGGTGCCATTACATCGCACCATTGATGACCGGGGAAATGCAGTCAGCTTATCAAACCGCCAACCCAACAGGAGACACCACGTATGGAGATATGAAGAAAGTAGTGTTAGAGAGGATGGGGCACGATGAAGAAACGTATCGCATCAAATTCAGAGACATCAAGTTGGGTGGAGAGGAAACTCCTAGACAGTTGTACTACCGAGTTAAAGAACTGGCAGAGAAATGGTTACAGCCCACTGTGTCCTCTCCAAATGAAATAACGGAGAAAGTGATATTAGAACAATTTATTGAGGCTCTTCCTGGACCTGTTCAGAGATGGGTTAAACAACACCATAGACTATCTTTAAGGGAAGCAGTAGATGTGGCTTCAGCCTATCAAAAAGCTGGCCAGGGTCGGATAATGACATATCCGACAGCTAACAAGTTACATCACCCTGTGACCAAAGCTATGCCTCAATCGAGATGGCCAAATTCTATGTTGAAGAAACCTGAAGGAGTAGTTTTACGGTCTCGACCAAACAGTGAGGGCCCTAGCAATTATCGTCCTTTTACATCCACAGTTCGAGGCCCTCAATGTTTTGATTGCGGTGAATGGGGTCATCTTGCTAGGTTCTGTCCAAAGAAAGCAAGAACGGAGCCAATGGATGTGGGGGCCTTCGACTCCTTGAAAGAAAGTGAATATTTGGAACATCTACCTGGAAAACAACCTCAGTACCTGTATACTTGTGATGCGGAAGTGGATGGAAAGCCGACAACTGCATTGATCGACTCCGGGACTCTACAGACCGCTATAACACAAGAGTTGGTAGGTGAAGCTGATCGTTCTTCTGGGGAAATTCCAATACGATGTGTACATGGGGATGTAAAATCTTACCCATCAAAGAATATCCAGATTAAGCTAGGCGGGGAGACCATGGGGGTGACAGCAGCAATTCTCCCCAATCTACCAAAGCCATTATTAGTTGGGTCCGATATACCTGAGTTACCTAAATTAATACATAAAATTGAGAAGAGCTGGTGGGAAAGTGCCCCTTTCTTTGAAGAAGAAATCGACCCACCAACCAATAAAGCATTTAAGAGTAAAAAGTTAAAGAAACTTCAGAAAGAAGAATGGAAGAGTAAGAATGTACTTCCCGTAGCAGTGGACTGGAAGATAGAGGAAGATGGTGATAGTTTCAGGACTGCTCAAGATTTAGACCCCTTACTTCAGTATGCCAGGGAACGAGCTTTGGAAGATCCCAAGGGTCAAGGTCCACATTTCATCAAAGAGAAAGGGTTGTTATACAGAGTGAGTAAATCCCGGACTGGGGATGAGTTGAAGCAACTTGTAGTTCCTCAGAAATATTATCCAACAGTACTAGAAGTCGCTCACGTACAAGTTGGGGAGGGACACCTCGGAACAGAGAAAACTACTAAGAAAATTTTGGACAGATTTTACTGGCCCGGGGTTTATCAACAAGTATTTAGATTTTGTCAAGCCTGTGAGGACTGTCAGAAGAAGAATAGGGCCAACGTAAAGAAAGCTCCGCTACAACCAATGCCCCTAGTACAAGAACCATTCAGCAGAATTGGTATCGATATTGTCGGACCTATTGATCCTACGAGAAGAGGTCATAAATACATCCTTGTTGTGGTAGACTATGCCACTCGTTACCCAGAAGCTTTCCCCTTAAAGGCCACTAATATACAACAGATATGTGACGAATTAATCCCTTTTATAGGTCGAGTAGGGATTCCCCGAGAAATTGTTACAGACCGAGGAACAAACTTTATGTCCAGTGTGATGAAACAAGTCTGCAATTCATTAAAGATAGAACATCTGAAGACAGCAGTATACCATCCACAAACGGATGGGTTAGTAGAACGCTATAACCAGACTATCAAGCAGATGATTCGGAAAACAACCTCACCAGAAGACAAAGACTGGGAGCGAGTATTACTGTGGATACTAATGACCCTCAGAAATACTCCACAATCTTCCACGGGCTTCTCACCCTTCGAATTATTGTTTGGAAGACCCGTGAGGAGTTTGTTAGACGTGTTGAAAGAAAATTGGGAGGAACAACCAGAACAGGAGTTGTCCCTAACTGAATATGCCTCACAGCTGCAGGAACGAATAGAAAAACTACGGGTTGTAGCAAGAGACAATCTTCTCCAAGCTCAGTTGAACCAAGAGAAGTATTACAACCAGAAAGCCCAACTTCGTACCTTTAAGAAAGGAGATCAGGTTCTAATCTTAATGCCCACATCAGACAACAAGATGTTAGCCAGTTGGAAGGGGCCTTTCGAGATCCAAGAAGTTCTGGGACCCTTAACATATAAAGTGAAGCAACCCGGTAGTAGACTCCTGTGTCAGACGTATCATGTGAATTTGCTTAAGAAGTGGATTCCACCAATACAGAACGTTGCTATGATCACTAACGATGTACCGTTAGAAGGAAACTTTCCCCAGATAAAAGAGAAAATAGGTGTCGAAGGGTTAAATATCAACATGGAGTTAACAGTACTACAGAAATCTGAGCTGTCTCATCTTTTACAAGATTTTGATGACATATTCTCTTCCCTTCCAGGAAGAACTAGTCTAACCTACCATCATATAGAAACTAAACCAGGGTCTGTCGTAAGACTCAGACCTTATCGGATACCTGAGTCAAAAGTAAAAGCCATCAACCAGGAAGTTCAAGAAATGCTAGATTTAGGAATCATCGAACCATCATTTAGCGACTGGAGTTCCCCTGTAGTCCTGGTCCCGAAGCCAGATGGTAGTGTAAGATTCTGCATGGACTTTCGGAAATTGAATGAAATTTCTAAATTTGACGCTTATCCGATGCCACGCATCGATGATCTCTTAAATAATCTAGGGAAGGCCAAGTTCCTGACTACCATCGATCTGACCAAGGGCTATTGGCAGGTACCATTATCAGCAGACGACAAAGAGAAAACAGCCTTCGCTACACCGACCGGACTCTACCAGTTTACGGTATTACCCTTTGGCCTACATGGTGCACCAGCAACCTTTCAAAGGTTGATGAATCATTTGATAAAAGGACATGAAGGATATGTTGGTGCATATCTGGACGACATCATTATATATGGTAACACCTGGCAAGAACATATGATTCATCTAAGAAAGCTGCTCGTAACACTAAAAGGTGCTGGTTTACATGTAAACCCTAAGAAAACCCATATAGCTGAGTTCCATACGAAGTATTTAGGGTATTATGTTGGACAAGGGATAATTAAACCCCAAGAGGAGAAAGTAAAGGCCATCAAAGAGTTGAAGTTCCCGGAAAATCCAAAACAAATAAGGGCCTTCCTTGGTTTTGTGGGGTATTACAGAAGATTTATTCCACACTTTTCTACTTTGGCTACTCCACTAACAAATCTGTTGAGGAAACCCTCCTTACCAAAGAAGGAGTGGCAGAATACTGAAGCTATGGAAGCCTTTAATGCTTTAAAAGAAGCTCTCACCAGCAAGGCAATGTTACAATGCCCTGATTTTGAATCCCCATTTGTTCTTCAGACGGATGCTTCAGGAACGGGACTTGGGGCAGTCCTTCTCCAGAATCAAGGGAACGGCGAAAGACCTGTGCTGTTCATCAGTCGTAAGTTATTACCTCACGAACTCAACTATCCAACAATAGAAAAGGAATGTTTAGCTGTTAAGTGGGCCATTGATGCTCTTAGATACTATCTGCTGGGACGTGAATTTACTCTAATAACGGATCATGCACCGTTGGTATGGTTAGCACGTAACAAGGACTCAAATCAAAGAGTACTAAGGTGGTTCCTTTCCCTCCAGCCCTTCTCTTTCAAAACTGTTCACAATCCTGGGAAGTTGCTGTCACAAGCCGATTATTTATCCAGGGGACAAACCCTTCCCGAACGTAAGGGTTTAGTAGAGGGGGTGTGATGTTCTGATGTACGTTTTATAGAAACTCATACCGAGTAGTTAAGATATTGAGAACCAGGAAGTCCCTACTGTATGGCCTTTCCTCTAATGCCTGCACATTTTTCTTGTTGGTCGCTTAGGAGACGAGAGCGCGTGAGGAAGAGAGCGAGACGGACGGTTTATCTTGGGCGTACTGAAGAGTGAGGAAGGAAAACAAAAACAGCTGAGTGGGAAGCGGGCCTGTGTGTGTGAAAACGCCCAGGAGTGGGAAGCTGGTCGAAGCGAGATATCACCGTTTGATTCAGGAGCGCTACTCCCCGACAACCAAAGCCGTATGATTACGAGGAAAGGGAAACTGACAAGGTGAACATCTCACCGAACCCGATGCGAAGTCAGTTTCAGCCGTCAGCTGTTGCAACCAAGTCTGACTGAAATCACGCACTCGGAGGTGAGTGAGCGACAGAGAGAGAGGAAAACTCTACCGCTTTACTCGCATGCAGATTGAGTACAGAATAGGCGACCGTTGTCGCTCGATAGATTGTATTGAAGTTGGCGCCGTTGCGCTTTTGGCTAGAGACATTAGTACGGTAAACCAAGTTGAAAGGTTTATAGAAGTTAAATACGCGCCGTTGCGCACTCAACTACTAGGGAAAGGAAAAGGGGAAGCTGAATATCACTACTGTCAAAGACTGCATCAGTACTCACTAACAAGAAGCCATGTATCCAAACAAAAGAGCTGAGCAAGAGAGAGAAAAGGAGAGATAAAGAGATAGAAACCAAGACAAAGAAAAGGAAGAAGAATAACTCAAAGGAGGAGATAATAGGAAAGAAATATATATCTATTATATATTCCCGAGTGGAGATCATAAAGACAAAATAAAGAGAAATAGGAAAAGGGAAACGTTAAGAAGGAGAACTATATGCTTTCATCTGAAGTTTGAAACTATATAAAGAAGAAAACGAAAGACTCTTTCCCGATCTGTTGACAAAACCTCCATCTACGTGAAGCTGGAAGTCCTCAAGAGAAAGTGTATCCTTTTCAGTACCTAGAGAGAAAGAGAAAGAAAGTACATAATAAGATAATAAAAGAATTGGATTCTTGTTGTAATCCAAACAACCTACGTATTGGCTCTGAGTATCATTCATGTCTTAAAGGCTATTCTCACAGGGTAAAGCAGTTATTATGTACTAACCTGGTGAGTAGAGATCCCTGAATAAGGGAGGGGCGTACTTTATCTAGATGATAGAGAGAGTGGGACGGCCCTTGCAGCCTCTTTCAAGAAAATGAATAAAAAACCTTTAACTCCCAAAGACAGATTGTGTGTTATTGGGGTCCTGTGTGGCAGTACCCTGTTCATAAACAAGGATCCATGAAGTTTAAACATTTCTAGAAGGAATCAAAACCTACCAGGGTTAATGTCCTGGGCTCATTAGAAGTTTCCTGATATCCCGCCGGTAATTCCAGCGGGATACCAGGAAACTGACCTACCGTTACAAGCGCCTGATGTCCCGATATTACTGGGATATTACAGGTGCCTGCCACGGGGGTCATTCCCCATTCCGTGGAGTCTCATAGGACTTAATGGGGGGGGGTACCAGTAGTTTGTTGCCGGTGGGGGCCTGATTTACCTCCAGCTCTTGCCTCGAGGTAAGTCAGTGAACCTCCACCGCCAAACGTGTAGTCTGGCGGCGCAGGAAAAGTAGTGGTAACAAAATGACCACCACTCTTTCCCCACACAGCCAAACTTGCAATGACCCCCCAATGTTTTTTTATTACTTATTTGTTACCCTACGTTTCTAGTTTGATATTCATGGACCTCAATCACAGATGACTCGAGATTCAGCCTCAGTACTTGGATTTCAGCCATTTTTTTAACAATGTGGTATAATTAGAAATGAGTTATATCAGAGGGGTGAATATACGTAGTATCCATCTATTCTTTTGTATAGCGCCACTAACCCAGAGGCCCCAGAGCACCGACAAGACAAACAGGACATAGAAACATAAAGGCGATGAAAGCTGACAAGCCTAATTCTCCTTAGCTAGACAAGTTGATTGAGGGACCCTTTGGTTGGTGCAAACTGGTGGACCCAAGCAACCTCTATTCTTTGGAAATTCCAAATGTGTGTCGCATGTGAATGAAGCAAGAGACGGAGACAGTAGATCCCTCAACTTTGATTGTGTACAGTATAGCAAAGTTGCTTCATACAATCATGCGCCAAAAAAGTAAATTACACTGTATCTGGGGTAAGGTATATTCCAATGTGTATTGGATGGCTGTATGTATAGATTGCCCTATGCGATGACGCGTGTTTTGGCGTTTCTAACGCCTTCCTCAAATCAGGGCTAATTCACAAGCATGTGGTTGTAATTTAGTTCCTCTCTTCTATTTCCTATTCATAGAAAATTGTATTATTGCCAAGGATTGTCCATTATCAGTGTTTAGTTACAATTTGCAAAAAGCATTGTGAATCACCAAGGCAAAGTATATACAGTAAACAAAAGCATATACATACATTAATTCCAATATATATGTGATAAAACAAACGTGTCAAAAACCATATAATACAAGTGTGTTAAGACGTTATTGCCATTGTTTGTGTAATCAAAGAAAAAGAGGGACAAAGGGAGGGTGGTTCAGGAAGGAGAAGCACACCGCATAATTATGCAGTTAAACATTAAAAGGAAACAAAAGAAAAAATCACAAGAAAAAACAAACAGACACAGAAAGAAAAGAAACAATGAATTATTAGCCCATATATCTAACAGTACAGGTCTGCGTACTAGATCGAGGTTTATTGATGAAAAAGCACCTCTTACTTACTTGTATCCATCTGTATTGGTATGGTCATGGGTTAAATCCCTTCCTATTAGGCAAATAACAATAGTTACTATTTGCGTACCTGCTGACACGCTCTTATTAGTTGTGCATCCAATGAATTATAACTCGTGCCTGTGTATACATTTGTTAATTTTAACATGTCAGTTGACCCGTCCTATCTTTGTCCTATCCATGTTGCACTGTTTCTTAATACAATTACTGTTGCCTCCCGGTTAAAATTACCTGAAAAAAATTATGCGAGTTTGACTGTTCTTTCTCAAAAACAAACGCGTGCATCCCATAGAGCTGTCCCATTTCAGTGTGTTGGGATTTAAGCGCTTGTTCATTCCACTCCTAATTGCTGCTCCCCCATAGCTTACCTTGGTCTCTACGGGCTTCCCCCGTGTGTCTGTCTGTTTCCACGTTCGTCCCTGATCTAAGCGACGATATGTTGTGGTCACGGAGTCATGACAACCACGAATGGTCCTTCGCCTAGCTTTAATCTGGCGGCCATCTTTGTTGCATTATTATTTATTAGTAGCCGTCTCATAAAAAGACAGATATTTGTTGGACTACCACACAAATATCCTGTAATTATTGTGCCCCTTCCTTTGCGTTTTATGCAGTCTTTCGACATGCTAGGCACACTATTGTTTTCCAAATGTGCATTTCACACTTCCATAAAAAAATGTAAACAATTCCGAACTGAAAAATGCTGCTTGCAGTCACTAGTTTTCTTTTAAATGTTTTTTTTTTTGTCAGACACCACACATACTCGGTTATTTGTGTACCCCTCTGTGTTTTAGCACAGGTTATATTTATTACATGCAAGCAACCAGCCCAATCCATCCCCTGGCCAACCACCAGTGGCAATTTGCCCTTAATGTTTGCAAAAAAATGAATGGTGGGTGGAAATGGGCGGCAATACACACATGGAAAGCCACCTGTTCCTCAGGCACTTGGGACGATGCACATAAGAGATGACTAGCATGTTAATGAGCTTCCCTCCTCTCACAGTAAACAGAAAGATTGTGTGCAAATTCAAAAGAAATCACTTTGAGGCTGCAGGCCGCTCCCACAGTAGGAGAGACTCGCCCATGCTTTCCAGTCCATGCTGACATAACAAGCATGAAACATTATACTTTCTTAGCTCTTGATCCACTTAACCTTGTTTTGTGATCCCTTTCTGTCCTTGGGTTGTTACACTTGCATATAATGGGTACACTGCACCCTGGCATTAATTGGCAATTATTTCAATTTTAGCTGGTTGTGTTTGACGTCTGTTCGGGTCATTTTGCGTGTCCTACGGCAGGCAGCCGCGCTTGCTTAATTGTTATTTCAGAATAAGGCCACGATTTAGAGACCAGAATCAGCTGTTATAAGTATGAAGCACACATTTCAAATGCTTCATGTAAGCGTAATGAGGTACAATGAAACAGATGTTCAGGCAAGACAGTGTCGTGGGGACGCACAAGGCCATTTGTGGTACTACAGGCGACCGCAGAAGCAGAACGTGATACTGACATCCGTCAGTGGATTTACAAGCAGCTCCACGTGGCACAGCAGTCAAGCTGCCCTGCAAGCAGGACGACCAGGGTTCGCATCCTGAACACGGACAGTAGCAGCCTGTTCAAAATGTAAACTGTATCAAGTGAAAGTGCACATTGAGCGATACATCTTTTGTCATCTGATGTCTCACATCACAGCCCTGACTCCCAGACTGTTCGAACACTGCTAGTTACGGCCTGCTCCTGCTGTACTAAGCCACCTAATGTCGAGACCACCATACAACCACTTGTTTGTTGCACTATAAAGTCCAGCCAAGGGCGAGTTTCTGGCTCAGTCAGGAAGGAAGGCCATAACTTTCTACATGCCGCTCTCACGCTGTGGTATTGTAACATGAGCATAGGTCTCCTCCCTCCCCAGTTTATGTGTGATGTACGTTAAGGTACAATGCATCCTTCTGGGAACATATCTCCCATCATCATCGCCCCCTCCCTCTCCCACCATGCTCTGGGTGCTCATCTAGTGTGGGTAGTTAAGTATGGAAAATCCCAGAATGGTATTTGTCTGTGGTATGGGGTGCCCACCGCCCCAGTCTTTGGAATATACATGACCACGCGCTGGTTGGAGTTTGGACTGGATCGAATGTACATGTGTCGACATACTTATCATGGAGAATAATCGATTGTAAGCTGAACGGTGCCTCACCTCGCTTTTCTATGGAGACATGTGGCACTTTTGCAGTCGCTTTGCACCAGAACGAAGCAAATTGAGCCTGCACTACTAAACAATGTCATCTGAAATCAGGGGCTCCAAGCCTACCCCAGTCAAAGGCGTGTGTCTCATTGGGCTCTATTGTATCTAGCAAATAGATCTGTGGCGTTTGGATCCTTACTTCATTGGGCTACATTGGATCTAGCAAATAGATATGTGGCGTGTGAGATCCTTACTTCATTATTCTCTATTGTATCTAGCAAATAGATCTGTAGGGTGAGATCCTTACTTGATTGGGCTCTATTGTATCTAGCAAATAGATCTGTGGCGTGTGAGATCCTTACTTGATTGGGCTCTATTGTATCTAGAAAATAGATCTGTGGCGTGTGAGATCCTTACTTCATCGTTCTCTATTGTATCTAGCAAATAGATCTGTGGCGTGTGAGATCCTTACTTCATTGTTCTCTATTGTATCTAGCAAATAGATCTGTGGCGTGTGAGATCCTTACTTCATTGTTCTCTATTGTATCTAGCAAATAGATCTGTGGCGTGTGAGATCCTTACTTCATTGGGCTCTATTGTATCTAGAAAATAGATCTGTGGCGTGTGAGATCCTTACTTCATCGTTCTCTATTGTATCTAGCAAATAGATCTGTGGCGTGTGAGATCCTTACTTCATCGTTCTCTATTGTATCTAGCAAATAGATCTGTGACGGGTGAGATCCTTACTTCATCGTTCTCTATTGTATCTAGCAAATAGATCTGTGGCGTGTGAGATCCTTACTTTGAGCTTTATTGTATCTAAATTGACAAGGGGGGTCCTGGGAGTCTCTCTGCCAGACATTAGTCCTGGTTACGAGAGACTTACCCAGAGTCTTTAGCTCGCTATCTTTCACAGAGAAGAAATATCCCAAACATTTCAGTCTTTGTCCTGCCCTGGGGCAGTCCAGCATCGAAATGCTAGGCAATTCTCCTCTGAACAAGAGTACCAACAGCATCCCTAGACACGTGTTTCAGTCTGGTTGGACCTCATCAGTAGGGAGGAGCTGTGCCTCTCTAAGAATAGTGAGCAAGGGGTCCACATCTGGATTCCTCTAGTAACTTAGGGTGAGACCCAAAGTTACTTGAATATGCAAATTGACAAGGGGGGTAACCAGGACTAATGTCTGGCAGAGAGACTCCCAGGACCCCTCTTGTCAATTAGCATATTCAAGTAACTTTGGGTCTCACCCTAAGTTACTAGGGGAATCCAGATGTGGACCCCTTGCTCACTATTCTTAGAGAGGCACAGCTCCTCCCTACTGATGAGGTCCAACCAGACTGAAACACGTGTCTGGGGATGCTGTTGGTACTCTTGTTCAAGACTCTGGGTAAGTCTCTCGTAACTAGGACTAATGTCTGGCAGAGAGACTCCCAGGACCCCCCTTTTCAATTAGCTGTATTGTATCTAGCAATTAGATCTGTGGCATTTGGATCCTTACTTCATATGCTGCAGAAGTAGCAACTTTATGGCCAAAATCATATCACGTTTCCCTTTTTCTATCCAGTATTCATTGGGATATTCGTTGGTGAATAATGGGGTACCCACTAATTTTCTTGAAGTAGTGACAGCCAGGGAATCTGGTTTTAAATTACCTCCAATGTACAGTGGATCAGTAGGTGCAGACTTGTATTTTTACTCTATTCTTAGATTCACAGGTTTTGTTTGTGCTGGAGTAATTGGGGAGGGCGTTAACCTTTTCTGTCAGTCCGCATAAAGGCACTGGTCCTCTGTAAGTGACAACATTATCCGATGTCAGGGGAAGGTATGGGGTATTATCTAGACTGATGCCATCACCATCATCTAAAATATCCTCTTCCTTGCTATAGTTATCTTCCTGCTGCTCTGTAAAGGACTGTTCTAGAGTCTCCTCCACCTTTTTTGAAGGTGTAATCTCCTCTGAAAAGTATTTTTCTTTTCTTGGGTAGGTGTACATACTAATCAATAAAGGATTTAATCGTATGCTGTGATTCTTATCACCCCTATCTCCAAACCCCTCCTACACCCACAGGGGACTGTCCAAACACCCCCCCCCCCACCCACCAGCAGGGGATGTGGTAGGAATAGAGATAGGGAGCAGCATATACTGTCACTGTGCATCAGTAAAGAGAGCAGGCGATCGACCCCCTGCAGTGGCCGGCGGCTAATGTCTTTCATCTGCCAAGGAGAGGTTTACTAGTGTCACATTGTTTTTTTATTCACAGTCCACTGTTCACACCTTCCAGTAACCCTCCATAAGTCTATTAAAAGACATGTACCATATATAACACATCAAAACAAAATACATTTACTTAGTTAGACGGCCCCCCATGTGTGTGTATTAAAGACATGCGCCATATAGAACATGCCAATACACAGTACATTTATTTAGATGCCCCACTCTTAAAGTTCATGCTCAAATGCTTCTGACTTGGCACTCAGTAATGGAACACTCAAGGAATGCTTTGTCGGCTCTCATGTATAAAGTACATCTTTTAATAATGGGAAATAAGTAACAAACATCAGTACCAAAATGGCCACTATGCACAACACACTTAAAATGCAATAAGTCATTAATGAATAAGCAACAATCATTGTCATTACCTCTATGTCTATTCAAGACCTGAAGACTGATCAACCATCTCCAAGATATCATAGTCACCTCAAAAACACCGACCGGCCTCACTGGTCTTAGTAGGCAAACTCACTAAATCTGGCTAAACAATCTCAGCAAATCTTGCTAGGCAATCTTCATAGACGCACCTCGCCATTCAATACCTCTATATCTTTCTCACTGTCTGTAATAGGCAGGTAGACGAGACCTGGAGGAACCTGAAGTGGTTCACACAATCCAAGACAAATGCCAAAAATATTTAAAACCATCAATAACAATCACCATGGTCTTCATCAAAAAGCATAAAAAATGGGGAAAAATACTTCAAAAAGAGTCTCTGTCAATTGGGAGTAACCATGGTGCCAGCATCAGCCAATCAGAATTAGTGTAGGGCACTGTTTTGCCTTGGGTGATAAGTAAAATATATTCTCTATGCTGCTAAATCAAAATTTAATATTTCGGCTCACAAGTCAAACGGTAGAGTCCTCTGGAGACCCAAAATGTCTCGGAAAAGCCAAAAATTCTATTTAGTGGCTTTACAATCCAGCCAGGAAAAAGAGGGATTTGACCTCTGCCCTCTGCTCCAGTGCTCCTCCCTATCAAGCCTTTTTTTCTCCCTCTCCCTTCTTGCCTGCTCCAGGTCTGTGCACAGCAAAATCTCTGCGGGACTCAAATGCAGCCTTTTTCCTATTCTCTGGGCTCTCACTGTTCATGGCTACAGCGGCTGGAAGTTGGGTAAATAAGGTCAATATCAGTGCCCATCATCCTTTCCTGCAAGCCCCCCAGAAGTTGCGTTCGTCTTGAGAACAAGGCATACACACCTTTCACCCACTTTGAAAAGCTGCAGAGGAAGTTCTGCAGTGTTTCAGTAATTTAGTAGTTCTTTGATATTGCTCACCCAGTCCAGTTTATAACAAGCGTCCAAAATGTTCTAGCAACAAGGACACCTGCCGCTTGTCCCAGAAAGCCAGGCGAGCATTCAGCTGGTCTGTTTACAAAAAAACAGCTAGTGTTCCAATTCCAAGGCCATTTGGCACCTATCACAGACTCTCGATTGAAAACACCATTTACTGGTCACCTTACAATTATGTACACGTTTGCTTTACCTCACCTGAATGTAATGTGCATTTCTCGCGTTTACTAAATATGAGTCTGCATATGCGTTGAGGCTTGGGTCCATGGCTCAAATAAGCCACTTGAAGCATGGTTAGACATGAAATTACATGTCACTTATAATGGAGCTGAAACGCTCTGTAGACAACCGTTTCCCCTTCATTTCACTCTTTGGAGTGGAGGATGTTTTAAGGAGTATCGGCCTTTCCTCAACTCATTTTATGAAAATTCAATCCTCCTTTTTTCTGCATGGCGGAAAGCATCCCCTCACCTTCCAATGACGCTGAAGGCGACTTTGTTATGGTTTCAGTGTCAAGCTATCTTTATGTGTTTTTGTCTTTTGGTGTGTATCTTTCACCCTGAAAGACTCTGTGTGTCGGAGTCTAGTGGTCCATGCTTGATTTCGATTGTGAACCTCGCACTTAACGTTGAAGTAGTCTTCCTGTGCTGGAGTGAGATTTTGAATGTGATGACGTTAAGCAATCGGTCAGTAGTTTTGGACAGGTGCCATCTATTTTCGTTTTCGGCCTATCCTTTTCCTGTGCAGCCTTATGGACTCCAGGGGAGCCGTCCACAGTACCACTTGACGTAGGCCCTATGGAGCGCTGGGGGCCGGCTGCAAGGGAAGACTTGATATTTTCTCTGTTATCTGTTCCGCTGCATCCCTTTTGAAGCCGATGCTCGGTTCTTCGGCTTGGAGCTATACCATGGTAGCAGTAGACTCTCCCATTGATTTTTCTGCCTGCACGGCATAGGCTGAACTGCGTTTCTTTTTGGCGCTCGTTTAATGGCTTCGTCCTGAAGAGCTTACACGCTCGACACCAAGACTAGTCGTAGTCCCTTGAAGACCGGACAGAATATAAAGGGAGTATTCTCCGTGGGAGCCGAAACACTCAAGCAAGCTGATATATTTCAAACTATGGGTCTTTAGAGGCCTCCTACAACAAGGCCAAGTAATATAGGAAACTTGTAATCACCCACTCTCCCTACCGTTCACCTTTCAGCATGGAGCTTCTGTCAATGTCGTCTCTGCCGCCTGTCTCAATGCCGATGAAAAGTTGGTTAAGCCGCAAAAAGACACAGATGGGATTTGAGTTGCCTAGATAACAGAACTCTGTATTTTGCATCCAACCTAACAGCAGAGAAAAAAATGAGAGAGTCGACGTGCGTGGGATCATGGGTGCCCGCACATGTAGAGTTGGGATAATGTGACAGGCCCTGTTGACACCCCTTTTTTAATTTTGAAAATTAAGATTAAACACTCCGTATCAGCCACTAGATGGCGGCCTATGCAAAGCATGTGAATCTAAGCAGATTACCAAGCCTCAGAAACGTTAAATTGAAATCAAATGTGACCTGTTCTACCATATTTCTGAAATAAAAACAGATAAAACAAAGAGCTCACACAAAATGAAATCAAAAAGTAACCCGTGCTTAAAAACATTACAAATAATAGGAGCATATAAGGAAGAATTGGGAATTACACCCAAAACGGTTAAGATAAAATTATCCAGACATGTGTGGGCTAGCTTGCGAGACTCTTTGCTGGAATAATAATGTTTTGGTGATCACTTTGTGTGGATAGTTGAACATTTTAATACGGTCTCCTCTTATTTGAAAAAGCATCCATCAAGGCATTTTAGGTATCAAATTTTAAGACTCAGGCTAAATTTAGTGCCAACACAAGAAAACTTGGGGCACCTAAATAAGGTTCCTCGGGAACAGAGACTTTGTCGCCATTGTCACAAGCAAATAGAGACTTTAAAGCATCTGTTTGTACAGTGCCCTAGACTGTGGATTTTGCGGACTCAAATTTGATCTATGAATTTGATCCCTACAGAGCAAGAGTTGTGGAGGAGGATCTTAAATTGTAATGAATTGTGTTTATCCATACGTATTTTGTGCAGTGGTTTTTTACCAGACTGAAGTTAGGATTATGAGCATGATATTAGGTTGGTGATTTTACAAAGAATATGTTGTTGCCATTTATTCTTGTGATGTTGTATTGTGATGAATTGTGAATTCTGTTTTTTGTTAAAGGTACAATTTGTACTGTATGACACATAAAATAAAAAACCCGTCATAATGGTAAATGCTGATAAACCTATTGATACCTCAATACTGAGGGTATGGCTCTCTCACTCTCTCCCAGTGCTAATCTGTTGGATGCAAGATCCCTTAACACAAGTCCTTCAACAAACCGCTTTAAGCCAATGGCTACACTGCTCATTCCTAAGGCAACTGCACACGTCTCTGCTACTGCAACGTTTTCCATTTGACCTGCAAATCTAGTCGAGAAAACTTACTGGACAGTTATGGAAGTGAAGATCGGCAGGAGTTATGCAAGTGAGGGTCAGCAGGACGGTCTCACTTATTTTCAGGTCGGCTGCAATACCATCCACTCCAATGAAGATTTAGCTCTGACCGTCAGATGTGGCAAATGATGCATTAAGGATCTGTCAGGTTCTCTGCAGATGCACTGCCTAGTCCCGGAATTGCAGCTTCTTTACGGGCCGCACATCTCAATGTGTCTGGCGTCCTCCTTTAACCACATCCCACCAGCAATGACCGCAGCACCTTGGTCCCACCAGCTCCATTGGGATCTTTCTTAACCTGCTTTCTCTTTATGAGGATACAAAATCTCAGGGTTTTTACATTAGTATTTATGGCATTAAAGAACAGTGTCAGAAAGATCGGGTTATGCAGTGACCAGTTTAAAAAGCCAATCTACACCATCAGTGATCGAGTAATAATGTTAACATTATCATAGGAAACTATCACTGTTTCATGCAAATAACTTTCAACTGTATTCCCAAAATACAGTATTTACATGGTTTGTTAATTCATAGTAGAGTGGCGTTTTGATGCAGGTATACTGCACACAGCATGAGTGCAAGTGGCGTCTGAGAAAGATCAGCTGGAGGTCAGGAGTCCTCCCCCAGCACCAGAAAGCGGATGTCCAGACCACCACAGCAATGCATTGCCAACAACTTATCTTGAATCAAGGTAAGCTACGATGCTCGTAGCCCACCAGAGCCGCACGCCTGAGCCCCTCCTCAGCCTCCAGCTACAGGATCTGCAACACCCCTGCCTCCCCAGCACTCATTGCTGCCCTGGAGGTCAGGAGTCCTCCCCAGCACCAGAAAATGGATGTCCAGACCACCGCAGAAAGGCATTGCCAACAAATTATCTTGAATCAGGGTAAGCTGCGATGTTCGTAGCCTGCTCAGCTGTTCATTGAACACCGGAGCTGCACGCCAGATCCCAAAATGGCTGATCAATTTCTTGGCACCAAAGTGAGGCTGCTACAGCTGTTGCTAAGCAACCTTACCCTCCGATCTACCCACAAGGCCCCCGCCGGCAGGCAGAAGCCGGCCCACCTCAGAGAAGGCCCTTGAGGAAAAGCCCTGTTCTGCGTCTGTTACACGCATGGACCGCGGCGTGGCCTCCTCTTCATTGCCTCATACAAGATAAACTGCTGTAGAGCTCTCGACGATAACTTTACATCAGCCTGGGTGAGTATACTACAAACCTCCCTACCTCTTAACAGAAGCAGCTCATAGAGCCCTGTCACCTCTTGACCTGCTCCACTGACCCTTGCCATTACATGGCTGCCCACCAAATCACCCGTGTGCGCCTAACCACCTTACTGTAAGAGCATTCTTGTACTATGAGTTTAGCCACCATTGTACCGTATTGTCTCCTGCACTGCTAATTCTCTGAGATTCTCACCTGACCCTCAGCCCTAGCCCCACGGGGCACTACACCTCACCTAAGCTAAGCTACCCTCATCCTGTGTACTGCATTACCCGTGTACCTCTACCAGTTGATTCTAGCCTCATCCTGTGTACTGCATTACCCGTGTACCACCAGTTGATTCTAGCCTCATCCTGTGTACTGCATTACCCGTGTACCACCAGTTGATTCTAGCCTCATCCTGTGTACTGCATTACCCGTGTACCTCTACCAGTTGATTCTAGCCTCATCCTGTGTACTGCATTACCCATGTACCACCAGTTGATTTTAGCCTCATCCTGTGTACTGCATTACCCGTGTACCTCTACCAGTTGATTTTAGCCTCATCCTGTGTACTGCATTACCCGTGTACCTCTACCAGTTGATTTTAGCCTCATCCTGTGTACTGCATTACCCGTGTACCTCTACCAGTTGATTCTAGCCTCATCCTGTGTACTGCATTACCCGTGTACCTCTAGCAGTTGATTCTAGCCTCATCCTGTGTACTGCATTTACCCGTGCACTACTGCCGTTTCAATTAGTCTAGTGTCCCGTGCTCGCCCATCACCTGTGAACCTCCACTCTCTGAACTAGACCTGTCCACTGGGTACGGCCAGTTCATACCCCGGAATTCAAAAGTGTACATGGCAACCCCTTACAGATACATACTAACCATTGCCTCAATACTTCAGTGTCAATATCGACTCTCTATCCTCCGTCACACTCTCACACCCTTACCCTACTCTCACCATGACCTTTGCCCACGAAAGCCATAATGAGACCAGCCATCCTCTCGGCCCCATAGAATGGATCAGCCGCTTTGCGGCTCCTCCCTCACCTTGGCACCCATGCCCAGTGAAGGACAGAAACTGTAGACTTGGCTCACGATTCTTACCTATTAGGGAATGCAATAAAAAACTCCCCAGTCACATACCGCCACCAACAAGCTCTGCGCTCATCGGGGTCAACACCCCAATAACCGCCATCAGCGCCTTTGAACACCCGTTGATCAAAAGGTGCTCTCATCAATGCCCGGTCACTGGTCACCCACGCACTTGACATTGCAGACCTTATCTCCGCTAACAACCTCCACCTTCTGGCTGTCACCGAAACCTGGCTGAAGCAGGCCCAGCCCTGTCCCTCGCCATCCCTGATGGTTATTCAATACTAAGGAACGACAGAGCCTCAGGTAAAGGAGGTGGCGTGGCCTTTATTGCCAAAACATCCCTTGGTCTGAGAGTAACCTCCTCGCCCAGCCTCCGATCCGCTGAACTGTCAGTTAAGTTCCAACTCTCTGCAGCGCAAACCATCCTTATGCACCTTATTTACAGACCCTCTGGACACATCTCATCCTTCGAGGAAGAGATATCCGACCTCTTGACAATGAATACTAAACCAGGCTCGCAAATTATCCTTCTTGGTGACCTAAATCTAGGCCTCAGCGACCCTAATGATGCCAATGCGCTTTCCTTTGAAAATACTTTCTCCCAACTTGGGGTCAAGCACAGGGTCTCAGCCCCAACTCACAACAAAGGCAGAACCTTGGACTGGCTGGCAGACCACAACTGCTCCACCGCTATCCTTAAAAATGACTGGCCAGACCACCTTGCATCTCTTTTTCCATTCAAGGGAAAGCGCTGCTGAATACTGCACCGGCAACCATCCTGCAAACCCCCTCTAGGAATAACCGCAAGATCACGTTGCAAAGCCTTCGCCCTCTAATCCACAACATCCTGGCCCCTGCAAACTATACCAACCTAGATGTGGATAAACTTGCTGACCTCTACAATAAAACTCTTGAATCAGCCATAGACATCATCGCTGCTCTCAAACTTACCAACGCTAAACCAGCAGCCCACCTGAACAAATGGTTCACTCCTGAGCTTAAAATCCTTTGGAACGCTAAACGTATGGCGGAAGCCACTTGGAGAAAAAACCCTAAGCCGGCCAACAGACTGTTCTTCACAGAAGCATCCACCCCCTATAAAACATCTGTCCTCGGCCAAAAAAAGAGACCCACGACAACAGAACTGACAATGCCAAATCAAGAACAAAGGAGCTCTTCACTATCCTAAGAGAACTAGAGTCCCCCTCACCACCCTCAGAAACATGAGTGAAAGATGCAGACTGGGGCAAGAGAATCCAAAAAGCATTGGCAGAGAAAATTGCCATGCTACAATCTAAAATCGAACAGAAAAAGTCTAGCCTAGGCATAAGAGCTAACCCTCTACCACCACCCAATAGACTAAAACTCCCTTCTCTTTCACCCCAGTCTCAACGAAAGAAGTGGAAAGCATCGTAAAAGGCCTCAAACCATCCAGATGCCAAGGGGACTCCTGCCCAGCTGCCATCATTCAGAAAGGCACCAACGACTTGGCCCCTTTGATTACAGCCCTAATCAACACCTCCTTCAAAACAAGCTCAGTCCCTAGTAGCCTCAAGGAGGCCTGGGTCATGCCCCTTCTAAAAAAAAAAAAAAATCTAGACCCCAACATCCCCACTAATTTCAGGCCCATCACCACTGTCCCCTATATACTGAAGATTTTAGACAGAGTGGCCTATCTGCAAATTCAGAAGCACCTGGAAGAGAACATCCTCCTGGGCTTGAGACAATCTGGTTTTAGGCCAAGGCATGGAACAGAGACAGCCCTTCTGGACCTAAAAGTCCAGATGGACGAGGCAAAGGACAAGGGAAATCTAGCCATTCTCCTGCTGCTTGACATCTCAGCAGCCTTCGACCTCGTAGACCACCAGTTCCTCACGGAACATCCGACGGCCTCTGCTGCATTCTCTAACCAGGCGACCGTCTGGGTCCAATCTTTCCTAGCAGACCAAACCACATGGGTCTTCTCACCTGAGGACTCAGCCCACCCTATCCCCATCCTTTGTGGCGTCCCACAAGGTTTGTGCGTCTCGCCGACCTTATACAATATCTTCACTAAGCTATTGTTTGACCGTCTGGACAACTTGGGTGTCACATACACAAATTATGCTGACAATACCCAGGTTCTCTCACCCTATCAGGATGCTATGAAGAGGACTCCACACAGCTTAACAACCTCTACCTGGAGATCCAAGCCTGGATGGCAGAACACAGCCTATGCCTCAACGACAAGAAAACTGAGCTCCTTCTCGTTGGCTCCCAACCTCGGCTAAACAATCTAGACCCCTGTTACGCTTCTATCAACATAGATGGTAACCTCATCACAGTGGCCAAAGAAATCGAAACCCTAGGGGTTTACCTGGACTCCACTCTCTCGCTCAAAAAACAAGTAAACGCCACAGCCTACACTAACAAGCTCGTCAATGCTTGCAAAACCTTCCTCTCACCTGCCAGCTGTATTACTCCAGCCAGAGTGCTGCTGCTCTCAAAAATCGACTACTGCAGCACTCTCTTCCTTGGCACCACAGAGCGCAATCTGAACAAACTTCAAGTGCTTCAGAATAATGCTCTCATAGCGGCCTTGAGTATCCCACGGCACCAATAGAGATGCATAACAGAGCGCTTTACAGGGATACACACCAACACAGATACATAACAGAGCGCTTTACAGGGATACACACCAACCCAGATACATAACAGAGCGCTTTACAGGGATACACACCAACCCAGATACATAACAGAGCGCTTTACAGGGATACACACCAACCCAGATACATAACAGAGCGCTTTACAGGGATACACACCAACACAGATACATAACAGAGCGCTTTACAGGGATACACACCAACCCAGATACATAACAGAGCGCTTTACAGGGATACACACCAACCCAGATACATAACAGAGCGCTTTACAGGGATGCACACCAACCCAGATACATAACAGAGCGCTTTACAGGGATGCACACCAACCCAGATACATCACAGAGCGCTTTACAGGGATGCACACCAACCCAGATACATAACAGAGCGCTTTACAGGGATGCACACGAACACAGATACATAACAGAGCGCTTTACAGGGATACACACCAACACAGATACATAACAGAGCGCTTTACAGGGATACACAGATACATAACAGAGCGCTTTACAGGGATACACACCAACCCAGATACATAACAGAGCGCTTTACAGGGATACACACCAACCCAGATACATAACAGAGCGCTTTACAGGGATACACACCAACACAGATACATAACAGAGCGCTTTACAGGGATACACACCAACACAGATACATAACAGAGCGCTTTACAGGGATACACACCAACACAGATACATAACAGAGCGCTTTACAGGGATACACACCAACCCAGATACATAACAGAGCGCTTTACAGGGATACACACCAACACAGATACATAACAGAGCGCTTTACAGGGATACACACCAACACAGATACATAACAGAGCGCATTGACATGGATACACACCAACCCAGATACATAACAGAGCGCTTTACAGGGATACACAGATACATAACAGAGCGCTTTACAGGGATACACACCAACACAGATACATAACAGAGCGCTTTACAGGGATACACAGATACATAACAGAGCGCTTTACAGGGATACACACCAACCCAGATACATAACAGAGCGCTTTACAGGGATACACACCAACACAGATACATAACAGAGCGCTTTACAGGGATACACACCAACACAGATACATAACAGCGCTTTACAGGGGTGATGTTTTTGTTACATTTCTTTTGCAATATGTTAATGCTCTGTTTGTGGCTATAAAAAAGTTCAGCCCACAGTGGGCAAGTGAAGTTGGCTATGTTCAGTTTATCTTCCCGGCCGTGAGGTATGAATACATTTTGTGTTTTTTCCTGCAAATGGTGCACTCATTTTTTAGTTATGTGGATTGCTTTTTCCCCCACTTTTGGACCTGTGTTGGGAGCGCCCCTAGTTCAACAGTGGGTAGAGAATGAAAAGAGAATAAGGGATGGCAGGGTTGGCAATCATGCAAGGTAATGAAGAGACATCACACAAACAACAGGATCAATGGATAATCTATCGTCTGGTACCTTATGACTTGAAAAGCCTCAACCAAGTATTCTTGTAACGTTCTTCCTTTTTCCCCCATTCTAAATAATGCATTCTCTAAACAGAACAAGATCACGACTTGAAGCGGAGTTTCTAACTCCAGTTTATTTCCAGTGATGTTTTCTAACTTCAGTTTATTTCCAGTGATGTCCGAGCCCCATTTGCCACAAGTCACAGTTCATAGTGCCCAAGACCACGACTTGAAGCAGAGTTTCTAACTCCAGTTTATTTCCAGTGATGTCAGAGCCCGATTTGCCACCGTTCATAGTGCCCATAAACTAGAAGAACCTTCTACATTTAACAGATTATTGGGGCATCTTGGAAGTAAGCATGGCTCAAAAACAGCTACTTGCAGTACTCTATTGCATGTTTTTTAGCATCCCGACCCCAGCAATTTACAGGTGCAAGCATGTGTGCACACGGGGTAGGCGGGAAATCAGATCAGAAGTTGCCCTGCTATGAGAACCACATACCCCACAAAGTGAGAGGTTGTCCCTAGAGCTCTCATAGAATTTCTTTCTGGGAATTTGGTAACCAATCCTCAGCCCCACACACCATCTTGAGCATGATTAATCTAACCTTTAGGCTAAATTCTCTTTTTCATAATCATTTGTGTGTTAGATTACTAATCTGCAAGCCACGTCTGTACTCATTCTTTGGATTTTACACTATCATTTTGGAGCCACCAGTAATTTTTCCCTGTTTGTTCATTTTCCTAAATAGTTTTTTTTTTAATACTTCTGACACTTGATCCTTTTGTTTTTTTTTAACTCTGTATTTAGCAGAGTGCATATTTGAGGCGTGTCTCTACTTAAGCAATATTTTTTTATTGGGCATTTAGTTAATTACAAAACTTTAAGCACCTCAAATAAGAGTAAGAATACAAAATTCTAAAAATAATAGATTTCTTTCAATTTTATACAAAGTTGGCTACACAATCAGTGAAATCTCGTGACAGCTGGTGCAGTCACTGCTACGGATGCCACCAAGATACCACCGACCAGAATATACATGAAGAAAGAGGCTATACCCACTGTTAATGCCACCCCCACCCGGATGCATATTGCTCTTAGCACCTCGGGTAAACCAGCCAGGATGCTAGTAGCTGTGTAAGGGAATTCGATTTATAGATGTTATGGTTGACAGCCGGTTTATTTTAAATGAATTGTACAATCATTTTCCAAAATATATTTTTTCCCAAAACTCTGATATACACAGGGAAACGATGGATATTAAAGACCATGCTTAGGAAGTCTGCATCATCACATGTGGAGCAGAGAGGGTTGGGGGCGGAGGGGGGGGGCATACACAACTCTATCTGCACCCTAGACACAACAACATTCTCAATGGTTATATTACCTTAGATTTGTATAGCACCTCCTGCCATGGGTTATTGCATGGAAGTATAATGGAACATTCAGTGGTGGTAAGGAGGAGCAAACTTAGGGAGATAGTTGGAATGAGGGCGAGGGATAGGTAAGATGCTCAGGAAGACATGGGAAGGAAAAGGTGGACGAGCTTTGTGTATAATTAGACCAAAAATATTGTGGGACTCAACTGCAATAAATGGGCACAGTGCCAAAAGCAGAGAGCTGGAGAGGTGTTTGCCACGCCAGGGGGGTGGGGGGGGGGGGGGTATGTCTGGAATGTACTCAGTGCATGGTGATCTGAGGCAGGTTGAATGCCAAAGAAAGCCCAGGCGGCACAGCCATTCACTTACTTTCCTAGGCCCCCAACATCATCTGGGAGGGCTGGCTGTCAGAAATCTCCCTGAAAAACAAGCATAGGGTCGCTCAAAACTTTCCTCAACTATGCCATGGTTACCACAAGAATGTTTATAGACTTTAGTGGGAAGGATCTGCAACCCACAACTGCTCATTACACCTCTGGCAATCCCAGGCGAGCACGGTTTACACTACTGGACAGCCATGAGTGCGCTCCATAGTTAGTTGCACTACACTCTAGCATCAGGATTGGCTTCCACCTGCAGATCTTGTAGTTTACTCGCTGGACGCAGATTTACACAGGGAACTGACCGCTCCCCTTTACAATAACAGACAGGCTTTCCAGTGATATTTGGTCTGTGTAGTTTTCTAAACAGCAACTTGTGTAGACTAAAACTTTAAAAACATAACCATAACTGCAAAGCCATCCCTTTGGAGTTTTCATTGTTGAAAAAAATAGGCCAAGCGTTTTGAAACATTAGGAAAATCCAAAAACTTGGTTCTTGGACTCAAACACTGAACCCCTGAAAATGTGAGCAAGTTCTGCAGACGTCACAGCCCTTAACTGCCACACCAAAAAAAAATGAAACCATGTATTTTCATCTTTCTTCAAATCCAAATCAAAAGCATATTTTTACAGATAAATTGTAAGTACCTTCTCTTAGTGCGTGACTTCATGTTACACTGTACTTTTTTACCACCTTACCCCTGCTCCATAGGATTCCCCCATGGGAGCGCCGGGCATTGAGGGAGCAGCCCTGCACCGTATTCCCCCTAGGGAGCATCAGGCATCGAGGGAGCATCAGGCATCGAGGGAGCAGCCCTGCACCATATTCCCCCCAGGGAGCATCAGCCATCGAGGGAGCAGCCCTGCACCATATTCCCCCCAGGGAGCATCAAGCATCGAGGGAGCAGCCCTGCACCGGATTCCCCCCAGGGAGCATCAGGCATCGAGGAAGCAGCCCTGCACCGGATTCCCCCCAGGGAGCATCAGGCATCGAGGAAGCAGCCCTGCACCGGATTCCCCCCAGGGAGCATCAGCCATCGAGGGAGCAGCCCTGCACCATATTCCCCCCAGGGAGCATCAAGCATCGAGGGAGCAGCCCTGCACCATATTCCCCCCCAGGGAGCATCAGGCATCAAGGGAGCAGCCCTGCACCGTATTCCCCCTAGGGAGCATCAGGCATCGAGGGAGCATCAGGCATCGAGGGAGCAGCCCTGCACCATATTCCCCCCAGGGAGCATCAGCCATCGAGGGAGCAGCCCTGCACCATATTCCCCCCAGGGAGCATCAAGCATCGAGGGAGCAGCCCTGCACCGGATTCCCCCCAGGGAGCATCAGGCATCGAGGAAGCAGCCCTGCACCGGATTCCCCCCAGGGAGCATCAGGCATCGAGGAAGCAGCCCTGCACCGGATTCCACCCAGGGAGCATCAGGCATCGAGGGAGCAGCCCTGCACCGGATTCCCCCTAGGAGCATAGAGCATCGAGAGGGCAGCCCTGCACCAGATTCCCCCTCTAGGAGTGTCAGGCATCGAGGGAGCAGCCCTGCACCGGATTCCCCCCTAGGAGTGTCCGGCATCGACTGAGCAGCCCTGCACCAAATGTCCTCCTAGGAGCGTCGGGCATCGAGGGAGCAGCCCTGCACCAGATTCCCCCCCTTAGGAGCATCAGCATCGAGGGAGCAGCCCTGCACCAGATTTCCCCCCAAGGAGCATCAGGCATCGAAGGAGCAGTCTTGCACCAGATTCCCCCCTGGGAGCATCAGCATCGAGGGAGCAGTCCTGCACCAGATTCCCCCCTGAGAGCATCAGGCATCGAGGGAGCAGCCCTAGACCCTATTCCCCCCAGGGAGCATCAGGCATCGAGGGAACAGCCCTGCACCGGATTCCCCCCTTCAGCATCGAGGGAGCAGCCCTGCACCATATTCCCCTCTGGGAGCATCAGCATCGAGGGAGCAGTCCTGCACCAGATTCCCCCTGGGAGCATCAGGCATCGAGGGAGCAGCCGTAGACACTATTCCCCCCACGGAACATCAGGCATCGAGGGAGCAGCCGTAGACACTATTCCCCCCACGGAACATCAGGCATCGAGGGAGCAGCCCTGCACCGGATTCCCCCCGTAGGAGCATCAGCATCGAGGGAGCAGACCTGCACCAGATTCCCCCCAGGGAGCATCAGGCATTGAAGAAGCAGTCCTGCACCAGATTCCCCCCTGGGAGCATCAGGCATCGAGGGAGCAGCCCTAGACCCGATTCCCCCCAGGGAGCATCAGGCATCGAGGGAACAGCCCTGCACCAGATTCCCCCCTTCAGCATCGAGGGAGCAGCCCTGCACCATATTCCCACCAGGGAGCATCAGGCATCGAGGGAGCAGGCGTAGACACTATTCCCCCCCACGGAACATCAGGCATTGAGGGAGCAGCCCTGCACCGGATTCCCCCCATAGGAGCATCAGCATCGAGGGAGCAGACCTGCACCAGATTCCCCCCAGGGAGCATCAGGCATTGAAGGAGCAGTCCTGCACCAGATTCCCCCCTGGGAGCATCAGGCATCGAGGGAACAGCCCTGCACCGGATTCCCCCCCTTCAGCATCGAGGGAGCAGCCCTGCACCATATTCCCACCATGGAGCACCAGGCATTGAGGGAGCAGCCGTAGACACTATTCCCCCACGGAACATCAGGCATCGAGGGAGCAGCCCTGCACCAGATTCCCCCGTAGGAGCATCAGCATCGAGGGAGCAGACCTGCACCAGATTCCCCCCAGGGAGGATCAGGCATCGAGGGAACAGCCCTGCACCGGATTCCCCCCTTCAGCATCGAGGGAGCAGCCCTGCACCATATTCCCACCAGGAAGCATCAGGCATCGAGAGAGCAGCCGTAGACACTATTCCCCCCACGGAACATCAGGCATCAAGGGAGCAGCCCTGCACCGGATTCCCCCCGTAGGAGCATCAGCATCGACGGAGCAGACCTGCACCAGATTCCCCACAGGGAGCATCAGGCATTGAAGGAGCAGTCCTGCACCAGATTCCCCCCTGGGAGCATCAGGCATCGAGGGAGCAGCCCTAGACCCTATTCCCCCCAGGGAGCATCAGGCATCGAGGGAACAGCCCTGCACCGGATTCCCCCCTTCAGCATCGAGGGAGCAGCCCTGCACCATATTCCCACCAGGGAGCATCAGGCATCGAGGGAGCAGCCGTAGACACTATTCCCCCCACGGAACATCAGGCATCGAGGGAGCAGCCCTGCACCGGATTCCCCCCGTAGGAGCATCAGCATCGAGGGAGCAGACCTGCACCAGATTCCCCCCAGGGAGCATCAGGCATTGAAGGAGCAGTCCTGCACCAGATTCCCCCCTGGGAGCATCAGGCATCGAGGGAGCAGCCCTAGACCCTATTCCCCCCAGGGAGCATCAGGCATCGAGGGAACAGCCCTGCACCGGATTCCCCCCTTCAGCATCGAGGGACCAGCCCTGCACCATATTCCCACCAGGGAGCATCAGGCATCAAGTGAGCAGCCGTAGACACTATTCCCCCCACGGAACATCAGGCATCGAGGGAGCAGCCCTGCACCGGATTCCCCCGTAAGAGCATCGAGGGAGAAGACCTGCACCAGATTCCCCCCAGGGAGCATCAGGCATCGAGGGAGCAGCCCTGAACCATATTCCCACCAGGGAGCTTCAGGAATCGAGGGAGCAGCCGTAGACCCTATTCCCCCCAGGGAACATCAGGCATCGAGGGAGCAGCCCTGCACCGGATTCCCCCGTAGGAGCATCAGCATCGAGGGAGCAGCCCTGCACCATATTCCCCCCCAAACCCCCCCACAGGGAGCAGCCCTGCACCGGATTCCCCCACAGAGCATCAGGCATCGAGGGAGCAGCCCTGCACCGGATTCCCCCACAGAGCGTCAGGCATCGAGGGAGCGTCAAGCATCGAGGGAGCAGCCCTGCACAAGATTCCCCCATGGGAGCATCAGGCATTGAGGGAGCAGCCCTGGAATAGATTTCTCTCTGGGAGCGTCAGCATCGAGGGAGCAGCTCTGCACCGGATTCCCCCCCTTAGGAGCATCAGGCATCGAGGGAGCAGCCCTGCACCAGATTTCCCCCCGCCCCCGCACCCCTGCACCCCCTGGGAGCACCAGGCATCAAGGGAGCAGCCCTGCACCGGGTTCCCCCCGTAGGAGTATCAGCATTGAGGGAGCAGACCTGCACCAGATTCCCCCCAGGGAGCATCAGGCATCTAGGGAGCAGCCCTGCACCAGATTCCCCCCTGGGAGCATCAGACATCGAGGGAACAGCCCTAGACCTGATTCCCCCCTGGAAGCAGATACCTAGAGAGCAGCCCTGCACAAGATTCCCCTCTGGGAGCATCAAGCGAGTAGCCCTGCACCAGATTCCTCCCTGGGAACATCAGGCATCGAGGGAGCAGCCCTGCACCGGATTCCCCCCAGGGAGCATCAGGCATCGAGAGAGCAGCCCTGCACCGGATTCCCCCCAGGGAGCATCAGGCATCGAAAGAGCAGCCCTTCACCGGATTCCCCCCAGGGAGCATCAGGCATCGAGGGAGCAGCCCTGCACCGGATTTCCCCAAGGGAGCATTGGGCATCGAGGGAGCAGCCCTGCACTGTATTCCCCCCTAGGAGCATCAAGCATTGAGAGGGCAGCCCTGCACCAGATTCCCCCCCTAGGAGTGTCAGGCATCGAAGGAGCAGTCCTGCACCAGATTCCCCCCTGGGAGCATCAGGCATCGAGGGAGCAGCCCTAGATCCTATTCCCCCCGAGGGAGCATCAGGCATCGAGGGAGCAGCCCTGAACCATATTCCCACCAGGGAGCTTCAGGAATCGAGGGAGCAGCCGTAGACCCTATTCCCCCCAGGGAACATCAGGCATCGAGGGAGCAGCCCTGCACCGGATTCCCCCGTAGGAGCATCAGCATCGAGGGAGCAGCCCTGCACCGGATTCCCCCGTAGGAGCATCAGCATCGAGGGAGCAGCCCTGCACCAGATTCCCCCCAGTGAGCATCAGGCATCGAGGGAGCAGCCCTGCACCAGATTCCCCCCTGGGAGCATCAGGTATTGAGAGGGCAGCTCTGCACCAGATTCCCCCATGGGAGCATCAGGCATCAAAGGAGCAGCCCTGTACCGGATTCCCCCCTGGGAGTGTCAGGCATTGAGAGGGCAGCCCTGCACCAGATTCCCTCCTGGGAGAATCCGGCATCAAGGGAGCAACCATGCCATCCAGGTGTGGCCCACTCTTCCTTTACCCCAAGGGCTTGGTAACATTCCACAGAATACTTGGCCTCAACACATGAAATTAGCAGTTCTACTTTAATGGAATAGTAAGATCATTCTAGAACATAGGCCTGCAACCTTTAGCTCACCAGATGTTTTCAACTCTAGCCAATATTAGGGAATCATGGAGTCACATGAAAAAAAAGAAATCTGTCAAGCTGCCGTTTGTAACTCAGATAAACATGTTTTCTTTTTTTTTTAAAGTATTCTTTTGCCAATAGTCACAGGTTTATGGGTTCTAAGAGATAATAAATGAAAAAAAAATATTCCTGCACCCGAAATCTACTAAGCATAGCCATTAAAATGTCGAGTACCCCTAATACCAAGTGCATAAATTGCTGCTACTTTTCTTTGCATCTCACATTCTTGAAATGTTTGCTTTTCTCGCAGCATATTTCATAATTCTACTCTCTCCATGTACAGGACTGACATTTCCCCAGGAACCGTGTGTCTGCCTAGAAACGATTGTTAATGGCACCTTTCTGCAGGTTTCTTTAGCTCCTGGCCCCGGTGAACCCCGACTATTGGATGATTACGTCACTCGCACAGCCTCCAGTGGGACGCCACTCGCACAGCCTCCAGCGGGACGCCACTCGCACAGCCTCCAGTCTGACACCACGCCTTTTATGATCGACTATAGGTGTGAGGTGGTCACTAGAGCTGTGTGTGAAAAATAAGAATGGCCCGATTTCCTATTTTCTTTCTGTGCTTTAGCAGCCCTGTGTAATGCTGGAAATGCATCGGAGGGAAAGGGCCTCCGTATCCTTGTCCTTTACTGCTTTTTATCGTGTGTTCTGTCGTGTTTTCCGCGCAGGAGTTCATGGGGGACTCCTGGCAGTGCAGCTCTCTTTCTTTTGGTTTGGTGAACGGACCCGTGGGATACCCTTATGGCACCCATGGTTGGGGGTACAACCCTGTGCCCCTAGTGTATGTTTTTGGGCACCTGTGGGTGGCCCGCAGAGCAGGGTATGGGCTGGTGGCAGCTCCATGCTTAATTTGACAGGTGCGCGCAGTATCCTCCATTTTGGGATACCCCGGCCCTGCCATTGGGATCAGTTGATTCCTGATGGAAAACAAGATGGGCTTGGTGGCCTCTTGCTTTCTATTACCCATTACCTTGTTTTCCCAAAGTCCTGGGAAGCCCTGACTCTGTCCCTTCCCCCTGACTGGCTGTTGGGTTGAAATACCATATATGGTGTTGTGAAGGCCCGGTCAGACTAGCTGGAGCCTTCCCGGTGATGTATGTTGTGGGTACCTCCTGTGGGTGGGACCTGGGTGAATAGAGTGTGTGACAAATATGCATTCTGTGTTGTGGGTGTCTAGTATCTGGTGGTTGACACAATGACTGGGACAGCCCTGCCCGAAACCGGTATGAACGCAGCTTGGAGTGTTGAATGGCTCGGTACTTGTCCCAATACACATAACTTGTTGTGAGTGTCTGGAGAGAAGTGAATGGCCTGAATACCTAGTGTGCCTGATTGGCTGCCTGCCTGCATGAATGCCCGTAGTCGTGATTGGATGCTGGAGTGTGACCCAGCGGAATGAATCGGAGATCAACAGTATATCTGGGGACCTCTCACTGCTAGGAATTGTGTTCAGAAGCTGAAGTCCACTACGACGAGCAACTGGAGTAACTGACGCTTGACCTTGAAGCCCTGCTGGACGAGAAGAATTGCTGTTGCTCTCCTTCACAATCTGAAAGCTGCTGTGCCTCCAAGGAATGACCCAGAGAGGACCTGGTAAGGCGCCCTCTTCCCAAGCTACAAGGGACCATTGTGCACAGCTGATCTTTGCCAACGCTCCCTGGTAGACAGACCTTCGACAGGCTGCCGACCCGATACGGGGACTGCTGCGGAACTCCAAGGAGAAGTACTCGGGCTGTTGTCCGCCACTGTCGACGACCACCGTCGCCGACCGGAGCCGCCGTGCTCCCGTTTGCCTAAGAACTTCAATTGATCATCGGACGCTCTCATCTGCATCGTCACCCGCTTGTCTCCCGCTGGAGAAGGCCTGTCCGTCGACGTGCCGAAGAGCATCCACTGGTGGGTTTCCCGCCACCTAAAGACCACAGAGATATCGACGACTTGACGCCCTTGCTGGGCCACAGTTCTTCATCATCTCTTTGCGTTGCAGAACTAACGTCACCGAGGTGCCCCGCATGCCTCTTCCTTGCAGGACGCCAACGCTCTGTCGTCGACGAGCACCGCTGGGAACGAAGCTGCCACTTCCCTGTCGTAGTTCACCCTGTTCACCGTCGGACATTCGACGACCCCTGATTCCTGCCTTAAAGGGAGGCACTCAAGAAGGATCGGTCGAAGCATCGTCGGAGAACTCTACTCCACCAGGTACATTGGGGGGGTAAAACCTTAATTGGAAGAAGTGAGACTATTGAACATATAGACTGGGCTTGTGCAATATATCCTTATTTTACAGGTTGCCCAGGTGGGGGTGGGGGGGATCTCCACACAGAACTGTGCCTAGTGGTAGGGGTCAGAATTCTGCCTATCGTTTCAACCACCTTGCGTTCCTTCCTATCTCTATTGCTGGTTTCCTCGTTATTAATCTGTGTGACATTTTAACCGTACAGTTGATGCACTTTAATGAGATTTGATAACATTGGCGGTACCACTTTAGAATTGTATATATTTATCATTATTGACTTCCGAGTACAAAGTGTGTTATTGTGATCGTGTACATACCTTTGAATAATAATTATATTAAGACTGTTTTCAGTAATACAGTGTGTGGACATTCCTTTGTGGGGGTTTGGGGACTACACTGTACTTAAGAACCAGCCTGCATCACCTCCCGAGAAGCTAGGCCTTGATTGCTCGTCCATTGCAACCGTAATAGAGAATCTTGTCTGGGGTCTTCTGTGCCTCTCCTCTACCATATAGAGAGCGGAAGTATAGACACCCCCTACCAGTCTTTACACCTTGCCCTCAGACTGGCAACCTGTGCAGCCATGATTAGGCTTGTATGCATCACTTTTCTTTGCCATTAGTGTTTTAATTGCTGATCAGCTGTCGTTTCTGCACTAGTCCTTCTCTGTATGTCCACATCCCTGAATTGACTCTTTGTACTGTTCATGTTGCATGCTTTACTTCCCTCCTCATTGGGTCCTGGTTTACAAACATTAATTGAAAGAAACAGAGGATAATGTTCTGTGCAGCTCAAAGTTAACTCACCTTTTGATGCACAGGAATCTACGGTTTAAGGACAATAAGGCAGGTACACAGTGGAATAACACTTCAGCAGGCATGAACATGCAGCACTGTTGCAAAAAACTCAAACCATACATATTAGATGAGGATTGGGGTGGGGGGGAGGGGAAATCACTCGTATCATCTCAGGTTTAATACCAGATTAAACCTTTGCGCATAATGATATCCTAAAAGACACACAGGTTTAGATAAATTGACAGAAGGTTACCTTGCCCTGTCACTCCCACCCCAACCCTTCCAAGTGACAGGAGCTTTTCTTTACCCTCGCCACGGGGAGCCTTTCTGGTGTCACGCGCGTGCTGAGCTAAAGCGATAACGTGCCCCCATGCACCATGCAGAATGGATGGCTGTACATATGAAATCTTGAAGCATGGCTTTTCCCAGATCCTATTCGCTGGTACAGTCTGTTCTACATGTGCAACTTCTGATGTACCCTAAGGTTTGTCCTCTCGTTAAAGTGCTGTCCACATTCCGTGCATTCATACGGCTTCTCTCCAGTATGGAGCCTCAGATGGTTTTTCAGAGCAGAGTTGTGCCTGAAGCTTTTCTTGCACTCTCTGCATGTATAGGGCTTCTCCCCAGTATGGATCCTGCCATGGGTGAGCAGCGAGGAGTAGTTACTGAATCGCCTATTGCACACAGTGCACTCATAAGGTTTCTCCCCAGTATGACTCCTGATGTGGCTGCTCAGAGATGAGGCATGCCTGAATCTTTTCTTGCACTCTGGGCACTCATAGGGCTTCTCTCCAGTATGGATTCTCTGGTGGCTGTACAGATATACCCGTTGATTGAAGCGTTTCCCACACTCTGTACACTGGTATGGTTTTTCTCCTGTGTGCGAGAGCAGATGTTCTGTCAGCGCTGATGTTCTATTAAAGTGTTTCCCGCACACGCTGCACCCATACGGCTTCTCCCCCGTGTGGGTCATTTGATGATTCTTCAGGTAGGTGGAGTGACTGAAGCTCTTCTTGCACTCAGAGCATTCGTAGGGTTTTTCCCCAGAATGGGTCATGCAATGTTTTTTCAGAGTTGAGGAGTGACTGAAGCTTCTCTTGCACTCTGCGCATTCAAAAGGCTTCTCATGTGTATGGCTTCTCTGATGGCTGATGAGATGAGACTTCAAAGCAAAGCTTTTCTCACACTCGGTACACTGGTATGGTCGCCCACCAGTATGGACCTTTTGATGGCCATGTAGGTAGGACTTCATGGTGAAGCTTTTGTCACACTCCTTGCACTTGTATGGTCTCTCCTTAGCATGGATCTTCCGATGCTCGCACAGTGTTGAGCTCTGAGTGAATCGTTTCCCACACTCTGCACATTGGTATTGTCGCTCCCCAGTATGGATCTTCTGATGCTGGTACAGATTTGAACTCTGAGCAAATTTCTTTTCACAATCCGTACACTGGTACAATCTCTCTTCAGTGTGAGATTTTGGGTCATTTTCCACAGAATGGATCACATGATGCCGGGTCAGATGTGACTTCACTGTACACTTATAGGGCCTCTCACCTGTGTGGGACCTCATGTGTATGTCCAGACGGCTGCTGTTAATGAAGCTCTTGCCACAGATGCTGCAAGTAAATGCTCTTTCCTGCGAGTGCATTCTCATATGGATCTTGAGCTGCGAGGACGTGATAAAGGTCTCCTCACAGTATGTGCATCTTCCAGGCTGCATTTGCCGACTGTTGCTTTTGGTAAAGGCTCCATTTCCTATGAAAAGAAGCAAATGTTCTAGTTATTCTTGCATCATCATTTAGGCTACAATCCAATAGTGCCAATGCAGAGCTGCAAGTTTTTGTTTCCGTTCACTACTAACACTCAGTGGGTGATATCCGTGTCTCTCCCTCAACCAGATTAAAGTTACAATAACAAATAGAATTTTGAAACCTAAACTGAGTTTACAAGCATATAATCTAAAATACTAAAACATGGAAACACCGAGTCTTTACATCTACAGGAAATAAACGATAAAGCAATTCAGAATGTCTCCCTTCTTGATTTGCAACACACACTGTCCTGTGGCCATTCCCAACAATAGTGCATGACACTGAAGACCCTCATAGGAATCCCGCCATTCCCTACAATAGTGCAGGACAAGGAAGACCCTCATAGGAATTCTGCCATTCCCAACAATAGTGCATGACACTGAAGACCCTCATAGGAATCCCGCCATTCCCAACGATAGTGCATGACACTGAAGACCCTCATAGGAATCCTGCCATTCCCAACAATAGTGCACGACACTGATCACCCTCGTAGGAATCCTGCTTTAATTAGATACAGAATTATTTCAACTACAAAAATTAACTGGGCAAAATGTGTTTAGGGAAATGTGAAAGTTACAGACCTGTAAATAATCTATTCCATTCAGGGGATTATTTGCTATACTGTGTGTTTCGTCCTGTCTGCTAGCACCAATTTGAGGTTTTTGACATTTGTTGGGAAGGAAATGAACCTATCCCAGGCGCTTTAGGGTGAGGCAGGAGGAGACCCGTGATGTGCCAGGGATTAGGGGGCTAAATAACAGACCCTGCACAGACATTATGTGAATTGTAGATAGTGCGCACATATAAACAGGCGCCATTTTGTAGCTATGGCAGAAACATGGGGCATGCATGGAAGCACGTTAGACACAGGCTGCAAACCTGATGAAGACACCCAAGTAGGCCCAAGCGCTGACGAGAGAGACCTGCACTGTTAATTCCCACAGAAGCGGTCCTTTGTCCTAAAACTGTTGCCATGACATCTATCCCGAGAAAGAACGGATCCTGCAAGGCCATGAGACGGTGCTAGGCGCCTCGCTGTATGCGTTATCACAACCAGGCATGGTGTGTACTGCGAGGTGCGGGGAGGGATACATTATAGTTCAAAAGCAATTGTGGAAGCCGGATGACAACTGGGATGAGAAATGTGTTCAGGTCGCAGTGACCTCAAGCCTCCCCCTGTACCAATCCATGATCATGCCATGGGCCCTGTGTAGTAATGATCATGCCAGGAGCCCTGTGTAGTTAAGAGTAGAACCGTCAGAAACAAAATTGTCTTTTTGACCTTGGTTCCCTGGAGACAATGAGCCCAGCTGACCCCACGTGATGTAAGACGGACAGACGGGGCTGGGGTCAATGGCATCCACTATGGAGTAGGCTCTCCATGTATAGGGTCACACCAACCACACACGCAAGTTATTACTTTATAGTGATGACACTGTGCCCCCTTTTAAGCTCTTGCTTGCACCCTTTTTGCTCAGAATGTTCCTGAGCAGCAGAGTTCTTTGCTGGCACACCTATTTTTTGTATAATTAAAACGTATTATCCTTGCAAGAATCTCTGGCCTTTTTTCCCTAATGGGTTGTATTTTATTTCTGGTGTGAGCATTAAGGGGCGTGCCTTCTCATTGATAAAACAAATTAAAATGTACAAAAACGCAAGTGAAATGTAGGGTTTCAGTCTTACCAGTGACTCGTTTTTGCCAACTTACAGAGTAAAAACCTGGAGTAAGAGCAATAAATTGATAGGATCACATAGTTTTTTCAGCGTTCACCGGTGGCTTCAGGAACAGCTCACACCTTGTGCACATGCAGATCCCGGACAGCCCCTCCCTACCATGTGAAGGACTGCCCTCAATATCTGAATAAATAAAAGATGACTGTTTGTGCCCCGGTTTCATCATTTAGCTGTGGCACAATGCTTTACAGGGACATTAGCAAGAGACCCTTCCCTAGCAAGTGCCAGAGACACTGCAAACTTTATACCCATCCCATCCCATCCACCCAAATTCCCTTATATCCCTGCCAGCAAGCTGCTCTTCACCTTCTTTCAGCCACTGCACTGTCTTTAGATCAAGGACACCAAATACCATACTCTTCTCTGCTCCTAGCTCATTGTGAATAACCCCCTGTAGGTTTACAGCATCACCCTTAAAGCCAAGTCTGGTTCCACCTCATAACCAGGTTATATTGGAGGGGGCTGGGCGGTTCACAGTAGGAATATGAGCTAGCGAAAAGAGCTGCCTACAAGAGGCAGTGGTAGGAGTGCAATGCGTGCTCGTGAAAGGAGAGCTGTCTGCTGAGGCCAGGGGTGGGGGTGCAATGTGAGCTAGTGAAAAGAGCTGCCTACAAGAGGCAGTGGTAGGAGTGCAATGTGAGCTCTCTGAAATGAGAGCCGTCTGCTGAGGCCAGGGGTGGGAGTGCAATGTGAGCTAGTGAAAAGAGAGCTTCCTACAAGAGGTGGTAGGAGTGCAACGTGAGCTTGTGAAATGAGAGCGGTCTGCTGAGTGCAATGTGAGCTCATGAAATGAGAGCGGTCTGCTGAGAAGAGTGGTGGGAGTGCAAGGTGAGCTCGTGAAATGAGAGCGGTCTGCTGAGTGCAATGTGAGCTCGTGAAATGAGAGCGGTCTGCTGAGTGCAATGTGAGCATGTCAAATTAGAGCGTTCTGCTGAGTGCAATATGAACTTGTGAAAATAGAGAGGTCTGCTGAGAACAGTGGTGGGAGTGCAGTGTGAGCTAGTGAAAGGAGAGTGTCTGCTGAGGCCAGTGGTGGGAGTGTAGGGTTGCAGGTTGTTTTGTAAGGCCTAATCGCTCATTCCCGACTAACCGGCTCTCCTCTAAGATCTCCTGCCACCTTACTCTACACACACATGCACACCCCACTCCCCCCGCCTCCACCAACACAGCCACCTAAGGCAGAGCCATCAGCACATCAACACTAAGCGATCCATGACTAAGCTCTCCTTTTCAGCCCCATCAAACGCCCACATCAGCGGGTAACCAGACACAAATCGCTGTCGTCCATCAGATCTTGGGCTCTTCCTTATGAGTAACACTCCCATGTGTCTCAGTCAAACCCACAGAAAGCAGACTGGCACTGAGGAACTGGGTACTTCAGACCTGCCCCCCACAGTATCACATCTGCTGCTCCTACTGTCACACTAATGACTCCCCCCGCACCTTTCAAACAGAGTGAAGCACAGCGAGGCCACCAACAGTGGCAAAGGGTTCCTATACAAATGAAATTACATTTAGAAGGGTTACTCAAATACTTTTTTGTGTTAACACATGGTCTGAATTGGGGGATCCAAATAAAAACAAACATTCACTATTCAACTGTTTGGGAAAGTTGAAATGCTATAGGGAAAGCACACTGTTTATTTGTATAACACACCAACCCAGTAGGCATCAGGGTGCTGTTACAGGCATTCTTAAGTTACCTTAGGATTAGTGTAGTGCAAACGCAGGTATACAATGCACAGTTCAGTTACAGAGAGCAGGTTAGCATTTCCTGGCAAAAGGCTCTAAAAGGGTAGGATTATTATTGTGCAAACTCAGGTATACAATGCACAGTTCAGTTACATATAGGCATTCTTAGGTTACCCTAGGATTAGTGTAGTGCAAACTCGGGTATACAAAGCACAGTTCAGTTACATATAGGCATTCTTAGGTTACCCTAGGATTAGTGTAGTGCAAACTCGGGTATACAATGCACAGTTCAGTTACATATAGGCATTCTTAGGTTACCCTAGGATTAGTGTAGTGCAAATGCAGGTATACAATGCACAGTTCACAGTTCAGTTACATATAGGCATTCTTAGGTTACCCTAGGATTAGTGTAGTGCAAACTCGGGTATACAATGCACAGTTCAGTTACAAAGAGCAGGCTAGCATTTCTACGCAGCCAAGCGTGTCTTTTCAGTAGGGTCCCTTGTGCAAGAGACCGGTCTGCAGTTTCCGCAGTGTCCAGGGTGTTCTTCACCACATTCTGGTTAACTAGTCTTCCCTCCGTTACAATGGGGAGAAGCTTTGACTTGGCGGGTTCTGGAAGCTCTTGGAGTCCTTCCTGGAGCGAATTCCATTGGACATCAGCATAGCTTGCTAATAGAGTATTATTATTAGCAACACGTATCGTGTATGCAGCTGCTGACGTGACACGTTTGCCCAGGGCATACAGCCGGTTAGATTCCTTGTCCGGTGGGGATTCTCCCGTGGCAAGGGGTACCCCTGCCCTCTTTCGAGTAGTAGTCATTACCAGTGAATCTGGGATGGCCTGCCCTTTGATGTATAGAGCATCGGAAGGTGAAGGTCCAAACAATTTTTCGACTCTCAGGTTTACTGCCAGTGTTTGAGCGGGTGACAACAATGAGGGAGCTACCTTTCTCTTAACAGAGTTAAGGAGGGGGGTGGATTGACACGCCGGAGGTTTTTCCTTAATGATATCCTCCACAAAATCCTGCTCCGGTACCGCCTATTGAGTGGCAATTTTAAAGAATTCAGCTGCTTTTTTCAACATAGAGTTGAATGCCATTTGGCCATCTACAGGAGAGGCCTGGCGAGCCGGGGTGGACGGAGGAGAGTCTAGGCACACAATATCAGAGTCCTGATCTTGCTGCGTCCATGGGTCCCGATCTTGCTGTGTCCATGGGTCCTGACCTTCCTGCTGGGTTTCCTCCCAGTTGTCCGTAGTATCTTGTTGGTCCTCGTAGTTTTGCAGAAAAGAGGCTTCTTCATTATAGATATCTCTATATGTGTCCATCTGGACCATGTCTTCCTGTTGGAAAACGTGAGACTGATCTTCCTGAATTTGAAAGTTGGGGTCTACCCGAGCCCTTTTTCGGGGGGAGGATGACCAGAAGAACTGATAATCTGCTCCAGCCGATCCATGCAGCCTTCGAGTTTTTTTGTATTCCATTTAGAGGACCCAAACGGGCCTACGTGAGGAGAAACGACGTTTGGCGCAATGCAGCGTCGAAAGGAATCTCTCAGGGTGTCGGAAAGAGGCTCTCGACTATCCTCATAAGCGTCATCAGAATCGGGAACCAAATCTGCCGAAATCTTTTCCACGGCTTGTCCCATAACCTTAGGCGGAACCGGGGTAAGGCCCACCGCCGCTGTAATACTTCCGATGCTGCTTCTGATAGTAGCCGAATCGTCGTGAGACAATGGCTCAGATGATTTATTAGCAGGTGTAATACCTTCCGCGACACTAGAGGGCCTAGCGGTCGGTTTTCCGGTAGAGGCCTAGCAGTAGTTTTCGGGCCTACTGAGGCCTTAGAGACTGTTGAAGCGTCGGGCTCCCGCACTTCGATGCGTGTAGTTTTCAGAGTAGCTCCCTTAGTTTGTTTAGATTGCCCAGTCGCAAAACGCTGCTGTGGATGCGGGGAAGGCTTTGGATCTGAACGATTCGAGGGAACCGGCGAAGTTTTCGCTGGCCCTGTTGGTGCTTTCGCCTTTTTCGACGAAGGCGTCGAAATTGGCATAGAGTTTGTGTGCTTAGTGCGATGCGCTTGTACGCCCCTGTCGCCTGGTGTGGTCCCTTTAGCGAGACCGGAGTCAAGCCTTAAAGGGTGGGGGATGGGTGTGGCAGACCTAGAAGCGTCCGCCTCAAGGTCTATAACATCCAAAATGGACGTTTGGTCATCCGAAGTACCCCTGTCACTTTCGGGAGGCGTGGCGGTGGGGGGAAAGGGGTTCCACGCGTGACATACCATACGCGGCCCCACCGCTTTACACAGCGCTCCTTAAAAGTCTTAGGCCGAAGGAGTTTACACGCCGCACACCGCTTCTCGTCGTGCTCTAGGGGGAAGACAGGCGTTACACGTCCTGTGTTCGTCCTTCCAAGGATATTTGACGTTACACTTGGGGCAGAATCTAAAAGGAGTCATTTCCATAGCCAAAGGGAAGGATGACCAGACCAACAGGGAAAAGAGGGGAAAGTCCGGCCATCGGATCTTAAGCGCCGAAATCCCCAGCCGTAGACGATTCCCCCGTAGTCTTCGTCAAAGATGTTCTTGTTGGGCGAAGTAACTTAACACGGAATAAACCGACAATTTGGTAAAGATAAACAATGTCTCTAGTAAGAGCTGTGCTATAGGGCAATCAGTTATCTTGGCAGATAAAAACAATCTGAGGGACCTCGGTGCGTGAGGGATTCTGGGTATACTACACGTCACAATAGGGATAGTGTTACAGACACACCTATGCCGACGTCCCCTTTCGGTCCCCGAAAGACAAGATGCAATACTCTGCGGTTACCACTGGATGTCGAACCATATGCACAGCATGTGATTCTAAGCAGATTAACAAGCATCAGAAAAAGATATATCACAAGCCCAGTCCATATATTGTTCACAAGCGACTTCCCAATAGTGCAACCCCAAAGTACCTGGCGTTGTAGCGTTCCTTGTCGGGGAATCGACGTCCTTCTTGAGTGCCCTCCCTTTAAGGCAGGGGTCACGAGTCGAACGTCCAACAGAGAACAGGGTGAGCTACAATGGTGAATTTGCAGCTACTTTCCTAGCGGTGCTCGTCAATGGGGAAGCGTAAACGTCCTGCAAGGAAGAGGCGTGTGTGGCACTTCGATGTCGATAGTTCTGGACCGCAAAGAGTTTGAAGCACTGTGGCCCAGCAAGGGCATCGAGTCGTCAGCGTCTGTGGTCTTTGGGTGGTGGGAAACCCACCGGCGGATGCTCCTCGGCTCGCCGACGGCCTGGCCTTCTCCAGCGGGATCAGACGGGCGATGATGCAGACGAGAGTGTCCTTGGATCAAACGTTCTTAGGCAACGGGAGCACTGTGGCTCCGGTCAGCGACGGTGGTCGTCGACAGTGGCAGACAACAGTCCGGGCGCTTCTCCTTGGGATTCCGCGGCAGTCCCGGTCTTGGGTCGGCAGCCTGTCGAAGGTCTGTCTACCAGGGAGCTTTGGCAAATATCAGCTGGTGCACAATGGTCCCTCGTAGCTCGGGAAGAGGCCGCCTTACCAGGTCCTCTCTGGGTCAGTCCTTGGAGACACAGCAGCTTTCAGATTGATGAAGGAGAGCAACAGCAATTCTTCTCGTCCAGCAGGGCTTCAAGGTCAAGCTTCAGTTTCACTCCAGTTACTCTTCGTAGTTTGGACTTCAACTAGGAACAAGATTCCTAGCAGTGAGAGGTCCCCAGATATACGGTTGATCTCCCATTCATTCCGCTGGGTCACAGTCGAGCATCCAATCACTACGAAGGGCATTCAGCAGTCCGTCAGCCAATCAGGCGCACGGTGCACTCAGGCCATTCTTCTCCATCCAGACACTCAACACTGAATGTGGATTCGGACAAGTACCACCCCATTCAGCACTACACACTGCATTCATACCAGTTTCGGGCAGGGCTGTCTCAGTCATTGTGTCAAACACCAGATACTAGACACCCACAACAAGAAGTGCATATTCGTCACACACTCCATTTACCCAGGTCCCAGCCAGAGGTGTACCCACAATATGTGGTCGTTGAGAAGGCTCCAGCCAGTCTGGTCGGCACTTCCCCACACTACCATATAAAGGTAGTCAGGGGGGAAGGGACAGAGTCAGGGCTTCCCGAGACTTCGGGAAGATCAAGGTAACAGCATTGGAAGGCAAGAGGCCACAGGGGCCCATCTTGCCTCCATCAGGAATCTACCGATTCCAATGACAGGGCCTGGCCATCCCAAAATGGAGGACGCTCAGGGCACCAGCCATTTCAGCACAGAGCTGCCACCAGCCCGGACCCTGCTCTGTGGGCCACACACATGTGCCAAAAACATACACTAGGGGCACAGGGTTGTACCCCCACCCATGGGTGCCATAAGGGTATCCCATGGGTCTGTTCACCAAAACCAAAAGAGAGCTGCACCACCAGGACTCCCACATGAACTCCTGTGCGGAAAACACGACAGAACACACAATAAACAGTAAAGGACAAGGATACGGAGGCCCTGTCCCTCTGATGCATTTCCAGCATCACAAGCGGCGACTGAGGAGAATTTATTAATGACATTCATCAGTGCTGGGGCAGATGGCTCAGAAATATATAAGAACATTGTCTGCATACGCTGAGAATTTTGTAGTAACATCATTTACAGTGATACCTTTGAAGTTCTCATTTATTATACTTAATTTGTAAAAGAGGTACTAGGACCAAAATAAACAAAAGCGGGGAGAGTGGGCAACCCTGTCTAGTACCACGAGAAATAGGAAAAGGTTAGAAAGTACCATTAATAAAAAGTCTAGTACAGGGTGATGAATAAAGAAGCTTAATAAACTTAATGAAAGAACTAAATCCATGCCATTTTAAGACCTCAAACATGAAAGGCCGTGAGACACGATCAAAAGCTAGCTTTTTCGGAATCAAGTGAAAGAAGAAGAATAGGAGGGTCAGAGGAATTTTAAGCTTAGGAGAGGACGTGAAAGAGAAGTCTAGTGTTGGAGGAAGCAAATCTGCCTTTGATAAAGCCAGATTGGTCCACATTAATACATTTGGGCATTACTTCTTCTAGTCCATTTGCAATTATTTTGGCAGTAATCTTTGATTCAGAGTTAAGAGAAATGGGGCAATCAATTTTAACAGGAGGGGTCTTTATCTGGCTTTGGAAATAAAATTAATAAAGCTTCTCCAAAAAGGTACTAGAACTAGAATTTTTGTTTTCATGCAAAAAATTCATATTAAGAATGGGGTCATCAGGTTTATAAAAGGTCAGAATAAAAATGAACAAAAGTACAATTGCTTTGATTAGTGTTTGTTATTCTAATGCCTTGTTCATTAACAGTAGAGGTAATAACAGTTCTTTTTCAGATATGCAGCTAATAATTTACCGGCTTTATTGGACCCTCCATAATATTTAGCTTCGGATCTTAATAGGGAGGAGCAATCTTTTTCTAAACTTAATTTATTGAATTCAATGCGTTTGGCTGATAGGGATTTGAAGGTAGTAATGGAACGGTAGTTAAAATATGAGGATTCTAATAGATTAATGGACTTAAGTAATTGATTAGATATTTTCTCATTTTGTTTCTTTTTAGAAGTGACATATTGTATTATGAAACCACATAGCGTTGATTTGAAGGCATCCCGGCTTTTCTGAAGAGAAGTGTCTTTCGGTTTGTTTAGAATAAAAAATTCAGAACAAAAAGCTTTAACTTGTTGGATAAAAGTGAGGTCATTTAATAGGAAAGAATTAAATTCCATCTGGATGAAAGGGTGGGTTGAAGGTCCAATTCTAGGACAGTGGAGACATGGGCATGAACAGAGATGACAATTGGACCGATTTTCTGAGTGAAGAATAGTGGAAACAGTGGAAGCATTGATAAAAATGAGATCAATTCTTGAAAGCGATTTGCGTGGGGAGAGTAAAAGGTGAATTCTAGTAAGTATGGGTGACAGTAACGCCATGAATCAATTAGGTTCAAGTCATTTTTGAAATTAATAAATTGCTTGTGAGATCTGGAATAAACTTGGTGTCAGATTTGCAATCAAAAAGAAAATCACATATTTGATTGCAATCCCCAAAAATGATGATCCGCTCATAATTCAATGGACCACATGTAGTTTCAAGTTCAACCAGAATTGTGGGTCTGGGATATAAGGACCATAAATATTTAACCAGTAACTTATTAACACTGGCTGCAATGATGGACCAACGGCCTGCCGGATCATGCTCTTCTTGGATTAGTTGTAAAATCGACCTTTTTGCTGATAAGTGTGCTGATTCCTCCTTTTTTCCCTACAGCAGGTGCATAAAAGGCATACCTAACCCAACATTTCTTTAAATATATTATTTTCACTAGAGTGGAAATGTGTTTCCTTAATACAAGCAATATCAGCCTTACACTTAACTAAACGACAACATTATTTGCCTCTAAATGGGATGATTTAGACCTTTAACATTTCAAGAAATTATTTTAACACTCATGTTAGTACTATTACAATTGAAATGTTGAACCGTACATAGTAAAAACCAGAAGTAACCAATGTGGTTGTATGTGAGAGTAAAAAATGATAGCTTGATAAATATTGTGAAGCAATGCAATAGGAATATATCCACGTAGCGCAATGTAATGCAACTTGGTAAGGGGAACACACAGGGGAAATGTACATTTAAGGGAAAAAAGGATAAAAGCAAAGAGAAGAAGGTAAAGCAGTAGAAAAGTATCAAAGAGAAGAATGATTATGAATGAGTAGAATAGAGAGAAAAAGAGAGCATAAAGGAGTACAAATATCATTGGGGCAGCCAGAGGCTAGAAGAAGATGGTACTAGCGAGCCCAAAAATGCCTGAACGAGCCATAAAGAAAAAGGTTAAAAGGCCTTATGATCAGGTAGGCAAATAACTATCTTGCGAGGAATATATTAAGCAAAGATAGAAGTTACCATTATGAGGTTGCTACATCATTGTACATTTGTTTAATGGGTGACCTGGATTTATCTCAGAGTTTATCAGAGGAATCGTGAAAGTTTGCTGATGGTTTAGAGTCTAATCTATGTCTGGAATGATGGGATTAACTATTCTTGAGTTTATAGTGGTTAGTAGAACTGGATGCATGTATAAGCTGGAGTATATTGGAGCCGGACGATGAAGAAAAAGACAACGCAGGCAAGGTATCCATCTGCAAAGATTCAAGTGATTTGATCAGGGCAAAAAGTTCCTCACGATTAGAATAGTCTCTGGTGATGCCTTGGGAGGGTATTGGGGGAAAGGAAAGAGTTAATGATCATCCCAGCAGGCTCCAGGAGTCCGTATTTAATATCAACTTTCTTCATTGCTGGTCTCAGTTCAAGGAACCTTTTTCTTTTATTCCGAGTTGATTTTGAGAAGTCTGGAGAAAAGTAAATTCTATTGCCTTGAAAGGTTAGAGGAGAAAGCTTCTTAGCTGTCTGAAGAATTAAACGTGCTTGCTGATGGCATAGGAGACAGGTGATGAAAGGACTAGGAGAGGTATTGTTAGTGAGATGGAGATGATGTGAACTACATGATGCAGAGCAATAGTAGGGATGGCAAATTCAAAAGATGTAGGAGGGAACCTGGCATTGGAGATTAGTGAGGCATTGAGGCGGGAAGAGAGTAGGTTTTCAACACCTCCACCTCTGCCAGTCAGTCGAGGGGAATGAATGAACGATAGCTTGGAGTCGTGTAGGGCTGCCAGAGTGGCAGTGTCAGATGGAGACATTTCAGTGATAGCAAGAAGGTCTAGGGGAGGAGAGCTGGAGTAAACAGTCAGTGGTAAAGAACGTTTTGTTGCATACAGACTGAGCATTGCAGAGTGCAATGTTCAGTTGATGAGGTAAGGAAGAGTAGAGAAATAGGCGAGGTGGCTAGGTGTTAGAGGAGGTATGGTTAGCTCATCATCTTTGTTTGGATATGATGGCCCTGCTCGCCCCCAGAGATATGCGGCCCTGCTCTCCCTCCTCCCCACCCCTCTACTATAACTATGCCTCTGTGTCCTAATCATTCACCCCCTCTCGCCAAATAACACCCTCCCACTTCAATACTCGCACTCCACTACTCAGTCTCACATTGCTCGTCCCCCCCCATGGACTATGGGGGGGGGCCTGCTCGCCCCAACCAGGGACTATGGGGGGGGGATCTGCTCACCCCAACCAGGGACTATGGGGGGGGGGACCTGCTCGCCCTCAAATGCCCAGAGGGCAGACATTGAAACCCCCCAATTTTCTAGAACAGCGTTGCACACATGTGCATCTTTCTCATCCCTGACTGCCTAACTGCCATTCAAGATTGGTGTGCCGCAAATGACCTTTGAATGCCAGCAAGACTGAGATCCTCCTCATCGACACACCATCTCCATCCTTTTCCCGCTCTCTGGCCGGGCTCCCTTGGACCTCCTCCTACCCCTAGCCGCGATGCTAAGAACCTCGGGGTCATCTTCGACTCCACACTTTCCTTCTACGCCTATATCTCTGAGGTCTCTAAAAAGTCAAACTTCCTACTGCACCTCCTCAGAGGTATTTTGCCTTTCCTCAGAAGCTCACTGTCTGCCGGCCTCTACTCTCCGTTCTCTACAACTTATCCAGAACAGGACTGCAAGACTTGTCCTTGGCCTCAAGCCCTGGGATTGCATCTCTCCAGCTCTGAAATCACATCATTGGTTCCCAGTGGATGCAAGGATTACATTCAAAACCCTCTGCATCGTCCACAAGGCTTTCTGGGGCCTTGGTCCAAAATACCTTCAGCTATCCCTCCGCAAATACCTCCCCTCTCGATCTCTTCGCTCCTCTAACTCCCTCCGGGTCAATCGTTTTTCAAAGAAACGTGCTGGGGGTAGATCTCCATCTTCGGCTGGGGCCTCCCTCTGGACAGCCTCCCTGCCACTCTAAAACTTGGAGAACCATCTCTGGTTCCGGAAGCTCCTCAAGACCTTCCCTCTTTGCTTCTGCCTTCGCTCCCCCTCTCCCCTGCTGATCTGCTCTCTCTTGGCACTGTGCACCTGGCCACCGTCTGTCCCCTGGGCCCAGGTATCTGGTCACCCTGCCACCCTCCTGCACTGACTCCCGGCCACCCCTTGCACTGGGGACTGTATCTGTACCCATACAGCCCCCCCCCCATTTTTTTCCTTCTTTTTCTGCACTTAGACTAACCAGTCTGCTGCCTTAAACACAGCACTTGCCACTTGCTGGCTGCACTACCACTGTTTATTGCCTCAATGTTCTATTTATTATTATTTATTCTGCTCTCCTCTGCTCCGCACTTTCCACTCTCCCCCTTCCGTGCCCTTTTTCCCTTTCCCATGCACTTGCGCATTCTCAATGTCACTGGGCCTAGTAAGATCGTTGTTGTGTTCTCCCCTGTTCCCCTCCCTTGCCTGGTCGCGCTCTGAAACACTTGTGTACGAGCGCGATACAAATAAAAACTGCAGTAGAACGCAAGGAAAGTATGGTTGCTAAGAGAAGTAACAAAAAAAAATCAAGCCAAGTTACCTCAAAGCTAGAATGAAACAGCGCAGCATTCACAGCCTGCACAGCGATTTATGTGAATTGTGAAAAGGAGAATTAATATCTAGGCAGCACCTGAAACATGAATGCCCGAGCAGAGGACACCACATGTCAGAAAACCCAGATTCCTGCCCGGAGGTCATGGACCAGGTTTTCCTGTGATGGGACCACTTTTAATTCCAAAGACTAAAGGGTTCACACATGATCAGGAGTACACTAGTGATATGTTTCATACATATGTGACGTGTGCTCTGCTGGTTCTCAGCAATTAATTCTGCATTATTCTCTCACCTGTGGAGATGGTGGGTTTTCCTTGCGACTTGCTGTGCTGATCATCGCTGCAATAGGTCGCTTCCTCCTCCTCCTCTTTAATGCAGAATGAAATAATTTCATATGCTGTCAAATAAACAAACAATGTAAATACTACAAGCACTCATCGGAGGGGATAAAATCAAAGTGACTTCTTATATTCATTTCAAGGGTTCTTAAATTGAGAAATCATAGACCAGGCACAGAAAGTCGATTATGCTGTACTTGTCAATAAAAGGTTTTGATTGGAAGCAAGAGCGTGAGCAGCGATACAATCACCCTATTCACATCTATTAGAGGCCAATCAGCCACCGCTGAGACGAAGAGGATCAATTCCCCCAGCACGGGTCTATCAGCAGCACATATGGGCCCGCAGATACGGGTCTATCAGCAGCACATATGGGCCCGCAGATACGGGTCTATCAGCAACTTATATGGGCCCGCAGATAACAGGTCCATCAGCAACTTATATGGGCCCGCAGATACGGGTCTATCAGCAGCACATATGGGCCCGCAGATACGGGTCTATCAGCAGCACATATGGGCCCGCAGATACGGGTCTATCAGCAGCACATACGGGCCCGCAGATACGGGGTCTATCAGCAGCACATATGGGCCCGCAGATACGGAAGAGTCGGAGCAGTCATGTGCCGGAGAGGATTGACGAACACCAAGATAGCCTGATTTGTGAAGTGTCTCTTCGAGTTAGGCAGTGTTTACCAAGATGTGATGTACTCCCAAAATGTATAGCTAGTGGCCAAATAAAAAAGGGAAGTCTGCACAGTAGGTTGACTGAAAACATATGCTTTAAGGTATGCACTAAGAAACATCCAGAGAAAGGAAAATAGTTTATTATTTTTTCCTACATACCATTTATTTTTAAAGTGTGCAAAAAGAGACAAATCTAGTTACAACCAATTGTCCAGGAAAGAAAAGACTGTCGGTTCTTTGATGAAGCAGTTAAAAAAAGTGAACATGGTGCTTAAAAATCCTCAGTTTATGCTAAGAATCTAAACGGTGTTACTAAAAATGGCAAATACGGATCACAAGGTGTGGGGTACATTTTAGCGGGTTGTTGAAGAAAGCCTTGAAAGCTTGATCATAGAGTTCAACCCATATATATATATACACACACACACACTCACAATGCTAGGCAATTCTCTGAACAAGAGTACCAACAGCAACCCCATACACGTGTTTCAGCCTTGTAGGGCATCATCAGTAAGGTGGGAGGGTAAAGGGTTAAAAGGTGTGGGGGGTTGGAAGCGTGGGCAAAAGGGGGCGGTTTGGTGGGACGCTCCCCACCAATTTAAAAAGTATTTTTTTCGTTAAGATGTAATTTGTTCTTTTTTAATTCGTTCAAATCACATGTAATCCATGCCATCATCTTGAAGAGCCACCAAAAGAGATCCAGGCCTAGGTTTCACAGGGTGAGAAGATGCCCAGTGAGGAATGCCCAGTGAGGAAATACAAAGCCCCAAGACCCTGGAGATTGAGACAAGCAACAGATGGAAGACAGAAGCCACTGCAGACCCATATGCACAGGCTAGTTTCAACCTCTGGTTTCCATTTTGGATGCAATACTGGTTCCCGTTGCAGGGTCTGCTTGCAGAGACCTTGAAGGTAACATCACTGGTGATGCTTGGTTAGGTTAGAATTCAATTTTTCCAACATTGAAGTCCAAAACCTTATGTTTCCTACACTTCTGTGAAGTTGATTTATACCGAGCACCGTTGCCACCTACAGGCAGTCTTCCAGGCGGTCAAGTGGCTTTGCAAGAGAGGAGGGCTGGGTGTGTTAGTGGGGATAGGATAGGATGATAGGATAGATTCAAAACCAGGAGAAACTGGCGCCTGAGCATTGTCTTGCGTGTGGCAGTTGGTTCGGGAGGCCCTGTGTGTTGTAACCGTACGGGTAGGACTCTGTGCCTCGGACGGGTGCAAGTGTTTATCTTGGGTCGGTGCATTGAGCGATTGTTAGGATGGGGTTTGTGGTTGTGCGCAGTGGTTAGTTCTATCCATAAGGAGTCCAGAGTGGCAGATGGATGTTAGGTGTTTGAATATATAATGTTGGTGTGCATCGGTGTAGAGTCGATGGACACATTTTCTGCTGTCAGAAACTTCAATCGAGGTCCTCCTGCAGCTGCAACTCATTTATCATGTGTGCTGCCATTTTAGTAGCCGATATTGTTAGGGAGAATTCTCTCTTTAGGCTGAATTTCCTAACCTAGTGAGTCCCCCAGCAGCTTTGCTGGATTTCTAGAGTTTCTTTTTTCTCCTGCCAAGAGGGAGACTCTTTTCCTCCCACTCTTGGACATTATTTATGGTGTTCCTTTGACTGTTAATGTGTTTTATGGGCTATGGGGTCCTTTACTCCATAGGGTCTCATGTGTTTTTCCTATGTGTGTTACACAGCACCCTCCGTGCAGTAACACAGGGGTGTCATAGTGACACCCCACCATAGACTCCATACCCTGGGACTGACTACTGTCTCCCAGGGCATGTAAAGTCACCATTGGCTTTACTAGTCCCAAATTATTAACAGAAACCAGTACAAACCATCATATTGTGGACGTACTGGTCGGGGCAATTCAATTGCCCTGGGGTCTGTCAGTCGAGGGGGCACGTCTCCGTCCCCCCTGATCGTGTTTTGGCTGGTGGCAGTGGATACTACTTTTTATATTCGACCGTGAATATATCCCTATGGGATTTTCACATTGTTCGAGGCTACCAACTTTAATTATTTAATTCTCATAGCCTCGAACATACCACCGGTTTATTTATTTAATATTAATTCGCCGGTTGGTATTTTTTGCCAGGACTCGATTCTAAAATGGCGTTTGTGTTCTCTTCTGTGACTCCAACCCAAGTCAAGCCCTTTGTTCCACTTTTTGGCGGGCTTCTCCACAGAAGCCTCCAAAAGTGGTGCCACTATGTCTGGGTACCACAGAGGGTGTGGGAGGGGGTTTAGGCAACCTGGACTGAGTTACCTTGGTAACTCAAGTCGCACTCTTGTGTGATTGGCCCAAGTGGTGAGCCGGCCGGCTCACCACTTAGCATGTTTGATTGACAGCTAGGCTGAGTGAATGGGGGTGTGCTGCATAAAAGCAGGGCTTTGGGGACTGGAACTTCAGAAGTTGCCACAGGACCTGAGAATCCGACGCGAGAGAAGCTGAGCCGACCTACCACGACGACACCACCGGTGGAGCCCTGCGGAACCGACTCACCACTTCCCGACGACAGAGAAGATCTCCCGGCTGAAGAGGCTTCTTCCCCTGACTGGTGGGCACAACCAGTTTTACCTTCTCTTCTTCGCATCCTCGGACGTCTTGTGGTCGAATTGCCCGTGCCAAGCACCCCGGCAACCGGATAGCCACTTACCACTGGACCGCGAAAAAAAGGACCGCTCCTTTTACCTGAGAACTCCGTGGCTGGTTTCTTCCTTGGCAGTGCAACGGACTCCTGTCTTCCTCCCCGACGAGATCCTCTCTTCCCCCGGATGAAGCACCGACTTGCATCAGCCGCCAGGAACAACTGCCCCCGCTGGAGTATTCTCACCACTTTAAGGTACCGTGTCCGCCGGGCCTCCCTTTCTAAAGATTGCTACAAGGTAATAATAACCCCTTAACCTTCTGGACTGGGCTGGCCGCCTTGACCCTCTAACTGGTCCCTTTCTTTTGGTCCAACTCTTTTTGAACCTTTGCAAGACTCTTGTGCACTTCAACCGTGTAACCTTGGACATATTTTGTCCTGATCCTCGTAAAGTGGATCCGGCCTACTGAACTAACTTCATGGTTTTACTTGCCTTCCTCTCTTGTTTTGTTCTTATGAAAGTGTTGGGATCTGTTTCACATTATGCTCGGCTTTTCTCTCCCTTTTAAAACAAATTATTACAGTGCTTTCTACGTTAAGCGCTCACCGCTGTCTGAAAATAAGTGGGGCTTTACTTAAGACTTGTCTAATATTCTTCTAAGGGAGTGTATCTATCTTTTAGTGACCATGTTCTTGAATTGCCTACTATTAGTGCCCGTGTGTTTTTCTAGATGTGGTTTTAAATAAATAATGATATCTCTTTTACACCAACCCCTGGTCAGTGTTTACTTGTTCTACTGTGTTCTTTTGACCGATTGTGAATACTCTGTACTGCCTAACTCTTCTTGATCGAGGTCTGACTGCTCAGCCACAGCTACCAAGTGAATCTGTGTGGTACAGACTGCTACCAAGTGGGTTTACTGCCAAACACCTGTAGTCTTAAATCTTTTGCAGTGGTCCCAGAGGGAACTGCACAGGTTTCTGCCTAACAAATATGGACACCAGTGCCAGGCTGCTCCCAGAGCACCCCATTTGTCCCAGAAAACGTGCTGCAGAATAGGTTGGTCGCAGCTGCATGAATTATTTTTTTAGCTATACGCCCCCAGTAGCCTGGCACTGGCATTGGTGGCCACTAGTCCCCATATGATGGCAATAAGAGCCCTACAACCTGGACATTGTGTCTTCGTTTGGGTTGAAGGAGGACTAACATGCATTTGAAAGTGTGAGTGTAGTGTGGCTAGCCAATCTGCATTGGGTAGCTGTCAAAACATTGAAAGGTGCAAGGCTGTGAATGGAGGGGCACCTCAGGCCATGAAGCTCGAAAGAGTAGACCACTCGGAGGATCCTGCTGCTGCTGAGCAACTGAGAAACGATGCCTCTCCATGCTAGGGAATGCCGTCTCAAGCAATCTCTAGTTTATGCTAGGGAATCTCATCTAATGCGCGTCCATCCAGGCATTCCTGATCCTCCCGATGGAGAACGTTGCCGCTGCATGCGAGAATCTCGTCTCAAGCGCGTCTATCCACCATTCCCGATACATCCGGCGGAGAAACTCTGGTTCATGCTAGGGAATCTCATCTAACGCACGTCCATCCAGCCATTCCCAATCCTCCTGGAGAAGCTCTGCCTCTCCATGCTAGGGAATCTCATCTACAGTGCATCCATGCAGCCATTCCCGATCTATCCCTCAGCCCTCTTCACCCCCCAGCGGAGAAAGGCTGCCTCTCCATACTAGGGAATCTCATTTCAAGTGCGTACATCCAGACATTCCCGATCCTCCAGACGGAGAAACGTGCCTCTCCATGCTAGGGTATTGTTAGGGAGAATTCTCAGAAATGTGCTAATTTCCCCCACCTTAGAGACCCTTTTTCCCCACTCTCTCATGTATTTTAATGTGATTTTGAACTCGGTTTCTTTTGGTTGTGGAGTCTGAAACTCCATAGGCATCATCTTTTACATTGTGTCACACAGCACCTTCAGTGCAGTGGCACGGGGAAGTCTTTCAGACTCACCAAGGTTTAAATACCTTCTCTGGGATAAACTACTGTTTCCCAGAGCAGTAAGGTGAAATTGACTTTACTTACATTTGTAACTTTCTAGACTCAGCACACACTATCTTACGATAGGGTGCTGGAGGGGTTACCTGGTATCCCCTTTGTCTAGCTTCTCATGTAACATTTTTTATGTTACCCTTTCCTCACTGAATGGCTGGTAGCAGTAGTTTTGTTTGAACTACCATGGTGTGCATTTACCGCGGGCTGCGTTCGCAGCTGCAGTAAAGCACCCAAGAGTGCCATTTTTGTCAAAATGGCCCAGTCTTCTTTTTTCACCATTTCTTTGTGGAAAGGTCATTCTAGAGATTTACTCTGCGCACCAAACCAGGTTTGGTCCCATTGTTCGCTTTGCCCTTGGCGGGATTCACAAGTGAATCCCGCCTCTGGCTCCAGGGTGTCTGCGGTAGTGAGGGAGGTGCCCAAAACTCCCTGTGCTTAGACTCCTAGGAGACCCAAATGCACTCTGTGGTGATTGGCTGGCAAGTAAAGCCACCCTGCTGGGTGATTGACAGCTAGGCTGGAATTAATGGGAGAGAACTGAATAAAAGGCAAGGCTTTTGGCTTGGAAGGCAGAGTCGACCACTGGACGAAGGAACCGAAGAAGAACTTGTAGAGGACGCCTGCTGCAACCCCTGGACTGTTGGTTTGCCCGGTGAAGCCCTGCTGCTGTGCTGAAACTCCATTTGTATCGACAGAGAAGCCCTTGCAAGGACGACTTCTCCCTTTGAGTTGGTGGGACCAATCAACTCCAAATTAAGCCACCTGGACATCCATCTCAGAGCTGGTTGAATTTTCACAAGAGTTACAGCTGGAAACCGTGTAGCCAGGGAGAGGAACACCAGATTGCGTGCGTTGCTTTTAAGCTGGCCAAGAGCTCTAGGAAGATCCTCCCGACTCCCAGGAAGCAAGACTGACAGAGCCCGAGCTCCCCCTCAACAGTGTGCAGGACTCCAGAAGCAAGGAAAGTCCATCTCGACAGCCAGGAACCGCGGTGTTGCTATTTGCGGTAGATGCGAGGAGCTGAAACACTGAATTGAAGATTGCCGGTTGCGAGCGGTGACCGTCACATTGCAGTGCAGGAGTCCCCAGACTTCCTCCCTCTTGTCCCCAAGACTGAGGCCCAGGAACAGGGAGATCTGCAGAGCTGCACATTAAAAGAATTCATCTGCTGCATTTTTTCTTCAATACAAAATGACAGTAAAGTCTGCAAGAGTTTACCTCTTACCGTAGAGAGGCTTGCATCCTCTACTACTCACAAGTCTAATCAGCTTGTGGCCCTAGATTTGATTCTTCTTTTCTTCAAAGACTTCTAAAACATTGTGCAAAGACTTTCTACTTACCTACAAAGAAGTGCTTCAGCACGTATAGACTTTTGCCTATTGACTTTGGCTTAGCCTCTTCCATTGAGCGACTCTTATTGGTTGGGGGGGATCTGAAAGTATTTGCCTGCTAAAGAATATTTGTGGTCTCTTGTACGTTCTAAATAAGCTTTTCCTTCAACTTAGTACTATATGATTCTAAATGCAACAGTGATATATTAATGTCCCCAGCACACTACCAATTGAAGTCACCTGAGGGTGTAGGTAGTGTCTGTGAGCCATCCCAAAAGGGTATCTACTGATTTAGAAATATTAAAAGTGTGTATTTTATGAAGTGTATTTGAGTGTTACTGTTATAGTGCTCCCTTCTGAAGAAGGCTTATTGTAACTGACTGATAAATACATTAATAATTGTTTATTCAAGAACCCTTGAGTGTAAGAGTTTATTTCAATAACTGTAAATCTCTGTTTAACTCCACTACAGCTCACATTGACCCCTCGAGATAAGCCCGGCTGCTCAACACGCTACCAAAACTGTGTAGTACAAGCTTATACCAAAGGTTGGGTTTCCTATACCTGTAGTCAGAGTTGTTTGTAGTGTTCCCAGAGGTTACTGCACACAAACTTTGCCTAACAGGAATCTCATCTAAAGCACATCCCCATGCAGCCATTTCTGATCCTCCCGACGGAGAAAAGTTGCCTCTCCATGCTAGGGAATCTCAGCTAAAGCGTGCATCCATGCAGCCATTCCTGATCCTCCCGACGGAGAAACGTTGCCTCTCCATGCTAGGGAATCTCAGTTAAAGCGTGCATCCATGCAGCCATTTCTGATCCTCCCGACGGAGAAACGTTGCCTCTCCATGCTAGGGAATCTCAGCTAAAGCGTGCATCCATGCAGCCATTCCTGATCCTCCCGACGGAGAAACGTTGCCTCTCCATGCTAGGGAATCTCAGCTAAAGCGTGCATCCATGCAGCCATTCCTGATCCTCCCGACGGAGAAACGTTGCCTCTCCATGCTAGGGAATCTCAGCTAAAGAGTGCATCCATGCAGCCATTCCTGATCCTTCCGACGGAGAAACGTTGCCTCTCCATGCTAGGGAATCTCAGCTAAAGCGTGCATCCATGCAGCCATTCCTGATCCTCCCGACGGAGAAACGTTGCCTCTCCATGCTAGGGAATCTCAGCTAAAGCGTGCATCCATTCCTTATCCTCCCGACGGAGAAACGTTGCCTCTCCATGCTAGGGAATCTCAGCTAAAGCGTGCATCCATGCAGCCATTCCTGATCCTTCCGACGGAGAAACGTTGCCTCTCCATGCTAGGGAATCTCAGCTAAAGCGTGCATCCATGCAGCCATTCCTGATCCTTCCGACGGAGAAACGTTGCCTCTCCATGCTAGGGAATCTCAGCTAAAGCGTGCATCCATGCAGCCATTCCTGATCCTCCCGATGGAGAAACTCAGCCTTTCATGCTAGGGAATCTCAGCTAAAGCGTGCATCCATGCAGCCATTCACGATCCTCCCGATGGAGAAACTCAGCCTTTCATGCTAGGGAATCTCGCCTCAAGCACGTCCATCCAGCTTCCTGCGCGGGAAATACATACCTGCAGCACCTCCATCTCTGTGGTATTCCCTGGACTTGTGTCAATGGCCCCCATGCATTGAACTCACTGCAGGTCCCACAAAAAGCTGGGCCAAGATTCACTATTTTTGTACTTCCCTGTGATTTTATAAGCAGTTTTTAAATTGTCCCTTTCAATCCTGCTGTGGTAAAAGTATTGAACCCTTGCAACTGGTGATAATGTATTTCTTTTTCCATGAAACGTAGCAGGAAGGTAACGGTTACGAAATTTTTTATTGACTTGGAAGGTTTTTGCTGTAGAGCACCATCGTTCAATCTGCTCTATACTCTTAATGAATTGTTTGGGGTAGCTGGGCATTAATACCATTATAAAGGCCCTAGGAGGTCCTAATGGATGGGGAATTGTGTTTGGGGCCTTAGAGACTGCAAATCCATTTTTCCTCAGGATAAAATTGTGTTTCCCATTTTAATCACATACCCTGCCATTGGTTTTAGGTGCTGGTAACAGGTCTAGGGTCTTTCACATGTACTACAGTTGGGATGTGTCTTTGGGAACTGCACTTAGCTGTGTAGGCTACTAGGTACCTACGGTGCTGTGTAGGCTACTAAGTACCTACTTAGGTTGTGTGGTATTCTGTATCTCCCTCTCCGTTGTAGCTCTTGAAAGACTTGCGTCTTTGACAGGTTACCTCGCACTGTGCGGATTAATAAAGGATGTAGTGCTGCACTCTATCAAATTGCTGTTTTCTCAGCCTATGGAGTATTTTGGAGACCGGACCATGCCCGAGAACCCTTGTTTTCTATGATTAATCTGCCCCCAATAAAGACTAGGTATATGGGAAACTGCATGAGCCGAACAACACAACCAAACTCCTTAAAATCTGCAAGGAGCTGGCCAGTCCTAATGCAGCCTCCACCTCTCCGGTTCCCTCCCAGGCCCTCTGTACAGCTCTGGCTTCTCATGCCACCACTAAAACTCAGGACATGTTGTCCTCGCTTTCCTCTTCCTCTCTCAGGCCCCCTTTGGCCACCCCCCCTCCTCTTTTGTCTTCATTCTGTCCGATAACACCTGCCTCTTCATCTGCCTACATGTGCAAGCTAATCAGGGCTTGTAGGCCATTCCTATCCTAGGCTAGCTGTATTATTCTAGCAAATGCATTAATACTTTCAAAATTGGATTACTGTAATACCTTATAACTAGGTGCTAAGAATATATCCTGAATAAAATCCAAATCTTAGAGAACAATGCAATAAGAACTGCTCTGAACATACCTAACAGAGAACATGTTTCAGAAATCAGAAGAGACAATCATTGGCTGAAGATAAATAATAGACTCCTGCTTAAAACAGTTTCCCTCACCTTCAAGTGCCTAAATAATGCAGCACCCCCTTATTCAACAGAGAGAAAATTGTAAGAAAAACCTCTCCCCGCCCATCTAGGGCGGCTAGCACCTTCTGTCTGAACATAGCCAGATTCAAGCTAACAACATCAGGAGGAAATAGTTTCCCAGTGAAAGCCGCCCCGTCCTGGAATGCATTACCCATCTCTCTCTCTCAGAGCCGACCAATCCTTCTCTAGCTTTAGACGCAATACCTTGAATTGGCTGCGATCCAAGGACATCTGATCTATACTTACTATGCACAGATTTGTAATGAGCTCACACTCCGGTTACGCACTGGCTGAATCAATGTACTGTACATACCTGCTTACCTAGTACTCAAATGATCTTTGCCATTAATGTATATCACTATTGTTTAAATGTTGGATTGTTCTCGGTTCACTCTTGAATCTATATGTAACCGGCCAAACTATGTAACCTAAGCTTTAAGTATCCTTTTGCATTTGTTGCGCCGTTACCTCTGGGTTTGGTGCGCCCTACAAATGAATAAACAAACAAACCTGACTATGGTTATAGACAAGTCCGATCTATGAACGTGTTAACAGGTGCTCACCTGCTCTTCAAGAACCATCAGAAACCACAACTTGGGAATAGATTCACATTTGTGTGAAGACGAGTCTCTTCTTGCAACGCCTCTCAGGCCCTTCCACCCACATTCCTATTTAGGCCCTTCCTTTAATGTCTCGGGCGAGGGCCTATTCATCAGCTTAGAAATCCGGGACCCAAACCTGGCGAGTGCAGGGTAGAACTGGCGAGGCCTGTGTCTCTCTTCAGCCGATGGTGAGGGCAAAGGACACATGGGGCCCACCATCCCCAGACAATGTCCCAGGTGGCCCCTCTTCCCCTCTCAGGCTCTACCGCCAATCTGCTTCAGGTGCCCGAGACAGTTTCCCTGTGACAGACTGTCACACAGACACCGTCTCAGCCTGGCACACTTGGGAAATGAGCAGGGCATGTTCGCTGGAGCCCCGAAGTTTTTAAACGTAGCCAGTGGCATAACATCATTGAGCAGATCGGATTATAGCCCACCCCCTGAATTTTGGGCTATGTTAACTCAACCTGGCTGACCTACAGAGCCGAAGCTGGACAGAACAGAACATTAAACAGTGCCTGGGGGGGCCCGTTAACCAAAAGCCCTGCTATTGCTAACATAAAGCATTTCACTCTTAGCACCTGCAATTATATGCATATATTTTTAGGCAATTGAAATCGTGGTGTGGGGTTAGTTCTTGCATGCCAGGGGCATAGGTGCCAAGTGCATGCAGGCATAAAGGGGGGGGGGGGGGGGCGCGGAGTGGGAGGTTCTATGGAATGGTTTGCATGGAACTTTAAAATGAACTTCGGTGAGAACCTAGGGTGTGTTCCTAGTACAACCTTGTCCTTGTGTATAATGAAAAAGGGGTCTTGTAGACAAAGCCTGTTGCTCACTGATTCATCTTATGGAGATGATAGCTACCAGGAAGGCAGTTTTATAGGTACAATGCTTTAGGCTGGCCTTGTACATAGGCTCAAAGGGTGGCCCCATGAGCAAGATATTGGGATCCCAACCCGGGGGAGGTTTGGGAATTGGGGGATATAGCCTCTTTACCCCTTCCATGAATGCCTGAATGACAGGGACTTTCCACCAGGACACTTTATTCTGCGAGGTGGTGTACGCAAATAGGGTCGCCAGATGCACCTTTACGGAATTAAATACTAGGCCGGAGTCTAGTAGGTTAAGCATGTAGTTTAGAATGTTAGATGTAGAACATTCTAAAGGATTGCGTGATTGTGATGTGCACCATATCACATAGCTTTTCCACAGTAGCAGTGGCTGGTGTTGGATTTCCGTGCCTCTAAGGATATCCACACACCTTTGTGGAAGGTTCAAGTGGCCAAACTCTAGGGCATCAGGAGCCAAGCTGCCAAGTTCATTAATTGTGAGCGTGGATGGAGGGAAGCACCTTTGTGTTGTGTCAACATGTTGTGCGCGCACAGGAGTTTGGTTCGTTCCACATCGCCAGTTTGAGCAGATGTGGAAACCAAGGCTGTCTCACCACATAGGAGCAACCAGGATTAGAGTCACTTGTTCCTGGTGCATCTTGTGCACTATCTTGCTCAGGAGTGGTGTGGGGGAAAAGTGTAAGCAAATCTCTTGCACCAGTTCATCCACAGGGCTTTCCCCTTGCACCCTGGTGGGGGAAAACTGGACGCAAAGTCTGGGTATTGTGTGTTTAGGTTTGTGGCAAACAAGCCTAGTGGGATGTGACCCCATAGTGAGAATATTCCGTCTAGGAACACTGTCGAGTTGCCACTCGTGTTCTTCTGGTAGAGGGTGTCTGGAGTTCCCCTGAAACTTGGTGAGATGTTAGGAACATGTGGCACTTGAGTGCCCACTTCCATATTTTCTGGGATAGCTTGGACAGACTTGAGTGTGTGCCTCCCTGCTTGTTCAGATAGAACATGGCCGTGGTTCTGTATGAGGACCTGCACGGTTTGACCCGTGAGATGTCGCTGAAAGGCCTGAACCGGGAGGTGTGTGGTGGAGAAAGTGAGCCCCCATCCAGCGAGTGAGCACTAAAGTCCAGCAAAAGAGCTAAGGGTGAAGGGAATTAGCACAGAAATGAGAATTCTCCCTAACACTTGACCATTGCGTTTTCTGTCATATTGGACTGGTGGTCATAACAGGAAACTGGAGCTAGGGTATAGGTAGGATCGAGGTCTAGGTAGGGTCTAGGGCCAGGGGTAGCTTGATCATTGATCCTCCTCCTGGAACCTGCATCTAGGGTCCAGGTAGGGTCTAGGGCCAGGATTAGCATGATCATTGATCCTCCTGGAACCTGCCTTTTATGGTCTAGGGTCTAGAGTTAGGGGTAGCTTGATAATGGAACTTCCTGGAACCTGCATCTAGGGTGTGTAGGTAGGGTCTAAGGCCAGGGGTAGCTTGACCATTGGTCCTCCTGGAACCTGCATCTAGGGTCCAGCTAGGGGCGAGGGGTAGCTTGATAATGGAAATTCCTGGAGCCTGCCTCTAGGGTGTAGGTAGGGTCTAGGGCGAGGGGTAGCTTGATCATTGATCCTCCTCCTGGAACCTGCATCTAGGGTCTAGGGCCAGGGTTAGCATGATCATTGATCCTCCTGGAACCTGCCTTCTATGGTCTAGGGTACAGGTAGGGTCAAGGGCGAGGGGTAGCTTGATAATGGACCTTCCAGGAACCTGCCTTCTATGGTCTAGGGTACAGGGTACAGGTAGGGTCTAGGGTGAGGGGTAGCTTGATCATTGATCCTCCTCCTGGAACCTGCATCTAGGGTCTAGGGCCAGGGTTAGCATGATCATTGATCCTCCTGGAACCTGCCTTCTATGGTCTAGGGTCCATGTAGGGTCTAGAGTTAGGGGTAGCTTGATAATGGAACTTCCTGGAACCTGCCTCTAGGGTGTATGTAGGGTCTGGGTCTAGGTAGTGTCTAGGGTCAGGATTAGCATGATCATTGATCCACCTGGAACCTCCCTTCTAGGGTCAAGGGTACAGGTAGGGTCTAGGGTGAGGGGTAGCTTGATCATTGATCCTCCTCCTGGAACCTGCATCTAGGGTCTAGGGCCAGGGTTAGCATGATCATTGATCCTCCTGGAACCTGCCTTCTATGGTCTAGGGTCCATGTAGGGTCTAGAGTTAGGGGTAGCTTGATAATGGAACTTCCTGGAACCTGCCTCTAGGGTGTATGTAGGGTCTGGGTCTAGGTAGTGTCTAGGGTCAGGATTAGCATGATCATTGATCCACCTGGAACCTCCCTTCTAGGGTCAAGGGTGAGGGTAGCTTGATATGGAAATTCCTGGAACCTGCCTCTAGGGTGAAGGTTTGGTCTAGGGTCAGGGTAGGGTCAGGGGTAGCTTGATAATGGAACTTCCTAGAACCTGCATCTAGGGTACAGGTAGGGTCTAGGGTGAGGGGTAGCTTGATAATGGATAATGGACCTTCCTGGAACCTGCATCTAGGGTCAGGGGTAGCTTGATAATTGCCTTCGGGAACCTGAATCTAGGGTCAAGGTAGGGTCAGGGCAGCTTGATCATTTCCTTCGGGAACCTGAATCTAGGATCCAGGTAGGGTCAGGGGTAGCTTGATCATGGACTACATGGAACCTGCATCTAGGGAAGAGGCAAATCTTTCTACAAACCAAGGAAAACTTTAGCAGAGTCGACATTTCCATCCCCTCATGAAATCATGCAGAACACATTACCTAAGTTCCTCAGAAAGTAAAGACTGAATTTTAACCAACCAAAGAAGTGTTTAAACTGACACTATGCTTCCCAAGTATGCAAACGTTTATTCTAAAGGTCATGAGGTAAACCCTGGAATTCACTGCAACATTCTTCTCTGAAGACAAACCAGAATTTCTTAGAAAGAGCATTAAAAAAAAGCACTAAGCAGATTCAGTTTCCCGTAGTTTGCCATAACTGAAAATAGTTCACTTTGTATAGGCAAAGAAGCATGGGACTAAAAGACTACATAACAGGTGTTGGTTGGTCTATTCTGCAAAAGGGATGAGCCCTGTGACCCCGACAAGCAAACAACTAAACCACCAAAATCCTTTCTATGATGGAGAAAAAGGAAGTGTGGCAGTCCGCAGAGAGGAACAAAAAAAAAAGGAAGAAAAGTTAGACACATGAGTTTATAACTAAGCTTTGTAATAGATGTGTTAATAACGTTAAGAATGAGCAATCGTAAATAATCCCTTCCAGTTGCAATGCTGAGTTTTGACTTGCTTTAGAACCTGGGCACAGGAGGGCTTGGGACTTCTGTGGTTCATTGGGGGACACAGATGCCGTACCTTCTCCTTCACTTGAGCCAACTGATCCGCTCTTTCTTTCTCGTCCTTCAGCGTCTGGAGGATGGATCAGATGTAGGTTTTCCTCTTTCTTTATAATAAGCGACTCTTCAAAATCTGTATTCGTGCTGCCTGCTGGATGAAGTTTAACAGTCATTAATTCCACAATCTGGAACACAACCATGCATCCAACTTTAAACCCATAGCATTTGCAACCAAGTCATACTTCCCCGAGTGCTAGGATAGCAGTTGCCATGACGGAGGACATGTAAGTGCGCTTGTCTTGGCATAAAAACAAGGTTGGGATTTGCTGTTTACTTGAGAAATATCAGCACTGTGGGTCTAACATTTCCACACTTTTGAGATGGGATCCGATTGAAATAACGCTTCCCGGTCGTTGGCACCCACTTTCCCGTGTCCCCTCCCCACATCTCCCTGCATCCTCACCACAGCCAGCCTCAGCCCCCCGAATCAAGCCCCACAGCCTGTCGTCCCCCCCGGGTCTCTCCTGCGTCGTGCCAGTCCCCTGCACTCCCCCACGTGTTGTTACCCCTCCCCCTTGCATCCTCCCACACGTCTCTGCCTAGATCTTGCTGCCTTTCATCCATCTTTCCCTCCATCTCTTCCCCCCTCACCCATTTGGCACATCCCCCACTGTTGCTCCCCACCCACCCACTCCAGTGTATCCCCCAACCCGTAAAGTGCACATCTAACCCAAGTGGGCAGTGGGGAGGAACTGTCCAAAAGGCAAAAAACCAAAAGAATACAAGAACAATAAAACAAAAAAAGTTGTAACCTTTTTTCAAGTGCAACAACAAATCAAAAGAAGTCTGGAACAGTGTTAGGAAAGATTTCCCTTGAGTGCAATTTCCCCTCCATTAATGGACCCCCACCCCCCAAACTTTTTGCTTTTGTTTGCCTTACCTAATCTGACTTTTGCCCGTGGGGCACAGCCTTCAGCTGCAAACCTCTGGGCTTTTACTCAATTGTTATGGGGCAACTCGCACATCCATCAGGCTGTCAGTACTGGGGGGAAATGATGATCCTCTTCATCCCCCTGATCCTCCTTTCCCACTGGCCGGCCTCCCTTGACCTTGCACTCTCACCTACCAATGAGGCAAAACATCTAGGGGTCGTCTTCGACTCCACGTACTCGTTCTATTCTCACATCTCAGACATCTCTACAAAATTCCCACTACCAACGCACCTCCTCAGAGGTATTGTACCTTTTCTCACTTTCACACAGAGGCTCATCTTCCTTCTTCTACTCTCCATCCTCTACAACTCATCCAGAACAGAAGTGCAAGACTTATCCTTGGCCTCAAGCCCAGGGACCACATCTCTCCGGTGCTGAAATCCCTCCACCGACTGCCCGTGGCAGCAAGGATCAAGTTCGAGACCCTCTGCATAATCCACAAGGCTTTCTGGGGCCGGGGGCCATTATCTACAACACTCTCTCCCTAAATACTCTCCGTCCAGAGTCCTCAGATCGTCCTCCAACTCTCTGCGGGTGAGCCGTTGTTCCAAACAGATTTGGGGGTAGATCTTTATCTTCTGAAGGTGCCTCCCTCTGGAGCAGCCTCGCTGCCTCTCTCTGTCTAGAGCCAGAGCACCTCAAGTTCTCCTCCCCAACCCTGTTCATTTTTTGCTGACTGGTTTCCTGGTACAGCTCCAGAGCTTTGCAGGTCCCAGGCTCCCCGCCTGAATGTACCAGGACTATTAAGTTTGTCCTGTCCCCCCACTCCCTTTTTCTTTTGTTCCCCCTCCCTAGGTTGGTCACGACTGTAACACTGCATGCACTTGTACTAGGAGAAATGCAGTCAGGCCTAGTATACTACTTTTTTTTTGTTAGATCATTCGGAAACTTCTAGGCCCAAGAACGATTACAGTATTCCATAGCGCTTTGAAGCACTCCACCCGTGTATAAATGCTGTAAACAATTGCAATTACAATTTGCCTTCACCCAGGTCACGAGACCCAGGTATTCCTTATTTGGGCATGCATCCTCCCACGAAAACCGCATCTTTTGCGGGATCCTGTATGTCACGTGTGCTAGTGCCCAGGAAGAGAGTTGGAACTCTCTGGTCCCAATATGTCTGGCAGGCCTAATTGACTGGAACCACTGTGGGCCACGATTGGCCGATGCCTGGCGTGCATGCAAGAAAGAAGATCTTCCACTGGCTATACCAAATCAATTCCAGGTCGATCACCTGACGTTCTCAACGAACTACCTGCAGCAGGAGCCAAGTATCAATGAACAAAAGAGAACCGTGGAACCACCAGAGACGTGCTAGGAAGGTTTGGCACCTTGACCCCACTATTCGGACACCTGCCTTTTTTTTTTTTTTTTAAAATCGCACTAAGAAGGCCTGCTGAGAGCCAGAGAGACCTGTAACTGCAGGTGTGAAACCTACTAGCTAACTGGACTAGACTAGTTTGGCCCGGACTGTGTCGAGGGTCGGTGAGTACTTGCATCACTTACCAGTGGCCCCCGTTTTACGCATGAGAATCTCTGAAAAGATACTCAATTTAGCTGGGCTAGCCTGCGCTACCCAGCTATTCCCGAACTCCAAAAGTCACTTTACCTGCAAGGGTAGACCCTACTCGAGGATTAGGGCTTTATTCTACATCACCTCAACCCCCTTCCTGAACAGCTACAGCTCCCTGAAGAGAACCTGCTTTTCAATTTACACACGACCGCGCATTCTTAACGCACTACTGTACTGTTGAACATAAGGCTCCTCACGTCTTAGGGCTGGACTACATAAGTTAGGGATTGACTTTGAAGAACTGCCTAATGCGATATCTGTGTTGAACTTGCCTCTTCTGTTGCACTAAACTAGAGTGGCCTTCTAAACACCAGGTCAGAGTTTAGAAATCCATCTTAACACATAGGAACCTGAGCCTCAGAAAGAAACACAAGGAACAGAGAAAATCTGATGCACTGACCATGTGAACAGACTATGGTTAGTGTAGCAGAGAAGGTAATGCTGGCTGAAACCTAACCACATGAACAGACTATGGTTAGTGCAGCAGAGAAGGTAATGCTGGCTGAAACCTAACCACGTGAACAGACTATGGTTAGTGCAGCAGGGAAGGTAATGCTGGCTGAAACCTAACCACGTGAACAGACTATGGGTAGTGCAGCAGGGAATGTGAACAGACTATGGTTAGTGCAGTATGGAAGGTAATGCCGGTTGAAACAGGAATTGAAGCTGTGCTACTTATCAGTGGCTGTTCAGTGTTTCCTCACGTCTACCGAAAATAGCAACACTGCGGTTCCTGGCTGTCGAGATGGACTTTCCTTGCTTCTGGGGTCCCGCATTCTGTTGGGGGGGGGGGTGCTCAGGCTCCGTCAGTCCTGCTTCCTGGGAGTCCGGAGGATCTACCTTGAGCTCTAGGCCAGCTTAAAAGCAAAGCACACAATATGGTGTTCCTCTCCCTGGCTATACGGTTTCCAGCAGCAACTCTGTGGAAATTCAACCAGCTCTGAGAAGGATGTCCAGGTGGCTTACCAAATCAAGGGTAGAAGTCATCCTTGCAGGGGCTTCTCTGTCGATACAGATTTGGAGTTTCAGCACAGCAGCAGGGCTTCACTGGGCAAACCAGCGTTCCAGGAGTTGCAGCAGGCGTCCTCTTCAAGTTCTTCTTCGGTTCCTTCGTCCAGTGGTTGACACTGCCTTCCAAGCCAAAAGTCTCACCTTGTATTTGGTTCTCTCCTATTCATTCCAGCCTAGCTGTCAGTCACCCAGCAGGGTGGCTGTCCTTGCCGGACAGTCAGCCGGCCAATCACTACAGAGTGCATTTGGGTCTCCTAGGAGACTAAGCATAGGGAGTGTCGGGGCACCTCCCTCACTTCCTGCCTAAACCAGACACTCTGAAGCCAGAGGCAGGCTTCACCCGTGAATCCCACCAAAGGCAAAGCGAACAATGGGACCAAACCTTCGTTTGGCGCACAGAGTAAATTTCAAGAAGGACCTTTCCACAAAGAAATAGCAAAAAAAAGAAGACTGGGGCCATTTTGATTAAAAAAAAAACCAACAAAAAAAATGGCACACTTGGGTGCTTTACTGAAGCTGCAAACGCAGCCTGTGGTAAATGCACACCACGGTAGTTAAAACGAAATCACTGCCACCAGCCATTCAGTGAGGAAAGGGTAACATAAAAATGTTACATGAGAAGCTAGACAAAGGGGATACTAGGTAACCCCTCCAGCACCCTATCGTAAGATAGTGTGTTCTGGGTCTAGAAAGTTACAATGTAAGTAAAGTCAATTTCACTTTACTGCTCTGGGAAACAGTAGTTTATCCCAGAGAAGGTATTTAAACCTTTGGGAAATCTGTAAGACTTACCTGTGCCACTGCTCTGAAGGTGCTGTGTGACACAATGTAAAAGCTGATGCCTATGGAGTTTGTCAGACTCCACAACCAAAAGAAAAACAAAGCTCAGAAATCACATTAAAATACATGAGGGTGGGGAAAAAAGGTCTCACTCTCTCAGGGTAAAAAAAATCAAGTCCTCAAAATCCAGCAAAGTGGCTGGGGGGGGTCTCTAAGGTGGAGGGAATTAGCACATTTCTGAGAATTCTCCCTAACACAGGTGGAAAAACTTACTTCAATTACGGCACAAGCCCCCAACGTGTAACCGATTTTAAGAGACGGCACACTCCAGCCAGAGACTTCTTCCACTGAAGATGGCGCGCAATAAAAACATGCCTTTTGAATTTTTATTATTTGAACCCTGGATTCTTTTTTGAAGAGGCACCCAACCAGTCTCACACCCACCTTAACAAACACCCTGTGTCGCGATGGACTATGAACCAGGCAGGTGTGGAACAATGAAATATTTATTTATTTTTACGATTCAAATGAAAAATCAGAGCAAACGAAATGTAGGGCAGCAGCAGCCACCAGGGTGTGGCAGCACAAATGCAAAACCTTAACACTTAATTCAACTTTCTAACATCATCTATTCAAACCGTAAACAGAAATGAAAACAAAAATCACTTTTCTTCACATGCATAGATGGCACATATGTTTTGCACTCCCCCTGCAACACTCCCCCAAACACCTGCTAACTAAATTCTGTGTGGAGCGAAAGCAGTGGCAAGAAGAGGAAAAAAAAAAGAATCTGTTTTTTTAATTCAACCCACCACTCCAGAAGGGGAGGCCAAAACGAAAATGAAAACCCTCTAAATGAGCGAAATGGCAGACTCGTATTTCACCGATTATTTAGAGGTCAGCTTACATTTGCGGTTGGATAGATAGAACAGAACTTAGTGTGGCTGCACTAAAGAGACAAGGAAGCTTACAGGCTACTGATCAGGGTACTAAAGTGTAACATCTAGACTGGTTGTCTGCACTGGGTGCACACTGCAGATAGTGGAATGTCATTAGGTCATCTAGAATCTTATGTGTCATCAAGGTTCTGAATCCTACAGTTGAGATCTTCAGGATGGGAAAGCTTACTGACTGTATGTATCTTGCCTAGCTCCTGTCTCATATATATATATATATATATATATATATATATATATATATATATATATATATATATATATATATATATATATATATATATATATATATATATATATATATATATATATATATATATATATATATATATATATATATATATATATGCTTACCCTGTAACTAATAATAAAGCTCATCTACTTTTATAATAATCAGTCACCAGCTTCTTACCTGATCTCCAGTAATGCGGATACTACAAATGGTGACGAATATGGGATCAGCAGGTGCCTGTTGTGTCCCAGATAAATTGTTGATAAGCCTGCTGATCCCAAGAGATAAAAAGGACCCACCCGAGAATGTCTGCTGATCTTAAAGCCTGCTGATTCCGACATGATGAGCCCAGGAGATTCCTTAAATGGAGAAGTCAATACTGGCAGTTTTCTATGATAAGCCCAAGAGAAATCAAACCTACACTCAGAGCCAGCCAGCAATCATCTACGCAAGGTACAAGTCCTGCTACTGTGCCGGCAGGCAGCCGACACGCTTTTGTTCATGGAAATGTGCGAATTACTGCTGACAAGGTACTGTAATTAATTATTTTCCCACTTTTCTATGTTTTTCTTCGGCACAGTGGTTGTGTATGCTTATGGTACAAATTGAGGGCACAATTGACGGGTGTTTCTGTAGTGAGAATGGTGGGGTGGTTGGTCTTGGTTGTGATGAGGATGATGTGAGTGATGGTTATGTGGATGTTAGTTTGTATTTCTTGACAGATGTGCGTGTGTACGCGAACGTGCTGCGGGCGAGGCAGGCCCGAGCCCTCTCGTGGCAGGTGAGGAAGGTGATACAATGTGTTGGGTAGAATGTGGTAGTGATTGTTTATTGCTTGCAGGTGGCAGCTACGAGACCCAGTTGTGGCAGAGTCGAGCAGATGTTTAGTTATGTTTTTTTTGTTGGCATGGATGTTAGATACGTGAATGTGGCATACGCTGTGACAGTTGTATATGTGGCTACTGATCAGGGTACTAAAGCAACGTAAACACAGGTGAGGAAATCAATTTGGGAGGAAAACAACGCAACAGAAATTTTGTTGGGATGGGAAACAAAGACACAGAACAGATAGGATACTAATGGGAAGGGATGACTTATGGGATGATATGGGTTTGTATGGGATGATATGGGTTTGTATGGGGAAAAGCAAAAAGGAAAGCAAATACACGGGCAAAATTAGTTTTGTTACCGCAGCGATTCGTTGTACTGAGGAAACAGAAAATAAATATGCTAACAGGTATGGACTTGCACAGATTCTTCTAAGGAAAGGGTGAACCGAAGATACTGGCAATTTGGGAAATGACTAGGGTTTTAATGGGAATTGAATAGGGTTTGAACAGGATGCAAGGTAAAATAAAAGTATATGCAGTTTTTGGGTACAGCCAGCAGGGTCTCTAGACGGCGGGGTCAAGAGAACTGGTTACTAGGTCAGCTGGGCTCTCCTGGTAGGGACCGGCTGGACAAAGTCTGGTCACTGTGGACAGCGGGATGAGTCAGCTGGGCAGAGACTCTGGTCACTGGATTCTCCTAAAGGGTTTAACTGCCTTTCCTCCTTGCTCCCTGGATTACTGGGATTAATGTGGTTCTGAATAGGTGATTTTGCCTGGATGGGATCAGCTGCCTCTGGACCTGGTTCTGGCGTCATGGACTCTTGAAAGGTGGATTTTGAAGGTTGAATATCCCTGTGTCTCCCTGTCTACCCTTTAAATAGCCAGAGTGACATCATAGAATTAGTCCTATCCTAGTATAGGCCAGCCTATCGGTCCTCCCTCCGAGCGGATTGGTTCAGGGGAAGTGACATCAGTTTATGTGCCTGCTTTTTATGACTTGCTTTGTCTCACCAGAGTTTACTTTTTACCAAAATAAGTTACAGAACAAAAACCTCATATTTACAGTAGTCACCATCATAAAAAAATCAGACAGGCAGATCCAAAGGCAGATCCCATATTTCACAAGGAATATGCCGGTTCGAACGCCAATTCTGTGCGATGTTGCCTCATCCTTGGGCACAATTTCGCAGTTTTCAGCAGAAACATATCTAAAATTCTACAAATGGCTACTCATATGCATAATAGTATTGGGCATAGTTTCCAAGTTTAATATCTATGCCATTTATGCTTCCCTCAGAAATGCATTTTTCCTACCATTTCAGTCCACCACGTGCCAGAAAGATGAACATAGTCTGATCGCGCTTGTCCAAAAATCACATTAAAACCGTCATAATATAACATTGCTGCTTATTCAACTTGCAAAGAAAAATGTCTTAAAGTATAAATGTTCTGCATTGTCAATGAGGATGATTTGCCAAAGTTGTGGGTGGTGCTGCCACCCCCACAATGCAAAATGTCTTCCCTGGGTCAGTTTGCACAAGGGTTTCCATGACTCCCTGTTTGAAGTCCACCAGTGTCCATGGGAGCGGTGCTGTCTGGCAGTCTGGGAGAACCTGTAATGATCATGGGAGCAGGGCACATGCCCGTGCAGCCTTGGTCACCGGTAGGTGCAAAATTAGCCTTTAAACCAAGCTGGTTTGACAGGAATGCCTGGGCCTCAGCCAGGATGATTGGTCTTTTGGGGGGGAACAAAAAGAGCTATATATTTTTTTTTTTTTTTGCAGGAACCCCGGGTCCTGGAGGCAGCAGCACCGGGGGTTGTCATGCCCTCACTTTGAAGAGCCATAATCATGTTTTTTCCTCCTCCCCCAATTTTGGGTAAGAAGTTTGTTTGGAGGGGTGTTAGTTCCTGGTCTCCTGAACAAAACATTATGCCATCACTACAAAGACCAGAATTCCTTGAGACTAATTAAAAAAGCAATTGGCAACAGCTGAATATAAACACAGCCTCCCTGAAGAGAGTTGGAGACTCAAAAGTACTTGGAGGAGCAGAACTACTGTGCATTTGAACTGGCAGTTGGGATTTAACCCTGGTATATTTTTTTTAACATTTTGTGGCAGTTGGGATTTAACCCTGTCATTTTTTAACATTGCTTGGATCAAACCCTGTTAGTACTAGTTTTAGGATTAAACTGACTGGGAAATGGAGTGCGTGCCTGACCTTTTCTTTTTTACTGCGTTTTAATAGAGCAATACTCTGATGTCAAAAATGAAAGTAGCACCAGTACGATGCCATTTTACATGTAGGTCATTTTCTGCGCATCCTTGAATGTTTAAATGACAGAACAGCACTGCACAGCCATTCTGGATTTGATTTGTTTTCCCTAGATTCAAGAGAATCAAAACAAAATGCAGCTATTCTTTGGCTGGCTGTGTTCAATTCTCACCCCATATGTGCTCAGCAGGCAAAAACACAGCCATTTTTGGGTAACTGCTGAAATACAGTTTTTGTTGTAGGGGGTGTGGGAGTTCTGCCTTAGGCCTTAAATGTACCCCCACAGCACCCACAAGGAGGGGAAGCTGGTGGGCATGCTATGCATGCACCCACAAGGAGGGGAAGCTGGTGTGTATGCTATGCATGCACCCACAAGGAGGGGACGTCGGTGGGCATGCTATGCACGCACCCATAAGGAGGGGACGTTGGTGGGCATGCTATGCTTGTGATTTGTTGCCTGCGAGGAGTAGGGACAGTTTTTCGTCCTAGTCTCCCTTCCTAGGCGGCATGGCACCGCACACCAAGGTAAGCTGGCACCTAGGAGGGATACTGGAGTTCCTTTTGGACATGGTGAGAAAAGGGTATTCAGTACATGTGAAATGAGAAATACATCCACTCTCTAGTGTTTGGCGATTTTGGTATTGGGGGTTTCAGAGAGGATTCACACACCCCACAGGCCCATCTGGTTACGTACAAGAATATGTCTTCCAGTAACAATTCTCCTGCTTATCCAACCCTTGATATGTATAGGGACGAGTATGAACATTCCTACAAAGATTCTCACTCTTCCCCAACACTTGGTCTTTACTGGAACGAATAGGAGTCTTCCAAGAATGAATCTCAGTCCGTTTTAACACTTGTTCTTTGCTGGGACGAGGAGCAGTGCTCCAGTAATGTGTTCCACTCTTCTGGAAGACTTTCAATACTAGGTCCTTACTGGGACGAGTATGCATATTCCCTGGATCCCACGCTCTACCAGTTACCTTTATATCTCATCTTAGTCACCGGGGGACCTGCAGTTAGGACGGGGCTCTCCTCTTAGATTGTCAGGTTGGCTTCTCTGCTCCTTCTCTTCTTTCTGCGCACTCTGAAGTGCATCGTGGTAAGTGGTCTGGTCTTCCAAGCACTTCCACATCTCCTTGGTCATGCCACCTCTTCTTACTCCGTCTCTTGTTGGACCCTGTTCCAGTCCTACGGCTTCTTGAAACTCAAGTCTTCTGGAGTGTCCCTCCCTCACTCCTCACTCCTCTCTCCTCCCTCCCTCCCTCTCTCTCTCCTCTCTTTCCTAAATATTTCTCACCTCGCAGTGTACGCCGAATCCTAGGGCGAGGGGTCAGATAGACAATTTGTGGCCCTGACAGATTCCCACAAATACAGAAAGCAGCCACCAGCCAGTGAGCAGCTCAGCTAGCCGAGCAGCGGTACCTTTGGACCACGCACTCATAGAAGACTCCCAGGAAACACATTACACAGGGTTCCATCTCCAGTGAGCTGGAAGAGAAGGACTCATAACTTGGGAAAAAGATTGTAGAACCAGTAAGGAAATCAAAAATGTCAGTGTTAGGGAGAATTCTCTGTTTAGGCTGAATTTCCTAACCTATTGAGTCCCCAGCAGCTTTGCTGGATTTTTGGGGTTTCTTTTTTTTCTCCTGCCAAGAGTGAGACTCTTTTACCCTCACTCTTGGGCATGATTTGAGTATGTTTCTTTGACTCTAGATGTGTTTAATGGGCTATGGGGTCTTTTACTCCAATGGGCTTCATGTGTTTTTGTAATGTGTGTTACACAGCACCCTCAGTGCAGTGACACAGGGGTATCATAGTGACCCCCCAGTATAAAAGCAGGGATTTGGGGACTGGAACTTAAGTCGCCACAGGACCCAAGAATCCGACGAGGGAGAAGCTGAGCTGACCTGCTACGACGACACCACCGGTGGAGCCCTGCTGAACCGTCTCACCACTTTTCCCAACGACAGAGGAGATCTCCAGCCCGGAGAGAATCTTCTTCCTTGTGGGGATAACCAGTCTGCTTCCTTTTTCGCTTCCTGGAACATCTCGTGGCCGCCTTGCGTGTGCCAAGCACCCCAGCAACCTGGATACCACGTTTCAACACTACCGTGAATCAAAGGGTAGTACCTTTACCCGGAAAACTCTGCGGCTGGTTTCTTCCCTGGCAGTGCTACGACCTTCATCTTTCCTCCACGTCGAGATCTTCTCTTCCTCTGGACGACGCCGCGACTTGTACCCGCTGCCAGGAACAACTGCCCCCCGCTGGAGGATCCTTTCCACATAAGGTACCGTGTTCCGCCTGGCTTCCCTTGCAACCGACTGTACGGGGTAGATTTAGCCCCCGGCTTTCGACCCTGGGTTAGCCTGGGACACCCTGGCTAAACTTTTCTGAGCCTAACTAAAACCTTTCCGAACTCCCTGCAAGACTTTTTAAGCCTGTTGTCCTTGTGTGATATTGGTTGCATTTGTGCCCTGCTCGCTCCAAGAGTGGGCCCGGCCTATGGACTTTGGCCCACAAGTAACTTTTGACTTTCCTGCCTTGCTTAAGAGTTCCTAAGTATTAGTGTGGTGTATTGTTCCTACATTCTGCCTTTTTCCCTCCCTTTTTCATTAATTTATTGGAGTGCCATCTATAGTTAAGCGCTCACCTCTGTTTGGAAATAAGTGGTGTTAATTAAGACTTGTCTGATAAGGAATAAGGGATGTATATATAATAATAATAATTGTGTTTACAATAATAGTGCTGGAGTGTTTCAATAAGTGTGTTTTTAAATAAATAATTATATACCTTGTTACCAAAGCTCTGGTCAGTGTTTGCTTGTGTTATTGTATCTGAGTGCCTATTGTGTATACTTTGCATACTGCCTAACTCTTCTTGAGGGAAGTCTGACTGCTCAGCCACAGCTACCAGGTAAATCTGGGTGGTACAGACTGCTACCAGGTGGGTTTACTGCCAACACCTGTAGTCCTAAATCTTTTGCAGTGGTCCCCAAGGGAACTGCACAGGTTTCTGCCTAACAGTCAGGCAACTCACTATCCCATTTAGATTGTAATTGTCATTTCTAAACACCAACAACAGTTACTCCCTCCAAAATGTCATTTTCACCCTTCACAATGTCAGGTGTCCTCTCCACTGCCTTCTTCATTCACCAACAATACACAGTCAGGGACAAATAGAGGTGACGAGGACTGTCAATATCAAGGCAAACCAACAGCACCCATATCGTGATGAGAAGACCCCCGGATCCCACTCTCCCACCCAATAAACAAAACCAAGTCCCCATTCGGGACAAGAATTAACTTACTTTCAAATCCACGTACCAGACATTTCCATAAACGCATATAACTCACCTTGCCATAGCTCTTCCTGCCACTTAATCTCAAGATCAGAAACAAAACTTGAAGCCCGTTCTACATCTTTACTCAAACAAGTTTAAAATGTTACAGGTTTCAGTCAGCCAAGATTGTGCATTCTTATCACTGAAATAATTGCTCCTTCAACCCACATCATCCTACCCCCGTGTTAAAATGGTTCTTAGCAATTTCAGAAACATTGCAACTTTAAAGGCAAAGAGTCCAATCGTTTAAAGTTGACCGTATTTTGATTTAAGTGGAGAAAGGGAGAGCAGAAATAGATTGCTGTAAAGTTAACGCCCAGAGATTCTGTTCTTCAACTTTTAGGCTATCGAGAGACAGCCATAGTCTGTGGTCACATTTGATAGCACACCAGTGTGACATCACAGGAATCCACACATCCACGATAGCACATTCTATGATCACCTATTAAATCAGTTGCTGCTCGCACATTGCTACAATCAAAGCTGTTAATAGATTTGCAAGAGAAGTCACAGTGCAACAAAGGCTTTCCTGGTGTCGCAAGCTAATAGTCAGGCATAGTCAGTTGCCCCTCGGGTGAATGCACATTTCGCCACATACACACATCATGCAATTCTTACTGGCCAACAGTGAATTCTCACTAGCCAATAGCTAGTGCAATGCAGGTGTCCTGCTCTATGGAAACTCTTGCCACAGATTGGGGACTAGCAATGCGATGTAGCGCACATGCCATACCTTGGCCTGAGCGGAGACGGTCTCGCTTCCTCTCGCTTCCGTCTGTGCCTGGAGGGAGAATGGGGTGCAGGTCTTCCTCGCTCTTGATAATTAACGTCTCTTCAGGATCGGTAATCATGTCGCCTGTTGTACAAAATAAATATTTATGAAAGAAGAGTGTACGATAACTTGAGGCGTGGCGATACCATGAAAGACGACTAAAAAGAGAAGATGGGAAAGTAAAAGCACACAAACAGAAATTAGCTAATGTTCAAATCCAACAACAGCAAACAAATTCATTGCAACACAGAATATTCCCGACAATTAGGTTTCGATGTTGGAATCATGGACAATGGGGACGCATGTTTCCTCAACCACTCTGCCACAACTGACATGGATGGCCACTAGGGGTGTCACGGTATTAGTTTTATGGCGGTACGATAACCTTCTTGCCAAATGACGGTATATCATGGTTATCGCGGTATAGCAGGTGGAGTTAACCAATCTTAGCAAATATTTTCTAAAAGGTCATACATTGTCAGGTTTATCATCACAAACAAAACCAGACACCCTGGGACAGAAGTGGGCTTTTCAACATACTTTCCACTGAAATGCCACCCCTTGCTTCCAAACACAAACACACGTGTGGAGAGGAGGGAGGGGGGAGCCCTGCTGCGACTGGCAAAGCAAACTGAATAGCTTTTCTTAAGTGGTCATTTAGGCTTTTAGCTCCCCACTGGCTACTAGTGAAGATGAACATGTTGCCATCTTTATAACCTGCATGCCACAGATCAATGGGTGCTGAGGGTAGTATACGCTTGTGTGCATACACATGCACACTCTTTACGTTACAGCCTTTAGTTTACTTGCGGGCCAAAAGGTGTTCAGTAATTACGGCCATTTTACCCTTTGGTATGGCAGCAGGGAATAACCGCAGAGATGAGTGAATTTCGCAGTGTGACTTACTATATGTAAATTCAATGATGGAACCAGGGAAATCCCCCATTGTCATATGTTTAGCAAACATTATCCATTATAAATATATAAAGCCCAAAGCCACCAACCCAAAGTAAGCCCTTTTTCCTTCTTGGCACTGTATTTATTCTTCCTATTGCTAACATACTGATTTTGTGTCTGGTCAGACACGTGTGGTTTATGGAATGGCATTAAAAACTGCTCCAACAAACTATTTGGCAGATGGCACATCCAACAGTGCAAGACCAAGACTGCGCAGCAATTGCTTACTGCAGCCTTTCCAAATCAGATTGTAAAGCACAGTTAACGGTATACCGGTATAAACAGTGTGACGGCTATTATTGTTCAATTAAGTGGTTCACGGTATCTTTAACGGTATACTGTTATACCGTTACATCTCTAATGGCCACCTCACACTGACCAACCCACCTGCAAACAGAATGGGATGTTCAGTGACCGTTCTCAACTGGTTCTAATCTTACCTCTTGGACAGCCATCGTGGTCTAGATGGGCAACTTCAGGTCAGACCGCAGCCCTGTCACCCGGGGAGTCCGACAAGGTTCTTCTTACCGGTGGTCTTTAATCTATACATGGAGATATTGGGGTAACTTCTCAATGACCCCATCACACTCCACCAGTACATGGAGGATATCCAAGTATAACTAAAACGCATTTGTGCCCAGGACATCTCATGCCCCAGGAAGGGTTCCAAGAAAGATTGAAAATATTTTGCCAACCTAATTTTGCCAAAAATCTATGTACCAAGTTTACCACTTTTTGTAACAACATAATGCAGGGGGTGGGGGGATGGCAGTGAGATGATGGAGACACTCCTCTGTTACTATCCCAACTCCCCACCCCATATATACCTTACCCCAACTTACCATCTGCAGTTTACGTCAAAAACGTGTGTGTATGGGGGGGGGGGGGGTTCGGGGGGGAGGGAGGGAGCCAAAAACCTTTCGGCAAAGTGTAGGTCAGCAAAAGTGGGCTAGACCTCAGGAAGTCACTTGCCTCATCGAAGCTTGGATGACAAACACACACCTTAAATTCAATCTCACAAAGACAGAATTTGTTTGACTTGTCACCCATCTAAGCAGGATACATCCAAGGGTGGCTAAACGATACGCAACTTGGCAGCTTCACACCTCACATGACCCCCGACTCCCAATCACTTGGGTTCACTATAGAGAGCACACAATCCTGTCAAAATATTGAGAAAAGGGCACAAATGGTATCAGCTAACCTTCCTTGGGACGATTCAAAAAAACGTCCACCAGAGAACTTCAGAACTACAATCATAGTCCTTCTAATCTTGCATTGTTTTGGGCGGGGGGGTTGGGGGGGGTGGCATCCATCCTGGCGTTCTGGCAACACACCTGGCCCCCATTTAGGGCCACCTCATGCAGTGCAGCACAACCCATAACAAGAAATTAGAAATCCAACTAGAACGCTAATATCCTAAAGGGGCTGAAGTAACTTGCCGTTAAGACTGCTCAGACTCCATGCTAGCCAATAAAGCAACCACCGCTAGCACATCTACCTTCCCGTTACCAGCAAGACTGCTGCTCAGATTCCCCGCTAGCCTATATAGCAACCACTGCTTGCACACCTACCTTCCCGTTACCAGCAAGAAGAATGCCCAGACTCCCTGCTAGCCTATAAAGCAACCACCGCTTGCACACCTACCATCCCGTTACCAGCAAGAAGAGACTCCCTGCACACCTACCATCCCGTTATCAGCAAGAAGAATGCCCAGACTCCCTGCTAGCCTATAAAGCAACCACCGCTTGCACACCTACCATCCCGTTACCAGCAAGAAGACTGCTCAGACTCCCTGCTAGCCTATAAAGCAACCATCGCTTGCACACCTACCTTCCCGTTACCAGCAAGAAGACTGCTCAGAGTCCCTGTGAGCCTATAAAGTGACCACCACTTGCACACCTACCTTCCCATTACCAGCAAGAAGACTGCTCAGACTCCCTGCTAGCCTACAAAGCGACCACCGCTTGCACACCTACCTTCCCGTTACCAGCAAGACTGCTCAGACTCCCTGCTAGCCTATAAAGTGACCACCACTTGCACACCTACCTTCCTAGTTGCAATACTCTGCAGCTTCAGAAGACAGTCATGCTCCACCAGGAGTCAGGCCATTGTTAGGCTCAAACCAACCTCCCACGCAAGAAAAAACATAATCAGGTAACAGGTATTCTTTCGATTGAATGCCTACTGGTACACCATCCCTGTGGCAAAATGGACCACACCAACGCACTTGCAGTTCAGAAAGAATCTCAGTGTTCAGTAAATACCCAAATGGCACCCAAGCTCCTTGTGTTGGCATTTCACACCCCACACGTGCCCAGAATATCCCAGGCCACATCTTGTATCCCTCCTCCTTATCTCACGTTAACCTCAATTATTTTATTTTATTGTTCAAAGCAAGGCCCTAGCTCGAGAGCAGTGGAGAGGTGCACGAAGTGTGGCTAGTCAGCATTTGGACTGGCATATTTTAACAGTAGCGCAGTACTGCGAGGTCTGTGCGTCGGTATGCAGGTCCATTGGAATTAATCCTTGCTCAGGTGTTGTTGAAAGAGCCAACAAAACGTATAGTGCAACGTTGCTTCATAGATGGGTCTGCATGGCAAAACCCAAATACAAAGCATACATAATTATTATTCAGGAATCTAACAGCAGATAGAATACTACAATTCAACAAATGCCCGACAACCAGGCCGGGAAGATAGTTCATGGGTAACACATTTGTTTTGGAAGCAAGACAACGCAGATCAACACAGGTTCGAATCTTTGTCCCGCACTTTGCGACTGGACTTTGTTAAGCACGTAATAAAAGATGTATCAACTATTCAGAATCGTAACCTTCACAGGAACTAATCAGGTTTCACACCCGACGTGGGAAACAAAAAGATGGAGCACACAAGCTTTTTACTTTTTTTTTTTTTAATCGATATTTTACAGAGGTGCAATGCGAGCAAACACCAAAATCTTAAAGCAAGAAGATATTAGAGCTACAATATATTTACAACTTGTCTTTTTCTAAAATGAAAAAAACAAGCAGAGACCTACTTTAAAAAATAGGAGCGTAGGTTCATCTTATATTAGCTGTCAACAGGTATTCTTCTGAAATCACAGAGTGCATTCAGCTTTCAAGAGTGCTAGACGATCCTCCCCCTTCTCTCCCCCGTCCCAGTAAGACAGAGATCCTTCTCATTGGCACACCTGCAAATCCCATTCCCCCCCCCCCATCCTCCACCCCAGCCCCCCACTCTCTGGCCAAACTCCTGGGGTCCCCTCCCGTCACCCACCTGTGAGGCAAAAAACCTTGGGATCATCTTTGACTCCACCTCTCGCATCTCCACACATCACAGACCCTGCCAAGAAGTCCAACTTTCAGCTCCACATTCTCAGGGGCATTCTACCTTTCCTCACCTTCCCCCAGAAGCTAAACGTCTCCAGGGTTCTGGTTCACTCAAGACTAGTCTGCTTCCACAACCTCTTCCTCAATCTTCCCCTTTCCTCCCTCTTCAACTAATCCAGGACAGGACTGAGACTTATCCCTGGCCTTAAGCCCAGGGACCGCATCTCTCCAGCCCTAAAATCTCTATACTGGCTCCCATTGACCACAAAGATCAAATTCAAGACCCGTTGCATCATCCACAAGGCTGTCTGGGGCCTGGGACCACTTTACATCCAGCTTTCCCTCCCCAATTACCTCCTGGCAAGAGTCATTCAGCCCTCTGGCTCCAAATCTCTGCAGGTCAAACGTTTCTCCAAGCAGAGAGTGGGGGGTAAATCCCTTTCCTCAGCTGGCTCCTCCCTCTGGAACAGCCCCCTCTTCTTAAGACTTTCCTTTTCTCCTCTTCACTCCCTCTCCCCCACCTGACAACTCTCCATCTGCAACTGGGGCCTGGTCCCCTCAGTCTCATACAGGGGCCAGACCACTCCCTACCAGTCCACCAAGCATCCTTTACCAGCACTTTCCATCGGGCTCCCGGTCCCGGTCTAGCCCAACTTGGTCCTCCCTGTCCATGCACTCATCCTTCCTTTCCCTACTTTTCCCGACACTTGCCACCTTGGCCCGCCCAGCACTCACCAGCCCCCCTTCTCTGGGAGCACACCACTCCTGCACTTCTCCATATACCCCCACCCCCACCTCCACTCACCAACCACCTTGTCAAGCACTTGCATGGTAGGAGTGTCACACAAGGCCAATTTAACAGTTTTTTGTTCTACTTTTTTTTTTTTTATAAAAAAAGTTGTCTATTTTAGTTTTTTTTTAAACTTTACACATTACATTCGAATTCAATTTCAATCCTATTACAAAACTATTTCAGTCATATTATGAGACAAACGGTTATACAATTTACAACAAGTCATTACTTAAAATTTCATATCACAATTCAGTAAATATATTTCCCTTTTTTATTCCAATACAAATAAAACTACTTATCACAAGAGTCGTCGTCATTGGTATCTAAGACCAGTAGATACTAAATGAAATTGAATTAGCGAAATAAATCCGCAGTTTAATCATGAAAGAATTATTAGGGTTGACCATACACTTTAAGGATTCCCTAGCCGTGGAGGTAAGCCCAACATTAATGGCGCCCAAATGAGCAATCCTAGAATTTTCAAAGGCGGCACAGTATATTACCAGATGCTTTAAAGTTTCAGGCTGTTGAACATTTAAACAAAACCTACAGGAAGCAGAGGTAGAACTGGTTCATTCTAAACCTCATATACAAGTCTCGGATCTCACAGGGAAAACAAAGAATGTATCTTAATCTGGGCATTCGTTTATGAGCACGTCCAGCACATTCTTCGGTGAGTACCAATATCGTCCATACATATGCACCAGTCATACTCCATTTTTTTTTTTTTAGAATAAGCTGGACATTGCCAAAGGTCTTCCCTAGTTATGCCAACTTTTAACAAAATCGCTTCCATTCTTTCCTGAAACTTAGTCAGCAAACTAGGATTAGATTTGTTAATCATTTGGGCAAATTCCTGATATAAGAAATTCAATGGAGGATTTAACATTTTCGCATAAGAATTAAGTTGTCTCCATTGAAAACGGGTAGCTAAACTGGATAGGCCTAATTCAATCCAAATACAGGAATTAGGAATGGATTTAGCAAAACTGCAACAATGGTACAAGGGAAAACTTACAAAATTTCCTTTGAATAATTTTCAGTTGAGAAATTAAAGGACGAGCCTTAGATCTGATAGAAGTTTGCCAGTTATCAATAGACAAGCGATCAGAAACGTCTTATCCCAGAAATTTAAGAGAAGATACTCGTTCAATTATGGCTCCGTTTAAGGTCCATGTATAATGGACAAGTTTCCTCTTCCCAGTAAAGACTAAGATCTTTGACTTTGTAACATTTGCACAAAGATTATTTGTGGCAGCGTAAGAAGCAAACGCTTGAAGCTTATTTTGAAGGGCAAACGGCGTTTTGTCAAAAAGTAGAATATCGTCTGCATAAGCAAGCCAATTAACCTTCAAGTGGCCAATTTTTTTTGGAAAAGTAATAGTGTGACCAGATATTTCCTATGTCAGTGAGATACAGATTGAAAAGGATGGCAACAAGGTTACAGCCCCGTTTTACTCCTGTATATGTGGACATTTCAGGAGTAAGCGCACTGTGCCGATTTATTCTCACACAATAACAGGTGTCAGAGTGCAGAAAAGCAATAGTTTGAACAATAAATTCAGGAAACCCTAAGTTCGCCATTTTGGCCAAAAGAATATTACGGTCAAAGGCAGAGCGAAGATCCAAAGAGGCCATAAAAACTGGGCCATCTGAGGTTTTCTTAAACTTTGCCAGTACATGTGCCAAAACAGTAGCATTCAGGGCAGTGCCCATATATTTTCTAAAACCCAGTTTGGTAAATGGATAGAACATTATGTTCCTGTATAAATTGTTCAACCGTGTTAAGTATAAGGATAGTGAAAACTTTATAAGAGGAGTCCATAAGCGCAATCGGGCGGTAATTGCCCGGCTCTGCAGGATTACCTTTTTTGAAAATAGGTATAATCAAGGAGGTTTGCCAAGATTTAGGGACACAACCCGAAAGAAAAATATTTTCAGATTTTAGTTGAAGTATACCAGCCCAAAATAGTGGGTCGGACTTAAGTACACAGGCAGGAATCCCATCAGGGCCTGATGCCTTAGCGTAGTTCAGGTAGTTAATTGCAGAAACTCTCTCTTCTGTTGGCCAAGTAGTGTGCAGCAAGGAATTCAACACAATTATTTTAAAATCATAAAGACCAAAGCAAATATGCTGAAGAAATAAATTGGCACCATTTCTCTGAAGGGATAGAAGAGGTCATGCTGTTAGCCACAGACGAAAAGGTCTCATTAAACAGTCGCCAAATGTTTCTAGTATCATGCTTACATATACGCATGATCACTGCTTGATTCATAAATAGATGTCTTTTATGACAGACAATCTTAGTGGCATTCCTATAATGCATTAAGAGTCTTTTTTAGTGAAGAATACCTTCTTGGACTGGAATAGGAATAGCTTGCTTTTTGACAAGTTTTAGATCTTGATTCTTAGCCCGCTTTAGTACAGAAATTTGCTCTGAGTAAGCATGTGGGTGTGCTGTGTGAGTATTAGCTTTATAAGAGGTAAGTATGGCCAGCTCCTCACGAATAATAAAGTTATTGTAAGCTTCAGTCCAAATAATGTCAGCTTTAGAACAACTTTTGTTTGATTTATAGCGTACAGATATACGTAAAGCATTATTCAGACAAACACACAGACTTTTCTATTCCAATAGAATGAACCGGGCGCCATACTTCCAACAGGGCAAGTTCCGAAATAACCTTGCAGTAGCTAATAGAAGTTAGTAAAAGGGGTGCAATAGAAATAACACAGTGATCAATAAAACCCACATCAATGATTTCACAAGTTAAGCCAGAGTCCAGAACATCGGAGGTGACAAAAAAAAAAAAGAGATTGTCGAAAAGGCGTTCATCCTGTCCCATGTATACTCGGTGACACCCATTTTGTAGTGCACCAACCCCAGGCCCCAAGAGGCAAAGTATTTAACCCATCTCTGACCTCTCAGATCAAGGCGTTGAGTGTTACGAAGTTGGTTGGTGATCATTCAGACAACACACATTAAAGTCACCTCCCACTATCATAGTACAATTAGGGTTACATATACAGGCAGCTTCAAACATATCATCAAGGATATCCATAATCGCATCCAAGTTGTTGGATTGAGAACTAGCATAAATACACACTACCAACAGAGTGTCATTGGAGGAGTTGGATAAGGAAACGTCCAACGCTATGACAAAGGAAGAGCGATGTATCAGGGTGGCAGAAAAATGTAAGGTGTTATTTACCAAAATGCCTGCGCCCGTAGTAGCCAAGGCACAATACACTGTATATCCATCAACAAACAGTGCCCTAGTCAACATTGTTTCTTGAAATAGGATAATCGATGGAGCATCGAAAACTGTTAGTGACAGTAATGCAGCCTCAAAATTCTTGTAACCAATATTCCAACTATGAATGCTCAAATAGTTTAAGCTACAATTCTGATTTTGGAGCTTGCACCTCCAGTATGGATTTCAGTAGAGTACCAATCCAAGACCAATCTTTGATGTTAGCGGCAATGGAAGACAGCTGCGCAACCCTCTCAGGGAGACTAGAGTCCCCTGATATATTGACAGGTGTCTTCGATGGAATACCTGGTGGTAAAGGGATACCATACTCTAGAAATGCATAGTTAGACGAGGTCACCCCCAAAGAGAGCAAACTCACATCACACTGATTCACAACTCTTGTATCCGAAATACCAGACAATAGAAGGGAATCAGCATTACTGGGGGCACCAAGCGTAGTATTTCCAGGCACCACAGACCGCGGTAGAGCGACAAGTTCAGGATTGCACACCGATAGCATATTTTGGCAAGCTTGCCAAAACGCAGCCCAGCCGACATCCTGTAGAGGACTGTGATCCATTCACACACACAATGATAAAAAATATATTTATATATCTAATCAAAAAATACAGGTATTATCAAATGGAAACGTGAATAGATCAAAAATGACAAAATTAGGGAAATTGCAGACTTACTAAGTAACCACACAGTTTTTATACTGCCACTACTCCACATCCATACACCCAAACAGGACTTGCAGACACTTCCGGGGTTCGCATACCCGGGCCGTTAAATGCAGTACAGTCTGAGTTAGGGGGCGGGGCGGAAGCAGCGTTAAGCGTGTGACGTTTCCTGCAGAAAAAAAAATAAGAAAAGGGGAATTCAATTAAAAACAAGAAAAGAAAGGCGCTGCAGCGCAGGAACTCCCGTAAGTCCAGCTGGCCACAAGTCACAGGCACAAGTCCAGCAATAGGGATAAGTAACCAAGCTGGAGTTGTAACAAAATAATTCAACCTACGGTGCTGGCAATGAGTCCAAGCGAGTTACGACCCAATGGGAGCGTTGTCCTTCCTCTTGCCGACTCAGCGTTGGATAGAATCCACACAAATCTGCACGAAGAAACACTGGACGAATGGCAATAGACGTGTCCAGCAAACAGCACCTGCAGGCACTTCCAGGGTGCGAGTTGTTCTACTTTTGCGATTCCCATTCCCTCCTTCCCCCCACCCCGCATCTTGTCTTGTGGGGCCTGGAAACACTTGTATAGACGCCATACAAATGTCCAATGAAAAAAAAAAATAACCAAAAAACAAATAGCTCAGGGGCAACGTTTTTGTCTTGGAAGCAAGAACATGCAGACCAACGCAGGTCCAAATCCTGGTCCCGTGCTGAGAGACGGGTCTCCATTTTGAAGCGCATTATAAAAGATTAGTTGAGCCCTATCTGTGCCATACCTTTGCCAAATCGATGGCACTCGCCCAAAGCTATTGGTAGAACGCGGTAAAGAAAGCTGCCCTGTGGCATCTGCTGCAAAGAACACTGGAATCTAGATGTTGAGTCACCAGGGGGATGAATCAGCACCCCCTTCACTCACTCTTGTTGTGGACATGAAACTCTGTTTATGAGTGCATCTTCTTGCCACATATCTGTAAGGCGTTGCGTGATGCGAGGATTTGAAGATCTGGGAACGCAGTTCAGTATGGAATACAGGAATGTAGGAGGAAAACCACAAACAAACCGGCGCAAAAGGCACAGAGGATGATGATGACTCACTTCATGCTCCACAGAGCAGCAAGCCACCCAAGATTAATGTGGAGCAAGGACAGTGAATACTCACTGGGATGGATGTCTTTCTTTTCCAAGTTTTGTGCTTCCACGGCTGTCAATACTCCAATGAGGAATAGAAAAGGGGTGCTGGCAGGAAAACAGCAGAACACAATAACCTTTCTGGAAATAAATGGTCTTGGGAGTGCACCGCCGGTAAACCAACTGAACCCTCTATGTGAGCAAGCCTGGGAGGCACACTATAAAACCCTGTTTGCACGTCCTGGGGGACCAGGGTCGAGTGAGTCCAAGGCAATGCCTTGGTTTGCTAATGATTGGCACTTGCATGTAGTACTTCTCGGGTCCCAGGGCCAGATCGATTATCTAATCTATCTAAAGGGAGCCCTGGGGTCTCTAATCTAAGGTGTCCATCTAATTTGAATATACTATGTAATGTAACCTAAGCTTAAGTATTCTTGTGACTGCTGCGCCCGGCTACCCCTGGGTTTGGAGCGCATTATCAAATACTAAACTAAACTATTGCAGCTTCCGATAGATTCCCTAAATCCTGGTCAACCACTTATATCTTGCCAATATACAAAAAAAGCTCTTGCCAAGGGCTGCTGAATTATCGACCTGTAGCCATCTTGAATGCCGACAGCAAGGTCTTTGCAGCCGTACTGTTGGTGCACCTAGAGAAATGGTAAACAAAAGCAGGCAAAATACAAAAATGGCAGACGGGCTTCGGGAAGCATCTATGGACCTCCCTCAATGGGTTTATTTTAAAGATCTAAGAAATAGGATTTGGTGTACTTGGCAACCATCGATCTTTCAGCCGCATTTGATGCCGTCCATAAGAGTTTATTTTGGCCCAAACTAAAGAAGTGGGGAATCCCTGATGGTTTATTACACCTAATTATTAGTTTATACTACAAATCCAATGTGAAAATTAGAGTGGACCAGCAGGGGAAAAAGCTGCGCAAGATCGGGACATACAGAGCAGTCAGGCAGGGTTGTGTTTTGGCACCCTGGCTTACACCTAATTATTAGTTTATACTACAAATCCAATGTGAAAATTAGAATGGACCAGCAGGGAAAAAAGCCGCGCAAGATCGGGACATACAGAGCAGTCAGGCAGGGTTGTGTTTTGGCACCCTGGCTGTTTAACATGTCCGATATTCACACATTTTCATTACCAGCTGCGTTTGCCAGTCCAAAAATCAGCAATATGAAAGCGATGTGGGTAGCCTTCACAGACTATTTTCTTTTATTTGACTGCTCGAACTAGGTCTGCAGCGTCCGATAACGGCCTTCTCAAACTTTGCTAAGGCCCATTCTCTAATGGTAAACCCAAACAAAACCAAGGCTATGCACTGCACAGCCACGCCTTAAAACCAAATGGCGTGTTGGAAACAACTTAATTCAGCAAGTCGATAGTTTATCTAGGATTCCCAACTACTGTGAAAATGCATACAAATTGCATTAAGGAGTTGTGTACAGGCGCGTTATAAATGCCATATCACTAAAGACTTGCACGATTGCACTTTTGAAACAGCTGCGCAGAGCTGACGCCAAGTATAGCAAATTCACATTTGTCCCAACATTGGAGGTTTTATGAGGGGAATATTGTCCCCAAGACGTTAGGCTGCACTGAAATTTTAGCACATTGGATTCTACATTTTTATCAATTTTAGAATGATTAACTTGGAGGAAAGTCCTTTGGATCCCTGTGCGCCGCTTGTAGCAATCATATATGAACTCGGTGCACATTCCTTAAACTCAAGGGCTTGCTGGAAATGTTTCTCGTTTTATTATAAAAATCTTCTGATGCCCAATGTAAATGTGTTTGAATTTTGCCAAACTGTCTGTAACTACGCAATGACACCTAAGGGTTTGGGCGTATAACAAATGCCATAAATAAATAAATAAATACTTACAGCCCTTGCCCCAAACCAAAATGTCATCCTGGAAATTAGACACCCTGCACCTTCCTGAACAGCATCTTTATCAACTGTTGAAACGCAGCGTAGATGGATGCCAAACCAAAAGGCATGGGACAAAAAAAATATGGTACGCCCAAAAGGCGTGACAAAAGAGATCAGAGGTCGGGACTCATCGTGCAAATGTATCTGGTGGTAGGCAGACGATGGATCAAACGTGGAAAAACATGTTGCTTGGCCTACAGTTGCTAGGAGGTCATTAATGTTGGGCAAGGGATGACGATCAGCCTACATGTTGGCGTTCAGCTCTCTCAGGTCAACACACATCCTGAGGCTCCCTTCCACCTTTCGTGCCAGTACCACTGGTGATAACCATTTGGAAACACTCCATTTCCTGAATTATACCTGCATCCATAAGTTTAGCTAGTTTTTTAAACTTTCCCTGGCCATCACTGGCGCTCTTCTGACCTTATGAACCTTGGGCACTGCTCCTTTCTTCAACACAATTTTGTGGGACAAACCATTCAGCTTTCCTAACTTGTCTGAGAAACCGGTGGGAAAAGTATCCTCCAAATACTGGGAGACCAACTGAAGGTTTAGATTTAAAGTGGATCTGAGCCCGGCGGAGGGGGGCCAGGAACAATAAATAACCTGAGAAAGTGTGCACGTGAATTCCTGAGAAGAAAGAACGTTTGTCGCATCAGGCCCTCTGAAATAAGAGACTTTGAATGACAGACTTGGCACAGAAAGCCCTGATGCTGGGGTTTTGAACTGCATCCTCGCGCCAGAGAAGCCAGAGTGTCTGCTAAGCTTGAGTGTGCCACCTTGTCCCGTGCTAAAAACGTGGGGAAGGGGAGCCAACAGCTCAAATATCCCGACATCATTTCTTGAACACTTTTCTTTTGCAGAACATTGTTTCCCACACTTTATATTTAGAAGGATTGGCAATAGGTTTATTAGTATAGGCCCTTTTATTTTGACAGACTCGACTAGGACTGCAGTATTATCATTTGATGGTCGTAGCTTGCTCCCATCTTTAGATTTAGGATTAGATAAGCATTTATCAAACCTAATTAAAGTTCAATTAACACTGTCGAACTGTGATCACTTGTGTCGGTCTTACTGTTTGATATCATGCCTTCCTTACAGTATTTGGCCATACGCATATGGGTTGATATTAGAAGACTTCAGTATGGACAATGCCTTTCAATAGCTCTTGGTATACAATTCAGGAGAAATCATGGTCTATGGTGACCCAGAATCCGCTAGCATTTCAATCTGTGCACCATTAATGGTGACCATACCTTCCATTCAATACACTGGGAGTGATCGCCTGGAAGCACTCCCCTTCCTCTCAACACAGCAATTGCTGCCGGGGACACAGAGAGCAAGCAACGGAGTCCACGGGGCTCTGTTCCCTATCACACCAGCACGGAGACCAGACACCTGCACAGGTGGGAAATCTCCCCCACTCTCTGCATAGAGCAAATCCCCAACACTGGATGTTTGTAAAGTACACCTGTTCAAATACCCCTGTTGCACAAACAACAAACCCCATACTTCTCCAGCTCTCTGTACACAACACCCAAGTTTGCCACTGCAAAAAGACAAATACACCCTCTGCACAGAGGGTTAAACTGCTTCTTTATACTGGAGCACAAGTAGTCCGCCATTTTTCACTGCCCAAATGTGTCCTTCGGCACAGGATAAATGTTCAAGTATGCCTGTGTTCATCAGCTCTTGGCCACGATGCTGTTTCAAGGCCATGCTTTCCCACGTGTTCAAAGTGAGAAAGTGCTACACTGAAGGGCGCTGCAATGCTCAAGGATGCACCACTTCCCAAAACACACCTGTCCCCTCTGCTGCTTGTAAGAGATCCACAAACTAACCTCCTTCACCAGGCAGGCAAATCACCACTCTGCTGGGGTGACCAGATGTCCCGATTTTGCCGGGACTGTCCCAGAATTGGGGCGTGTTGGCCCCGTCCAGATAGTTTTTCTTTTAAATCAAAAACACTGTCCAATTTTAGGGAAAGTGAAGGTGACCACCGACAATTCCATCATGAAATGACTTAATATTGATCTGATGCACATAATAAATTCTCAAAGCACTTCCCTCCAGGGGGCAGTTAAAAAAAAAAACTCCCCAGGAGAAACAAAAGAATAAACTGCCCGCACCACAGTGAAGATGTGGGCTGGAAATGCGCCTGGGTACGGGGGAACGCCCATGCTTTTCTTGCACGGAATGAGTATACCCCGGCCTCGGGGCCGCCTCAAGACTCACCGGACAGGGAGGAAAGACGGCGCTCATCGGCCCTGAAACACCGACCTTCCCCAACAGGCGCAAGGGCTCCACCAGCCTCACAAACGGGACACGTTGACTACACGCACCGACGCACGACCTCAGTCACGTGACTTTTCAGACGTGTTCTCAATGGGACCTACACTCTATCCGAGGCGAAGTGCGAAACCTGAGCCATGTGACTTCACTGACTCCCACGAACGTGCATCCCACGTGATGAAGAGGCGTGAAAGTGTTGCCAAGAGCGCATCCTCAGACACACGTGACCTACCAGACCTGCCGGAACTTGCATGGCACAGTCCACGTGATGAAGAGGAGGCGAAGCGTTGCCAAGGTCCTTTTCTCGGATATGAAGGAACCAGACGCTGCATTAGGTGAAGGGCGCTGCGTCAGACACGTGACATCCCGGGCTGGCCGGAACGTGCAGCTCACGTGATTTGACGTCGCGCCCTGAAGGACGCGGCTAGGGCATCAGGGGCTCAGGCGTTTCCTTCCTCCCCGCATGCGGCAGGGGCGCCTCGGCCGCCCGAGTAGACGCACAGCGGCGGGATGCCGCCCTCTCCGGCCGCCGGGGGCCTGCGCCTCGGCGTCGCGCGCTGCACGCCGTCCCGCCACATCTACAGCCTGAGCGGCCGCTGGGAGCGCCAGTACGGGCCTCGCACGCGGGAGCTGGTGGAGCGCTGCTGGGCGCCGCGGGTGGTGGCGGCGGCGGGGCCCGAGGCGCCCCAGCGCGGCGGCGGCGGCGGGGAGAAGTTCTACGTGCTGGCCATGTTCCCCTACCCGTCGGGGCAGCTGCACCTGGGGCACGTGCGCGTCTACACCCTGAGCGACAGCGTGGCGCGCTTCCAGCGCCTGCGGGGCCGCCGCGTGCTGCACCCCATGGGCTGGGACGCCTTCGGGCTGCCTGCGGAGAACGCGGCCATCGAGCGGCGCCTGCAGCCCGGCGACTGGACCCGCAGCAACATCGGCACCATGCGGCGGCAGCTCGACGCCCTGGGGCTCAGCTTCTGCTGGGAGCGCGAGCTCAGCACCTGCCGGCCCGACTACTACCGCTGGAGCCAGCAGCTCTTCCTGCGCATGCACCGCGCGGGCCTGGCCTACCGCCGCCAGGCGCTCGTCAACTGGGACCCGCTGGACCAGACGGTGCTGGCCAACGAGCAGGTGGATGAACGCGGCCGCTCGTGGCGCTCCGGGGCCCGGGTGCAGCAGCGCTACCTGCGCCAGTGGTTCCTGCGCACCACCGCCTACGCGCAAGCCATGCGCCGGGAGCTGCGCCACCTGCCCGCCGGCTGGGAAGGCATCAAGTCCATGCAGGCGAACTGGATCGGCTATTGCACCGGCTGCACCTTCCACTACAGCCTCCCCGGCTCCCAGGACGGACTCTCGGCTTATGCCTTCTCTCCCGAAGCCATCTTTGGTGCCTCCCACCTGTCCATCCTGCCCAGTCACCATCTGCTGCATGGCCAGACTCCCTTCAGGGAGGTCCTGCAGGACTGCCTGACCCAGGGCCAGGACTGCTTGACCCCAGTGACTGCCACCTGTCCACTGAGTGGCCGTCACATACCTATTGTCATTGCCGCCAGCTCTGAGTTTGAGGGCCACATAGACACTAAGGTGGGTACACCTTGTACCAGCTCTGAAGATGCAGAGGTTGCTCGACGCCTGGGTATCTCCTTCCCGCAGGTACTTGAGCAGCTGGAGGATGGCACAGAGAAACTTGTGAACTCTGGACCTTTTAGTGGTATGAGCAGGCAAGAGGCCTTGCAGGCAATTACACTTCACGCCAGAAGTATGGGAGCCGGTGGTCACATGTCTAGTCCCAAATTACGTGATTGGCTCATATCACGACAGCGCTATTGGGGCACCCCCATTCCAATAGTGCACTGCACCTCCTGTGGGGTAGTGCCTGTTCCTGAGGAGGAGCTGCCAGTCACCCTTCCCCACATTGGCACAATTCCTGCGAAAGGTGGCTCTCCACTGTCCTTGATATCGGACTGGGTTAACTGCAAGTGTCCACAGTGCAAAGGACCAGCCAAGAGAGAAACTGACACCATGGATACCTTTGTGGACTCAGCATGGTATTACTATAGGTACACTGACCCCAACAATACAGAAAAACCCTTTGACAAAGCCATGGCAGATTATTGGATGCCTGTTGACCTGTACATAGGGGGCAAAGAACATGCCGTTATGCACTTGTACTATGCACGATTTTTCAGCCATTTCTGTTGTGATCAAAATATGGTAAACCATAGAGAACCTTTCCAAAAGCTCTTAGTCCAAGGTCTCATTAAAGGACAGACTTTTAAATTGGCATCCACTGGGCAGTATTTAAAGAGAGAGGAGATTGATTTTGGTGGCTTGGAGCCTGTTCATAAAAAGTCTGGTGAGGCTGTGACGATAACATGGGAAAAAATGAGCAAATCAAAGTACAATGGAGTTGATCCTGAAACACTGGTCCGAAGGTATGGCATTGACACAGTGAGGCTCTACATTCTATTTGCTGCCCCACCAGAGCAAGACCTTCTATATGATGTGAAGACTGATGCTATTCCAGGTGTACTCCGATGGCAGGCACGCCTCTGGTCTCTCGTAACTAAATACATTGATGCCAGAACATCTGGTACAGTCCCCGATCCTCAAGTGTTAAGTGCTGACGAGAAGAGTGAAGCCAAGACACTCTGGGAGTGCAAGAACCGAGCTATTTCCCAAGTGACTTGTCACTTCACAGAAGACTACTTGTTTAATGCTGCCATTTCAAAGCTTATGTTCCTTAGTAACCTTCTGGTGCAAACCTCTCAACGCCTTGTTCTTCACAGCAAAGAGTTTGAGGATGCATTGGCAGCCCTCTGCGTCATGATTGCACCTTTGGCTCCTCACTTAGCTTGTGAATTATGGAATGGATTGTCCCACATTGATAATAAACTGTGCACTCACTATAACTGGCACTCGGATGTGCTCCACCAGTCCTGGCCTAGTGTGGATAAAGAGTATCTTGCACAGCCAGATGTGGTGGAGGTTGCTGTTCTAATCAACAACAAGCCCTTTGGCAAAGTCACTGTTCCGCACAATGTTTCCAGGGATAGTGAGAAAGTCTGTGAAATGGTGCTACAGAGTGAGCTTGGGATCAAGTACCTGCAAGGTCAGGCAATCAAAAAGACCTTCCTTTCCCCAAGGACAGCCCTCATCAACTTCCTTTTAGAAAATTAATTGGTACTTGTTACACAATGTAACTTTCCCCACATGTTTAAAACGGTGCACCATTAAGCACGTTTTATCATTAGAATTTTGATCCCAACAGGATCAACTTTAAAAACTGTCCCATAAAGCAAAATGAATGTCAAATTATGTCTGGTTTCCAATTGATTCGGGGCAACGTCCCATATTGGGGTTTCTGCTGGACGACTGGGATGAGACTTATTCTCCAGCGAGTCAAAGTAAAACGCCACACCTGGTTAGTTGTATCAGAATGCCTTAGACTTTATCCAGCACATTTTGGGTATCAAAATTGCGATGCAAGTATCAGGCATTTGGAAGAGCCGAGTGTGGTATTTTCAAGGGCTATGTGTGGGATCTGCACTTGGTGGTCCGCCATTCATCTTTGTTTTATTGAAGGTGAAGGTAAATCTTTGACTTAATGGGTCCTTGTTTTTTTTCATTGCCTTTATTTGTCCCTTATAATTATCTCCCATTAAAGGAATAAAAGCCCAGTATTTGGATCTCTCAAGTATGTTGTATGTTAACTAATCAAGCTGGATTGCAGTACACGTTTTCAAATATTATAAAGTTGGTATTTCATAAAAAAACAAAATCTTGTAACAATTATTCATTTACATCGGTTACCCTCTTCACAGTGTAAGCTGATGCTGAAATTATAAACGTAATTAAAGAAAATGTGAATCTTAGCAATTTCTGAATTGTGTGGCTCTTGGAAAATCTTGCAGATGTGCTAAGTTTGTCACAGGATAAGACAGTTTGATATAGTTTGCATTTTTTCATAATCTTTCCTCCGATTTTTACCCATACTTGCTGTTTGTTTTGTACTAGCAAAGGGGGCACAATTCTTCAAAAACTAAAATGTTCATAACTGTTCTGCCAGTTTTCCAGAAACAAAACATACATTCTCATCTATCATATTTTCGGAATTTCTTTAAGTGAGTTGCTTTCGAGCTGTTACAGAGGAATTGACGCTGTAGGGGTGCGGGTGCAAGTTCAGTTGCAGATTCACAGTAGCAGCTACAGAGCAGAGGGGATTTTTGCGTTTTCCTTTCCACCCACAAGTCTTTAGTAATCCCGATCCACCATTAGTATTCCCATAGAAAGTAGTAGCCATATTCTTTGTAGTAGAACTAATACTACCGGCAACACTACTGCTGTTTTCAGTACCTTTTTAGTAACGGTAATGTAATTGCCATTAGTAGTACTATTGTTAGTAGCAGATGCATCTTTAGTACTAACAGCTGCAGTACTAATATATTCTGTAGTTGTACTGGTAGCAGTCCTACTAGTGGGGATAGTTGGGCACTATTGTACTGTACTGCCAGTATTACTAGCAGCAGTAGTACTGCCTACAGCATTGGCTCTGCTAGTACCAGTATTGGTGATGCAAAGACTACTAGTGCTAGTATTTCTGGTATCTGTAGTCCTACTGTCTTTACTAAAAGGACTACCATTTTTGGTGGGCCAAGATTAATAACTAAGTAAATTGATGGTGTAAAATAAGAGAATGCAAACTTCTACTTTGCCCCTTTCCTGCTATAATGGATCAGCAGGCTGTTGTTACTCTGTTGCATACCATACAATGGCTTGAAATCCGCTCACAAAATGGAAGGCCAGTAGCAAGGAAAATATAAAAATTAATGTAGCAATTGGAAAGTTTTTTTCTGATGGAAAATTGGTACAATACACAACATCAACCATAACTGTCTACATTTTTCTACGAACACGGTTCCCTTTAAACACTTTCACTGTATGAAAGGAATTACGTTATTCACTATCTATGACCTATATTTGTTACGAATGACCAGGTTTTGAGAGAGGTGAGCCACAACAGTATTAGATTTGCCTTTCATTCCAGCGCATTTGGGGTTTTATCTCTCGGAAGATGCATCTCCTACCTGATCAAGCCACCTTCTGTTAGGCAGAATTGCATGCCGTATCCTCTGGGGCCACCGCATACAATTAGGACTACAGGTGTAAGCCAAACCAACCTTTGGTATAAGTCTGTACCACGCACTTTTGGTAGTGAGCTGAGCAGCCAAGCTTATCTCAAGAGGGAATGTGAGCAGTAAAAGAGGTTAGACATGTCTTAGAATCACAGTGGTTCAAGTAGACACTTACACTCAAGGTTTCTTGGTAAAACACTTAATTTATTACAGTCATTTAGAAAACATTCACTAAGAGGCAACTTAACATCATACACAAATACACTTCAGTACCAAACCAATACTTTAATGAGTAAATTAGGCTCCCCTGAAATAGGAGCAAAATAGCATTTCAGTCACTTTAAATAGGAGTATAAAGAAACACGTTAATAAAATAGATCACAAATACTTTCTTAGGCAGTGCAAATAGTTTTAGTTCACTAGAGGACTCGATTCAGTTCAATAGGCCAAAGTCAATGGGCTAGTGTCTTGGATAGGAAAGAGCAGTTCTTGTAGTAAACTGTAAAGTCTTTGCCAAAGTTCTCAGAAGTTGTTTGTACGAAAAAGAATCATATGTTGGGTCACAAGCTGATTAGCAAGTGCTCGGACGGGTCAAACAAACTGGCAAAATGGAACATCTTCAGTTCGAGTAGCTGTAGTCAAGCACACAAGCTGTTGTCCTGCCCCCCCCGGTTAATCCTAACCAGCTCCGAAAATGGTATCCAGGTGGCTTACGAGTTGATTGGTCCCACCAAAGATAGAAGGGACTTCTCTTTCGAGATGAACTTGGCAATTCGGACCTGCAGCAGGGCTTCACCAGGCAAACCAATGGTCCAGGAGTTGCAGCAGCCGTCCTCTTCCAGCTCGTCTTCGGTTCTTTTGTTCCGGTGGTCGACTCTGCCTTCCAAGCCAATAGATTCGCCTTTTAAACAGTTTTCTCCCTTCATTCCAGCCTAGCTGTCACTCACCCAGCAGGGTGGCTGTCCTTGCTGGACAGTCAGCGAGCCAATAACGGCAGAGTGCATTTGGGTCTTCTTGGAGACTAAGCACAGGGAGTTTCGGGCACCTCCCTCACTTCCTGCACACCCCAGATACTCAGGCGCCAGGGGTGGTCTTCAGTCCTGAATCCCGCCAAAGGCATAGAAACAAAGGGATCAAACCTAGTTTGGCGCGCAGAGACAAACACTAGAAGGACCTTTCCAAAAAGAAATGGCGAAAAAAGAAGACCGGGACCATTTTAAACAAGGGGGCTTAAGACACCATCTTGAAAAACATGGCTCCCGTGATTTTTTGCTACCGTCGGTGTTCATTGTCGGGGGAGGGGGGGGATCATGGTAGTTCGTTGTAAAACCACGGCCACCAGCCATTTCAATAGGAAATGGTAGCATTTAGTGCTACATGAGTTTCTAGACACGGGATACTAGGTAACCCCTTCAGCACTCTATAGGAAGATAGTTTGTACTGGGTCTAGGAATTAAAAAAAACAAAGTCAATTTAACTTCACTTTCTCTGGGAAACAGTAGTTTATCCCTGAGAAGGTATTGAAACCTTGGCACAGCCTAAAAGGCTTCCCTGTGTCACTGCACTGAGGGTGCTGTGTGACACACATGAAAAGATGATGCCTATGGAGTTGTCTAAAACTCCATAATCAAAGAAATAAAGACAAAAAACCAACAGAATAAAAAGCAGTACGCCACTTGAAGCATCACTCCCATGTCCAATCTCATCGCGCCTTCCAGGGCCGCTGTGTTGTATTATCCTACCAGCGTGGTGTGACATCAGAGTATCTGATTTGCTGGTGCTTGGCATCTCAGGGTACCCTTCCACTCTAAGTGCATCATCGCATGACCACCTTTTACCATCCTCCAGCAAAATAGACTTTCCGGAACAACTCCACACTCTGTGGCAACCTGAATCTGGACTCCCCTTTTGACACTTTCTTGGGTTCCTTGATACAAACCCAGTCTCCACTTCTGATTGTATTCCCCTTCACACCATTCCTGTGATCATAGTACTTATATTTTGTTGGGTTTCTCTCTCTTCTTATAATTTGCTCAATATTGATATGTCCTTTGTTTGAGTCCATAGACAACCATGCAGGCCTCAAGCGATTTGGATGCTAGCCTCCCAAGCATCATGGTAAATGGCTCTACCTCTGTGGAGTGTGGAGGGGTTCTGTATGTACAAAGAGCTTCTTTAAGAGTTTCTCTCCATGGAAGCGAGTTGGCTACGGCCAGTTGAATTATACTCTTTATAAATCTGTTAATTCTTTCTACAAGTCCATTGGCCATGGGATGATGCATTGATGTAGTTATATGCCCAATTGCTCTCTTTTAAAAACAATTGAAATTCAAGTGAGGTGAATTGTGCCCCATTGTCAGACTGTTTCTCTGGGGTCACTGGCTCCCATTTACACAATTCTAATATGATTATTGACTTGGATGTAAATATGGCTTATTGACTCTCTGTTTTACTCGGTTCTGACATGTTCTTTGAATATTTGATGTACTTTTCTTAGTTCACCGATATGTTGATCATTATGTTCCTATTTAAAATAAATAAAAATTATTAAACAGAAAAAAAAGAAACAAAGTCCCAAAGGTCAGCAAAAGTGCTGGGGGTCTCTAAGGTAGAGAGGAATTGGCACATTCTTCCTAACGCCTTCTAAACCTGCAATGTTGTGTTTGCATTGATTAGATACATCTGCATATTTCTGATTGCTAGCCATTGCTGCCCAATTAAAAACAGATTTTCGCAGCAGTATAAACGCACAGTGGCTATACCCATTTTTATTTTTCATAACTTTAGGCCCTGGTTTTCTGCTTATTAAGGTGGATTGGAATCTGTTTCGTCTTCTCTCTATTTAAGCTTTCACCAATGATGGTGGGTTTGGTAGTTTCTTTTTCTGTTCAGCAGCACAAAACCATCCTCCCTGAACCTTTTGTACCTACTTTTCCTCACTTGACAGCTTTGTTTGGCAGTGGAAACTACAGACTGGCTTCAAGCACAGATCCTACGCCCTGAACCTTTAGTACAGTCATCTCTTCGTAGTCTTGTGCGGGAATTGCAGTGAAACTGGAAACAACTTTTCCAACGCCACGAAAAGTACAAGGCCACTTGATGAGGAAAAATTGGTTGTCGGGAACTGCTATTTGAAATTTTACCATGATCAGCAAGCGCCATTGGTAAGTTGGATGCCTTTTGTTGTGTATTGTTACTGGATGGGATACTTTATTAGGGACAATATTTCCTTATTGTAAGACCTTCAGTTGTTTGTCCTGGTAGTTTGTAAACTATTCTTCACCACACCAGCCAGTCACTGCCTGTCCCTCTTCCCTTAACCTGTTTTCCATTTGTTTTCCTTTTTTGGTTGATGAGCTGGTGCATGTGGATCAATGTCATGTGATGATTACCCACCAATCAATTGCTGCCTCTTTTCCTGCCTTGGCCGCTCTTGTTTTCTTCACCTGCTTCCCAGACTCTTTTTCTGGCCGACTCACTTGTGTAAGTGAATCATGGCCATGTGACCTTTGCCCTGTCTACTAACTAACCAGTGCTTGTCTTTTTCCACTCCTTTTGCCTGCCATCCCCTCTGTACTCTTAGCTTCTATTACGTCACTTGGACAGACACAATTGTTTATCCTGTTATGACCTGAAAAGGGCCAATACCTAAGCATCCACTCCTGGAGTAGCTGCACCTCTTGAGACCTGCTGTACTCGCTCCACAGCCCATTCCCATCATATGCCTAACATGCAAGCACTCTCCACCAATGGTAATGTGGACCCTACACAATTGCATCCACACCAACCCATATCCAACTCTTACAGCATCCCCTACAAGTACCCAGAAACTAATGGTCGTCGTTACTTGTATGACAAAATAACTATAGGTGGCTAACCTGACTGCTTATTTATTTTGCATTTATACAGCGCACAAAAAGCCCTCAGGGCGCTACACTACAGTTACATGGAGCCCATAAGCGGGGAAAGTTCTTAAATCAATAGAGCAGATAGGTACAAACATGACAATGTATGTTTGTGCATGGGTTGCAGAGACAATTTCAGCACCTAGACTACTGATTTGGACGTAGATGGCCAGAGCATAATTTACTAGCTTTTGTGAATAGCCAGGTTTTTAGGACTTTTCGAAAAGGCCCAGTACACATTTTCTGCTCCTAGGGGCTGCGTTGCAATGTTTTGCAGAGACTGGGAAGCTTGAGCCTCCGCTCTGATTTGCTTAAATTTAGGTTGTTTCAGCTTGTGGGTGTCAGGTGTTCTGGTATGCCAGTCTGTTTGATGTAGAACTACTTTTTTTTTAACTAGGTATGATGGACGCGTTTGATATGCACCCGTGGGTAATGGTGAGAGTATTAAAGATGGTGAGAGTATTAAAGAGCATTCTTTACTGTATTGGAAGCCAGTGTACTGCTTTACTGTCCTCAGATATGTTGTGATGTCTAGGTAAGTTTAATGCTGCTCGTAAGGTGTTATTTTGAATTATCTGGAGCTTTTGAATGTTGCGAGGATGTTGCATTAGTCACATTTAGCACCTTTCACTGCTTGTGCAATAGTTGAGCAGTTATCTTTAGATTGATATGGTCTGGCAGTGATGAGTTTAGTGGCATAAGTTGTCGATGAGGATATGGCATTTACTTGACTGGAGAAGGAGAGGTATCTAAGTAAACCCCAAGGGTCTTCACAGCTGCTGATACTGAGCTCATCGTCCTGTCTATGTTGGAGGCAGTGTAATCTGCGTCCAATTTGTATAGGATTGAGTGTGGATAGAGTAGGAGTAGTTCTCTTTTCATCGTTGAGGCAAATGCTGTTGGTTGCCATTCATTGCCTGCCATTCAATGGTGGTGTATGTGGTGTTAAGCAGGGCGGAGTCTTGGGTGTAGTTGCCTGATAGTGGGAGGAGGATTTGTGTATCATCCGCGTAATTTGTGTAAATAATACCCTCAGCATCTGTGGGGTCAAAGAGAAGCTTAGTAAAGATATTCTACAGCGTGGGAGAGACACAAGAGCCTTGGGGGACTCCACAGGTGATGAGAGCAGCTGCTGCGTTAGCTTGGTCAGAGAAAACATTCATAACTAGACCTTCTAGAAAGGAGGTGATACAGGCTGCTGCTTTGTGAGAGAAGGTGGCTGCAGAGGTGAGATGGTGACAAGATACTGTGATTTACCAGCTTGAAGGCTGCAGATAGGTCTAAGAGGAGCAGCAGAGCCGGTTTCCCCTGTCTCTAATGTCGTCCATTTGGTTTTTGAGATCAAGAAGTGCTGACTCTACCATGGCCAGGGTGGAATCCTGATTGTCGGACACCTAAGATTTGGTTAGATTCTAGATGACGTTGAATCTGGATGTAGGCAGCTCTGTCCAGGATTTTGAGCAGGAACAGGACTGTTGTGATGGGTCTATAGTTGTTTGGGATGGATGGGTCGAGAGAGTTTAAAAATAAATAAATGGTAGGACCCAGGCTTCTATCTGTGGGGATGGGACTATTCCTGTCGTGAAAGAAGCATTAATAAATGTTGTGAAGAAGGTGGCCAGTTCTTCAGCGCAGTCTTTTGATGAGTGGGGCTGGACAAGCCTCTCCTTTGCATTTTGAGGGCTTAAGGCTTTTCCGGATATGTATTGTCTATGGTGTTTATATTTTAATTGTAAACCTGGGAGTGTCAGATGTTCCAATATTGATGCTTGGATTGTAAGGGGTGTTTTGAGGTGAAGGTTTTGTAATGGCTTATTTGACAGCTATTTTTTTCTGTAGCAATTACATTTTTTTGCAGGGTGGCATTTTGTATACTGGTGCACCATGCTTGGTCTTTGTTCTCGGATGAAGCTTGTGGGACGGGTTATTCCAGTTCTCTGAGGATGTTGAATAGTTCATGCATGTTATAATTGGCATTAGTTATTCTAGCATTGTACATGGCTGAGTTGATGGCCTGTTTGTACGGTTTGGTCAGGGGGTTGCTCCTGCTTCAGGATGTCCATAGGGGAGTTTTTCCAACATGTTTCAGCTGTCCATTTTTTGGACCTGAGGTCGTCTAGCTTTTATGAGTACCGCGCGTTGACGTGCATGGGGGTTTTGGCTCTCTTGTGGGTTAAGATGCGGTTAAGTTAGTGTGCTGGTGTAGAGCTCAGCTAAGTCTTGAGGATCGGAGGTGCAAGTAGATAGCAATTTGAGTGGTTCCACGAAAGGTAGGATGTTTTGTCCTCTAGTCATGCATGCTGCAAGGTGAAGAGGCATCTGTCATCGTGCTCTGGGACTTCTCTTGAAATTAAAGTTCACAATGTATTCATGGCATAGGGTATGAGAGCACAGACATAGCAACTCTCCTTGGATGTTCTCTCCCGCCTCTCTCGTTATGATATATATTTTATTTATATCGCGCTCATACACAGGTGTTTCAGAGCGCGACCAGGCAAGGATGGGGAACAGGTGAGAACAAAACAACGATCTTACTAGGCCCAGTGACATTGAAGAACGAGAGGAGATAAGTGCATGGAAGGGGGGGAGAAGTGGAAAGTGCGGAGAAAAACTGATAAAAAATATAAATAATCGGGGCAACAAACAATGGTGCAGCCAGCAAGTGGCAAGTGCTGGGTAAATGCATACCACATGTTATTACCTAAGTGTGCTGCATTGTCTAGATAGTGACTATCTTCCTCTGCATTTCTCTTATATCTCCCATATGCAAGGTTTGTGTACCGACCATGAAGTGAATCAAAAGCAGTTTTAATAGTGGGGCGAACCAAAGGGACATCTGCCTTAACACGACCAATATGATAGAGTGTGAAACAGAAGGACAAAAAGAGTAATGGTACAGGCATATACTATGCACAAAACCATCAACATTGTCTCTATTGCTATCCTGATACTGCCCGTGTTTGTTCCTTCCCTAAAATCATGTTAGCTTCACCATTCCTCATTTCTGATATAATCATAAGAAAATGTGCTTCTGCAATTGCAGTATCTGTCCCATTAAGCGATAAGAAGCCTTCTAAATACAGGGCCATTTTTAGGATCCTGTAAAAAGTGTGAATATCAATGTCTCTTCTGACAAGAGCAGGATAAGCCTGAAGGATAAATACAAAAACAGCAAGCACAAGTACATGCACAGCACTGTCTGTGAGGACCATGTGTTGGACGAAACAAGTAATCAGTGAGAAATGAATCTGGATATTGAGCTCTCTTCCAATTTATGATCAAGAACTGACGTTTAGGCATACCTTTGATATGTCAATGTAATTCTAAAGTAAGATTCCTAAGACACTCAGCAAGGGTTTACACTCCTGCTATAAAATCTATAAGGAGTGTCCGTTTGATTCTTAGTTAATCTGCATTTATCAACTGGTTGCCTTATCATTGTCCTTCTTTGTCATCGATATCTGCACACAGTGAAATTCTTCTTCTTGTCTTGCTTCTGGATCAATTGATTAAACTACGGGCTCCTGGTATTGACCCTATTCTGCCCAGGAGGGCTATATTATCATCACATACAATTTGAAAGGCTCAGTCGAACAAGCACACCCCCTCATTGCTCATTTTCGGGACACAGGTTACGTAAATAACATCTGGTCTCACACCTTGGTTGTTGTGGTAATTCTCATTTAGATTTTAAGCACATAGACATATTTACTTGTTAGTACAACACAGAACACCAGTTTTTACACACAGAGCAATATAGATTACAAAACATACATCAGCAAGTTAAATTGCTTGTGGTAAAGTACATAGTCAACACAATACAAATTCTACTGTCAAGATTAAGCACTACAGGGGCCATATTGCATAAAAAAGTGCAATGGATACATATAATGAGCAACAGTTATAGACAGTGGAACAATTGTAACACTGTAAATAACGAGTTGTGGGTCTACACCACAGTGTTTCGACCTTTGGAAGGGGCTAGAATGTAGCCATGTTCTTGTATGGGCCTTCGTCAGGACAAGGTAGACTGTGACGTCTGGGTGTTCGGTGGATGCTGTGGAACATGAATGGAGCATAGTGAGGGGTTGGCCCTATGGAGCATGATTTGCATAATTAGTGTGATTATGCACAAAAAGTCTGACTAATTGAAGGACGAAGCTTACAGTGTGGAGAAAAGATTGGGCCACAGGAAGCTGATTGTTGGTCTGGAAAATCAGATGTCAACTAAATGTGAAGCTCTAGTCACAGGACACTTATTCTATGAAAAGAAAATGGCTTTATGATGTGCCAGGCTTAAAATAGGAGACATATGGAGTTGCCATTAATGTCAGAAACGCTTACCTGAGTCTAGGCAGCGTACGTGAGCCAAGAATTGCAGAGGAAAGGAGTTGGGCTACTGTGCGTGACTTCATCAATGGGTATGTATTGTGCCAGGCTGTCAAACGCTGTGACCTGCAATGATTGGGCAGTGTTAGGAAAACAGCCTGCAGGACTGTCATGTTGTTTACTGTTGAACTGCATAGGGAATAACCTGCGTCTTGCATGAAAGAGAAATGCCTCGCCTCGTACAGGACAAAATCCTCCCAGAGCCAGTGAAGAAGCGTGTCCGATGTGTGCCGGCGTGGAGTACGTGGCCTGACATGTAATCGCAAACGTGTTCTGCAAATACTTGGGGACAACGATTGGTGCAACCAATGTACAGTAGCAGATTACATCTGCAGTGAGGCGGACGGCATCCTGGTGAGGTAGATGCCGTTGTTATGGCCCCTGCATTTTAAATAGCGGTCGCCATTTTGAAACTGATTACGTGGCAACCACCAGAGAGGGTGGTATATCTGCTCCCAGGGGTGGAATTTAGAATGTGCCAGTCCGTAATATGCTATACTGGACCCTAATGACTAAAGGTCATGGGGTCAGATCAATGTGTTAGTACTGTTACCATGGTAACGGTATCGCCGATCCTGCAGGATCTTGGATCTATAAGAAGCACAGTGTTGGAGAGCTTAAAGTGTATAATTGGTGCGGAATGGTATGCACGTGGTCCCATGTGCCGAGATAAAGAAAAGGTCACAGGGGTGTGTCTCAGCGAGTCCACATGGTGACGTAGAGTGTTGCAGTAAAACTGTCCATTGGTGCTAGTAGTCTGGCTAGCCAAATGTGCACGTGGAGCAAATGGGCAGCTCAATAAAAATGAGTAAAAATGAAAGTCCGGCCCTAACTGCACGGGGGCTGCATTTGTGCACAAGGGTGTATAGCCTAAATGGGCACTGTGATGTGTCTGAGGTGACCATCACGTGCAGGTGTGTGCGGTATGAGATGTACGGACGCTCTGGGGAGCACCCTTAGAGATCATGTATACATGCCCCCCCACCTTTGTGGTATAGGCTGGTGGGCACCAAAAAGGACCTGGTCTGGTAAATAGTGTACTGATTCTTGATCCGTGTCCCGATGTAGGTTTGAATGTTGTACACTGTACATATACAATGTAACAGTCAGATGTATGAAGTGACCTCACCACATATACATGCACAGATAATTGGTGTATTTAGAACGTTGAATCAACTTGATAAGAATGATTTCCACTCGACAGATGTTCAATCCTAGTTTAACAGTGTTTAACTTATGTACCCATTTTTGTTCTAACTGGGTCAATGTCTTGTTCAAATCACCGCCTCTCACAGTAGGTGTCAATTTCTGCAAAATGAACCATCTACGGTCAGTGTCTCTGTCGTTTAAGAGTGAAGTGATCCACCATCTGTAATCTTGTTTCTGATGCACAATCGGTGCTCAGAGATTCGCATTTTTACTGGTCTGATTGTCTTGCCAACGTATAGTAAGCCACATGGCCATTCAATGATGTAGATCACACCTTTGGTATTACAGTTGGTGTGATCCCTCGGAGTCCATTTCACATTCTTGTATTAAAAGATTTTTTTTTTTTCTCTGATTGGTCAAGGTGCATGCTTCTGGATCGGCAACGGTGGGAGGGTAGGTCTCTTTTACTGCTGAGGGAGTTATATTTTCAACACAAAAGGGGCCATGACAACGCTGCTTGTGCCACTTTTTGGTGAAGTTTTGAATTAGGATAGAATCTCCACCAAACAATTTGGGTGCCGATGAAAGTTCGAGTGATCTGGTTGCTGAATTGTCTTCATCTGTGTTCTGAGACCGACCACCCCCCCCCCCCCCCCCCGCAACCCCGATGCTTGAGTTGATCTGAAATGAGTGAGATGCTAGAGGTCATACATATCAAATATTCTTTTAATTAATCACCTATCATTTTGGCTACGCTCTGGGTATCCCTTCTGCTTCTAGATGGAGGAGTAAGAGGCATTCTCATCTGATTCCCTGTCACTAGTTCATGAGGGGTGAGATGATGGTCTGAGCCAGGTTGATTCCAAAGGGCATATAAAGCTAAGTGTAGGCAATATAGCGATCCCTTCTTCAATGTCAGTTTAATCTTGCCAATCCGTTCTTTCAGGAGGCCATTGAGTCTCTCACATATTCAGTTTGCTTGCAGGTGATCAGCAGAAGAAATCCTATGCTTAATATTCAGTGAAAGGCCTACCTGTTCAAACACCTCATTTACAAAATGTGGCCCCAGCACTTCAGATACCCCATCTTGGAAAGACTTCACATACTAATAACTTCACTGTGCAAGTGGCATCATGGTGTGTATACGGACCTGCCTCGATCCACCTAGAGAAGGGACACACCACCAATATCAGATTACACACCTGCAGCATATCGACATAGTCAATATGTAAATGCTGAAGCCGACCATTTGGTCGAGGAATTACCCCTCTAATTGTTCTCAGTGTATGGCCAGCAGTAAACATTTGACACCAGATGCAATTCCCTATAAATAGTGTGATGTGCTTCAATAAATTTGGAATAAACCAGTCTTCTGCAATTGTTGCAGCAAGACTCTCCCTTGTTACATGCGTGGGGTAATGCAGCTGCTCAAGTGCTACCTTTAACAATGCCACTCGCATCACGGGCTTTCCAGTGAGAACCTGTCTCCACAATGCTTCTGTGGGGGATAATGAACACCTTTGTCGTTTCCATGATTCCTGCTCTTCTTGTGATGCACTTCCTTGAATCTTCATTAATTGGGTCATCAGCAATTGTTTAAACCCTTATTGCATCAACATAGCTGTGCCAACTTTCTCTTTAACGCTCAAGAGTATCGAAACACAAAATAATCTGGAGAATATGCAACCCTCTTGGCTTCTGCTGCTTCGTTTCAGCAAGAAATAAAATCTGTTCGCTTAGTATGAGCTGCACACTTAACGACCGCTATGGCCACTGGGAGTTGTAGTTCCTCAAGCCTGTCCAATAAGGATGTATACTTCACTGGAGTGCCATCCGCTCTGAGGTAGCCCCTCCTTTTCCAATGTGCTAGCCCTGCGTGTACGGTTGATGTCCCATAGCTGGAGTCACTGTCCACCGTTACTTCCTGCCCTCTGTGTTTCTCGAGCGCGACAATAAGCGCCTCCAATTCTGCTGCTTGTGCTGAAAAGTGAGACGGTAGCCTTGCACTTGCTAAAACTTCAAATTCCCTGTTCAATCTATGCCTCACTACAGCTGCTCCAGAATGCCTTTCAAGGAGAACCAATCAATCAACAGATTGTGTGCGTTGCTTTTAAGCTGGCCAAGTCCTCTGGACTCCCAGGAAGCAGGACTGACCGAGCCTGACCCCCCCCCCCCCAAGAGAGTGCAGGATCCCAGATGCAAGGAAAGCCCATCTCGACAGCCAGGAACCACAGTGTTGCTATTTGCTGTAGACGCGAGGAGCTGAAACACTGAAGTGCAAATTCTCCTTCTTGTCCCCACGACTGAGGCCCAGGAACACCAGGATCTGCAGAGCTGTACAGGAACAGAAGTCATCCGCTGCAATTTTCTTCAACCTAAAGGTACTGTAAAGTTTGAGAGAACTTACCTCTTGTTGTGCACCCTTGCTTGTCCTCATTGGAGACTTGTCACGGTTGCCCCTGTAGAGTTGCCAACAGCTTCCTTACCTCACAAGCCTAATCAGCTTGTTGCCCTAGTTTGAATTTCTTCTTATTCTACAAAGCCTTCTAAAACATTGGGCAAGACTTTTACTTAACTGCAAGAAGTGCTTCAGTTCACCTTGACTTTTGCTAACTTAACATTGGCTGGCCTGGCACCCTGAATGACTCTCCTCTCTTCTGCTTAGGTGTTGTCTTCCTTCCAGGAAGGGGTTAACTAACTTTGCATTGGGATTTACCAAAAATACTTACCTGCTTCAGAATATTTGTGTGATTTCTTTTTTTTTTTTTATTTGTTTTGATCAAAAATAGAGCTTCACAAAAACATTACAGAACATGGTAAAAATACTTGAGAATTACATTTCCTATAATCACAATAGTGATTAACTAATTTTAAAATATATAATTTTAAAAAGAGTAAAAAAAGTTTTGTTCTAATAATCTTTTCCTTTGACATATTCCTAAAACTGATTTCTAAATGCAGCAGTGCTATATTAATGTCCCCAGCACCCTAACTATTGAAGTCACCTGAGGGTGTAGGTAATGTCTGTGGGTCATCCCAAATGGGTACTTGCTGATTTAGACATCTTAAGAGTATGTATTCCTCAAGTGTATTTGAGTGTTACTGTTATATTGCCCCTTCTGAAGAAGGCTTATTCTAACTGATTGATAAATACATTAATAATTGTTTATTCAAGAACTTGTGTGTAAAAGTTTATTTGAATACTTGTCACTGTGAATCTCTGTGTAACTCCCCTACAGCTCACATTGACCCCTCTTGAGATAAGCCTGACTGCTCAACACACTACCAACCTGTGTAGTACAGACATATACCAAAGGTTGGGTTCCTATTGCCAGGAGGTCAGGGTTGTTGTAGTGCACCCAAAGGGTACTGCATACAATCTTGCCTAACGATCCCCCTTGTGGCCATGGCATGAACATCTTATCTACAGTGCCTTTTACCCACTCCACACTATACTGTTTGAGCTTGGGCCTGTGTTTTGGCAGTGTCTTGCATAGGTGCATCAGAGGAGTATCTTCCCATTGTGATAAGTCTCAATCGACTGGCAATACTTACCAGACTTTATAAAATCCCCTCACCACTTTTCCAATACTTTTAAAACCACAAATATGAGCGCGCACAACAATCGCCACTCAAGCTACTACTTTTTCAATTTGCTATGTCTACCTCTGGATTGGTACCACCCGCTTCACTAGATAGTCACTATAGCTTCTTGACTTCGTCTCATTTCCTTCACAACCTTTATCACCCTTCGACACCTTTACTCAATACACAATATACAGACTAGTCGAATTTACACATAAAATAGACACTCTTATCACACTTTTTCTTTTCCCTCGCCTTTCTTATACCCTGTACAGGGTTTGAGACCTCACCTTCTGCAAACCTATTTGCACGTTATTTATTTCACTCCACTCTGACTGGAGTTTGAAATGTCTCCTTCTGAACCTCCCTTGGCCAGGACTCTCTGGCACTATCTCTATCTTCACATGTTTCCTGTTACTCAAAATGTACTACACACTATCCCCTTAATTTGCCATTCACCTTAGTCTACTCACCATTGGTTTCTTTTCGATTCAAGGCTTTCGGTATCGTCTCCTCCTCCTCCAGCCAACCACTTTGCCTTCCGTCTGCAGAGCGCCCGTGGAAAGGGGGACCTGCCCACCATCTCGGTTCTTCTTGCAAGATTTCCATTTGCCCGCTCTCCACAGGAAACCCTGCGATATTCTGGCTTAATGGCAGAGGATGCTCGATCATCCGAAAGTCTGGAGCTGAACTTGTTTAGATCTTTAAACCATCCGACACGGCTACCCTGTGAACGAAAGGCCCATTAGGTAGCGTGTCATGCAGTGGATGGTAAGCAGAGTAACTCTTACACCAAATAACAAAACCAATTCAGGAAGATGGCAAAGGTTTTCTGTTTTAATATCAATTGTCTATCAGGGAGCTTCAACAGGCATCAACGGACGTCGCAAAAGCTCTCGGCGCATCATACAAAAAATTACATTTATATAGTAAAAATCTGTCATACGTGACATCATACTACGCGGCAAATAAGAGAAACCTATGGGGGTTGTGATATGCTCAAGGGGAACATCTAAGTATACTTTCTACAAGGGGTTGGGTTGTGATTGGGTCTCTGTCAGGTGGACAACTTATGCACGGTATATCAATGGCTCTCAAACTATAAGGCCCTTCATTATATGGCCCTCTACAATTGGTCGGCACGCTCGTACCAGTCTGGAATATTCGGCTCACAAGCAGCCTGTAAGTTCATACTCCAGGTGCGAGGAGGTGTACTTGACTGTACCTCCCCTCCCAATTAGCCCAACATCGCTCATCACCCATGCCTTCTGCTATGAAGATTGTCTTTGAACTTGGTCTTGCAAAGTATTCTTGCCTCTGGGAATATAAGGGAGTGTGAGCACGCACTATCCTTATTCTGCAACTCCTTGCCCGCTTCCATTTCCATCCTTGGCTGACGTGACAGGAGACCACGATCTGGTCTATTTTTCAGCATTTAATTGTCTTAAATTAATAAAACATGTCACCCATGGTCTTTCTTTGCACCTTAACAAGGGTTATTCAGCATCTCGCATTCACTGCCTTCAAGAATAGATAACCAGTCTCGGCTGCTTCAGCCTTGACACCAGGCCAAACTCCATGATCTCTGCTAATTCTTTGCTGCGACACAGCTCCTGGCTCTTCTCTCTATGTTTTGACACTGATGTCCAGTTTCTATGTAATGGCGGCTTTGCCTGCAGTCTATTCACTACTCGTAGCCAGCATCTAAACTTGCATTACTGCATCTGTACATTTATTGAATGACTTGCATTTTCTGCAGTGGTCTTCACACGTGCATCTCCTTTTCGCATATGAATGTTTACTCGATTCTTTGTTTCATCATCAGTTTCTATAAGGGTCAAAAATCTTATTCACCTAGTGTTCTGTGTGTGTGTCACTCGTCTCTTGTGATGTCACCAGCTTTTACCCTTTATCTTTTTCATATTCCTTCAGTGATTTCCTCCATGAGATTGTCATCTCTTCGGGAGTACATCTGATAGGGTTTTCTTGGTGGAGACCTTCTTTTGAATATTCTCTGCGGAATGGTCACAACTGCTGGAGTCAAGCATGCCACAATCTCAGGCTTCCAGCATACAGGTAGGAGGGGGGTGGGACTTCCTGCAGAGGCATTCGGCTACTCTGCACTACTGACAAAATATTTACCAAACCTCATATGTCATAGGATCCCGAATAGGAACTTCCATGACACAGAATTGAAGGACGTCTCTGCATCCAGGGAAGCGGCGACTGCCCTGGACTGTGGGTCAATCTGTGACATTGTAGTATGTTGTGCAGGATGACTTATAATGTATAAATATATGTAACGAACTACGGACTATGTTCAACACTGTTTATTAGCATTGAAGTAAATGTATATGTATAATATGGAAAGATGGGAGGGAGCTAGCGTCAACACCGCCAGTATCGGCTCCTGTCAGTTGTCATCCTTCAATCTGCATTCCACATTCTATCGGGACAATCCATACAGCATGACGTAGGACGGTGATTCAGAGCTGACCGATGGGACGACGCACAGGTTGCTATGAGACCCGTTCTATACAGCTACAGGTGTCCATAGCAAAGATGATTATACTACAGACATGATGCAGAAAAGCCTCCAAAGGTAACAAATAGATGCAGACCATAAAAGGATGAAAGAACCCTGTCTACTTGTAGGGGATAAAGTATGTCTGTCATCACAATTCCTTCCCAGACATCTAGTGCCGTCCAAACTATCACATCAATATTTTGGCCCTTTTCTTATATTGGCTGCTATTGGGCCAGTTTGTTTATTTATTTGTAATGCGCGCCAGACCCAAGGGTAACCGGGTACAGTGAAGAGAATATGCAAAGCTTACAATGTTACATAGAATTACAATGTTATAGCGAATTACAATGTTACATAATATTACAATGTTACATCATTTACAGTGATGAGGAGGGAGGTATATACAGATTTAGCAGGGAAGCAGGGAAGCATATCTGAAAGTAGATTACTATTAGCAACTAACCCAAAACCTGGTCTCGTATACATCCAGTGTTTCATATTTCCCAATTGAAACTCTAAGTACATGATAATTTCCAAAGGACAAATAAAAGACCCCCACCTGCGGTGGACACCAGCTCGGTCCTGAATATGAAGTAGCCGGGATCTGCGGATCCTGTTGTTTTCGGGGATGCCTCTAGTATCTCATCGATTGGAAGGGATATACCCATGTTGATCGCACCTGGGAGCCAGCATGTTAGTCCATGCCCCTGCTTGTGTAAGGCGATTCCATAGATCTCGACCTTGGAAGCCCGGACCTCTGCCTGCACAAAGGGGGCATACTGTCATGAATCACTATTCTACGTGGTCCTTGTGGCAGAAATTGAAAAACATGGGGCTATGATCAGTGGTCAACGTGGGTGGGAGCGGTTGGGAGTGGTGCTCCTCTACTTCTCCAGCATTGGATCTTTCATGGTTTCACATGCTGTGAATATGTCCCGTCAGGCTGGGAAATCCTCAGTAACTTTAACATAGCGTTTTCCTATGGAAAACGTTGACACTGAGTGTTTTCCTTCTCCTGGACTTCGTCGGCTTCCTTCGACCTGGTCGACCACAAGATCCTATGCAGACATCTCCAGGAGGCTGCTCACTTTTCCCGTTACGGGCCCGTTGTTAGCATGCTGGCCCTTTAGCGGCTCCCACTAAGGGCACCTGGTAAAACCAGCTGCCATTAGCGGGAGCCACTAAAGACCTTGTAATGTGGCGGTAAGGGATTGGCAGCTACGGCACCCTTACCAGCACCGTTAACCCCTTACCGCCAACCACGGAATGAGGCCCTGTATCTTTCGCCTTCCTCCGTCCATCACTGACCTGTGAATGACCGGGCAAGAGTTTAGGTCTGGAAGAAACAATCCATCTCCATAAACATGTCCCATCACTTGCAGACCCTACATTTAAGATATATGCTGTGGATAACCCCCCCAGCCTTACTCTTTTGAAGTAACAGATGCATACCCCATGCTTGTGTGCCACACTGTTTCACCCACAATGCTAATCTCCTCTGTAAAGGCTGTAAATCCCCTTCTGCGGTTATGTGTTGTGGGGCTGAAGCTATGTGATATAACAAAACAATCCTTTATTCATGTATCTAAATCAATTGCACTGTACACAAAGTTATGATATATATGTCCGGGTCCTATATTGTTAGTTACACATAATTTCCTACCAAAGACCTACGTTAATGTATGATATGCCAAGTAGCTCACTCGATATGATGCAAACTATATAATCCACATGCTCACTGGTTTTTAATACTATGTATATTCACAAATGTGTTCAGATGGTATAAGATTTTCATGTGTACAATATAAACGGCAAGGCCACAAGGCTAATGTGAATAGTTATTTTTGCAGCATGATGATCATGGTAAATGCGAAGGCATAGCATAAAATGTAATCAGTTTGTTTACTATTTGTTGTACATGTAGTGGCAATACCCCGGTTTTATTCCATCCTAATGATTCACATATGATCCCACAAATTGAATGAGACCAAGCTTAACAGACCTCAAGGCTTTCTCTCCTCTCTCGTACAGTGCTGTGCATTCAGCCCCCACCATTCTCCCCCTCATGATGGGCTCATGGCTTAAGGATCTTGTCTCACTGATGTCATGATGCTACAAATGTAACCTCTTACCCTTCCGCTCAGTCCGCTCTAAGTATCCACCTTCCCCTAAAGCCCCTGACACACAATGTCACAATAAACTTCCCCTGCACCCCCAGACTCTGTTTAAAGAAATATGGGCAACAAGCCCTTCACCCCAAAGCCTTTTGATGTAACAGTTGCATGCCCCTCATCGGTGTAACACCCTGGCTCACCCCAGACCACTAATCCTATGTATGGCCATATATTCCCCTGACGATAACCAACAATAAACCATTCTTTCATGGGATCTAAAGGAATGGTTGACGAATGTGATAACATAATAGGCCTGGCACCTGGACCCATGGAGTCTCCTTTTTATCGTCCAGGTCAAACGTCTAGTAATATAACTCTTATATGTCAAAATGTATAAATAATGTTCAAGGTATGTGTGACCACAAGGGCAAATGTTAAGTAGCTTATATCTTCACAACTTGGACATCTCGCCTGACCCTGAACCCCATCCAGATGAGTCCAGCTGACCCACATGCTCCATGAAGTAACCAGTTCTATGCCAGCCAACCCGGGAGCACCACCCCTACAGCATGGATACAGTCCTGTCCCGTTCATCCAATGATTTCAACTTAATGAATCCCCTATAGCACACGTCATAGACGGCGTGATTTTGTAATATAACGTGTATTTTCTGCTGTTTGGGCATTGCGCTCTCAGAGCTTGCAGAGTTCTCTGCTTGCCCTATTTGCTTTTAGATAAACTTTACTTTTTATCTTCACCCGCACTTGGTCCTGGTCTCATTCCCTCGTGGGGTGTGTCCATTGACTCTCGTTGGGGAGTTATCACTGTATATTGGGGGACACTCACTTTCAGACGCTACTCTGTCAATGCCATCGCATCATTAGCTTCTCTCAACCAAAATCATTAATTCCGTAAAACCATACCTCTCTGCTAAAAACTTCCTCAACATAGCCAGAGACACCATTGGCGCCAAGCTGGACTATTGCAATGTCCTTCTCCTAGGTACCTCTTCAAAAAACATCAATAAACTGCAAACTACACAAAATAATGCTCTCAGTACTAAGTATTCCTAGGAGAGAGCATATCTCTCAGACGGGACGCCCACTGACTCCCAGTCAAAGAGCGGATACTGTTCAAGGCCCTCACCATCACCCACAGATGCCTCTCCCAGTCAACACCGCCGTATCTGTCAGAACAAACTCACAAGGCGCTCGAAAACAGACCCATACGGACACAATACTCACACCTGCTTTCAGTCCCAGCCTTCAAAAGAGCCAAAGCCGGTGGTTCCAGCTTCTCTGTGCTAGCACCTAAAAACTGGAACCTACTACCACTTAAGCTCAGGAAGGAAACCTCCTTCACAGTGTTTAGAAAAGCCTTGAAAAGAAACCTCTTCAACTAGACTGCTCATGAGGAAGTTCCCTTGTAACCATGGAACATACCACTGTACTAATGAACCAATGTAATATCAGTGGTTTCTCTTCTTGTACTTAATCTAAGTAAACCTTCTGTAACAGCACCATGATGCCTTTGGGCCGCTGTGCACTTTATACATTTAAATAAATAAAAAATCGATGTCTTTTTGGGTGCTTTAGGCTGCATAAATAGCCCAGCCCCTGCGGCTTCCCTTCAGATTTCAACCGTCTCCAAACTGTTGGGATCACCTTGTGTTTTCTCTCGAGAAAATTGCTCTTTGTGTTCTACACGTGCTTTCGCTGTTTTGTGTCTTTTCAGATCCAGCATGTCATCTGTGGGCAAGACGAAATTGTTGTTTAGGCTGTGTGAGACCTGCGATGTCACGAATGTCTACGAAGGGGATGGGCATGCGGACTGTCTTTATTGCCTGTATTCCAATCATTCCACGGACAACAGTGAGATTTGTCAAGGCTTCTCCCAGAAGACTCTGAAGGACCGCAATCAGCGGTTGATTTGCTGGCTGAATGAGGGTACTTACCCGGGTTCGGAGGTTGGTTTGGCCCCGGGGGCAGGTCCTCTACTGTGGCGGAGAAGGTGTCATTTTCGTACCCGAGGACGCGGTCGGCAGAACCCCCCCCTCTAAGAAGCAGCACATGGCAGGGTCAGCGTCAGACGTGGGGAAAGGCGGTGAGTCGTTATGAACCAGGTCGGTGCATCAGAGCAGAGGGTCGGGCGGCCCCTCTCAGGATAAGGCACCCAGAGTTGAAAAGTCAAAGGAAGTGAGTGCCAGGCCGGAGAAGTCTGCGACGCTGTCGCACCAGTCCTCAGCGGCTGAGAAGGAGAAGTCGAAGTCTCGAGCTTCCTCCTCATTGACGAAGCGCTCGTCGCCGAAGGACCGGCACCGTTTCTCTTCAGGCCGTTAGCCTTCCAAACATCGATCCAGCTCCATGGCCAATCGGTCTGCTTTGCCGGAGAAGGCCAGGCCAGTGATGGCCCTGGTTCTGTCACAGAGGGGTTCATCTACAAAAGTCCATCCTTCGACAGTGGTGGTGTTGCCTTCTATTCCTTCTTCGGCTGTGGTGACGACAGCTCCGTCGTCGACTGGGCTGGATTACTCATCTACGACTGCGGTGGCAGGTGTGCCATTGACATTGCATTCTGTGTCCGGCTTTGGGCCTTTGCTCCCGTTGGAGATACTTCAGCAAGACCCCACGACGTACAACTTGGACTTGAGTCCAGAAGAGGAAAGTCATTCGTTTTTCGATCCGTCGGCAGTGGATCTGCAGCGGGCAGGGCTGTCCGCGTCTGTCCACGTCGGCAGGCCTGGGTGCTGTCCCACCTCAGCACCCATTGGTGAATCTGCACTCATTGCTGTCCATGCAGGTGCTGAACACGCTGCTGTCACTGTTGGGCCAGTTGGATGCACAGCTCCCGGTCCTTCCAAGCCCTGTGGGTCCCGTGGAGCAGGAGGTGCGAGATGTGCCACGATCGAATGAGGGGCTGAGTGCCCCTCGCCCTGGCACCCCATTGAAGACACCTGCGATTCAGCCGCCGTGCCGTCTCCGGTAGATTTCACCCCTCCCTGGAGCCGTCCAGAAGAAGGGGAGCTGGTGGATTCTGATCCTGATAGTGTTCCACTTGACACTCAGTCAATGTCATCGCCCAGGCCGGCCGATATCTGGGATACCGACCCAGAAGTGGATCCCCCAAGCAGCCCTCAGCCCTCTCCGCCGGATGATGTCCGCGCTTTTCATACGATGATGGCAAAGGCTTATCAAAAGTTTGGCCTTACTCCGGAAGAGTAGCAAAAGGACTTTTTTATTTGATCACATGGGGAAGAGGCGGAAGGCGGTCTTCTCTGTCCCCATATTGGCCCACGTGTGGCAGGAGGGTCTGCGCACGATGCACCATCCGTTCTCAGAGCCTGCGGTCAAAGGCCGCTTGGAGAAGAAGGTTAAGGTGCTGGAGTGTTCCCCCAAGAGCTTCACGTTGCAACCCACTCCGGAGTCGGTGGTGTCGGTGGCGGCTGATCGTAAGGCACGTAGTCAGCACAAGTATGCAACACCCCCGGACAATGAGGCCCGTAAGCAGGATGCGTTCGGCAAGAAGGTGCTTTCAGTAGGGGCTACGACGGTCAAGGCGGCCAACCTTTTGCCCATTATGGCTCGCTATGACATGGAGGTGTGGCACTGGTTGGCTCCACTCTTGGATCATATGCCTGAGCAACAAAAGGAGGCAATGCTGCCGGTTCTAGAGGGGGAGGAACCCTCCAACCCACAGCATCAACATTGCGGTGGACCTGGCAGAGTCAGGGTTCAAACCGATCAACAATGGTGGTGTTCTCCGGAGGCAGGCCAGGCTGCGCTGTACTGATTTACGGCCTGAGGTGCAACACAAAGATGTGGACATGCCATGTGAAGGTAAGCAGCTGTTTGGGGCGAATATTGATGAGGCGTTGAAAGGGATGAAGGAAGACTCTGATACAGCGAGATCACTGGGAACGCTGCAGAGTGGATCACCCCTTTCGTGCTTTTTGAGGAGTCTAGGGGAATGCCAGATTTGCGGGCTCCCACGATAGGGGCTACGGTCGCCCAAGTTATTCCTCAAGTGTTTCGACGTTCTTTCCAGTCCACGCAGAGGAACAATGATTTTCAAGCGCAGCGGAAGAGGTGTCCGGTGTCCTCAGCTAGTAGAGGCCGGCAGTCCAAGCCTCAGCAATGACTGCCACATATGCAGTCAACTAGAGGGCAGGGTGGTGCACCATGTCGACGAGTGGCGTTTAGTTACGATGGACAGATGGGTGCTGGATGCAGTACGCTATGGCCACTCGTTGGAGTTTCGGGGCCCGCAATTCCCTATTCCACCAGTGAAGGTGTTGCAGCCGCATCTGCCAATCTTGCCGCAGGGGGTTTGTCTGATGTTGGAAAAAGGGGCGATAGAACCGGTCCCGGTGTCAGAACAAGGACAGGGGGTGTACTCCCGGTATTTTGTGATTAAAAAGCTAAATGGAAAGTGGCGCCCTGTTCTGGACCTTCGGCCGTTGAACAAGAATCTGTAGTGCCTGAAATTCAAGATGCTGACGTTGCAAGACGTCATACGCTCGGTCCACCCAGGAGAATTGTTGGTGTTGTTGGACCTCGAGGACGGTTACGTCCACATCTCGATGCTTCACAAACATTGAAAGTTCCCACGGTTCGTGGCCGGCAACGATCATTACCAGTTTCAGGTTCTCCTGTTTGGCCTCAAGTTGGCCTCAAGTTGGCTCCTAGTACGTTCACCACCTGGCTCCGGTGGCTGCCTTCCTCCTCAGGGAAGGGGCATCATGTTTATCCGAACTTGGACGACTGGTTGGTCAGGGGGGCGTCTCCTCAAAGGACATCAGTCTCTCCAAGCATCAATGCTTCTGTTACAGCGGCTGGGCATTGCGTCAACTTTGCAAAATCTTGTCTGACGCCATCCAGGGTGTTCCTAGGGGCCCAGTTTCACACACAGCTCAATCTGGTGAAGCCATCGGTCGACAGAATTCAGAAACTGATTGCCAGGGTGGTCTTGTGGGGGCCAGGAACGCCGGTCAGGGTCCGAGGTTACATGTGTCTTCTCTGATCCATGGCGTCCTGCATCCCTCTCATCCCATGTCTGTTTATGAGGCCAGTTCAGAAGTTGCTCGCCTCCAGGTGGTCGCAGAGCCTCAGTTCCTGGTCAGACAAGGTGGTCATATCCCAGGCTTTGGCAGCGGCTCTGCGGTGGTGGACTCGCTCCGACATTATTGTGAGGGGCATGCCCCTCGTGGAGTCGGATTTTCAGTATGCTATTGTGACGACACGTCCCAGTTGGGTTGGGGTGCGCACCTCAACCAGTTTCAGGTTCAGGGCTTGTGGTCTCTCAAGGAGGTGTCATTACACATCAACGTTCAGGAATTGAAGGCAGTACACTGGGCTCTGAAGTCTTTTCTGCCTCTCATTCAGGGTACAGTGGTCCGCATTCTGACGGACAACACCACCACAATGTTTTACCTGTGCAAGCAGGGCGGCACGCACTTATGGCTCCTGTCTCCGTAGGCTCAGGCGGTCTGGCATTGGGCCATTGCTCATGGGATTCACATCACCGCTTACCATTTGCCAGGTGTTCAGAATGTTCAGGTGGATGCTCTCAGCATGGACGCAGGTCAGTTGCATGAATGGAAACTGAAGGACCTCCAGGCAGCGAGAATTTTCAGGAAATGGGGTTCTCTCCCTCGCCAGCCCGGGAAAACAAGCAGTGCCTGCTCTTTGCCAGCAGGGTGGCTCATCCAGACTCCACGGGGGCACGTTCTTTCCCATGGACGGGCCTGTTTGCGTACGCATTTCCTCTGATCCGGAGAGCGATCCATATGGTGCGCAGGGTCATCATGGTGGCCACATTCTGGCCCCAGCAGACTTGGTTCTCTGATCTGCTTCACCTCGCGGTGGACGACCCAGCATCCCTCAGTCTTGCGGCGTGGCTCCTGACCACTCCGAATTTGGACATCTAGGGATCCCGCAGGATTGCCATCGGATCTTGGCTGTGGCAAGGGCGCCATCTACCAATGTGTCTTACAGTCGAAAGTGGACTAGCTTCTGTGCCTGGTGCGCAGAGCAACCGGACTTGCAGCCATTGGAGGTGTCACCAACTCAGCTTCTACCATATCTTCTGCTGCTGACGAAGGGGGGGCTGAAGCTGTCTTCGATCAAGATCCATCTGGCGGCCATCTCCAGGTTCACGAGACGGCGCAACTCTACACCTCTGTTCAGTGATAGCTCGGTCAAACAATTCCTTTAGAGTCTCAATCTGGTACTCTTAGCCCTCATTGACAGTCGTTTGAACCTATGTTGACGGCGACGATGAAGTTCCTCACGTCGAAAGTCACTACTTTGCTGGTGGCTATTACATCAGCCAGAAGGATTTCTGAACTTCAGGTTCTGGTCATCGACCCGCCGTATCTGCGGTTCATGAGGGACAAGGTTCTCCTGTTTACTAATCCGCCCTTTATCCCTAAAGTGCTGTCGGAGTTTCACAGGAACTCTACAATTGCCTTGCCCACTTTCTTGCTAAGACTACCACTCCTGCAAAGAAAGTGCTGCATTCCTTGGGCGTTAAGAGGGCGTTGAAGTTTTATCTCGACCAAACTCAAGTCTTCAGGAAGTTGAGGCAGCTGGTTGTGGCTTTTGGTCCCTCCAACAGGGGGCAGTCAATTTCTAAGTAAGGACTTTCCTGTTGGGTCTCCTCAACGATTTCCTTTTGCCACGGGAAGGCTGGCAAGCCTTTGTGGGCCACTCCTAAGGCCCATTCTACAAGATCCACAGTTTCGTCAGCGGCGCTGTGGGCGAGTATACCACTCGGTGACATTTGCCAAGCAGCATCTTGGGCGGTGCCGCATACCTTCACCAGACACTACTGTCTGGGGCAACAACATGTGGAGGATGTGCAGGTGGGACGTGCAGTCCTCCAATGCCTGTTCCAATAAGGTAAGCCCTCCAGCTTCCGGGGTTTGGTTTGTTCTAATGGTGTTTATTTCTCATGCCTATTGTTGGATTGTTTTCATTATGTTGGTTACTGTGGCCTGGAGGCATGGGGTTTTGTTTGCCTGTCATGCACCACCAAATTGTCATACTGCTGTGTAATCTATTCTATATTGCAGGGATCCGTGCTACCGACACCTGCTGTACTCAGCACTGTCATGAGGGAAGTATGGGGAGCCCTCGCACAGCCAACAGCCGGCACTGGGACCTGTGAATTCTTGCAGGAGTATCTGAGGTTGGGGGATAGGCAATTACTGTGGGAAGGTTTCTCTGAGGGGTTTATATGATCTCCTACGAAGGTCCCTTGGCTGGGCGGATGGTGAGGAACCTCCTGTCTGCACTACGCCAACCCCAGGTGGTGACGCAGAAAATTGGTAAGGAGTTGGAGCTGGGAAGGGTGGCGGGTCCCTTTTGCCCCCCCCCCCCGCCCTCCTGGCCCCTGCTCCCGAACTGCATTATCTCACCCCTTGGGATTGTGCCCAAGAAATAGAAGGGCAAGTTTAGGCTAATCCACCACCTGTCCTACCGAAAAGGGGATTCAGTGAATGACTGGCTGGACTAGAAGCGGTGCTCGGTGCACTATGCCTCGTTTGATCAGGCCAGGCTGATGGTCATTGTGACAGGGCGACGGGCACTCCTGGCAAAAGTTGACATTGAGTCAGCATTTAGACTTCTGCCAGTCCACCTGGATAGTTTTCACTTGTTAGGGTTTCATTGGGAGGGTCAGTTCTATATGGACAAATGCATGCCAATGGGTTGCTCAGTTTCTTGTGCATATTTCGAGGCCTTCAGCACATTTCTTGAGTGGGTGGCCCGCAGGGTGGAAAAAGGGGGCATGATCCATTATCTTGATGACTTCATGTTTATGGGTCAGGAGGGATCCGAGGATTGTAGGCTCGCACTGTTTTCATTACAAAATTTGAGGGCCAGGATGGGTGTCCCACTGGCGCCAGAGAAGACACAGGGACCCACAGAGGTGTTGACTTTCCTAGGGATTGAGATAGACACCATAAAGGGGTCTTGCAGGTTACCCCCAGAGAAGATGTCTGAGCTGATTGAGGAAATAGTCTGCTTTTTGCAAAAGACAGGATAACACGAAGGGGTGCAACAACTGTTGGGAAAGTTGAAGTTTGCGGCCAAAGTCATCCCAGCGGGGAGGGTGTTCACCCGCAGGTTAGCCAGGGCTACAGCAGGGGTAACACTGCCCCACCACCACATTCGCCTGGGGGCAGGTTTGAAGGAGGATTTGCGCATGGGGAGGGCATTTCTCTGCGATTTCAATGGGGTACTGTTATGGCGGGGCCCCTGGCAGACCAGTGAGGAACTGCAGTTATACTCTGACGTGTCAGGAAGTGAAGATTTTGGGGTTATACTGAGACAGGAGTGGTGCGCCCAGAAATGGCCAGAGCAGTGGCACAAGAAGGGTAGGACTAAGAATATAATGGCGTTAGAACTATTTACCATTGTCCTCACACTCACACTGTGACCCAGGCAAGTGGGCAACAGCAGGGTTACTTTCTGGTGCGACAAGACTGCTGTGGTTCAGGCCATTAAGTTGCAGTCAGCCGCCTGTCCGGCGTTGGTGAGCCTACTCAGAGGGTTGGTGGAGGCATGTTTGAGAAGCAACATTGCGTTCAGGGCACGGCATGTGCAAGGGGTTGTAAATGTGGCTGCTGGTGCTCTTCCTTGTTTTCAGTGGTGCAAGTTCAGCGTGGCACACCCGACTGCAAGGATGAAGCGAATGGCATTCAGGAACGAGTGGTGGCAGCTGGTGATGTGGACCAGGTGTTCTGGAACGCGGGGGAGCGTTTGCTCATACCACGCGTTAGATCCTGGTACCGGCAGGGCTACGGTAAGTTTGCCCGTATAAATGAGACCCAGGAAATAGCTGTAGTTTCATTGGAGGAACAGGTACGGGCATTTGTGGCCTGGGCTCATGGTAACAGAGCAGTTGTTGGGCAATGAGTCAACTGGCTGCTATTGTGTTCCATTGCAAATTGAAGGGATTGGGGAGCCTACCAAAGGGTTTGGGGTATGCATGGCTTTAATGTGATGGGGCCGGGTGGAGGGACCCAAGCAGGACACCCGGAAACCCATTGGGCCTCATTACGACCCTGGTGGTAGAGTGATAATGGCACCGGTAATGCTGCCGGCGCCATTATCACTCTACCGCCACATTACGAGTTCTGCTCTCGGGGCCGCCATGTACGCCTGGTCAGACCAGCCGTGCAGAGCAGCACCCGCTTGCAGAACAGGATGCTAACAACGGTCCCGTCATTAACGGGACTGTTGTTAGCATCCTCCCCATTCCCATTGAGCCCTATGGGGGCTCAAAATGGGAATGGAAACGTACCGGGTCCGGGTCCCGCGAATGGGAATTAACGGGCCCGCAAAGGTCAGAATGGCCCGGTAATTCCCATTTGTTGGGACCCGGACCCGAGTTTGGCGGTAGCCATCCCGCTAAAAACGGCATGGCTACCTCCAAACTCGCAATGAGGCCCATTGACTTTGAATTACTAGAGAAATTGCTCTATGCACTGCCCGGGTTATGCTTTGATGGTTTTAAGATGGCACTCCTCAGGGCAGCATTTTCACTGGCATTCTTTGGGCCTTCAGGATCAGTGAACTGGTGGCGGCGGGCAAAGGGGCTCGCTCTGGTAGGTCTCTAGCCTTGGGTGATGTACACTTCTGTACAAAGGCAAACACAGTGGTCTTGACAATTAAATTGTCTGACCAAGGCGGAAAAGGGAAGCTGGCTGTGCTGCACCAATCCAGCAGCAGCTGCCAGGTCACTTTGTTAAAAGGGTACCTGACTTTGAGAACCCAGCAGCCAGGGCCCCTCCTGGTGCATAAAAACAGGGCACCACTCACCAACTACCAGTTTAGGAATATTTTGTCAACCGGGGCGGTAGGGGTTAAGGGTCGGGGCTCGTCCTCCCACAGTTTCTGCATCGGTGCTGCCACAGCGACCTTTTTGCAGGGCATGCCGGGACCCGCCATTCAGAGAATAGGGAGATGGCAGTCAAACCGGTTTCAGCTTTATGTAAGGCCACAGGAGACTGGGGAGTCAGGGGCGGGTGGGACATAAGGAGTATCTTCTGCAGCGAAAATCTGACAGATTTGAGGTTGTCAGACTTGTGCCTTCCCCAATTTGTTTTCTCAGACCAAAATATTTTTGTACCTACAGATGAGACCATATGGATGGTAGGCCATTCCTTTAGAAGACGGGCAGAGGTTGCGGCCCAGTGATGGAACCTGGGCCCCAACCTAGGAATGGATAAGAACGAGGTGGTCTAGTTGGGGACATCAGGGATGAGGTGGCACTCATTGTTACCAGCGGTGCACAGACGGTTGCAGTGGAAGCATGCACCCAGGGTGCTGGTGCTGCATATGGGTGGCACTGACCTTGCCATCATGGGAAGGTGGCGATTATGGGCTCAGATCCAGGTGGGCCTGTGCGCACTGGCACAGGTATTGCTGGGCACCGAAATCATTTGAGGACCAGAAGACTGATTGTCGCTATAAGGAAATGACTAGTGAAGAATACACTCACTGGCACGCACAATAATGGGCAGCACGCTGGCCACATGGATCCAGTCTCTCAAAATTTAAAACGTGAGCAGGTTAACCTTACTATTTCCTAACTGCATGCCGTGATGGTTTTTTGCAGTTAATATCTGCATACTACATACAAGAATAAATATAGATGGCAGCAGAGCTGCTATATGTTGAGTACCGTTTTTATAAATCATTATTTGAATGCATGAGATCTGGCTTCCTTAGTAACTATTGGATGTTACATATTTCTCCATTTGAGCAGAACCGGGCCTTTGATAGTACAACACCAGCTATTGAGAAGGTTTATTTGAAATGCTAATCTATAACTATGTTCTAGTAAACAATAGAACCCTATCCCCATATATGTGTGCTTTGCATACATTTAGGTCTCCATCTTGGAGACAGGAGTATCCTCTACCTCGGAATCGGCTGAGGACTCAGAACTTGCCATTCCGTCATTTTTTCAAAAGTACAGGCTCCTAGACTGATAGAATGTTAATATTACATGATGGTCACACAGCAGTGCATTGGGGTCCTTTGGCTAAAAACGAGTATTTTTGAATGACCACAGACTATCCGCCTAATGTATGTATACAAGAGACAAATCTCATCCTTCAAAATCGGACTTGTTTAACCATGTTCAGGAGCTAATGCTTTCCCTTTAATCCATTATTTTCTAGCACAAATTGCATGTCGATTTAACTTACAGTAATTTGACATATTCTTCATTTATTTTACTGTTTTTCAGTTTGAAATTTTTTTTTGTCTGAAGAAGGGACGTAGATCCCGAAACGCGTCAGCCTTTCAACTTTGAACTGTATATACTCAGCTTAATAGCATTCTCTACATGACATTTGATTTGTTCTCTGCATCGAATGATCCAATGACAAACAATTGGCAATATTGATTAAACTATTGTGTTTTAACTAACCAAATGCCTATTGTATTGTTTGTTTTGACATTAACCTCTCTAAAGAATGTAAACCTTTATGATTCATAAAGATTTGTGTTTAACCATCAGTTGATGGGATATTACAGTGTGCAGGGGACGGGAGGGCTCCTACCTTTTGGATCCTCGTTTTTTTTCTCTCTACTTATAGGTAATGGTGGTTCTGTGCCAGGGTCACGTTTCCTCCCACGCACCTTAAAAAAATATTGAATAAACCTACACATTCTAGTAACATATATAATTATAGGTGAGTGCATCTACAACCCCTTGCACACCGAAATCATTTGGTCAGAGGTGGTGCCCAGGCTGCAATGGCGCGGGACGGACTCACACAGGGGCATGAAGAAGTCCAGGCGCAGGCTCAATGGGGGGCTCAAGAGATTTTCCAAAGGGAATGGTTTTGGTTTCGTGAGGCACACTTGCTTAAATTTGCTTCCTTCCCACTATACGACTGACGGAGTACATCTGTCGGATAAAGGTAACAACCTGTTCCTCACGACCACCTGAGGGCACTCATGAAGGCCGGGTGCAGCTAGAACAATGGTAAGTTGGAGTGGAGCATGGGGGCATTGGGGGGGGGGCACCCCCAAAGCGTGGTGGAGTTCGGGGCAGTCCTAGCCAGGGAGGAGAGTAACGCTGCGGCTTGAACCGTGGGCAGGTTTCCCCGATGGCTGCACTCAAGCCAAACTCGGACGATGGGCACTGAGTCCCTTAGGGACACTTGAGATTCCTCACCTGCAAGATTCAGTGGCCCGAGGAGGAAGTACTCTGTGTAGTACAAAGCTGGAGCGTATGTCTATTGCCTTGCAAAAGCCGTGCACAGCAAGGGACACAGAGAACATTCAGAAGGAGAACCGTGCCCTGCTTTTGGACCTCTTTGAAAAGTATGGTTGTGAACCATGATGCTTTTGGGCTTGGACTGCCCCCTGTGTTGTATGCTCCAGTAAACTGTGACCTGTTGTTTCCAAAATGTAAAATCTAGTGTCTATCTTTATTAGTTAGTAGGCTAGCTTCCAGGGTGTGTTACCTCCCCCACGACAGAGCAGAGGGGTCGAGTGTCGTAAATCTCCCCCCGTCTCACCTGTGATCGGGATCTCCCTTGTTCGGCCACAGGACTCTTCCTGTGGATCGTTCGGGTCTTGAATAGGCTCACCCGAGCCTCGTCAGGTTGCAGGACGCGTTCAGAGTTCCGGGAAGTTCGTGGTTCCAGGGTATCCAGGATAGCGATGAACGAGTAAGTAGGGGGGAAAATCCAGGAACAGGATAAAAGGCAAGGAAGGAAGTAAGAGGATCAAAGGAAACTAAAGTAGAGAGTAAGCACATGTCGGGTCACTACCGAAGATAGCATTGAGATGCGCGGACCCGCAGGGGCGTGACCAATTTATAGTACGTGCCACGACGTGAAAGCTAGTGCGTAGCACGTAGCTTGGTACGGCCATGTTGGGAGGAACAAGGAGTACAAGCCCTTCGTGACAATGACCATGAGGTCCAGAAGGGGCAATTTTGCTAGGTCATGACAGCATGCCCCCTCCGAAGACTGGTTCCTCCAGGCTTGACTGGGTGAATAAGATGGAATCTTCTGAGCAAACGAGGGGTCTTTAAATTAGAAACTGGTTCCCATGTTCTCTCGCTAGGGGGGTAGCCTTTCCACTCGACCAGATATTGTAGTCGACCCCTCCTATACCTGGAATCACATATCCTGGACACCTCATATTCCAACTGGTCGTCCACAACAACAGGTGTGGGCTTGAAGGGTTTTCGAGTAGAACTAACGTAGGGTTTTCAACAGGGAAGTATGGAAGACTGGATGTATCTTCTTCCAGGAATCCGGGAGCTTAAGTCGGAAGGAGACAGGATTGATGATCTCCTTTATAGAAAATTGACCATAATAGCGAGGAGCTAATTTGTTTGGTCGTAGATGTTGAGGTAACATTTTCGAGGCTAACCAGACTTGATCACCAACTGAATAGGAAGGTGATGGTCTTCTCTTAGAATCTGCATATCTTTTGGTTCGAGTCTGGGCCTGTTCTAACTGATCCTTTGCCTCTCTTTGTAAGTCGATTAGCGTCTGAATCCAAGAGTCAAGGGTAGGTACCGGAGTAGATTCTGGAAGAACTGATGGTAAAACAGACGGGTGATAACCTTGACTGCAATAGAAAGGGCTGATCTTGAGAGCTGAATGATCTGAGTTATTGTAGGAGAATTCGGCTAAAGGTATGAGGAGAGACCAATCGTCTTGAACCTTGGTGGCAAAACAACGAAGATATTGTTCCAGGGTTTGATTTACTCATTCCGTTGCCCTATTGGTTTGGGATGATAGCCTGAAGAAAGGGCACGTTGGATTCCTAGAACACGACAGAGATGTTTCCAGAATTATGAAATATACTGAGGTCCCCGATCCGAAATAATCTTGGAAGGAAGGCCATGAAGACGAAAAATATGTTCCAGGAAAATTCCAGCAAGTTGTGAGGAAGATGGTAGTTTATACAATGGTGTAAAATGAGCTAGATGAGTGAACAAGTCAATTGTTACCATGATGGTTGTATATCCTCAGGAAGGTGGTAATTCAACAATGAAGTCAGTGGCAATAACTTCCCTGGGTCTGGTTGGCAATGTAGGTTGTAGAAGCAGACCCGCCGGCCTCTGATTATCGTATTCGTTCTGACTACAAATAGCACAGGTCTTGATGTATTGAACTACACTGGACGTAATCCCTGGCCACCAGAATTGGCCAGGCGTTGGTTACTCCTCGATGGCCGGAGTGTAGAGTATCATGGCATAGATTCATTACCTTCTCTTGAGTTCTTTTGTCGGAATGACCACTGAATTGTTCTTAAATAAATATCCTTCCTTGATTGTCAGACGCCAGGGATTCTTCTTCGATATGTCCTTCCAGAGTTCAGATAATTGAGTCTGTGCTCTGATTTCTTCCAGGAGATTGATCGCTTGAGCTACAAAGATTGTGGGTGGAAACATTTTAGGATAGATCTTATCCTCCAAGGGAACGTAGTTGGGACGCCGTGAAAGGGCATCAGCAATCAAGTTTTGCGATCCAGGAACATGTGAAATTTGAAATTGATATTGAACAAAGAAGTAGGCCCATCGAGCTTGTCTACTGTTCCTGCACTCCATGGATTGTAGGACCTGAAGATTTCGATGATCAGTAGGGACTTGAACTGGATATTTAGCACCCAGGAGTAAATGTCTCCATTCAGTGAAGGCATGACGAATAGCCAATAACTCCTTCAGAACTGAGTAGTGAGTCTCGCTGGTGGTCAGGGTCCGTGAGAGATAAGCAATGGGATGTTCCAACTTATCATCGGATTCTTGTTTTAAAACTGCTCCAATGGCGTAATTGGAGGCATCAGTTTCCACTAGAAAAGGACGATTTATGTCAGGTTGGGCCAGGATGGGGGCCTGAGTGAATTCTTCTTTCAAGCGTTGAAATGCCTTGTCTTGTGGTATAGACCAGTTAAATGGAACGTCTTTCTTTAGGAGATTAACAATGGGTTGAACAATCTCGGAGAAGGTGGGAATGAATTTCCGGTAGAAGTTGCCAAGCCCCAGGAAGGATTGTATTTGCTTAACAGATGCTGGGGCGGGTCAAGCCAGTATGGCCTTCACCTTTGAAGAGTCCATACTAATTCCTTCTGAACTAAGGACAAATCCCAGATAGTGAACTGATGTGACATGAAACAAACATTTTTCTGGTTTGGCTAAGAGTTGATTTTCACGGAGACGTTGAAGTGCTGCTTTTACATGTTGTTCATGTTTCAAGGAGTCCTTGGAGAAGATCAATATGTCATCCAAGTAGACGATAACCTTGAGAAATAACATGTCGGAGAACACCCTATCCATAAAACACTGCAAAACTGCGGGAGCATTAGTCAGACCAAAGGGCATGACTAGGTATTCAAAGTGACCAAAAGGTGTTCTAAAGGCTGTTTTCCATTTGTCTCCTCCCGGATACGGATCAAATGGTAAGCACCTCGGAGATCCAGTTTCGTAAATATCACTGCACCTCTCACAGCTTCAAGGATATCCGAGATCAGGGGTAGTGGGTATCTGTCTTTCAGGGTGTATTGATTTAGGCCCGATAGTCCAGGCAAGGTCTGAGCTCTTTGGTATCCTTTTTTGGAACGAAGAACAATGAAGCACCAGCTGGTGATTTTGAAGGTCTTATGGTGCCGTTCTCAAGATTAGTGTCTAGGTCTTTTCGGGTTGTGAAAGGATAAACATCCTGCCAAAGGGAATCACTGCTGAGGGTTCAGTATCTATGGCACAGTCTTCGGGTCTATGTGGAGGTAAGGCTTGAACAATGGCAGTAGAGAATACATCAGCCTACCCTTGATAGATCTCTGGAACTTGTACAATATTGGAAACCATGAGTGGTGTCTCTGGACACCTTGGTAGACTTATAGGAGCTGTGACTGAGGTATCCAGGTTTAAACCATGGTTCATACAGAACTCCGAGCCCAGGAATAAGGATCCGGCCGTCCAGTTAATATATGGATTGTGCCTTTGTAACCAGGGCATGCCCAGAACCAAGGGGTAATGGTCTGATTTTATAATGTCAAACACAATCCTTTCTTGATGATGATTTATGGAAATATGGATCTCCTTTGTTTGCAGACTTATGGGTCCTGAGGAAAGAGGTCTTCCGTCAATTGCTTCCACTGGCTGTGAAAATCTTCTTGCTTCATATGGAATGTTATGACTTCTGACCCAATCTTGATCAATGAAGATCCCCATTGCTCCGCAATCCACCAAGGCCAGTATGGGGTAGACCTTGTCATTGGATGGTGATAAAAAGGCCTGTAATATCACCAATTTGTTTTGTCCAGGAGAGTTCAAGGATGGAATTGATGTGGAGCAAACATCGCTCTCCCGAAACCTTGCTCTATTTAGGATCGGGAGCTGGCGTTTCCCGAGCGTCGGGGAGGAGCCAGAGGTCACTCTTTAACTAGATGTTTATCTGAGGCACAATACATGCATAAGCCAGTGTGTATCCTTCTTAACCTTTCCTGCGGGGAAATTGGTCCACGAAAGGCTCCTAATTGCATGGGTTCAGAATCGGTGCTCGGATTCTTGGCAGATTCTGTCCTTGTAGTATTCTCTGGGGAGTTTCTTTGAATTGAGACTATTCCTTCTCTTTTCGGCCTTTCTTTCTTGGATTCTGAAGTCTATTTGCATAGACAAGTCCAGGAGGGCCTCGAATGAACTAGGACGTGCCACCCTGGCTAATTCGTCCTTAATCTCTTCATTTAGACCTCTGCGAAACAAGGTAAAACTGGCTTCCAGGGGCCAGTCCGCCTCTTTTGCTAGCTGTTTGAATCTGGTAACATAGGTCAACATGTCTTGGGATCCTTGTTGGAAGTCAAGTAACTTCTCTTGAGCACCGTGGACCAGCTCTGGACGTTCGAACACGGTCTTGAGTTCCGCGATAAACCCTTCATAATCATCCAGGAGAGCATCCCCTGAATTGAGTAAAGGAGTGGCCCATGTAAGGGCATTACCGGAAAGATGCGATATTATGAAGCCCACCTTAGCCCTAGGAGTTGAGAAATAGTAGGGCTTGAAGGTAAAATGTACCAAACAAGAATCCAGGAATCCACATAAGGTTTTTGTTGAACCGTTGTATTTATCAACCACTCCTCCCAATAATACGCTGTCCTTGTTCGCAGAGTCACGTGACAAGACGAGCTGTTTTAGCGCCGCATTCTCGGCTTTTAAATTCTGCATCTCTGTGGAAAGTTCTTGCATTCCGCGCATCAGGTCCTGAATAGCATTCTCCATGGTAGAATCCGTTTTGATCGTTTGGCGTCTCAAACTGTCGTAAATCTCCCCCCGTCTCACCTGTGATCGGGATCTCCCTTGTTCGGAGGCAGGACTCTTCCTGTGGATCGTTCGGGTCTTGAATAGGCTCGCACGAGCCTCGTCAGGTTGCAGGACGCGTTCAGAGTTCCGGGAAGTTTGTGGTTCCAGGGTATCCAGGATAGCGATGAACGAGTAAGTAGGGGGAAAATCCAGGAACAGGATAAAAGGCAAGGAAGAAAGTAAGAGGATCAAAGGAAACTAAAGTAGAGAGTAAGCACACGTCGGGTCACTACCGAAGATAGCGTTGAGACCCACAGGGGCGTGACCAATTTATAGTACGTGCCACGACGTGAAAGCTAGTGCGTAGCACGTATCTTGGTACGGCCATGTTGGGAGGAACAAGGAGTACAAGCCCTTCGTGACAATGACCATGAGGTCCAGAAGGGGCAAATTCGCCGGGTCATGACAGCGAGGGCCAATAGTTGCTGTCACTGCTCTGTTATGTTGATCCTGCTTGCAGCGAAATGCATTGTTTGGATTATTCTGCGTTATTTGAATACACTTTGGCCACATACACAAAGACATCTATATTCTCATATTTGATTACACCAGGAGCTGGAGGATTCATTGTGTATTGTGTTTTTTGGTGTTTACAAAGTCTTTGTTGTCATAACTGGCTACCCGTGATGGTGCCTCTTCTCTCCTGATCTAGGGAGGGCTAGTGGCACTGGCTACCCGTGATGGTGCCTCTTCTCTCCTGATCACGGGTAGCCAGTGCCTCTAGGGAGGGCTAGTGGCGATGGCTACCTGTGATGCTGCCTCTTCTCTCCTGATGTAGGGAGGGCTAGTGGCACTGGCTACCCGTGATGCTGCCTCTTCTCTCCGGAACTAGGGAGGGCTAGTGGCGATGGCTACCCGTGATGGTGCCTCTTCTCTCCGGATGTAGGGAGGGCTAGTGGCGATGGCTACCCGTGATGGTGCCTCTTCTCTCCGGATGTAGGGAGGGCTAGTGGCGATGGCTACCCGTGATGGTGCCTCTTCTCTCCGGATGTAGGGAGGGATAGTGGCGATGGCTACCCGTGATGGTGCCTCTTCTCTCCGGATGTAGGGAGGGCTAGTGGCGATGGCTACCCGTGATGGTGCCTATTCTCTCCGGATGTAGGGAGGGCTAGTGGCGATGGCTACCCGTGATGGTGCCTCTTCTCTCCGGATGTAGGGAGGGCTAGTGGCACTGGCTACCCGTGATGGTGCCTCTTCTCTCCGGATGGGCTAGTGGCGATGGCTGCCCGTGATGGTGCCTCTTGTCTCCGGATGTGGGGAGGGCTAGTGGCGAGGGCTGCCCGTGATGGTGCCTCTTGTCTCCGGATGTGGGGGGGGGCTAGTGGCGGTGGCTGCCCGGGATGGTGCCTCTTGTCTCCTGATCTGGGGAGGGCTAGTGGCGGTGGCTGCCCGGGATGGTGCCTCTTGTCTCCTGATCTGGGGAGGGCTAGTGGCGGTGGCTGCCCGGGATGGTGCCTCTTGTCTCCTGATCTGGGGAGGGCTAGTGACGGTGGCTGCCCGGGATGGTGCCTCTTGTCTCCTGATCTGGGAAGGGCTAGTGACGGTGGCTGCCCGGGATGGTGCCTCTTCTCTCCTGATCTAGGGAGGGCTAGTGGCACTGGCTACCCGTGATGGTGCCTCTTCTCTCCTGATCTAGGGAGGGCTGGTGGCGATGGCTACCCGCGATGGTGCCTCTTCTCTCCTGATCTAGGGAGGGCTGGTGGCGATGGCTACCCGCGTTGGTGCCTCTTCTCTCCGGATGTAGGGAGGGATAGTGGCGATGGCTACCCGCGATGGTGCCTCTTCTCTCCGGATGTAGGGAGGGCTAGTGGCAATGGCTACCCGCGATGGTGCCTCTTCTCTCCGGATGTAGGGAGGGCTAGTGGCACTGGCTACCCGCGATGGTGCCTCTTCTCTCCGGATGTAGGGAGGGCTAGTGGCGATGGCTACCCGCGATGGTGCCTCTTCTCTCCGGATGTAGGGAGGGCTAGTGGCGATGGCTGCCCGCGATGGTGCCTCTTGTCTCCGGATGTGGGGAGGGCTAGTGGCGATGGCTGCCCGCGATGGTGCCTCTTGTCTCCGGATGTGGGGAGGGCTAGTGGCGATGGCTGCCCGTGATGGTGCCTCTTGTCTCCGGATGTGGGGAGGGCTAGTGGCGAGGGCTGCCCGTGATGGTGCCTCTTGTCTCCGGATGTGGGGAGGGCTAGTGGCGATGGCTGCCCGTGATGGTGCCTCTTGTCTCCGGATGTGGGGAGGGCTAGTGGCGATGGCTGCCCCGTGATGGTGCCTCTTGTCTCCGGATGTGGGGAGGGCTAGTGGCGATGGCTGCCCGTGATGGTGCCTCTTGTCTCCGGATGTGGGGAGGGCTAGTGGCGATGGCTGCCCGTGATGGTGCCTCTTGTCTCCGGATGTGGGGAGGGCTAGTGGCGATGGCTGCCCGTGATGGTGCCTCTTGTCTCCGGGTGTGTGGAGGGCTAGTGGCGATGGCTGCCCGTGATGGTGCCTCTTGTCTCCGGATCTGGGGAGGGCTAGTGCTGATGGCTGCCCGGGATGGTGCCTCTTGTCTCCGGATCTGGGGAGGGCTAGTGGCGATGGCTGCCCGGGATGGTGCCTCTTGTCTCCGGATCTGGGGAGGGGCTAGTGGCGATGGCTGCCCGGGATGGTGCCTCTTGTCTCCTGATGTGGGGAGGGCTAGTGGCGGTGGCTGCCCGGGATGGTGCCTCTTGTCTCCTGATGTGGAGAGGGCTAGTGGCGGTGGCTGCCCGGGATGGTGCCTCTTGTCTCCTGATCTGGGGAGGGCTAGTGGCACTGGCTGCCCGTGATGGTGCCTCTCCTCTCCCGAACTGGGGAGGGCTAGTGGTGATGGTGCCTCTTCTCTCCGGTTGTTTGAGGGCTAGTGGCAATGGCTACCCGTGATGGTGCCTCTTCTCTCCTGATCTAGGGAGGGCTAGTGGCACTGGCTACCCGTGATGGTGCCTCTTCTCTCCTGATCTAGGGAGGGCTAGTGGCACTGGCTACCCGTGATGGTGCCTTTTCTCTCCCGATCTAGGCTGGGCCGGTGGCAATGGCTACCCGCGATGGTGCCTCTTCTCTCCTGATCTAGGGAGGGCTGGTGGCGATGGCTACCCGCGTTGGTGCCTCTTCTCTCCTGATGTAGGGAGGGCTGGTGGCGATGGCTACCCGCGATGATGCCTCTTCTCTCCTGATGTAGGGAGGGCTAGTGGCACTGGCTACCCGTGATGGTGCCTCTTCTCTCCCGATCTAGGGAGGGCTGGTGGCGATGGCTATCGGTGATGGTGCCTCTTCTCTCCCGTTGTAGGGAGGGCTGGTGGCGATGGCTACCCGTGATGGTGCCTCTTCTCTCCTGATCTAGGCAGGGCTGGTGGCGATGGCTACCCGTGATGGTGCCTCTTCTCTCCTGATCTAGGCAGGGCTAGTGGCGATGGCTTCCCGTGATGGTGCCTCTTCAATCCGGATCTAGGGAGGGCTAGTGGCAATGGCTACCCGTGATTGTGCCTCTTCCCTCCCGATCTAGGGAGGGCTAGTGGCAATGCCTACCCGACATGGTGCCTCTTCTCTCCCGATGTAGGGAGGGCTAGTGGCAATGGCTACCCGTGATGGTGCCTCTTCTCTCCGGATCTAGGGAGGGCTAGTGGCACTGGCTACCCGTGATGGTGCCTCTTCTCTCACGATCTAGGGGAGGGCTAGTGGTGATGGTGCCTCTTCTCTCCGGATCTCGGGAGGGCTAGTGGCAATGGCTACCCGTGATCTAGGGAGGGCTAGTGGCAATGGCTACCCGTGATGGTGCCTCTTCTCTCCTGATCTAGGGAGGGATAGTGGTATGGCTACCCGTGATGGTGCCTCTTCTCTCCTGATCTAGGGAGGGCTAGTGGCAATGGCTACCCGTGATGGTGCCTCTTCTCTCCTGATGTAGGGAGGGCTAGTGGCAATGGCTACCCGACATGGTGCCTCTTCTCTCCTGTTGTAGGGAGGGCTAGTGGCGATGGCTACCCGACGTGGTGCCTCTTCTCTCCTGATGTAGGGAGGGCTAGTGGCGATGGCTACCAGACATGGTGCCTCTTCTCTCCCGATGTAGGGAGGGCCAGTGGCGATGGGTACCCGTGATGGTGCCTCTTCTCTCCCGATGTAGGGAGGGCCGGTGGCACTGGCTACCCGTGATGGTGCCTCTTCTCTCCCGATCTAGGGAGGGCTGGTGGCAATGGCTACCCGCGATGGTGCCTCTTCTCTCCCGATCTAGGGAGGGCCGGTGGCAATGGCTACCCGCGATGGTGCCTCTTCTCTCCTGATCTAGGGAGGGCCGGTGGCACTGGCTACCCGCGATGGTGCCTCTTCTCTCCTGATGTAGGGAGGGCCGGTGGCACTGGCTACCCGCGATGGAGCCTCTTCTCTCCTGATGTAGGGAGGGCTGGTGGCGATGGCTACCCGCGATGGTGCCTCTTCTCTCCTGTTGTACGGAGGGCTGGTGGCGATGGCTACCCGTGTTGGTGCCTCTTCTCTCCTGAGGTAGGGAGGGCTGGTGGCGATGGCTACCCGTGATGGTGCCTCTTACCTCCTGAGGTAGGGAGGGCTGGTCGCGATGGCTACCCGTGATGGTGCCTCTTCTCTCCTGATGTAGGGAGGGCTAGTGGTGATGGCTTCCCGTGATGGTGCCTCTTCTCTCCTCATCTAGGGAGGGCTAGTGGCACTGGCTACCCGTGATAGTGCCTCTTCTCTCCCGATCTAGGAAGGGCTGGTGGCGATGGCTACCCGTGATGGTGCCTCTTCTCTCCCCATCTAGGGAGGGCTGGTGGCGATGGCTACCCGTGATGGTGCCTCTTCTCTCCCGTTGTAGGGAGGGCTGGTGGCGATGGCTACCCGTGATGGTGCCTCTTCTCTCCTGATCTAGGCAGGGCTGGTGGCGATGGCTACCCGTGATGGTGCCTCTTCTCTCCTGATCTAGGCAGGGCTAGTGGCGATGGCTTCCCGTGATGGTGCCTCTTCTCTCCGGATCTAGGGAGGGCTAATGGCAATGGCTACCCGTGATGGTGCCTCTTCTCTCCGGATCTAGGGAGGGCTAGTGGCACTGGCTACCCGTGATGGTGCCTCTTCTCTCCCGATCTAGGGGAGGGCTAGTGGTGATGGTGCCTCTTCTCTCCGGATCTAGGGAGGGCTAGTGGCAATGGCTACCCGTGATCTAGGGAGGGCTAGTGGTAATGGCTACCCGTGATGGTGCCTCTTCTCTCCGGATCTAGGGAGGGCTAGTGTCAATGGCTACACGTGATGGTGCCTCTTCTCTCCTGATCTAGGGAGGGATAGTGGTATGGCTACCCGTGATGGTGCCTCTTCTCTCCTGATCTAGGGAGGGCTAGTGGCAATGGCTACCCGTGATGGTGCCTCTTCTCTCCTGATCTAGGGAGGGCTAGTGGCACTGGCTACCCGTGATGGTGCCTCTTCTCTCCTGATGTAGGGAGGGCTAGTGGCACTGGCTACCCGTGATGGTGCCTCTTCTCTCCTGTTGTAGGGAGGGCTAGTGGCAATGGCTACCCGTGATGGTGCCTCTTCTCTCCTGATGTAGGGAGGGCTTGTGCTAATGGCTACCCGTGATGGTGCCTCTTCCCTCCGGATCTAAGGAGGGCTAGTGGCACGGGCTAGTGGCACTGGCTACCTGTGATGGTGCCTCTTCTCTCCGGATCTAGGGAGGGCTAGTGGCTCTGGCTACCCGCAATGGTGCCTCTTCTCTCCTGACCTAGGGAGGGCTAGTGGTAATGGCTACCTGCGATGGTGCCTCTTCTCTCCCGATCTAGGGAGGGCTGGTGGCACTGGCTACCCGCGATGGTGCCTCTTCTCTCCCGATTAGGGAGGGCTGGTGGCGATGGCTACCCGCGATGGTGCCTCTTCTCTCCCGTTGTAGGGAGGGCTGGTGGCGATGGCTACCCGCGATGGTGCCTCTTCTCTCCCGATGTAGGGAGGGCTAGTGGCGATGGCTACCCGACATGGTGCCTCTTCTCTCCCGATGTAGGGAGGGCTAGTGGCGATGGCTACCCGACATGGTGCCTCTTCTCTCCCGATGTAGGGCTGGGCTAGTGGCGATGGCTACCCGACATGGTGCCTCTTCTCTCCCGATGTAGGGAGGGCTAGTGGCGATGGCTACCAGACATGGTGCCTCTTCTCTCCCGATGTAGGGAGGGCTAGTGGCGATGGCTACCCGACATGGTGCCTCTTCTCTCCCGATCTCGGGAGGGCTAGTGGCGATGGCTACCCGTGATGGTGCCTTTTCTCTCCCGATGTAGGGAGGGCCAGTGGCGATGGGTACCCGTGATGGTGCCTCTTCTCTCCCGATGTAGGGAGGGCCAGTGGCACTGGCTACCCGTGATGGTGCCTCTTCTCTCCTGATCTAGGGAGGGCCAGTGGCAATGGCTACCCTCTTCTCTCCTGATGTAGTGAGGGCCAGTGGCAATGGTTACCCGTGATGGTGCGTGATGGTGCCTCTTCTCTCCTGATCTTGGGAGGGCTAGTGGCAATGGCTACCCGTGTTGGTGCTTCTTCTCTCCTCATCTAGGGAGGGCTAGTGGTAATGGCTACCCGTGATGGTGCCTCTTCTCTCCTGATGTAGGGAGGGCTAGTGGTAATGGCTACCCATGATGGTGTCTCTTCCCTCCTGATCTACGGAGGGCTAGTGGTAATGGCTACCCGTGATGGTGCCTCTTCCCTCCGGATCTAGGGAGGGCTAGTGGCACGGGCTAGTGGCACTGGCTACCCGTGATGGTGCCTCTTCTCTCCGGATCTAGGGAGGGCTAGTGGCACTGGCTACCCGCGATGGTGCCTCTTCTCTCCTGACCTAGGGAGGGCTAGTGGTAATGGCTACCCGCGATGGTGCCTCTTCTCTCCTGCCCTAGGGAGAGCTAGTGGTAATGGGTACCCTCGATGGTGCCTCTTCTCTCCGGATCTAGGGCGAGCTGGTGGTAATGGGTACCCTCGATGGTGCCTCTTCTCTCCGGATCTAGGGAGATCTAGTGGCACTGGCTACCCGCGATGGTGCCTCTTCTCTCCCGATGTAGGGAGGGCTGGTGGCGATGGCTACCCGCGATGGTGCCTCTTCTCTCCCGATGTAGGGAGGGCTAGTGGCGATGGCTACCCGACATGGTGCCTCTTCTCTCCCGATGTAGGGAGGGCTAGTGGCGATGGCTACCCGACATGGTGCCTCTTCTCTCCCGATGTAGGGCTGGGCTAGTGGCGATGGCTACCCGACATGGTGCCTCTTTTCTCCCTATGTAGGGAGGGCTAGTGGCGATGGCTACCCGACATGGTGCCTCTTCTCTCCCGATGTAGGGAGGGCTAGTGGCGATGGCTACCAGACATGGTGCCTCTTCTCTCCCGATGTAGGGAACGCTAGTGGCGATGGCTACCCGACATGGTGCCTCTTCTCTCCCGATGTAGGGAGGGCTAGTGGCGATGGCTACCCGACATGGTGCCTCTTCTCTCCCGATGTAGGGAGGGCTAGTGGCGATGGCTACCCGTGATGGTGCCTCTTCTCTTCCGATGTAGGGAGGGCTAGTGGCGATGGCTACCCGTGATGGTGCCTCTTCTCTCCCGATCTCGGGAGGGCTAGTGGCGATGGCTACCCGTGATGGTGCCTCTTCTCTCCTGATCTAGGGAGGGCCAGTGGCGATGGGTACCCGTGATGGTGCCTCTTCTCTCCCGATGTAGGGAGGGCCAGTGGCACTGGCTACCCGTGATGGTGCCTCTTCTCTCCTGATCTAGGGAGGGCCAGTGGCAATGGCTACCCTCTTCTCTCCTGATGTAGGGAGGGCCAGTGGCAATGGCTACCCGTGATGGTGCGTGATGGTGCCTCTTCTCTCCTGATCGTGGGAGGGCTAGTGGCAATGGCTACCCGTGTTGGTGCCTCTTCTCTCCTCATCTAGGGAGGGCTAGTGGTAATGGCTACCCGTGATGGTGCCTCTTCTCTCCTGATCTAGGGAGGGCTAGTGGTAATGGCTACCCGTGATGGTGCCTCTTCCCTCCTGATCTACGGAGGGCTAGTGGTAATGGCTACCCGTGATGGTGCCTCTTCCCTCCTGATCTAGGGAGGGCTAGTGGTAATGGCTACCCGTGATGGTGCCTCTTCCCTCCTGATCTAGGGAAGGATAGTGGCACTGGCTACCCGTGATGGTGCCTCTTCTCTCCTGATCTAGGGAGGGCTAGTGGCACTGGCTACCCGTGATGGTGCCTCTTCTCTCCTGATCTAGGGATGGTTAGTGGCACTGGCTACCCGTGATGGTGCCTCTTCTCTCCAGATATAGGGAGGGCTAGTGGCGATGGCTACCCGACATGGTGCCTCTTCTCTCCCGATGTAGGGAGGGCTAGTGGCGATGGCTATCCGACATGGTGCCTCTTCTCTCCCGATGTAGGGAGGGCTAGTGGCGATGGCTACCCGTGATGGTGCCTCTTCTCTCCCGATGTAGGGAGGGCTAGTGGCGATGGCTACCCGTGATGGTGCCTCTTCTCTCCCGATCTCGGGAGGGCTAGTGGCGATGGCTACCCGTGATGGTGCCTCTTCTCTCCCGATCTAGGGAGGGCCAGTGGCGATGGGTACCTGTGATGGTGCCTCTTCTCTCCCGATGTAGGGAGGGCCAGTGGCACTGGCTACCCGTGATGGTGCCTCTTCTCTCCTGATCTAGGGAGGGCCAGTGGCAATGGCTACCCTCTTCTCTCCTGATGTAGGGAGGGCCAGTGGCAATGGCTACCCGTGATGGTGCGTGATGGTGCCTCTTCTCTCCTGATCATGGGAGGGCTAGTGGCAATGGCTACCCGTGTTGGTGCCTCTTCTCTCCTCATCTAGGGAGAGCTAGTGGTAATGGCTACCCGTGATGGTGCCTCTTCCCTCCTGATCTAGGGAGGGCTAGTGGTAATGGCTACCCATGATGGTGCCTCTTCCCTCCTGATCTAGGGAAGGATAGTGGCACTGGCTACCCGTGATGGTGCCTCTTCTCTCCTGATCTAGGGAGGGCTAGTGGCACTGGCTACCCGTGATGGTGCCTCTTCTCTCCTGATCTAGGGATGGTTAGTGGCACTGGCTACCCGTGATGGTGCGGCAATGGCTACCCGTGATGGTGTCTCTTCTCTCCTGAACTAGGGAGGGCTAGTGGCAATGGCTATCAGTGATGGTGCCTCTTCTCTCCTGATCTAGGGAGGGCTAGTGGCACTGGCTACCCGTGATGGCGCCTCTTCTCTCTCCGGATGTAGGGAGGGCCGGTGGCGATGGCTACCCGACATGGTGCCTCTTCTCTCCCGATGTAGGGAGGGCCAGTGGCGATGGCTACCCGACATGGTGCCTCTTCTCTCCCGATGTAGGGAGGGCTAGTGGCGATGGCTACCCGACATGGTGCCTCTTCACTCCCGATGTAGGGAGGGCTAGTGGCGATGGCTACCCGACATGGTGCCTCTTCTCTCCCGATGTAGGGAGGGCTAGTGGCGATGGCTACCCGACATGGTGCCTCTTCTCTCCCGATGTAGGGAGGGCTAGTGGCGATGGCTACCCGTGATGGTGCCTCTTCTCTCCCGATCTCGGGAGGGCTAGTGGATTTGGCTACCCGTGATGGTGCCTCTTCTCTCCCGATGTAGGGAGGGCCAGTGGCGATGGGTACCCGTGATGGTGCCTCTTCTCTCCCGATGTAGGGAGGGCCAGTGGCACTGGCTACCCGTGATGGTGCCTCTTCTCTCCTGATCTAGGGAGGGCCAGTGGCAATGGCTACCCTCTTCTCTCCTGATGTAGGGAGGGCCAGTGGCAATGGCTACCCGTGATGGTGCGTGATGGTGCCTCTTCTCTCCTGATCTTGGGAGGGCTAGTGGCAATGGCTACCCGTGTTGGTGCTTCTTCTCTCCTCATCTAGGGAGGGCTAGTGGTAATGGCTACCCGTGATGGTGCCTCTTCTCTCCTGATGTAGGGAGGGCTAGTGGTAATGGCTACCCGTGATGGTGCCTCTTCCCTCCTGATCTACGGAGGGCTAGTGGTAATGGCTACCCGTGATGGTGCCTCTTCCCTCCTGATGTAGGGAGGGCTTGTGCTAATGGCTACCCGTGATGGTGCCTCTTCCCTCCGGATCTAGGGAGGGCTAGTGGCACGGGATAGTGGCACTGGCTACCCGTGATGGTGCCTCTTCTCTCCGGATCTAGGGTGGGCTAGTGGCACTGGCTACCCGCGATGGTGCCTCTTCTCTCCTGCCCTAGGGAGAAGTAGTGGTAATGGCTACCCTCGATGGTGCCTCTTCTCTCCGGATCTAGGGAGATCTAGTGGCACTGGCTACCCGCGATGGTGCCTCTTCTCTCCCGATGTAGGGAGGGCTAGTGGCGATGGCTACCCGACATGGTGCCTCTTTTCTCCCTATGTAGGGAGGGCTAGTGGCGATGGCTACCCGACATGGTGCCTCTTCTCTCCCGATGTAGGGAAGGCTAGTGGCGATGGCTACCCGACATGGTGCCTCTTCTCTCCCGATGTAGGGAGGGCTAGTGGCGATGGCTACCCGACATGGTGCCTCTTCTCTCCCGATGTAGGGAGGGCTAGTGGCGATGGCTACCCGTGATGGTGCCTCTTCTCTCCCGATGTAGGGAGGGCTAGTGGCGATGGCTACCCGTGATGGTGCCTCTTCTCTCCCGATCTCGGGAGGGCTAGTGGCGATGGCTACCCGTGATGGTGCCTCTTCTCTCCCGATGTAGGGAGGGCCAGTGGCAATGGCTACCCTCTTCTCTCCTGATGTAGGGAGGGCCAGTGGCAATGGCTACCCGTGATGGTGCCTCTTCTCTCCTGATCGTGGGACGGCTAGTGGCAATGGCTACCCGTGTTGGTGCCTCTTCTCTCCTCATCTAGGGAGGGCTAGTGGTAATGGCTACCCATGATGGTGCCTCTTCCCTCCTGATCTACGGAGGGCTCGTGGTAATGGCTACCCGTGATGGTGCCTCTTCCCTCCTGATCTAGGGAGGGCTAGTGGTAATGGCTACCCATGATGGTGCCTCTTCCCTCCTGATCTAGGGAAGGATAGTGGCACTGGCTACCCGTGATGGTGCCTCTTCTCTCCTGATCTAGGGAGGGCTAGTGGCACTGGCTACCCGTGATGGTGCCTCTTCTCTCCTGATCTAGGGATGGTTAGTGGCACTGGCTACCCGTGATGGTGCCTCTTCTCTCCGGATATAGGGAGGGCTAGTGGCAATGGCTACCCGTGATGGTGTCTCTTCTCTCCTGAACTAGGGAGGGCTAGTGGCAATGGCTATCAGTGATGGTGCCTCTTCCCTCCTGATCTAGGGAAGGATAGTGGCACTGGCTACCCGTGATGGTGCCTCTTCTCTCCTGATCGTGGGAGGGCTAGTGGCAATGGCTACCCGTGTTGGTGCCTCTTCTCTCCTCATCTAGGGAGGGCTAGTGGTAATGGCTACCCGTGATGGTGCCTCTTCCCTCCAGATCTACGGAGGGCTAGTGGTAATGGCTACCCGTGATGGTGCCTCTTCCCTCCTGATCTAGGGAGGGCTAGTGGTAATGGCTACCCATGATGGTGCCTCTTCCCTCCTGATCTAGGGAAGGATAGTGGCACTGGCTACCCGTGATGGTTCCTCTTCTCTCCTGATCTAGGGAGGGCTAGTGGCACTGGCTACCCGTGATGGTGCCTCTTCTCTCCTGATCTAGGGATGGTTAGTGGCACTGGCTACGCGTGATGGTGCCTCTTCTCTCCGGATATAGGGAGGGCTAGTGGCAATGGCTACCCGTGATGGTGTCTCTTCTCTCCTGAACTAGGGAGGGCTAGTGGCAATGGCTATCAGTGATGGTGCCTCTTCTCTCCTGATCTAGGGAGGGCTAGTGGCACTGGCTACCCGTGATGGCGCCTCTTCTCTCCGGATGTAGGGAGGGCTAGTGGCAATGGCTACCCGTGATGGTGCCTCTTCTCTCCTGAACTAGGGAGGGCTAGTGGCAATGGCTATCCGTGATGGTGCCTCTTCTCTCCTGATCTAGGGAGGGCTAGTGGCAATGGCTGCCCGTGATGGTGCCTCTTCTCTCCTGATCTAGGCAGGGCTAGTGGCAATGGCTACCCTTGATGGTGCCTGTTCTCTCCTGATGTAGGGAGGGCTAGTGGCAATGGCTACCCGTGATCGTGCCTGTTCTCTCCGGATCTAGGGAGGGCTAGTGGCACTGGCTACCCATGATGGTGCCTCTTCTCTCCTGATGTAGGGAGGGCTGGTGGCGATGACTACCCATGATGGTGCCTCTTCTCTCCTGATGTAGGGAGGGCTGGTAGAGAGGCTACCCGTGATGGTGCCCTTTCTCTCCTGATGTAGGGAGGGCTGGTAGAGAGGCTACCCGTGATGGTGCCTCTTCTCTCCTAATCTAGGGAGGGCTAGTGGTAATGGCTACCCGTGGTGGTGCCTCTTCTCTCCTGATCTAGGGCGGGCTAGTGGTAATGGCTACCCGTGGTGGTGCCTCTTCTCTCCTGATGTAGGGAGGGCTAGTGGCAATGGCTACCCGTGGTGGGTCCTCTTCTCTCCTGATGTAGGGAGGGCTAGTGGCAATGGCTACCCGTGATGGTGCTTCTTCTCCCCTGATCTAGGGAGGGCTAGTGGCACTGGCTACCCGTGATGGTGCCTCTTCTCTCCTGATGTAGGGAGGGCCAGTGGCACTGGCTACCCGTGATGGTGCCTCTTCTCTCCTGATGTAGGGAGGGCCAGTGGCACTGGCTACCCGTGATGGTGCCTATTCTCTCCTGATGGAGGGAGGGCCAGTGGCAATGGCTACCCGTGATGGTGCCTCTTCTCTCCCGATGTAGGGAGGGCTAGTGGCAATGGCTACCCGTGATGGTGCCTCTTCTCTCCCGATGTAGGGAGGGCTAGTGGCAATGGCTACCCGTGATGGTGCCTCTTCTCTCCGGATCTAGGGAGGGCTAGTGGCAATGGCTACCCGTGATGGTGCCTCTCCTCTTCTGATCTAGGGAGGGCTAGTGGCACTGGCTACCCGTGATGGTGCCTCTCCTCTCCTGATGTAGGGAGGGCTAGTGTAACTGGCTACCCGTGATGGTGCCTCTCCTCTCCTGATGTAGGGAGGGCTAGTGGTATGGCTACCCGTGATGATGCCTCTCCTCTTCTGATCTAGGGAGGGCTAGTGGCACTGGCTACCCGTGATGGTGCCTCTCCTCTCCTGATCTAGGGAGGGCTAGTGTAACTGGCTACCCGTGATGGTGCCTCTCCTCTCCTGATGTAGGGAGGGCTAGTGGTATGGCTACCCGTGATGGTGCCTCTCCTCTTCTGACCTAGGGAGGGCTAGTGGCACTGGCTACCCATGATGGTGCCTCTCCTCTCCTGATTTAGGGAGGGCTAGTGTAACTGGCTACCCGTGATGGTGCCTCTTCTCTCCATATCTAGGGGAGGGCTAGTGGTAATGGCTACCCGTGTTGGTGCCTCTTCTCTCCTGATCTAGGGAGGGCTAGTGGTAATGGCTACCGCTAGTGGTAATGGCTACCCGTGATGGTGCCTCTTCTCTCCGGATGTAGGGAGGGCTAGTGGCACTGGCTAGCCGTGATGGTGCCTCTTCTCTCCAGATCTAGGGAAGGCTAGTGGCAATGGCTACCCGTGATGGTGCCTCTTCTCTCCTGATGGAGGGAGGGCGAGTGGCAATGGCGACCCGTGATGGTGCCTCTTCTATCCGGATGTAGGGAGGGCTAGTGGCACTGGCTACCCGTGATGGTGCCTCTTCTCTCCGGATGTAGGGAGGGCTAGTGGCAATGGCTACCCGTGATGGTGCCTCTTCTCTCCTGATGTAGGGAGAACTAGTGGCAATGGCTACCCCTGATGGTGCCTCTTCTCTCCTGATGTAGGAAGGGCTAGTGGTAATGGCTACCCGTGATGGTGCCTCTTCTCTCCTGATGTAGGGAGGGCTAGTGGCAATGGCTACCCGTGATGGTGCCTCTTCTCTCCTGATCTTTGGAGGGCTAGTGGCAATGGCTACCCGTGATGGTGCCTCTTCTCTCCTGATCTAGGGAGGGCTAGTGGCAATGGCTACCCGTGATGGTGCCTCTTCTCTCCTGATGTAGGGAGGGCTAGTGGTAATGGCTACCCGTGATGTTGCCTCTTCTCTCCTGATGTAGGGAGGGCTAGTGGTAATGGCTACCCGTGATGGTGCCTCCTTCTCTCCTGATGTAGGGAGGGCTAGTGGTACTGGCTACCCGTGATGGTGCCTCCTTCTCTCCTGATGTAGGGAGGGCTAGTGGTACTGGCTACCCGTGAGGGTGCCTCTTCTCTCCTGATGTAGGGAGGGCTAGTGGCACTGGCTACCCGTGATGGTGCCTCTTCTCTCCTGATCTAGGGAGGGCTAGTGGTAATGGCTACCGCTAGTGGTAATGGCTACCTGTGATGGTGCCTCTTGTCTCCGGATGTAGGGAGGGCTAGTGGCACTGGCTAGCCGTGATGGTGCCTCTTCTCTCCTGATGTAGGGAGGACTAGTGGCAATGGCTACCCGTGATGGTGCCTCTTCTCTCCTGATGTAGGGAGGGCCAGTGGCAATGGGTACCCGTGATGTTGCCTCTTCTCTATTGATCTAGGTAGGGCTAGTGGCAATGGCTACCCGTGATGGTGCCTCTTCTCTCCTGATCTAGGGAGGGCTAATGGTACTGGCTACCCGTGATGGTGCCTCTTCTCTCCTGATGTAGGGAGGGCTAGTGCTACTGGCTACCCGTGAGGGTGCCTCTTCTCTCCTGATGTAGGGAGGGCTAGTGGCACTGGCTACCCGTGATGGTGCCTCTTCTCTCCTGATGTAGGGAGGGCTAGTGGCGATGGCTACCCGTGATGGTGCCTCTTCTCTCCTGATCTAGGGAGGGCTAGTGGCAATGGCTACCCCTGATGGTGCCTCTTCTCTCCTGATGTAGGGAGGGCTAGTGGCACTGGCTACCCGTGATGGTGCCTCTTCTCTCCTGATGTAGGGAGGGCTAGTGGCATGGCTACCCGTGATGGTGCCTCTTCTCTCCCGATGTCGGGAGGGGTAGTGGCAATGGCTACCCGTGATGGTGCCTCTTCTCTCCTGATGTAGGGAGGGCTAGTGGTAATGGCTACCCCTGATGGTGCCTCTTCTCTCCGGATCTAGGGAGGGCTAGTGGCACTGGCTACCCGTGATGGTGCCTCTTCTCTCCTTATGTAGGGAGGGCTAGTGGCAATGGCTACCCGTGATGGTGCCTCTTCTCTCCTGATCTAGAGAGGGCTAGTGGGAATGGCTACCCGTGATGGTGCCTCTTCTCTCCTGATCTAGGCAGGGCTAGTGGTAATACCTACCCGTGATGGTGCCTCTTCTCTCCTGATTTAGGGAGGGCTAGTGGTAATGGCTAACCGTGATTGTGCCTCTTCTCTCCTGATCTAGGGAGGGCTAGTGGTAATGGCTACCCGTGATGGTGCCTCTTCTCTCCTGATGTAGGGAGGGCTAGTGGCAATGGCTACCCGTGATGGTGTCTCTTCTGTCCTGATGTAGGGAGGGCTAGTGGCAATGGCTACCCGTGATGGTGCCTCTTCTCTCCTGATGTAGGGAGGGCTAGTGGCAATGGCTATCCGTGACGGTGCCTCTTCTCTCCTGATGTAGGGAGAGCTAGTGGTAATGGCTACCCGTGACGGTGCCTTTTCTCTCCTGATCTAGGGATGGCTAGTGGTAATGGCTACCTGTGACGGTGCCTCTTCTCTCCTGATCTAGGGAGGGCTAGTGGTAATGGCTACCTGTGATGGTGCCTCTTCTCTCCTGATCTAGGGAGGGCTAGTGGTAATGGCTACCCGTGATGGTGCCTGTTCTCTCCGGATCTAGGGAGGGCTAGTGGCACTGGCTACCCGTGATGGTGCCTCTTCTCTCGTGATGTAGGGAGGGCTGGTGGCGATGGCTACCCGTGATGGTGCCTCTTCTTTCCTGATGTAGGGAGGGCTGGTAGAGAGGCTACCTGTGATGGTGCCTCTTCTCTCCTGATCTAGGGAGGGCTAGTGGCACTGGCTACCTGTGGTGGTGCCCCTTCTCTCCCGATGTAGGGAGGGCTAGTGGCAATGGCTACCCGTGATGGTGCCTCTTCTCTCCTGATCTAGGGAGGGCTAGTGGCACTGGCTACCCGTGATGGTGCCTCTTCTCTCCTGATGTAGGGAGGGCCAGTGGCACTGGCTACCCTTGATGGTGCCTCTTCCCTCCTGATGTAGGGAGGGCTACTGGCAATGGCTACCGGATGTAGGGCAGGCTAGTGGCAATGGCTACCCGACATGGTGCCTCTTCTCTCCCGATGTAGGGAGGGCTAGTGGCGATGGCTACCCGTGATGGTGCCTCTTCTCTCCCGATCTCGGGAGGGCTAGTGGCGATGGCTACCCGTGATGGTGCCTCTTCTCTCCCGATCTAGGGAGGGCCAGTGGCGATGGGTACCCGTGATGGTGCCTCTTCTCTCCCGATGTAGGGGAGGGCCAGTGGCACTGGCTACCATTGATGGTGCCTCTTCTCTCCTGATCTAGGGAGGGCCAGTGGCAATGGCTACCCTCTTCTCTCCTGATGTAGGGAGGGCCAGTGGCAATGGCTACCCGTGATGGTGCCTCTTCTCTCCTGATCTAGGGAGGGCTAGTGGCAATGGCTACCCGTGATGGTGCCTCTTCTCTCATGATCTAGGAAGGGCTAGTGGTAATGGCTACCCGTGATGGTGCCTCTTCTCTCCTGATCTAGGGAGGGCTAGTGGTAATGGCTACCCGTGATGGTGCCTCTTCCCTCCTGATCTAGGGAGGGCTAGTGGTAATGGCTACCCGTGATGGTGCCTCTTCCCTCCTGATCTAGGGAGGGCTAGTGGTAATGGCTACCCGTGATGGTGCCTCTTCCCTCCTGATCTAGGGAAGGATAGTGGCACTGGCTACCCGTGTTGGTGCCTCTTCTCTCCTGATCTAGGGAGGGCTAGTGGCAATGGCTACCCGTGATGGTGCCTCTTCTCTCCGGATCTAGGGAGGGCTAGTGGCAATGGCTACCCGTGATGGTGCCTCTTCTCTCCTGATGTAGGGAGGGCTAGTGGCAATGGCTACCCGTGATGGTGCCTCTCCTCTCCTGATGTAGGGAGGGCTAGTGGCAATGGCTACCCGTGATGGTGCCTCTCCTCTCCTGATGTAGGGAGGGCTAGTGGCACTGGCTACCCGTGATGGTGCCTCTCCTCTCCTGATCTAGGGAGGGCTAGTGGCACTGGCTACCCGTGATGGTGCCTCTCCTCTCCTGATCTAGGGAGGGCTAGTGGTAATGGCTACCCGTGATGGTGCCTCTTCTCTCCTGATCTAGGCAGGGCTAGTGGTAATGGCTACCTGTGTTGGGGCCTCTTCTCTCCTGATCTAGGGAGGGCTAGTGGTAATGGCTACCACTAGTGGTAATGGCTACCCGTGATGGTGCCTCTTCTCTCCGGATGTAGGGAGGGTTAGTGGCACTGGCTAGCCATGATGGTGCCTCAGGAGAGGAAGGCTAGTGGCAATGGATACCCGTGATGGTGCCTCTTCTCTCCGGATGTAGGGAGGCCTAGTGGCACTGGCTACCCGTGATGGTGCCTCTTCTCTCCTGATGTAGGGAGGGCTAGTGGCAATGGCTACCCGTGATGGTGCCTCTTCTCTCCTGATGTAGGGAGAACTAGTGGTAATGGCTACCCGTGATGGTGCCTCTTCTCTCCTGATCTAGGGAGGGCTAGTGGCAATGGCTACCCGTGATGGTGCCTCTTCTCTCCTGATGTAGGGAGGGCTAGTGGCAATGGCTACCCATGATGTTGCCTCTTCTCTATTGATCTAGGGAGGGCTAGTGGTAATGGCTACCCGTGATGGTGCCTCTTCCCTCCTGATCTAGGGAGGGCTAGTGGTAATGGCTACCCGTGATGGTGCCTCTTCCCTCCTGATCTAGGGAGGGCTAGTGGTAATGGCTACCCGTGATGGTGCCTCTTCCCTCCTGATCTAGGGAAGGATAGTGGCACTGGCTACCCGTGTTGGTGCCTCTTCTCTCCTGATCTAGGGAGGGCTAGTGGCACTGGCTACCCGTGATGGTGCCTGTTCTCTCCGGATCTAGGGAGGGCTAGTGGCACTGGCTACCCGTGATGGTGCCTCTTCTCTCCTGATGTAGGGAGGGCTGGTGGCGATGGCTACCCGTGATGGTGCCTCTTCTCTCCTAATGTAGGGAGGGCTGGTAGAGAGGCTACCCGTGATGGTGCCCCTTCTCTCCTGATCTAGGGAGGGCTAGTGGTAATGGCTACCCGTGGTGGTGCCTCTTCTCTCCTGATGTAGGGAGGGCCAGTGGCACTGGCTACCCGTGATGGTGCCTCTTCCCTCCTGATGTAGGGAGGGCCAGTGGCAATGGCTACCCGTGATGGTGCCTCTTCTCTCCCGATGTAGGGAGGGCCAGTGGCAATGGCTACCCGTGATGGTGCCTCTTCTCTCCCGATGTTGGGAGGGCTACTGGCAATGGCTACCCGTGATGGTGCCTCTCCTCTCCCGATGTAGGGAGGGCTAGTGGCAATGGCTACCCGTGATGGTGCCTCTTCTCTCCGGATCTAGGGAGGGCTAGTGGCAATGGCTACCCGTGATGGTGCCTCTTCTCTCCTGATGTAGGGAGGGCTAGTGGCAATGGCTACCCGTGATGGTGCCTCTCCTCTCCTGATGTAGGGAGGGCTAGTGGCAATGGCTACCCGTGATGGTGCCTCTCCTCTCCTGATGTAGGGAGGGCTAGTGGCACTGGCTACCCGTGATGGTGCCTCTCCTCTCCTGATCTAGGGAGGGCTAGTGGCACTGGCTACCCGTGATGGTGCCTCTCCTCTCCTGATCTAGGGAGGGCTAGTGGTAATGGCTACCCGTGATGGTGCCTCTTCTCTCCTGATCTAGGCAGGGCTAGTGGTAATGGCTACCTGTGTTGGGGCCTCTTCTCTCCTGATCTAGGGAGGGCTAGTGGTAATGGCTACCACTAGTGGTAATGGCTACCCGTGATGGTGCCTCTTCTCTCCGGATGTAGGGAGGCCTAGTGGCACTGGCTACCCGTGATGGTGCCTCTTCTCTCCTGATGTAGGGAGGGCCAGTGGCAATGGCTACCCGTGATGGTGCCTCTTCTCTCCTGATGTAGGGAGAACTAGTGGTAATGGCTACCCGTGATGGTGCCTCTTCTCTCCTGATCTAGGGAGGGCTAGTGGCAATGGCTACCCGTGATGGTGCCTCTTCTCTCCTGATGTAGGGAGGGCTAGTGGCAATGGCTACGCATGATGTTGCCTCTTCTCTATTGATCTAGGGAGGGCTAGTGGTAATGGCTACCCGTGATGGTGCCTCTTCTCTCCTGATCGAGGGAGGGCTAGTGGTAATGGCTACCCGTGATGGTGCCTCTTCTCTCCTGATGTAGGGAGGGCTAGTGCCACTGGCTACCCGTGATGGTGCCTCTTCTCTCCTGATCTAGGGAGGGCTAGTGGCACTGGCTACCCGTGATGGTGCCTCTTCTCTCCTGATGTAGGGAGGGTTAGTGGCAATGGCTACGCGTGATGGTGCCTCTTCTCTCCTGATCTAGGGAGGGCTAGTGGCAATGGCTACCCGTGATGGTGCCTCTTCTCTCCTGATGTAGGGAGAACTAGTGGTAATGGCTACCCGTGATGGTGCCTCTTCTCTCCTGATGTAGGGAGGGCTAGTGGCAATGGCTACCCGTGATGGTGCCTCTTCTCTCCTGATCTAGGGAGGGCTAGTGGCAATGGCTACCCGTGATGGTGCCTCTTCTCTCCTGTTGTAGGGAGGGCTAGTGACAATGGCTACCCGTGATGGTGCCTCTTCTCTCCTGATGTAGGGAGGGCTAGTGGTAATGGCTACCCGTGATGTTGCCTCTTCTCTATTGATCTAGGGAGGGCTAGTGGTAATGGCTACCTGTGATGGTGCCTCTTCTCTCCTGATCTAGGGAGGGCTAGTGGTAATGGCTACCCGTGATGGTGCCTCTTCTCTCCTGATCTAGGGAGGGCTAGTGGTAATAGCTACCCGTGATGGTGCCTCTTCTCTCCTGATCTAGGGAGGGCTAGTGGCACTGGCTACCCGTGATGGTGCCTCTTTTCTCTTGATGTAGGGAGGGCTAGTGGTAATGGCTACCTGTGATGGTGCCTCTTCTCTCTGGATGTAGGGAGTGCTAGTGGCAATGGCTACCCGTGATGGTGCCTCTTCTCTCCTGATGTAGGGAGGGCTAGTGGCAATGGCTACCCGTGATGGTGCCTCTTCTCTCCTGATCTAGAGAGTGCTAGTGGCACTGGCTACCCATAATGGTGCCTCTTCTCTCCTGATGTAGGGAGGGCTAGTGGCAATGGCTACCCGTGATGGTGCCTCTTCTCTCCTGATGTAGGGAGGGCTAGTGGCAATGGCTACCCGTGATGGTGCCTCTTCTCTCCTGATGTAGGGAGAGCTAGTGGTAATGGCTACCCGTGATGGTGCCTCTTCTCTCCTGATGTAGGGAGGCTAGTGGTAATGGCTACCCGTGATGTTGTCTCTTCTCTCCTGATCTAGGGAGGGCTAGTGGTAATGGCTACCCGTGATGGTGCCTCTTCTCTAATGATGTAGGGAGGGCTAGTGGTAATGGTTACCCGTGATGGTGCCTCTTCTCTCCGGATGTAGGGAGGGCTAGTGGCAATGGCTACCCGTGATGTTGCCTCTTCTCTCCTGATCTAGGGAGGGCTAGTGGTAATGGCTACCCGTGATGTTGCCTCTTCTCTCCTGATCTAGGGAGGGCTAGTGGTAATGGCTACCCGTGATGGTGCCTCTTCTCTAGTGATGTAGGGAGGGCTAGTGGTAATGGTTACCCGTGATGGTGCCTCTTCTCTCCTGATGTAGGGAGGGCTAGTGGTAATACCTACCCGTGATGGTGCCTCTTCTCTCCTGATGTAGGGTGATGGTGCCTCTTCTGGATAGTGGTAATGGCTACCCGTGATGGTGCCTCTTCTCTCCTGATCTAGGGAGGGCTAGTGGTAATGGCTACCCGTGATGGTGCCTCTTCTCTCCTGATCTAGGGAGGGCTAGTGGTAATGGCTACCCGTGATGGTGCCTCTTCTCTCCTGATCTAGGGAGGGCTAATGGAAATGGCTACCCGTGATGGTTCCTCTTCTCTCCTGATTTAGGGAGGGCTAGTGGTAATGGCTAACCGTGATGGTGCCTCTTCTCTCCTGATCTAATGAGGGCTAGTGGTAATGGCTACCCGTGATGGTGCCTCTTCTCTCCTGATCTAGGGAGGGCTAGTGGTAATGGCTACCCGTGATGGTGCCTCTTCTCTCCTGATCTAGGGAGGGCTAGTGGTAATGGCTACCCGTGATGGTGCCTCTTCTCTCCTGATCTAGGGAGGGCTAGTGGCAATGGCTACCCGTGATGGTGCCTCTTCTGTCCTGATCTAGGGAGGGCTAGTGGCAATGGCTACCCGTGATGGTGCCTCTTCTCTCCTGATGTAGGGAGGGCTAGTGGCAATGGCTACCCGTGATGTTGCCTCTTCTCTCCTGATCTAGGGAGGGCTAGTGGTAATGGCTACCCGTGATGGTGCCTCTTCTCTTCGGATGTAGGGAGGGCTAGTGGTAATGGCTACCCGTGATGGTCCCTCTTCTCTCCTGATGTAGGTAGGGTTAATTTTGATGGCTACCCGTGATGGTGCCTCTTCTCTCCTGATGTAGGGAGAACTAGTGGTAATGGTTACCCGTGATGGTGCATCTTCTCTCCTGATGTAGGGAGGGCTAGTGGTAATGGCTACCCGTGATGGTGCCTCTTCTCTCCTGATCTAGGGAGGGCTAGTGGTAATGGCTACCCGTGATGGTGCCTCTTCTCTCCTGATCTAGGGAAGGCTAGTGGTAATGGCTACCCGTGATGGTGCCTCTTCTCTCCTGATGTAGGGTGATGGTTCCTCTGTTCTCCTGATCTAGGGAGGGCTAGTGACAATGGCTACCCTTGATGGTGCCTGTTCTCTCCTGATGTAGGGAGGGCTAGTGGCAATGGCTACCCGTGATGGTGTCTCTTCCCTCCCGATGTAGGGAGGGCTAGTGGCAATGGCTACCCGTGATGGTGCCTCTTCCCTCCCGATGTAGGGAGGGCTAGTGGCAATGGCTACCCGACATGGTGCCTCTTCTCTCCCGATGTAGGGAGGGCTAGTGGCAATGGGTACCCGACATGGTGCCTCTTCTCTCCCGATGTAGGGAGGGCTAGTGGCAATGGCTACCCGTGATGGTGCCTCTTCTCTCCCGATGTAGGGAGGGCTAGTGGCAATGGCTACCCGTGATGGTGCCTCTTCTCTCCCGATGTAGGGCGGGCTAGTGGCAATGGCTACCCGTGATGGTGCCTCTTCTCTCCCATCTAGGGAGGGCTAGTGGCAATGGCTACCCGTGATGGTGCCTCTTCTCTCCGGATCTAGGGAGGGCTAGTGGCAATGGCTACCCGTGATGGTGCCTCTCCTCTCCTGATGTAGGGAGGGCTAGTGGTATGGCTACCCGTGATGGTGCCTCTCCTCTCCTGATCTAGGGAGGGCTAGTGGCACTGGCTACCCGTGATGGTGCCTCTCCTCTCCTCTCCTGATCTAGGGAGGGCTAGTGTAACTGGCTGCCCGTGATGGTGCCTCTCCTCTCCTGATATAGGGAGGGCTAGTGGTAATGGCTACCCGTGATGGTGCCTCTTCTCTCCTGATCTAGGCAGGGCTAGTGGTAATGACTACCCGTGTTGGTGCCTCTTCTCTCCTGATCTAGGGTGGGCTAGTGGTAATGGCTACCGCTAGTGGTAATGGCTACCCGTGATGGTGCCTCTTCTCTCCGGATGTAGGGAGGGCTAGTGGCACTGGCTACCCCTGATGGTGCCTCTTCTCTCCGGATCTAGGGAGGGCTAGTGCCACTGTCTACCCCTGATGGTGCCTCTTCTCTCCGGATCTAGGGAGGCTAGTGCCACTGGCTACCCGTGATGGTGCCTCTTCTCTCCTGATGTAGGGAGGGCTAGTGGCAATGGCTACCCGTGATGGTGCCTCTTCTCTCCTGATCTAGGGAGGGCTAGTGGCAATGGCTACCCGTGATGGTGCCTCTTCTCTCCTGATCTAGGGAGGGCTAGTGCCAATGGCTACCCGTGATGGTGCCTTTTCTCTCCTGATCTAGGGAGGGCTAGTGGCAATGGCTACCCGTGATGGTGCCTCTTCTCTCCTGATCTAGGGAGGGCTAGTGGCAATGGCTACCCGTGATGGTGCCTCTTCTCTCCTGATCTAGGGAGGGCTAGTGCCAATGGCTAACCGTGATGGTGCCTCTCCTCGCCTGATCTAGGGAGGGCTAGTGGTAATGGCTACCCGTGATGGTGCCTCTCCTCTCCTGATCTAGGGAGGGCTAGTGGCACTGGCTACCCGTGATGGTGCCTCTTCTCTCCTGATGTAGGGAGGGCTAGTGGCAATGGCTACCCGTTATGGTGCCTCTTCTCTCCTGATCTAGGGAGGGCTAGTGGAACTGGCTACCTGTGATGGTGCCTCTTCTCTCCTGATGTAGGGAGGGCTAGTGGTAATGGCTACCCGTGATGGTGCCTCTTCTCTCCTGATGTAGGGAGGGCTAGTGGCAATGGCTACCCGTGATGGTTCCTCTTCTCTCCTGTTGTAGGGAGGGCTAGTGGTAATGGCTACCCGTGATGGTGCCTCTTCTCTCCTGATCTAGGGAGGGCTAGTGGTAATGGCTACCCGTGTTGGTGCCTCTTCTCTCCTGATCTAGGGAGGGCTAGTGGTAATGGCTACCCGTGATGGTGCCTCTTCTCTCTGGATGTAGGGAGGGCTAGTGGTAATGGCTACCCGAGATGGTGCCTCTTCTCTCCTGATCTAGAGAGTGCTAGTGGCACTGGCTACCCGTGATGGTGCCTCTTCTCTCCTGATGTAGGGAGAGCTAGTGGTAATGGCTACCCGTGATGGTGCCTCTTCTCTCCTGATGTAGGGAGGGCTAGTGGTAATGGCTACCCGTGATGTTGCCTCTTCTCTCCTGATCTAGGGAGGGCTAGTGGTAATGGCTACCCGTGATGGTGCCTCTTCTCTAGTGATGTAGGGAGGGCTAGTGGTAATGGTTATCCGTGATGGTGCCTCTTCTCTCCAGATGTAGGGAGGGCTAGTGGTAATGGCTACCCGTGATGGTGCCTCTTCTCTCCTGATCTAGGGAGGGCTAGTGGTAATGGCTAACCGTGATGGTGCCTCTTCTCTCCTGATCTAGGGAGGGCTAGTGGCAATGGCTACCCGTGATGGTGCCTCTTCTCTCCTGATTTAGGGAGGGCTAGTGGTAATGGCTAACCGTGATGGTGCCTCTTCTCTCCTGATCTAGGGAGGGCTAGTGGCAATGGCTACCCGTGATGGTGCCTCTTCTCTCCTGATGTAGGGTGATGGTGTCTCTTCTCTCCTGATCTAGGGAGGGCTAGTGGTAATGGCTACCCGTGATGGTGCCTCTTCTCTCCTGGTCTAGGGAGGGCTAGTGGTAATGGCTACCCATGATGGTGCCTCTTCTCTCCTGATCTAGGGAGGGCTAGTGGTAATGGCTACCCGTGATGGTGCCTCTTCTCTCCTGATTTAGGGAGGGCTAGTGGTAATGGCTAACCATGATGGTGCCTCTTCTCTCCTGATCTAGGGAGGGCTAGTGGCAATGGCTACCCGTGATGGTGCCTCTTCTCTCCTGATGTAGGGAGGGCTAGTGGCAATGGCTATCCGTGATGGTGCCTCGTCCCTCCTGATGTAGGGAGAACTAGTGGTAATGGCTACCCGTGACGGTGCCTCTTCTCTACTGATCTAGGGAGGGCTAGTGGTAATGGCTACCCGTGACGGTGCCTCTTCTCTTCGGATGTAGGGAGGGCTAGTGGCGATGGCTACCCGTGATGGTGCCTCTTCTGTCCTGATCTAGGGAGGGCTAGTGGCGATGGCTACCCGTGATGGTGCCTCTTCTCTCCTGATGTAGGGAGAACTAGTGGTAATGGCTACCCGTGATGGTGCCTCTTCTCTCCTGATGTAGGGAGAACTAGTGGTAATGGCTACCCGTGATGGTGCCTCTTCTCTCCTGATGTAGGGAGGGCTAGTGGTAATGGCTACCCGTGATGGTGCCTCTTCTCTCCTGATCTAGGGAGGGCTAGTGGTAATGGCTACCCGTGGGCTAGTGGTAATGGCTACCCGTGATGGTGCCTCTTCTCTCCTGATCTAGGGAGGGCTAGTGGTAATGGCTACCCGTGATGGTGCCTCTTCTCTCCTGATGTAGGGAGGGCTAGTGGTAATGGCTACCCGTGATGGTGCCTCTTCTCTCCTGATGTAGGGTGATGGTGCCTCTTCTCTCCTGATCTAGGAAGGGCTAGTGGTAATGGCTACCCGTGATGGTGCCTCTTCTCTCCTGATCTAGGGAGGGCTAGTGGCAATGGCTACCCGTGATGGTGCCTCTTCTCTCCTGATCTAGGGAGGGCTAGTGGCAATAGCTACCCGTGATGGTGCCTCTTCTCTCCTGATCTAGGGAGGGCTAGTGGCAATGGCTACCCGTGATGGTGCCTCTTCTCTCCTGATGTAGGGAGGGCAGTGGTAATGGTTACCCGTGATGGTGCCTCTTCTCTCCTGATGTAGGGAGGGCTAGTGGTAATGACTACCCGTGATGGTGCCTCTTCTCTCCTGATGTAGGGTGATGCCTCTTCTCTTCTGATCTAGGGAGGGCTAGTGGTGATGGCTACCCGACATGGTGCCTCTTCTCTCCCGATTTAGGGAGTGCTAGTGGCGATGGCTACCCTACATGGTGCCTCTTCTCTCCCGATGTAGGGAGGGCTAGTGGCGATGGCTACCCGACATGGTGCCTCTTCTCTCCCGATGTTGGGAGGGCTAGTGGCGATGGCTACCCGACATGGTGCCTCTTCTCTCCCGATGTAGGGAGGGCTAGTGGCGATGGCTACCCGTGATGGTGCCTCTTCTCTCCCGATGTAAGGAGGGCTAGTGGCGATGGCTACCCGTGATGGTGCCTCTTCTCTCCCGATCTCGGGAGGGCTAGTGGGGATGGCTACTCGTGATTGTGCCTCTTCTCTCCCGATCTCGGGAGGGCTAGTGGCGATGGCTACCCGTGATGGTGCCTCTTCTCTCCCGATCTAGGGAGGGCCAGTGGCGATGGGTACCCGTGATGGTGCCTCTTCTCTCCCGATGTAGGGAGGGCCAGTGGCACTGGCTACCCGTGATGGTGCCTCTTCTCTCCTGATCTAGGGAGGGCCAGTAGCAATGGCTACCCTCTTCTCTCCTGATGTAGGGAGGGCCAGTGGCAATGGCTACCCGTGATGGTGCGTGATGGTGCCTCTTCTCTCCTGATCTAGGGAGGGCTAGTGGTAATGGCTACCCGTGATGGTGCCTCTTCTCTCCTGATCTAGGGAGGGCTAGTGGTAATGGCTACCCGTGATGGTGCCGCTTCCCTCCTGATCTAGGGAGGGCTAGTGGTAATGGCTACCCGTGATGGTGCCTCTTCCCTCCTGATCTAGGGAGGGATAGTGGTAATGGCTACCCGTGATGGTGCCTCTTCCCTCCTGATCTAGGGAAGGATAGTGGCACTGGCTACCCGTGATGGTGCCTCATCTCTCCGGATGTAGGGAGGGCTAGTGGCAATGGCTACCCGTGATGGTGTCTCTTCTCTCCTGAACTAGGGAGGGCTAGTGGCAATGGCTATCCGTGATGGTGCCTCTTCTCTCCTGATCTAGGGAGGGCTAGTGGCACTGGCTACCCGTGATGGTGCCTCTTCTCTCCGGATGTAGGGAGGGCTAGTGGCAATGGCTACCCGTGATGGTGCCTCTTCTCTCCTGAACTAGGGAGGGCTAGTGGCAATGGCTATCCGTGATGGTGCCTCTTCTCTCCTGATTTAGGGAGGGCTAGTGGCAATGGCTGCCCGTGATGGTGCCTCTTCTCTCCTGATCTAGGGAGGGCTAGTGGCAATGGCTACCCTTGATGGTGCCTGTTCTCTCCTGAACTAGGGAGGGCTAGTGGCAATGGCTATCCGTGATGGTGCCTCTTCTCTCCTGATTTAGGGAGGGCTAGTGGCAATGGCTGCCCGTGATGGTGCCTCTTCTCTCCTGATCTAGGGAGGGCTAGTGGCAATGGCTACCCTTGATGGTGCCTGTTCTCTCCTGATGTAGGGAGGGCTGGTAGAGAGGCTACCCGTGATGGTGCCTCTTCTCTCCTGATCTAGAGAGGGCTTGTGGCAATGGCTGCCCGTGATGGTGCCTCTTCTCTCCTGATCTAGGGAGGGCTAGTGGCAATGGCTACCCTTGATGGTGCCTGTTCTCTCCTGATGTAGGGAGGGCTAGTGGCAATGGCTACCCTTGATGGTGCCTGTTCTCTCCTGATGTAGGGAGGGCTGGTAGAGAGGCTACCCGTGATGGTGCCTCTTCTCTCCTGATCTAGGGAGGGCTAGTGGTAATGGCTACCCGTGATGGTGCCTCTTCTCTCCTGATATAGGGAGGGCTAGTGGTAATGGCTACCCGTGATGGTGCCTCTTCTCTCCTGATCTAGGGAGGGCTTGTGGTAATGGCTACCCGTGGTGGTGCCTCTTCTCTCCTGATGTAGGGAGGGCTAGTGGCACTAGCTACCCGTGATGGTGCCTCTTCCCTCCTGATGTAGGGAGGGCCAGTGGCAATGGCTACCCGTGATGGTGCCTCTTCCGACCGATGTAGGGAGGGCCAGTGGCAATGGCTACCCGTGATGGTGCCTCTTCTCTCCCGATGTAGGGAGGGCCAGTGGCAATGGCTACCCGTGATGGTGCCTCTTCTCTCCCGATCTAGGGAGGGCTAGTCGCAATGGCTACCCGTGATGGTACCTCTTCTCTCCGGATCTAGGGAGGGCTAGTGGCAATGGCTACCCGTGATGGTGCCTCTCCTCTCCTGATGTAGGGAGGGCTAGTGTAACTGGCTACCCATGATGGTGCCTCTTCTCTCCTGATATAGGGAGGACTAGTGGTAATGGCTACCCGTGATGGTGCCTCTTCTCTCCTGATCTAGGCAGGGCTAGTGGTAATGGCTACCCGTGTTGGTGCCTCTTCTCTCCTGATCGAGGGAGGGCTAGTGGTAATGGCTACCGCTAGTGGTAATGGCTACCCGTGATGGTGCCTCTTCTCTCCGATGTAGGGAGGGCTAGTGGCACTGGCTAGCCGTGATGGTGCCTCTTCTCTCCTGATCTAGGGAAGGCTAGTGGCAATGGCTACCCGTGATGGTGCCTGTTCTCTCCTGATGGAGGGAGGGCTAGTGGCAATGGCTACCCGTGATGGTGCCTCTTCTCTCCGGATGTAGGGAGGGCTAGAGGTAATGGCTACCCGTGATGTTGCCTCTTCTCTATTGATCTAGGGAGGGCTAGTGGTAATGGCTACCCGTGATGGATTCTCTTCTCTCCTGATGGAGGGAGGGCTAGTGGCAATGGCTACCCGTGATGGTGCCTCTCCTCTCCGGATGTAGGGAGGGCTAGTGGCACTGGCTACCCGTGATGGTGCCTCTTCTCTCCTGATGTAGGGAGGGCTAGTGGCAATGGCTACCCGTGATGGTGCCTCTTCTCTCCGGATGTAGGGAGGGCTAGTGGCAATGGCTACCCGTGATGGTGCCTCTTCTCTCCTGAACTAGGGAGGGCTAGTGGCAATGGCTATCCGTGATGGTGCCTCTTCTCTCCTGATCTAGGGAGGGCTAGTGGCAATGGCTGCCCGTGATGGTGCCTCTTCTCTCCTGATCTAGGGAGGGCTAGTGGCAATGGCTACCCGTGATGGTGCCTCTTCCCTCCCGATGTAGGGAGGGCTAGTGGCAATGGCTACCCGACATGGTGCCTCTTCTCTCCCGATGTAGGGAGGGCTAGTGGCAATGGTACCCGACATGGTGCCTCTTCTCTCCCGATGTAGGGAGGGCTAGTGGCAATGGCTACCCGTGATGGTGCCTCTTCTCTCCCGATGTAGGGAGGGCTAGTGGCAATGGCTACCCGTGATGGTGCCTCTTCTCTCCCATCTAGGGAGGGCTAGTGGCAATGGCTACCCGTGATGGTGCCTCTTCTCTCCGGATCTAGGGAGGGCTAGTGGCAATGGCTACCCGTGATGGTGCCTCTTCTCTTCTGATGTAGGGAGGGCTAGTGGCAATGGCTACCCGTGATGGTGCCTCTCCTCTCCTGATGTAGGGAGGGCTAGTGGTATGGCTACCCGTGATGGTGCCTCTCCTCTCCTGATCTAGGGAGGGCTAGTGGCACTGGCTACCCGTGATGGTGCCTCTCCTCTCCTGATCTAGGGAGGGCTAGTGTAACTGGCTACCCGTGATGGTGCCTCTCCTCTCCTGATATAGGGAGGGCTAGTGGTAATGGCTACCCGTGATGGTGCCTCTTCTCTCCTGATCTAGGCAGGGCTAGTGGTAATGACTACCCGTGTTGGTTCCTCTTCTCTCCTGATCTAGGGTGGGCTAGTGGTAATGGCTACCGCTAGTGGTAATGGCTACCCGTGATGGTGCCTCTTCTCTCCGGATGTAGGGAGGGCTAGTGGCACTGGCTAGCCATGATGGTGCCTCTTCTCTCCTGATCTAGGGAAGGCTAGTGGCAATGGCTACCCGTGATGGTGCCTCTTCTCTCCTGATGGAGGGAGGGCTAGTGGCAATGGCTACCCGTGATGGTGCCTCTTCTCTCCGGATGTAGGGAGGGCTAGTGGCACTGGCTACCCGTGATGGTGCCTCTTCTCTCCTGATATAGGGATGGCTAGTGGCAATGGCTACCCGTGATGGCGCCTCTTCTCTCTTGATGTAGGGAGAACTAGTGGCAATGGCTACCCGTGATGGTGCCTCTTCTCTCCTGATGTAGGGAGGGCTAGTGGCAATGGCTACCCGTGGTGGTGCCTCTTCTCTCCTGATGTAGGGAGGGCTAGTGGCAATGGCTACCCGTGGTGGTGCCTCTTCTCTCCTGATGTAGGGAGGGCTAGTGGCAATGGCTACCCGGGATGGTGCCTCTTCTCTCCTGATCTAGGGAGGGCTAGTGGCAATGGCTACCCGGGATGGTGCCTCTTCTCTCCTGATCTAGGGAGGGCTAGTGGCAATGGCTACCCGTGATGGTGCCTCTTCTCTCCTGATGTAGGGAGGGCTAGTGGTAATGGCTACCCGTGATATTGCCTCTTCTCTCCTGATGTAGGGAGGGCTAGTGGTAATAGCTACCCGTGATGGTGCCTCTTCTCTCCTGATCTAGGGAGGGCTAGTGGTAATGTCTACCCGTGATGGTGCCTCTTCTCTCCTGATGTAGGGAGGGCTAGTGGTACTTGCTACCCGTGAGGGTGCCTCTTCTCTCCTGATGTAGGGAGGGCTAGTGGTGATGGCTACCCGTGATGGTGCCTCTTCTCTCCTGATCTAGGGAGGGCTAGTGGCACTGGCTACCCCTGATGGTGCCTCTTCTCTCCGGATCTAGGGAGGGCTAGTGCCACTGGCTACCCCTGATGGTGCCTCTTCTCTCCGGATCTAGGGAGGCTAGTGCCACTGGCTACCCGTGATGGTGCCTCTTTTCTCCTGATCTAGGGAGGGCTAGTGGCAATGGCTACGCGTGATGGTGCCTTTTCTCTCCTGATCTAGGGAGGGCTAGTGGCAATGGCTACCCGCGATGGTGCCTCTTCTCTCCTGATCTAGGGAGGGCTAGTGGCAATGGCTACCCGTGATGGTGCCTCTTCTCTCCTGATCTAGGGAGGGCTAGTGCCAATGGCTAACCGTGATGGTGCCTCTCCTCGCCTGATCTAGGGAGGGCTAGTGGTAATGGCTACCCGTGATGGTGCCTCTCCTCTCCTGATCTAGGGAGGGCTAGTGGCACTGGCTACCCGTGATGGTGCCTCTTCTCTCCTGATGTAGGGAGGGCTAGTGGCAATGGCTACCCGTTATGGTGCCTCTTCTCTCCTGATCTAGGGAGGGCTAGTGGAACTGGCTACCTGTGATGGTGCCTCTTCTCTCCTGATGTAGGGAGGGCTAGTGGTAATGGCTACCCGTGATGGTGCCTCTTCTCTCCTGATGTAGGGAGGGCTAGTGGCAATGGCTACCCGTGATGGTGCCTCTTCTCTCCTGTTGTAGGGAGGGCTAGTGGTAATGGCTACCCGTGATGGTGCCTCTTCTCTCCTGATCTAGGGAGGGCTAGTGGTAATGGCTTCCCGTGTGGGTGCCTCTTCTCTCCTGATCTAGGGAGGGCTAGTGGTAATGGCTACCCGTGATGGTGCCTCTTCTCTCTGGATGTAGGGAGGGCTAGTGGTAATGGCTACCCGTGATGGTGCCTCTTCTCTCCTGATCTAGAGAGTGCTAGTGGCACTGGCTACCCGTGATGGTGCCTCTTCTCTCCTGATGTAGGGAGAGCTAGTGGTAATGGCTACCCGTGATGGTGCCTCTTCTCTCCTGATGTAGGGAGGGCTAGTGGTAATGGCTACCCGTGATGTTGCCTCTTCTCTCCTGATGTAGGGAGGGCTAGTGGTAATGGCTACCCGTGATGTTGCCTCTTCTCTCCTGATCTAGGGAGGGCTAGTGGTAATGGCTACCCGTGATGGTGCCTCTTCTCTAGTGATGTAGGGAGGGCTAGTGGTAATGGTTATCCGTGATGGTGCCTCTTCTCTCCAGATGTAGGGAGGGCTAGTGGTAATGGCTACCCGTGATGGTGCCTCTTCTCTCCTGATCTAGGGAGGGCTAGTGGTAATGGCTACCTGTGATGGTGCCTCTTCTCTCCTGATCTAGGGAGGGCTAGTGGTAATGGCTAACCGTGATGGTGCCTCTTCTCTCCTGATCTAGGGAGGGCTAGTGGCAATGGCTACCCGTGATGGTGCCTCTTCTCTCCTGATTTAGGGAGGGCTAGTGGTAATGGCTAACCGTGATGGTGCCTCTTCTCTCCTGATCTAGGGAGGGCTAGTGGCAATGGCTACCCGTGATGGTGCCTCTTCTCTCCTGATGTAGGGTGATGGTGTCTCTTCTCTCCTGATCTAGGGAGGGCTAGTGGTAATGGCTACCCGTGATGGTGCCTCTTCTCTCCTGGTCTAGGGAGGGCTACTGGTAATGGCTACCCATGATGGTGCCTCTTCTCTCCTGATCTAGGGAGGGCTAGTGGTAATGGCTACCCGTGATGGTGCCTCTTCTCTCCTGATTTAGGGATGGTTAGTGGTAATGGCTAACCATGATGGTGCCTCTTCTCTCCTGATCTAGGGAGGGCTAGTGGCAATGGCTACCCGTGATGGTGCCTCTTCTCTCCTGATGTAGGGAGGGCTAGTGGCAATGGCTATCCGTGATGGTGCCTCGCCTCTCCTGATGTAGGGAGAACTAGTGGTAATGGCTACCCGTGACTGTGCCTCTTCTCTACTGATCCAGGGAGGGCTAGTGGTAATGGCTACCCGTGACGGTGCCTCTTCTCTTCGGATGTAGGGAGGGCTAGTGGCGATGGATACCCGTGATGGTGCCTCTTCTGTCCTGATCTAGGGAGGGCTAGTGGCGATGGCTACCTGTGATGGTGCCTCTTCTCTCCTGATGTAGGGAGAACTAGTGGTAATGGCTACCCGTGATGGTGCCTCTTCTCTCCTGATGTAGGGAGAACTAGTGGTAATGGCTACCCGTGATGGTGCCTCTTCTCTCCTGATGTAGGGAGGGCTAGTGGTAATGGCTACCCGTGATGGTGCCTCTTCTCTCCTGATCTAGGGAGGGCTAGTGGCAATGGCTACCCGTGATGGTGCCTCTTCTCTCCTGATGTAGGGAGGGCTAGTGGTAATGGTTACCCGTGATGGTGCCTCTTCTCTCCTGATGTAGGGAGGGCTAGTGGTAATGACTACCCGTGATGGTGCCTCTTCTCTCCTGATGTAGGGTGATGGTGCCTCTTCTCTTCTGATCTAGGGAGGGCTACTGGTGATGGCTACCCGACATGGTGCCTCTTCTCTCCCGATTTAGGGAGGGCTAGTGGCGATGGCTACCCTACATGGTGCCTCTTCTCTCCCGATGTAGGGAGGGCTAGTGGCGATGGCTACCCGACATGGTGCCTCTTCTCTCCCGATGTAGGGAGGGCTAGTGGCGATGGCTACCCGTGATGGTGCCTCTTCTCTCCCGATGTAAGGAGGGCTAGTGGCGATGGCTACCCGTGATGGTGCCTCTTCTCTCCCGATCTCGGGAGGGCTAGTGGGGATGGCTACCCGTGATTGTGCCTCTTCTCTCCCGATCTCGGGAGGGCTAGTGGCGATGGCTACCCGTGATGGTGCCTCTTCTCTCCCGATCTAGGGAGGGCCAGTGGCGATGGGTACCCGTGATGGTGCCTCTTCTCTCCCGATGTAGGGAGGGCCAGTGGCACTGGCTACCCGTGATGGTGCCTCTTCTCTCCTGATCTAGGGAGGGCCAGTAGCAATGGCTACCCTCTTCTCTCCTGATGTAGGGAGGGCCAGTGGCAATGGCTACCCGTGATGGTGCGTGATGGTGCCTCTTCTCTCCTGATCTAGGGAGGGCTAGTGGTAATGGCTACCCGTGATGGTGCCTCTTCTCTCCTGATCTAGGGAGGGCTAGTGGTAATGGCTACCCGTGATGGTGCCGCTTCCCTCCTGATCTAGGGAGGGATAGTGGTAATGGCTACCCGTGATGGTGCCTCTTCCCTCCTGATCTAGGGAAGGATAGTGGCACTGGCTACCCGTGATGGTGCCTCATCTCTCCGGATGTAGGGAGGGCTAGTGGCAATGGCTACCCGTGATGGTGTCTCTTCTCTCCTGAACTAGGGAGGGCTAGTGGCAATGGCTATCCGTGATGGTGCCTCTTCTCTCCTGATCTAGGGAGGGCTGGTGGCACTGGCTACCCGTGATGGTGCCTCTTCTCTCCGGATGTAGGGAGGGCTAGTGGCAATGGCTACCCGTGATGGTGCCTCTTCTCTCCTGAACTAGGGAGGGCTAGTGGCAATGGCTATCCGTGATGGTGCCTCTTCTCTCCTGATTTAGGGAGGGCTAGTGGCAATGGCTGCCCGTGATGGTGCCTCTTCTCTCCTGATTTAGGGAGGGCTAGTGGCAATGGCTGCCCGTGATGGTGCCTCTTCTCTCCTGATCTAGGGAGGGCTAGTGGCAATGGCTACCCTTGATGGTGCCTGTTCTCTCCTGATGTAGGGAGGGCTAGTGGCAATGGCTACCCGTGATGGTGCCTGTTCTCTCCTGATATAGGGAGGGCTAGTGGTAATGGCTACCCATGATGGTGCCTCTTCTCTCCTGATCTAGGGAGGGCTAGTGGCAATGGCTACCCTTGATGGTGCCTGTTCTCTCCTGATGTAGGGAGGGCTGGTAGAGAGGCTACCCGTGATGGTGCCTCTTCTCTCCTGATCTAGGGAGGGCTAGTGGTAATGGCTACCCGTGATGGTGCCTCTTCTCTCCTGATATAGGGAGGGCTAGTGGTAATGGCTACCCGTGATGGTGCCTCTTCTCTCCTGATCTAGGGAGGGCTTGTGGTAATGGCTACCCGTGGTGGTGCCTCTTCTCTCCTGATGTAGGGAGGGCTAGTGGCACTAGCTACCCGTGATGGTGCCTCTTCTCTCCCGATGTAGGGAGGGCCAGTGGCAATGGCTACCCGTGATGGTGCCTCTTCTCTCCCGATGTAGGGAGGGCCAGTGGCAATGGCTACCCATGATGGTGCCTCTCCTCTCCTGATGTAGGGAGGGCTAGTGGTATGGCGACCCGTGATGGTGCCTCTCCTCTCCTGATCTAGAGAGGGCTAGTGGCACTGGCTACCCGTGATGGTGCCTCTCCTCTCCTGATCTAGGGAGGGCTAGTGTAACTGGCTACCCGTGATGGTGCCTCTTCTCTCCTGATATAGGGAGGACTAGTGGTAATGGCTACCCGTGATGGTGCCTCTTCTCTCCTGATCTAGGCAGGGCTAGTGGTAATGGCTACCCGTGTTGGTGCCTCTTCTCTCCTGATCGAGGGAGGGCTAGTGGTAATGGCTACCGCTAGTGGTAATGGCTACCCGTGATGGTGCCTCTTCTCTCCGGATGTAGGGAGGGCTAGTGCCACTGGCTAGCCGTGATGGTGCCTCTTCTCTCCTGATCTAGGGAAGGCTAGTGGCAATGGCTACCCGTGATGGTGCCTGTTCTCTCCTGATGGAGGGAGGGCTAGTGGCAATGGCTACCCGTGATGGTGCCTCTTCTCTCCGGATGTAGGGAGGGCTAGTGGCACTGGCTACCCGTGATGTTGCCTCTTCTCTATTGATCTAGGGAGGGCTAGAGGTAATGGCTACCCGTGATGTTGCCTCTTCTCTATTGATCTAGGGAGGGCTAGTGGTAATGGCTACCCGTGATGGTGCCTCTTCTCTCCTGATGGAGGGAGGGCTAGTGGCAATGGCTACCCGTGATGGTGCCTCTTCTCTCCGGATGTAGGGAGGGCTAGTGGCACTGGCTACCCGTGATGGTGCCTCTTCTCTCCTGATGTAGGGAGGGCTAGTGGCAATGGCTACCCGTGATGGTGCCTCTTCTCTCCGGATGTAGGGAGGGCTAGTGGCAATGGCTACCCGTGATGGTGCCTCTTCTCTCCTGAACTAGGGAGGGCTAGTGGCAATGGCTATCCGTGATGGTGCCTCTTCTCTCCTGATCTAGGGAGGGCTAGTGGCAATGGCTGCCCGTGATGGTGCCTCTTCTCTCCTGATCTAGGGAGGGCTAGTGGCAATGGCTACCCTTGATGGTGCCTGTTCTCTCCTTATCTGGGGAGGGCTAGTGGCAATGGCTACTATTGATGGTGCCTGTTCTCTCCTGATGTAGGGAGGGCTGGTAGAGAGGCTACCCGTGATGGTGCCTCTTCTTTCCTGATCTAGGGAGGGCTAGTGGCAATGGCTGCCTGTGATGGTGCCTCTTCTCTCCTGATCTAGGGAGGGCTAGTGGCAATGGCTACCCTTGATGGTGCCTGTTCTCTCCTGATGTAGGGAGGGCTAGTGGCAATGGCTACCCGTGATGGTGCCTGTTCTCTCCTGATCTAGGGAGGGCTAGTGGCAATGGCTGCCCGTGATGGTGCCTCTTCTCTCCTGATCTAGGGAGGGATAGTGGCAATGGCTACCCTTGATGGTGCCTGTTCTCTCCTGATGTAGGGAGGGCTGGTAGAGAGGCTACCCATGATGGTGCTTCTTCTCTCCTGATCTAGAGAGGGCTAGTGGCAATGGCTGTCCGTGATGGTGCCTCTTCTCTCCTGATGTAGGGAGGGCTAGTGGCAATGGCTACCCGTGATGGTGCCTGTTCTCTCCTGATCTAGGGAGGCCTAGTGGCAATGGCTGCCCGTGATGGTGCCTCTTCTCTCCTGATCTAGGGAGGGCTAGTGGCAATGGCTACCCTTGATGGTGCCTGTTCTCTCCTGATGTAGGGAGGGCTGGTAGAGAGGCTACCCGTGATGGTGCCTCTTCTCTTCTGATCTAGGGAGGGCTAGTGGTAATGGCTACCCGTGATGGTGCCTCTTCTCTCCTGATATAGGGAGGGCTAGTGGTAATGGCTACCCGTGATGGTGCCTCTTCTCTCCTGATCTAGGGAGGGCTAGTGGTAATGGCTACCCGTGGTGGTGCCTCTTCTCTCCTGATGTAGGGAGGGCCAGTGGCACTGGCTACCCGTGATGGTGCCTCTTCCCTCCTGATGTAGGGAGGGCCAGTGGCAATGGCTACCCGTGATAGTGCCTCTTCCCTCCCGATGTAGGGAGGGCCAGTGGCAATGGCTACCCGTGATGGTGCCTCTTCTCTCCCGATGTAGGGAGGGCCAGTGGCAATGGCTACCCGTGATGGTGCCACTTCTCTCCCGATCTAGGGAGGGCTAGTGGCAATGGCTACCCGTGATGGTGCCTCTTCTCTCCGGATCTATGGAGGGCTAGTGGCAATGGCTACCCGTGATGGTGCCTCTTCTCTCCTGATGTAGGGAGGGCTAGTGGCAATGGCTACCCGTGATGGTGCCTCTTCTCTCCTGATGGAGGGAGGGCTAGTGGCAATGGATACCCGTGATGGTGCCTCTTCTCTCCGGATGTAGGGAGGGCTAGTGGCACTGGCTACCCGTGATGGTGCCTCTTCTCTCCTGATCTAGGGAGGGCTAGTGTAACTGGCTACCCGTGATGGTGCCTCTTCTCTCCTGATATAGGGAGAGCTAGTGGTAATGGCTACCCGTGATGGTGCCTCTTCTCTCCTGATCTAGGGAGGGCTAGTGGCAATGGCTACCCGTGATGGTGCCTCTTCTCTCCTGATCTAGGGAGGGCTAGTGGCAATGGCTACCCGTGATGGTGCCTCTTCTCTCCTGATGTAGTGAGGGCTAGTGGCAATTGCTACCCGTGATGGTGCCTCTTCTCTCCGGATCTAGGGAGGGCTAGTGGTAATGGCTACCTGTGATGGTGCCTCTTCTCTCCTGATGTAGGGAGGGCTAGTGGTAATGGCTACCCGTGATGTTGCCTCTTTTCTGCTGATGTAGGGAGGGCTAGTGGTAATGGCTACCCGTGATGTTGCCTCTTCTCTATTGATCTAGGGAGGGCTAGTGGTAATGGCTACCCGTGATGGTGCCTCTTCTCTCCTGATGGAGGGAGGGCTAGTGGCAATGGCTACCCGTGATGGTGCCTCTTCTCTCCGGATGTAGGGAGGGCTAGTGGCAATGGCTGCCCGTGATGGTGCCTCTTCTCTCCTGATCTAGGGAGGGCTAGTGGCAATGGCTGCCCGTGATGGTACCTGTTCTCTCCTGATGTAGGGAGGGCTAGTGGCAATGGCTACCCGTGATGGTGCCTGTTCTCTCCTGATCTAGGGAGGGCTAGTGGCAATGGCTGCCCATGATGGTGCCTCTTCTCTCCTGATCTAGGGAGGGCTAGTGGTAATGGCTAACCGTGATGGTGCCTCTTCTCTCCTGATCTAGGGAGGGCTAGTGGCAATGGCTACCCGTGATGGTGCCTCTTCTCTCCTGATCTAGGGAGGGCTAGTGGTAATGGCTAACCGTGATGGTGCCTCTTCTCTCCTGATCTAGGGAGGGCTAGTGGCAATGGCTACCCGTGATGGTGCCTCTTCTCTCCTGATTTAGGGAGGGCTAGTGGTAATGGCTAACCGTGATGGTGCCTCTTCTCTCCTGATCTAGGGAGGGCTAGTGGCAATGGCTACCCGTGATGGTGCCTCTTCTCTCCTGATGTAAGGTGATGGTGTCTCTTCTCTCCTGATCTAGGGAGGGCTAGTGGTAATGGCTACCCGTGATGGTGCCTCTTCTCTCCTGGTCTAGGGAGGGCTAGTGGTAATGGCTACCCATGATGGTGCCTCTTCTCTCCTGATCTAGGGAGGGCTAGTGGTAATGGCTACCCGTGATGGTGCCTCTTCTCTCCTGATTTAGGGAGGGCTAGTGGTAATGGCTAACCATGATGGTGCCTCTTCTCTCCTGATCTAGGGAGGGCTAGTGGCAATGGCTACCCGTGATGGTGCCTCTTCTCTCCTGATGTAGGGAGGGCTAGTGGCAATGGCTATCCGTGATGGTGCCTCGTCCCTCCTGATGTAGGGAGAACTAGTGGTAATGGCTACCCGTGACGGTGCCTCTTCTCTACTGATCTAGGGAGGGCTAGTGGTAATGGCTACCCGTGACGGTGCCTCTTCTCTTCGGATGTAGGGAGGGCTAGTGGCGATGGCTACCCGTGATGGTGCCTCTTCTGTCCTGATCTAGGGAGGGCTAGTGGCGATGGCTACCCGTGATGGTGCCTCTTCTCTCCTGATGTAGGGAGAACTAGTGGTAATGGCTACCCGTGATGGTGCCTCTTCTCTCCTGATGTAGGGAGAACTAGTGGTAATGGCTACCCGTGATGGTGCCTCTTCTCTCCTGATGTAGGGAGGGCTAGTGGTAATGGCTACCCGTGATGGTGCCTCTTCTCTCCTGATCTAGGGAGGGCTAGTGGTAATGGCTACCCGTGGGCTAGTGGTAATGGCTACCCGTGATGGTGCCTCTTCTCTCCTGATCTAGGGAGGGCTAGTGGTAATGGCTACCCGTGATGGTGCCTCTTCTCTCCTGATGTAGGGAGGGCTAGTGGTAATGGCTACCCGTGATGGTGCCTCTTCTCTCCTGATGTAGGGTGATGGTGCCTCTTCTCTCCTGATCTAGGAAGGGCTAGTGGTAATGGCTACCCGTGATGGTGCCTCTTCTCTCCTGATCTAGGGAGGGCTAGTGGCAATGGCTACCCGTGATGGTGCCTCTTCTCTCCTGATCTAGGGAGGGCTAGTGGCAATAGCTACCCGTGATGGTGCCTCTTCTCTCCTGATCTAGGGAGGGCTAGTGGCAATGGCTACCCGTGATGGTGCCTCTTCTCTCCTGATGTAGGGAGGGCAGTGGTAATGGTTACCCGTGATGGTGCCTCTTCTCTCCTGATGTAGGGAGGGCTAGTGGTAATGACTACCCGTGATGGTGCCTCTTCTCTCCTGATGTAGGGTGATGCCTCTTCTCTTCTGATCTAGGGAGGGCTAGTGGTGATGGCTACCCGACATGGTGCCTCTTCTCTCCCGATTTAGGGAGTGCTAGTGGCGATGGCTACCCTACATGGTGCCTCTTCTCTCCCGATGTAGGGAGGGCTAGTGGCGATGGCTACCCGACATGGTGCCTCTTCTCTCCCGATGTTGGGAGGGCTAGTGGCGATGGCTACCCGACATGGTGCCTCTTCTCTCCCGATGTAGGGAGGGCTAGTGGCGATGGCTACCCGTGATGGTGCCTCTTCTCTCCCGATGTAAGGAGGGCTAGTGGCGATGGCTACCCGTGATGGTGCCTCTTCTCTCCCGATCTCGGGAGGGCTAGTGGGGATGGCTACTCGTGATTGTGCCTCTTCTCTCCCGATCTCGGGAGGGCTAGTGGCGATGGCTACCCGTGATGGTGCCTCTTCTCTCCCGATCTAGGGAGGGCCAGTGGCGATGGGTACCCGTGATGGTGCCTCTTCTCTCCCGATGTAGGGAGGGCCAGTGGCACTGGCTACCCGTGATGGTGCCTCTTCTCTCCTGATCTAGGGAGGGCCAGTAGCAATGGCTACCCTCTTCTCTCCTGATGTAGGGAGGGCCAGTGGCAATGGCTACCCGTGATGGTGCGTGATGGTGCCTCTTCTCTCCTGATCTAGGGAGGGCTAGTGGTAATGGCTACCCGTGATGGTGCCTCTTCTCTCCTGATCTAGGGAGGGCTAGTGGTAATGGCTACCCGTGATGGTGCCGCTTCCCTCCTGATCTAGGGAGGGCTAGTGGTAATGGCTACCCGTGATGGTGCCTCTTCCCTCCTGATCTAGGGAGGGATAGTGGTAATGGCTACCCGTGATGGTGCCTCTTCCCTCCTGATCTAGGGAAGGATAGTGGCACTGGCTACCCGTGATGGTGCCTCATCTCTCCGGATGTAGGGAGGGCTAGTGGCAATGGCTACCCGTGATGGTGTCTCTTCTCTCCTGAACTAGGGAGGGCTAGTGGCAATGGCTATCCGTGATGGTGCCTCTTCTCTCCTGATCTAGGGAGGGCTAGTGGCACTGGCTACCCGTGATGGTGCCTCTTCTCTCCGGATGTAGGGAGGGCTAGTGGCAATGGCTACCCGTGATGGTGCCTCTTCTCTCCTGAACTAGGGAGGGCTAGTGGCAATGGCTATCCGTGATGGTGCCTCTTCTCTCCTGATTTAGGGAGGGCTAGTGGCAATGGCTGCCCGTGATGGTGCCTCTTCTCTCCTGATCTAGGGAGGGCTAGTGGCAATGGCTACCCTTGATGGTGCCTGTTCTCTCCTGAACTAGGGAGGGCTAGTGGCAATGGCTATCCGTGATGGTGCCTCTTCTCTCCTGATTTAGGGAGGGCTAGTGGCAATGGCTGCCCGTGATGGTGCCTCTTCTCTCCTGATCTAGGGAGGGCTAGTGGCAATGGCTACCCTTGATGGTGCCTGTTCTCTCCTGATGTAGGGAGGGCTGGTAGAGAGGCTACCCGTGATGGTGCCTCTTCTCTCCTGATCTAGAGAGGGCTTGTGGCAATGGCTGCCCGTGATGGTGCCTCTTCTCTCCTGATCTAGGGAGGGCTAGTGGCAATGGCTACCCTTGATGGTGCCTGTTCTCTCCTGATGTAGGGAGGGCTAGTGGCAATGGCTACCCTTGATGGTGCCTGTTCTCTCCTGATGTAGGGAGGGCTGGTAGAGAGGCTACCCGTGATGGTGCCTCTTCTCTCCTGATCTAGGGAGGGCTAGTGGTAATGGCTACCCGTGATGGTGCCTCTTCTCTCCTGATATAGGGAGGGCTAGTGGTAATGGCTACCCGTGATGGTGCCTCTTCTCTCCTGATCTAGGGAGGGCTTGTGGTAATGGCTACCCGTGGTGGTGCCTCTTCTCTCCTGATGTAGGGAGGGCTAGTGGCACTAGCTACCCGTGATGGTGCCTCTTCCCTCCTGATGTAGGGAGGGCCAGTGGCAATGGCTACCCGTGATGGTGCCTCTTCCGACCGATGTAGGGAGGGCCAGTGGCAATGGCTACCCGTGATGGTGCCTCTTCTCTCCCGATGTAGGGAGGGCCAGTGGCAATGGCTACCCGTGATGGTGCCTCTTCTCTCCCGATCTAGGGAGGGCTAGTCGCAATGGCTACCCGTGATGGTACCTCTTCTCTCCGGATCTAGGGAGGGCTAGTGGCAATGGCTACCCGTGATGGTGCCTCTCCTCTCCTGATGTAGGGAGGGCTAGTGTAACTGGCTACCCGTGATGGTGCCTCTTCTCTCCTGATATAGGGAGGACTAGTGGTAATGGCTACCCGTGATGGTGCCTCTTCTCTCCTGATCTAGGCAGGGCTAGTGGTAATGGCTACCCGTGTTGGTGCCTCTTCTCTCCTGATCGAGGGAGGGCTAGTGGTAATGGCTACCGCTAGTGGTAATGGCTACCCGTGATGGTGCCTCTTCTCTATTGATCTAGGGAGGGCTAGTGGTAATGGCTACCCGTGATGGATTCTCTTCTCTCCTGATGGAGGGAGGGCTAGTGGCAATGGCTACCCGTGATGGTGCCTCTCCTCTCCGGATGTAGGGAGGGCTAGTGGCACTGGCTACCCGTGATGGTGCCTCTTCTCTCCTGATGTAGGGAGGGCTAGTGGCAATGGCTACCCGTGATGGTGCCTCTTCTCTCCGGATGTAGGGAGGGCTAGTGGCAATGGCTACCCGTGATGGTGCCTCTTCTCTCCTGAACTAGGGAGGGCTAGTGGCAATGGCTATCCGTGATGGTGCCTCTTCTCTCCTGATCTAGGGAGGGCTAGTGGCAATGGCTGCCCGTGATGGTGCCTCTTCTCTCCTGATCTAGGGAGGGCTAGTGGCAATGGCTACCCGTGATGGTGCCTCTTCCCTCCCGATGTAGGGAGGGCTAGTGGCAATGGCTACCCGACATGGTGCCTCTTCTCTCCCGATGTAGGGAGGGCTAGTGGCAATGGTACCCGACATGGTGCCTCTTCTCTCCCGATGTAGGGAGGGCTAGTGGCAATGGCTACCCGTGATGGTGCCTCTTCTCTCCCGATGTAGGGAGGGCTAGTGGCAATGGCTACCCGTGATGGTGCCTCTTCTCTCCTGATCTAGGGTGGGCTAGTGGTAATGGCTACCGCTAGTGGTAATGGCTACCCGTGATGGTGCCTCTTCTCTCCGGATGTAGGGAGGGCTAGTGGCACTGGCTAGCCATGATGGTGCCTCTTCTCTCCTGATCTAGGGAAGGCTAGTGGCAATGGCTACCCGTGATGGTGCCTCTTCTCTCCTGATGGAGGGAGGGCTAGTGGCAATGGCTACCCGTGATGGTGCCTCTTCTCTCCGGATGTAGGGAGGGCTAGTGGCACTGGCTACCCGTGATGGTGCCTCTTCTCTCCTGATCTAGGGAGGGCTAGTGGCAATGGCTACCCGTGATGGCGCCTCTTCTCTCTTGATGTAGGGAGAACTAGTGGCAATGGCTACCCGTGATGGTGCCTCTTCTCTCCTGATGTAGGGAGGGCTAGTGGCAATGGCTACCCGTGGTGGTGCCTCTTCTCTCCTGATGTAGGGAGGGCTAGTGGCAATGGCTACCCGTGGTGGTGCCTCTTCTCTCCTGATGTAGGGAGGGCTAGTGGCAATGGCTACCCGGGATGGTGCCTCTTCTCTCCTGATCTAGGGAGGGCTAGTGGCAATGGCTACCCGGGATGGTGCCTCTTCTCTCCTGATCTAGGGAGGGCTAGTGGCAATGGCTACCCGTGATGGTGCCTCTTCTCTCCTGATGTAGGGAGGGCTAGTGGTAATGGCTACCCGTGATATTGCCTCTTCTCTCCTGATGTAGGGAGGGCTAGTGGTAATAGCTACCCGTGATGGTGCCTCTTCTCTCCTGATCTAGGGAGGGCTAGTGGTAATGTCTACCCGTGATGGTGCCTCTTCTCTCCTGATGTAGGGAGGGCTAGTGGTACTTGCTACCCGTGAGGGTGCCTCTTCTCTCCTGATGTAGGGAGGGCTAGTGGTGATGGCTACCCGTGATGGTGCCTCTTCTCTCCTGATCTAGGGAGGGCTAGTGGCACTGGCTACCCCTGATGGTGCCTCTTCTCTCCGGATCTAGGGAGGGCTAGTGCCACTGGCTACCCCTGATGGTGCCTCTTCTCTCCGGATCTAGGGAGGCTAGTGCCACTGGCTACCCGTGATGGTGCCTCTTTTCTCCTGATCTAGGGAGGGCTAGTGGCAATGGCTACCCGTTATGGTGCCTCTTCTCTCCTGATCTAGGGAGGGCTAGTGGAACTGGCTACCTGTGATGGTGCCTCTTCTCTCCTGATGTAGGGAGGGCTAGTGGTAATGGCTACCCGTGATGGTGCCTCTTCTCTCCTGATGTAGGGAGGGCTAGTGGCAATGGCTACCCGTGATGGTGCCTCTTCTCTCCTGTTGTAGGGAGGGCTAGTGGTAATGGCTACCCGTGATGGTGCCTCTTCTCTCCTGATCTAGGGAGGGCTAGTGGTAATGGCTTCCCGTGTGGGTGCCTCTTCTCTCCTGATCTAGGGAGGGCTAGTGGTAATGGCTACCCGTGATGGTGCCTCTTCTCTCTGGATGTAGGGAGGGCTAGTGGTAATGGCTACCCGTGATGGTGCCTCTTCTCTCCTGATCTAGAGAGTGCTAGTGGCACTGGCTACCCGTGATGGTGCCTCTTCTCTCCTGATGTAGGGAGAGCTAGTGGTAATGGCTACCCGTGATGGTGCCTCTTCTCTCCTGATGTAGGGAGGGCTAGTGGTAATGGCTACCCGTGATGTTGCCTCTTCTCTCCTGATCTAGGGAGGGCTAGTGGTAATGGCTACCCGTGATGGTGCCTCTTCTCTAGTGATGTAGGGAGGGCTAGTGGTAATGGTTATCCGTGATGGTGCCTCTTCTCTCCAGATGTAGGGAGGGCTAGTGGTAATGGCTACCCGTGATGGTGCCTCTTCTCTCCTGATCTAGGGAGGGCTAGTGGTAATGGCTACCTGTGATGGTGCCTCTTCTCTCCTGATCTAGGGAGGGCTAGTGGTAATGGCTAACCGTGATGGTGCCTCTTCTCTCCTGATCTAGGGAGGGCTAGTGGCAATGGCTACCCGTGATGGTGCCTCTTCTCTCCTGATTTAGGGAGGGCTAGTGGTAATGGCTAACCGTGATGGTGCCTCTTCTCTCCTGATCTAGGGAGGGCTAGTGGCAATGGCTACCCGTGATGGTGCCTCTTCTCTCCTGATGTAGGGTGATGGTGTCTCTTCTCTCCTGATCTAGGGAGGGCTAGTGGTAATGGCTACCCGTGATGGTGCCTCTTCTCTCCTGGTCTAGGGAGGGCTACTGGTAATGGCTACCCATGATGGTGCCTCTTCTCTCCTGATCTAGGGAGGGCTAGTGGTAATGGCTACCCGTGATGGTGCCTCTTCTCTCCTGATTTAGGGATGGTTAGTGGTAATGGCTAACCATGATGGTGCCTCTTCTCTCCTGATCTAGGGAGGGCTAGTGGCAATGGCTACCCGTGATGGTGCCTCTTCTCTCCTGATGTAGGGAGGGCTAGTGGCAATGGCTATCCGTGATGGTGCCTCGCCTCTCCTGATGTAGGGAGAACTAGTGGTAATGGCTACCCGTGACTGTGCCTCTTCTCTACTGATCTAGGGAGGGCTAGTGGTAATGGCTACCCGTGACGGTGCCTCTTCTCTTCGGATGTAGGGAGGGCTAGTGGCGATGGATACCCGTGATGGTGCCTCTTCTGTCCTGATCTAGGGAGGGCTAGTGGCGATGGCTACCTGTGATGGTGCCTCTTCTCTCCTGATGTAGGGAGAACTAGTGGTAATGGCTACCCGTGATGGTGCCTCTTCTCTCCTGATGTAGGGAGAACTAGTGGTAATGGCTACCCGTGATGGTGCCTCTTCTCTCCTGATGTAGGGAGGGCTAGTGGTAATGGCTACCCGTGATGGTGCCTCTTCTCTCCTGATCTAGGGAGGGCTAGTGGCAATGGCTACCCGTGATGGTGCCTCTTCTCTCCTGATGTAGGGAGGGCTAGTGGTAATGGTTACCCGTGATGGTGCCTCTTCTCTCCTGATGTAGGGAGGGCCAGTGGTAATGACTACCCGTGATGGTGCCTCTTCTCTCCTGATGTAGGGTGATGGTGCCTCTTCTCTTCTGATCTAGGGAGGGCTACTGGTGATGGCTACCCGACATGGTGCCTCTTCTCTCCCGATTTAGGGAGGGCTAGTGGCGATGGCTACCCTACATGGTGCCTCTTCTCTCCCGATGTAGGGAGGGCTAGTGGCGATGGCTACCCGACATGGTGCCTCTTCTCTCCCGATGTAGGGAGGGCTAGTGGCGATGGCTACCCGTGATGGTGCCTCTTCTCTCCCGATGTAAGGAGGGCTAGTGGCGATGGCTACCCGTGATGGTGCCTCTTCTCTCCCGATCTCGGGAGGGCTAGTGGGGATGGCTACCCGTGATTGTGCCTCTTCTCTCCCGATCTCGGGAGGGCTAGTGGCGATGGCTACCCGTGATGGTGCCTCTTCTCTCCCGATCTAGGGAGGGCCAGTGGCGATGGGTACCCGTGATGGTGCCTCTTCTCTCCCGATGTAGGGAGGGCCAGTGGCACTGGCTACCCGTGATGGTGCCTCTTCTCTCCTGATCTAGGGAGGGCCAGTAGCAATGGCTACCCTCTTCTCTCCTGATGTAGGGAGGGCCAGTGGCAATGGCTACCCGTGATGGTGCGTGATGGTGCCTCTTCTCTCCTGATCTAGGGAGGGCTAGTGGTAATGGCTACCCGTGATGGTGCCTCTTCTCTCCTGATCTAGGGAGGGCTAGTGGTAATGGCTACCCGTGATGGTGCCGCTTCCCTCCTGATCTAGGGAGGGATAGTGGTAATGGCTACCCGTGATGGTGCCTCTTCCCTCCTGATCTAGGGAAGGATAGTGGCACTGGCTACCCGTGATGGTGCCTCTTCTCTCCGGATGTAGGGAGGGCTAGTGGCAATGGCTACCCGTGATGGTGCCTCTTCTCTCCTGAACTAGGGAGGGCTAGTGGCAATGGCTATCCGTGATGGTGCCTCTTCTCTCCTGATTTAGGGAGGGCTAGTGGCAATGGCTGCCCGTGATGGTGCCTCTTCTCTCCTGATTTAGGGAGGGCTAGTGGCAATGGCTGCCCGTGATGGTGCCTCTTCTCTCCTGATCTAGGGAGGGCTAGTGGCAATGGCTACCCTTGATGGTGCCTGTTCTCTCCTGATGTAGGGAGGGCTAGTGGCAATGGCTACCCGTGATGGTGCCTGTTCTCTCCTGATATAGGGAGGGCTAGTGGTAATGGCTACCCATGATGGTGCCTCTTCTCTCCTGATCTAGGGAGGGCTAGTGGCAATGGCTACCCTTGATGGTGCCTGTTCTCTCCTGATGTAGGGAGGGCTGGTAGAGAGGCTACCCGTGATGGTGCCTCTTCTCTCCTGATCTAGGGAGGGCTAGTGGTAATGGCTACCCGTGATGGTGCCTCTTCTCTCCTGATATAGGGAGGGCTAGTGGTAATGGCTACCCGTGATGGTGCCTCTTCTCTCCTGATCTAGGGAGGGCTTGTGGTAATGGCTACCCGTGGTGGTGCCTCTTCTCTCCTGATGTAGGGAGGGCTAGTGGCACTAGCTACCCGTGATGGTGCCTCTTCCCTCCTGATGTAGGGAGGGCCAGTGGCAATGGCTACCCGTGATGGTGCCTCTTCTCTCCCGATGTAGGGAGGGCCAGTGGCAATGGCTACCCGTGATGGTGCCTCTTCTCTCCCGATGTAGGGAGGGCCAGTGGCAATGGCTACCCATGATGGTGCCTCTCCTCTCCTGATGTAGGGAGGGCTAGTGGTATGGCGACCCGTGATGGTGCCTCTCCTCTCCTGATCTAGAGAGGGCTAGTGGCACTGGCTACCCGTGATGGTGCCTCTCCTCTCCTGATCTAGGGAGGGCTAGTGTAACTGGCTACCCGTGATGGTGCCTCTTCTCTCCTGATATAGGGAGGACTAGTGGTAATGGCTACCCGTGATGGTGCCTCTTCTCTCCTGATCTAGGCAGGGCTAGTGGTAATGGCTACCCGTGTTGGTGCCTCTTCTCTCCTGATCGAGGGAGGGCTAGTGGTAATGGCTACCGCTAGTGGTAATGGCTACCCGTGATGGTGCCTCTTCTCTCCGGATGTAGGGAGGGCTAGTGCCACTGGCTAGCTGTGATGGTGCCTCTTCTCTCCTGATCTAGGGAAGGCTAGTGGCAATGGCTACCCGTGATGGTGCCTGTTCTCTCCTGATGGAGGGAGGGCTAGTGGCAATGGCTACCCGTGATGGTGCCTCTTCTCTCCGGATGTAGGGAGGGCTAGTGGCACTGGCTACCCGTGATGTTGCCTCTTCTCTATTGATCTAGGGAGGGCTAGAGGTAATGGCTACCCGTGATGTTGCCTCTTCTCTATTGATCTAGGGAGGGCTAGTGGTAATGGCTACCCGTGATGGTGCCTCTTCTCTCCTGATGGAGGGAGGGCTAGTGGCAATGGCTACCCGTGATGGTGCCTCTTCTCTCCGGATGTAGGGAGGGCTAGTGGCACTGGCTACCCGTGATGGTGCCTCTTCTCTCCTGATGTAGGGAGGGCTAGTGGCAATGGCTACCCGTGATGGTGCCTCTTCTCTCCGGATGTAGGGAGGGCTAGTGGCAATGGCTACCCGTGATGGTGCCTCTTCTCTCCTGAACTAGGGAGGGCTAGTGGCAATGGCTATCCGTGATGGTGCCTCTTCTCTCCTGATCTAGGGAGGGCTAGTGGCAATGGCTGCCCGTGATGGTGCCTCTTCTCTCCTGATCTAGGGAGGGCTAGTGGCAATGGCTACCCTTGATGGTGCCTGTTCTCTCCTTATCTGGGGAGGGCTAGTGGCAATGGCTACTATTGATGGTGCCTGTTCTCTCCTGATGTAGGGAGGGCTGGTAGAGAGGCTACCCGTGATGGTGCCTCTTCTTTCCTGATCTAGGGAGGGCTAGTGGCAATGGCTGCCTGTGATGGTGCCTCTTCTCTCCTGATCTAGGGAGGGCTAGTGGCAATGGCTACCCTTGATGGTGCCTGTTCTCTCCTGATGTAGGGAGGGCTAGTGGCAATGGCTACCCGTGATGGTGCCTGTTCTCTCCTGATCTAGGGAGGGCTAGTGGCAATGGCTGCCCGTGATGGTGCCTCTTCTCTCCTGATCTAGGGAGGGATAGTGGCAATGGCTACCCTTGATGGTGCCTGTTCTCTCCTGATGTAGGGAGGGCTGGTAGAGAGGCTACCCATGATGGTGCTTCTTCTCTCCTGATCTAGAGAGGGCTAGTGGCAATGGCTGTCCGTGATGGTGCCTCTTCTCTCCTGATGTAGGGAGGGCTAGTGGCAATGGCTACCCGTGATGGTGCCTGTTCTCTCCTGATCTAGGGAGGCCTAGTGGCAATGGCTGCCCGTGATGGTGCCTCTTCTCTCCTGATCTAGGGAGGGCTAGTGGCAATGGCTACCCTTGATGGTGCCTGTTCTCTCCTGATGTAGGGAGGGCTGGTAGAGAGGCTACCCGTGATGGTGCCTCTTCTCTTCTGATCTAGGGAGGGCTAGTGGTAATGGCTACCCGTGATGGTGCCTCTTCTCTCCTGATATAGGGAGGGCTAGTGGTAATGGCTACCCGTGATGGTGCCTCTTCTCTCCTGATCTAGGGAGGGCTAGTGGTAATGGCTACCCGTGGTGGTGCCTCTTCTCTCCTGATGTAGGGAGGGCCAGTGGCACTGGCTACCCGTGATGGTGCCTCTTCCCTCCTGATGTAGGGAGGGCCAGTGGCAATGGCTACCCGTGATAGTGCCTCTTCCCTCCCGATGTAGGGAGGGCCAGTGGCAATGGCTACCCGTGATGGTGCCTCTTCTCTCCCGATGTAGGGAGGGCCAGTGGCAATGGCTACCCGTGATGGTGCCACTTCTCTCCCGATCTAGGGAGGGCTAGTGGCAATGGCTACCCGTGATGGTGCCTCTTCTCTCCGGATCTATGGAGGGCTAGTGGCAATGGCTACCCGTGATGGTGCCTCTTCTCTCCTGATGTAGGGAGGGCTAGTGGCAATGGCTACCCGTGATGGTGCCTCTTCTCTCCTGATGGAGGGAGGGCTAGTGGCAATGGATACCCGTGATGGTGCCTCTTCTCTCCGGATGTAGGGAGGGCTAGTGGCACTGGCTACCCGTGATGGTGCCTCTTCTCTCCTGATCTAGGGAGGGCTAGTGTAACTGGCTACCCGTGATGGTGCCTCTTCTCTCCTGATATAGGGAGAGCTAGTGGTAATGGCTACCCGTGATGGTGCCTCTTCTCTCCTGATCTAGGGAGGGCTAGTGGCAATGGCTACCCGTGATGGTGCCTCTTCTCTCCTGATCTAGGGAGGGCTAGTGGCAATGGCTACCCGTGATGGTGCCTCTTCTCTCCTGATGTAGTGAGGGCTAGTGGCAATTGCTACCCGTGATGGTGCCTCTTCTCTCCGGATCTAGGGAGGGCTAGTGGTAATGGCTACCTGTGATGGTGCCTCTTCTCTCCTGATGTAGGGAGGGCTAGTGGTAATGGCTACCCGTGATGTTGCCTCTTTTCTGCTGATGTAGGGAGGGCTAGTGGTAATGGCTACCCGTGATGTTGCCTCTTCTCTATTGATCTAGGGAGGGCTAGTGGTAATGGCTACCCGTGATGGTGCCTCTTCTCTCCTGATGGAGGGAGGGCTAGTGGCAATGGCTACCCGTGATGGTGCCTCTTCTCTCCGGATGTAGGGAGGGCTAGTGGCAATGGCTGCCCGTGATGGTGCCTCTTCTCTCCTGATCTAGGGAGGGCTAGTGGCAATGGCTGCCCGTGATGGTACCTGTTCTCTCCTGATGTAGGGAGGGCTAGTGGCAATGGCTACCCGTGATGGTGCCTGTTCTCTCCTGATCTAGGGAGGGCTAGTGGCAATGGCTGCCCATGATGGTGCCTCTTCTCTCCTGATCTAGGGAGGGCTAGTGGCAATGGCTACCCTTGATGGTGCCTGTTCTCTCCTGATGTAGGGAGGGCTGGTAGAGAGGCTACCCGTGATGGTGCCTCTTCTCTGCTGATCTAGGGAGGGCTAGTGGTAATGGCTACCCGTGATGGTGCCTCTTCTCTCCTGATATAGGGAGGGCTAGTGGTAATGGCTACCCGTGGTGGTGCCTCTTCTCTCCTGATCTAGGAAGGGCTAGTGGTAATGGCTACCCGTGGTGGTGCCTCTTCTCTCCTGATGTAGGGAGGGCCAGTGGCACTGGCTACCCGTGATGGTGCCTCTTCCCTCCTGATGTAGGGAGGGCCAGTGGCAATGGCTACCCGTGATGGTGCCTCTTCTCTCCCGATCTAGGGAGGGCCAGTGGCAATGGCTACCCGTGATGGTGCCTCTTCTCTCCCGATCTAGGGAGGGCTAGTGCAATGGCTACCCGTGATGGTGCCTCTTCTCTCCCGATCTAGGGAGGGCTAGTGGCAATGGCTACCCGTGATGGTGCCTCTTCTCTCCCGATGTAGGGAGGGCTAGTGGCATGGCTACCCGTGATGGTGCCTCTCCTCTCCCGATGTAGGGAGGGCTAGTGGTATGGCTACCCGTGATGGTGCCTCTCCTCTCCTGATGTAGGGAGGGCTAGTGGTATGGCTACCCGTGATGGTGCCTCTCCTCTCCTGATCGAGGGAGGGCTAGTGGCAATGGCTACCCGTGATGGTGCCTCTCCTCTCCTGATGTAGGGAGGGCTAGTGGTATGGCTACCCGTGATGGTGCCTCTCCTCTCCTGATGTAGGGAGGGCTAGTGGTATGGCTACCCGTGATGGTGCCTCTCCTCTCCCGATGTAGGGAGGGCTAGTGGTATGGCTACCCGTGATGGTGCCTCTCCTCTCCTGATGTAGGGAGGGCTAGTGGTATGGCTACCCGTGATGGTGCCTCTCCTCTCCTGATCGAGGGAGGGCTAGTGGCAATGGCTACCCGTGATGGTGCCTCTTCTCTCCTGATCTAGGCAGGGCTAGTGGTAATGGCTACCCGTGTTGGTGCCTCTTCTCTCCTGATCTAGGGAGGGCTAGTGGTAATGGCTACCGCTAGTGGTAATGGCTACCCGTGATGGTGTCTCTTCTCTCCGGATGTAGGGAGGGCTAGTGGCACTGGCCAGCCGTGATGGGGCCTCTTCTCTCCTGATCTAGGGAAGGCTAGTGGCAATGGCTACCCGTGATGGTGCCTCTTCTCTCCCGATGGAGGGAGGGCTAGTGGCAATGGCTACCCGTGATGGTGCCTCTTCTCTCCGGATGTAGGGAGGGCTAGTGGCACTGGCTACCCGTGATGGTGCCTCTTCTCTCCTGATGTAGGGAGGGCTAGTGGTAATGGCTACCCGTGATGGTGCCTCTTCTCTCCTGATGTAAGGAGAACTAGTGGTAATGGCTACCCGTGATGGTGCCTCTTCCCTCCTGATGTAGGGAGGGCTAGTGGCAATGGCTACCCGTGATGGTGCCTCTTCTCTCCTGATCTAGGGAGGGCTAGTGGCAATGGCTACCCGTGATGGTACCTCTTCTCTCCTGATCTAGGGAGGGCTAGTGCCACTGGCTACCCGTGAGCGTGCCTCTTCTCTCCTGATGTAAGGAGGGCTAGTGGTAATGGCTACCCCTGATGGTGCCTCTTCTCTCCCGATCTAGGGAGGGCTAGTGGTAATGGCTACCCCTGATGGTGCCTCTTCTCTCCCGATCTAGGGAGGGCTAGTGCCACTGGCTACCCGTGATGGTGCCTCTTCTCTCCCAATGTAGGGAGGGCTAGTGGCACTGGCTACCCGTGATGGTGCCTCTTCTCTCCCGATCTAGGGAGGGCTAGTGGCAATGGCTACCCGTGATGGTGCCTCTCCTCTCCCGATCTAGGGAGGGCTAGTGGCACTGGCTACCCGGGATGGTGCCTCTCCTCTCCTGATGGTGCCTCTTCTCTCCTGATGTAGGGAGAGCTAGTGGTAATGGCTACCCGTGATGGTGCCTCTTCTCTCCTGATGTAGGGAGGGCTAGTGGTAATGGCTACCCGTGATGGTGCCTCTTCTCTCCGGATGTAGGGAGGGCTAGTGGCAATGGCTACCCGTGATGGTGCCTCTTCTCTCCTGATCTAGAGAGTGCTAGTCGCACTGGCTACCCGTGATGGTGCCTCTTCTCTCCTGATGTAGGGAGGGCTAGTGGCAATGGCTACCCGTGATGGTTCCTCTTCTCTCCTGATGTAGGGAGGGCTAGTGGTAATGGCTACCCATGATGGTGCCTCTTCTCTCCTGATGTAGAGAGATCTAGTGGTAATGGCTACCCGTGATGGTGCCTCTTCTCTCCTGATGTAGGGAGGGCTAGTGGTAATGGCTACCCGTGATGTTGCCTCTTCTCTCCTGATCTAGGGAGGGCTAGTGGTAATGGCTACCCGTGATGGTGCCTCTTCTCTAGTGATGTAGGGAGGGCTAGTGGTAATGGTTACCCGTGATGGTGCCTCTTCTCTCCAGATGTAGGGAGGGCTAGTGGTAATGGCTACCCGTGATGGTGCCTCTTCTCTCCTGATCTAGGGAGGGCTAGTGGTAATGGCTACCCGTGATGGTGCCTCTTCTCTCCTGATGGAGGGAGGGCTAGTGGCAATGGCTACCCGTGATGGTGCCTCTTCTCTCCGGATGTAGGGAGGGCTAGTGGCACTGGCTACCCGTGATGGGGCCTCTTCCCTCCTGATGTAGGGAGGGCCAGTGGCAATGGCTACCCGTGATGGTGCCTCTTCTCTCCCGATGAAGGGAGGGCCAGTGGCAATGGCTGCCCGTGATGGTGCCTCTTCTCTCCTGATCTAGGGAAGGCTAGTGGCAATGGCTACCCTTGATGGTGCCTGTTCTCTCCTGATGTAGGGAGGGCTGGTAGAGAAACTACCCGTGATGGTGCCTCTTCTCTCCTGATATAGGGAGGGCTAGTGGTAATGGCTACCCGTGATGGTGCCTCTTCTCTCCTGATATAGGGAGGGCTAGTGGTAATGGCTACCCGTGATGGTGCCTCTTCTCTCCTGATCTAGGGAGGGCTAGTGGCACTGGCTACCCGTGATGGTGCCTCTTCTCTTCGGATGTAGGGAGGGCTAGTGGTAATGGCTACCCGTGATGGTGCCTCTTTTCTCCTGATGTAGGGAGAACTAGTGGTAATGGCTACCCGTGATGGTGCCTCTTCTCTCCTGATGTAGGGAGGGCTAGTGGTAATGGCTACCCGTGATGGTGCCTCTTCTCTCCTGATGTAGGGAGGGCTAGTGGTAATGGCTACCCGTGATGGTGCCTCTTCTCTCCTGATCTAGGGAGGGCCAGTGGTAATGGCTACCCGTGATGGTGCCTCTTCTCTCCTGATCTAGGGAGGGCTAGTGGCACTGGCTACCCGTGATGGTGCCTCTTCTCTTCGGATGTAGGGAGGGCTAGTGGTAATGGCTACCCGTGATGGTGCCTCTTTTCTCCTGATGTAGGGAGAACTAGTGGTAATGGCTACCCGTGATGGTGCCTCTTCTCTCCTGATGTAGGGAGGGCTAGTGGTAATGGCTACCCGTGATGGTGCCTCTTCTCTCCTGATGTAGGGAGGGCTAGTGGTAATGGCTACCCGTGATGGTGCCTCTTCTCTCCTGATGTAGGGAGGGCTAGTGGTAATGGCTACCCGTGGGCTAGTGGTAATGGCTACCCGTGATGGTGCCTCTTCTCTCCTGATCTAGGGAGGGCTAGTGGTAATGGCTACCCGTGATGGTGCCTCTTCTCTCCTGATGTAGGGAGGGCTAGTGGTAATGGCTACCCGTGATGGTGCCTCTTCTCTCCTGATGTAGGGTGATGGTGCCTCTTCTCTCCTGATCTAGGGAGGGCTAGTGGTAATGGCTACCCGTGATGGTGCCTCTTCTCTCCTGATCTAGGGAGGGCTAGTGGTAATGGCTACCCGTGATGGTGCCTCTTCTCTCCTGATCTAGGGAGGGCTAGTGGCAATTGCTACCCGTGATGGTACCTCTTCTCTCCTGATCTAGGGAGGGCTAGTGTTAATGGCTACCCGTGATGGTGCCTCTTCTCTCCTGATCTAGGGAGGGCTAGTGGCAATGGCTACCCGTGATGGTGCCTCTTCTCTCCTGATGTAGGGTGATGGTGCCTCTTCTCTCCTGATCTAGGGAGGGCTAGTGGTAATGGCTACCCGTGATGGTGCCTCTTCTCTCCTGATCTAGGGAGGGCTAGTGGTGATGGCTACCCGACATGGTGCCTCTTCTCTCCTGATGTAGGGAGGGCTAGTGGCGATGGCTACCCGACATGGTGCCTCGTCTCTCCCGATGTAGGGAGGGCTAGTGGCGATGGCTACCCGACATGGTGCCTCTTCTCTTCCGCTGTAGGGAGGGCTAATGGCGATGGCTACCCGACATGGTGCCTCTTCTCTCCCGATGTAGGGAGGGCTAGTGGCGATGGCTACCCGACATGGTGCCTCTTCTCTCCCGATGTAGGGAGGGCTAGTGGCGATGGCTACCCGACATGGTGCCTCTTCTCTCCCGATGTAGGGAGGGCTAGTGGCGATGGCTACCTGTGATGGTGCCTCTTCTCTCCCGATGTAAGGAGTGCTAGTGGCGATGGCTACCCGTGATGGTGCCTCTTCTCTCCCGATCTCGGGAGCGCTAGTGGCGATGGCTACCCGTGATGGTGCCTCTTCTCTCCCGATCTCGGGAGGGCTAGTGGCGATGGCTACCCGTGATGGTGCATCTTCTCTCCCGATCTAGGAAGGGCCAGTGGCGATGGGTACCCGTGATGGTGCCTCTTCTCTCCCGATGTAGGGAGGGCCAGTGGCACTGGCTACCCGTGATGGTGCCTCTTCTCTCCTGATCTAGGGAGGGCCAGTGGCAATGGCTACCCTCTTCTCTCCTGATGTAGGGAGGGCCAGTGGCAATGGCTACCCGTGATGGTGCGTGATGGTGCCTCTTCTCTCCTGATCTAGGGAGGGCTAGTGGTAATGGCTACCCGTGATGGTGCCTCTTCTCTCCTGATCTAGGGAGGGCTAGTGGTAATGGCTACCCGTGATGGTGCCTCTTCCCTCCTGATCTAGGGAGGGCTAGTGGTAATGGCTACCCGTGATGGTGCCTCTTCCCTCCTGATCTAGGGAGGGCTAGTGGTAATGGCTACCCGTGATGGTGCCTCTTCCCTCCTGATCTAGGGAGGGCTAGTGGCACTGGCTACCCGTGAGGGTGCCTCTTCTCTCCTGATCTAGGGAGGGCTAGTGGCAATGGCTACCCGTGATGGTGCCTCTTCCCTCCTGATCTAGGGATGGTTAGTGGCACTGGGTACCCGTGATGGTGCCTCTTCTCTCCGGATGTAGGGAGGGCTAGTGGCAATGGCTACCCATGATGGTGTCTCTTCTCTCCTGACCTAGGGAGGGCTAGTGGCAATGGCTATCCGTGATGGTGCCTCTTCTCTCCTGATCTAGGGAGGGCTGGTGGCACTGGCTACCCGTGATGGTGCCTCTTCTCTCTGTATGTAGGGAGGGCTAGTGGCAATGGCTACCTGTGATGGTGCCTCTTCTCTCCTGAACTAGGGAGGGCTAGTGGCAATGGCTATCCGTGATGGTGCCTCTTCTCTCCTGATCTAGGGAGGGCTAGTGGCAATGGCTGCCCGTGATGGTGCCTCTTCTCTCCGGATCTAGGGAGGGTTAGTGGCAATGGCTACCCTTGATGGTGCCTGTTCTCTCCTGATGTAGGGAGGGCTAGTGGCAATGGCTACCCGTGATGGTGCCTGTTCTCTCCTGATCTAGGGAGGGCTAGTGGTAATGGCTACCCGTGATGGTGCCTCTTCTCTCCTGATCTAGGGAGGGCTAGTGGCAATGGCTACCCTTGATGGTGCCTGTTCTCTCCTGATCTAGGGAGGCCTAGTGGCAATGGCTGCCCGTGATGGTGCCTCTTCTCTCCTGATCTAGGGAAGGCTAGTGGCAATGGCTACCCTTGATGGTGCCTGTTCTCTCCTGATGTAGGGAGGGCTGGTAGAGAAACTACCCGTGATGGTGCCTCTTCTCTCCTGATATAGGGAGGGCTAGTGGTAATGGCTACCCGTGATGGTGCCTCTTCTCTCCCGATAGAGGGAGGGCTAGTGGTAATGGCTACCCGTTATGGTGCCTCTTCTCTCCTGATCTAGGGAGGGCTTGTGGTTATGGCTACCCGTGGTGGTGCCTCTTCTCTCCTGATGTAGGGAGGGCCAGTGGCACTGGCTACCCGTGATGGTGCCTCTTCCCTCCTGATGTACGGAGGGCCAGTGGCAATGGCTACCCGTGATGGTGCCTCTTCTCTCCCGATGTAGGGAGGGCCAGTGGCAATTGCTACCCGTGATGGTGCCTCTTCTCTCCCGATGTAGGGAGGGCCAGTGGCAATGGCTACCCGTGATGGTGCCTCTTCTCTCCCAATGAAGGGAGGGCCAGTGGCAATGGCTACCCGTGATTGTGCCTCTTCTCTACCGATCTAGGGAGGGCTAGTGGCAATGGCTACCCGTGATGGTGCCTCTTCTCTCTGGATCTAGGGAGGGCTAGTGGCAATGGCTACCCGTGATGGTGCCTCTTCTCTCCTGATGTAGGGAGGCCTAGTGGCAATGGCTACCCGTGATGGTGCCTCTCCTCTCCTGATGTAGGGAGGGCTAGTGGTATGGCGACCCGTAATGGTGCCTCTCCTCTCCTGATCTAGGGAGGGCTAGTGGCACTGGCTCCCCGTGATGGTGCCTCTCCTCTCCTGATCTAGGGAGGGCTAGTGTAACTGGCTACCCGTGATGGTGCCTCTTCTCTCCTGATATAGGGAGGGCTAGTGGTAATGGCTACCCGTGATGGTGCCTCTTCTCTCCTGATCTAGGCAGGTCTAGTGGTAATGGCTACCCGTGTTGGTGCCTCTTCTCTCCTGATCTAGGGAGGGCTAGTGGTAATGGCTACCGCTAGTGGTAATGGCTACCCGTGATGGTGCCTCTTCTCTCCGGATGTAGGGAGGGCTAGTGGCACTGGCTAGCCGTGATGGTGCCTCTTCTCTCCTGATCTAGGGAAGGCTAGTGGCAATGGCTACCCGTGATGGTGCCTCTTCTCTCCTGATGGAGGGAGGGCTAGTGGCAATGGCTACCCGTGATGGTGCCTCTTCTCTCCGGATGTAGGGAGGGCTAGTGGCACTGGCTACCAGTGATGTTGCCTCTTCTCTATTGATCTAGGGAGGGCTAGTGGTAATGGCTACCCGTGATGGTGCCTCTTCTCTCCTGATGGAGGGAGGGCTAGTGGCAATGGCTACCCGTGATGGTGCCTCTTCTCTCCGGATGTAGGGAGGGCTAGTGGCAATGGCTACCCGTGATGGTGCCTCTTCTCTCCGGATGTAGGGAGGGCTAGTGGCAATGGCTACCCGTGATGGTGCCTCTTCTCTCCTGAACTAGGGAGGGCTAGTGGCAATGGCTATCCGTGATGGTGCCTCTTCTCTCCTGATCTAGGGAGGGCTAGTGGCAATGGCTGCCCGTGATGGTGCCTCTTCTCTCCTGATCTGGGGAGGGCTAGTGGCAATGGCTACCCGTGATGGTGCCTGTTCTCTCCTGATCTAGGGAGGGCTAGTGGCAATGGCGGCCCGTGATGGTGCCTGTTCTCTCCTGATGTAGGGAGGGCTGGTAGAGAGGCTACGCATGATGGTGCCTCTTCTCTCCTGATCTAGAGAGGGCTAGTGGCAATGGCTGTCCGTGATGGTGCCTCTTCTCTCCTGATCTAGGGAGGGCTAGTGGCAATGGCTATCCTTGATGGTGCCTGTTCTCTCCTGATCTAGGGAGGCCTAGTGGCAATGGCTGCCCGTGATGGTGCCTCTTCTCTCCTGATCTAGGGAGGGCTTGTGGTAATGGCTACTCGTGGTGGTGCCTCTTCTCTCCTGATGTAGGGAGGGCCAGTGGCACTGGCTACCCGTGATGGGGCCTCTTCCCTCCTGATGTAGGGAGGGCCAGTGGCAATGGCTACCCGTGATGGTGCCTCTTCTCTCCCGATGTAGGGAGGGCCAGTGGCAATTGCTACCCGTGATGGTGCCTCTTCTCTCCCGATGTAGGGAGGGCCAGTGGCAATGGCTACCCGTGATGGTGCCTCTTCTCTCCCGATCTAGGGAGGGCTAGTGGCAATGGCTACCCGTGATGGTGCCTCTTCTCTCCTGATGTAGGGAGGGCTAGTGGTAATGGCTACCCGTGATGGTGCCTCTTCTCTCCGGATGTAGGGAGGGCTAGTGGCAATGGCTACCCGTGATGGTGCCTCTTCTCTCCTGATCTAGAGAGTGCTAGTCGCACTGGCTACCCGTGATGGTGCCTCTTCTCTCCTGATGTAGGGAGGGCTAGTGGCAATGGCTACCCGTGATGGTTCCTCTTCTCTCCTGATGTAGGGAGGGCTAGTGGTAATGGCTACCCATGATGGTGCCTCTTCTCTCCTGATGTAGAGAGATCTAGTGGTAATGGCTACCCGTGATGGTGCCTCTTCTCTCCTGATGTAGGGAGGGCTAGTGGTAATGGCTACCCGTGATGTTGCCTCTTCTCTCCTGATCTAGGGAGGGCTAGTGGTAATGGCTACCCGTGATGGTGCCTCTTCTCTAGTGATGTAGGGAGGGCTAGTGGTAATGGTTACCCGTGATGGTGCCTCTTCTCTCCAGATGTAGGGAGGGCTAGTGGTAATGGCTACCCGTGATGGTGCCTCTTCTCTCCTGATCTAGGGAGGGCTAGTGGTAATGGCTACCCGTGATGGTGCCTCTTCTCTCCTGATGGAGGGAGGGCTAGTGGCAATGGCTACCCGTGATGGTGCCTCTTCTCTCCGGATGTAGGGAGGGCTAGTGGCACTGGCTACCCGTGATGGGGCCTCTTCCCTCCTGATGTAGGGAGGGCCAGTGGCAATGGCTACCCGTGATGGTGCCTCTTCTCTCCCGATGAAGGGAGGGCCAGTGGCAATGGCTGCCCGTGATGGTGCCTCTTCTCTCCTGATCTAGGGAAGGCTAGTGGCAATGGCTACCCTTGATGGTGCCTGTTCTCTCCTGATGTAGGGAGGGCTGGTAGAGAAACTACCCGTGATGGTGCCTCTTCTCTCCTGATATAGGGAGGGCTAGTGGTAATGGCTACCCGTGATGGTGCCTCTTCTCTCCTGATATAGGGAGGGCTAGTGGTAATGGCTACCCGTGATGGTGCCTCTTCTCTCCTGATCTAGGGAGGGCTAGTGGCACTGGCTACCCGTGATGGTGCCTCTTCTCTTCGGATGTAGGGAGGGCTAGTGGTAATGGCTACCCGTGATGGTGCCTCTTTTCTCCTGATGTAGGGAGAACTAGTGGTAATGGCTACCCGTGATGGTGCCTCTTCTCTCCTGATGTAGGGAGGGCTAGTGGTAATGGCTACCCGTGATGGTGCCTCTTCTCTCCTGATGTAGGGAGGGCTAGTGGTAATGGCTACCCGTGATGGTGCCTCTTCTCTCCTGATCTAGGGAGGGCCAGTGGTAATGGCTACCCGTGATGGTGCCTCTTCTCTCCTGATCTAGGGAGGGCTAGTGGCACTGGCTACCCGTGATGGTGCCTCTTCTCTTCGGATGTAGGGAGGGCTAGTGGTAATGGCTACCCGTGATGGTGCCTCTTTTCTCCTGATGTAGGGAGAACTAGTGGTAATGGCTACCCGTGATGGTGCCTCTTCTCTCCTGATGTAGGGAGGGCTAGTGGTAATGGCTACCCGTGATGGTGCCTCTTCTCTCCTGATGTAGGGAGGGCTAGTGGTAATGGCTACCCGTGATGGTGCCTCTTCTCTCCTGATGTAGGGAGGGCTAGTGGTAATGGCTACCCGTGGGCTAGTGGTAATGGCTACCCGTGATGGTGCCTCTTCTCTCCTGATCTAGGGAGGGCTAGTGGTAATGGCTACCCGTGATGGTGCCTCTTCTCTCCTGATGTAGGGAGGGCTAGTGGTAATGGCTACCCGTGATGGTGCCTCTTCTCTCCTGATGTAGGGTGATGGTGCCTCTTCTCTCCTGATCTAGGGAGGGCTAGTGGTAATGGCTACCCGTGATGGTGCCTCTTCTCTCCTGATCTAGGGAGGGCTAGTGGTAATGGCTACCCGTGATGGTGCCTCTTCTCTCCTGATCTAGGGAGGGCTAGTGGCAATTGCTACCCGTGATGGTACCTCTTCTCTCCTGATCTAGGGAGGGCTAGTGTTAATGGCTACCCGTGATGGTGCCTCTTCTCTCCTGATCTAGGGAGGGCTAGTGGCAATGGCTACCCGTGATGGTGCCTCTTCTCTCCTGATGTAGGGTGATGGTGCCTCTTCTCTCCTGATCTAGGGAGGGCTAGTGGTAATGGCTACCCGTGATGGTGCCTCTTCTCTCCTGATCTAGGGAGGGCTAGTGGTGATGGCTACCCGACATGGTGCCTCTTCTCTCCTGATGTAGGGAGGGCTAGTGGCGATGGCTACCCGACATGGTGCCTCGTCTCTCCCGATGTAGGGAGGGCTAGTGGCGATGGCTACCCGACATGGTGCCTCTTCTCTTCCGCTGTAGGGAGGGCTAATGGCGATGGCTACCCGACATGGTGCCTCTTCTCTCCCGATGTAGGGAGGGCTAGTGGCGATGGCTACCCGACATGGTGCCTCTTCTCTCCCGATGTAGGGAGGGCTAGTGGCGATGGCTACCCGACATGGTGCCTCTTCTCTCCCGATGTAGGGAGGGCTAGTGGCGATGGCTACCTGTGATGGTGCCTCTTCTCTCCCGATGTAAGGAGTGCTAGTGGCGATGGCTACCCGTGATGGTGCCTCTTCTCTCCCGATCTCGGGAGCGCTAGTGGCGATGGCTACCCGTGATGGTGCCTCTTCTCTCCCGATCTCGGGAGGGCTAGTGGCGATGGCTACCCGTGATGGTGCATCTTCTCTCCCGATCTAGGAAGGGCCAGTGGCGATGGGTACCCGTGATGGTGCCTCTTCTCTCCCGATGTAGGGAGGGCCAGTGGCACTGGCTACCCGTGATGGTGCCTCTTCTCTCCTGATCTAGGGAGGGCCAGTGGCAATGGCTACCCTCTTCTCTCCTGATGTAGGGAGGGCCAGTGGCAATGGCTACCCTCTTCTCTCCTGATCTAGGGAGGGCCAGTGGCAATGGCTACCCTCTTCTCTCCTGATGTAGGGAGGGCTAGTGGCAATGGCTGCCCGTGATGGTGCCTCTTCTCTCCTGATCTAGGGAGGGCTAGTGGCAATGGCTACCCGTGATGGTGCCTCTTCCCTCCCGATGTAGGGAGGGCTAGTGGCAATGGCTACCCGACATGGTGCCTCTTCTCTCCCGATGTAGGGAGGGCTAGTGGCAATGGTACCCGACATGGTGCCTCTTCTCTCCCGATGTAGGGAGGGCTAGTGGCAATGGCTACCCGTGATGGTGCCTCTTCTCTCCCGATGTAGGGAGGGCTAGTGGCAATGGCTACCCGTGATGGTGCCTCTTCTCTCCCATCTAGGGAGGGCTAGTGGCAATGGCTACCCGTGATGGTGCCTCTTCTCTCCGGATCTAGGGAGGGCTAGTGGCAATGGCTACCCGTGATGGTGCCTCTTCTCTTCTGATGTAGGGAGGGCTAGTGGCAATGGCTACCCGTGATGGTGCCTCTCCTCTCCTGATGTAGGGAGGGCTAGTGGTATGGCTACCCGTGATGGTGCCTCTCCTCTCCTGATCTAGGGAGGGCTAGTGGCACTGGCTACCCGTGATGGTGCCTCTCCTCTCCTGATCTAGGGAGGGCTAGTGTAACTGGCTACCCGTGATGGTGCCTCTCCTCTCCTGATATAGGGAGGGCTAGTGGTAATGGCTACCCGTGATGGTGCCTCTTCTCTCCTGATCTAGGCAGGGCTAGTGGTAATGACTACCCGTGTTGGTTCCTCTTCTCTCCTGATCTAGGGTGGGCTAGTGGTAATGGCTACCGCTAGTGGTAATGGCTACCCGTGATGGTGCCTCTTCTCTCCGGATGTAGGGAGGGCTAGTGGCACTGGCTAGCCATGATGGTGCCTCTTCTCTCCTGATCTAGGGAAGGCTAGTGGCAATGGCTACCCGTGATGGTGCCTCTTCTCTCCTGATGGAGGGAGGGCTAGTGGCAATGGCTACCCGTGATGGTGCCTCTTCTCTCCGGATGTAGGGAGGGCTAGTGGCACTGGCTACCCGTGATGGTGCCTCTTCTCTCCTGATCTAGGGAGGGCTAGTGGCAATGGCTACCCGTGATGGCGCCTCTTCTCTCTTGATGTAGGGAGAACTAGTGGCAATGGCTACCCGTGATGGTGCCTCTTCTCTCCTGATGTAGGGAGGGCTAGTGGCAATGGCTACCCGTGGTGGTGCCTCTTCTCTCCTGATGTAGGGAGGGCTAGTGGCAATGGCTACCCGTGGTGGTGCCTCTTCTCTCCTGATGTAGGGAGGGCTAGTGGCAATGGCTACCCGGGATGGTGCCTCTTCTCTCCTGATCTAGGGAGGGCTAGTGGCAATGGCTACCCGGGATGGTGCCTCTTCTCTCCTGATCTAGGGAGGGCTAGTGGAACTGGCTACCTGTGATGGTGCCTCTTCTCTCCTGATGTAGGGAGGGCTAGTGGTAATGGCTACCCGTGATGGTGCCTCTTCTCTCCTGATGTAGGGAGGGCTAGTGGCAATGGCTACCCGTGATGGTGCCTCTTCTCTCCTGTTGTAGGGAGGGCTAGTGGTAATGGCTACCCGTGATGGTGCCTCTTCTCTCCTGATCTAGGGAGGGCTAGTGGTAATGGCTTCCCGTGTGGGTGCCTCTTCTCTCCTGATCTAGGGAGGGCTAGTGGTAATGGCTACCCGTGATGGTGCCTCTTCTCTCTGGATGTAGGGAGGGCTAGTGGTAATGGCTACCCGTGATGGTGCCTCTTCTCTCCTGATCTAGAGAGTGCTAGTGGCACTGGCTACCCGTGATGGTGCCTCTTCTCTCCTGATGTAGGGAGAGCTAGTGGTAATGGCTACCCGTGATGGTGCCTCTTCTCTCCTGATGTAGGGAGGGCTAGTGGTAATGGCTACCCGTGATGTTGCCTCTTCTCTCCTGATCTAGGGAGGGCTAGTGGTAATGGCTACCCGTGATGGTGCCTCTTCTCTAGTGATGTAGGGAGGGCTAGTGGTAATGGTTATCCGTGATGGTGCCTCTTCTCTCCAGATGTAGGGAGGGCTAGTGGTAATGGCTACCCGTGATGGTGCCTCTTCTCTCCTGATCTAGGGAGGGCTAGTGGTAATGGCTACCTGTGATGGTGCCTCTTCTCTCCTGATCTAGGGAGGGCTAGTGGTAATGGCTAACCGTGATGGTGCCTCTTCTCTCCTGATCTAGGGAGGGCTAGTGGCAATGGCTACCCGTGATGGTGCCTCTTCTCTCCTGATTTAGGGAGGGCTAGTGGTAATGGCTAACCGTGATGGTGCCTCTTCTCTCCTGATCTAGGGAGGGCTAATGGCAATGGCTACCCGTGATGGTGCCTCTTCTCTCCTGATGTAGGGTGATGGTGTCTCTTCTCTCCTGATCTAGGGAGGGCTAGTGGTAATGGCTACCCGTGATGGTGCCTCTTCTCTCCTGGTCTAGGGAGGGCTACTGGTAATGGCTACCCATGATGGTGCCTCTTCTCTCCTGATCTAGGGAGGGCTAGTGGTAATGGCTACCCGTGATGGTGCCTCTTCTCTCCTGATTTAGGGATGGTTAGTGGTAATGGCTAACCATGATGGTGCCTCTTCTCTCCTGATCTAGGGAGGGCTAGTGGCAATGGCTACCCGTGATGGTGCCTCTTCTCTCCTGATGTAGGGAGGGCTAGTGGCAATGGCTATCCGTGATGGTGCCTCGCCTCTCCTGATGTAGGGAGAACTAGTGGTAATGGCTACCCGTGACTGTGCCTCTTCTCTACTGATCTAGGGAGGGCTAGTGGTAATGGCTACCCGTGACGGTGCCTCTTCTCTTCGGATGTAGGGAGGGCTAGTGGCGATGGATACCCGTGATGGTGCCTCTTCTGTCCTGATCTAGGGAGGGCTAGTGGCGATGGCTACCTGTGATGGTGCCTCTTCTCTCCTGATGTAGGGAGAACTAGTGGTAATGGCTACCCGTGATGGTGCCTCTTCTCTCCTGATGTAGGGAGAACTAGTGGTAATGGCTACCCGTGATGGTGCCTCTTCTCTCCTGATGTAGGGAGGGCTAGTGGTAATGGCTACCCGTGATGGTGCCTCTTCTCTCCTGATCTAGGGAGGGCTAGTGGCAATGGCTACCCGTGATGGTGCCTCTTCTCTCCTGATGTAGGGAGGGCTAGTGGTAATGGTTACCCGTGATGGTGCCTCTTCTCTCCTGATGTAGGGAGGGCTAGTGGTAATGACTACCCGTGATGGTGCCTCTTCTCTCCTGATGTAGGGTGATGGTGCCTCTTCTCTTCTGATCTAGGGAGGGCTACTGGTGATGGCTACCCGACATGGTGCCTCTTCTCTCCCGATTTAGGGAGGGCTAGTGGCGATGGCTACCCTACATGGTGCCTCTTCTCTCCCGATGTAGGGAGGGCTAGTGGCGATGGCTACCCGACATGGTGCCTCTTCTCTCCCGATGTAGGGAGGGCTAGTGGCGATGGCTACCCGTGATGGTGCCTCTTCTCTCCCGATGTAAGGAGGGCTAGTGGCGATGGCTACCCGTGATGGTGCCTCTTCTCTCCCGATCTCGGGAGGGCTAGTGGGGATGGCTACCCGTGATTGTGCCTCTTCTCTCCCGATCTCGGGAGGGCTAGTGGCGATGGCTACCCGTGATGGTGCCTCTTCTCTCCCGATCTAGGGAGGGCCAGTGGCGATGGGTACCCGTGATGGTGCCTCTTCTCTCCCGATGTAGGGAGGGCCAGTGGCACTGGCTACCCGTGATGGTGCCTCTTCTCTCCTGATCTAGGGAGGGCCAGTAGCAATGGCTACCCTCTTCTCTCCTGATGTAGGGAGGGCCAGTGGCAATGGCTACCCGTGATGGTGCGTGATGGTGCCTCTTCTCTCCTGATCTAGGGAGGGCTAGTGGTAATGGCTACCCGTGATGGTGCCTCTTCTCTCCTGATCTAGGGAGGGCTAGTGGTAATGGCTACCCGTGATGGTGCCGCTTCCCTCCTGATCTAGGGAGGGATAGTGGTAATGGCTACCCGTGATGGTGCCTCTTCCCTCCTGATCTAGGGAAGGATAGTGGCACTGGCTACCCGTGATGGTGCCTCTTCTCTCCGGATGTAGGGAGGGCTAGTGGCAATGGCTACCCGTGATGGTGCCTCTTCTCTCCTGAACTAGGGAGGGCTAGTGGCAATGGCTATCCGTGATGGTGCCTCTTCTCTCCTGATTTAGGGAGGGCTAGTGGCAATGGCTGCCCGTGATGGTGCCTCTTCTCTCCTGATTTAGGGAGGGCTAGTGGCAATGGCTGCCCGTGATGGTGCCTCTTCTCTCCTGATCTAGGGAGGGCTAGTGGCAATGGCTACCCTTGATGGTGCCTGTTCTCTCCTGATGTAGGGAGGGCTAGTGGCAATGGCTACCCGTGATGGTGCCTGTTCTCTCCTGATATAGGGAGGGCTAGTGGTAATGGCTACCCATGATGGTGCCTCTTCTCTCCTGATCTAGGGAGGGCTAGTGGCAATGGCTACCCTTGATGGTGCCTGTTCTCTCCTGATGTAGGGAGGGCTGGTAGAGAGGCTACCCGTGATGGTGCCTCTTCTCTCCTGATCTAGGGAGGGCTAGTGGTAATGGCTACCCGTGATGGTGCCTCTTCTCTCCTGATATAGGGAGGGCTAGTGGTAATGGCTACCCGTGATGGTGCCTCTTCTCTCCTGATCTAGGGAGGGCTTGTGGTAATGGCTACCCGTGGTGGTGCCTCTTCTCTCCTGATGTAGGGAGGGCTAGTGGCACTAGCTACCCGTGATGGTGCCTCTTCCCTCCTGATGTAGGGAGGGCCAGTGGCAATGGCTACCCGTGATGGTGCCTCTTCTCTCCCGATGTAGGGAGGGCCAGTGGCAATGGCTACCCGTGATGGTGCCTCTTCTCTCCCGATGTAGGGAGGGCCAGTGGCAATGGCTACCCATGATGGTGCCTCTCCTCTCCTGATGTAGGGAGGGCTAGTGGTATGGCGACCCGTGATGGTGCCTCTCCTCTCCTGATCTAGAGAGGGCTAGTGGCACTGGCTACCCGTGATGGTGCCTCTCCTCTCCTGATCTAGGGAGGGCTAGTGTAACTGGCTACCCGTGATGGTGCCTCTTCTCTCCTGATATAGGGAGGACTAGTGGTAATGGCTACCCGTGATGGTGCCTCTTCTCTCCTGATCTAGGCAGGGCTAGTGGTAATGGCTACCCGTGTTGGTGCCTCTTCTCTCCTGATCGAGGGAGGGCTAGTGGTAATGGCTACCGCTAGTGGTAATGGCTACCCGTGATGGTGCCTCTTCTCTCCGGATGTAGGGAGGGCTAGTGCCACTGGCTAGCCGTGATGGTGCCTCTTCTCTCCTGATCTAGGGAAGGCTAGTGGCAATGGCTACCCGTGATGGTGCCTGTTCTCTCCTGATGGAGGGAGGGCTAGTGGCAATGGCTACCCGTGATGGTGCCTCTTCTCTCCGGATGTAGGGAGGGCTAGTGGCACTGGCTACCCGTGATGTTGCCTCTTCTCTATTGATCTAGGGAGGGCTAGAGGTAATGGCTACCCGTGATGTTGCCTCTTCTCTATTGATCTAGGGAGGGCTAGTGGTAATGGCTACCCGTGATGGTGCCTCTTCTCTCCTGATGGAGGGAGGGCTAGTGGCAATGGCTACCCGTGATGGTGCCTCTTCTCTCCGGATGTAGGGAGGGCTAGTGGCACTGGCTACCCGTGATGGTGCCTCTTCTCTCCTGATGTAGGGAGGGCTAGTGGCAATGGCTACCCGTGATGGTGCCTCTTCTCTCCGGATGTAGGGAGGGCTAGTGGCAATGGCTACCCGTGATGGTGCCTCTTCTCTCCTGAACTAGGGAGGGCTAGTGGCAATGGCTATCCGTGATGGTGCCTCTTCTCTCCTGATCTAGGGAGGGCTAGTGGCAATGGCTGCCCGTGATGGTGCCTCTTCTCTCCTGATCTAGGGAGGGCTAGTGGCAATGGCTACCCTTGATGGTGCCTGTTCTCTCCTTATCTGGGGAGGGCTAGTGGCAATGGCTACTATTGATGGTGCCTGTTCTCTCCTGATGTAGGGAGGGCTGGTAGAGAGGCTACCCGTGATGGTGCCTCTTCTTTCCTGATCTAGGGAGGGCTAGTGGCAATGGCTACCCTTGATGGTGCCTGTTCTCTCCTGATGTAGGGAGGGCTAGTGGCAATGGCTACCCGTGATGGTGCCTGTTCTCTCCTGATCTAGGGAGGGCTAGTGGCAATGGCTGCCCGTGATGGTGCCTCTTCTCTCCTGATCTAGGGAGGGATAGTGGCAATGGCTACCCTTGATGGTGCCTGTTCTCTCCTGATGTAGGGAGGGCTGGTAGAGAGGCTACCCATGATGGTGCTTCTTCTCTCCTGATCTAGAGAGGGCTAGTGGCAATGGCTGTCCGTGATGGTGCCTCTTCTCTCCTGATGTAGGGAGGGCTAGTGGCAATGGCTACCCGTGATGGTGCCTGTTCTCTCCTGATCTAGGGAGGCCTAGTGGCAATGGCTGCCCGTGATGGTGCCTCTTCTCTCCTGATCTAGGGAGGGCTAGTGGCAATGGCTACCCTTGATGGTGCCTGTTCTCTCCTGATGTAGGGAGGGCTGGTAGAGAGGCTACCCGTGATGGTGCCTCTTCTCTTCTGATCTAGGGAGGGCTAGTGGTAATGGCTACCCGTGATGGTGCCTCTTCTCTCCTGATATAGGGAGGGCTAGTGGTAATGGCTACCCGTGATGGTGCCTCTTCTCTCCTGATCTAGGGAGGGCTAGTGGTAATGGCTACCCGTGGTGGTGCCTCTTCTCTCCTGATGTAGGGAGGGCCAGTGGCACTGGCTACCCGTGATGGTGCCTCTTCCCTCCTGATGTAGGGAGGGCCAGTGGCAATGGCTACCCGTGATAGTGCCTCTTCCCTCCCGATGTAGGGAGGGCCAGTGGCAATGGCTACCCGTGATGGTGCCTCTTCTCTCCCGATGTAGGGAGGGCCAGTGGCAATGGCTACCCGTGATGGTGCCACTTCTCTCCCGATCTAGGGAGGGCTAGTGGCAATGGCTACCCGTGATGGTGCCTCTTCTCTCCGGATCTATGGAGGGCTAGTGGCAATGGCTACCCGTGATGGTGCCTCTTCTCTCCTGATGTAGGGAGGGCTAGTGGCAATGGCTACCCGTGATGGTGCCTCTTCTCTCCTGATGGAGGGAGGGCTAGTGGCAATGGATACCCGTGATGGTGCCTCTTCTCTCCGGATGTAGGGAGGGCTAGTGGCACTGGCTACCCGTGATGGTGCCTCTTCTCTCCTGATCTAGGGAGGGCTAGTGTAACTGGCTACCCGTGATGGTGCCTCTTCTCTCCTGATATAGGGAGAGCTAGTGGTAATGGCTACCCGTGATGGTGCCTCTTCTCTCCTGATCTAGGGAGGGCTAGTGGCAATGGCTACCCGTGATGGTGCCTCTTCTCTCCTGATCTAGGGAGGGCTAGTGGCAATGGCTACCCGTGATGGTGCCTCTTCTCTCCTGATGTAGTGAGGGCTAGTGGCAATTGCTACCCGTGATGGTGCCTCTTCTCTCCGGATCTAGGGAGGGCTAGTGGTAATGGCTACCTGTGATGGTGCCTCTTCTCTCCTGATGTAGGGAGGGCTAGTGGTAATGGCTACCCGTGATGTTGCCTCTTTTCTGCTGATGTAGGGAGGGCTAGTGGTAATGGCTACCCGTGATGTTGCCTCTTCTCTATTGATCTAGGGAGGGCTAGTGGTAATGGCTACCCGTGATGGTGCCTCTTCTCTCCTGATGGAGGGAGGGCTAGTGGCAATGGCTACCTGTGATGGTGCCTCTTCTCTCCGGATGTAGGGAGGGCTAGTGGCAATGGCTGCCCGTGATGGTGCCTCTTCTCTCCTGATCTAGGGAGGGCTAGTGGCAATGGCTGCCCGTGATGGTACCTGTTCTCTCCTGATGTAGGGAGGGCTAGTGGCAATGGCTACCCGTGATGGTGCCTGTTCTCTCCTGATCTAGGGAGGGCTAGTGGCAATGGCTGCCCATGATGGTGCCTCTTCTCTCCTGATCTAGGGAGGGCTAGTGGCAATGGCTACCCTTGATGGTGCCTGTTCTCTCCTGATGTAGGGAGGGCTGGTAGAGAGGCTACCCGTGATGGTGCCTCTTCTCTGCTGATCTAGGGAGGGCTAGTGGTAATGGCTACCCGTGATGGTGCCTCTTCTCTCCTGATATAGGGAGGGCTAGTGGTAATGGCTACCCGTGGTGGTGCCTCTTCTCTCCTGATCTAGGAAGGGCTAGTGGTAATGGCTACCCGTGGTGGTGCCTCTTCTCTCCTGATGTAGGGAGGGCCAGTGGCACTGGCTACCCGTGATGGTGCCTCTTCCCTCCTGATGTAGGGAGGGCCAGTGGCAATGGCTACCCGTGATGGTGCCTCTTCTCTCCCGATCTAGGGAGGGCCAGTGGCAATGGCTACCCGTGATGGTGCCTCTTCTCTCCCGATCTAGGGAGGGCTAGTGCAATGGCTACCCGTGATGGTGCCTCTTCTCTCCCGATCTAGGGAGGGCTAGTGGCAATGGCTACCCGTGATGGTGCCTCTTCTCTCCCGATGTAGGGAGGGCTAGTGGCATGGCTACCCGTGATGGTGCCTCTCCTCTCCCGATGTAGGGAGGGCTAGTGGTATGGCTACCCGTGATGGTGCCTCTCCTCTCCTGATGTAGGGAGGGCTAGTGGTATGGCTACCCGTGATGGTGCCTCTCCTCTCCTGATCGAGGGAGGGCTAGTGGCAATGGCTACCCGTGATGGTGCCTCTCCTCTCCTGATGTAGGGAGGGCTAGTGGTATGGCTACCCGTGATGGTGCCTCTCCTCTCCTGATGTAGGGAGGGCTAGTGGTATGGCTACCCGTGATGGTGCCTCTCCTCTCCTGATGTAGGGAGGGCTAGTGGTATGGCTACCCGTGATGGTGCCTCTCCTCTCCCGATGTAGGGAGGGCTAGTGGTATGGCTACCCGTGATGGTGCCTCTCCTCTCCTGATGTAGGGAGGGCTAGTGGTATGGCTACCCGTGATGGTGCCTCTCCTCTCCTGATCGAGGGAGGGCTAGTGGCAATGGCTACCCGTGATGGTGCCTCTTCTCTCCTGATCTAGGCAGGGCTAGTGGTAATGGCTACCCGTGTTGGTGCCTCTTCTCTCCTGATCTAGGGAGGGCTAGTGGTAATGGCTACCGCTAGTGGTAATGGCTACCCGTGATGGTGTCTCTTCTCTCCGGATGTAGGGAGGGCTAGTGGCACTGGCCAGCCGTGATGGGGCCTCTTCTCTCCTGATCTAGGGAAGGCTAGTGGCAATGGCTACCCGTGATGGTGCCTCTTCTCTCCCGATGGAGGGAGGGCTAGTGGCAATGGCTACCCGTGATGGTGCCTCTTCTCTCCGGATGTAGGGAGGGCTAGTGGCACTGGCTACCCGTGATGGTGCCTCTTCTCTCCTGATGTAGGGAGGGCTAGTGGTAATGGCTACCCGTGATGGTGCCTCTTCTCTCCTGATGTAAGGAGAACTAGTGGTAATGGCTACCCGTGATGGTGCCTCTTCCCTCCTGATGTAGGGAGGGCTAGTGGCAATGGCTACCCGTGATGGTGCCTCTTCTCTCCTGATCTAGGGAGGGCTAGTGGCAATGGCTACCCGTGATGGTACCTCTTCTCTCCTGATCTAGGGAGGGCTAGTGCCACTGGCTACCCGTGAGCGTGCCTCTTCTCTCCTGATGTAAGGAGGGCTAGTGGTAATGGCTACCCCTGATGGTGCCTCTTCTCTCCCGATCTAGGGAGGGCTAGTGGTAATGGCTACCCCTGATGGTGCCTCTTCTCTCCCGATCTAGGGAGGGCTAGTGCCACTGGCTACCCGTGATGGTGCCTCTTCTCTCCCAATGTAGGGAGGGCTAGTGGCACTGGCTACCCGTGATGGTGCCTCTTCTCTCCCGATCTAGGGAGGGCTAGTGGCAATGGCTACCCGTGATGGTGCCTCTCCTCTCCCGATCTAGGGAGGGCTAGTGGCACTGGCTACCCGGGATGGTGCCTCTCCTCTCCTGATGGTGCCTCTTCTCTCCTGATGTAGGGAGAGCTAGTGGTAATGGCTACCCGTGATGGTGCCTCTTCTCTCCTGATGTAGGGAGGGCTAGTGGTAATGGCTACCCGTGATGGTGCCTCTTCTCTCCGGAAGTAGGGAGGGCTAGTGGCAATGGCTACCCGTGATGGTGCCTCTTCTCTCCTGATCTAGAGAGTGCTAGTCGCACTGGCTACCCGTGATGGTGCCTCTTCTCTCCTGATGTAGGGAGGGCTAGTGGCAATGGCTACCCGTGATGGTTCCTCTTCTCTCCTGATGTAGGGAGGGCTAGTGGTAATGGCTACCCATGATGGTGCCTCTTCTCTCCTGATGTAGAGAGATCTAGTGGTAATGGCTACCCGTGATGGTGCCTCTTCTCTCCTGATGTAGGGAGGGCTAGTGGTAATGGCTACCCGTGATGTTGCCTCTTCTCTCCTGATCTAGGGAGGGCTAGTGGTAATGGCTACCCATGATGGTGCCTCTTCTCTAGTGATGTAGGGAGGGCTAGTGGTAATGGTTACCCGTGATGGTGCCTCTTCTCTCCAGATGTAGGGAGGGCTAGTGGTAATGGCTACCCGTGATGGTGCCTCTTCTCTCCTGATCTAGGGAGGGCTAGTGGTAATGGCTACCCGTGATGGTGCCTCTTCTCTCCTGATGGAGGGAGGGCTAGTGGCAATGGCTACCCGTGATGGTGCCTCTTCTCTCCGGATGTAGGGAGGGCTAGTGGCACTGGCTACCCGTGATGGGGCCTCTTCCCTCCTGATGTAGGGAGGGCCAGTGGCAATGGCTACCCGTGATGGTGCCTCTTCTCTCCCGATGAAGGGAGGGCCAGTGGCAATGGCTGCCCGTGATGGTGCCTCTTCTCTCCTGATCTAGGGAAGGCTAGTGGCAATGGCTACCCTTGATGGTGCCTGTTCTCTCCTGATGTAGGGAGGGCTGGTAGAGAAACTACCCGTGATGGTGCCTCTTCTCTCCTGATATAGGGAGGGCTAGTGGTAATGGCTACCCGTGATGGTGCCTCTTCTCTCCTGATATAGGGAGGGCTAGTGGTAATGGCTACCCGTGATGGTGCCTCTTCTCTCCTGATCTAGGGAGGGCTAGTGGCACTGGCTACCCGTGATGGTGCCTCTTCTCTTCGGATGTAGGGAGGGCTAGTGGTAATGGCTACCCGTGATGGTGCCTCTTTTCTCCTGATGTAGGGAGAACTAGTGGTAATGGCTACCCGTGATGGTGCCTCTTCTCTCCTGATGTAGGGAGGGCTAGTGGTAATGGCTACCCGTGATGGTGCCTCTTCTCTCCTGATGTAGGGAGGGCTAGTGGTAATGGCTACCCGTGATGGTGCCTCTTCTCTCCTGATCTAGGGAGGGCCAGTGGTAATGGCTACCCGTGATGGTGCCTCTTCTCTCCTGATCTAGGGAGGGCTAGTGGCACTGGCTACCCGTGATGGTGCCTCTTCTCTTCGGATGTAGGGAGGGCTAGTGGTAATGGCTACCCGTGATGGTGCCTCTTTTCTCCTGATGTAGGGAGAACTAGTGGTAATGGCTACCCGTGATGGTGCCTCTTCTCTCCTGATGTAGGGAGGGCTAGTGGTAATGGCTACCCGTGATGGTGCCTCTTCTCTCCTGATGTAGGGAGGGCTAGTGGTAATGGCTACCCGTGATGGTGCCTCTTCTCTCCTGATGTAGGGAGGGCTAGTGGTAATGGCTACCCGTGATGGTGCCTCTTCTCTCCTGATCTAGGGAGGGCTAGTGGTAATGGCTACCCGTGATGGTGCCTCTTCTCTCCTGATGTAGGGAGGGCTAGTGGTAATGGCTACCCGTGATGGTGCCTCTTCTCTCCTGATGTAGGGTGATGGTGCCTCTTCTCTCCTGATCTAGGGAGGGCTAGTGGTAATGGCTACCCGTGATGGTGCCTCTTCTCTCCTGATCTAGGGAGGGCTAGTGGTAATGGCTACCCGTGATGGTGCCTCTTCTCTCCTGATCTAGGGAGGGCTAGTGGCAATTGCTACCCGTGATGGTACCTCTTCTCTCCTGATCTAGGGAGGGCTAGTGTTAATGGCTACCCGTGATGGTGCCTCTTCTCTCCTGATCTAGGGAGGGCTAGTGGCAATGGCTACCCGTGATGGTGCCTCTTCTCTCCTGATGTAGGGTGATGGTGCCTCTTCTCTCCTGATCTAGGGAGGGCTAGTGGTAATGGCTACCCGTGATGGTGCCTCTTCTCTCCTGATCTAGGGAGGGCTAGTGGTGATGGCTACCCGACATGGTGCCTCTTCTCTCCTGATGTAGGGAGGGCTAGTGGCGATGGCTACCCGACATGGTGCCTCGTCTCTCCCGATGTAGGGAGGGCTAGTGGCGATGGCTACCCGACATGGTGCCTCTTCTCTTCCGCTGTAGGGAGGGCTAATGGCGATGGCTACCCGACATGGTGCCTCTTCTCTCCCGATGTAGGGAGGGCTAGTGGCGATGGCTACCCGACATGGTGCCTCTTCTCTCCCGATGTAGGGAGGGCTAGTGGCGATGGCTACCCGACATGGTGCCTCTTCTCTCCCGATGTAGGGAGGGCTAGTGGCGATGGCTACCTGTGATGGTGCCTCTTCTCTCCCGATGTAAGGAGTGCTAGTGGCGATGGCTACCCGTGATGGTGCCTCTTCTCTCCCGATCTCGGGAGCGCTAGTGGCGATGGGTACCCGTGATGGTGCCTCTTCTCTCCCGATGTAGGGAGGGCCAGTGGCACTGGCTACCCGTGATGGTGCCTCTTCTCTCCTGATCTAGGGAGGGCCAGTGGCAATGGCTACCCTCTTCTCTCCTGATGTAGGGAGGGCCAGTGGCAATGGCTACCCGTGATGGTGCGTGATGGTGCCTCTTCTCTCCTGATCTAGGGAGGGCTAGTGGTAATGGCTACCCGTGATGGTGCCTCTTCTCTCCTGATCTAGGGAGGGCTAGTGGTAATGGCTACCCGTGATGGTGCCTCTTCCCTCCTGATCTAGGGAGGGCTAGTGGTAATGGCTACCCGTGATGGTGCCTCTTCCCTCCTGATCTAGGGAGGGCTAGTGGTAATGGCTACCCGTGATGGTGCCTCTTCCCTCCTGATCTAGGGAGGGCTAGTGGCACTGGCTACCCGTGAGGGTGCCTCTTCTCTCCTGATCTAGGGAGGGCTAGTGGCAATGGCTACCCGTGATGGTGCCTCTTCCCTCCTGATCTAGGGATGGTTAGTGGCACTGGGTACCCGTGATGGTGCCTCTTCTCTCCGGATGTAGGGAGGGCTAGTGGCAATGGCTACCCATGATGGTGTCTCTTCTCTCCTGACCTAGGGAGGGCTAGTGGCAATGGCTATCCGTGATGGTGCCTCTTCTCTCCTGATCTAGGGAGGGCTGGTGGCACTGGCTACCCGTGATGGTGCCTCTTCTCTCTGTATGTAGGGAGGGCTAGTGGCAATGGCTACCTGTGATGGTGCCTCTTCTCTCCTGAACTAGGGAGGGCTAGTGGCAATGGCTATCCGTGATGGTGCCTCTTCTCTCCTGATCTAGGGAGGGCTAGTGGCAATGGCTGCCCGTGATGGTGCCTCTTCTCTCCGGATCTAGGGAGGGTTAGTGGCAATGGCTACCCTTGATGGTGCCTGTTCTCTCCTGATGTAGGGAGGGCTAGTGGCAATGGCTACCCGTGATGGTGCCTGTTCTCTCCTGATCTAGGGAGGGCTAGTGGTAATGGCTACCCGTGATGGTGCCTCTTCTCTCCTGATCTAGGGAGGGCTAGTGGCAATGGCTACCCTTGATGGTGCCTGTTCTCTCCTGATCTAGGGAGGCCTAGTGGCAATGGCTGCCCGTGATGGTGCCTCTTCTCTCCTGATCTAGGGAAGGCTAGTGGCAATGGCTACCCTTGATGGTGCCTGTTCTCTCCTGATGTAGGGAGGGCTGGTAGAGAAACTACCCGTGATGGTGCCTCTTCTCTCCTGATATAGGGAGGGCTAGTGGTAATGGCTACCCGTGATGGTGCCTCTTCTCTCCCGATAGAGGGAGGGCTAGTGGTAATGGCTACCCGTTATGGTGCCTCTTCTCTCCTGATCTAGGGAGGGCTTGTGGTAATGGCTACCCGTGGTGGTGCCTCTTCTCTCCTGATGTAGGGAGGGCCAGTGGCACTGGCTACCCGTGATGGTGCCTCTTCCCTCCTGATGTACGGAGGGCCAGTGGCAATGGCTACCCGTGATGGTGCCTCTTCTCTCCCGATGTAGGGAGGGCCAGTGGCAATTGCTACCCGTGATGGTGCCTCTTCTCTCCCGATGTAGGGAGGGCCAGTGGCAATGGCTACCCGTGATGGTGCCTCTTCTCTCCCAATGAAGGGAGGGCCAGTGGCAATGGCTACCCGTGATTGTGCCTCTTCTCTACCGATCTAGGGAGGGCTAGTGGCAATGGCTACCCGTGATGGTGCCTCTTCTCTCTGGATCTAGGGAGGGCTAGTGGCAATGGCTACCCGTGATGGTGCCTCTTCTCTCCTGATGTAGGGAGGCCTAGTGGCAATGGCTACCCGTGATGGTGCCTCTCCTCTCCTGATGTAGGGAGGGCTAGTGGTATGGCGACCCGTAATGGTGCCTCTCCTCTCCTGATCTAGGGAGGGCTAGTGGCACTGGCTCCCCGTGATGGTGCCTCTCCTCTCCTGATCTAGGGAGGGCTAGTGTAACTGGCTACCCGTGATGGTGCCTCTTCTCTCCTGATATAGGGAGGGCTAGTGGTAATGGCTACCCGTGATGGTGCCTCTTCTCTCCTGATCTAGGCAGGTCTAGTGGTAATGGCTACCCGTGTTGGTGCCTCTTCTCTCCTGATCTAGGGAGGGCTAGTGGTAATGGCTACCGCTAGTGGTAATGGCTACCCGTGATGGTGCCTCTTCTCTCCGGATGTAGGGAGGGCTAGTGGCACTGGCTAGCCGTGATGGTGCCTCTTCTCTCCTGATCTAGGGAAGGCTAGTGGCAATGGCTACCCGTGATGGTGCCTCTTCTCTCCTGATGGAGGGAGGGCTAGTGGCAATGGCTACCCGTGATGGTGCCTCTTCTCTCCGGATGTAGGGAGGGCTAGTGGCACTGGCTACCAGTGATGTTGCCTCTTCTCTATTGATCTAGGGAGGGCTAGTGGTAATGGCTACCCGTGATGGTGCCTCTTCTCTCCTGATGGAGGGAGGGCTAGTGGCAATGGCTACCCGTGATGGTGCCTCTTCTCTCCGGATGTAGGGAGGGCTAGTGGCAATGGCTACCCGTGATGGTGCCTCTTCTCTCCGGATGTAGGGAGGGCTAGTGGCAATGGCTACCCGTGATGGTGCCTCTTCTCTCCTGAACTAGGGAGGGCTAGTGGCAATGGCTATCCGTGATGGTGCCTCTTCTCTCCTGATCTAGGGAGGGCTAGTGGCAATGGCTGCCCGTGATGGTGCCTCTTCTCTCCTGATCTGGGGAGGGCTAGTGGCAATGGCTACCCGTGATGGTGCCTGTTCTCTCCTGATCTAGGGAGGGCTAGTGGCAATGGCGGCCCGTGATGGTGCCTGTTCTCTCCTGATGTAGGGAGGGCTGGTAGAGAGGCTACGCATGATGGTGCCTCTTCTCTCCTGATCTAGAGAGGGCTAGTGGCAATGGCTGTCCGTGATGGTGCCTCTTCTCTCCTGATCTAGGGAGGGCTAGTGGCAATGGCTATCCTTGATGGTGCCTGTTCTCTCCTGATGTAGGGAGGGCTAGTGGCAATGGCTGCCCGTGATGGTGCCTGTTCTCTCCTGATCTAGGGAGGCCTAGTGGCAATGGCTGCCCGTGATGGTGCCTCTTCTCTCCTGATCTAGGGAGGGCTTGTGGTAATGGCTACTCGTGGTGGTGCCTCTTCTCTCCTGATGTAGGGAGGGCCAGTGGCACTGGCTACCCGTGATGGGGCCTCTTCCCTCCTGATGTAGGGAGGGCCAGTGGCAATGGCTACCCGTGATGGTGCCTCTTCTCTCCCGATGTAGGGAGGGCCAGTGGCAATTGCTACCCGTGATGGTGCCTCTTCTCTCCCGATGTAGGGAGGGCCAGTGGCAATGGCTACCCGTGATGGTGCCTCTTCTCTCCCGATCTAGGGAGGGCTAGTGGCAATGGCTACCCGTGATGGTGCCTCTTCTCTCTGGATCTAGGGAGGGCTAGTGGCAATGGTTACCCGTGATGGTGCCTCTTCTCTCCTGATGTAGGGAGGCCTAGTGGCAATGGCTACCCGTGATGGTGCCTCTCCTCTCCTGATGTAGGGAGGGCTAGTGGTATGGCGTCCCGTAATGGTGCCTCTCCTCTCCTGATCTAGGGAGGGCTAGTGGCACTGGCTACCTGTGATGGTGCCTCTCCTCTCCTGATCTAGGGAGGGCTAGTGTAACTGGCTACCCGTGATGGTGCCTCTTCTCTCCTGATATAGGGAGGGCTAGTGGTAATGGCTACCCGTGATGGTGCCTCTTCTCTCCTGATCTAGGGAGGGCTAGTGGTAATGGCTACCGCTAGTGGTAATGGCTACCCGTGATGGTGCCTCTTCTCTCCGGATGTAGGGAGGGCTAGTGGCACTGGCTAGCCGTGATGGTGCCTCTTCTCTCCTGATCTAGGGAAGGCTAGTGGCAATGGCTACCCGTGATGGTGCCTCTTCTCTCCTGATGGAGGGAGGGCTAGTGGCAATGGCTACCCGTGATGGTGCCTCTTCTCTCCGGATGTAGGGAGGGCTAGTGGCACTGGCTACCCGTGATGTTGCCTCTTCTCTATTGATCTAGGGAGGGCTAGTGGTAATGGCTACCCGTGATGGTGCCTCTTCTCTCCTGATGGAGGGAGGGCTAGTGGCAATGGCTACCCGTGATGGTGCCTCTTCTCTCCGGATGTAGGGAGGGCTAGTGGCACTGGCTACCCGTGATGGTGCCTCTTCTCTCCTGATGTAGGGAGGGCTAGTGGCAATGGCTACCCGTGATGGTGCCTCTTCTCTCCGGATGTAGGGAGGGCTAGTGGCAATGGCTACCCGTGATGGTGCCTCTTCTCTCCTGAACTAGGGAGGGCTATTGGCAATGGCTACCCTTGATGGTGCCTGTTCTCTCCTGATCTGGGGAGGGCTAGTGGCAATGGCTACCCTTGATGGTGCCTGTTCTCTCCTGATGTAGGGAGGGCTGGTAGAGAGGCTACCCGTGATGGTGCCTCTTCTCTCCTGATCTAGGGAGGGCTAGTGGCAATGGCTGCCTGTGATGGTGCATCTTCACTCCTGATCTAGGGAGGGCTAGTGGCAATGGCTACCCGTGATGGTGCCTGTTCTCTCCTGATCTAGGGAGGGCTAGTGGCAATGGCTGCCCGTGATGGTGCCTGTTCTCTCCTGATGTAGGGAGGGCTGGTAGAGAGGCTACGCATGATGGTGCCTCTTCTCTCCTGATCTAGAGAGGGCTAGTGGCAATGGCTGTCCGTGATGGTGCCTCTTCTCTCCTGATCTAGGGAGGGCTAGTGGCAATGGCTATCCTTGATGGTGCCTGTTCTCTCCTGATGTAGGGAGGGCTAGTGGCAATGGCTACCCGTGATGGTGCCTGTTCTCTCCTGATCTAGGGAGGCCTAGTGGCAATGGCTGCCCGTGATGGTGCCTCTTCTCTCCTGATCTAGGGAGGGCTAGTGGCAATGGCTACCCTTGATGGTGCCTGTTCTCTCCTGATGTAGGGAGGGCTAGTGGCAATGGCTACCCGTGATGGTGCCTCTTCTCGCCCGATCTAGGGAGGGCTAGTGGCAATGGCTGCCCGTGATGGTGCCTCTTCTCTCCTGATCTAGGGAGGGCTAGTGGAAATGGCTACCCTTGATGGTGCCTGTTCTCTCCTGATGTAGGGAGGGCTGGTAGAGAGGCTACCCGTGATGGTGCCTCTTCTCTCCCGATGTAGGGAGGGCTAGTGGCAATGGCTACCCGTGATGGTGCCTCTCCTCTCCCGATCTAGGGAGGGCTAGTGGTAATGGTTACCCCTGATGGTGCCTCTTCTCTCCCGATCTAGGGAGGGCTAGTGCCACTGGCTACCCGTGATGGTGCCTCTTCTCTCCCGATGTAGGGAAGGCTAGTGGCACTGGCTACCCGTGATGGTGCCTCTTCTCTCCCGATCTAGGGAGGGCTAGTGGCAATGGCTACCCGTGATGGTGCCTCTCCTCTCCCGATCTAGGGAGGGTTAGTGGCACTGGCTACCCGTGATGGTGCATCTCCTCTCCTGATGGTGCCTCTTCTCTCCTGATGTAGGGAGGGCTAGTGGTAATGGCTACCCGTGATGGTGCCTCTTCTCTCCTGATGTAGGGAGGGCTAGTGCTAATGGCTACCCGTGATGCTGCCTCTTCCCTCCTGTTGTAGGGAGGGCTAGTGGTAATGGCTACCCGTGATGGTGCCTCTTCTCTCCCGATCTAGGGAGGGCTAGTGCTAATGGCTACCAGTGATGGTGCCTCTTCTCTCCCGATCTAGGGAGGGCTAGTGCTAATAGCTACCCGTGATGGTGCCTTTTCTCTCCCGATGTAGGGAGGGCTAGTGGTATGGCTACCCGTGATGGTGCCTCTTCTCTCCTGATCTAGGGAGGGCTAGTGGTAATGGCTACCCGTGATGGTGCCTCTTCTCTCCTGATGTAGGGAGGGCTAGTGGTAATGGCTATCCGTGATGGTGCCTCTTCTCTCCTGATGTAGGGTGATGGTGCCTCTTCTCTCCTGATCTAGGGAGGGATAGTGGTAATGGCTACCCGTGATGGTGCCTCTTCTCTCCTGATCTAGGGAGGGCTAGTGGTAATGGCTACCCGTGATGGTGCCTCTTCTCGCCTGATCTAGGGAGGGCTAGTGGTAATGGCTACCCGTGATGGTGCCTCTTCTCTCCTGATCTAGGGAAGGCTAGTGGTAATGGCTACCCGTGATGGTTCCTCTGCTCTCCTGATCTAGGGAGGGCTAGTGGCAATGGCTACCCTTGATGGTGCCTGTTCTCTCCTGATGTGGGGAGGGCTAGTGGTATGGCTACCCGTGATGGTGCCTCTCCTCTTCTGATCTAGGGAGGGCTAGTGGCACTGGCTACCCATGATGGTGCCTCTCCTCTCCTGATCTAGGGAGGGCTAGTGTAACTGGCTACCCGTGATGGTGCCTCTTCTCTCCTGATATAGGGAGGGCTAGTGGAAATGGCTACCCGTGTTGGTGCCTCTTCTCTCCTGATCTAGGGTGGGCTAGTGGTAATTGCTACCGCTAGTGGTAATGGCTACCCGTGATGGTGCCTCTTCTCTCCCGATGTAGGGAGGGCTAGTGGCACTGGCTAGCCGTGATGGTGCCTCTTCTCTCCCGATCTAGGGAAGGCTAGTGGCAATGGCTACCCGTGATGGTGCCTCTTCTCTCCTGATGGAGGGAGGGCTAGTGGCAATGGCTACCCGTGATGGTGCCTCTTCTCTCCGGATGTAGGGAGGGCTAGTGGCACTGGCTACCCGTGATGGTGCCTCTTCTCTCCTGATGTAGGGAGGGCTAGTGGCAATGGCTACCCGTGATGGTGCCTCTTCTCTCCCGATGAAGGGAGGGCCAGTGGCAATGGCTACCCGTGATGGTGCCTCTTCTCTCCCGATCTAGGGAGGGCTAGTGGCAATGGCTACCCGTGATGGTGCCTCTTCTCTCTGGATCTAGGGAGGGCTAGTGGCAATGGCTACCCGTGATGGTGCCTCTTCTCTCCTGATGTAGGGAGGCCTAGTGGCAATGGCTACCCGTGATGGTGCCTCTCCTCTCCTGATGTAGGGAGGGCTAGTGGTATGGCGTCCCGTAATGGTGCCTCTCCTCTCCTGATCTAGGGAGGGCTAGTGGCACTGGCTACCTGTGATGGTGCCTCTCCTCTCCTGATCTAGGGAGGGCTAGTGTAACTGGCTACCCGTGATGGTGCCTCTTCTCTCCTGATATAGGGAGGGCTAGTGGTAATGGCTACCCGTGATGGTGCCTCTTCTCTCCTGATCTAGGGAGGGCTAGTGGTAATGGCTACCGCTAGTGGTAATGGCTACCCGTGATGGTGCCTCTTCTCTCCGGATGTAGGGAGGGCTAGTGGCACTGGCTAGCCGTGATGGTGCCTCTTCTCTCCTGATCTAGGGAAGGCTAGTGGCAATGGCTACCCGTGATGGTGCCTCTTCTCTCCTGATGGAGGGAGGGCTAGTGGCAATGGCTACCCGTGATGGTGCCTCTTCTCTCCGGATGTAGGGAGGGCTAGTGGCACTGGCTACCCGTGATGGTGCCTCTTCTCTCCTGATGTAGGGAGGGCTAGTGGCAATGGCTACCCGTGATGGTGCCTCTTCTCTCCGGATGTAGGGAGGGCTAGTGGCAATGGCTACCCGTGATGGTGCCTCTTCTCTCCTGAACTAGGGAGGGCTATTGGCAATGGCTACCCTTGATGGTGCCTGTTCTCTCCTGATCTGGGGAGGGCTAGTGGCAATGGCTACCCTTGATGGTGCCTGTTCTCTCCTGATGTAGGGAGGGCTGGTAGAGAGGCTACCCGTGATGGTGCCTCTTCTCTCCTGATCTAGGGAGGGCTAGTGGCAATGGCTGCCTGTGATGGTGCATCTTCACTCCTGATCTAGGGAGGGCTAGTGGCAATGGCTACCCGTGATGGTGCCTGTTCTCTCCTGATCTAGGGAGGGCTAGTGGCAATGGCTGCCCGTGATGGTGCCTGTTCTCTCCTGATGTAGGGAGGGCTGGTAGAGAGGCTACGCATGATGGTGCCTCTTCTCTCCTGATCTAGAGAGGGCTAGTGGCAATGGCTGTCCGTGATGGTGCCTCTTCTCTCCTGATCTAGGGAGGGCTAGTGGCAATGGCTATCCTTGATGGTGCCTGTTCTCTCCTGATGTAGGGAGGGCTAGTGGCAATGGCTACCCGTGATGGTGCCTGTTCTCTCCTGATCTAGGGAGGCCTAGTGGCAATGGCTGCCCGTGATGGTGCCTCTTCTCTCCTGATCTAGGGAGGGCTAGTGGCAATGGCTACCCTTGATGGTGCCTGTTCTCTCCTGATGTAGGGAGGGCTAGTGGCAATGGCTACCCGTGATGGTGCCTCTTCTCGCCCGATCTAGGGAGGGCTAGTGGCAATGGCTGCCCGTGATGGTGCCTCTTCTCTCCTGATCTAGGGAGGGCTAGTGGAAATGGCTACCCTTGATGGTGCCTGTTCTCTCCTGATGTAGGGAGGGCTGGTAGAGAGGCTACCCGTGATGGTGCCTCTTCTCTCCCGATGTAGGGAGGGCTAGTGGCAATGGCTACCCGTGATGGTGCCTCTTCTCTCCTGATGTAGGGAGGGCTAGTGCTAATGGCTACCCGTGATGCTGCCTCTTCCCTCCTGTTGTAGGGAGGGCTAGTGGTAATGGCTACCCGTGATGGTGCCTCTTCTCTCCCGATCTAGGGAGGGCTAGTGCTAATGGCTACCAGTGATGGTGCCTCTTCTCTCCCGATCTAGGGAGGGCTAGTGCTAATAGCTACCCGTGATGGTGCCTTTTCTCTCCCGATGTAGGGAGGGCTAGTGGTATGGCTACCCGTGATGGTGCCTCTTCTCTCCCGATGTAGGGAGGGCTAGTGGTATGGCTACCCGTGATGGTGCCTCTTCTCTCCTGATCTAGGGAGGGATAGTGGTAATGGCTACCCGTGATGGTGCCTCTTCTCTCCTGATCTAGGGAGGGCTAGTGGTAATGGCTACCCGTGATGGTGCCTCTTCTCGCCTGATCTAGGGAGGGCTAGTGGTAATGGCTACCCGTGATGGTGCCTCTTCTCTCCTGATCTAGGGAAGGCTAGTGGTAATGGCTACCCGTGATGGTTCCTCTGCTCTCCTGATCTAGGGAGGGCTAGTGGCAATGGCTACCCTTGATGGTGCCTGTTCTCTCCTGATGTGGGGAGGGCTAGTGGTATGGCTACCCGTGATGGTGCCTCTCCTCTTCTGATCTAGGGAGGGCTAGTGGCACTGGCTACCCATGATGGTGCCTCTCCTCTCCTGATCTAGGGAGGGCTAGTGTAACTGGCTACCCGTGATGGTGCCTCTTCTCTCCTGATATAGGGAGGGCTAGTGGAAATGGCTACCCGTGTTGGTGCCTCTTCTCTCCTGATCTAGGGTGGGCTAGTGGTAATTGCTACCGCTAGTGGTAATGGCTACCCGTGATGGTGCCTCTTCTCTCCCGATGTAGGGAGGGCTAGTGGCACTGGCTAGCCGTGATGGTGCCTCTTCTCTCCCGATCTAGGGAAGGCTAGTGGCAATGGCTACCCGTGATGGTGCCTCTTCTCTCCTGATGGAGGGAGGGCTAGTGGCAATGGCTACCCGTGATGGTGCCTCTTCTCTCCGGATGTAGGGAGGGCTAGTGGCACTGGCTACCCGTGATGGTGCCTCTTCTCTCCTGATGTAGGGAGGGCTAGTGGCAATGGCTACCCGTGATGGTGCCTCTTCTCTCCTGATGTAGGGAGAACTAGTGGCAATGGCTACCCGTGATGGTGCCTCTTCTCTCCCGATGTAGGGAGGGCTAGTGGTATGGCTACCCGTGATGGTGCCTCTTCTCTCCTGATCTAGGGAGGGCTAGTGGTAATGGCTACCCGTGATGGTGCCTCTTCTCTCCTGATGTAGGGAGGGTTAGTGGTAATGGCTATCTGTGATGGTGCCTCTTCTCTCCTGATGTAGGGTGATGGTGCCTCTTCTCTCCTGATCTAGGGAGGGATAGTGGTAATGGCTACCCGTGATGGTGCCTCTTCTCTCCTGATCTAGGGAGGGCTAGTGGTAATGGCTACCCGTGATGGTGCCTCTTCTCGCCTGATCTAGGGAGGGCTAGTGGTAATGGCTACCCGTGATGGTGCCTCTTCTCTCCTGATCTAGGGAAGGCTAGTGGTAATGGCTACCCGTGATGGTTCCTCTGCTCTCCTGATCTAGGGAGGGCTAGTGGCAATGGCTACCCTTGATGGTGCCTGTTCTCTCCTGATGTGGGGAGGGCTAGTGGTATGGCTACCCGTGATGGTGCCTCTCCTCTTCTGATCTAGGGAGGGCTAGTGGCACTGGCTACCCATGATGGTGCCTCTCCTCTCCTGATCTAGGGAGGGCTAGTGTAACTGGCTACCCGTGATGGTGCCTCTTCTCTCCTGATATAGGGAGGGCTAGTGGAAATGGCTACCCGTGTTGGTGCCTCTTCTCTCCTGATCTAGGGTGGGCTAGTGGTAATTGCTACCGCTAGTGGTAATGGCTACCCGTGATGGTGCCTCTTCTCTCCCGATGTAGGGAGGGCTAGTGGCACTGGCTAGCCGTGATGGTGCCTCTTCTCTCCCGATCTAGGGAAGGCTAGTGGCAATGGCTACCCGTGATGGTGCCTCTTCTCTCCTGATGGAGGGAGGGCTAGTGGCAATGGCTACCCGTGATGGTGCCTCTTCTCTCCGGATGTAGGGAGGGCTAGTGGCACTGGCTACCCGTGATGGTGCCTCTTCTCTCCTGATGTAGGGAGGGCTAGTGGCAATGGCTACCCGTGATGGTGCCTCTTCTCTCCTGATGTAGGGAGAACTAGTGGCAATGGCTACCCGTGATGGTGCCTCTTCTCTCCTGATGTAGGGAGGGCTAGTGGCAATGGCTACCCGTGGTGGTGCCTCTTCTCTCCTGATATAGGGAGGGCTAGTGGCAAAGGCTACCCGTGATGGTGCCTCTTCTCTCCTGATCTAGGGAGGGCTAGTGGCAATGGCTACCCGTGATGGTGCCTCTTCTCTCCTGATCTAGGGAGGGCTAGTGGTAATGGCTACCCGTGATGTTGCCTCTTCTCTCCTGATGTAGGGAGGGCTAGTGGTAATGGCTACCCGTGATGTTGCCTCTTCTCTATTGATCTAGGGAGGGATAGTGGTGATGGCTACCCGTGATGGTGCCTCTTCTCTCCTGATCTAAGGAGGGCTAGTGGTGATGGCTACCCGTGATGGTGCCTCTTCTCTCCTGATGTAGGGAGGGCTAGTGGTAATACCTACCCGTGATGGTGCCTCTTCTCTCCTGATGTAGGGTGATGATGCCTCTTCTGGCTAGTGGTAATGGCTACCCGTGATGGTGCCTCTTCTCTCCTGATCTAGGGAGGGCTAGTGGTAATGGCTACCCGTGATGGTGCCTCTTCTCTCCTGATCTAGGTAGGGCTAGTGGTGCCTCTTCTCTCCTGATCTAGGGAGGGCTAGTGGTAATGGCTACCCGTGATGGTGCCTCTTCTCTCCTGATCTAGGGAGGGCTAGTAGTAATGGCTACCTGTGATGGTGCCTCTTCTCTCCTGATCTAGGGAGGGCTAGTGGTAATGGCTACCCGTGATGGTGCCTCTTCTCTCCTGATCTAGGCAGGGCTAGTGGTAATGGCTACCCGTGTTGGTGCCTCATCTCTCCTGTTCTAGGGTGGGCTAGTGGTATTGGCTACCGCTAGTGGTAATGGCTACCTGTGATGGTGCCTCTTCTCTCCGGATGTAGGGAGGGCTAGTGGCACTGGCTGGCCGTGATGGTGCCTCTTCTCTCCTGATCTAGGGAAGGCTAGTGGCAATGGCTACCCGTGATGGTGCCTCTTCTCTCCTGATGGAGGGAGGGCTAGTGGCAATGGCTACCCGTGATGGTGCCTCTTCTCTCCGGATGTAGGGAGGGCTAGTGGCAATGGCTACCCGTGATGGTGCCTCTTCTCTCCTGATGTAGGGAGGGCTAGTGGCGATGGCTAGCCGTGATGGTGCCTCTTCTCTCCTGATGTAGGGAGAGCTAGTGGCGATGGCTACCCGTGATGGTGCCTCTTCTCTCCTGATGTAGGGAGGGCTAGTGGCGATGGCTACCCGTGGTGGTGCCTCTTCTCTCCTGATCTAGGGAGGGCTAGTGGCGATGGCTACCCGTGATGGTGCCTCTTCTCTTCTGATCTAGGGAGGGCTAGTGGCGATGGCTACCCGTGATGGTGCCTCTTCTCTCCTGATCTAGGGAGGGCTAGTGGCGATGGCTACCCATGAGGGTGCCTCTTCTCTCCTGATGTAGGGAGGGCTAGTGGTGATGGCTACCCGTGATGGTGCCTCTTCTCTCCTGATCTAGGGAGGGCTAGTGGCGATGGCTACCCGTGATGGTGCCTCTTTTCTCCTGATGTAGGGAGGGCTAGTGGCGATGGCTACCCGTGATGGTGCCTCTTCTCTGCTGATCTAGAGAGGGCTAGTGGCAATGGCTACCCGTGATGGTGCCTCTTCTCTCCTGGTGTAGGGTGGGCTAGTGGAAATGGCTACCCGTGATGGTGCCTCTTCTCTCCTGATGTAGGGAGGGCTAGTGGCAATGGCTACCCGTGATGGTGCCTCTTCTCTCCTGATGTAGGGAGGGCTAGTGGCAATGGCTACCCGTGATGGTGCCTCTTCTCTCCTGATGTAGGGAGGGCTAGTGGCAATGGCTACCCGTGATGGTGACTCTTCTCTCCGGATGTAGGGAGGGCTAGTGGTAATGGCTACCCGTGATGGTGCCTCTTCTCTCCTGATGTAGGGAGGGCTAGTGGCAATGGCTACCCGTGATGGTGCCTCTTCTCTCCTGATGTAGGGAGGGCTAGTGGCAATGGCTACCTGTGATGGTGCCTCTTCTCTCCTGATGTAGGGAGGGCTAGTGGCAATGGCTACCCGTGATGGTGCCTCTTCTCTCCTGATGTAGGGAGGGCTAGTGGCAATGGATACCCGTGATGGTGCCTCTTCTCTCCTGATCTAGGGAGGGCTAGTGGCAATGGCTACCTGTGATGGTGCCTCTTCTCTCCTGATGTAGGGAGGGCTAGTGGCAATGGCTACCCGTGATGGTGCCTCTTCTCTCCTGATGTAGGGAGGGCTAGTGGCAATGGCTACCCGTGATGGTACCTCTTCTCTCCTGATGTAGGAAGGGCTAGTGGCAATGGCTACCCGTGATGGTGCCTCTTCTCTCCTGATGTAGGGAGGCCTAGTGGCAATGGCTACCCGTGATGGTGCCTCTTCTCTCCCGATCTAGGGAGGGCTAGTGGTATGGCTACCCGTGATGGTGCCTCTTCTAGCCTGATGTAGGGAGGGCTAGTGGTATGGCTACCCGTGATGGTGCCTCTTCTAGCCTGATGTAGGGAGGGCTAGTGGAAATGGCTACCCGTGATGGTGCCTCTTCTCTCCTGTTGTAGGGAGGGCTAGTGACAATGGCTACCCGTGATGGTGCCTCTTCTCTCCTGATCTAGGGAGGGCTAGTGGCAATGGCTACCCGTGATGGTGCCTCTTCTCTCCTGATCTAGGGAGGGCTAGTGGCAATGGCTACCCGTGATGGTGCCTCTTCTCTCCTGATGTAGGGAGGCCTAGTGGCAATGGCTACCCGTGATGGTGCCTCTTCCCTCCTGTTGTAGGGAGGGCTAGTGCTAATGGCTACCAGTGATGCTGCCTATTCCTTCCTGTTGTAGGGAGGGCTAGTGGTAATGGCTACCCGTGATGGTGCCTCTTCTCTCCCGATCTAGGGAGGGCTAGTGCTAATGGCTACCAGTGATGGTGCCTCTTCTCTCCCGATCTAGGGAGGGCTAGTGCTAATAGCTACCCGTGATGGTGCCTTTTCTCTCCCGATGTAGGGAGGGCTAGTGGTATGGCTACCCGTGATGGTGCCTCTTCTCTCCCGATGTAGGGAGGGCTAGTGGTATGGCTACCCGTGATGGTGCCTCTTCTCTCCCGATGTAGGGAGGGCTAGTGGTATGGCTACCCGTGATGGTGCCTCTTCTCTCCCGATGTAGGGAGGGCTAGTGGCAATGGCTACCCGTGATGGTGCCTCTTCTAGCCTGATGTAGGGAGGGCTAGTGGCAATGGCTACCCGTGATGGTGCCTAGTGGCAATGGCTACCCGTGATGGTGCCTCTTCTCTCCTGATCTAGGGAGGGCTAGTGGTAATGGCTACCCGTGATGGTGTCTCTTCTCTCCTGAACTAGGGAGGGCTAGTGGTGCCTCTTCTCTCCTGATCTAGGGAGGGCTAGTGGTAATGGCTACCCGTGATGGTGCCTCTTCTCTCCTGATCTAGGGAGGGCTAGTGGTAATGGCTACCCGTGATGGTGCCTCTTCTCTCCTGATCTAGGGAGGGCTAGTGGTAATGGCTACCCGTGATGGTGCCTCTTCTCTCCTGATCTAGGCAGGGCTAGTGGTAATGGCTACCCGTGTTGGTGCCTCTTCTCTCCTGATCTAGGGTGGGCTAGTGGTAATGGCTACCTCTAGTGGTAATGGCTACCCGTGATGGTGCCTCTTCTCTCCGGATGTAGGGAGGGCTAGTGGCACTGGCTAGCCGTGATGGTGCCTCTTCTCTCCTGATCTAGGGAAGGCTAGTGGCAATGGCTACCCGTGATGGTGCCTCTTCTCTCCTGATGGAGGGAGGGCTAGTGGCAATGGCTACCCGTGATGGTGCCTCTTCTCTCCTGATCTAGGGAGGGCTAGTGACGATGGCTACCCGTGGTGGTGCCTCTTCTCTCCTGATCTAGAGAGGGCTAGTGGCGATGGCTACCCGTGATGGTGCCTCTTCTCTCCTGATCTAGGGAGGGCTAGTGGCGATGGCTACCCGTGACGGTGCCTCTTCTCTCCTGATGTAGGGAGGGCTAGTGGCGATGGCTACCCGTGACGGTGCCTCTTCTCTCCTGATGTAGGGAGGGCTAGTGGCGATGGCTACCCGTGACGGGGCCTCTTCTCTCCTGATGTAGGGAGGGCTAGTGGCGATGGCTACCCGTGACGGTGCCTCTTCTCTCCTCATGTAGGGAGGGCTAGTGGCGATGGCTACCCGTGATGTTGCCTCTTCTCTATTGATCTACGGAGGGATAGTGGCGATGGCTACCCATGATGGTGCCTCTTCTCTCCTGATCTTGGGAGGGCTAGTGGCGATGGCTACCCGTGAGGGTGCCTCTTCTCTCCTGATGTAGGGAGGGCTAGTGGCGATGGCTACCCGTGAGGGTGCCTCTTCTCTCCTGATGTAGGGAGGGCTAGTGGCGATGGCTACCCGTGATGGTGCCTCTTCTCTCCTGATGTAGGGAGGGCTAGTGGCGATGGCTACCCGTCATGGTGCCTCTTCTCTCCTGATCTAGGGAGGGCTAGTGGCGATGGCTATCCGTCATGGTGCCTCTTTTCTCCTGATGTAGGGAGGGCTAGTGGCGATGGCTACCCGTGATGGTGCCTCTTTTCTCCTGATGTAGGGAGGGCTAGTGGCGATGGCTACCCATGATGGTGCCTCTTCTCTGCTGGTCTAGGGAGGGCTAGTGGCAATGGCTACCCGTGATGGTGCCTCTTCTCTCCTGATGTAGGGTGGGCTAGAGGAAATGCCTACCCGTGATGGTGCCTCTTCTCTCCTGATGTAGGGAGGGCTAGTGGCAATGGCTACCCGTGATGGTGCCTCTTCTCTCCTGATGTAGGGAGGGCTAGTGGCAATGGCTACCCGTGATGGTGCCTCTTCTCTCCGGATGTAGGGAGGGCTAGTGGTAATGGCTACCCGTGATGGTGCCTCTTCTCTCCGGATGTAGGGAGGGCTAGTGGTAATGGCTACCCGTGATGGTGCCTCTTCTCTCCTGATGTAGGGAGGGCTAGTGGTAATGGCACCCGTGATGGTGCCTCTTCTCTCCTGATGTAGGGAGGGCTAGTGGCAATGGCTACCCGTGATGGTGCCTCTTCTTTCCTGATGTAGGGAGGGCCAGTGGCAATGGCTACCCGTGATGGTGCCTCTTCTCTCCTGATGTAGGGAGGGCCAGTGGCAATGGCTACCCGTGATGGTGCCTCTTCTCTCCTGATGTAGGGAGGGCTAGTGGCAATGGCTACCCGTGATGGTGCCTCTTCTCTCCTGATGTAGGGAGGGCTAGTGGCAATGGCTACCCGTGATGGTGCCTCTTCTCTCCTGATGTAGGGAGGGCTAGTGGCAATGGCTACCCGTGATGATGCCTCTTCTCTCCAGATCTAGGGAGGGCTAGTGGTATGGCTACCCGTGATGGTGCCTCTTCTAGCCTGATGTAGGGAGGGCTAGTGGTATGGCTACCCGTGATGGTGCCTCTTCTCTCCTGATGTAGGGAGGCCTAGTGGCAATGGCTACCCGTGATGGTGCCTCTTCCCTCCTGATGTAGGGAGGGCTAGTGGCAATGGCTACCCGTGATGGTGCCTCTTCTCTCCCGATCTAGGGAGGGCTAGTGCTAATGGCTACCAGTGATGGTGCCTCTTCTCTCCCGATCTAGGGAGAGCTAGTGCTAATGGCTACCCGTGATGGTGCCTCTTCTAGCCTGATGTAGGGAGGGCTAGTGGCAATGGCTACCCGTGATGGTGCCTCTTCTCTCCTGATGTAGGGAGGGATAGTGGCAATGGCTACCCGTGATGGTGCCTCTTCCCTCCTGTTGTAGGGAGGGCTAGTGCTAATGGCTACCCGTGATGGGTGCCTCTTCCCTCCTGTTGTAGGGAGGGCTAGTGGCAATGGCTACCCGTGATGGTGCCTCTTCCCTCCTGATGTAGGGAGGGCTAGTGGCAATGGCTACCCGTGATGGTGCCTCTTCCCTCCTGATGTAGGGAGGGCTAGTGCTAATGGCTACCCGTGATGGTGCCTCTTCCCTCCTGATGTAGGGAGGGCTAGTGGCAATGGCTACCCGTGATGGTGCCTCTTCCCTCCTGATGTAGGGAGGGCTAGTGGCAATGGCTACCCGTGTTGGTGCCTATTCCCTCCTGATGTAGGGAGGGCTAGTGGCAATGGCTACCGGTGATGGTGCCTCTTCCCTCCTGATGTAGGGAGGGCTAGTGGCAATGGCTACCCGTGATGGTGCCTCTTCCCTCCCGATGTAGGGAGGGCTAGTGGCAATGGCTACCCGTGATGGTGCCTCTTCTCTCCCGATGTAGGGAGGGCTAGTGGCAATGGCTACCCGTAATGGTGCCTCTTCTCTCCCGATCTAGAGAAGGCTAGTGGCAATGGCTAACCGTGACGGTGCCTCTTCTCTCCGGATGTAGGGAGGGCTAGTGGCAATGGCTACCCGTGACGGTGCCTCTTCTCTCCTGATGTAGGGAGGGCTAGTGGCAATGGCTACCCGTGATGGTGCCTCTTCTCTCCTGATGTAGGGAGGCCTAGTGGCAATGGCTACCCGTGATGGTGCCTCTTCTCTCCCGATCTAGGGAGGGCTAGTGGTATGGCTACCGGTGATGGTGCCTCTTCTAGCCTGATGTAGGGAGGGCTAGTGAAATGGCTACCCGTGATGGTGCCTCTTCTCTCCTGTTGTAGGGAGGGCTAGTGGCAATGGCTACCCGTGATGGTGCCTCTTCCCTCCTGATGTAGGGAGGGCTAGTGGCAATGGCTACCCGTGATGGTGCCTCTTCCCTCCTGATGTAGGGAGGGCTAGTGGCAATGGCTACCCGTGATGGTGCATCCTCCCTCCCGATGTAGGGAGGGCTAGTGGCAATGGCTACCCGTAATGGTGCCTCTTCTCTCCCGATCTAGAGAAGGCTAGTGGCAATGGCTAACCGTGACGGTGCCTCTTCTCTCCTGATGTAGGGAGGGCTAGTGGTAATGGCTACCCGTGACGGTGCCTCTTCTCTCCTGATCTAGGGAGGGCTAGTGGTAATGGCTACCTGTGACGGTGCCTCTTCTCTCCTGATGTAGGGAGGGCTAGTGGTAATGGCTACCCGTGATGGTGCCTCTTCTCTCCTGATGTAGGGTGATGGTGCCTCTTCTCTCCTGATCTAGGGAGGGCTAGTGGTAATGGCTACCCGTGATGGTACCACTTCTCTCCTGATCTAGGGAAGGCTAGTGGTAATGGCTACCCGTGATGGTTCCTCTGTTCTCCTGATCTAGGGAGGGCTAGTGGTAATGGCTACCCGTGATGGTGCCTCTTCTCTCCTGATGTAGGGAGGGTTAGTGGTGATGGCTACCCGTGATGGTGCCTCTTCTCTCCTGATCTAGGGAGGGCTAGTGGCGATGGCTACCTGTGATGTTGCCTCTTCTCTCCTGATGTAGGGAGGGCTAGTGGCGATGGCTACCTGTGATGTTGCCTCTTCTCTACTGATGTAGGGAGGGATAGTGGTGATGGCTACCCGTGATGGTGCCTCTTCTCTATTGATCTAGGGAGGGATAGTGGTGATGGCTACCCGTGATGGTGCCTCTTCTCTCCTGATCTAGGGAGGGCTAGTGGCACTGGCTACCCGTGATGGTGCCTCCTCTCCTGATGTAGGGAGGGCTAGTGGAGATGGCTACCCGTGATGGTGCCTCTTCTCTCCTGATCTAGGGAGGGCTAGTGGCAATGGCTACCCCTGATGGTGCCTCTTCTCTCCTGATGTAGGGTGGGCTAGTGGCAATGGCTACCCGTGATGGTGCCTCTTCTCTCCGGATGTAGGGAGGGCTAGTGGCAATGGCTACCCGTGATGGTGCCTCTTCTCTCCTGATGTACGGAGGGCTAGTGGCAATGGCTACCCGTGATGGTGCCTCTTCTCTCCTGATGTAGGGAGGGCTAGTGGCAATGGCTACCCGTGATGGTGCCTCTTCTCTCCTGATGTAGGGAGGGCTAGTGGCAATGGCTACCCGTGATGGTGCCTCTTCTCTCCTGATGTAGGGAGGCCTAGTGGCAATGGCTACCCGGGATGGTGCCTCTTCTCTCCCGATCTAGGGAGGGCTAGTGGTATGGCTACCGGTGATGGTGCCTCTTCTAGCCTGATGTAGGGAGGGCTAGTGAAATGGCTACCCGTGATGGTGCCTCTTCTCTCCTGTTGTAGGGAGGGCTAGTGGCAATGGCTACCCGTGATGGTGCCTCTTCTCTCCTGATCTAGGGAGGGCTAGTGCTAATGGCTACCCATGATGGTGCCTCTTTCCTCCTGATGTAGGGAGGGCTAGTGCTAATGGCTACCCGTGATGGTGCCTCTTCCCTCCTGATGTAGGGAGGGCTAGTGGCAATGGCTACCCGTGATGGTGCCTCTTCTCTCCCGATGTAGGGAGGGCTAGTGGCAATGGCTACCCGTGATGGTGCCTCTTCTCTCCTGATCTAGAGAAGGCTAGTGGCAATGGCTAACCGTGACGGTGCCTCTTCTCTCCCGATGTAGGGAGGGCTAGTGGCAATGGCTACCCGTGATGGTGCCTCTTCTCTCCTGATGTAGGGAGGGCTAGTGGCGATGGCTACCCGTGATGGTGCCTCTTCTCTCCTGATCTAGGGAGGGCTAGTGGCGATGGCTACCCGTGATGGTGCCTCTTCTCTCCTGATGTAGGGAGGGCTAGTGGCAATGGCTACCCGTGATGGTGCCTCTTCTCTCCTGATGTAGGGTGGGCTAGTGGCAATGGCTACCCGTGATGGTGCCTCTTCTCTCCGGATGTAGGGAGGGCTAGTGGCAATGGCTACCCGTGATGGTGCCTCTTCTCTCCGGATGTAGGGAGGGCTAGTGGCAATGGCTACCCGTGATGGTGCCTCTTCTCTCCGGATGTAGGGAGGGCTAGTGGTAATGGCTACCCGTGATGGTGCCTCTTCTCTCCTGATGTAGGGAGGGCTAGTGGTAATGGCTACCCGTGATGGTGCCTCTTCTCCCCTGATGTACGGAGGGCTAGTGGCAATGGCTACCCGTGATGGTGCCTCTTCTCTCCTGATGTAGGGAGGGCTAGTGGCAATGGCTACCCGTGATGGTGCCTCTTTTCTCCTGATCTAGTGAGGGCTAGTGGCAATGCTACCCGTGATGGTGCCTCTGATCTACTGATGTAGGGAGGGCTAGTGGTAATGGCTACCCGTGATGGTGCTTCTTCTCTAGTGATGTAGAGAGGGCTAGTGGTAATGGTTACCCGTGATGGTGCCTCTTGGCTCCGGATGTAGGGAGGGCTAGTGGTAATGGCTACCCGTGATGTTGCCTCTTCTCTCCTGATCTAGGGAGGGCTAGTGGTAATGGCTACCCGTGATGGTGCCTCTTCTCTCCTGATGTAGGGTGATGATGCCTCTTCTGGCTAGTGGTAATGGCTACCCGTGATGGTGCCTCTTCTCTCCTGATCTAGGGAGGGCTAGTGGTAATGGCTACCCGTGATGGTGCCTCTTCTCTCCTGATCTAGGGAGGGCTAGTGGTGCCTCTTCTCTCCTGATCTAGGGAGGGCTAGTGGTAATGGCTACCCGTGATGGTGCCTCTTCTCTCCTGATCTAGGGAGGGCTAGTGGTAATGGCTACCTGTGATGGTGCCTCTTCTCTCCTGATCTAGGGAGGGCTAGTGGTAATGGCTACCCGTGATGGTGCCTCTTCTCTCCTGATCTAGGCAGGGCTAGTGGTAATGGCTACCCGTGTTGGTGCCTCTTCTCTCCTGTTCTAGGGTGGGCTAGTGGTAATGGCTACCGCTAGTGGTAATGGCTACCCGTGATGGTGCCTCTTCTCTCCGGATGTAGGGAGGGCTAGTGGCACTGGCTAGCCGTGATGGTGCCTCTTCTCTCCTGATCTAGGGAAGGCTAGTGGCAATGGCTACCCGTGATGGTGCCTCTTCTCTCCGGATGTAGGGAGGGCTAGTGGCAATGGCTACCCGTGATGGTGCCTCTTCTCTCCTGATGTAGGGAGGGCTAGTGGCAATGGCTACCCGTGATGGTGCCTCTTCTCTCCTGATGTAGGGAGAGCTAGTGGCAATGGCTACCCGTGATGGTGCCTCTTCTCTCCTGATCTAGGGAGGGCTAGTGGCGATGGCTACCCGTGGTGGTGCCTCTTCTCTCCTGATCTAGGGAGGGCTAGTGGCGATGGCTACCCGTGATGGTGCCTCTTCTCTCCTGATCTAGGGAGGGCTAGTGGCGATGGCAACCCGTGATGTTGCATCTTCTCTATTGATCTAGGGAGGGCTAGTGGCGATGGCTACCCGTGATGGTGCCTCTTCTCGCCTGATGTAGGGAGGGCTAGTGGCGATGGCTACCAGTGATGGTGCCTCTTCTCTCCTGATCTAGGGAGGGCTAGTGGCGATGGCTACCCGTGATGGTGCCTCTTTTCTCCTGATGTAGGGAGGGCTAGTGGCGATGGCTACCCGTGATGGTGCCTCTTCTCTGCTGATCTAGAGAGGGCTAGTGGCAATGGCTACCCGTGATGGTGCCTCTTCTCTCCTGGTGTAGGGTGGGCTAGTGGAAATGGCTACCCGTGATGGTGCCTCTTCTCTCCTGATGTAGGGAGGGCTAGTGGCAATGGCTACCCGTGATGGTGCCTCTTCTCTCCTGATGTAGGGAGGGCTAGTGGCAATGGCTACCCGTGATGGTGCCTCTTCTCTCCGGATGTAGGGAGGGCTAGTGGCAATGGCTACCCGTGATGGTGCCTCTTCTCTCCGGATGTAGGGAGGGCTAGTGGCAATGGCTGCCCGTGATGGTGCCTCTTCTCTCCGGATGTAGGGAGGGCTAGTGGCAATGGCTGCCCGTGATGGTGCCTCTTCTCTCCGGATGTAGGGAGGGCTAGTGGTAATGGCTGCCCGTGATGGTGCCTCTTCTCTCCTGATGTAGGGAGGGCTAGTGGTAATGGCTGCCCGTGATGGTGCCTCTTCTCTCCTGATGTAGGGAGGGCTAGTGGCAATGGCTGCCCGTGATGGTGCCTCTTCTCTCCTGATGTAGGGAGGGCTAGTGGCAATGGCTACCCGTGATGGTGCCTCTTCTCTCCTGATCTAGGGAGGGCTAGTGGCAATGGCTACCCGTGATGGTGCCTCTTCTCTCCTGATGTAGGGAGGGCTAGTGGCAATGGCTACCCGTGATGGTGCCTCTTCTCTCCTGATGTAGGGAGGCCTAGTGGCAATGGCTACCCGTGATGGTGCCTCTTCTCTCCCGATCTAGTGAGGGCTAGTGGTATGGCTACCCGTGATGGTGCCTCTTCTAGCCTGATGTAGGGAGGGCTAGTGGTATGGCTACCCGTGATGGTGCCTCTTCTAGCCTGATGTAGGGAGGGCTAGTGGAAATGGCTACCCGTGATGGTGACTCTTCTCTCCTGTTGTAGGGAGGGCTAGTGACAATGGCTACCCGTGATGGTGCCTCTTCTCTCCTGATCTAGGGAGGGCTAGTGGCAATGGCTACCCATGATGGTGCCTCTTCTCTCCTGATCTAGGGAGGGCTAGTGGCAATGGCTACCCGTGATGGTGCCTCTTCTCGCCTGATGTAGGGAGGGCTAGTGACAATGGCTACCCGTGATGGTGCCTCTTCCCTCCTGTTGTAGGGAGGGCTAGTGCTAATGGCTACCCGTGATGCTGCCTATTCTCTCCCGATCTAGGGAGGGCTAGTGCTAATGGCTACCAGTGATGGTGCCTTTTCTCTCCCGATGTAGGGAGGGCTAGTGGTATGGCTACCCGTGATGGTGCCTCTTCTCTCCCGATGTAGGGAGGGCTAGTGGTATGGCTACCCGTGATGGTGCCTCTTCTCTCCCGATGTAGGGAGGGCTAGTGGTATGGCTACCCGTGATGGTGCCTCTTCTCTCCCGATGTAGGGAGGGCTAGTGGCAATGGCTACCCTTGATGGTGCCTCTTCTAGCCTGATGTAGGGTGGGCTAGTGGCAATGGCTACCCGTGATGGTGCCTAGTGGCAATGGCTACCCGTGATGGTGCCTCTTCTCTCCTGATTTAGGGAGGGCTAGTGGTAATGGCTACCCGTGATGGTGTCTCTTCTCTCCTGAACTAGGGAGGGCTAGTGGTGCCTCTTCTCTCCTGATCTAGGGAGGGCTAGTGGTAATGGCTACCCGTGATGGTGCCTCTTCTCTCCTGATCTAGGGAGGGCTAGTGGTAATGGCTACCCGTGATGGTGCCTCTTCTCTCCTGATCTAGGCAGGGCTAGTGGTAATGGCTACCCGTGTTGGTGCCTCTTCTCTCCTGATCTAGGGTGGGCTAGTGGTAATGGCTACCGCTAGTGGTAATGGCTACCCGTGATGCTGCCTCTTCTCTCCGGATGTAGGGAGGGCTAGTGGCACTGGCTAGCCGTGATGGTGCCTCTTCTCTCCTGATCTAGGGAAGGCTAGTGGCAATGGCTACCCGTGATGGTGCCTCTTCTCTCCTGATGGAGGGAGGGCTAGTTGCAATGGCTACCCGTGATGGTGCCTCTTCTCTCCGGATGTAGGGAGGGCTAGTGGCAATGGCTACCCGTGATGGTGCCTCTTCTCTCCTGATGTAGGGAGGGCTAGTGGCAATGGCTACCCGTGATGGTGCCTCTTCTCTCCTGATGTAGGGAGAGCTAGTGGCGATGGCTACCCGTGATGGTGCCTCTTCTCTCCTGATGTAGGGAGGGCTAGTGGCGATGGCTACCCGTGGTGGTGCCTCTTCTCTCCTGATGTAGGGAGGGCTAGTGGCGATGGCTACCCGTGGTGGTGCCTCTTCTCTCCTGATCTAGGGAGGGCTAGTGGCGATGGCTACCCGTGATGGTGCCTCTTCTCTCCTGATCTAGGGAGGGCTAGTGGCGATGGCTACCCGTGATGGTGCCTCTTCTCTCCTGATGTAGGGAGGGCTAGTGGCGATGGCTACCCGTGATGTTGCCTCTTCTCTCCTGATGTAGGGAGGGCTAGTGGCGATGGCTACCCGTGATGTTGCCTCTTCTCTATTGATCTAGGGAGGGCTAGTGGCGATCGCTACCCGTGATGGTGCCTCTTCTCTCCTGATCTAGGGAGGGCTAGTGGCGATGGCTACCCGTGAGGGTGCCTCTTCTCTCCTGATGTAGGGAGGGCTAGTGGCGATGGCTACCCGTGATGGTGCCTCTTCTCTCCTGATCTAGGGAGGGCTAGTGGCGATGGCTACCCGTGATGGTGCCTCTTTTCTCCTGATGTAGGGAGGGCTAGTGGCGATGGCTACCCGTGATGGTGCCTCTTTTCTCCTGATGTAGGGAGGGCTAGTGGCGATGGCTACCCGTGATGGTGCCTCTTCTCTGCTGATCTAGGGAGGGCTAGTGGCAATGGCTACCCGTGATGGTGCCTCTTCTCTCCTGATGTAGGGTGGGCTAGTGGAAATAGCTACCCGTGATGGTGCCTCTTCTCTCCTGATGTAGGGAGGGCTAGTGGCAATGGCTACCCGTGATGGTGCCTCTTCTCTCCTGATGTAGGGAGGGCTAGTGTCAATGGCTACCCGTGTTGGTGCCTCTTCTCTCCTGTTCTAGGGTGGGCTAGTGGTATTGGCTACCGCTAGTGGCGATGGCTACCCGTGATGGTGCCTCTTCTCTCCTGATGTAGGGAGGGCTAGTGGCGATGGCTACCCGTGGTGGTGCCTCTTCTCTCTTGATCTAGGGAGGGCTAGTGGCGATGGCTACCCGTGATGGTGCCTCTTCTCTCCTGATCTAGGGAGGGCTAGTGGCGATGGCTACCCCTGATGGTGCCTCTTCTCTCCTGATCTAGGGAGGGCTAGTGGCGATGGCTACCCGTGATGGTGCCTCTTCTCTCCTGATCTAGGGAGGGCTAGTGGCGATGGCTACCCGTGATGGTGCCTCTTCTCTCCTGATCTAGGGAGGGCTTCTCTCCTGATCTAGGGAGGGCTAGTGGCGATGACTACCCATGATGGTGCCTCTTTTCTCCTGATGTAGGGAGGGCTAGTGGCGATGGCTACCCGTGATGGTGCCTCTTCTCTGCTGATCTAGAGAGGGCTAGTGGCAATGGCTACCCGTGATGGTGCCTCTTCTCTCCTGGTGTAGGGTGGGCTAGTGGAAATGGCTACCCATGATGGTGCCTCTTCTCTCCTGATGCAGGGAGGGCTAGTGGCAATGGCTACCCGTGATGGTGCCCCTTCTCTCCTGATGTAGGGAGGGCTAGTGGCAATGGCTACCCGTGATGGTGCCTCTTCTCTCCGGATGTAGGGAGGGCTAGTGGTAATGGCTACCCGTGATGATGCCTCTTCTCTCCGGATGTAGGGAGGGCTAGTGGTAATGGCTACCCGTGATGGTGCCTCTTCTCTCCGGATGTAGGGAGGGCTAGTGGTAATGGCTACCCGTGATGGTGCCTCTTCTCTCTGGATGTAGGGAGGGCTAGTGGTGATGGCTACCCGTGATGGTGCCTCTTCTCTCCTGATGTAGGGAGGGCTAGTGGCAATGGCTACCCGTGATGGTGCCTCTTCTCTCCTGATCTAGGGAGGGCTAGTGGCAATGGCTACCCGTGATGGTGCCTCTTCTCTCCTGATGTAGGGAGGGCTAGTGGCAATGGCTACCCGTGATGGTGCCTCTTCTCTCCTGATGTAGGGAGGGCTAGTGGCAATGGCTACCCATGATGGTGCCTCTTCTCTCCTGATGTAGGGAGGGCTAGTGGCAATGGCTACCCGTGATGGTGCCTCTTCTCTCCTGATGTAGGGAGGCCTAGTGGCAATGGCTACCCGTGATGGTGCCTCTTCTCTCCCGATCTAGGGAGGGCTAGTGGTATGGCTACCCGTGATGGTGCCTCTTCTAGCCTGATGTAGGGAGGGCTAGTGGAAATGGCTACCCGTGATGGTGCCTCTTCTCTCCTGTTGTAGGGAGGGCTAGTGACAATGGCTACCCGTGATGGTGCCTCTTCTCTCCTGATGGAGGGAGGGCTAGTGGCAATGGCTACCCGTGATGGTGCCTCTTCTCTCCGGATGTAGGGAGGGCTAGTGGCAATGGCTACCCGTGATGGTGCCTCTTCTCTCCTGATGTAGGGAGGGCTAGTGGCAATGGCTACCCATGATGGTGCCTCTTCTCTCCTGATGTAGGGAGAGCTAGTGGCAATGGCTACCCGTGATGGTGCCTCTTCTCTCCTGATGTAGGGAGGGCTAGTGGCAATGGCTACCCGTGGTGGTGCCTCTTCTCTCCTGATCTAGGGAGGGCTAGTGGCGATGGCTACCCGTGATGGTGCCTCTTCTCTCCTGATCTAGGGAGGGCTAGTGGCGATGGCAACCCGTGATGTTGCCTCTTCTCTATTGATCTAGGGAGGGCTAGTGGCGATGGCTACCCGTGATGTTGCCTCTTCTCTATTGATCTAGGGATGGCTAGTGGCGATGGCTACCCGTGATGGTGCCTCTTCTCTCCTGATGTAGGGAGGGCTAGTGGCAATGGCTACCCGTGATGGTGCCTCTTCTCTCCTGATCTAGGGAGGGCTAGAGGCGATGGCTACCCGTGATGGTGCCTCTTTTCTCCTGATGTAGGGAGGGCTAGTGGCGATGGCTACCTGTGATGGTGCCTCTTCTCTGCTGATCTAGAGATGGCTAGTGGCAATGGCTACCCGTGATGGTGCCTCTTCTCTCCTGGTGTAGGGTGGGCTAGTGGAAATGGCTACCCGTGATGGTGCCTCTTCTCTCCTGTTGTAGGGAGGGCTAGTGGCAATGGCTACCCGTGATGGTGCCTCTTCTCTCCTGATCTAGGGAGGGCTAGTGCTAATGGCTACCCGTGATGGTGCCTCTTTCCTCCTGATGTAGGGAGGGCTAGTGCTAATGGCTACCCGTGATGGTGACTCTTCCCTCCTGATGTAGGGAGGGCTAGTGGCGATGGCTACCCGTGTTGGTGCCTCTTCCCTCCTGATGTAGGGAGGGCTAGTGGCGATGGCTACCCGTGATGGTGCCTCTTCCCTCCTGATGTAGGGAGGGCTAGTGGCGATGGCTACCCGTGATGGTGCCTCTTCCCTCCCGATGTAGGGAGGGCTAGTGGCGATGGCTACCCGACATGGTGCCTCTTCCCTCCCGATGTAGGGAGGGCTAGTGGCGATGGCTACCCGTGATGGTGCCTCTTCCCTCCCGATGTAGGGAGGGCTAGTTGCAATGGCTACCCGTGATGGTGCCTCTTCTCTCCTGATCTAGAGAAGGCTAGTGGCAATGGCTAACCGTGACGGTGCCTCTTCTCTCCCGATGTAGGGAGGGCTAGTGGCAATGGCTACCCGTGACGGTGCCTCTTCTCTCCCGATGTAGGGAGGGCTAGTGGCAATGGCTACCCGTGACGGTGCCTCTTCTCTCCCGATGTAGGGAGGGCTAGTGGCAATGGCTACCCGTGACGGTGCCTCTTCTCTCCTGATCTAGGGAGGGCTAGTGGTAATGGCTACCCGTGACGGTACCTCTTCTCTCCTGATCTAGGGAAGGCTAGTGGTAATGGCTACCCGTGACGGTTCCTCTGTTCTCCTGATCTAGGGAGGGCTAGTGGTAATGGCTACCCGTGACGGTGCCTCTTCTCACCTGATGTAGGGAGGGCTAGTGGCAATGGCTACCCGTGACGGTGCCTCTTCTCTCCTGATGTAGGGAGGGCTAGTGGCGATGTCTACCCGTGATGTTGCCTCTTCTCTATTGATCTAGGGAGGGATAGTGGCGATGGCTACCCGTGATGGTGCCTCTTCTCTCCTGATCTAGGGAGGGCTAGTGGCGATGGCTACCCGTGAGGGTGCCTCTTCTCTCCTGATGTAGGGAGGGCTAGTGGTGATGGCTACCCGTGATGGTGCCTCTTCTCTCCTGATCTAGGGAGGGCTAGTGGCACTGGCTACCCGTGATGGTGCCTCTTCTCTCCTGATGTAGGGAGGGCTAGTGGCGATGGCTACCCGTGATGGTGCCTCTTCTCTCCTGATCTAGGGAGGGCTAGTGGCAATGGCTACCCGTGATGGTGCCTCTTCTCTCCTGATGTAGGGTGGGCTAGTGGCAATGGCTACCCGTGATGGTGCCTCTTCTCTCCGGATGTAGGGAGGGCTAGTGGCAATGGCTACCCGTGATGGTGCCTCTTCTCTCCGGATGTAGGGAGGGCTAGTGGCAATGGCTACCCGTGATGGTGCCTCTTCTCTCCGGATGTAGGGAGGGCTAGTGGTAATGGCTACCCGTGATGGTGCCTCTTCTCTCCTGATGTAGGGAGGGCTAGTGGTAATGGCTACCCGTGATGGTGCCTCTTCTCCCCTGATGTACGGAGGGCTAGTGGCAATGGCTACCCATGATGGTGCCTCTTCTCTCCTGATGTAGGGAGGGCTAGTGGCAATGGCTACCCGTGATGGTGCCTCTTTTCTCCTGATCTAGTGAGGGCTAGTGGCAATGCTACCCGTGATGGTGCCTCTGATCTACTGATGTAGAGAGGGCTAGTGGTAATGGCTACCCGTGATGGTGCTTCTTCTCTAGTGATGTAGAGAGGGCTAGTGGTAATGGTTACCCGTGATGGTGCCTCTTCTCTCCGGATGTAGGGAGGGCTAGTGGCAATGGCTACCCGTGATGGTGCCTCTTCTCTCCTGATGTAGGGAGGGCTAGTGGTAATGGCTACCCGTGATGTTGCCTCTTCTCTCCTGATCTAGGGAGGGCTAGTGGTAATGGCTACCCGTGATGGTGCCTCTTCTCTCCTGATGTAGGGTGATGATGCCTCTTCTGGCTAGTGGTAATGGCTACCCGTGATGGTGCCTCTTCTCTCCTGATCTAGGGAGGGCTAGTGGTAATGGCTACCCGTGATGGTGCCTCTTCTCTCCTGATCTAGGGAGGGCTAGTGGTGCCTCTTCTCTCCTGATCTAGGGAGGGCTAGTGGTAATGGCTACCCGTGATGGTGCCTCTTCTCTCCTGATCTAGGGAGGGCTAGTGGTAATGGCTACCTGTGATGGTGCCTCTTCTCTCCTGATCTAGGGAGGGCTAGTGGTAATGGCTACCCGTGATGGTGCCTCTTCTCTCCTGATCTAGGCAGGGCTAGTGGTAATGGCTACCCGTGTTGGTGCCTCTTCTCTCCTGTTCTAGGGTGGGCTAGTGGTAATGGCTACCGCTAGTGGTAATGGCTACCCGTGATGGTGCCTCTTCTCTCCGGATGTAGGGAGGGCTAGTGGCACTGGCTAGCCGTGATGGTGCCTCTTCTCTCCTGATCTAGGGAAGGCTAGTGGCAATGGCTACCCGTGATGGTGCCTCTTCTCTCCTGATGGAGGGAGGGCTAGTGGCAATGGCTACCCGTGATGGTGCCTCTTCTCTCCGGATGTAGGGAGGGCTAGTGGCAATGGCTACCCGTGATGGTGCCTCTTCTCTCCTGATGTAGGGAGGGCTAGTGGCAATGGCTACCCGTGATGGTGCCTCTTCTCTCCTGATGTAGGGAGGGCTAGTGGCAATGGCTACCCGTGGTGGTGCCTCTTCTCTCCTGATCTAGGGAGGGCTAGTGGCGATGGCTACCCGTGATGGTGCCTCTTCTCTCCTGATCTAGGGAGGGCTAGTGGCGATGGCAACCCGTGATGGTGCCTCTTCTCGCCTGATGTAGGGAGGGCTAGTGGCGATGGCTACTAGTGATGGTGCCTCTTCTCTCCTGATCTAGGGAGGGCTAGTGGCGATGGCTACCCGTGATGGTGCCTCTTTTCTCCTGATGTAGGGAGGGCTAGTGGCGATGGCTACCCATGATGGTGCCTCTTCTCTGCTGATCTAGAGAGGGCTAGTGGCAATGGCTACCCGTGATGGTGCCTCTTCTCTCCTGGTGTAGGGTGGGCTAGTGGAAATGGCTACCCATGATGGTGCCTCTTCTCTCCTGATGTAGGGAGGGCTAGTGGCAATGGCTACCCGTGATGGTGCCTCTTCTCTCCTGATGTAGGGAGGGCTAGTGGCAATGGCTACCCGCGATGGTGCCTCTTCTCTCCGGATGTAGGGAGGGCTAGTGGCAATGGCTACCCGTGATGGTGCCTCTTCTCTCCGCATGTAGGGAGGGCTAGTGGCAATGGCTACCCGTGATGGTGCCTCTTCTCTCCGGATGTAGGGAGGGCTAGTGGTAATGGCTACCCGTGATGGTGCCTCTTCTCTCCGGATGTAGGGAGGGCTAGTGGTAATGGCTGCCCGTGATGGTGCCTCTTCTCTCCTGATGTAGGGAGGGCTAGTGGTAATGGCTGCCCGTGATGGTGCCTCTTCTCTCCTGATGTAGGGAGGGCTAGTGGCAATGGCTACCCGTGATGGTGCCTCTTCTCTCCTGATCTAGGGAGGGCTAGTGGCAATGGCTACCCGTGATGGTGCCTCTTCTCTCCTGATGTAGGGAGGGCTAGTGGCAATGGCTACCCGTGATGGTGCCTCTTCTCTCCTGATGTAGGGAGGGCTAGTGGCAATGGCTACCCGTGATGGTGCCTCTTCTCTCCTGATGTAGGGAGGGCTAGTGGCAATGGCTACCCGTGATGGTGCCTCTTCTCTCCTGATGTAGGGAGGCCTAGTGGCAATGGCTACCCGTAATGGTGCCTCTTCTCTCCCGATCTAGTGAGGGCTAGTGGTATGGCTACCCGTGATGGTGCCTCTTCTAGCCTGATGTAGGGAGGGCTAGTGGTATGGCTACCCGTGATGGTGACTCTTCTCTCCTGTTGTAGGGAGGGCTAGTGACAATGGCTACCCGTGATGGTGCCTCTTCTCTCCTGATCTAGGGAGGGCTAGTGGCAATGGCTACCCATGATGGTGCCTCTTCTCTCCTGATCTAGGGAGGGCTAGTGGCAATGGCTACCCGTGATGGTGCCTCTTCTCGCCTGATGTAGGGAGGGCTAGTGACAATGGCTACCCGTGATGGTGCCTCTTCCCTCCTGTTGTAGGGAGGGCTAGTGCTAATGGCTACCCGTGATGCTGCCTATTCTCTCCCGATCTAGGGAGGGCTAGTGCTAATGGCTACCAGTGATGGTGCCTTTTCTCTCCCGATGTAGGGAGGGCTAGTGGTATGGCTACCCGTGATGGTGCCTCTTCTCTCCCGATGTAGGGAGGGCTAGTGGTATGGCTACCCGTGATGGTGCCTCTTCTCTCCCGATGTAGGGAGGGCTAGTGGTATGGCTACCCGTGATGGTGCCTCTTCTCTCCCGATGTAGGGAGGGCTAGTGGCAATGGCTACCCTTGATGGTGCCTCTTCTAGCCTGATGTAGGGTGGGCTAGTGGCAATGGCTACCCGTGATGGTGCCTAGTGGCAATGGCTACCCGTGATGGTGCCTCTTCTCTCCTGATTTAGGGAGGGCTAGTGGTAATGGCTACCCGTGATGGTGTCTCTTCTCTCCTGAACTAGGGAGGGCTAGTGGTGCCTCTTCTCTCCTGATCTAGGGAGGGCTAGTGGTAATGGCTACCCGTGATGGTGCCTCTTCTCTCCTGATCTAGGCAGGGCTAGTGGTAATGGCTACCCGTGTTGGTGCCTCTTCTCTCCTGATCTAGGGTGGGCTAGTGGTAATGGCTACCGCTAGTGGTAATGGCTACCCGTGATGCTGCCTCTTCTCTCCGGATGTAGGGAGGGCTAGTGGCACTGGCTAGCCGTGATGGTGCCTCTTCTCTCCTGATCTAGGGAAGGCTAGTGGCAATGGCTACCCGTGATGGTGCCTCTTCTCTCCTGATGGAGGGAGGGCTAGTTGCAATGGCTACCCGTGATGGTGCCTCTTCTCTCCGGATGTAGGGAGGGCTAGTGGCAATGGCTACCCGTGATGGTGCCTCTTCTCTCCTGATGTAGGGAGGGCTAGTGGCAATGGCTACCCGTGATGGTGCCTCTTCTCTCCTGATGTAGGGAGAGCTAGTGGCGATGGCTACCTGTGATGGTGCCTCTTCTCTCCTGATGTAGGGAGGGCTAGTGGCGATGGCTACCCGTGGTGGTGCCTCTTCTCTCCTGATGTAGGGAGGGCTAGTGGCGATGGCTACCCGTGGTGGTGCCTCTTCTCTCCTGATCTAGGGAGGGCTAGTGGCGATGGCTACCCGTGATGGTGCCTCTTCTCTCCTGATCTAGGGAGGGCTAGTGGCGATGGCTACCCGTGATGGTGCCTCTTCTCTCCTGATGTAGGGAGGGCTAGTGGCGATGGCTACCCGTGATGTTGCCTCTTCTCTCCTGATGTAGGGAGGGCTAGTGGCGATGGCTACCCGTGATGTTGCCTCTTCTCTATTGATCTAGGGAGGGCTAGTGGCGATCGCTACCCGTGATGGTGCCTCTTCTCTCCTGATCTAGGGAGGGCTAGTGGCGATGGCTACCCGTGAGGGTGCCTCTTCTCTCCTGATGTAGGGAGGGCTAGTGGTGATGGCTACCCGTGATGGTGCCTCTTCTCTCCTGATCTAGGGAGGGCTAGTGGCGATGGCTACCCGTGATGGTGCCTCTTTTCTCCTGATGTAGGGAGGGCTAGTGGCGATGGCTACCCGTGATGGTGCCTCTTTTCTCCTGATGTAGGGAGGGCTAGTGGCGATGGCTACCCGTGATGGTGCCTCTTCTCTGCTGATCTAGGGAGGGCTAGTGGCAATGGCTACCCGTGATGGTGCCTCTTCTCTCCTGATGTAGGGTGGGCTAGTGGAAATAGCTACCCGTGATGGTGCCTCTTCTCTCCTGATGTAGGGAGGGCTAGTGGCAATGGCTACCCGTGATGGTGCCTCTTCTCTCCTGATGTAGGGAGGGCTAGTGTCAATGGCTACCCGTGTTGGTGCCTCTTCTCTCCTGTTCTAGGGTGGGCTAGTGGTATTGGCTACCGCTAGTGGTAATGGCTACCCGTGATGGTGCCTCTTCTCTCCGGATGTAGGGAGGGCTAGTGGCACTGGCTAGCCGTGATGGTGCCTCTTCTCTCCTGATCTAGGGAAGGCTAGTGGCAATGGCTACCCGTGATGGTGCCTCTTCTCTCCTGATGGAGGGAGGGCTAGTGGCAATGGCTACCCGTGATGGTGCCTCTTCTCTCCGGATGTAGGGAGGGCTAGTGGCAATGGCTACCCGTGATGGTGCCTCTTCTCTCCTGATGTAGGGAGGGCTAGTGGCAATGGCTACCCGTGATGGTGCCTCTTCTCTCCTGATGTAGGGAGAGCTAGTGGCGATGGCTACCCGTGATGGTGCCTCTTCTCTCCTGATGTAGGGAGGGCTAGTGGCGATGGCTACCCGTGGTGGTGCCTCTTCTCTCTTGATCTAGGGAGGGCTAGTGGCGATGGCTACCCGTGATGGTGCCTCTTCTCTCCTGATCTAGGGAGGGCTAGTGGCGATGGCTACCCCTGATGGTGCCTCTTCTCTCCTGATCTAGGGAGGGCTAGTGGCGATGGCTACCCGTGATGGTGCCTCTTCTCTCCTGATCTAGGGAGGGCTAGTGGCGATGGCTACCCGTGATGGTGCCTCTTCTCTCCTGATCTAGGGAGGGTTTCTCTCCTGATCTAGGGAGGGCTAGTGGCGATGACTACCCATGCTGGTGCCTCTTTTCTCCTGATGTAGGGAGGGCTAGTGGCGATGGCTACCCGTGATGGTGCCTCTTCTCTGCTGATCTAGAGAGGGCTAGTGGCAATGGCTACCCGTGATGGTGCCTCTTCTCTCCTGGTGTAGGGTGGGCTAGTTGAAATGGCTACCCATGATGGTGCCTCTTCTCTCCTGATGCAGGGAGGGCTAGTGGCAATGGCTACCCGTGATGGTGCCCCTTCTCTCCTGATGCAGGGAGGGCTAGTGGCAATGGCTACCCGTGATGGTGCCTCTTCTCTCCGGATGTAGGGAGGGCTAGTGGTAATGGCTACCCGTGATGATGCCTCTTCTCTCCGGATGTAGGGAGGGCTAGTGGCGATGGCTACCCGTGATGGTGCCTCTTCTCTCCTGATCTAGGGAGGGCTAGTGGCGATGGCTACCCGTGATGGTGCCTCTTCTCTCCTGATGTAGGGAGGGCTAGTGGCGATGGCTACCCGTGATGTTGCCTCTTCTCTCCTGATGTAGGGAGGGCTAGTGGCGATGGCTACCCGTGATGTTGCCTCTTCTCTATTGATCTAGGGAGGGCTAGTGGCGATCGCTACCCGTGATGGTGCCTCTTCTCTCCTGATCTAGGGAGGGCTAGTGGCGATGGCTACCCGTGAGGGTGCCTCTTCTCTCCTGATGTAGGGAGGGCTAGTGGTGATGGCTACCCGTGATGGTGCCTCTTCTCTCCTGATCTAGGGAGGGCTAGTGGCGATGGCTACCCGTGATGGTGCCTCTTTTCTCCTGATGTAGGGAGGGCTAGTGGCGATGGCTACCCGTGATGGTGCCTCTTTTCTCCTGATGTAGGGAGGGCTAGTGGCGATGGCTACCCGTGATGGTGCCTCTTCTCTGCTGATCTAGGGAGGGCTAGTGGCAATGGCTACCCGTGATGGTGCCTCTTCTCTCCTGATGTAGGGTGGGCTAGTGGAAATAGCTACCCGTGATGGTGCCTCTTCTCTCCTGATGTAGGGAGGGCTAGTGGCAATGGCTACCCGTGATGGTGCCTCTTCTCTCCTGATGTAGGGAGGGCTAGTGTCAATGGCTACCCGTGTTGGTGCCTCTTCTCTCCTGTTCTAGGGTGGGCTAGTGGTATTGGCTACCGCTAGTGGTAATGGCTACCCGTGATGGTGCCTCTTCTCTCCGGATGTAGGGAGGGCTAGTGGCACTGGCTAGCCGTGATGGTGCCTCTTCTCTCCTGATCTAGGGAAGGCTAGTGGCAATGGCTACCCGTGATGGTGCCTCTTCTCTCCTGATGGAGGGAGGGCTAGTGGCAATGGCTACCCGTGATGGTGCCTCTTCTCTCCGGATGTAGGGAGGGCTAGTGGCAATGGCTACCCGTGATGGTGCCTCTTCTCTCCTGATGTAGGGAGGGCTAGTGGCAATGGCTACCCGTGATGGTGCCTCTTCTCTCCTGATGTAGGGAGAGCTAGTGGCGATGGCTACCCGTGATGGTGCCTCTTCTCTCCTGATGTAGGGAGGGCTAGTGGCGATGGCTACCCGTGGTGGTGCCTCTTCTCTCTTGATCTAGGGAGGGCTAGTGGCGATGGCTACCCGTGATGGTGCCTCTTCTCTCCTGATCTAGGGAGGGCTAGTGGCGATGGCTACCCCTGATGGTGCCTCTTCTCTCCTGATCTAGGGAGGGCTAGTGGCGATGGCTACCCGTGATGGTGCCTCTTCTCTCCTGATCTAGGGAGGGCTAGTGGCGATGGCTACCCGTGATGGTGCCTCTTCTCTCCTGATCTAGGGAGGGTTTCTCTCCTGATCTAGGGAGGGCTAGTGGCGATGACTACCCGTGATGGTGCCTCTTCTCTGCTGATCTAGAGAGGGCTAGTGGCAATGGCTACCCGTGATGGTGCCTCTTCTCTCCTGGTGTAGGGTGGGCTAGTTGAAATGGCTACCCATGATGGTGCCTCTTCTCTCCTGATGCAGGGAGGGCTAGTGGCAATGGCTACCCGTGATGGTGCCCCTTCTCTCCTGATGCAGGGAGGGCTAGTGGCAATGGCTACCCGTGATGGTGCCTCTTCTCTCCGGATGTAGGGAGGGCTAGTGGTAATGGCTACCCGTGATGATGCCTCTTCTCTCCGGATGTAGGGAGGGCTAGTGGTAATGGCTACCCGTGATGATGCCTCTTCTCTCCGGATGTAGGGAGGGCTAGTGGTAATGGCTACCCGTGATGGTGCCTCTTCTCTCCGGATGTAGGGAGGGCTAGTGGTAATGGCTACCCGTGATGGTGCCTCTTCTCTCTGGATGTAGGGAGGGCTAGTGGTGATGGCTACCCGTGATGGTGCCTCTTCTCTCCTGATGTAGGGAGGGCTAGTGGCAATGGCTACCCGTGATGGTGCCTCTTCTCTCCTGATCTAGGGAGGGCTAGTGGCAATGGCTACCCGTGATGGTGCCTCTTCTCTCCTGATGTAGGGAGGGCTAGTGGCAATGGCTACCCGTGATGGTGCCTCTTCTCTCCTGATGTAGGGAGGGCTAGTGGCAATGGCTACCCGTGATGGTGCCTCTTCTCTCCTGATGTAGGGAGGGCTAGTGGCAATGGCTACCCGTGATGGTGCCTCTTCTCTCCTGATGTAGGGAGGCCTAGTGGCAATGGCTACCCGTGATGGTGCCTCTTCTCTCCCGATCTAGGGAGGGCTAGTGGTATGGCTACCCGTGATGGTGCCTCTTCTAGCCTGATGTAGGGAGGGCTAGTGGAAATGGCTACCCGTGATGGTGCCTCTTCTCTCCTGTTGTAGGGAGGGCTAGTGACAATGGCTACCCGTGATGGTGCCTCTTCTCTCCTGATGGAGGGAGGGCTAGTGGCAATGGCTACCCGTGATGGTGCCTCTTCTCTCCGGATGTAGGGAGGGCTAGTGGCAATGGCTACCCGTGATGGTGCCTCTTCTCTCCTGATGTAGGGAGGGCTAGTGGCAATGGCTACCCATGATGGTGCCTCTTCTCTCCTGATGTAGGGAGAGCTAGTGGCAATGGCTACCCGTGATGGTGCCTCTTCTCTCCTGATGTAGGGAGGGCTAGTGGCGATGGCTACCCGTGGTGGTGCCTCTTCTCTCCTGATCTAGGGAGGGCTAGTGGCGATGGCTACCCGTGATGGTGCCTCTTCTCTCCTGATCTAGGGAGGGCTAGTGGCGATGGCAACCCGTGATGTTGCCTCTTCTCTATTGATCTAGGGAGGGCTAGTGGCGATGGCTACCCGTGATGGTGCCTCTTCTCTCCTGATGTAGGGAGGGCTAGTGGCAATGGCTACCCGTGATGGTGCCTCTTCTCTCCTGATCTAGGGAGGGCTAGTGGCGATGGCTACCCGTGATGGTGCCTCTTTTCTCCTGATGTAGGGAGGGCTAGTGGCGATGGCTACCTGTGATGGTGCCTCTTCTCTGCTGATCTAGAGAGGGCTAGTGGCAATGGCTACCCGTGATGGTGCCTCTTCTCTCCTGGTGTAGGGTGGGCTAGTGGAAATGGCTACCCATGATGGTGCCTCTTCTCTGCTGATCTAGGGAGGGCTAGTGGCAATGGCTACCCGTGATGGTGCCTCTTCTCTCCTGATGTAGGGAGGGCTAGTGGCAATGGCTACCCGTGATGGTGCCTCTTCTCTCCGGATGTAGGGAGGCCTAGTGGTAATGGCTACCCGTGATGGTGCCTCTTCTCTAGTGATGTAGGGAGGGCTAGTGGTAATACCTACCCGTGATGGTGCCTCTTCTCTCCTGATGTAGGGTGATGATGCCTCTTCTGGCTAGTGGTAATGGCTACCCGTGATGGTGCCTCTTCTCTCCTGATCTAGGGAGGGCTAGTGGTAATGGCTACCCGTGATGGTGCCTCTTCTCTCCTGATCTAGGGAGGGCTAGTGGTGCCTCTTCTCTCCTGATCTAGGGAGGGCTAGTGGTAATGGCTACCCGTGATGGTGCCTCTTCTCTCCTGATCTAGGGAGGGCTAGTGGTAATGGCTACCTGTGATGGTGCCTCTTCTCTCCTGATCTAGGGAGGGCTAGTGGTAATGGCTACCCGTGATGGTGCCTCTTCTCTCCTGATCTAGGCAGGGCTAGTGGTAATGGCTACCCGTGTTGGTGCCTCTTCTCTCCTGTTCTAGGGTGGGCTAGTGGTATTGGCTACCGCTAGTGGTAATGGCTACCCGTGATGGTGCCTCTTCTCTCCGGATGTAGGGAGGGCTAGTGGCACTGGCTAGCCGTGATGGTGCCTCTTCTCTCCTGATCTAGGGAAGGCTAGTGGCAATGGCTACCCGTGATAGTGCCTCTTCTCTCCTGATGGAGGGAGGGCTAGTGGCAATGGCTACCCGTGATGGTGCCTCTTCTCTCCTGATGTAGGGAGGGCTAGTGGCAATGGCTACCCGTGATGGTGCCTCTTCTCTCCTGATGTAGGGAGAGCTAGTGGCAATGGCTACCCGTGATGGTGCCTCTTCTCTCCTGATGTAGGGAGGGCTAGTGGCGATGGCTACCCGTGGTGGTGCCTCTTCTCTCTTGATCTAGGGAGGGCTAGTGGCGATGGCTACCCGTGATGGTGCCTCTTCTCTCCTGATCTAGGGAGGGCTAGTGGCGATGGCTACCCGTGATGGTGCCTCTTCTCTCCTGATCTAGGGAGGGCTAGTGGCGATGGCTACCCGTGATGGTGCCTCTTCTCTCCTGATCTAGGGAGGGCTAGTGGCGATGGCTACCCGTGATGGTGCCTCTTCTCTCCTGATCTAGGGAGGGCTTCTCTCCTGATCTAGGGAGGGCTAGTGGCGATGGCTACCCATGATGGTGCCTCTTTTCTCCTGATGTAGGGAGGGCTAGTGGCGATGGCTACCCGTGATGGTGCCTCTTCTCTGCTGATCTAGAGAGGGCTAGTGGCGATGGCTACCCGTGATGGTGCCTCTTCTCTCCTGGTGTAGGGTGGGCTAGTGGAAATGGCTACCCGTGATGGTGCCTCTTCTCTCCTGATGCAGGGAGGGCTAGTGGCAATGGCTACCCGTGATGGTGCCCCTTCTCTCCTGATGTAGGGAGGGCTAGTGGCAATGGCTACCCGTGATGGTGCCTCTTCTCTCCGGATGTAGGGAGGGCTAGTGGCAATGGCTACCCGTGATGATGCCTCTTCTCTCCGGATGTAGGGAGGGCTAGTGGTAATGGCTACCCGTGATGGTGCCTCTTCTCTCCGGATGTAGGGAGGGCTAGTGGTGATGGCTACCCGTGATGGTGCCTCTTCTCTCCTGATGTAGGGAGGGCTAGTGGTGATGGCTACCCGTGATGGTGCCTCTTCTCTCCTGATGTAGGGAGGGCTAGTGGCAATGGCTACCCGTGATGGTGCCTCTTCTCTCCTGATCTAGGGAGGGCTAGTGGCAATGGCTACCCGTGATGGTGCCTCTTCTCTCCTGATGTAGGGAGGGCTAGTGGCAATGGCTACCCGTGATGGTGCCTCTTCTCTCCTGATGTAGGGAGGGCTAGTGGCAATGGCTACCCGTGATGGTGCCTCTTCTCTCCTGATGTAGGGAGGGCTAGTGGCAATGGCTACCCGTGATGGTGCCTCTTCTCTCCTGATGTAGGGAGGCCTAGTGGCAATGGCTACCCGTGATGGTGCCTCTTCTCTCCCGATCTAGGGAGGGCTAGTGGTATGGCTACCCGTGATGGTGCCTCTTCTAGCCTGATGTAGGGAGGGCTAGTGGTATGGCTACCCGTGATGGTGCCTCTTCTAGCCTGATGTAGGGAGGGCTAGTGGAAATGGCTACCCGTGATGGTGCCTCTTCTCTCCTGTTGTAGGGAGGGCTAGTGACAATGGCTACCCGTGATGGTGCCTCTTCTCTCCTGATGGAGGGAGGGCTAGTGGCAATGGCTACCCGTGATGGTGCCTCTTCTCTCCGGATGTAGGGAGGGCTAGTGGCAATGGCTACCCGTGATGGTGCCTCTTCTCTCCTGATGTAGGGAGGGCTAGTGGCAATGGGCTAGTGGTATGGCTACCCGTGATGGTGCCTCTTCTAGCCTGATGTAGGGAGGGCTAGTGGAAATGGCTACCCGTGATGGTGCCTCTTCTCTCCTGTTGTAGGGAGGGCTAGTGACAATGGCTACCCGTGATGGTGCCTCTTCTCTCCTGATGGAGGGAGGGCTAGTGGCAATGGCTACCCGTGATGGTGCCTCTTCTCTCCGGATGTAGGGAGGGCTAGTGGCAATGGCTACCCGTGATGGTGCCTCTTCTCTCCTGATGTAGGGAGGGCTAGTGGCAATGGCTACCCATGATGGTGCCTCTTCTCTCCTGATGTAGGGAGGGCTAGTGGTAATGGCTACCCGTGATGGTGCCTCTTCTCTCCTGATCTAGGGAGGGCTAGTGGTGCCTCTTCTCTCCTGATCTAGGGAGGGCTAGTGGTAATGGCTACCCGTGATGGTGCCTCTTCTCTCCTGATCTAGGGAGGGCTAGTGGTAATGGCTACCTGTGATGGTGCCTCTTCTCTCCTGATCTAGGGAGGGCTAGTGGTAATGGCTACCCGTGATGGTGCCTCTTCTCTCCTGATCTAGGCAGGGCTAGTGGTAATGGCTACCCGTGTTGGTGCCTCTTCTCTCCTGTTCTAGGGTGGGCTAGTGGTATTGGCTACCGCTAGTGGTAATGGCTACCCGTGATGGTGCCTCTTCTCTCCGGATGTAGGGAGGGCTAGTGGCACTGGCTAGCCGTGATGGTGCCTCTTCTCTCCTGATCTAGGGAAGGCTAGTGGCAATGGCTACCCGTGATGGTGCCTCTTCTCTCCTGATGGAGGGAGGGCTAGTGGCAATGGCTACCCGTGATGGTGCCTCTTCTCTCCTGATGTAGGGAGGGCTAGTGGCAATGGCTACCCGTGATGGTGCCTCTTCTCTCCTGATGTAGGGAGAGCTAGTGGCAATGGCTACCCGTGATGGTGCCTCTTCTCTCCTGATGTAGGGAGGGCTAGTGGCGATGGCTACCCGTGGTGGTGCCTCTTCTCTCTTGATCTAGGGAGGGCTAGTGGTGATGGCTACCCGTGATGGTGCCTCTTCTCTCCTGATCTAGGGAGGGCTAGTGGCGATGGCTACCCGTGATGGTGCCTCTTCTCTCCTGATCTAGGGAGGGCTAGTGGCGATGGCTACCCGTGATGGTGCCTCTTCTCTCCTGATCTAGGGAGGGCTAGTGGCGATGGCTACCCGTGATGGTGCCTCTTCTCTCCTGATCTAGGGACGGCTTCTCTCCTGATCTAGGGAGGGCTAGTGGCGATGGCTACCCATGATGGTGCCTCTTTTCTCCTGATGTAGGGAGGGCTAGTGGCGATGGCTACCCGTGATGGTGCCTCTTCTCTGCTGATCTAGAGAGGGCTAGTGGCGATGGCTACCCGTGATGGTGCCTCTTCTCTCCTGGTGTAGGGTGGGCTAGTGGAAATGGCTACCCGTGATGGTGCCTCTTCTCTCCTGATGCAGGGAGGGCTAGTGGCAATGGCTACCCGTGATGGTGCCCCTTCTCTCCTGATGTAGGGAGGGCTAGTGGCAATGGCTACCCGTGATGGTGCCTCTTCTCTCCGGATGTAGGGAGGGCTAGTGGCAATGGCTACCCGTGATGATGCCTCTTCTCTCCGGATGTAGGGAGGGCTAGTGGTAATGGCTACCCGTGATGGTGCCTCTTCTCTCCGGATGTAGGGAGGGCTAGTGGTAATGGCTACCCGTGATGGTGCCTCTTCTCTCCTGATGTAGGGAGGGCTAGTGGTGATGGCTACCCGTGATGGTGCCTCTTCTCTCCTGATGTAGGGAGGGCTAGTGGCAATGGCTACCCGTGATGGTGCCTCTTCTCTCCTGATGTAGGGAGGGCTAGTGGCAATGGCTACCCGTGATGGTGCCTCTTCTCTCCTGATGTAGGGAGGGCTAGTGGCAATGGCTACCCGTGATGGTGCCTCTTCTCTCCTGATGTAGGGAGGGCTAGTGGCAATGGCTACCCGTGATGGTGCCTCTTCTCTCCTGATGTAGGGAGGCCTAGTGGCAATGGCTACCCGTGATGGTGCCTCTTCTCTCCCGATCTAGGGAGGGCTAGTGGTATGGCTACCCGTGATGGTGCCTCTTCTAGCCTGATGTAGGGAGGGCTAGTGGAAATGGCTACCCGTGATGGTGCCTCTTCTCTCCTGTTGTAGGGAGGGCTAGTGACAATGGCTACCCGTGATGGTGCCTCTTCTCTCCTGATGGAGGGAGGGCTAGTGGCAATGGCTACCCGTGATGGTGCCTCTTCTCTCCGGATGTAGGGAGGGCTAGTGGCAATGGCTACCCGTGATGGTGCCTCTTCTCTCCTGATGTAGGGAGGGCTAGTGGCAATGGGCTAGTGGTATGGCTACCCGTGATGGTGCCTCTTCTAGCCTGATGTAGGGAGGGCTAGTGGAAATGGCTACCCGTGATGGTGCCTCTTCTCTCCTGTTGTAGGGAGGGCTAGTGACAATGGCTACCCGTGATGGTGCCTCTTCTCTCCTGATGGAGGGAGGGCTAGTGGCAATGGCTACCTGTGATGGTGCCTCTTCTCTCCGGATGTAGGGAGGGCTAGTGGCAATGGCTACCCGTGATGGTGCCTCTTCTCTCCTGATGTAGGGAGGGCTAGTGGCAATGGCTACCCATGATGGTGCCTCTTCTCTCCTGATGTAGGGAGAGCTAGTGGCGATGGCTACCCGTGATGGTGCCTCTTCTCTCCTGATGTAGGGAGGGCTAGTGGCGATGGCTACCCGTGGTGGTGCCTCTTCTCTCCTGATCTAGGGAGGGCTAGTGGCGATGGCTACCCGTGATGGTGCCTCTTCTCTCCTGATCTAGGGAGGGCTAGTGGCGATGGCAACCCGTGATGTTGCCTCTTCTCTATTGATCTATGGAGGGCTAGTGGCAATGGCTGCCCGTGATGGTGCCTCTTCTCTCCTGATGTAGGGAGGCCTAGTGGCAATGGCTACCCGTAATGGTGCCTCTTCTCTCCCGATCTAGGGAGGGCTAGTGGTATGGCTACCCGTGATGGTGCCTCTTCTAGCCTGATGTAGGGAGGGCTAGTGGTATGGCTACCCGTGATGGTGCCTCTTCTAGCCTGATGTAGGGAGGGCTAGTGGAAATGGCTACCCGTGATGGTGACTCTTCAATCATGTTTTAGGGAGGGCTAGTGACAATGGCTACCCGTGATGGTGCCTCTTCTCTCCTGATCTAGGGAGGGCTAGTGGCAATGGCTACCCGTGATGGTGCCTCTTCTCTCCTGATCTAGGGAGGGCTAGTGGCAATGGCTACCCGTGATGGTGCCTCTTCTCTCCTGATGTAGGGAGGGCTAGTGACAATGGCTACCCGTGATGGTGCCTCTTCCCTCCTGTTGTAGGGAGGGCTAGTGCTAATGGCTACCCGTGATGCTGCCTATTCTCTCCCGATCTAGGGAGGGCTAGTGCTAATGGCTACCAGTGATGGTGCCTTTTCTCTCCCGATGTAGGGAGGGCTAGTGGTATGGCTACCCGTGATGGTGCCTCTTCTCTCCCGATGTAGGGAGGGCTAGTGGTATGGCTACCCGTGATGGTGCCTCTTCTCTCCCGAGGTAGGGAGGGCTAGTGGCAATGGCTACCCTTGATGGTGCCTCTTCTAGCCTGATGTAGGGAGGGCTAGTGGCAATGGCTACCCGTGATGGTGCCTAGTGGCAATGGCTACCCGTGATGGTGCCTCTTCTCTCCTGATTTAGGGAGGGCTAGTGGTAATGGCTACCCGTGATGGTGTCTCTTCTCTCCTGAACTAGGGAGGGCTAGTGGTGCCTCTTCTCTCCTGATCTAGGGAGGGCTAGTGTTAATGGCTACCCGTGATGGTGCCTCTTCTCTCCTGATCTAGGGAGGGCTAGTGGTAATGGCTACCCGTGATGGTGCCTCTTCTCTCCTGATCTAGGCAGGGCTAGTGGTAATGGCTACCCGTGTTGGTGCCTCTTCTCTCCTGATCTAGGGTGGGCTAGTGGTAATGGCTACCGCTAGTGGTAATGGCTACCCGTGATGGTGCCTCTTCTCTCCGGATGTAGGGAGGGCTAGTGGCACTGGCTAGCCGTGATGGTGCCTCTTCTCTCCTGATCTAGGGAAGGCTAGTGGCAATGGCTACCCGTGATGGTGCCTCTTCTCTCCTGATGGAGGGAGGGCTAGTTGCAATGGCTACCCGTGATGGTGCCTCTTCTCTCCGGATGTAGGGAGGGCTAGTGGCAATGGCTACCCGTGATGGTGCCTCTTCTCTCCTGATGTAGGGAGGGCTAGTGGCAATGGCTACCCGTGATGGTGCCTCTTCTCTCCTGATGTAGGGAGAGCTAGTGGCGATGGCTACCCGTGATGGTGCCTCTTCTCTCCTGATGTAGGGAGAGCTAGTGGCGATGGCTACCCGTGGTGGTGCCTCTTCTCTCCTGATGTAGGGAGGGCTAGTGGCGATGGCTACCCGTGGTGGTGCCTCTTCTCTCCTGATGTAGGGAGGGCTAGTGGCGATGGCTACCCGTGGTGGTGCCTCTTCTCTCCTGATCTAGGGAGGGCTAGTGGCGATGGCTACCCGTGATGGTGCCTCTTCTCTCCTGATCTAGGGAGGGCTAGTGGCGATGGCTACCCGTGATGGTGCCTCTTCTCTCCTGATGTAGGGAGGGCTAGTGGCGATGGCTACCCGTGATGTTGCCTCTTCTCTCCTGATGTAGGGAGGGCTAGTGGCGATGGCTACCCGTGATGTTGCCTCTTCTCTATTGATCTAGGGAGGGCTAGTGGCGATCGCTACCCGTGATGGTGCCTCTTCTCTCCTGATCTAGGGAGGGCTAGTGGCGATGGCTACCCGTGAGGGTGCCTCTTCTCTCCTGATGTAGGGAGGGCTAGTGGTGATGGCTACCCGTGATGGTGCCTCTTCTCTCCTGATGTAGGGAGGGCTAGTGGTGATGGCTACCCGTGATGGTGCCTCTTCTCTCCTGATCTAGGGAGGGCTAGTGGCGATGGCTACCCGTGATGGTGCCTCTTTTCTCCTGATGTAGGGAGGGCTAGTGGCGATGGCTACCCGTGATGGTGCCTCTTTTCTCCTGATGTAGGGAGGGCTAGTGGTGATGGCTACCCGTGATGGTGCCTCTTCTCTGCTGATCTAGGGAGGGCTAGTGGCAATGGCTACCCGTGATGGTGCCTCTTCTCTCCTGATGTAGGGTGGGCTAGTGGAAATAGCTACCCGTGATGGTGCCTCTTCTCTCCTGATGTAGGGAGGGCTAGTGGCAATGGCTACCCGTGATGGTGCCTCTTCTCTCCTGATGTAGGGAGGGCTAGTGGCAATGGCTACCCGTGATGGTGCCTCTTCTCTCCTGATGTAGGGAGGGCTAGTGGCAATGGCTACCCGTGATGGTGCCTCTTCTCTCCGGATGTAGGGAGGCCTAGTGGTAATGGCTACCTGTGATGGTGCCTCTTCTCTAGTGATGTAGGGAGGGCTAGTGGTAATACCTACCCGTGATGGTGCCTCTTCTCTCCTGATGTAGGGTGATGATGCCTCTTCTGGCTAGTGGTAATGGCTACCCGTGATGGTGCCTCTTCTCTCCTGATCTAGGGAGGGCTAGTGGTAATGGCTACCCGTGATGGTGCCTCTTCTCTCCTGATCTAGGGAGGGCTAGTGGTGCCTCTTCTCTCCTGATCTAGGGAGGGCTAGTGGTAATGGCTACCCGTGATGGTGCCTCTTCTCTCCTGATCTAGGGAGGGCTAGTGGTAATGGCTACCTGTGATGGTGCCTCTTCTCTCCTGATCTAGGGAGGGCTAGTGGTAATGGCTACCCGTGATGGTGCCTCTTCTCTCCTGTTCTAGGGTGGGCTAGTGGTATTGGCTACCGCTAGTGGTAATGGCTACCCGTGATGGTGCCTCTTCTCTCCGGATGTAGGGAGGGCTAGTGGCACTGGCTAGCCGTGATGGTGCCTCTTCTCTCCTGATCTAGGGAAGGCTAGTGGCAATGGCTACCCGTGATGGTGCCTCTTCTCTCCTGATGGAGGGAGGGCTAGTGGCAATGGCTACCCGTGATGGTGCCTCTTCTCTCCGGATGTAGGGAGGGCTAGTGGCAATGGCTACCCGTGATGGTGCCTCTTCTCTCCTGATGTAGGGAGGGCTAGTGGCAATGGCTACCCGTGATGGTGCCTCTTCTCTCCTGATGTAGGGAGAGCTAGTGGCAATGGCTACCCGTGATGGTGCCTCTTCTCTCCTGATGTAGGGAGGGCTAGTGGCGATGGCTACCCGTGGTGGTGCCTCTTCTCTCTTGATCTAGGGAGGGCTAGTGGCGATGGCTACCCATGATGGTGCCTCTTCTCTCCTGATCTAGGGAGGGCTAGTGGCGATGGCTACCCGTGATGGTGCCTCTTCTCTCCTGATCTAGGGAGGGCTAGTGGCGATGGCTACCCATGATGGTGCCTCTTCTCTCCTGATCTAGGGAGGGCTAGTGGCGATGGCTACCCGTGATGGTGCCGCTTCTCTCCTGATCTAGGGAGGGCTTCTCTCCTGATCTAGGGAGGGCTAGTGGCGATGGCTACCCATGATGGTGCCTCTTTTCTCCTGATGTAGGGAGGGCTAGTGGCGATGGCTACCCGTGATGGTGCCTCTTCTCTGCTGATCTAGAGAGGGCTAGTGGCAATGGCTACCCGTGATGGTGCCTCTTCTCTCCTGGTGTAGGGTGGGCTAGTGGAAATGGCTACCCGTGATGGTGCCTCTTCTCTCCTGATGCAGGGAGGGCTAGTGGCAATGGCTACCCGTGATGGTGCCTCTTCTCTCCTGATGCAGGGAGGGCTAGTGGCAATGGCTACCCGTGATGGTGCCTCTTCTCTCCGGATGCAGGGAGGGCTAGTGGCAATGGCTACCCGTGATGGTGCCTCTTCTCTCCGGAAGTAGGGAGGGCTAGTGGTAATGGCTACCCGTGATGGTGCCTCTTCTCTCCGGATGTAGGGAGGGCTAGTGGCAATGGCTACCCGTGATGGTGCCTCTTCTCTCCGGATGTAGGGAGGGCTAGTGGCAATGGCTACCCGTGATGATGCCTCTTCTCTCCGGATGTAGGGAGGGCTAGTGGTAATGGCTACCCGTGATGGTGCCTCTTCTCTCCTGTTGTAGGGAGGGCTAGTGGCAATGGCTACCCGTGATGGTGCCTCTTCTCTCCTGATGGAGGGAGGGCTAGTGGCAATGGCTACCCGTGATGGTGCCTCTTCTCTCCGGATGTAGGGAGGGCTAGTGGCAATGGCTACCCGTGATGGTGCCTCTTCTCTCCTGATGTAGGGAGGGCTAGTGGCAATGGCTACCCGTGATGGTGCCTCTTCTCTCCTGATGTAGGGAGAGCTAGTGGCAATGGCTACCCGTGATGGTGCCTCTTCTCTCCTGATGTAGGGAGGGCTAGTGGCAATGGCTACCCGTGGTGGTGCCTCTTCTCTCCTGATCTAGGGAGGGCTAGTGGCGATGGCTACCCGTGATGGTGCCTCTTCTCTCCTGATCTAGGGAGGGCTAGTGGCGATGGCAACCCGTGAGGTTGCCTCTTCTCTATTGATCTAGGGAGGGCTAGTGGCGATGGCTACCCGTGATGGTGCCTCTTCTCTCCTGATGTAGGGAGGGCTAGTGGCGATGGCTACCCGTGATGGTGCCTCTTCTCTCCTGATCTAGGGAGGGCTAGTGGCGATGGCTACCCGTGATGGTGCCTCTTTTCTCCTGATGTAGGGAGGGCTAGTGGCGATGGCTACCCGTGATGGTGCCGATGGTGCCTCTTCTCTCCTGATGTAGGGAGGGCTAGTGGCAATGGCTACCCGTGATGGTGCCTCTTCTCTCCGGGTGTAGGGAGGGCTAGTGGCAATGGCTACCCGTGATGGTGCCTCTTCTCTCCGCATGTAGGGAGGGCTAGTGGTAATGGCTGCCCGTGATGGTGCCTCTTCTCTCCGGATGTAGGGAGGGCTAGTGGTAATGGCTGCCCGTGATGGTGCCTCTTCTCTCCTGATGTAGGGAGGGCTAGTGGTAATGGCTGCCCGTGATGGTGCCTCTTCTCTCCTGATGTAGGGAGGGCTAGTGGCAATGGCTACCCGTGATGGTGCCTCTTCTCTCCTGATGTAGGGAGGGCTAGTGGCAATGGCTTCCCGTAATGGTGCCTCTTCTCTCCCGATCTAGGGAGGGCTAGTGGTATGGCTACCCGTGATGGTGCCTCTTCTAGCCTGATGTAGGGAGGGCTAGTGGTATGGCTACCCGTGATGGTGCCTCTTCTAGCCTGATGTAGGGAGGGCTAGTGGAAATGGCTACCCGTGATGGTGCCTCTTCTCTCCTGTTGTTGGGAGGGCTAGTGACAATGGCTACCCGTGATGGTGCCTCTTCTCTCCTGATCTAGGGAGGGCTAGTGGCAATGGCTACCCGTGATGGTGCCTCTTCTCTCCTGATCTAGGGAGGGCTAGTGGCAATGGCTACCCGTGATGGTGCCTCTTCTCTCCTGATGTAGGGAGGGCTAGTGACAATGGCTACCCGTGATGGTGCCTCTTCCCTCCTGTTGTAGGGAGGGCTAGTGCTAATGGCTACCCGTGATGCTGCCTATTCTCTCCCGATCTAGGGAGGGCTAGTGCTAATGGCTACCAGTGATGGTGCCTTTTCTCTCCCGATGTAGGGAGGGCTAGTGGTATGGCTACCCGTGATGGTGCCTCTTCTCTCCCGATGTAGGGAGGGCTAGTGGTATGGCTACCCGTGATGGTGCCTCTTCTCTCCCGATGTAGGGAGGGCTAGTGGCAATGGCTACCCTTGATGGTGCCTCTTCTAGCCTGATGTAGGGAGGGCTAGTGGCAATGGCTACCCGTGATGGTGCCTAGTGGCAATGGCTACCCGTGATGGTGCCTCTTCTCTCCTGATTTAGGGAGGGCTAGTGGTAATGGCTACCCGTGATGGTGTCTCTTCTCTCCTGAACTAGGGAGGGCTAGTGGTGCCTCTTCTCTCCTGATCTAGGGAGGGCTAGTGGTAATGGCTACCCGTGATGGTGCCTCTTCTCTCCTGATCTAGGGAGGGCTAGTGGTAATGGCTACCCGTGATGGTGCCTCTTCTCTCCTGATCTAGGCAGGGCTAGTGGTAATGGCTACCCGTGTTGGTGCCTCTTCTCTCCTGATCTAGGATGGGCTAGTGGTAATGGCTACCGCTAGTGGTAATGGCTACCCGTTATGATGCCTCTTCTCTCCGGATGTAGGGAGGGCTAGTGGCACTGGCTAGCCGTGATGGTGCCTCTTCTCTCCTGATCTAGGGAAGGCTAGTGGCAATGGCTACCCGTGATGGTGCCTCTTCTCTCCTGATGGAGGGAGGGCTAGTTGCAATGGCTACCCGTGATGGTGCCTCTTCTCTCCGGATGTAGGGAGGGCTAGTGGCAATGGCTACCCGTGATGGTGCCTCTTCTCTCCTGATGTAGGGAGGGCTAGTGGCGATGGCTACCCGTGATGGTGCCTCTTCTCTCCTGATGTAGGGAGAGCTAGTGGCGATGGCTACCCGTGATGGTGCCTCTTCTCTCCTGATGTAGGGAGGGCTAGTGGCGATGGCTACCCGTGGTGGTGCCTCTTCTCTCCTGATGTAGGGAGGGCTAGTGGCGATGGCTACCCGTGGTGGTGCCTCTTCTCTCCTGATCTAGGGAGGGCTAGTGGCGATGGCTACCCGTGATGGTGCCTCTTCTCTCCTGATCTAGGGAGGGCTAGTGGCGATGGCTACCCGTGATGGTGCCTCTTCTCTCCTGATGTAGGGACGGCTAGTGGCGATGGCTACCCGTGATGTTGCCTCTTCTCTCCTGATGTAGGGAGGGCTAGTGGCGATGGCTACCCGTGATGTTGCCTCTTCTCTATTGATCTAGGGAGGGCTAGTGGCGATCGCTACCCGTGATGGTGCCTCTTCTCTCCTGATCTAGGGAGGGCTAGTGGCGATGGCTACCCGTGAGGGTGCCTCTTCTCTCCTGATGTAGAGAGGGCTAGTGGCGATGGCTACCCGTGATGGTGCCTCTTCTCTCCTGATCTAGGGAGGGCTAGTGGCGATGGCTACCCGTGATGGTGCCTCTTCTCTCCTGATGTAGGGAGGGCTAGTGGCGATGGCTACCCGTGATGGTGCCTCTTCTCTGCTGATCTAGGGAGGGCTAGTGGCAATGGCTACCCGTGATGGTGCCTCTTCTCTCCTGATGTAGGGTGGGCTAGTGGAAATAGCTACCCGTGATGGTGCCTCTTCTCTCCTGATGTAGGGAGGGCTAGTGGCAATGGCTACCCGTGATGGTGCCTCTTCTCTCCTGATGTAGGGAGGGCTAGTGGCAATGGCTACCCGTGATGGTGCCTCTTCTCTCCTGATGTAGGGAGGGCTAGTGGCAATGGCTACCCGTGATGGTGCCTCTTCTCTCCGGATGTAGGGAGGCCTAGTGGTAATGGCTACCCGTGATGGTGCCTCTTCTCTAGTGATGTAGGGAGGGCTAGTGGTAATACCTACCCGTGATGGTGCCTCTTCTCTCCTGATGTAGGGTGATGATGCCTCTTCTGGCTAGTGGTAATGGCTACCCGTGATGGTGCCTCTTCTCTCCTGATCTAGGGAGGGCTAGTGGTAATGGCTACCCGTGATGGTGCCTCTTCTCTCCTGATCTAGGGAGGGCTAGTGGTGCCTCTTCTCTCCTGATCTAGGGAGGGCTAGTGGTAATGGCTACCCGTGATGGTGCCTCTTCTCTCCTGATCTAGGGAGGGCTAGTGGTAATGGCTACCCGTGATGGTGCCTCTTCTCTCCTGATCTAGGCAGGGCTAGTGGTAATAGCTACCCGTGTTGGTGCCTCTTCTCTCCTGCTCTAGGGTGGGCTAGTGGTATTGGCTACCGCTAGTGGTAATGGCTACCCGTGATGGTGCCTCTTCTCTCCGGATGTAGGGAGGGCTAGTGGCACTGGCTAGCCGTGATGGTGCCTCTTCTCTCCTGATCTAGGGAAGGCTAGTGGCAATGGCTACCCGTGATGGTGCCTCTTCTCTCCTGATGGAGGGAGGGCTAGTGGCGATGGCTACCCGTGATGGTGCCTCTTTTCTCCTGATGTAGGGAGGGCTAGTGGCGATGGCTACCTGTGATGGTGCCTCTTCTCTGCTGATCTAGAGAGGGCTAGTGGCAATGGCTACCCGTGATGGTGCCTCTTCTCTCCTGGTGTAGGGTGGGCTAGTGGAAATGGCTACCCATGATGGTGCCTCTTCTCTCCTGATGTAGGGAGGGCTAGTGGCAATGGCTACCCGTGATGGTGCCTCTTCTCTCCTGATGTAGGGAGGGCTAGTGGCGATGGCTACCCGTGATGGTGCCTCTTCTCTCCTGATCTAGGGAGGGCTAGTGGCGATGGCTACCCGTGATGGTGCCTCTTTTCTCCTGATGTAGGGAGGGCTAGTGGCGATGGCTACCTGTGATGGTGCCTCTTCTCTGCTGATCTAGAGAGGGCTAGTGGCAATGGCTACCCGTGATGGTGCCTCTTCTCTCCTGGTGTAGGGTGGGCTAGTGGCAATGGCTACCCGTGATGGTGCCTCTTCTCTCCTGATGTAGGGAGGGCTAGTGGCAATGGCTACCCGTGATGGTGCCTCTTCTCTCCGGATGTAGGGAGGGCTAGTGGCAATGGCTACCCGTGATGGTGCCTCTTCTCTCCGCATGTAGGGAGGGCTAGTGGCAATGGCTACCCGTAATGGTGCCTCTTCTCTCCCGATCTAGGGAGGGCTAGTGGTATGGCTACCCGTGATGGTGCCTCTTCTAGCCTGATGTAGGGAGGGCTAGTGGTATGGCTACCCGTGATGGTGCCTCTTCTAGCCTGATGTAGGGAGGGCTAGTGGAAATGGCTACCCCTGATGGTGCCTCTTCTCTCCTGATGTAGGGTGGGCTAGTGGCAATGGCTACCCGTGATGGTGCCTCTTCTCTCCGGATGTAGGGAGGGCTAGTGGCAATGGCTACCCGTGATGGTGCCTCTTCTCTCCTGATGTACGGAGGGCTAGTGGCAATGGCTACCCGTGATGGTGCCTCTTCTCTCCTGATGTAGGGAGGGCTAGTGGCAATGGCTACCCGTGATGGTGCCTCTTCTCTCCTGATGTAGGGAGGGCTAGTGGCAATGGCTACCCGTGATGGTGCCTCTTCTCTCCTGATGTAGGGAGGCCTAGTGGCAATGGCTACCCGGGATGGTGCCTCTTCTCTCCCGATCTAGGGAGGGCTAGTGGTATGGCTACCGGTGATGGTGCCTCTTCTAGCCTGATGTAGGGAGGGCTAGTGAAATGGCTACCCGTGATGGTGCCTCTTCTCTCCTGTTGTAGGGAGGGCTAGTGGCAATGGCTACCCGTGATGGTGCCTCTTCTCTCCTGATCTAGGGAGGGCTAGTGCTAATGGCTACCCATGATGGTGCCTCTTTCCTCCTGATGTAGGGAGGGCTAGTGCTAATGGCTACCCGTGATGGTGCCTCTTCCCTCCTGATGTAGGGAGGGCTAGTGGCAATGGCTACCCGTGATGGTGCCTCTTCTCTCCCGATGTAGGGAGGGCTAGTGGCAATGGCTACCCGTGATGGTGCCTCTTCTCTCCTGATCTAGAGAAGGCTAGTGGCAATGGCTAACCGTGACGGTGCCTCTTCTCTCCCGATGTAGGGAGGGCTAGTGGCAATGGCTACCCGTGATGGTGCCTCTTCTCTCCTGATGTAGGGAGGGCTAGTGGCGATGGCTACCCGTGATGGTGCCTCTTCTCTCCTGATCTAGGGAGGGCTAGTGGCGATGGCTACCCGTGATGGTGCCTCTTCTCTCCTGATGTAGGGAGGGCTAGTGGCAATGGCTACCCGTGATGGTGCCTCTTCTCTCCTGATGTAGGGTGGGCTAGTGGCAATGGCTACCCGTGATGGTGCCTCTTCTCTCCGGATGTAGGGAGGGCTAGTGGCAATGGCTACCCGTGATGGTGCCTCTTCTCTCCGGATGTAGGGAGGGCTAGTGGCAATGGCTACCCGTGATGGTGCCTCTTCTCTCCGGATGTAGGGAGGGCTAGTGGTAATGGCTACCCGTGATGGTGCCTCTTCTCTCCTGATGTAGGGAGGGCTAGTGGTAATGGCTACCCGTGATGGTGCCTCTTCTCCCCTGATGTACGGAGGGCTAGTGGCAATGGCTACCCGTGATGGTGCCTCTTCTCTCCTGATGTAGGGAGGGCTAGTGGCAATGGCTACCCGTGATGGTGCCTCTTTTCTCCTGATCTAGTGAGGGCTAGTGGCAATGCTACCCGTGATGGTGCCTCTGATCTACTGATGTAGGGAGGGCTAGTGGTAATGGCTACCCGTGATGGTGCTTCTTCTCTAGTGATGTAGAGAGGGCTAGTGGTAATGGTTACCCGTGATGGTGCCTCTTGGCTCCGGATGTAGGGAGGGCTAGTGGTAATGGCTACCCGTGATGTTGCCTCTTCTCTCCTGATCTAGGGAGGGCTAGTGGTAATGGCTACCCGTGATGGTGCCTCTTCTCTCCTGATGTAGGGTGATGATGCCTCTTCTGGCTAGTGGTAATGGCTACCCGTGATGGTGCCTCTTCTCTCCTGATCTAGGGAGGGCTAGTGGTAATGGCTACCCGTGATGGTGCCTCTTCTCTCCTGATCTAGGGAGGGCTAGTGGTGCCTCTTCTCTCCTGATCTAGGGAGGGCTAGTGGTAATGGCTACCCGTGATGGTGCCTCTTCTCTCCTGATCTAGGGAGGGCTAGTGGTAATGGCTACCTGTGATGGTGCCTCTTCTCTCCTGATCTAGGGAGGGCTAGTGGTAATGGCTACCCGTGATGGTGCCTCTTCTCTCCTGATCTAGGCAGGGCTAGTGGTAATGGCTACCCGTGTTGGTGCCTCTTCTCTCCTGTTCTAGGGTGGGCTAGTGGTAATGGCTACCGCTAGTGGTAATGGCTACCCGTGATGGTGCCTCTTCTCTCCGGATGTAGGGAGGGCTAGTGGCACTGGCTAGCCGTGATGGTGCCTCTTCTCTCCTGATCTAGGGAAGGCTAGTGGCAATGGCTACCCGTGATGGTGCCTCTTCTCTCCGGATGTAGGGAGGGCTAGTGGCAATGGCTACCCGTGATGGTGCCTCTTCTCTCCTGATGTAGGGAGGGCTAGTGGCAATGGCTACCCGTGATGGTGCCTCTTCTCTCCTGATGTAGGGAGAGCTAGTGGCAATGGCTACCCGTGATGGTGCCTCTTCTCTCCTGATCTAGGGAGGGCTAGTGGCGATGGCTACCCGTGGTGGTGCCTCTTCTCTCCTGATCTAGGGAGGGCTAGTGGCGATGGCTACCCGTGATGGTGCCTCTTCTCTCCTGATCTAGGGAGGGCTAGTGGCGATGGCAACCCGTGATGTTGCCTCTTCTCTATTGATCTAGGGAGGGCTAGTGGCGATGGCTACCCGTGATGGTGCCTCTTCTCGCCTGATGTAGGGAGGGCTAGTGGCGATGGCTACCAGTGATGGTGCCTCTTCTCTCCTGATCTAGGGAGGGCTAGTGGCGATGGCTACCCGTGATGGTGCCTCTTTTCTCCTGATGTAGGGAGGGCTAGTGGCGATGGCTACCCGTGATGGTGCCTCTTCTCTGCTGATCTAGAGAGGGCTAGTGGCAATGGCTACCCGTGATGGTGCCTCTTCTCTCCTGGTGTAGGGTGGGCTAGTGGAAATGGCTACCCGTGATGGTGCCTCTTCTCTCCTGATGTAGGGAGGGCTAGTGGCAATGGCTACCCGTGATGGTGCCTCTTCTCTCCTGATGTAGGGAGGGCTAGTGGCAATGGCTACCCGTGATGGTGCCTCTTCTCTCCGGATGTAGGGAGGGCTAGTGGCAATGGCTACCTGTGATGGTGCCTCTTCTCTCCGGATGTAGGGAGGGCTAGTGGCAATGGCTACCCGTGATGGTGCCTCTTCTCTCCGGATGTAGGGAGGGCTAGTGGCAATGGCTGCCCGTGATGGTGCCTCTTCTCTCCGGATGTAGGGAGGGCTAGTGGTAATGGCTGCCCGTGATGGTGCCTCTTCTCTCCTGATGTAGGGAGGGCTAGTGGTAATGGCTGCCCGTGATGGTGCCTCTTCTCTCCTGATGTAGGGAGGGCTAGTGGCAATGGCTGCCCGTGATGGTGCCTCTTCTCTCCTGATGTAGGGAGGGCTAGTGGCAATGGCTACCCGTGATGGTGCCTCTTCTCTCCTGATCTAGGGAGGGCTAGTGGCAATGGCTACCCGTGATGGTGCCTCTTCTCTCCTGATGTAGGGAGGGCTAGTGGCAATGGCTACCCGTGATGGTGCCTCTTCTCTCCTGATGTAGGGAGGGCTAGTGGCAATGGCTACCCGTGATGGTGCCTCTTCTCTCCTGATGTAGGGAGGCCTAGTGGCAATGGCTACCCGTGATGGTGCCTCTTCTCTCCCGATCTAGTGAGGGCTAGTGGTATGGCTACCCGTGATGGTGCCTCTTCTAGCCTGATGTAGGGAGGGCTAGTGGTATGGCTACCCGTGATGGTGCCTCTTCTAGCCTGATGTAGGGAGGGCTAGTGGAAATGGCTACCCGTGATGGTGACTCTTCTCTCCTGTTGTAGGGAGGGCTAGTGACAATGGCTACCCGTGATGGTGCCTCTTCTCTCCTGATCTAGGGAGGGCTAGTGGCAATGGCTACCCATGATGGTGCCTCTTCTCTCCTGATCTAGGGAGGGCTAGTGGCAATGGCTACCCGTGATGGTGCCTCTTCTCGCCTGATGTAGGGAGGGCTAGTGACAATGGCTACCCGTGATGGTGCCTCTTCCCTCCTGTTGTAGGGAGGGCTAGTGCTAATGGCTACCCGTGATGCTGCCTATTCTCTCCCGATCTAGGGAGGGCTAGTGCTAATGGCTACCAGTGATGGTGCCTTTTCTCTCCCGATGTAGGGAGGGCTAGTGGTATGGCTACCCGTGATGGTGCCTCTTCTCTCCCGATGTAGGGAGGGCTAGTGGTATGGCTACCCGTGATGGTGCCTCTTCTCTCCCGATGTAGGGAGGGCTAGTGGTATGGCTACCCGTGATGGTGCCTCTTCTCTCCCGATGTAGGGAGGGCTAGTGGCAATGGCTACCCTTGATAGTGCCTCTTCTAGCCTGATGTAGGGTGGGCTAGTGGCAATGGCTACCCGTGATGGTGCCTAGTGGCAATGGCTACCCGTGATGGTGCCTCTTCTCTCCTGATTTAGGGAGGGCTAGTGGTAATGGCTACCCGTGATGGTGTCTCTTCTCTCCTGAACTAGGGAGGGCTAGTGGTGCCTCTTCTCTCCTGATCTAGGGAGGGCTAGTGGTAATGGCTACCCGTGATGGTGCCTCTTCTCTCCTGATCTAGGGAGGGCTAGTGGTAATGGCTACCCGTGATGGTGCCTCTTCTCTCCTGATCTAGGCAGGGCTAGTGGTAATGGCTACCCGTGTTGGTGCCTCTTCTCTCCTGATCTAGGGTGGGCTAGTGGTAATGGCTACCGCTAGTGGTAATGACTACCCGTGATGCTGCCTCTTCTCTCCGGATGTAGGGAGGGCTAGTGGCACTGGCTAGCCGTGATGGTGCCTCTTCTCTCCTGATCTAGGGAAGGCTAGTGGCAATGGCTACCCGTGATGGTGCCTCTTCTCTCCTGATGGAGGGAGGGCTAGTTGCAATGGCTACCCGTGATGGTGCCTCTTCTCTCCGGATGTAGGGAGGGCTAGTGGCAATGGCTACCCGTGATGGTGCCTCTTCTCTCCTGATGTAGGGAGGGCTAGTGGCAATGGCTACCCGTGATGGTGCCTCTTCTCTCCTGATGTAGGGAGAGCTAGTGGCGATGGCTACCCGTGATGGTGCCTCTTCTCTCCTGATGTAGGGAGGGCTAGTGGCGATGGCTACCCGTGGTGGTGCCTCTTCTCTCCTGATGTAGGGAGGGCTAGTGGCGATGGCTACCCGTGGTGGTGCCTCTTCTCTCCTGATCTAGGGAGGGCTAGTGGCGATGGCTACCCGTGATGGTGCCTCTTCTCTCCTGATCTAGGGAGGGCTAGTGGCGATGGCTACCCGTGATGGTGCCTCTTCTCTCCTGATGTAGGGAGGGCTAGTGGCGATGGCTACCCGTGATGTTGCCTCTTCTCTCCTGATGTAGGGAGGGCTAGTGGCGATGGCTACCCGTGATGTTGCCTCTTCTCTATTGATCTAGGGAGGGCTAGTGGCGATCGCTACCCGTGATGGTGCCTCTTCTCTCCTGATCTAGGGAGGGCTAGTGGCGATGGCTACCCGTGAGGGTGCCTCTTCTCTCCTGATGTAGGGAGGGCTAGTGGTGATGGCTACCCGTGATGGTGCCTCTTCTCTCCTGATCTAGGGAGGGCTAGTGGCGATGGCTACCCGTGATGGTGCCTCTTTTCTCCTGATGTAGGGAGGGCTAGTGGCGATGGCTACCCGTGATGGTGCCTCTTTTCTCCTGATGTAGGGAGGGCTAGTGGCGATGGCTACCCGTGATGGTGCCTCTTCTCTGCTGATCTAGGGAGGGCTAGTGGCAATGGCTACCCGTGATGGTGCCTCTTCTCTCCTGATGTAGGGTGGGCTAGTGGAAATAGCTACCCGTGATGGTGCCTCTTCTCTCCTGATGTAGGGAGGGCTAGTGGCAATGGCTACCCGTGATGGTGCCTCTTCTCTCCTGATGTAGGGAGGGCTAGTGTCAATGGCTACCCGTGTTGGTGCCTCTTCTCTCCTGTTCTAGGGTGGGCTAGTGGTATTGGCTACCGCTAGTGGCGATGGCTACCCGTGATGGTGCCTCTTCTCTCCTGATGTAGGGAGGGCTAGTGGCGATGGCTACCCGTGGTGGTGCCTCTTCTCTCTTGATCTAGGGAGGGCTAGTGGCGATGGCTACCCGTGATGGTGCCTCTTCTCTCCTGATCTAGGGAGGGCTAGTGGCGATGGCTACCCCTGATGGTGCCTCTTCTCTCCTGATCTAGGGAGGGCTAGTGGCGATGGCTACCCGTGATGGTGCCTCTTCTCTCCTGATCTAGGGAGGGCTAGTGGCGATGGCTACCCGTGATGGTGCCTCTTCTCTCCTGATCTAGGGAGGGCTTCTCTCCTGATCTAGGGAGGGCTAGTGGCGATGACTACCCATGATGGTGCCTCTTTTCTCCTGATGTAGGGAGGGCTAGTGGCGATGGCTACCCGTGATGGTGCCTCTTCTCTGCTGATCTAGAGAGGGCTAGTGGCAATGGCTACCCGTGATGGTGCATCTTCTCTCCTGGTGTAGGGTGGGCTAGTGGAAATGGCTACCCATGATGGTGCCTCTTCTCTCCTGATGCAGGGAGGGCTAGTGGCAATGGCTACCCGTGATGGTGCCCCTTCTCTCCTGATGTAGGGAGGGCTAGTGGCAATGGCTACCCGTGATGGTGCCTCTTCTCTCCGGATGTAGGGAGGGCTAGTGGTAATGGCTACCCGTGATGATGCCTCTTCTCTCCGGATGTAGGGAGGGCTAGTGGTAATGGCTACCCGTGATGGTGCCTCTTCTCTCCGGATGTAGGGAGGGCTAGTGGTAATGGCTACCCGTGATGGTGCCTCTTCTCTCTGGATGTAGGGAGGGCTAGTGGTGATGGCTACCCGTGATGGTGCCTCTTCTCTCCTGATGTAGGGAGGGCTAGTGGCAATGGCTACCCGTGATGGTGCCTCTTCTCTCCTGATCTAGGGAGGGCTAGTGGCAATGGCTACCCGTGATGGTGCCTCTTCTCTCCTGATGTAGGGAGGGCTAGTGGCAATGGCTACCCGTGATGGTGCCTCTTCTCTCCTGATGTAGGGAGGGCTAGTGGCAATGGCTACCCATGATGGTGCCTCTTCTCTCCTGATGTAGGGAGGGCTAGTGGCAATGGCTACCCGTGATGGTGCCTCTTCTCTCCTGATGTAGGGAGGCCTAGTGGCAATGGCTACCCGTGATGGTGCCTCTTCTCTCCCGATCTAGGGAGGGCTAGTGGTATGGCTACCCGTGATGGTGCCTCTTCTAGCCTGATGTAGGGAGGGCTAGTGGAAATGGCTACCCGTGATGGTGCCTCTTCTCTCCTGTTGTAGGGAGGGCTAGTGACAATGGCTACCCGTGATGGTGCCTCTTCTCTCCTGATGGAGGGAGGGCTAGTGGCAATGGCTACCCGTGATGGTGCCTCTTCTCTCCGGATGTAGGGAGGGCTAGTGGCAATGGCTACCCGTGATGGTGCCTCTTCTCTCCTGATGTAGGGAGGGCTAGTGGCAATGGCTACCCATGATGGTGCCTCTTCTCTCCTGATGTAGGGAGAGCTAGTGGCAATGGCTACCCGTGATGGTGCCTCTTCTCTCCTGATGTAGGGAGGGCTAGTGGCAATGGCTACCCGTGGTGGTGCCTCTTCTCTCCTGATCTAGGGAGGGCTAGTGGCGATGGCTACCCGTGATGGTGCCTCTTCTCTCCTGATCTAGGGAGGGCTAGTGGCGATGGCAACCCGTGATGTTGCCTCTTCTCTATTGATCTAGGGAGGGCTAGTGGCGATGGCTACCCGTGATGTTGCCTCTTCTCTATTGATCTAGGGAGGGCTAGTGGCGATGGCTACCCGTGATGGTGCCTCTTCTCTCCTGATGTAGGGAGGGCTAGTGGCAATGGCTACCCGTGATGGTGCCTCTTCTCTCCTGATCTAGGGAGGGCTAGAGGCGATGGCTACCCGTGATGGTGCCTCTTTTCTCCTGATGTAGGGAGGGCTAGTGGCGATGGCTACCTGTGATGGTGCCTCTTCTCTGCTGATCTAGAGATGGCTAGTGGCAATGGCTACCCGTGATGGTGCCTCTTCTCTCCTGGTGTAGGGTGGGCTAGTGGAAATGGCTACCCGTGATGGTGCCTCTTCTCTCCTGTTGTAGGGAGGGCTAGTGGCAATGGCTACCCGTGATGGTGCCTCTTCTCTCCTGATCTAGGGAGGGCTAGTGCTAATGGCTACCCGTGATGGTGCCTCTTTCCTCCTGATGTAGGGAGGGCTAGTGCTAATGGCTACCCGTGATGGTGACTCTTCCCTCCTGATGTAGGGAGGGCTAGTGGCGATGGCTACCCGTGTTGGTGCCTCTTCCCTCCTGATGTAGGGAGGGCTAGTGGCGATGGCTACCCGTGATGGTGCCTCTTCCCTCCTGATGTAGGGAGGGCTAGTGGCGATGGCTACCCGTGATGGTGCCTCTTCCCTCCCGATGTAGGGAGGGCTAGTGGCGATGGCTACCCGACATGGTGCCTCTTCCCTCCTGATGTAGGGAGGGCTAGTGGCGATGGCTACCCGTGATGGTGCCTCTTCCCTCCCGATGTAGGGAGGGCTAGTTGCAATGGCTACCCGTGATGGTGCCTCTTCTCTCCTGATCTAGAGAAGGCTAGTGGCAATGGCTAACCGTGACGGTGCCTCTTCTCTCCCGATGTAGGGAGGGCTAGTGGCAATGGCTACCCGTGACGGTGCCTCTTCTCTCCCGATGTAGGGAGGGCTAGTGGCAATGGCTACCCGTGACGGTGCCTCTTCTCTCCCGATGTAGGGAGGGCTAGTGGCAATGGCTACCCGTGACGGTGCCTCTTCTCTCCTGATCTAGGGAGGGCTAGTGGTAATGGCTACCCGTGACGGTACCTCTTCTCTCCTGATCTAGGGAAGGCTAGTGGTAATGGCTACCCGTGACGGTTCCTCTGTTCTCCTGATCTAGGGAGGGCTAGTGGTAATGGCTACCCGTGACGGTGCCTCTTCTCACCTGATGTAGGGAGGGCTAGTGGCAATGGCTACCCGTGATGGTGCCTCTTCTCTCCTGATGTAGGGAGGGCTAGTGGCGATGGCTACCCGTGATGTTGCCTCTTCTCTATTGATCTAGGGAGGGATAGTGGCGATGGCTACCCGTGATGGTGCCTCTTCTCTCCTGATCTAGGGAGGGCTAGTGGCGATGGCTACCCGTGAGGGTGCCTCTTCTCTCCTGATGTAGGGAGGGCTAGTGGTGATGGCTACCCGTGATGGTGCCTCTTCTCTCCTGATCTAGGGAGGGCTAGTGGCACTGGCTACCCGTGATGGTGCCTCTTCTCTCCTGATGTAGGGAGGGCTAGTGGCGATGGCTACCCGTGATGGTGCCTCTTCTCTCCTGATCTAGGGAGGGCTAGTGGCAATGGCTACCCGTGATGGTGCCTCTTCTCTCCTGATGTAGGGTGGGCTAGTGGCAATGGCTACCCGTGATGGTGCCTCTTCTCTCCGGATGTAGGGAGGGCTAGTGGCAATGGCTACCCGTGATGGTGCCTCTTCTCTCCGGATGTAGGGAGGGCTAGTGGCAATGGCTACCCGTGATGGTGCCTCTTCTCTCCGGATGTAGGGAGGGCTAGTGGTAATGGCTACCCGTGATGGTGCCTCTTCTCTCCTGATGTAGGGAGGGCTAGTGGTAATGGCTACCCGTGATGGTGCCTCTTCTCCCCTGATGTACGGAGGGCTAGTGGCAATGGCTACCCATGATGGTGCCTCTTCTCTCCTGATGTAGGGAGGGCTAGTGGCAATGGCTACCCGTGATGGTGCCTCTTTTCTCCTGATCTAGTGAGGGCTAGTGGCAATGCTACCCGTGATGGTGCCTCTGATCTACTGATGTAGGGAGGGCTAGTGGTAATGGCTACCCGTGATGGTGCTTCTTCTCTAGTGATGTAGAGAGGGCTAGTGGTAATGGTTACCCGTGATGGTGCCTCTTCTCTCCGGATGTAGGGAGGGCTAGTGGCAATGGCTACCCGTGATGGTGCCTCTTCTCTCCTGATGTAGGGAGGGCTAGTGGTAATGGCTACCCGTGATGTTGCCTCTTCTCTCCTGATCTAGGGAGGGCTAGTGGTAATGGCTACCCGTGATGGTGCCTCTTCTCTCCTGATGTAGGGTGATGATGCCTCTTCTGGCTAGTGGTAATGGCTACCCGTGATGGTGCCTCTTCTCTCCTGATCTAGGGAGGGCTAGTGGTAATGGCTACCCGTGATGGTGCCTCTTCTCTCCTGATCTAGGGAGGGCTAGTGGTGCCTCTTCTCTCCTGATCTAGGGAGGGCTAGTGGTAATGGCTACCCGTGATGGTGCCTCTTCTCTCCTGATCTAGGGAGGGCTAGTGGTAATGGCTACCTGTGATGGTGCCTCTTCTCTCCTGATCTAGGGAGGGCTAGTGGTAATGGCTACCCGTGATGGTGCCTCTTCTCTCCTGATCTAGGCAGGGCTAGTGGTAATGGCTACCCGTGTTGGTGCCTCTTCTCTCCTGTTCTAGGGTGGGCTAGTGGTAATGGCTACCGCTAGTGGTAATGGCTACCCGTGATGGTGCCTCTTCTCTCCGGATGTAGGGAGGGCTAGTGGCACTGGCTAGCCGTGATGGTGCCTCTTCTCTCCTGATCTAGGGAAGGCTAGTGGCAATGGCTACCCGTGATGGTGCCTCTTCTCTCCTGATGGAGGGAGGGCTAGTGGCAATGGCTACCCGTGATGGTGCCTCTTCTCTCCGGATGTAGGGAGGGCTAGTGGCAATGGCTACCCGTGATGGTGCCTCTTCTCTCCTGATGTAGGGAGGGCTAGTGGCAATGGCTACCCGTGATGGTGCCTCTTCTCTCCTGATGTAGGGAGAGCTAGTGGCAATGGCTACCCGTGATGGTGCCTCTTCTCTCCTGATGTAGGGAGGGCTAGTGGCAATGGCTACCCGTGGTGGTGCCTCTTCTCTCCTGATCTAGGGAGGGCTAGTGGCGATGGCTACCCGTGATGGTGCCTCTTCTCTCCTGATCTAGGGAGGGCTAGTGGCGATGGCAACCCGTGATGGTGCCTCTTCTCGCCTGATGTAGGGAGGGCTAGTGGCGATGGCTACTAGTGATGGTGCCTCTTCTCTCCTGATCTAGGGAGGGCTAGTGGCGATGGCTACCCGTGATGGTGCCTCTTTTCTCCTGATGTAGGGAGGGCTAGTGGCGATGGCTACCCGTGATGGTGCCTCTTCTCTGCTGATCTAGAGAGGGCTAGTGGCAATGGCTACCCGTGATGGTGCCTCTTCTCTCCTGGTGTAGGGTGGGCTAGTGGAAATGGCTACCCGTGATGGTGCCTCTTCTCTCCTGATGTAGGGAGGGCTAGTGGCAATGGCTACCCGTGATGGTGCCTCTTCTCTCCTGATGTAGGGAGGGCTAGTGGCAATGGCTACCCGTGATGGTGCCTCTTCTCTCCGGATGTAGGGAGGGCTAGTGGCAATGGCTACCCGTGATGGTGCCTCTTCTCTCCGCATGTAGGGAGGGCTAGTGGCAATGGCTACCCGTGATGGTGCCTCTTCTCTCCGGATGTAGGGAGGGCTAGTGGTAATGGCTACCCGTGATGGTGCCTCTTCTCTCCGGATGTAGGGAGGGCTAGTGGTAATGGCTGCCCGTGATGGTGCCTCTTCTCTCCTGATGTAGGGAGGGCTAGTGGTAATGGCTGCCCGTGATGGTGCCTCTTCTCTCCTGATGTAGGGAGGGCTAGTGGCAATGGCTACCCGTGATGGTGCCTCTTCTCTCCTGATCTAGGGAGGGCTAGTGGCAATGGCTACCCGTGATGGTGCCTCTTCTCTCCTGATGTAGGGAGGGCTAGTGGCAATGGCTACCCGTGATGGTGCCTCTTCTCTCCTGATGTAGGGAGGGCTAGTGGCAATGGCTACCCGTGATGGTGCCTCTTCTCTCCTGATGTAGGGAGGGCTAGTGGCAATGGCTACCCGTGATGGTGCCTCTTCTCTCCTGATGTAGGGAGGCCTAGTGGCAATGGCTACCCGTAATGGTGCCTCTTCTCTCCCGATCTAGTGAGGGCTAGTGGTATGGCTACCCGTGATGGTGCCTCTTCTAGCCTGATGTAGGGAGGGCTAGTGGTATGGCTACCCGTGATGGTGCCTCTTCTAGCCTGATGTAGGGAGGGCTAGTGGAAATGGCTACCCGTGATGGTGACTCTTCTCTCCTGTTGTAGGGAGGGCTAGTGACAATGGCTACCCGTGATGGTGCCTCTTCTCTCCTGATCTAGGGAGGGCTAGTGGCAATGGCTACCCATGATGGTGCCTCTTCTCTCCTGATCTAGGGAGGGCTAGTGGCAATGGCTACCCGTGATGGTGCCTCTTCTCGCCTGATGTAGGGAGGGCTAGTGACAATGGCTACCCGTGATGGTGCCTCTTCCCTCCTGTTGTAGGGAGGGCTAGTGCTAATGGCTACCCGTGATGCTGCCTATTCTCTCCCGATCTAGGGAGGGCTAGTGCTAATGGCTACCAGTGATGGTGCCTTTTCTCTCCCGATGTAGGGAGGGCTAGTGGTATGGCTACCCGTGATGGTGCCTCTTCTCTCCCGATGTAGGGAGGGCTAGTGGTATGGCTACCCGTGATGGTGCCTCTTCTCTCCCGATGTAGGGAGGGCTAGTGGTATGGCTACCCGTGATGGTGCCTCTTCTCTCCCGATGTAGGGAGGGCTAGTGGCAATGGCTACCCTTGATGGTGCCTCTTCTAGCCTGATGTAGGGTGGGCTAGTGGCAATGGCTACCCGTGATGGTGCCTAGTGGCAATGGCTACCCGTGATGGTGCCTCTTCTCTCCTGATTTAGGGAGGGCTAGTGGTAATGGCTACCCGTGATGGTGTCTCTTCTCTCCTGAACTAGGGAGGGCTAGTGGTGCCTCTTCTCTCCTGATCTAGGGAGGGCTAGTGGTAATGGCTACCCGTGATGGTGCCTCTTCTCTCCTGATCTAGGCAGGGCTAGTGGTAATGGCTACCCGTGTTGGTGCCTCTTCTCTCCTGATCTAGGGTGGGCTAGTGGTAATGGCTACCGCTAGTGGTAATGGCTACCCGTGATGCTGCCTCTTCTCTCCGGATGTAGGGAGGGCTAGTGGCACTGGCTAGCCGTGATGGTGCCTCTTCTCTCCTGATCTAGGGAAGGCTAGTGGCAATGGCTACCCGTGATGGTGCCTCTTCTCTCCTGATGGAGGGAGGGCTAGTTGCAATGGCTACCCGTGATGGTGCCTCTTCTCTCCGGATGTAGGGAGGGCTAGTGGCAATGGCTACCCGTGATGGTGCCTCTTCTCTCCTGATGTAGGGAGGGCTAGTGGCAATGGCTACCCGTGATGGTGCCTCTTCTCTCCTGATGTAGGGAGAGCTAGTGGCGATGGCTACCTGTGATGGTGCCTCTTCTCTCCTGATGTAGGGAGGGCTAGTGGCGATGGCTACCCGTGGTGGTGCCTCTTCTCTCCTGATGTAGGGAGGGCTAGTGGCGATGGCTACCCGTGGTGGTGCCTCTTCTCTCCTGATCTAGGGAGGGCTAGTGGCGATGGCTACCCGTGATGGTGCCTCTTCTCTCCTGATCTAGGGAGGGCTAGTGGCGATGGCTACCCGTGATGGTGCCTCTTCTCTCCTGATGTAGGGAGGGCTAGTGGCGATGGCTACCCGTGATGTTGCCTCTTCTCTCCTGATGTAGGGAGGGCTAGTGGCGATGGCTACCCGTGATGTTGCCTCTTCTCTATTGATCTAGGGAGGGCTAGTGGCGATCGCTACCCGTGATGGTGCCTCTTCTCTCCTGATCTAGGGAGGGCTAGTGGCGATGGCTACCCGTGAGGGTGCCTCTTCTCTCCTGATGTAGGGAGGGCTAGTGGTGATGGCTACCCGTGATGGTGCCTCTTCTCTCCTGATCTAGGGAGGGCTAGTGGCGATGGCTACCCGTGATGGTGCCTCTTTTCTCCTGATGTAGGGAGGGCTAGTGGCGATGGCTACCCGTGATGGTGCCTCTTTTCTCCTGATGTAGGGAGGGCTAGTGGCGATGGCTACCCGTGATGGTGCCTCTTCTCTGCTGATCTAGGGAGGGCTAGTGGCAATGGCTACCCGTGATGGTGCCTCTTCTCTCCTGATGTAGGGTGGGCTAGTGGAAATAGCTACCCGTGATGGTGCCTCTTCTCTCCTGATGTAGGGAGGGCTAGTGGCAATGGCTACCCGTGATGGTGCCTCTTCTCTCCTGATGTAGGGAGGGCTAGTGTCAATGGCTACCCGTGTTGGTGCCTCTTCTCTCCTGTTCTAGGGTGGGCTAGTGGTATTGGCTACCGCTAGTGGTAATGGCTACCCGTGATGGTGCCTCTTCTCTCCGGATGTAGGGAGGGCTAGTGGCACTGGCTAGCCGTGATGGTGCCTCTTCTCTCCTGATCTAGGGAAGGCTAGTGGCAATGGCTACCCGTGATGGTGCCTCTTCTCTCCTGATGGAGGGAGGGCTAGTGGCAATGGCTACCCGTGATGGTGCCTCTTCTCTCCGGATGTAGGGAGGGCTAGTGGCAATGGCTACCCGTGATGGTGCCTCTTCTCTCCTGATGTAGGGAGGGCTAGTGGCAATGGCTACCCGTGATGGTGCCTCTTCTCTCCTGATGTAGGGAGAGCTAGTGGCGATGGCTACCCGTGATGGTGCCTCTTCTCTCCTGATGTAGGGAGGGCTAGTGGCGATGGCTACCCGTGGTGGTGCCTCTTCTCTCTTGATCTAGGGAGGGCTAGTGGCGATGGCTACCCGTGATGGTGCCTCTTCTCTCCTGATCTAGGGAGGGCTAGTGGCGATGGCTACCCCTGATGGTGCCTCTTCTCTCCTGATCTAGGGAGGGCTAGTGGCGATGGCTACCCGTGATGGTGCCTCTTCTCTCCTGATCTAGGGAGGGCTAGTGGCGATGGCTACCCGTGATGGTGCCTCTTCTCTCCTGATCTAGGGAGGGTTTCTCTCCTGATCTAGGGAGGGCTAGTGGCGATGACTACCCATGATGGTGCCTCTTTTCTCCTGATGTAGGGAGGGCTAGTGGCGATGGCTACCCGTGATGGTGCCTCTTCTCTGCTGATCTAGAGAGGGCTAGTGGCAATGGCTACCCGTGATGGTGCCTCTTCTCTCCTGGTGTAGGGTGGGCTAGTTGAAATGGCTACCCATGATGGTGCCTCTTCTCTCCTGATGCAGGGAGGGCTAGTGGCAATGGCTACCCGTGATGGTGCCCCTTCTCTCCTGATGCAGGGAGGGCTAGTGGCAATGGCTACCCGTGATGGTGCCTCTTCTCTCCGGATGTAGGGAGGGCTAGTGGTAATGGCTACCCGTGATGATGCCTCTTCTCTCCGGATGTAGGGAGGGCTAGTGGCGATGGCTACCCGTGATGGTGCCTCTTCTCTCCTGATCTAGGGAGGGCTAGTGGCGATGGCTACCCGTGATGGTGCCTCTTCTCTCCTGATGTAGGGAGGGCTAGTGGCGATGGCTACCCGTGATGTTGCCTCTTCTCTCCTGATGTAGGGAGGGCTAGTGGCGATGGCTACCCGTGATGTTGCCTCTTCTCTATTGATCTAGGGAGGGCTAGTGGCGATCGCTACCCGTGATGGTGCCTCTTCTCTCCTGATCTAGGGAGGGCTAGTGGCGATGGCTACCCGTGAGGGTGCCTCTTCTCTCCTGATGTAGGGAGGGCTAGTGGTGATGGCTACCCGTGATGGTGCCTCTTCTCTCCTGATCTAGGGAGGGCTAGTGGCGATGGCTACCCGTGATGGTGCCTCTTTTCTCCTGATGTAGGGAGGGCTAGTGGCGATGGCTACCCGTGATGGTGCCTCTTTTCTCCTGATGTAGGGAGGGCTAGTGGCGATGGCTACCCGTGATGGTGCCTCTTCTCTGCTGATCTAGGGAGGGCTAGTGGCAATGGCTACCCGTGATGGTGCCTCTTCTCTCCTGATGTAGGGTGGGCTAGTGGAAATAGCTACCCGTGATGGTGCCTCTTCTCTCCTGATGTAGGGAGGGCTAGTGGCAATGGCTACCCGTGATGGTGCCTCTTCTCTCCTGATGTAGGGAGGGCTAGTGTCAATGGCTACCCGTGTTGGTGCCTCTTCTCTCCTGTTCTAGGGTGGGCTAGTGGTATTGGCTACCGCTAGTGGTAATGGCTACCCGTGATGGTGCCTCTTCTCTCCGGATGTAGGGAGGGCTAGTGGCACTGGCTAGCCGTGATGGTGCCTCTTCTCTCCTGATCTAGGGAAGGCTAGTGGCAATGGCTACCCGTGATGGTGCCTCTTCTCTCCTGATGGAGGGAGGGCTAGTGGCAATGGCTACCCGTGATGGTGCCTCTTCTCTCCGGATGTAGGGAGGGCTAGTGGCAATGGCTACCCGTGATGGTGCCTCTTCTCTCCTGATGTAGGGAGGGCTAGTGGCAATGGCTACCCGTGATGGTGCCTCTTCTCTCCTGATGTAGGGAGAGCTAGTGGCGATGGCTACCCGTGATGGTGCCTCTTCTCTCCTGATGTAGGGAGGGCTAGTGGCGATGGCTACCCGTGGTGGTGCCTCTTCTCTCTTGATCTAGGGAGGGCTAGTGGCGATGGCTACCCGTGATGGTGCCTCTTCTCTCCTGATCTAGGGAGGGCTAGTGGCGATGGCTACCCCTGATGGTGCCTCTTCTCTCCTGATCTAGGGAGGGCTAGTGGCGATGGCTACCCGTGATGGTGCCTCTTCTCTCCTGATCTAGGGAGGGCTAGTGGCGATGGCTACCCGTGATGGTGCCTCTTCTCTCCTGATCTAGGGAGGGTTTCTCTCCTGATCTAGGGAGGGCTAGTGGCGATGACTACCCATGATGGTGCCTCTTTTCTCCTGATGTAGGGAGGGCTAGTGGCGATGGCTACCCGTGATGGTGCCTCTTCTCTGCTGATCTAGAGAGGGCTAGTGGCAATGGCTACCCGTGATGGTGCCTCTTCTCTCCTGGTGTAGGGTGGGCTAGTTGAAATGGCTACCCATGATGGTGCCTCTTCTCTCCTGATGCAGGGAGGGCTAGTGGCAATGGCTACCCGTGATGGTGCCCCTTCTCTCCTGATGCAGGGAGGGCTAGTGGCAATGGCTACCCGTGATGGTGCCTCTTCTCTCCGGATGTAGGGAGGGCTAGTGGTAATGGCTACCCGTGATGATGCCTCTTCTCTCCGGATGTAGGGAGGGCTAGTGGTAATGGCTACCCGTGATGATGCCTCTTCTCTCCGGATGTAGGGAGGGCTAGTGGTAATGGCTACCCGTGATGGTGCCTCTTCTCTCCGGATGTAGGGAGGGCTAGTGGTAATGGCTACCCGTGATGGTGCCTCTTCTCTCTGGATGTAGGGAGGGCTAGTGGTGATGGCTACCCGTGATGGTGCCTCTTCTCTCCTGATGTAGGGAGGGCTAGTGGCAATGGCTACCCGTGATGGTGCCTCTTCTCTCCTGATCTAGGGAGGGCTAGTGGCAATGGCTACCCGTGATGGTGCCTCTTCTCTCCTGATGTAGGGAGGGCTAGTGGCAATGGCTACCCGTGATGGTGCCTCTTCTCTCCTGATGTAGGGAGGGCTAGTGGCAATGGCTACCCGTGATGGTGCCTCTTCTCTCCTGATGTAGGGAGGGCTAGTGGCAATGGCTACCCGTGATGGTGCCTCTTCTCTCCTGATGTAGGGAGGCCTAGTGGCAATGGCTACCCGTGATGGTGCCTCTTCTCTCCCGATCTAGGGAGGGCTAGTGGTATGGCTACCCGTGATGGTGCCTCTTCTAGCCTGATGTAGGGAGGGCTAGTGGAAATGGCTACCCGTGATGGTGCCTCTTCTCTCCTGTTGTAGGGAGGGCTAGTGACAATGGCTACCCGTGATGGTGCCTCTTCTCTCCTGATGGAGGGAGGGCTAGTGGCAATGGCTACCCGTGATGGTGCCTCTTCTCTCCGGATGTAGGGAGGGCTAGTGGCAATGGCTACCCGTGATGGTGCCTCTTCTCTCCTGATGTAGGGAGGGCTAGTGGCAATGGCTACCCATGATGGTGCCTCTTCTCTCCTGATGTAGGGAGAGCTAGTGGCAATGGCTACCCGTGATGGTGCCTCTTCTCTCCTGATGTAGGGAGGGCTAGTGGCGATGGCTACCCGTGGTGGTGCCTCTTCTCTCCTGATCTAGGGAGGGCTAGTGGCGATGGCTACCCGTGATGGTGCCTCTTCTCTCCTGATCTAGGGAGGGCTAGTGGCGATGGCAACCCGTGATGTTGCCTCTTCTCTATTGATCTAGGGAGGGCTAGTGGCGATGGCTACCCGTGATGGTGCCTCTTCTCTCCTGATGTAGGGAGGGCTAGTGGCAATGGCTACCCGTGATGGTGCCTCTTCTCTCCTGATCTAGGGAGGGCTAGTGGCGATGGCTACCCGTGATGGTGCCTCTTTTCTCCTGATGTAGGGAGGGCTAGTGGCGATGGCTACCTGTGATGGTGCCTCTTCTCTGCTGATCTAGAGAGGGCTAGTGGCAATGGCTACCCGTGATGGTGCCTCTTCTCTCCTGGTGTAGGGTGGGCTAGTGGAAATGGCTACCCATGATGGTGCCTCTTCTCTGCTGATCTAGGGAGGGCTAGTGGCAATGGCTACCCGTGATGGTGCCTCTTCTCTCCTGATGTAGGGAGGGCTAGTGGCAATGGCTACCCGTGATGGTGCCTCTTCTCTCCTGATGTAGGGAGGGCTAGTGGCAATGGCTACCCGTGATGGTGCCTCTTCTCTCCTGATGTAGGGAGGGCTAGTGGCAATGGCTACCCGTGATGGTGCCTCTTCTCTCCGGATGTAGGGAGGCCTAGTGGTAATGGCTACCCGTGATGGTGCCTCTTCTCTAGTGATGTAGGGAGGGCTAGTGGTAATACCTACCCGTGATGGTGCCTCTTCTCTCCTGATGTAGGGTGATGATGCCTCTTCTGGCTAGTGGTAATGGCTACCCGTGATGGTGCCTCTTCTCTCCTGATCTAGGGAGGGCTAGTGGTAATGGCTACCCGTGATGGTGCCTCTTCTCTCCTGATCTAGGGAGGGCTAGTGGTGCCTCTTCTCTCCTGATCTAGGGAGGGCTAGTGGTAATGGCTACCCGTGATGGTGCCTCTTCTCTCCTGATCTAGGGAGGGCTAGTGGTAATGGCTACCTGTGATGGTGCCTCTTCTCTCCTGATCTAGGGAGGGCTAGTGGTAATGGCTACCCGTGATGGTGCCTCTTCTCTCCTGATCTAGGCAGGGCTAGTGGTAATGGCTACCCGTGTTGGTGCCTCTTCTCTCCTGTTCTAGGGTGGGCTAGTGGTATTGGCTACCGCTAGTGGTAATGGCTACCCGTGATGGTGCCTCTTCTCTCCGGATGTAGGGAGGGCTAGTGGCACTGGCTAGCCGTGATGGTGCCTCTTCTCTCCTGATCTAGGGAAGGCTAGTGGCAATGGCTACCCGTGATGGTGCCTCTTCTCTCCTGATGGAGGGAGGGCTAGTGGCAATGGCTACCCGTGATGGTGCCTCTTCTCTCCTGATGTAGGGAGGGCTAGTGGCAATGGCTACCCGTGATGGTGCCTCTTCTCTCCTGATGTAGGGAGAGCTAGTGGCAATGGCTACCCGTGATGGTGCCTCTTCTCTCCTGATGTAGGGAGGGCTAGTGGCGATGGCTACCCGTGGTGGTGCCTCTTCTCTCTTGATCTAGGGAGGGCTAGTGGCGATGGCTACCCGTGATGGTGCCTCTTCTCTCCTGATCTAGGGAGGGCTAGTGGCGATGGCTACCCGTGATGGTGCCTCTTCTCTCCTGATCTAGGGAGGGCTAGTGGCGATGGCTACCCGTGATGGTGCCTCTTCTCTCCTGATCTAGGGAGGGCTAGTGGCGATGGCTACCCGTGATGGTGCCTCTTCTCTCCTGATCTAGGGAGGGCTTCTCTCCTGATCTAGGGAGGGCTAGTGGCGATGGCTACCCATGATGGTGCCTCTTTTCTCCTGATGTAGGGAGGGCTAGTGGCGATGGCTACCCGTGATGGTGCCTCTTCTCTGCTGATCTAGAGAGGGCTAGTGGCGATGGCTACCCGTGATGGTGCCTCTTCTCTCCTGGTGTAGGGTGGGCTAGTGGAAATGGCTACCCGTGATGGTGCCTCTTCTCTCCTGATGCAGGGAGGGCTAGTGGCAATGGCTACCCGTGATGGTGCCCCTTCTCTCCTGATGCAGGGAGGGCTAGTGGCAATGGCTACCCGTGATGGTGCCTCTTCTCTCCGGATGTAGGGAGGGCTAGTGGCAATGGCTACCCGTGATGATGCCTCTTCTCTCCGGATGTAGGGAGGGCTAGTGGTAATGGCTACCCGTGATGGTGCCTCTTCTCTCCGGATGTAGGGAGGGCTAGTGGTAATGGCTACCCGTGATGGTGCCTCTTCTCTCCTGATGTAGGGAGGGCTAGTGGTGATGGCTACCCGTGATGGTGCCTCTTCTCTCCTGATGTAGGGAGGGCTAGTGGCAATGGCTACCCGTGATGGTGCCTCTTCTCTCCTGATCTAGGGAGGGCTAGTGGTAATGGCTACCCGTGATGATGCCTCTTCTCTCCGGATGTAGGGAGGGCTAGTGGTAATGGCTACCCGTGATGATGCCTCTTCTCTCCGGATGTAGGGAGGGCTAGTGGTAATGGCTACCCGTGATGGTGCCTCTTCTCTCCGGATGTAGGGAGGGCTAGTGGTAATGGCTACCCGTGATGGTGCCTCTTCTCTCCGGATGTAGGGAGGGCTAGTGGTGATGGCTACCCGTGATGGTGCCTCTTCTCTCCTGATGTAGGGAGGGCTAGTGGCAATGGCTACCCGTGATGGTGCCTCTTCTCTCCTGATCTAGGGAGGGCTAGTGGCAATGGCTACCCGTGATGGTGCCTCTTCTCTCCTGATGTAGGGAGGGCTAGTGGCAATGGCTACCCGTGATGGTGCCTCTTCTCTCCTGATGTAGGGAGGGCTAGTGGCAATGGCTACCCGTGATGGTGCCTCTTCTCTCCTGATGTAGGGAGGGCTAGTGGCAATGGCTACCCGTGATGGTGCCTCTTCTCTCCTGATGTAGGGAGGCCTAGTGGCAATGGCTACCCGTGATGGTGCCTCTTCTCTCCCGATCTAGGGAGGGCTAGTGGTATGGCTACCCGTGATGGTGCCTCTTCTAGCCTGATGTAGGGAGGGCTAGTGGAAATGGCTACCCGTGATGGTGCCTCTTCTCTCCTGTTGTAGGGAGGGCTAGTGACAATGGCTACCCGTGATGGTGCCTCTTCTCTCCTGTTGTAGGGAGGGCTAGTGACAATGGCTACCCGTGATGGTGCCTCTTCTCTCCTGATGGAGGGAGGGCTAGTGGCAATGGCTACCCGTGATGGTGCCTCTTCTCTCCGGATGTAGGGAGGGCTAGTGGCAATGGCTACCCGTAATGGTGCCTCTTCTCTCCTGATGTAGGGAGGGCTAGTGGCAATGGCTACCCATGATGGTGCCTCTTCTCTCCTGATGTAGGGAGAGCTAGTGGCAATGGCTACCCGTGATGGTGCCTCTTCTCTCCTGATGTAGGGAGGGCTAGTGGCGATGGCTACCCGTGGTGGTGCCTCTTCTCTCCTGATCTAGGGAGGGCTAGTGGCGATGGCTACCCGTGATGGTGCCTCTTCTCTCCTGATCTAGGGAGGGCTAGTGGCGATGGCAACCCGTGATGTTGCCTCTTCTCTATTGATCTAGGGAGGGCTAGTGGCGATGGCTACCCGTGATGGTGCCTCTTCTCTCCTGATGTAGGGAGGGCTAGTGGCAATGGCTACCCGTGATGGTGCCTCTTCTCTCCTGATCTAGGGAGGGCTAGTGGCGATGGCTACCCGTGATGGTGCCTCTTTTCTCCTGATGTAGGGAGGGCTAGTGGCGATGGCTACCTGTGATGGTGCCTCTTCTCTGCTGATCTAGAGAGGGCTAGTGGCAATGGCTACCCGTGATGGTGCCTCTTCTCTCCTGGTGTAGGGTGGGCTAGTGGAAATGGCTACCCATGATGGTGCCTCTTCTCTGCTGATCTAGGGAGGGCTAGTGGCAATGGCTACCCGTGATGGTGCCTCTTCTCTCCTGATGTAGGGAGGGCTAGTGGCAATGGCTACCCGTGATGGTGCCTCTTCTCTCCTGATGTAGGGAGGGCTAGTGGCAATGGCTACCCGTGATGGTGCCTCTTCTCTCCTGATGTAGGGAGGGCTAGTGGCAATGGCTACCCGTGATGGTGCCTCTTCTCTCCGGATGTAGGGAGGCCTAGTGGTAATGGCTACCCGTGATGGTGCCTCTTCTCTAGTGATGTAGGGAGGGCTAGTGGTAATACCTACCCGTGATGGTGCCTCTTCTCTCCTGATGTAGGGTGATGATGCCTCTTCTGGCTAGTGGTAATGGCTACCCGTGATGGTGCCTCTTCTCTCCTGATCTAGGGAGGGCTAGTGGTAATGGCTACCCGTGATGGTGCCTCTTCTCTCCTGATCTAGGGAGGGCTAGTGGTGCCTCTTCTCTCCTGATCTAGGGAGGGCTAGTGGTAATGGCTACCCGTGATGGTGCCTCTTCTCTCCTGATCTAGGGAGGGCTAGTGGTAATGGCTACCTGTGATGGTGCCTCTTCTCTCCTGATCTAGGGAGGGCTAGTGGTAATGGCTACCCGTGATGGTGCCTCTTCTCTCCCTATCTAGGCAGGGCTAGTGGTAATGGCTACCCGTGTTGGTGCCTCTTCTCTCCTGTTCTAGGGTGGGCTAGTGGTATTGGCTACCGCTAGTGGTAATGGCTACCCGTGATGGTGCCTCTTCTCTCCGGATGTAGGGAGGGCTAGTGGCACTGGCTAGCCGTGATGGTGCCTCTTCTCTCCTGATCTAGGGAAGGCTAGTGGCAATGGCTACCCGTGATGGTGCCTCTTCTCTCCTGATGGAGGGAGGGCTAGTGGCAATGGCTACCCGTGATGGTGCCTCTTCTCTCCTGATGTAGGGAGGGCTAGTGGCAATGGCTACCCGTGATGGTGCCTCTTCTCTCCTGATGTAGGGAGAGCTAGTGGCAATGGCTACCCGTGATGGTGCCTCTTCTCTCCTGATGTAGGGAGGGCTAGTGGCGATGGCTACCCGTGGTGGTGCCTCTTCTCTCTTGATCTAGGGAGGGCTAGTGGCGATGGCTACCCGTGATGGTGCCTCTTCTCTCCTGATCTAGGGAGGGCTAGTGGCGATGGCTACCCGTGATGGTGCCTCTTCTCTCCTGATCTAGGGAGGGCTAGTGGCGATGGCTACCCGTGATGGTGCCTCTTCTCTCCTGATCTAGGGAGGGCTAGTGGCGATGGCTACCCGTGATGGTGCCTCTTCTCTCCTGATCTAGGGAGGGCTTCTCTCCTGATCTAGGGAGGGCTAGTGGCGATGGCTACCCATGATGGTGCCTCTTTTCTCCTGATGTAGGGAGGGCTAGTGGCGATGGCTACCCGTGATGGTGCCTCTTCTCTGCTGATCTAGAGAGGGCTAGTGGCGATGGCTACCCGTGATGGTGCCTCTTCTCTCCTGGTGTAGGGTGGGCTAGTGGAAATGGCTACCCGTGATGGTGCCTCTTCTCTCCTGATGCAGGGAGGGCTAGTGGCAATGGCTACCCGTGATGGTGCCCCTTCTCTCCTGATGTAGGGAGGGCTAGTGGCAATGGCTACCCGTGATGGTGCCTCTTCTCTCCGGATGTAGGGAGGGCTAGTGGCAATGGCTACCCGTGATGATGCCTCTTCTCTCCGGATGTAGGGAGGGCTAGTGGTAATGGCTACCCGTGATGGTGCCTCTTCTCTCCGGATGTAGGGAGGGCTAGTGGTAATGGCTACCCGTGATGGTGCCTCTTCTCTCCTGATGTAGGGAGGGCTAGTGGTGATGGCTACCCGTGATGGTGCCTCTTCTCTCCTGATGTAGGGAGGGCTAGTGGCAATGGCTACCCGTGATGGTGCCTCTTCTCTCCTGATCTAGGGAGGGCTAGTGGCAATGGCTACCCGTGATGGTGCCTCTTCTCTCCTGATGTAGGGAGGGCTAGTGGCAATGGCTACCCGTGATGGTGCCTCTTCTCTCCTGATGTAGGGAGGGCTAGTGGCAATGGCTACCCGTGATGGTGCCTCTTCTCTCCTGATGTAGGGAGGGCTAGTGGCAATGGCTACCCGTGATGGTGCCTCTTCTCTCCTGATGTAGGGAGGCCTAGTGGCAATGGCTACCCGTGATGGTGCCTCTTCTCTCCCGATCTAGGGAGGGCTAGTGGTATGGCTACCCGTGATGGTGCCTCTTCTAGCCTGATGTAGGGAGGGCTAGTGGTATGGCTACCCGTGATGGTGCCTCTTCTAGCCTGATGTAGGGAGGGCTAGTGGAAATGGCTACCCGTGATGGTGCCTCTTCTCTCCTGTTGTAGGGAGGGCTAGTGACAATGGCTACCCGTGATGGTGCCTCTTCTCTCCTGATGGAGGGAGGGCTAGTGGCAATGGCTACCCGTGATGGTGCCTCTTCTCTCCGGATGTAGGGAGGGCTAGTGGCAATGGCTACCCGTGATGGTGCCTCTTCTCTCCTGATGTAGGGAGGGCTAGTGGCAATGGGCTAGTGGTATGGCTACCCGTGATGGTGCCTCTTCTAGCCTGATGTAGGGAGGGCTAGTGGAAATGGCTACCCGTGATGGTGCCTCTTCTCTCCTGTTGTAGGGAGGGCTAGTGACAATGGCTACCCGTGATGGTGCCTCTTCTCTCCTGATGGAGGGAGGGCTAGTGGCAATGGCTACCCGTGATGGTGCCTCTTCTCTCCGGATGTAGGGAGGGCTAGTGGCAATGGCTACCCGTGATGGTGCCTCTTCTCTCCTGATGTAGGGAGGGCTAGTGGCAATGGCTACCCATGATGGTGCCTCTTCTCTCCTGATGTAGGGAGGGCTAGTGGTAATGGCTACCCGTGATGGTGCCTCTTCTCTCCTGATCTAGGGAGGGCTAGTGGTGCCTCTTCTCTCCTGATCTAGGGAGGGCTAGTGGTAATGGCTACCCGTGATGGTGCCTCTTCTCTCCTGATCTAGGGAGGGCTAGTGGTAATGGCTACCTGTGATGGTGCCTCTTCTCTCCTGATCTAGGGAGGGCTAGTGGTAATGGCTACCCGTGATGGTGCCTCTTCTCTCCTGATCTAGGCAGGGCTAGTGGTAATGGCTACCCGTGTTGGTGCCTCTTCTCTCCTGTTCTAGGGTGGGCTAGTGGTATTGGCTACCGCTAGTGGTAATGGCTACCCGTGATGGTGCCTCTTCTCTCCGGATGTAGGGAGGGCTAGTGGCACTGGCTAGCCGTGATGGTGCCTCTTCTCTCCTGATCTAGGGAAGGCTAGTGGCAATGGCTACCCGTGATGGTGCCTCTTCTCTCCTGATGGAGGGAGGGCTAGTGGCAATGGCTACCCGTGATGGTGCCTCTTCTCTCCTGATGTAGGGAGGGCTAGTGGCAATGGCTACCCGTGATGGTGCCTCTTCTCTCCTGATGTAGGGAGAGCTAGTGGCAATGGCTACCCGTGATGGTGCCTCTTCTCTCCTGATGTAGGGAGGGCTAGTGGCGATGGCTACCCGTGGTGGTGCCTCTTCTCTCTTGATCTAGGGAGGGCTAGTGGCGATGGCTACCCGTGATGGTGCCTCTTCTCTCCTGATCTAGGGAGGGCTAGTGGCGATGGCTACCCGTGATGGTGCCTCTTCTCTCCTGATCTAGGGAGGGCTAGTGGCGATGGCTACCCGTGATGGTGCCTCTTCTCTCCTGATCTAGGGAGGGCTAGTGGCGATGGCTACCCGTGATGGTGCCTCTTCTCTCCTGATCTAGGGACGGCTTCTCTCCTGATCTAGGGAGGGCTAGTGGCGATGGCTACCCATGATGGTGCCTCTTTTCTCCTGATGTAGGGAGGGCTAGTGGCGATGGCTACCCGTGATGGTGCCTCTTCTCTGCTGATCTAGAGAGGGCTAGTGGCGATGGCTACCCGTGATGGTGCCTCTTCTCTCCTGGTGTAGGGTGGGCTAGTGGAAATGGCTACCCGTGATGGTGCCTCTTCTCTCCTGATGCAGGGAGGGCTAGTGGCAATGGCTACCCGTGATGGTGCCCCTTCTCTCCTGATGTAGGGAGGGCTAGTGGCAATGGCTACCCGTGATGGTGCCTCTTCTCTCCGGATGTAGGGAGGGCTAGTGGCAATGGCTACCCGTGATGATGCCTCTTCTCTCCGGATGTAGGGAGGGCTAGTGGTAATGGCTACCCGTGATGGTGCCTCTTCTCTCCGGATGTAGGGAGGGCTAGTGGTAATGGCTACCCGTGATGGTGCCTCTTCTCTCCTGATGTAGGGAGGGCTAGTGGTGATGGCTACCCGTGATGGTGCCTCTTCTCTCCTGATGTAGGGAGGGCTAGTGGCAATGGCTACCCGTGATGGTGCCTCTTCTCTCCTGATGTAGGGAGGGCTAGTGGCAATGGCTACCCGTGATGGTGCCTCTTCTCTCCTGATGTAGGGAGGGCTAGTGGCAATGGCTACCCGTGATGGTGCCTCTTCTCTCCTGATGTAGGGAGGGCTAGTGGCAATGGCTACCCGTGATGGTGCCTCTTCTCTCCTGATGTAGGGAGGCCTAGTGGCAATGGCTACCCGTGATGGTGCCTCTTCTCTCCCGATCTAGGGAGGGCTAGTGGTATGGCTACCCGTGATGGTGCCTCTTCTAGCCTGATGTAGGGAGGGCTAGTGGAAATGGCTACCCGTGATGGTGCCTCTTCTCTCCTGTTGTAGGGAGGGCTAGTGACAATGGCTACCCGTGATGGTGCCTCTTCTCTCCTGATGGAGGGAGGGCTAGTGGCAATGGCTACCCGTGATGGTGCCTCTTCTCTCCGGATGTAGGGAGGGCTAGTGGCAATGGCTACCCGTGATGGTGCCTCTTCTCTCCTGATGTAGGGAGGGCTAGTGGCAATGGGCTAGTGGTATGGCTACCCGTGATGGTGCCTCTTCTAGCCTGATGTAGGGAGGGCTAGTGGAAATGGCTACCCGTGATGGTGCCTCTTCTCTCCTGTTGTAGGGAGGGCTAGTGACAATGGCTACCCGTGATGGTGCCTCTTCTCTCCTGATGGAGGGAGGGCTAGTGGCAATGGCTACCCGTGATGGTGCCTCTTCTCTCCGGATGTAGGGAGGGCTAGTGGCAATGGCTACCCGTGATGGTGCCTCTTCTCTCCTGATGTAGGGAGGGCTAGTGGCAATGGCTACCCATGATGGTGCCTCTTCTCTCCTGATGTAGGGAGGGCTAGTGGTAATGGCTACCCGTGATGGTGCCTCTTCTCTCCTGATCTAGGGAGGGCTAGTGGTGCCTCTTCTCTCCTGATCTAGGGAGGGCTAGTGGTAATGGCTACCCGTGATGGTGCCTCTTCTCTCCTGATCTAGGGAGGGCTAGTGGTAATGGCTACCTGTGATGGTGCCTCTTCTCTCCTGATCTAGGGAGGGCTAGTGGTAATGGCTACCCGTGATGGTGCCTCTTCTCTCCTGATCTAGGCAGGGCTAGTGGTAATGGCTACCCGTGTTGGTGCCTCTTCTCTCCTGTTCTAGGGTGGGCTAGTGGTATTGGCTACCGCTAGTGGTAATGGCTACCCGTGATGGTGCCTCTTCTCTCCGGATGTAGGGAGGGCTAGTGGCACTGGCTAGCCGTGATGGTGCCTCTTCTCTCCTGATCTAGGGAAGGCTAGTGGCAATGGCTACCCGTGATGGTGCCTCTTCTCTCCTGATGGAGGGAGGGCTAGTGGCAATGGCTACCCGTGATGGTGCCTCTTCTCTCCTGATGTAGGGAGGGCTAGTGGCAATGGCTACCCGTGATGGTGCCTCTTCTCTCCTGATGTAGGGAGAGCTAGTGGCAATGGCTACCCGTGATGGTGCCTCTTCTCTCCTGATGTAGGGAGGGCTAGTGGCGATGGCTACCCGTGGTGGTGCCTCTTCTCTCTTGATCTAGGGAGGGCTAGTGGCGATGGCTACCCGTGATGGTGCCTCTTCTCTCCTGATCTAGGGAGGGCTAGTGGCGATGGCTACCCGTGATGGTGCCTCTTCTCTCCTGATCTAGGGAGGGCTAGTGGCGATGGCTACCCGTGATGGTGCCTCTTCTCTCCTGATCTAGGGAGGGCTAGTGGCGATGGCTACCCGTGATGGTGCCTCTTCTCTCCTGATCTAGGGACGGCTTCTCTCCTGATCTAGGGAGGGCTAGTGGCGATGGCTACCCATGATGGTGCCTCTTTTCTCCTGATGTAGGGAGGGCTAGTGGCGATGGCTACCCGTGATGGTGCCTCTTCTCTGCTGATCTAGAGAGGGCTAGTGGCGATGGCTACCCGTGATGGTGCCTCTTCTCTCCTGGTGTAGGGTGGGCTAGTGGAAATGGCTACCCGTGATGGTGCCTCTTCTCTCCTGATGCAGGGAGGGCTAGTGGCAATGGCTACCCGTGATGGTGCCCCTTCTCTCCTGATGTAGGGAGGGCTAGTGGCAATGGCTACCCGTGATGGTGCCTCTTCTCTCCGGATGTAGGGAGGGCTAGTGGCAATGGCTACCCGTGATGATGCCTCTTCTCTCCGGATGTAGGGAGGGCTAGTGGTAATGGCTACCCGTGATGGTGCCTCTTCTCTCCGGATGTAGGGAGGGCTAGTGGTAATGGCTACCCGTGATGGTGCCTCTTCTCTCCTGATGTAGGGAGGGCTAGTGGTGATGGCTACCCGTGATGGTGCCTCTTCTCTCCTGATGTAGGGAGGGCTAGTGGCAATGGCTACCCGTGATGGTGCCTCTTCTCTCCTGATGTAGGGAGGGCTAGTGGCAATGGCTACCCGTGATGGTGCCTCTTCTCTCCTGATGTAGGGAGGGCTAGTGGCAATGGCTACCCGTGATGGTGCCTCTTCTCTCCTGATGTAGGGAGGCCTAGTGGCAATGGCTACCCGTGATGGTGCCTCTTCTCTCCCGATCTAGGGAGGGCTAGTGGTATGGCTACCCGTGATGGTGCCTCTTCTAGCCTGATGTAGGGAGGGCTAGTGGAAATGGCTACCCGTGATGGTGCCTCTTCTCTCCTGTTGTAGGGAGGGCTAGTGACAATGGCTACCCGTGATGGTGCCTCTTCTCTCCTGATGGAGGGAGGGCTAGTGGCAATGGCTACCCGTGATGGTGCCTCTTCTCTCCGGATGTAGGGAGGGCTAGTGGCAATGGCTACCCGTGATGGTGCCTCTTCTCTCCTGATGTAGGGAGGGCTAGTGGCAATGGGCTAGTGGTATGGCTACCCGTGATGGTGCCTCTTCTAGCCTGATGTAGGGAGGGCTAGTGGAAATGGCTACCCGTGATGGTGCCTCTTCTCTCCTGTTGTAGGGAGGGCTAGTGACAATGGCTACCCGTGATGGTGCCTCTTCTCTCCTGATGGAGGGAGGGCTAGTGGCAATGGCTACCTGTGATGGTGCCTCTTCTCTCCGGATGTAGGGAGGGCTAGTGGCAATGGCTACCCGTGATGGTGCCTCTTCTCTCCTGATGTAGGGAGGGCTAGTGGCAATGGCTACCCATGATGGTGCCTCTTCTCTCCTGATGTAGGGAGAGCTAGTGGCGATGGCTACCCGTGATGGTGCCTCTTCTCTCCTGATGTAGGGAGGGCTAGTGGCGATGGCTACCCGTGGTGGTGCCTCTTCTCTCCTGATCTAGGGAGGGCTAGTGGCGATGGCTACCCGTGATGGTGCCTCTTCTCTCCTGATCTAGGGAGGGCTAGTGGCGATGGCAACCCGTGATGTTGCCTCTTCTCTATTGATCTATGGAGGGCTAGTGGCAATGGCTGCCCGTGATGGTGCCTCTTCTCTCCTGATGTAGGGAGGCCTAGTGGCAATGGCTACCCGTAATGGTGCCTCTTCTCTCCCGATCTAGGGAGGGCTAGTGGTATGGCTACCCGTGATGGTGCCTCTTCTAGCCTGATGTAGGGAGGGCTAGTGGTATGGCTACCCGTGATGGTGCCTCTTCTAGCCTGATGTAGGGAGGGCTAGTGGAAATGGCTACCCGTGATGGTGACTCTTCAATCATGTTTTAGGGAGGGCTAGTGACAATGGCTACCCGTGATGGTGCCTCTTCTCTCCTGATCTAGGGAGGGCTAGTGGCAATGGCTACCCGTGATGGTGCCTCTTCTCTCCTGATCTAGGGAGGGCTAGTGGCAATGGCTACCCGTGATGGTGCCTCTTCTCTCCTGATGTAGGGAGGGCTAGTGACAATGGCTACCCGTGATGGTGCCTCTTCCCTCCTGTTGTAGGGAGGGCTAGTGCTAATGGCTACCCGTGATGCTGCCTATTCTCTCCCGATCTAGGGAGGGCTAGTGCTAATGGCTACCAGTGATGGTGCCTTTTCTCTCCCGATGTAGGGAGGGCTAGTGGTATGGCTACCCGTGATGGTGCCTCTTCTCTCCCGATGTAGGGAGGGCTAGTGGTATGGCTACCCGTGATGGTGCCTCTTCTCTCCCGAGGTAGGGAGGGCTAGTAGCAATGGCTACCCTTGATGGTGCCTCTTCTAGCCTGATGTAGGGAGGGCTAGTGGCAATGGCTACCCGTGATGGTGCCTAGTGGCAATGGCTACCCGTGATGGTGCCTCTTCTCTCCTGATTTAGGGAGGGCTAGTGGTAATGGCTACCCGTGATGGTGTCTCTTCTCTCCTGAACTAGGGAGGGCTAGTGGTGCCTCTTCTCTCCTGATCTAGGGAGGGCTAGTGTTAATGGCTACCCGTGATGGTGCCTCTTCTCTCCTGATCTAGGGAGGGCTAGTGGTAATGGCTACCCGTGATGGTGCCTCTTCTCTCCTGATCTAGGCAGGGCTAGTGGTAATGGCTACCCGTGTTGGTGCCTCTTCTCTCCTGATCTAGGGTGGGCTAGTGGTAATGGCTACCGCTAGTGGTAATGGCTACCCGTGATGGTGCCTCTTCTCTCCGGATGTAGGGAGGGCTAGTGGCACTGGCTAGCCGTGATGGTGCCTCTTCTCTCCTGATCTAGGGAAGGCTAGTGGCAATGGCTACCCGTGATGGTGCCTCTTCTCTCCTGATGGAGGGAGGGCTAGTTGCAATGGCTACCCGTGATGGTGCCTCTTCTCTCCGGATGTAGGGAGGGCTAGCGGCAATGGCTACCCGTGATGGTGCCTCTTCTCTCCTGATGTAGGGAGGGCTAGTGGCAATGGCTACCCGTGATGGTGCCTCTTCTCTCCTGATGTAGGGAGAGCTAGTGGCGATGGCTACCCGTGATGGTGCCTCTTCTCTCCTGATGTAGGGAGAGCTAGTGGCGATGGCTACCCGTGGTGGTGCCTCTTCTCTCCTGATGTAGGGAGGGCTAGTGGCGATGGCTACCCGTGGTGGTGCCTCTTCTCTCCTGATGTAGGGAGGGCTAGTGGCGATGGCTACCCGTGGTGGTGCCTCTTCTCTCCTGATCTAGGGAGGGCTAGTGGCGATGGCTACCCGTGATGGTGCCTCTTCTCTCCTGATCTAGGGAGGGCTAGTGGCGATGGCTACCCGTGATGGTGCCTCTTCTCTCCTGATGTAGGGAGGGCTAGTGGCGATGGCTACCCGTGATGTTGCCTCTTCTCTCCTGATGTAGGGAGGGCTAGTGGCGATGGCTACCCGTGATGTTGCCTCTTCTCTATTGATCTAGGGAGGGCTAGTGGCGATCGCTACTCGTGATGGTGCCTCTTCTCTCCTGATCTAGGGAGGGCTAGTGGCGATGGCTACCCGTGAGGGTGCCTCTTCTCTCCTGATGTAGGGAGGGCTAGTGGCGATGGCTACCCGTGATGGTGCCTCTTCTCTCCTGATGTAGGGAGGGCTAGTGGTGATGGCTACCCGTGATGGTGCCTCTTCTCTCCTGATCTAGGGAGGGCTAGTGGCGATGGCTACCCGTGATGGTGCCTCTTTTCTCCTGATGTAGGGAGGGCTAGTGGCGATGGCTACCCGTGATGGTGCCTCTTTTCTCCTGATGTAGGGAGGGCTAGTGGCGATGGCTACCCGTGATGGTGCCTCTTCTCTGCTGATCTAGGGAGGGCTAGTGGCAATGGCTACCCGTGATGGTGCCTCTTCTCTCCTGATGTAGGGTGGGCTAGTGGAAATAGCTACCCGTGATGGTGCCTCTTCTCTCCTGATGTAGGGAGGGCTAGTGGCAATGGCTACCCGTGATGGTGCCTCTTCTCTCCTGATGTAGGGAGGGCTAGTGGCAATGGCTACCCGTGATGGTGCCTCTTCTCTCCTGATGTAGGGAGGGCTAGTGGCAATGGCTACCCGTGATGGTGCCTCTTCTCTCCGGATGTAGGGAGGCCTAGTGGTAATGGCTACCTGTGATGGTGCCTCTTCTCTAGTGATGTAGGGAGGGCTAGTGGTAATACCTACCCGTGATGGTGCCTCTTCTCTCCTGATGTAGGGTGATGATGCCTCTTCTGGCTAGTGGTAATGGCTACCCGTGATGGTGCCTCTTCTCTCCTGATCTAGGGAGGGCTAGTGGTAATGGCTACCCGTGATGGTGCCTCTTCTCTCCTGATCTAGGGAAGGCTAGTGGTGCCTCTTCTCTCCTGATCTAGGGAGGGCTAGTGGTAATGGCTACCCGTGATGGTGCCTCTTCTCTCCTGATCTAGGGAGGGCTAGTGGTAATGGCTACCTGTGATGGTGCCTCTTCTCTCCTGATCTAGGGAGGGCTAGTGGTAATGGCTACCCGTGATGGTGCCTCTTCTCTCCTGTTCTAGGGTGGGCTAGTGGTATTGGCTACCGCTAGTGGTAATGGCTACCCGTGATGGTGCCTCTTCTCTCCGGATGTAGGGAGGGCTAGTGGCACTGGCTAGCCGTGATGGTGCCTCTTCTCTCCTGATCTAGGGAAGGCTAGTGGCAATGGCTACCCGTGATGGTGCCTCTTCTCTCCTGATGGAGGGAGGGCTAGTGGCAATGGCTACCCGTGATGGTGCCTCTTCTCTCCGGATGTAGGGAGGGCTAGTGGCAATGGCTACCCGTGATGGTGCCTCTTCTCTCCTGATGTAGGGAGGGCTAGTGGCAATGGCTACCCGTGATGGTGCCTCTTCTCTCCTGATGTAGGGAGAGCTAGTGGCAATGGCTACCCGTGATGGTGCCTCTTCTCTCCTGATGTAGGGAGGGCTAGTGGCGATGGCTACCCGTGGTGGTGCCTCTTCTCTCTTGATCTAGGGAGGGCTAGTGGCGATGGCTACCCATGATGGTGCCTCTTCTCTCCTGATCTAGGGAGGGCTAGTGGCGATGGCTACCCGTGATGGTGCCTCTTCTCTCCTGATCTAGGGAGGGCTAGTGGCGATGGCTACCCATGATGGTGCCTCTTCTCTCCTGATCTAGGGAGGGCTAGTGGCGATGGCTACCCGTGATGGTGCCGCTTCTCTCCTGATCTAGGGAGGGCTTCTCTCCTGATCTAGGGAGGGCTAGTGGCGATGGCTACCCATGATGGTGCCTCTTTTCTCCTGATGTAGGGAGGGCTAGTGGCGATGGCTACCCGTGATGGTGCCTCTTCTCTGCTGATCTAGAGAGGGCTAGTGGCAATGGCTACCCGTGATGGTGCCTCTTCTCTCCTGGTGTAGGGTGGGCTAGTGGAAATGGCTACCCGTGATGGTGCCTCTTCTCTCCTGATGCAGGGAGGGCTAGTGGCAATGGCTACCCGTGATGGTGCCTCTTCTCTCCTGATGCAGGGAGGGCTAGTGGCAATGGCTACCCGTGATGGTGCCTCTTCTCTCCGGATGCAGGGAGGGCTAGTGGCAATGGCTACCCGTGATGGTGCCTCTTCTCTCCGGAAGTAGGGAGGGCTAGTGGTAATGGCTACCCGTGATGGTGCCTCTTCTCTCCGGATGTAGGGAGGGCTAGTGGCAATGGCTACCCGTGATGGTGCCTCTTCTCTCCGGATGTAGGGAGGGCTAGTGGCAATGGCTACCCGTGATGATGCCTCTTCTCTCCGGATGTAGGGAGGGCTAGTGGTAATGGCTACCCGTGATGGTGCCTCTTCTCTCCTGTTGTAGGGAGGGCTAGTGGCAATGGCTACCCGTGATGGTGCCTCTTCTCTCCTGATGGAGGGAGGGCTAGTGGCAATGGCTACCCGTGATGGTGCCTCTTCTCTCCGGATGTAGGGAGGGCTAGTGGCAATGGCTACCCGTGATGGTGCCTCTTCTCTCCTGATGTAGGGAGGGCTAGTGGCAATGGCTACCCGTGATGGTGCCTCTTCTCTCCTGATGTAGGGAGAGCTAGTGGCAATGGCTACCCGTGATGGTGCCTCTTCTCTCCTGATGTAGGGAGGGCTAGTGGCAATGGCTACCCGTGGTGGTGCCTCTTCTCTCCTGATCTAGGGAGGGCTAGTGGCGATGGCTACCCGTGATGGTGCCTCTTCTCTCCTGATCTAGGGAGGGCTAGTGGCGATGGCAACCCGTGAGGTTGCCTCTTCTCTATTGATCTAGGGAGGGCTAGTGGCGATGGCTACCCGTGATGGTGCCTCTTCTCTCCTGATGTAGGGAGGGCTAGTGGCGATGGCTACCCGTGATGGTGCCTCTTCTCTCCTGATCTAGGGAGGGCTAGTGGCGATGGCTACCCGTGATGGTGCCTCTTTTCTCCTGATGTAGGGAGGGCTAGTGGCGATGGCTACCCGTGATGGTGCCGATGGTGCCTCTTCTCTCCTGATGTAGGGAGGGCTAGTGGCAATGGCTACCCGTGATGGTGCCTCTTCTCTCCGGGTGTAGGGAGGGCTAGTGGCAATGGCTACCCGTGATGGTGCCTCTTCTCTCCGCATGTAGGGAGGGCTAGTGGTAATGGCTGCCCGTGATGGTGCCTCTTCTCTCCGGATGTAGGGAGGGCTAGTGGTAATGGCTGCCCGTGATGGTGCCTCTTCTCTCCTGATGTAGGGAGGGCTAGTGGTAATGGCTGCCCGTGATGGTGCCTCTTCTCTCCTGATGTAGGGAGGGCTAGTGGCAATGGCTACCCGTGATGGTGCCTCTTCTCTCCTGATGTAGGGAGGGCTAGTGGCAATGGCTACCCGTAATGGTGCCTCTTCTCTCCCGATCTAGGGAGGGCTAGTGGTATGGCTACCCGTGATGGTGCCTCTTCTAGCCTGATGTAGGGAGGGCTAGTGGTATGGCTACCCGTGATGGTGCCTCTTCTAGCCTGATGTAGGGAGGGCTAGTGGAAATGGCTACCCGTGATGGTGCCTCTTCTCTCCTGTTGTAGGGAGGGCTAGTGACAATGGCTACCCGTGATGGTGCCTCTTCTCTCCTGATCTAGGGAGGGCTAGTGGCAATGGCTACCCGTGATGGTGCCTCTTCTCTCCTGATCTAGGGAGGGCTAGTGGCAATGGCTACCCGTGATGGTGCCTCTTCTCTCCTGATGTAGGGAGGGCTAGTGACAATGGCTACCCGTGATGGTGCCTCTTCCCTCCTGTTGTAGGGAGGGCTAGTGCTAATGGCTACCCGTGATGCTGCCTATTCTCTCCCGATCTAGGGAGGGCTAGTGCTAATGGCTACCAGTGATGGTGCCTTTTCTCTCCCGATGTAGGGAGGGCTAGTGGTATGGCTACCCGTGATGGTGCCTCTTCTCTCCCGATGTAGGGAGGGCTAGTGGTATGGCTACCCGTGATGGTGCCTCTTCTCTCCCGATGTAGGGAGGGCTAGTGGTATGGCTACCCGTGATGGTGCCTCTTCTCTCCCGATGTAGGGAGGGCTAGTGGCAATGGCTACCCTTGATGGTGCCTCTTCTAGCCTGATGTAGGGAGGGCTAGTGGCAATGGCTACCCGTGATGGTGCCTAGTGGCAATGGCTACCCGTGATGGTGCCTCTTCTCTCCTGATTTAGGGAGGGCTAGTGGTAATGGCTACCCGTGATGGTGTCTCTTCTCTCCTGAACTAGGGAGGGCTAGTGGTGCCTCTTCTCTCCTGATCTAGGGAGGGCTAGTGGTAATGGCTACCCGTGATGGTGCCTCTTCTCTCCTGATCTAGGGAGGGCTAGTGGTAATGGCTACCCGTGATGGTGCCTCTTCTCTCCTGATCTAGGCAGGGCTAGTGGTAATGGCTACCCGTGTTGGTGCCTCTTCTCTCCTGATCTAGGATGGGCTAGTGGTAATGGCTACCGCTAGTGGTAATGGCTACCCGTTATGATGCCTCTTCTCTCCGGATGTAGGGAGGGCTAGTGGCACTGGCTAGCCGTGATGGTGCCTCTTCTCTCCTGATCTAGGGAAGGCTAGTGGCAATGGCTACCCGTGATGGTGCCTCTTCTCTCCTGATGGAGGGAGGGCTAGTTGCAATGGCTACCCGTGATGGTGCCTCTTCTCTCCGGATGTAGGGAGGGCTAGTGGCAATGGCTACCCGTGATGGTGCCTCTTCTCTCCTGATGTAGGGAGGGCTAGTGGCGATGGCTACCCGTGATGGTGCCTCTTCTCTCCTGATGTAGGGAGAGCTAGTGGCGATGGCTACCCGTGATGGTGCCTCTTCTCTCCTGATGTAGGGAGGGCTAGTGGCGATGGCTACCCGTGGTGGTGCCTCTTCTCTCCTGATGTAGGGAGGGCTAGTGGCGATGGCTACCCGTGGTGGTGCCTCTTCTCTCCTGATCTAGGGAGGGCTAGTGGCGATGGCTACCCGTGATGGTGCCTCTTCTCTCCTGATCTAGGGAGGGCTAGTGGCGATGGCTACCCGTGATGGTGCCTCTTCTCTCCTGATGTAGGGACGGCTAGTGGCGATGGCTACCCGTGATGTTGCCTCTTCTCTCCTGATGTAGGGAGGGCTAGTGGCGATGGCTACCCGTGATGTTGCCTCTTCTCTATTGATCTAGGGAGGGCTAGTGGCGATCGCTACCCGTGATGGTGCCTCTTCTCTCCTGATCTAGGGAGGGCTAGTGGCGATGGCTACCCGTGAGGGTGCCTCTTCTCTCCTGATGTAGAGAGGGCTAGTGGCGATGGCTACCCGTGATGGTGCCTCTTCTCTCCTGATCTAGGGAGGGCTAGTGGCGATGGCTACCCGTGATGGTGCCTCTTCTCTCCTGATGTAGGGAGGGCTAGTGGCGATGGCTACCCGTGATGGTGCCTCTTCTCTGCTGATCTAGGGAGGGCTAGTGGCAATGGCTACCCGTGATGGTGCCTCTTCTCTCCTGATGTAGGGTGGGCTAGTGGAAATAGCTACCCGTGATGGTGCCTCTTCTCTCCTGATGTAGGGAGGGCTAGTGGCAATGGCTACCCGTGATGGTGCCTCTTCTCTCCTGATGTAGGGAGGGCTAGTGGCAATGGCTACCCGTGATGGTGCCTCTTCTCTCCTGATGTAGGGAGGGCTAGTGGCAATGGCTACCCGTGATGGTGCCTCTTCTCTCCGGATGTAGGGAGGCCTAGTGGTAATGGCTACCCGTGATGGTGCCTCTTCTCTAGTGATGTAGGGAGGGCTAGTGGTAATACCTACCCGTGATGGTGCCTCTTCTCTCCTGATGTAGGGTGATGATGCCTCTTCTGGCTAGTGGTAATGGCTACCCGTGATGGTGCCTCTTCTCTCCTGATCTAGGGAGGGCTAGTGGTAATGGCTACCCGTGATGGTGCCTCTTCTCTCCTGATCTAGGGAGGGCTAGTGGTGCCTCTTCTCTCCTGATCTAGGGAGGGCTAGTGGTAATGGCTACCCGTGATGGTGCCTCTTCTCTCCTGATCTAGGGAGGGCTAGTGGTAATGGCTACCCGTGATGGTGCCTCTTCTCTCCTGATCTAGGCAGGGCTAGTGGTAATAGCTACCCGTGTTGGTGCCTCTTCTCTCCTGCTCTAGGGTGGGCTAGTGGTATTGGCTACCGCTAGTGGTAATGGCTAGCCGTGATGGTGCCTCTTCTCTCCGGATGTAGGGAGGGCTAGTGGCACTGGCTAGCCGTGATGGTGCCTCTTCTCTCCTGATCTAGGGAAGGCTAGTGGCAATGGCTACCCGTGATGGTGCCTCTTCTCTCCTGATGGAGGGAGGGCTAGTGGCGATGGCTACCCGTGATGGTGCCTCTTTTCTCCTGATGTAGGGAGGGCTAGTGGCGATGGCTACCTGTGATGGTGCCTCTTCTCTGCTGATCTAGAGAGGGCTAGTGGCAATGGCTACCCGTGATGGTGCCTCTTCTCTCCTGGTGTAGGGTGGGCTAGTGGAAATGGCTACCCATGATGGTGCCTCTTCTCTCCTGATGTAGGGAGGGCTAGTGGCAATGGCTACCCGTGATGGTGCCTCTTCTCTCCTGATGTAGGGAGGGCTAGTGGCGATGGCTACCCGTGATGGTGCCTCTTCTCTCCTGATCTAGGGAGGGCTAGTGGCGATGGCTACCCGTGATGGTGCCTCTTTTCTCCTGATGTAGGGAGGGCTAGTGGCGATGGCTACCTGTGATGGTGCCTCTTCTCTGCTGATCTAGAGAGGGCTAGTGGCAATGGCTACCCGTGATGGTGCCTCTTCTCTCCTGGTGTAGGGTGGGCTAGTGGCAATGGCTACCCGTGATGGTGCCTCTTCTCTCCTGATGTAGGGAGGGCTAGTGGCAATGGCTACCCGTGATGGTGCCTCTTCTCTCCGGATGTAGGGAGGGCTAGTGGCAATGGCTACCCGTGATGGTGCCTCTTCTCTCCGCATGTAGGGAGGGCTAGTGGCAATGGCTACCCGTAATGGTGCCTCTTCTCTCCCGATCTAGGGAGGGCTAGTGGTATGGCTACCCGTGATGGTGCCTCTTCTAGCCTGATGTAGGGAGGGCTAGTGGTATGGCTACCCGTGATGGTGCCTCTTCTAGCCTGATGTAGGGAGGGCTAGTGGAAATGGCTACCCGTGATGGTGACTCTTCTCTCCTGTTGTAGGGAGGGCTAGTGACAATGGCTACCCGTGATGGTGCCTCTTCTCTCCTGATCTAGGGAGGGCTAGTGGCAATGGCTACCCGTGATGGTGCCTCTTCTCTCCTGATCTAGGGAGGGCTAGTGGCAATGGCTACCCGTGATGGTGCCTCTTCTCTCCTGATGTAGGGAGGGCTAGTGACAATGGCTACCCGTGATGGTGCCTCTTCCCTCCTGTTGTAGGGAGGGCTAGTGCTAATGGCTACCCGTGATGCTGCCTATTCTCTCCCGATCTAGGGAGGGCTAGTGCTAATGGCTACCAGTGATGGTGCCTTTTCTCTCCCGATGTAGGGAGGGCTAGTGGTATGGCTACCCGTGATGGTGCCTCTTCTCTCCCGATGTAGGGAGGGCTAGTGGTATGGCTACCCGTGATGGTGCCTCTTCTCTCCCGATGTAGGGAGGGCTAGTGGTATGGCTACCCGTGATGGTGCCTCTTCTCTCCCGATGTAGGGAGGGCTAGTGGCAATGGCTACCCTTGATGGTGCCTCTTCTAGCCTGATGTAGGGAGGGCTAGTGGCAATGGCTACCCGTGATGGTGCCTAGTGGCAATGGCTACCCGTGATGGTGCCTCTTCTCTCCTGATTTAGGGAGGGCTAGTGGTAATGGCTACCCGTGATGGTGTCTCTTCTCTCCTGAACTAGGGAGGGCTAGTGGTGCCTCTTCTCTCCTGATCTAGGGAGGGCTAGTGGTAATGGCTACCCGTGATGGTGCCTCTTCTCTCCTGATCTAGGGAGGGCTAGTGGTAATGGCTACCCGTGATGGTGCCTCTTCTCTCCTGATCTAGGCAGGGCTAGTGGTAATGGCTACCCGTGTTGGTGCCTCTTCTCTCCTGATCTAGGGTGGGCTAGTGGTAATGGCTACCGCTAGTGGTAATGGCTACCCGTGATGGTGCCTCTTCTCTCCGGATGTAGGGAGGGCTAGTGGCACTGGCTAGCCGTGATGGTGCCTCTTCTCTCCTGATCTAGGGAAGGCTAGTGGCAATGGCTACCCGTGATGGTGCCTCTTCTCTCCTGATGGAGGGAGGGCTAGTTGCAATGGCTACCCGTGATGGTGCCTCTTCTCTCCGGATGTAGGGAGGGCTAGTGGCAATGGCTACCCGTGATGGTGCCTCTTCTCTCCTGATGTAGGGAGGGCTAGTGGCAATGGCTACCCGTGATGGTGCCTCTTCTCTCCTGATGTAGGGAGAGCTAGTGGCGATGGCTACCCGTGATGGTGCCTCTTCTCTCCTGATGTAGGGAGGGCTAGTGGCGATGGCTACCCGTGGTGGTGCCTCTTCTCTCCTGATGTACGGAGGGCTAGTGGCGATGGCTACCCGTGGTGGTGCCTCTTCTCTCCTGATCTAGGGAGGGCTAGTGGCGATGGCTACCCGTGATGGTGCCTCTTCTCTCCTGATCTAGGGAGGGCTAGTGGCGATGGCTACCCGTGATGGTGCCTCTTCTCTCCTGATCTAGGGAGGGCTAGTGGCGATGGCTACCCGTGATGGTGCCTCTTCTCTCCTGATGTAGGGAGGGCTAGTGGCGATGGCTACCCGTGATGTTGCCTCTTCTCTCCTGATCTAGGGAGGGCTAGTGGCGATGGCTACCCGTGATGGTGCCTCTTCTCTCCTGATGTAGGGAGGGCTAGTGGCGATGGCTACCCGTGATGTTGCCTCTTCTCTCCTGATGTAGGGAGGGCTAGTGGCGATGGCTACCCGTGATGTTGCCTCTTCTCTATTGATCTAGGGAGGGCTAGTGGCGATCGCTACCCGTGATGGTGCCTCTTCTCTCCTGATGTAGGGTGGGCTAGTGGAAATAGCTACCCGTGATGGTGCCTCTTCTCTCCTGATGTAGGGAGGGCTAGTGGCAATGGCTACCCGTGATGGTGCCTCTTCTCTCCTGATGTAGGGAGGGCTAGTGGCAATGGCTACCCGTGATGGTGCCTCTTCTCTCCTGATGTAGGGAGGGCTAGTGGCAATGGCTACCCGTGATGGTGCCTCTTCTCTCCGGATGTAGGGAGGCCTAGTGGTAATGGCTACCCGTGATGGTGCCTCTTCTCTAGTGATGTAGGGAGGGCTAGTGGTAATACCTACCCGTGATGGTGCCTCTTCTCTCCTGATGTAGGGTGATGATGCCTCTTCTGGCTAGTGGTAATGGCTACCCGTGATGGTGCCTCTTCTCTCCTGATCTAGGGAGGGCTAGTGGTAATGGCTACCCGTGATGGTGCCTCTTCTCTCCTGATCTAGGCAGGGCTAGTGGTAATGGCTACCCGTGTTGGTGCCTCTTCTCTCCTGTTCTAGGGTGGGCTAGTGGTATTGGCTACCGCTAGTGGTAATGGCTACCTGTGATGGTGCCTCTTCTCTCCTGATCTAGGGAGGGCTAGTGGCACTGGCTAGCCGTGATGGTGCCTCTTCTCTCCTGATCTAGGGAAGGCTAGTGGCAATGGCTACCCGTGATGGTGCCTCTTCTCTCCTGATGGAGGGAGGGCTAGTGGCAATGGCTACCCGTGATGGTGCCTCTTCTCTCCGGATGTAGGGAGGGCTAGTGGCAATGGCTACCCGTGATGGTGCCTCTTCTCTCCTGATGTAGGGAGGGCTAGTGGCAATGGCTACCCGTGATGGTGCCTCTTCTCTCCTGATGTAGGGAGAGCTAGTGGCGATGGCTACCCGTGATGGTGCCTCTTCTCTCCTGATGTAGGGAGGGCTAGTGGCGATGGCTACCCGTGGTGGTGCCTCTTCTCTCTTGATCTAGGGAGGGCTAGTGGCGATGGCTACCCGTGATGGTGCCTCTTCTCTCCTGATCTAGGGAGGGCTAGTGGCGATGGCTACCCGTGATGGTGCCTCTTCTCTCCTGATCTAGGGAGGGCTAGTGGCGATGGCTACCCATGATGGTGCCTCTTCTCTCCTGATCTAGGGAGGGCTAGTGGCGATGGCTACCCGTGATGGTGCCTCTTCTCTCCTGATCTAGGGAGGGCTTCTCTCCTGATCTAGGGAGGGCTAGTGGCGATGGCTACCCATGATGGTGCCTCTTTTCTCCTGATGTAGGGAGGGCTAGTGGCGATGGCTACCCGTGATGGTGCCTCTTCTCTGCTGATCTAGAGAGGGCTAGTGGCAATGGCTACCCGTGATGGTGCCTCTTCTCTCCTGGTGTAGGGTGGGCTAGTGGAAATGGCTACCCATGATGGTGCCTCTTCTCTCCTGATGCAGGGAGGGCTAGTGGCAATGGCTACCCGTGATGGTGCCTCTTCTCTCCTGATGTAGGGAGGGCTAGTGGCAATGGCTACCCGTGATGGTGCCTCTTCTCTCCGGATGTAGGGAGGGCTAGTGGTAATGGCTACCCGTGATGATGCCTCTTCTCTCCGGATGTAGGGAGGGCTAGTGGTGATGGCTACCCGTGATGGTGCCTCTTCTCTCCGGATGTAGGGAGGGCTAGTGGTGATGGCTACCCGTGATGGTGCCTCTTCTCTCCTGATGTAGGGAGGGCTAGTGGTGATGGCTACCCGTGATGGTGCCTCTTCTCTCCTGATGTAGGGAGGGCTAGTGGCAATGGCTACCCGTGATGGTGCCTCTTCTCTCCTGATCTAGGGAGGGCTAGTGGCAATGGCTACCCGTGATGGTGCCTCTTCTCTCCTGATGTAGGGAGGGCTAGTGGCAATGGCTACCCGTGATGGTGCCTCTTCTCTCCTGATGTAGGGAGGGCTAGTGGCAATGGCTACCCGTGATGGTGCCTCTTCTCTCCTGATGTAGGGAGGCCTAGTGGCAATGGCTACCCGTGATGGTGCCTCTTCTCTCCCGATCTAGGGAGGGCTAGTGGTATGGCTACCCGTGATGGTGCCTCTTCTAGCCTGATGTAGGGAGGGCTAGTGGTATGGCTACCCGTGATGGTGCCTCTTCTAGCCTGATGTAGGGAGGGCTAGTGGAAATGGCTACCCGTGATGGTGCCTCTTCTCTCCTGTTGTAGGGAGGGCTAGTGACAATGGCTACCCATGATGGTGCCTCTTCTCTCCTGATCTAGGGAGGGCTAGTGGCAATGGCTACCCGTGATGGTGCCTCTTCTCTCCTGATGTAGGGAGGGCTAGTGACAATGGCTACCCGTGATGGTGCCTCTTCCCTCCTGTTGTAGGGAGGGCTAGTGCTAATGGCTACCCGTGATGCTGCCTCTTCCCTCCTGTTGTAGGGAGGGCTAGTGGTAATGGCTACCCGTGATGGTGCCTCTTCTCTCCCGATCTAGGGAGGGCTAGTGCTAATGGCTACCAGTGATGGCGCCTCTTCTCTCCCGATCTAGGGAGGGCTAGTGGCAATGGCTACCCGTGATGGTGCCTCTTCTCTCCTGATGGAGGGAGGGCTAGTGGCGATGGCTACCCGTGATGGTGCCTCTTTTCTCCTGATGTAGGGAGGGCTAGTGGCGATGGCTACCTGTGATGGTGCCTCTTCTCTGCTGATCTAGAGAGGGCTAGTGGCAATGGCTACCCGTGATGGTGCCTCTTCTCTCCTGGTGTAGGGTGGGCTAGTGGAAATGGCTACCCATGATGGTGCCTCTTCTCTCCTGATGTAGGGAGGGCTAGTGGCAATGGCTACCCGTGATGGTGCCTCTTCTCTCCTGATGTAGGGAGGGCTAGTGGCGATGGCTACCCGTGATGGTGCCTCTTCTCTCCTGATCTAGGGAGGGCTAGTGGCGATGGCTACCCGTGATGGTGCCTCTTTTCTCCTGATGTAGGGAGGGCTAGTGGCGATGGCTACCTGTGATGGTGCCTCTTCTCTGCTGATCTAGAGAGGGCTAGTGGCAATGGCTACCCGTGATGGTGCCTCTTCTCTCCTGGTGTAGGGTGGGCTAGTGGCAATGGCTACCCGTGATGGTGCCTCTTCTCTCCTGATGTAGGGAGGGCTAGTGGCAATGGCTACCCGTGATGGTGCCTCTTCTCTCCGGATGTAGGGAGGGCTAGTGGCAATGGCTACCCGTGATGGTGCCTCTTCTCTCCGCATGTAGGGAGGGCTAGTGGCAATGGCTACCCGTAATGGTGCCTCTTCTCTCCCGATCTAGGGAGGGCTAGTGGTATGGCTACCCGTGATGGTGCCTCTTCTAGCCTGATGTAGGGAGGGCTAGTGGTATGGCTACCCGTGATGGTGCCTCTTCTAGCCTGATGTAGGGAGGGCTAGTGGAAATGGCTACCCGTGATGGTGACTCTTCTCTCCTGTTGTAGGGAGGGCTAGTGACAATGGCTACCCGTGATGGTGCCTCTTCTCTCCTGATCTAGGGAGGGCTAGTGGCAATGGCTACCCGTGATGGTGCCTCTTCTCTCCTGATCTAGGGAGGGCTAGTGGCAATGGCTACCCGTGATGGTGCCTCTTCTCTCCTGATGTAGGGAGGGCTAGTGACAATGGCTACCCGTGATGGTGCCTCTTCCCTCCTGTTGTAGGGAGGGCTAGTGCTAATGGCTACCCGTGATGCTGCCTATTCTCTCCCGATCTAGGGAGGGCTAGTGCTAATGGCTACCAGTGATGGTGCCTTTTCTCTCCCGATGTAGGGAGGGCTAGTGGTATGGCTACCCGTGATGGTGCCTCTTCTCTCCCGATGTAGGGAGGGCTAGTGGTATGGCTACCCGTGATGGTGCCTCTTCTCTCCCGATGTAGGGAGGGCTAGTGGTATGGCTACCCGTGATGGTGCCTCTTCTCTCCCGATGTAGGGAGGGCTAGTGGCAATGGCTACCCTTGATGGTGCCTCTTCTAGCCTGATGTAGGGAGGGCTAGTGGCAATGGCTACCCGTGATGGTGCCTAGTGGCAATGGCTACCCGTGATGGTGCCTCTTCTCTCCTGATTTAGGGAGGGCTAGTGGTAATGGCTACCCGTGATGGTGTCTCTTCTCTCCTGAACTAGGGAGGGCTAGTGGTGCCTCTTCTCTCCTGATCTAGGGAGGGCTAGTGGTAATGGCTACCCGTGATGGTGCCTCTTCTCTCCTGATCTAGGGAGGGCTAGTGGTAATGGCTACCCGTGATGGTGCCTCTTCTCTCCTGATCTAGGCAGGGCTAGTGGTAATGGCTACCCGTGTTGGTGCCTCTTCTCTCCTGATCTAGGGTGGGCTAGTGGTAATGGCTACCGCTAGTGGTAATGGCTACCCGTGATGGTGCCTCTTCTCTCCGGATGTAGGGAGGGCTAGTGGCACTGGCTAGCCGTGATGGTGCCTCTTCTCTCCTGATCTAGGGAAGGCTAGTGGCAATGGCTACCCGTGATGGTGCCTCTTCTCTCCTGATGGAGGGAGGGCTAGTTGCAATGGCTACCCGTGATGGTGCCTCTTCTCTCCGGATGTAGGGAGGGCTAGTGGCAATGGCTACCCGTGATGGTGCCTCTTCTCTCCTGATGTAGGGAGGGCTAGTGGCAATGGCTACCCGTGATGGTGCCTCTTCTCTCCTGATGTAGGGAGAGCTAGTGGCGATGGCTACCCGTGATGGTGCCTCTTCTCTCCTGATGTAGGGAGGGCTAGTGGCGATGGCTACCCGTGGTGGTGCCTCTTCTCTCCTGATGTACGGAGGGCTAGTGGCGATGGCTACCCGTGGTGGTGCCTCTTCTCTCCTGATCTAGGGAGGGCTAGTGGCGATGGCTACCCGTGATGGTGCCTCTTCTCTCCTGATCTAGGGAGGGCTAGTGGCGATGGCTACCCGTGATGGTGCCTCTTCTCTCCTGATCTAGGGAGGGCTAGTGGCGATGGCTACCCGTGATGGTGCCTCTTCTCTCCTGATGTAGGGAGGGCTAGTGGCGATGGCTACCCGTGATGTTGCCTCTTCTCTCCTGATCTAGGGAGGGCTAGTGGCGATGGCTACCCGTGATGGTGCCTCTTCTCTCCTGATGTAGGGAGGGCTAGTGGCGATGGCTACCCGTGATGTTGCCTCTTCTCTCCTGATGTAGGGAGGGCTAGTGGCGATGGCTACCCGTGATGTTGCCTCTTCTCTATTGATCTAGGGAGGGCTAGTGGCGATCGCTACCCGTGATGGTGCCTCTTCTCTCCTGATGTAGGGTGGGCTAGTGGAAATAGCTACCCGTGATGGTGCCTCTTCTCTCCTGATGTAGGGAGGGCTAGTGGCAATGGCTACCCGTGATGGTGCCTCTTCTCTCCTGATGTAGGGAGGGCTAGTGGCAATGGCTACCCGTGATGGTGCCTCTTCTCTCCTGATGTAGGGAGGGCTAGTGGCAATGGCTACCCGTGATGGTGCCTCTTCTCTCCGGATGTAGGGAGGCCTAGTGGTAATGGCTACCCGTGATGGTGCCTCTTCTCTAGTGATGTAGGGAGGGCTAGTGGTAATACCTACCCGTGATGGTGCCTCTTCTCTCCTGATGTAGGGTGATGATGCCTCTTCTGGCTAGTGGTAATGGCTACCCGTGATGGTGCCTCTTCTCTCCTGATCTAGGGAGGGCTAGTGGTAATGGCTACCCGTGATGGTGCCTCTTCTCTCCTGATCTAGGCAGGGCTAGTGGTAATGGCTACCCGTGTTGGTGCCTCTTCTCTCCTGTTCTAGGGTGGGCTAGTGGTATTGGCTACCGCTAGTGGTAATGGCTACCTGTGATGGTGCCTCTTCTCTCCTGATCTAGGGAGGGCTAGTGGCACTGGCTAGCCGTGATGGTGCCTCTTCTCTCCTGATCTAGGGAAGGCTAGTGGCAATGGCTACCCGTGATGGTGCCTCTTCTCTCCTGATGGAGGGAGGGCTAGTGGCAATGGCTACCCGTGATGGTGCCTCTTCTCTCCGGATGTAGGGAGGGCTAGTGGCAATGGCTACCCGTGATGGTGCCTCTTCTCTCCTGATGTAGGGAGGGCTAGTGGCAATGGCTACCCGTGATGGTGCCTCTTCTCTCCTGATGTAGGGAGAGCTAGTGGCGATGGCTACCCGTGATGGTGCCTCTTCTCTCCTGATGTAGGGAGGGCTAGTGGCGATGGCTACCCGTGGTGGTGCCTCTTCTCTCTTGATCTAGGGAGGGCTAGTGGCGATGGCTACCCGTGATGGTGCCTCTTCTCTCCTGATCTAGGGAGGGCTAGTGGCGATGGCTACCCGTGATGGTGCCTCTTCTCTCCTGATCTAGGGAGGGCTAGTGGCGATGGCTACCCATGATGGTGCCTCTTCTCTCCTGATCTAGGGAGGGCTAGTGGCGATGGCTACCCGTGATGGTGCCTCTTCTCTCCTGATCTAGGGAGGGCTTCTCTCCTGATCTAGGGAGGGCTAGTGGCGATGGCTACCCATGATGGTGCCTCTTTTCTCCTGATGTAGGGAGGGCTAGTGGCGATGGCTACCCGTGATGGTGCCTCTTCTCTGCTGATCTAGAGAGGGCTAGTGGCAATGGCTACCCGTGATGGTGCCTCTTCTCTCCTGGTGTAGGGTGGGCTAGTGGAAATGGCTACCCATGATGGTGCCTCTTCTCTCCTGATGCAGGGAGGGCTAGTGGCAATGGCTACCCGTGATGGTGCCTCTTCTCTCCTGATGTAGGGAGGGCTAGTGGCAATGGCTACCCGTGATGGTGCCTCTTCTCTCCGGATGTAGGGAGGGCTAGTGGTAATGGCTACCCGTGATGATGCCTCTTCTCTCCGGATGTAGGGAGGGCTAGTGGTGATGGCTACCCGTGATGGTGCCTCTTCTCTCCGGATGTAGGGAGGGCTAGTGGTGATGGCTACCCGTGATGGTGCCTCTTCTCTCCTGATGTAGGGAGGGCTAGTGGTGATGGCTACCCGTGATGGTGCCTCTTCTCTCCTGATGTAGGGAGGGCTAGTGGCAATGGCTACCCGTGATGGTGCCTCTTCTCTCCTGATCTAGGGAGGGCTAGTGGCAATGGCTACCCGTGATGGTGCCTCTTCTCTCCTGATGTAGGGAGGGCTAGTGGCAATGGCTACCCGTGATGGTGCCTCTTCTCTCCTGATGTAGGGAGGGCTAGTGGCAATGGCTACCCGTGATGGTGCCTCTTCTCTCCTGATGTAGGGAGGCCTAGTGGCAATGGCTACCCGTGATGGTGCCTCTTCTCTCCCGATCTAGGGAGGGCTAGTGGTATGGCTACCCGTGATGGTGCCTCTTCTAGCCTGATGTAGGGAGGGCTAGTGGTATGGCTACCCGTGATGGTGCCTCTTCTAGCCTGATGTAGGGAGGGCTAGTGGAAATGGCTACCCGTGATGGTGCCTCTTCTCTCCTGTTGTAGGGAGGGCTAGTGACAATGGCTACCCATGATGGTGCCTCTTCTCTCCTGATCTAGGGAGGGCTAGTGGCAATGGCTACCCGTGATGGTGCCTCTTCTCTCCTGATGTAGGGAGGGCTAGTGACAATGGCTACCCGTGATGGTGCCTCTTCCCTCCTGTTGTAGGGAGGGCTAGTGGTAATGGCTACCCGTGATGGTGCCTCTTCTCTCCCGATCTAGGGAGGGCTAGTGCTAATGGCTACCAGTGATGGCGCCTCTTCTCTCCCGATCTAGGGAGGGCTAGTGCTAATAGCTACCCGTGATGGTGCCTTTTCTCTCCCGATGTAGGGAGGGCTAGTGGTATGGCTACCCGTAATGGTGCCTCTTCTCTCCCAATGTAGGGAGGGCTAGTGGTATGGCTACCCGTGATGGTGCCTCGTCTCTCCCGATGTAGGGAGGGCTAGTGGTATGGCTACCCGTGATGGTGCCTCTTCTCTCCCGATGTAGGGTGGGCTAGTGGCAATGGCTACCCGTGATGGTGCCTCTTCTAGCCTGATGTAGTTAGGGCTAGTGGCAATGGCTACCCGTGATGGTGCCTAGTGGCAATGGCTACCCGTGATGGTGCCTCTTCTCTCCTGATCTAGGGAGGGCTAGTGGTAATGGCTACCCGTGATGGTGTCTCTTCTCTCCTGAACTAGGGAGGGCTAGTGGTGCCTCTTCTCTCATGATCTAGGGAGGGCTAGTGGTAATGGCTACCCGTGATGGTGCCTCTTCTCTCCTGATCTAGGGAGGGCTAGTGGTAATGGCTACCCGTGATGGTGCCTCTTCTCTCCTGATCTAGGGAGGGCTAGTGGTAATGGCTACCCGTGATGGTGCCTCTTCTCTCCTGATCTAGGCAGGGCTAGTGGCAATGGCTACCCGTGATGGTGCCTCTTCTAGCCTGATGTAGGGAGGGCTAGTGGCAATGGCTACCCGTGATGGTGCCTAGTGGCAATGGCTACCCGTGATGGTGCCTCTTCTCTCCTGATCTAGGGAGGGCTAGTGGTAATGGCTACCCGTGATGGTGCCTCTTCTCTCCTGTTGTAGGGAGGGCTAGTGACAATGGCTACCCGTGATGGTGCCTCTTCTCTCCTGATCTAGGGAGGGCTAGTGGCAATGGCTACCCGTGATGGTGCCTCTTCTCTCCTGATGTAGGGAGGGCTAGTGACAATGGCTACCCGTGATGGTGCCTCTTCCCTCCTGTTGTAGGGAGGGCTAGTGGTAATGGCTACCCGTGATGGTGCCTCTTCTCTCCCGATCTAGGGAGGGCTAGTGCTAATGGCTACCAGTGATGGCGCCTCTTCTCTCCCGATCTAGGGAGGGCTAGTGCTAATAGCTACCCGTGATGGTGCCTTTTCTCTCCCGATGTAGGGAGGGCTAGTGGTATGGCTACCCGTAATGGTGCCTCTTCTCTCCCAATGTAGGGAGGGCTAGTGGTATGGCTACCCGTGATGGTGCCTCGTCTCTCCCGATGTAGGGAGGGCTAGTGGTATGGCTACCCGTGATGGTGCCTCTTCTCTCCCGATGTAGGGAGGGCTAGTGGCAATGGCTACCCGTGATGGTGCCTAGTGGCGATGGCTACCCGTGATGGTGCCTCTTCTCTCCTGATCTAGGGAGGGCTAGTGGTAATGGCTACCCGTGATGGTGTCTCTTCTCTCCTGAACTAGGGAGGGCTAGTGGTGCCTCTTCTCTCATGATCTAGGGAGGGCTAGTGGTAATGGCTACCCGTGATGGTGCCTCTTCTCTCCTGATCTAGGGAGGGCTAGTGGTAATGGCTACCCGTGATGGTGCCTCTTCTCTCCTGATCTAGGGAGGGCTAGTGGTAATGGCTACCCGTGATGGTGCCTCTTCTCTCCTGATCTAGGCAGGGCTAGTGGTAATGGCTACCCGTGTTGGTGCCTCTTCTCTCCTGATCTAGGGTGGGCTAGTGGTAATGGCTACCGCTAGTGGTAATGGCTACCCGTGATGGTGCCTCTTCTCTCCGGATGTAGTGAGGGCTAGTGGCACTGGCTAGCCGTGATGGTGCCTCTTCTCTCCTGATGTAGGGAGGGCTAGTGGCGATGGCTACCCGTGATGGTGCCTCTTCTCTCCGGATGTAGGGAGGGCTAGTGGCAATGGCTACCCGTGATGGTGCCTCTTCTCTCCTGATGTAGGGAGGGCTAGTGGCGATGGCTACCCGTGATGGTGCCTCTTCTCTCCTGATGTAGGGAGAGCTAGTGGCGATGGCTATCCGTGGTGGTGCCTCTTCTCTCCTGATGTAGGGAGGGCTAGTGGCGATGGCTACCCGTGGTGGTGCCTCTTCTCTCCTGATCTAGGGAGGTCTAGTGGCGATGGCTACCCGTGATGGTGCCTCTTCTCTCCTGATCTAGGGAGGGCTAGTGGCGATGGCTACCCGTGATGGTGCCTCTTCTCTCCTGATGTAGGGAGGGCTAGTGGCGATGGCTACCCGTGATGTTGCCTCTTCTCTCCTGATGTAGGGAGGGCTAGTGGTGATGGCTACCCGTGATGTTGCCTCTTCTCTCCTGATCTAGGGAGGGCTAGTGGTGATGGCTACCCGTGATGGTGCCTCTTCTCTCCTGATCTAGGGAGGGCTAGTGGTGATGGCTACCCGTGAGGGTGCCTCTTCTCTCCTGATGTAGGGAGGGCTAGTGGTGATGGCTACCCGTGATGGTGCCTCTTCTCTCCTGATCTAGGGAGGGCTAGTGGCAATGGCTACCCGTGTTGGTGCCTCTTCTCTCCTGATCTAGGGAGGGCTAGTGGCAATGGCTACCCGTGATGGTGCCTCTTCTCTCCGGATGTAGGGAGGGCTAGTGGTAATGGTTATCCGTGATGGTGCCTCTTCTCTCCTGATGTAGGGAGGGCTAGTGGTAATACCTACCCGTGATGGTGCCTCTTCTCTCCTGATGTAGGGTGATGGTGCCTCTTCTGGCTAGTGGTAATGGCTACCCGTGATGGTGCCTCTTCTCTCCTGATCTAGGGAGGGCTAGTGGTAATGGCTACCCGTGATGGTGCCTCTTCTCTCCTGATCTAGGGAGGGCTAGTGGTGCCTCTTCTCTCCTGCTCTAGGGAGGGCTAGTGGCAATGGCTACCCGTGATGGTGCCTCTTCTCTCCTGATTTAGGGAGGGCTAGTGGCGATGGCTACCCATGATGGTGCCTCTTCTCTCCTGATCTAGGGAGGGCTAGTGGCAATGGCTACCTGTGATGGTGCCTCTTTTCTCCTGATGTAGGGAGGGCTAGTGGCGATGGCTACCCGTGATGGTGCCTCTTTTCTCCTGATGTAGGGAGGGCTAGTGGCGATGGCTACCCGTGATGGTGCCTCTTCTCTGCTGATCTAGGGAGGGCTAGTGGCAATGGCTACCCGTGATGGTGCCTCTTCTCTCCTGATGTAGGGTGGGCTAGTGGAAATAGCTACCCGTGATGGTTCCTCTTCTCTCCTGATGTAGGGAGGGCTAGTGGCAATGGCTACCCGTGATGGTGCCTCTTCTCTCCTGATGTAGGGAGGGCTAGTGGCAATGGCTACCGGTGATGGTCCCTCTTCTCTCCGGATGTAGGGAGGCCTAGTGGTAATGGCTACCCGTTATGGTGCCTCTTCTCTAGTGATGTAGGGAGGGCTAGTGGTGATCGCTACCCGTGATGGTGCCTCTTCTCTCCTGATCTAGGGAGGGCTAGTGGTGATGGCTACCCGTGAGGGTGCCTCTTCTCTCCTGATGTAGGGAGGGCTAGTGGTGATGGCTACCCGTGATGGTGCCTCTTCTCTAGTGATGTAGGGAGGGCTAGTGGTGATCGCTACCCGTGATGGTGCCTCTTCTCTCCTGATCTAGGGAGGGCTAGTGGCGATGGCTACCCGTGATGGTGCCTCTTTTCTCCTGATGTAGGGAGGGCTAGTGGCGATGGCTACCCGTGATGGTGCCTCTTCTCTGCTGATCTAGGGAGGGCTAGTGGCAATGGCTACCCGTGATGGTGCCTCTTCTCTCCTGATGTAGGGTGGGCTAGTGGAAATAGCTACCCGTGATGGTGCCTCTTCTCTCCTGATGTAGGGAGGGCTAGTGGCAATGGCTACCCGTGATGGTGCCTCTTCTCTCCTGATGTAGGGAGGGCTAGTGGCAATGGCTACCCTTGATGGTGCCTCTTCTCTCCTGATGTAGGGAGGGCTAGTGGCAATGGCTACCCGTGATGGTGCCTCTTCTCTCCGGATGTAGGGAGGCCTAGTGGTAATGGCTACCCGTGATGGTGCCTCTTCTCTAGTGATGTAGGGAGGGCTAGTGGTAATGGTTACCCGTGATGGTGCCTCTTCTCTCCTGATGTAGGGAGGGCTAGTGGTAATACCTACCCGTGATGGTGCCTCTTCTCTCCTGATGTAGGGTGATGATGCCTCTTCTGGCTAGTGGTAATGGCTACCCGTGATGGTGCCTCTTCTCTCCTGATCTAGGGAGGGCTAGTGGTAATGGCTACCCGTGATGGTGCCTCTTCTCTCCTGATCTAGGGAGGGCTAGTGGTGCCTCTTCTCTCCTGATCTAGGGAGGGCTAGTGGTAATGGCTACCCGTGATGGTGCCTCTTCTCTCCTGATCTAGGGAGGGCTAGTGGTAATGGCTACCTGTGATGGTGCCTCTTCTCTCCTGATCTAGGGAGGGCTAGTGGTAATGGCTACCCGTGATGGTGCCTCTTCTCTCCTGATCTAGGCAGGGCTAGTGGTATTGGCTACCCGTGTTGGTGCCTCTTCTCTCCTGTTCTAGGGTGGGCTAGTGGTATTGGCTACCGCTAGTGGTAATGGCTACCCGTGATGGTGCCTCTTCTCTCCGGATGTAGGGAGGGCTAGTGGCACTGGCTAGCCGTGATGGTGCCTCTTCTCTCCTGATCTAGGGAAGGCTAGTGGCAATGGCTATCCGTGATGGTGCCTCTTCTCTCCTGATGGAGGGAGGGCTAGTGGCAATGGCTACCCGTGATGGTGCCTCTTCTCTCCGGATGTAGGGAGGGCTAGTGGCGATGGCTACCCGTGATGGTGCCTCTTCTCTCCTGATGTAGGGAGGGCTAGTGGCGATGGCTACCCGTGATGGTGCCTCTTCTCTCCTGATGTAGGGAGAGCTAGTGGCGATGGGTACCCGTGGTGGTGCCTCTTCTCTCCTGATGTAGGGAGGGCTAGTGGCGATGGCTACCCGTGGTGGTGCCTCTTCTCTCCTGATCTAGGGAGGGCTAGTGGCGATGGCTACCCGTGATGGTGCCTCTTCTCTCCTGATCTAGGGAGGGCTAATGGCGATGGCTACCCGTGATGGTGCCTCTTCTCTGCTGATCTAGAGAGGGCTAGTGGCAATGGCTACCCGTGACGGTGCCTCTTCTCTCCTGGTGTAGGGTGGGCTAGTGGAAATGGCTACCCGTGACGGTGCCTCTTCTCTCCTGATGCAGGGAGGGCTAGTGGCAATGGCTACCCGTGACGGTGCCTCTTCTCTCCTGATGCAGGGAGGGCTAGTGGCAATGGCTACCCGTGACGGTGCCTCTTCTCTCCGGATGTAGGGAGGGCTAGTGGCAATGGCTACCCGTGATGGTGCCTCTTCTCTCCGGATGTAGGGAGGGCTAGTGGCAATGGCTACCCGTGATGGTGCCTCTTCTCTCCGGATGTAGGGAGGGCTAGTGGTAATGGCTACCCGTGATGGTGCCTCTTCTCTCCTGATGTAGGGAGGGCTAGTGGTAATGGCTACCCGTGATGGTGCCTCTTCTCTCCTGATGTAGGGAGGGCTAGTGGCAATGGCTACCCGTGATGGGGCCTCTTCTCTCCTGATGTAGGGAGGGCTAGTGGCAATGGCTACCCGTGATGGTGCCTCTTCTCTCCTGATGTAGGGAGGGCTAGTGGCAATGGCTACCCGTGATGGTGCCTCTTCTCTCCTGATGTAGGGAGGGCTAGTGGCAATGGCTACCCGTGATGGTGCCTCTTCTCTCCTGATGTAGGGAGGGCTACTGGCAATGGCTACCCGTGATGGTGCCTCTTCTCTCCTGATGTAGGGAGGCCTAGTGGCAATGGCTACCCGTGATGGTGCCTCTTCTCTCCCGATCTAGGGAGGGCTAGTGGTATGGCTACCCGTGATGGTGCCTCTTCTAGCCTGATGTAGGGAGGGCTAGTGGAAATGGCTACCCGTGATGGTGCCTCTTCTCTCCTGTTGTAGGGAGGGCTAGTGACAATGGCTACCCGTGATGGTGCCTCTTCTCTCCTGATCTAGGGAGGGCTAGTGGCAATGGCTACCCGTGATGGTGCCTCTTCTCTCCTGATGTAGGGAGGGCTAGTGACAATGGCTACCCGTGACGGTGCCTCTTCCCTCCTGTTGTAGGGAGGGCTAGTGCTAATGGCTACCCGTGATGCTGCCTCTTCCCTCCTGTTGTAGGGAGGGCTAGTGGTAATGGCTACCCGTGATGGTGCCTCTTCTCTCCCGATCTAGGGAGGGCTAGTGCTAATGGCTACCAGTGATGGTGCCTCTTCTCTCCCAATCTAGGGAGGGCTAGTGCTAATAGCTACCCGTGATGGTGCCTTTTCTCTCCCGATGTAGGGAGGGCTAGTGGTATGGCTACCCGTAATGGTGCCTCTTCTCTCCCAATGTAGGGAGGGCTAGTGGTATGGCTACCCGTGATGGTGCCTCTTCTCTCCCGATGTAGGGTGGGCTAGTGGCAATGGCTACCCGTGATGGTGCCTCTTCTAGCCTGATGTAGGGAGGGCTAGTGGCAATGGCTACCCGTGATGGTGCCTAGTGGCAATGGCTACCCGTGATGGTGCCTCTTCTCTCCTGATCTAGGGAGGGCTAGTGGTAATGGCTACCCGTGATGGTGTCTCTTCTCTCCTGAACTAGGGAGGGCTAGTGGTGCCTCTTCTCTCCTGATCTAGGGAGGGCTAGTGGTAATGGCTACCCGTGATGGTGCCTCTTCTCTCCTGATCTAGGGAGGGCTAGTGGTAATGGCTACCCGTGATGGTGCCTCTTCTCTCCTGATCTAGGCAGGGCTAGTGGTAATGGCTACCCGTGTTGGTGCCTCTTCTCTCCTGATCTAGGGTGGGCTAGTGGTAATGGCTACTGCTAGTGGTAATGGCTACCCGTGATGGTGCCTCTTCTCTCCGGATGTAGGGAGGGCTAGTGGCACTGGCTAGCCGTGATGGTGCCTCTTCTCTCCTGATCTAGGGAAGGCTAGTGGCAATGGCTACCCGTGATGGTGCCTCTTCTCTCCTGATGGAGGGAGGGCTAGTGGCGATGGCTACCCGTGATGGTGCCTCTTCTCTCCGGATGTAGGGAGGGCTAGTGGCGATGGCTACCTGTGATGGTGCCTCTTCTCTCCTGATGTAGGGAGGGCTAGTGGCGATGGCTACCCGTGGTGGTGCCTCTTCTCTCCTGATGTAGGGAGAGCTAGTGGCGATGGCTACCCGTGGTGGTGCCTCTTCTCTCCTGATGTAGGGAGGGCTAGTGGCGATGGCTACCCGTGGTGGTGCCTCTTCTCTCCTGATCTAGGGAGGGCTAGTGGCGATGGCTACCCGTGATGGTGCCTCTTCTCTCCTGATCTAGGGAGGGCTAGTGGCGATGGCTACCCGTGATGGTGCCTCTTCTCTCCTGATGTAGGGAGGGCTAGTGGCGATGGCTACCCGTGATGTTGCCTCTTCTCTCCTGATGTAGGGAGGGCTAGTGGCGATGGCTACCCGTGATGTTGCCTCTTCTCTCCTGATCTAGGGAGTGCTAGTGGCGATGGCTACCGGTGATGGTGCCTCTTCTCTCCTGATCTAGGGAGGGCTAGTGGCGATGGCTACCCGTGAGGGTGCCTCTTCTCTCCTGATGTAGGGAGGGCTAGTGGCGATGGCTACCCGTGATGGTGCCTCTTCTCTCCTGATCTAGGGAGGGCTAGTGGTGATGGCTACCCGTGATGGTGCCTCTTCTCTAGTGATGTAGGGAGGGCTAGTGGTAATGGTTATCCGTGATGGTGCCTCTTCTCTCCTGATGTAGGGAGGGCTAGTGGTAATACCTACCCGTGATGGTGCCTCTTCTCTCCTGATGTAGGGTGATGGTGCCTCTTCTGGCTAGTGGTAATGGCTACCCGTGATGGTGCCTCTTCTCTCCTGATCTAGGGAGGGCTAGTGGTAATGGCTACCCGTGATGGTGCCTCTTCTCTCCTGATCTAGGGAGGGCTAGTGGTGCCTCTTCTCTCCTGCTCTAGGGAGGGCTAGTAGTAATGGCTACCCGTGATGGTGCCTCTTCTCTCCTGATCTAGGGAGGGCTAGTGGCAATGGCTACCCGTGATGGTGCCTCTTCTCTCCTGATTTAGGGAGGGCTAGTGGCGATGGCTACCCGTGATGGTGCCTCTTCTCTCCTGATCTAGGGAGGGCTAGTGGCAATGGCTACCCGTGATGGTGCCTCTTCTCTCCTGATGTAGGGAGGGCTAGTGGTGATGGCTACCCTTGATGGTGCCTCTTCTCGCCTGATGTAGGGAGAACTAGTGGTAATGGCTACCCGTGATGGTGCCTCTTCTCTCCTGATGTAGGGAGGGCTAGTGGTAATGGCTACCTGTGATGGTGCCGCTACCCGTGATGGTGCCTCTTCTTCTCTCCTGATCTAGGGAGGGCTTGTGGTAATGGCTACCCGTGATGGTGCCTCTTCTCTCCTGATCTAGGGAGGGCTAGTGGTACTGGCTACCCATGACTGTGCCTATTCTCTCCTGATATAGGGAGGGCTAGTGGTAATGGCTACCCTTGATGGTGCCTCTTCTCTCCGGATGTAGGGAGGGCTCGTGCTAATGGCTACCCGTGATGGTGCCTCTCCTCTCCTGATGTAGGGAGGGCTAGTGGTAATGGCTACCCGTGATGGTGCCTCTTCTCTCCTGATCTAGGGAGGGCTAGTGGTAATGGCTACCCGTGATCGTGCCTCTTCTCTCCGGATGTAGGGAGGGCTAGTGGCACTGGCTACCCGTGATGGTGCCTCTTCTCTCCTGATCTAGAGAGGGCTAGTGGCACTGGCTACCCGTGATGGTGCCTCTTCTCGCCTGATCTAGGGAGGGCTAGTGGTAATGTCTACCCGTGATGGTGCCTCTTCTCGCCTGATCTAGGGATGGCTAGTGGTAATGTCTACCCGTGATGGTGCCTCTTCTCGCCTGATCTAGGGAGGGCTAGTGGTAATGTCTACCCGTGATGGTGCCTCTTCTCTCCTGATGTAGGGCGGTCTAGTGGTAATGGCTACCCGTGATGGTGCCTCTTCTCTCCTGATATAGGGAGAACTAGTGGTAATGGCTACGCGTGATGGTGCCTCTTCTCTCCTGATGTAGGGAGAACTAGTGGTAATGGCTATGCGTGATGGTGTCTCTTCTCCTGATGTAGGGAGAACTAGTGGTAATGGCTACCCGTGATGGTGCCTCTTCTCTCCTGATGTAGGGAGGGCTACTGGTAATGGCTACCCGTGATGGTGCCTCTTCTCTCCTGATGTAGGGAGAACTAGTGGTAATGGCTATGCGTGATGGTGTCTCTTCTCCTGATGTAGGGAGAACTAGTGGTAATGGCTACCCGTGATGGTGCCTCTTCTCTCCTGATGTAGGGAGGGCTAGTGTGGCTACCTGTGATGGTGCCTCTTCTCTCCCGATCTAGAGAGGGCTAGTGGTAATGGCAACCCGTGATGGTGCCTCTTCTCTCCCGATCTAGGGAGGGCTAGTGGTAATGGCTACCCGTGATGGTGCCTATTCTCTCCCGATGTAGGGAGGGCTAGTGGTAATGGCTACCCGTGATGGTGCCTCTTCTCTCCCGATGTAGGGAGGGTTAGTGGCAATGGCTACCCGTGATGGTGCCTCTTCTCTCCCGATCTAGGGAGGGCTAGTGGCAATGGCTACCCGTGATGGTGCCTCTTCTCTCCCGATGTAGGGGGGGCTAGTGGCAATGGCTACCCGTGATGGTGCCTCTTCTCTCCCGATCTAGGGAGGGCTAGTGGCAATGGCTACCCGTGATGGTGCCTCTTCTCTCTGGATCTAGGGAGGGCTAGTGGCAATGGCTACCCGTGATGGTGCCTCTCCTCTCCTGATCGAGGGAGGGCTAGTGGCACTGGCTACCCTTGATGGTGCCTCTCCTCTCCTGATCTAGGGAGGGCTAGTGTAACTGGCTACCCGTGATGGTGCCTCTTCTCTCCTGATATAGGGAGGGCTAGTGGTAATGGCTACCCGTGATGGTGCCTCTTCTCTCCTGATCTAGGCAGGGCTAGTGGTAATGGCTACCCGTGATGGTGCCTCTTCTCTCCTGATGTAGGGAGGGCTAGTGGCAATGGCTATCCGTGACGGTGCCTCTTCTCTCCTGATCTAGGGAGGGCTAGTGGTGATGGCTACCCGTGACAGTGCCTCTTCTCTTCGGATGTAGGGAGGGCTAGTGGCGATGGCTACCCGTGATGGTGCCTCTTCTCTCCTGATTTAGGGAGGGCTAGTGGCGATGGCTACCCGTGATGGTGCCTCTTCTCTCCTGATCTAGGGAGGGCTAGTGGCAATGGCTACCCGTGATGGTGCATCTTCTCTTCGGATGTAGGGAGGGCTAGTGGTGATGGCTACCCGTGATGGTGCCTCTTCTCTCCTGATCTAGGGAGGGCTAGTGGTAATGGCAACCTGTGATGGTGCCGCTACCCGTGATGGTGCCTCTTCTCTCCTGATTTAGGGAGGGCTAGTGGCGATGGCTACCCGTGATGGTGCCTCTTCTCTCCTGATCTAGGGAAGGCTAGTGGTAATGGCTACCCGTGATGGTGCCTCTTCTCTCCTGATGTAGGGAGAACTAGTGGTAATGGCTACCCGTGATGGTGCCTCTTCTCTCCTGATCTAGGGAGGGCTAGTGGTAATGGCTACCTGTGATGGTGCCGCTACCCGTGATGGTGCCTCTTCTCTCCTGATCTAGGGAGGGCTTGTGGTAATGGCTACCCGTGATGGTGCCTCTTCTCTCCTGATCTAGGGAGGGCTAGTGGCAATGGTTAACCGTGACGGTGCCTCTTCTCTCCTGATGTAGGGAGGGATAGTGGTACTGGCTACCCGTGACTGTGCCTCTTCTCTCCTGATCTAGGGAGGGCTAGTGGTAATGGCTATCCTTGATGGTGCCTCTTCTCTCCGGATGTAGGGAGGGCTAGTGGTAATGGCTACCCGTGATGGTGCCTCTTCTCTCCTGATCTAGGGAGGGCTAGTGGTAATGGCTAACCGTGATGGTGCCTCTTCTCTCCTGATGTAGGGCGGGCTAGTGGTAATGGCTACCCGTGATGGTGCGTCTTCTCTCCTGATGTAGGGAGGGCTAGTGGTAATGGCTACCCGTGATGGTGCCTCTTCTCTCCTGATCTAGGGAGGGCTAGTGGTAATGGCTACCTGTGATCGTGCCTCTTCTCTCCGGATGTAGGGAGGGCTAGTGGCACTGGCTACCCGTGATGGTGCCTCTTCTTTCCTGATCTAGAGAGGGCTAGTGGCACTGGCTACCCGTGATGGTGCCTCTTCTCTCTGGATGTAGGGAGGGCTAGTGGAACTGGCTAGCCGTGATGGTGCCTCTTCTCTCCTGATGTAAGGAGGGCTAGTGGCAATGGCTACCCGTGATGGTGCCTCTTCTCTCCTGATGTAGGGAGGGCTAGTGGTGATGGCGCCTCTTCTCTCCTGATCTAGAGAGGGCTAGTGGCACTGGCTACCCGTGATGGCGCCTCTTCTCTCCTGATGTAAGGAGGGCTACTGGTAATGGCTACCCGTGATGGTGCCTCTTCTCTCCTGATGTAGGGAGAACTAGTGGTAATGGCTATGCGTGATGGTGTCTCTTCTCCTGATGTAGGGAGAACTAGTGGTAATGGCTACCCGTGATGGTGCCTCTTCTCTCCTGATGTAGGGAGGGCTTGTGTGGCTACCTGTGATGGTGCCTCTTCTCTCCCGATCTAGGGAGGGCTAGTGGTAATGGCAACCCGTGATGGTGCCTCTTCTCTCCCGATCTAGGGAGGGCTAGTGGTAATGGCTACCCGTGATGGTGCCTATTCTCTCCCGATGTAGGGAGGGCTAGTGGTAATGGCTACCCGTGATGGTGCCTCTTCTCTCCCGATCTAGGGAGGGCTAGTGGCAATGGCTACCCGTGATGGTGCCTCTTCTCTCCCGATCTAGGGGGGGCTAGTGGCAATGGCTACCCGTGATGGTGCCTCTTCTCTCCCGATGTAGGGGGGGCTAGTGGCAATGGCTACCCGTGATGGTGCCTCTTCTCTCCCGATGTAGGGGGGGCTAGTGGCAATGGCTACCCGTGATGGTGCCTCTTCTCTCCCGATCTAGGGAGGGCTAGTGGCAATGGCTACCCGTGATGGTGCCTCTTCTCTCCGTATCTAGGGAGGGCTAGTGGCAATGGCTACCCGTGATGGTGCCTCTTCTCTCCGGATCTAGGGAGGGCTAGTGGCAATGGCTACCCGTGATGGTGCCTCTCCTCTCCTGATGTAGGGAGGGCTAGTGGTATGGCTACCCGTGATGGTGCCTCTCCTCTCCTGATCGAGGGAGGGCTAGTGGCACTGGCTACCCGTGATGGTGCCTCTCCTCTCCTGATCTAGGGAGGGCTAGTGTAACTGGCTACCCGTGATGGTGCCTCTCCTCTCCTGATCTAGGGAGGGCTAGTGGTAATGGCTACCCGTGATGGTGCCTCTTCTCTCCTGATCTAGTGAGGGCTAGTGGTAATGGCTACCCGTGTTGGTGCCTCTTCTCTCCTGATCTAGGGAGGGCTAGTGGTAATGGCTACCGCTAGTGGTAATGGCTACCCGTGATGGTGCCTCTCCTCTCCTGATGTAGGGAGGGCTAGTGGCACTGGCTACCCGTGATGGTGCCTCTCCTCTCCTGATCTAGGGAGGGCTAGTGTAACTGGCTACCCGTGATGGTGCCTCTTCTCTCCTGATCTAGGGAAGGCTAGTGGCAATGGCTACCCGTGATGGTGCCTCTTCTCTCCTGATGTAGGGAGAGCTAGTGGCAATGGCTACCCGTGATGGTGCCTCTTCTCTCCTGATGTAGGGAGGGCTAGTGGCAATGGCTACCCGTGATGGTGCCTCTTCTCTCCTGATCTAGGGAGGGCTAGTGGCATTGGCTACCCGTGATGGTGCCTCTTCTCTCCTGATGTAGGGAGGGCTAGTGGCAATGGCTACCCGTGATGGTGCCTCTTCTCGCCTGATGTAGGGAGGGCTAGTGGTAATGGCAACCCGTGATGTTGCCTCTTCTCTATTGATCTAGGGAGGGCTAGTGGTAATGGCTACCCGTGATGGTGCCTCTTCTCTCCTGATCTAGGGAGGGCTAGTGGTAATGGCTACCCGTGATGGTGCCTCTTCTCTCCTGATGTAGGGAGGGCTAGTGGTACTGGCTACCCGTGAGGGTGCCTCTTCTCTCCTGATGTAGGGAGGGCTAGTGGTGATGGCTACCCGTGATGGTGCCTCTTCTCTCCTGATGTAGGGAGGGCTAGTGGCACTGGCTACCCGTGATGGTGCCTATTATCTCCTGATCTAGGGAGGGCTAGTGGCGATGGCTACCCGTGATGGTGCCTCTTCTCTCCTGATGTAGGGAGGGCTAGTGGCAATGGCTACCCGTGTTGGTGCCTCTTCTCTCCTGATGTAGGGAGGGCTAGTGGCAATGGCTACCCGTGATGGTGCCTCTTCTCTCCTGATGTAGGGAGGGCTAGTGGCAATGGCTACCCGTGATGGTGCCTCTTCTCTCCGGATGTAGGGAGGGCTAGTGGCAATGGCTACCCGTGATGGTGCCTCTTCTCTCCGGATGTAGGGAGGGCTAGTGGCAATGGCTACCCGTGATGGTGCCTCTTCTCTCCTGATGTAGGGAGGGCTAGTGGCAATGGCTACCCGTGATGGTGCCTCTTCTCTCCTGATGTAGGGAGGGCTAGTGGCAATGGCTACCCGTGATGGTGCCTCTTCTCTCCTGATGTAGGGAGGGCTAGTGGCAATGGCTACCCGTGATGGTGCCTCTTCTCTCCTGATCTAGGGAGGGCAAGTGGCACTGGCTACCCGTGATGGTGCCTCTTCTCTCCTGATGTAGGGAGGGCTAGTGGCAATGGCTACCCGTGATGGTGCCTCTTCTCTCCCGATGTAGGGAGGGCTAGTGGCAATGGCTACCCGTGATGGTGCCTCTTCTCTCCCGATCTAGGGAGGGCTAGTGGCAATGGCTACCCCTGATGGTGCCTCTTCTCTCCCGATCTAGGGAGGGCTAGTGGCACTGGCTACCCCTGATGGTGCCTCTTCTCTCCCGATCTAGGGAGGGCTAGTGGCACTGGCTACCCGTGATGGTGCCTCTCCTCTCCCGATGTAGGGAGGGCTAGTGGCAATGGCTACCCGTGATGGTGCCTCTCCTCTCCCGATGTAGGGAGAACTAGTGGCAATGGCTACCCGTGATGGTGCCTCTTCTCTCCCGATGTAGGGAGAACTAGTGGCAATGGCTACCCGTGATGGTGCCTCTTCTCTCCCGATGTAGGGAGGGCTAGTGGCAATGGCTACCCGTGATGGTGCCTCTTCTCTCCCGATCTAGGGAGGGCTAGTGGCAATGGCTACTTGTGATGGTGCCTCTTCTCTCCTGATGTAGGGAGGGCTAGTGGTACTGGCTATGGCTACCCTTGATGGTGCTTCTTCTCTCCGGATGTAGGGAGGGCTAGTGGTAATGGCTACCCGTGATGGTGCCTCTTTTCTCCTGATGTAGTTAGGGCTAGTGGTAATGGCTACCCGTGATGGTGCCTCTTCTCTCCTGATGTAGGGAGGGCTAGTGGTAATGGCTACCCGTGATGGTGCCTCTTCTCTCCTGATGTAGGGAGGGCTAGTTGTAATGGCTACCCGTGATGGTGCCTCTTCTCTTCTGATGTAGGGAGGGCTAGTGGCACTGGCTACCCGTGATGGTGTCTCTTCTCTCCTGATGTAGGGAGGGCTAGTGGCAATGGCTACCCGTGATGGTGCCTCTTCTCTCCCGATGTAGGGAGGGCTAGTGGCAATGGCTACCCGTGATGGTGCCTCTTCTCTCCCGATGTAGGGAGGGCTAGTGGTAATGGCTACCCGTGATGGTGCCTCTTCTCTCCCGATCTAGGGAGGGCTAGTGGCACTGGCTACCCGTGATGGTGCCTCTTCTCTCCCGATGTAGAGAGGGCTAGTGGCACTGGCTACCCGTGATGGTGCCTCTTCTCTCCCGATGTAGGGAGGGCTAGTGGCAATGGCTACCCGTGATGGTGCCTCTTCTCTCCCGATCTAGGGAGGGCTAGTGGCACTGGCTACCCGTGATGGTGCCTCTCCACTCCCGATCTAGGGAGGGCTAGTGGCAATGGCTACTCGTGATGGTGCCTCTCCTCTCCCGATCTAGGGAGGGCTAGTGGCACTGGCTACCCGTGATGGTGCCTCTCCTCTCCCGATCTAGGGAGGGCTAGTGGAACTGGCTACCCTTGATGGTGCCTCTCCTCTCCCGATCTAGGGAGGGCTAGTGGCAATTGCTACCCGTGATGGTGCCTCTTCTCTCCCGATGTAGGGAGAACTAGTGGCAATGGCTACCCGTGATGGTGCCTCTTCTCTCCTGATGTAGGGAGGGCTAGTGGCAATGGCTACCCGTGATGGTGCCTCTTCTCTCCTGATCTAGGGAGGGCTAGTGGCAATGGCTACCCGTGATGGTGCCTCTTCTCTCCTGATCTAGGGAGGGCAATCGCTACCCGTGATGGTGCCTCTTCTCTCCTGATCTAGGGAGGGCTAGTGGTAATGGCTACCCGTGATGGTGCCTCTTCTCTCCTGATGTAGGGAGGGCTAGTGGTACTGGCTATGGCTACCTGTAATGGTGCCTCTTCTCTCCGGATGTAGGGAGGGCTAGTGGTAATGGCTACCCGTGATGGTGCCTCTTCTCTCCTGATGTAGGGAGGGCTAGTGGTAATGGCTACCCGTGATGGTGCCTCTTCTCTCCTGATGTAGGGAGGGCTAGTGGTAATGGCTACCCGTGATGGTGCCTCTTCTCTCCTGATGTAGGGAGGGCTAGTGGTAATGGCTACCCGTGATGGTGCCTCTTCTCTCCTGATGTAGGGAGGGCTAGTGGTAATGGCTACCCGTGATGGTGCCTCTTCTCTCCTGATGTAGGGAGGGCTAGTGGTAATGGCTACCCGTGATGGTGCCTCTTCTCTCCTGATATAGGGAGGGCTAGTGGTAATGGCTACCCGTGATGGTGCCTCTTCTCTCCTGATGTAGGGAGGGCTAGTGGTAATGGCTACCCGTGATGGTGCCTCTTCTCTCCTGATATAGGGAGGGCTAGTGGTAATGGCTACCCGTGATGGTGCCTCTTCTCTCCTGATGTAGGGAGAACTAGTGGCAATGGCTACCCGTGATGGTGCCTCTTCTCTCCTGATGTAGGGAGGGCTAGTGGCAATGGCTACCCGTGATGGTGCCTCTTCTCTCCTGATCTAGGGAGGGCTAGTGGCAATGGCTACCCGTGATGGTGCCTCTTCTCTCCTGATCTAGGGAGGGCTAGTGGTAATGGCTACCCGTGATGGTGCCTCTTCTCTCCTGATGTAGGGAGGGCTAGTGGTACTGGCTATGGCTACCCGTGATGGTGCCTCTTCTCTCCGGATGTAGGGAGGGCTAGTGGTAATGGCTACCCGTGATGGTGCCTCTTCTCTCCTGATGTAGGGAGGGCTAGTGGTAATGGCTACCCGTGATGGTACCTCTTCTCTCCTGATGTAGGGAGGGCTAGTGGCGATGGCTACCCGTAATGGTGCCTCTTCTCTCCTGATATAGGGAGGGCTAGTGGTAATGGCTACCCGTGATGGTGCCTCTTCTCTCCTGATGTAGGGAGGGCTAGTGGTAATGGCTACCCGTGATGGTGCCTCTTCTCTCCTAATATAGGGAGGGCTAGTGGTAATGGCTACCCGTGATGGTGCCTCTTCTCTCCTGATCTAGGGAGGGCTAGTGGCACTGGCTACCCGTGATAGTGTCTCTTCTCTCCTGATGTAGGGAGGGCTAGTGGCAATGGCTACCCGTGATGGTGCCTCTTCTCTCCCGATGTAGGGAGGGCTAGTGGCAATGGCTACCCGTGATGGTGCCTCTTCTCTCCGATGTAGGGAGGGCTAGTGGTAATGGCTACCCCTGAAGGTGCCTCTTCTCTCCCGATCTAGGGAGGGCTAGTGCCACTGGCTACCCGTGATGGTGCCTCTTCTCTCCCGATCTAGGGAATGCTAGTGGCACTGGCTACCCGTGATGGTGCCTCTTCTCTCCCGATGTAGGGAGGGCTAGTGGTAATGGCTACCCGTGATGGTGCCTCTTCTCTCCCGCCCCGTGATGGTGCCTCTCCTCTCCTCATGTAGGGAGAGCTAGTGGCAATGGCTACCCGTGATGGTGCCTCTTCTCTCCTGATCTAGGGAGGGCTAGTGGAACTGGCTACCCGTGATGGTGCCTCTTCTCTCCTGATCTAGGGAGGGCTAGTGGCAATGGCTACCCGTGTTGGTGCCTCTTCTCTCCTGATCTAGGGAGGGCTAGTGGCAATGGCTACCCGTGATGGTGCCTCTTCTCTCCAGATGTAGGGAGGGCTAGTGGCAATGGCTACTCGTGATGGTGCCTCTTCTCTCCTGATGTAGGGAGGGCTAGTGGCAATGGCTACCCATGATGGTGCCTCTTCTCTCCTGATGTTGGGAGGGCTAGTGGCAATGGCTACCCGTGATGGTGCCTCTTCTCTCCTGATGTAGGGAGAGCTAGTGGTAATGGCTACCCGTGATGGTGCCTCTTCTCTCCTGATGTAGGGAGGGCTAGTGGTAATGGCTACCCGTGATGTTGCCTCTTCTCTCCTGATCTAGGGAGGGCTAGTGGTAATGGCTACCCGTGATGGTGCCTCTTCTCTAGTGATGTAGGGAGAGCTAGTGGTAATGGTTACCCGTGATGGTGCCTCTTCTCTCCTGATGTAGGGAGGGCTAATGGTAATACCTACCCGTGATGGTGACTCTTCTCTCCTGATGTAGGGTTATGGTGCCTCTTCTCTCCTGATCTAGGGAGGGCTAGTGGTAATGGCTACCCGTGATGGTGCCTCTTCTCTTCGGATGTAGGGAGGGCTAGTGGCGATGGCTACCCGTGATGGTGCCTCTTCTCTCCTGATTTAGGGAGGGCTAGTGGCGATGGCTACCCGTGATGGTGCCTCTTCTCTCCTGATGTAGGGAGGGCTAGTGGCAATGGCTACCCGTGATGGTGCCTCTTCTCTTCGGATGTAGGGAGGGCTAGTGGTAATGGCTACCCGTGATGGTGCCTCTTCTCTCCTGATGTAGGGAGAACTAGTGGCGATGGCTACCCGTGATGGTGCCTCTTCTCTCCTGATTTAGGGAGGGCTAGTGGCGATGGCTACCCGTGATGGTGCCTCTTCTCTCCTGATGTAGGGAGGGCTAGTGGTAATGGCTACCCGTGATGGTGCCTCTTCTCTCCTGATATAGGGAGGGCTAGTGGTAATGGCTACCCGTGATGGTGCCTCTTCTCTCCTGATGTAGGGAGGGCTAGTGGTAATGGCTACCCGTGATGGTGCCTCTTCTCTCCTGATATAGGGAGGGCTAGTGGTAATGGCTACCCGTGATGGTGCCTCTTCTCTCCTGATGTAGGGAGAACTAGTGGCAATGGCTACCCGTGATGGTGCCTCTTCTCTCCTGATGTAGGGAGGGCTAGTGGCAATGGCTACCCGTGATGGTGCCTCTTCTCTCCTGATCTAGGGAGGGCTAGTGGCAATGGCTACCCGTGATGGTGCCTCTTCTCTCCTGATCTAGGGAGGGCTAGTGGTAATGGCTACCCGTGATGGTGCTTCTTCTCTCCTGATGTAGGGAGGGCTAGTGGTACTGGCTATGGCTACCCGTGATGGTGCCTCTTCTCTCCGGATGTAGGGAGGGCTAGTGGTAATGGCTACCCGTGATGGTGCCTCTTCTCTCCTGATGTAGGGAGGGCTAGTGGTAATGGCTACCCGTGATGGTACCTCTTCTCTCCTGATGTAGGGAGGGCTAGTGGCGATGGCTACCCGTAATGGTGCCTCTTCTCTCCTGATATAGGGAGGGCTAGTGGTAATGGCTACCCGTGATGGTGCCTCTTCTCTCCTGATGTAGGGAGGGCTAGTGGTAATGGCTACCCGTGATGGTGCCTCTTCTCTCCTAATATAGGGAGGGCTAGTGGTAATGGCTACCCGTGATGGTGCCTCTTCTCTCCTGATCTAGGGAGGGCTAGTGGCACTGGCTACCCGTGATAGTGTCTCTTCTCTCCTGATGTAGGGAGGGCTAGTGGCAATGGCTACCCGTGATGGTGCCTCTTCTCTCCCGATGTAGGGAGGGCTAGTGGCAATGGCTACCCGTGATGGTGCCTCTTCTCTCCGATGTAGGGAGGGCTAGTGGTAATGGCTACCCCTGAAGGTGCCTCTTCTCTCCCGATCTAGGGAGGGCTAGTGCCACTGGCTACCCGTGATGGTGCCTCTTCTCTCCCAATCTAGGGAATGCTAGTGGCACTGGCTACCCGTGATGGTGCCTCTTCTCTCCCGATGTAGGGAGGGCTAGTGGTAATGGCTACCCGTGATGGTGCCTCTTCTCTCCCGACCCGTGATGGTGCCTCTCCTCTCCTCATGTAGGGAGAGCTAGTGGCAATGGCTACCCGTGATGGTGCCTCTTCTCTCCTGATCTAGGGAGGGCTAGTGGAACTGGCTACCCGTGATGGTGCCTCTTCTCTCCTGATCTAGGGAGGGCTAGTGGCAATGGCTACCCGTGTTGGTGCCTCTTCTCTCCTGATCTAGGGAGGGCTAGTGGCAATGGCTACCCGTGATGGTGCCTCTTCTCTCCAGATGTAGGGAGGGCTAGTGGCAATGGCTACTCGTGATGGTGCCTCTTCTCTCCTGATGTAGGGAGGGCTAGTGGCAATGGCTACCCATGATGGTGCCTCTTCTCTCCTGATGTTGGGAGGGCTAGTGGCAATGGCTACCCGTGATGGTGCCTCTTCTCTCCTGATGTAGGGAGAGCTAGTGGTAATGGCTACCCGTGATGGTGCCTCTTCTCTCCTGATGTAGGGAGGGCTAGTGGTAATGGCTACCCGTGATGTTGCCTCTTCTCTCCTGATCTAGGGAGGGCTAGTGGTAATGGCTACCCGTGATGGTGCCTCTTCTCTAGTGATGTAGGGAGAGCTAGTGGTAATGGTTACCCGTGATGGTGCCTCTTCTCTCCTGATGTAGGGAGGGCTAATGGTAATACCTACCCGTGATGGTGACTCTTCTCTCCTGATGTAGGGTTATGGTGCCTCTTCTCTCCTGATCTAGGGAGGGCTAGTGGTAATGGCTACCCGTGATGGTGCCTCTTCTCTTCGGATGTAGGGAGGGCTAGTGGCGATGGCTACCCGTGATGGTGCCTCTTCTCTCCTGATTTAGGGAGGGCTAGTGGCGATGGCTACCCGTGATGGTGCCTCTTCTCTCCTGATGTAGGGAGGGCTAGTGGCAATGGCTACCCGTGATGGTGCCTCTTCTCTTCGGATGTAGGGAGGGCTAGTGGTAATGGCTACCCGTGATGGTGCCTCTTCTCTCCTGATGTAGGGAGAACTAGTGGCGATGGCTACCCGTGATGGTGCCTCTTCTCTCCTGATTTAGGGAGGGCTAGTGGCGATGGCTACCCGTGATGTTGCCTCTTCTCTCCTGATGTAGGGAGGGCTAGTGGCGATGGCTACCCTTGATGGTGCCTCTTCTCTCCTGATGTAGGGAGAACTAGTGGTAATGGCTACCCGTGATGATGCCTCTTCTCTCCTGATGTAGGGAGAACTAGTGGTAATGGCTACCCGTGATGGTGCCTCTTCTCTCCTGATCTAGGGAGGGCTAGTGGTAATGGCTACCTGTGATGGTGCCGCTACCCGTGATGGTGCCTCTTCTCTCCTGATCTAGGGAGGGCTTGTGGTAATGGCTACCCGTGATGGTGCCTCTTCTCTCCTGATCTAGGGAGGGCTAGTGGCAATGGTTACCCGTGACGGTGCCTCTTCTCTCCTGATGTAGGGAGGGCTAGTGGTACTGGCTACCCATGACTGTGCCTCTTCTCTCCTGATATAGGGAGGGCTAGTGGTAATGGCTACCCGTGATGGTGCCTCTTCTCTCCGGATGTAGGGAGGGCTAGTGCTAATGGCTACCCGTGATGGTGCCTCTTCTCTCCTGATCTAGGGAGGGCTAGTGGTAATGGCTAACCGTGATGGTGCCTCTTCTCTCCTGATGTAGGGCGGGCTAGTGGTAATGGCTACCCATGATGGTGCGTCTTCTCTCCTGATGTAGGGAGGGCTAGTGGTAATGGCTACCCGTGATGGTGCCTCTTCTCTCCTGATCTAGGGAGGGCTAGTGGTAATGGTTACCCGTGATCCTGCCTCTTCTCTCCGGATGTAGGGAGGGCTAGTGGCACTGGCTACCCGTGATGGTGCCTCTTCTCTCCTGATCTAGAGAGGGCTAGTGGCACTGGCTACCCGTGATGGTGCCTCTTCTCGCCTGATCTAGGGAGGGCTAGTGGTAATGTCTACCCGTGACGGTGCCTCTTCTCTCCGGATGTAGGGAGGGCTAGTGGCACTGGCTAGCCATGATGGTGCCTCTTCTCTCCTGATGTAGGGAGGGCTAGTGGCAATGGCTACCCCTGATGGTGCCTCTTCTCTCCCAATGTAGAGAGGGCTAGTGGCAATGGCTACCCGTGATGGCGCCTCTTCTCTCCTGATCTAGAGAGGGCTAGTGGCACTGGCTACCCGTGATGGCGCCTCTTCTCTCCTGATGTAGGGAGGGCTAGTGGTAATGGCTACCCTTGATGGTGCCTCTTCTCTCCTGATGTAGGGCGGTCTAGTGGTAATGGCTACCCGTGATGGTGCCTCTTCTCTCCTGATGTAGGGAGAACTAGTGGTAATGGCTACGCGTGATGGTGCCTCTTCTCCTGATGTAGGGAGAACTAGTGGTAATGGCTACCTGTGATGGTGCCTCTTCTCTCCTGATGTAGGGAGGGCTAGTGTGGCTACCTGTGATGGTGCCTCTTCTCTCCCGATCTAGGGAGGGCTAGTGGTAATGGCAACCCGTGATGGTGCCTCTTCTCTCCCGATCTAGGGAGGGCTAGTGGTAATGGCTACCCGTGATGGTGCCTATTCTCTCCCGATGTAGGGAGGGCTAGTGGTAATGGCTACCCGTGATGGTGCCTCTTCTCTCCCGATGTAGGGAGGGCTAGTGGCAATGGCTACCCGTGATGGTGCCTCTTCTCTCCCGATCTAGGGAGGGCTATTGGCAATGGCTACCCGTGATGGTGCCTCTTCTCTCCTGATGTAGGGAAAGCTAGTGGCAATGGCTATCCGTGATGGTGCCTCTTCTCTCCCGATGTAGGGGGGGGCTAGTGGCAATGGCTACCCGTGATGGTGCCTCTTCTCTCCCGATCTAGGGAGGGCTAGTGGCAATGGCTACCCGTGATGGTGCCTCTTCTCTCCGGATCTAGGGAGGGCTAGTGGCAATGGCTACCCGTGGTGGTGCCTCTTCTCTTCTGATGTAGGGAGGGCTAGTGGCAATGGCTACCCGTGATGGTGCCTCTCCTCTCCTGATGTAGGGAGGGCTAGTGGTATGGCTACCCGTGATGGTGCCTCTCCTCTCCTGATCGAGGGAGGGCTTGTGTAACTGGCTACCCGTGATGGTGCCTCTTCTCTCCTGATATAGGGAGGGCTAGTGGTAATGGCTACCCATGATGGTGCCTCTTCTCTCCTGATCTAGGCAGGGCTAGTGGTAATGGCTACCCGTGATGGTGCCTCTTCTCTCCTGATGTAGGGAGGGCTAGTGGCAATGGCTATCCGTGACGGTGCCTTTCTCTCCTGATGTAGGGAGAACTAGTGGTAATGGCTACCCGTGACGGTGCCTCTTCTCTCCTGATCTAGGGAGGGCTAGTGGTAATGGCTACCCGTGATGGTGCCTCTTCTCTTCGGATGTAGGGAGGGCTAGTGGCGATGGCTACCCGTGATGGTGCCTCTTCTCTCCTGATTTAGGGAGGGCTAGTGACGATGGCTACCTGTGATGGTGCCTCTTCTCTCCTGATCTAGGGAGGGCTAGTGGCAATGGCTACCCGTGATGGTGCCTCTTCTCTTCGGATGTAGGGAGGGCTAGTGGTAATGGCTACCCGTGATGGTGCCTCTTCTCTCCTGATGTAGGGAGGGCTAGTGGTGATGTCTACCCGTGATGGTGCCTCTTCTCTCCTGATGTAGGGAGAACTAGTGGTAATGGCTACCCGTGATGGTGCCTCTTCTCTCCTGATCTAGGGAGGGCTAGTGGTAATGGCTACCCGTGATGGTGCCTCTTCTCTCCGGATCTAGGGAGGGCTAGTGGCAATGGCTACCCGTGATGGTGCCTCTCCTCTCCTGATGTAGGGAGGGCTAGTTGTATGGCTACCCGTGATGGTGCCTCTCCTCTCCTGATCGAGGGAGGGCTTGTGGCACTGGCTACCCGTGATGGTGCCTCTCCTCTCCTGATCTAGGGAGGGCTAGTGTAACTGGCTACCCGTGATGGTGCCTCTTCTCTCCTGATATAGGGAGGGCTAGTGGTAATGGCTACCCGTGATGGTGCCTCTTCTCTCCTGATCTAGGGAGGGCTAGTGGTAATGGCTACCCGTGTTGGTGCCTCTTCTCTCCTGATCTAGGGAGGGCTAGTGGTAATGGCTACCGCTAGTGGTAATGGCTACCCGTGATGGTGCCTCTTCTCTCCGGATGTAGGGAGGGCTGGTGGCACTGGCCAGCCGTGATGGGGCCTCTTCTCTCCTGATCTAGGGAAGGCTAGTGGCAATGGCTACCCGTGATGGTGCCTCTTCTCTCCTGATGGAGGGAGGGCTAGTGGCAATGGCTACCCGTGATGGTGCCTCTTCTCTCCGGATGTAGGGAGGGCTAGTGGCACTGGCTACCCGTGATGGTGCCTCTTCTCTCCTGATGTAGGGAGGGCTAGTGGCAATGGCTACCCGTGATGGTGCCTCTTCTCTCCTGATGTAGGGAGGGCTAGTGGCAATGGCTACCCGTGATGTTGCCTCTTCTCTCCTGATGTAGGGAGGGCTAGTGGCAATGGCTACCCGTGATGTTGCCTCTTCTCTATTGATCTAGGGAGGGCTAGTGGAAATGGCTACCCGTGATGTTGCCTCTTCTCTATTGATCTAGGGAGGGCTAGTGGTAATGGCTACCCGTGATGGTGCCTCTTCTCTCCTGATCTAGGGAGGGCTAGTGGTAATGGCTACCCGTGATGGTTACTCTTCTCTCCTGATGTAGGGAGGGCTAGTGGTACTGGCTACCCGTGAGGGTGCCTCTTCTCTCCTGATGTAGGGAGGGCTAGTGGTGATGGCTACCCATGAGGGTGCCTCTTCTCTCCTGATGTAGGGAGGGCTAGTGGCACTGGCTACCAGTGATGGTGCCTATTATCTACTGATCTAGGGAGGGCTAGTGGCGATGGCTGCCCGTGATGGTGCCTCTTCTCTCCTGATGTAGGGAGGGTTAGTGGCAATGGCTACCCGTGATGGTGCCTCTTCTCTCCTGATGTAGGGAGGGCTAGTGGCAATGGCTACCCGTGATGGTGCCTCTTCTCTCCTGATGTAGGGAGGGCTAGTGGCAATGGCTACCCGTGATGGTGCCTATTCTCTCCGGATGTAGGGAGGGCTAGTGGCAATGGCTACCCGTGATGGTGCCTCTTCTCTCCGGATGTAGGGAGGGCTAGTGGCAATGGCTACCCGTGATGGTGCCTCTTCTCTCCTGATGTAGGGAGGGCTAGTGGCAATGGCTACCCGTGATGGTGCCTCTTCTCTCCTGATGTAGGGAGGGCTAGTGGCAATGGCTACCCGTGATGGTGCCTCTTCTCTCCTGATGTAGGGAGGGCTAGTGGTAATGGCTACCCGTGATGGTGCCTCTTCTCTCCTGATGTAGGGAGGGCTAGTGGCAATGGCTACCCGTGATGGTGCCTCTTCTCTCCTGATCTAGGGAGGGCTAGTGGCAATGGTTACCCGTGATGGTGCCTCTTCTCTCCTGATGTAGGGAGGGCTAGTGGCAATGGCTACCCGTGATGGTGCCTCTTCTCTCCCGATGTAGGGAGGGCTAGTGGCAATGGCTACCCGTGATGGTGCCTCTTCTCTCCCGATGTAGGGAGGGCTAGTGGCAATGGCTACCCATGATGGTGCCTCTTCTCTCCCGATGTAGGGAGGGCTAGTGGCAATGGCTACCCGTGATGGTGCCTCTTCTCTCCCGATGTAGGGAGGGCTAGTGGTAATGGCTACCCCTGATGGTGCCTCTTCTCTCCCGATCTAGGGAGGGCTAGTGGTAATGGCTACCCCTGATGGTGCCTCTTCTCTCCCGATCTAGGGAGGGCTAGTGCCACTGGCTACCCGTGATGGTACCTCTTCTCTCCCGATCTAGGGAGGGCTAGTGGCACTGGATACCCGTGATGGTGCCTCTTCTCTCCCGATGTAGGGAGGGCTAGTGGCAATGGCTACCCGTGATGGTGCCTCTTCTCTCCCGATCTAGGGAGGTCTAGTGGCAATGGCTACCCGTGATGGTGCCTCTCCTCTCCGGATCTAGGGAGGGCTAGTGGCACTGGCTACCCGTGATGGTGCCTCTCCTCTCCCGATGTAGGGAGGGCTAGTGGCAATGGCTACCTGTGATGGTGCCTCTTCTCTCCCGATGTAGGGAGAGCTAGTGGCAATGGCTACCCGTGATGGTGCCTCTTCTCTCCCGATGTAGGGAGGGCTAGTGGCAATGGCTACCCGTGATGGTGCCTCTTCTCTCCCGATCTATGGCTACCTGTGATGGTGCCTCTTCTCTCCCGATGTAGGGAGAGCTAGTGGCAATGGCTACCCGTGATGTTGCCTCTTCTCTATTGATCTAGGGAGGGCTAGTGGTAATGGCTACCCGTGATGGTGCCTCTTCTCTCCTGATCTAGGGAGGGCTAGTGGTAATGGCTACCCGTGATGGTTACTCTTCTCTCCTGATGTAGGGAGGGCTAGTGGTACTGGCTACCCGTGAGGGTGCCTCTTCTCTCCTGATGTAGGGAGGGCTAGTGGTGATGGCTACCCGTGAGGGTGCCTCTTCTCTCCTGATGTAGGGAGGGCTAGTGGCACTGGCTACCCGTGATGGTGCCTATTATCTACTGATCTAGGGAGGGCTAGTGGCGATGGCTACCCGTGATGGTGCCTCTTCTCTCCTGATGTAGGGAGGGTTAGTGGCAATGGCTACCCGTGATGGTGCTTCTTCTCTCCTGATGTAGGGAGGGCTAGTGGCAATGGCTACCCGTGATGGTGCCTCTTCTCTCCGGATGTAGGGAGGGCTAGTGGCAATGGCTACCCGTGATGGTGCCTCTTCTCTCCTGATGTAGGGAGGGCTAGTGGCAATGGCTACCCGTGATGGTGCCTCTTCTCTCCTGATGTAGGGAGGGCTAGTGGCAATGGCTACCCGTGATGGTGCCTCTTCTCTCCTGATGTAGGGAGGGCTAGTGGTAATGGCTACCCGTGATGGTGCCTCTTCTCTCCTGATGTAGGGAGGGCTAGTGGCAATGGCTACCCGTGATGGTGCCTCTTCTCTCCCGATGTAGGGAGGGCTAGTGGCAATGGCTACCCGTGATGGTGCCTCTTCTCTCCCGATGTAGGGAGGGCTAGTGGCAATGGCTACCCGTGATGGTGCCTCTTCTCTCCCGATGTAGGGAGGGCTAGTGGTAATGGCTACCCCTGATGGTGCCTCTTCTCTCCCGATCTAGGGAGGGCTAGTGGTAATAGCTACCCCTGATGGTGCCTCTTCTCTCCCGATCTAGGGAGGGCTAGTGCCACTGGCTACCCGTGATGGTACCTCTTCTCTCCCGATCTAGGGAGGGCTAGTGGCACTGGATACCCGTGATGGTGCCTCTTCTCTCCCGATGTAGGGAGGGCTAGTGGCAATGGCTACCCGTGATGGTGCCTCTTCTCTCCCGATCTAGGGAGGTCTAGTGGCAATGGCTACCCGTGATGGTGCCTCTCCTCTCAGGATCTAGGGAGGGCTAGTGGCACTGGCTACCCGTGATGGTGCCTCTCCTCTCCCGATGTAGGGAGGGCTAGTGGCAATGGCTACCCGTGATGGTGCCTCTTCTCTCCCGATGTAGGGAGAGCTAGTGGCAATCGCTACCCGTGATGGTGCCTCTTCTCTCCCGATGTAGGGAGGGCTAGTGGCAATGGCTACCCGTGATGGTGCCTCTTCTCTCCCGATGTAGGGAGGGCTAGTGGCAATGGCTACCCGTGATGGTGCCTCTTCTCTCCTGATCTAGGGAGGGCTAGTGGCAATGGCTACCCGTGATGGTTACTCTTCTCTCCCGATGTAGGGAGGGCTAGTGGTACTGGCTACCCGTGAGGGTGCCTCATCTCTCCCGATGTAGGGAGGGCTAGTGGTGATGGATACCCGTGATGGTGCCTCTTCTCTCCTGATGTAGGGAGGGCTAGTGGTAATGGCTACCCGTGATGGTGCCTCTTCTCTCCTGATCTGGGGAGGGCTTGTGGTAATGGCTTCCTGTGATGGTGCCTCTTCTCTCCTGATGTAGGGAGGGCTAGTGGTAATGGCTACCCGTGATGGTGCCTCTTCTCTCCTGATCTAGGGAGGGCTAGTGGTAATGGCTACCCGTGATGGTGCCTCTTCTCTCCTGATGTAGGGAGGGCTAGTGGTAATGGCTACGCGTGATGGTGCCTCTTCTCTCCTTATGTATGGAGGGCTAGTAGTAATGGCTACCCGTGATGGTGCCTCTTCTCTCCTGATCTGGGGAGGGCTTGTGGTAATGGCTTCCTGTGATGGTGCCTCTTCTCTCCTGATGTAGGGAGGGCTAGTGGTAATGGCTACCCGTGATGGTGCCTCTTCTCTCCTGATCTAGGGAGGGCTAGTGGCAATGGCTACCCGTGATGGTGCCTCTTCTCTCCCTATGTAGGGAGGGCTAGTGGCAATGGCTACCCGACATGGTGCCTCTTCTCTCCCGATGTAGGGAGGGCTAGTGGCAATGGCTACCCGTGATGGTGCCTCTTCTCTCCCGATGTAGGGAGGGCTAGTGGCAATGGCTACCCGTGATGGTGCCTCTTCTCTCTGGATGTAGGGAGGGCTAGTGGCACTGGCTACCCGTGATGGTGCCTCTTCTCTCCTGATGTAGGGAGGGCTAGTGGCAATGGCTACCCGTGATGGTGCCTCTTCACTCCTGATCTAGGGAGGGCTAGTGGCAATGGCTACCCGTGATGGTGCCTCTTCTCTCCTGATCTAGGGAGGGCTAGTGGCACTGGCTACCCGTGATGTGCCTCTTCTCTCCCGATGTAGGGAGAGCTAGTGGCAATGGCTACCCGTGATGGTGCCTCTTCTCTCCCGATGTAGGGAGGGCTAGTGGCAATGGCTACCCGTGATGGTGCCTCTTCTCTCCCGATCTATGGCTACCTGTGATGGTGCCTCTTCTCTCCCGATGTAGGGAGAGCTAGTGGCAATGGCTACCCGTGATGTTGCCTCTTCTCTATTGATCTAGGGAGGGCTAGTGGTAATGGCTACCCGTGATGGTGCCTCTTCTCTCCTGATCTAGGGAGGGCTAGTGGTAATGGCTACCCGTGATGGTTACTCTTCTCTCCTGATGTAGGGAGGGCTAGTGGTACTGGCTACCCGTGAGGGTGCCTCTTCTCTCCTGATGTAGGGAGGGCTAGTGGTGATGGCTACCCGTGAGGGTGCCTCTTCTCTCCTGATGTAGGGAGGGCTAGTGGCACTGGCTACCCGTGATGGTGCCTATTATCTACTGATCTAGGGAGGGCTAGTGGCGATGGCTACCCGTGATGGTGCCTCTTCTCTCCTGATGTAGGGAGGGTTAGTGGCAATGGCTACCCGTGATGGTGCTTCTTCTCTCCTGATGTAGGGAGGGCTAGTGGCAATGGCTACCCGTGATGGTGCCTCTTCTCTCCGGATGTAGGGAGGGCTAGTGGCAATGGCTACCCGTGATGGTGCCTCTTCTCTCCTGATGTAGGGAGGGCTAGTGGCAATGGCTACCCGTGATGGTGCCTCTTCTCTCCTGATGTAGGGAGGGCTAGTGGCAATGGCTACCCGTGATGGTGCCTCTTCTCTCCTGATGTAGGGAGGGCTAGTGGTAATGGCTACCCGTGATGGTGCCTCTTCTCTCCTGATGTAGGGAGGGCTAGTGGCAATGGCTACCCGTGATGGTGCCTCTTCTCTCCCGATGTAGGGAGGGCTAGTGGCAATGGCTACCCGTGATGGTGCCTCTTCTCTCCCGATGTAGGGAGGGCTAGTGGCAATGGCTACCCGTGATGGTGCCTCTTCTCTCCCGATGTAGGGAGGGCTAGTGGTAATGGCTACCCCTGATGGTGCCTCTTCTCTCCCGATCTAGGGAGGGCTAGTGGTAATAGCTACCCCTGATGGTGCCTCTTCTCTCCCGATCTAGGGAGGGCTAGTGCCACTGGCTACCCGTGATGGTACCTCTTCTCTCCCGATCTAGGGAGGGCTAGTGGCACTGGATACCCGTGATGGTGCCTCTTCTCTCCCGATGTAGGGAGGGCTAGTGGCAATGGCTACCCGTGATGGTGCCTCTTCTCTCCCGATCTAGGGAGGTCTAGTGGCAATGGCTACCCGTGATGGTGCCTCTCCTCTCAGGATCTAGGGAGGGCTAGTGGCACTGGCTACCCGTGATGGTGCCTCTCCTCTCCCGATGTAGGGAGGGCTAGTGGCAATGGCTACCCGTGATGGTGCCTCTTCTCTCCCGATGTAGGGAGAGCTAGTGGCAATCGCTACCCGTGATGGTGCCTCTTCTCTCCCGATGTAGGGAGGGCTAGTGGCAATGGCTACCCGTGATGGTGCCTCTTCTCTCCCGATGTAGGGAGGGCTAGTGGCAATGGCTACCCGTGATGGTGCCTCTTCTCTCCTGATCTAGGGAGGGCTAGTGGCAATGGCTACCCGTGATGGTTACTCTTCTCTCCCGATGTAGGGAGGGCTAGTGGTACTGGCTACCCGTGAGGGTGCCTCATCTCTCCCGATGTAGGGAGGGCTAGTGGTGATGGATACCCGTGATGGTGCCTCTTCTCTCCTGATGTAGGGAGGGCTAGTGGTAATGGCTACCCGTGATGGTGCCTCTTCTCTCCTGATCTGGGGAGGGCTTGTGGTAATGGCTTCCTGTGATGGTGCCTCTTCTCTCCTGATGTAGGGAGGGCTAGTGGTAATGGCTACCCGTGATGGTGCCTCTTCTCTCCTGATCTAGGGAGGGCTAGTGGTAATGGCTACCCGTGATGGTGCCTCTTCTCTCCTGATGTAGGGAGGGCTAGTGGTAATGGCTACGCGTGATGGTGCCTCTTCTCTCCTTATGTATGGAGGGCTAGTAGTAATGGCTACCCGTGATGGTGCCTCTTCTCTCCTGATCTGGGGAGGGCTTGTGGTAATGGCTTCCTGTGATGGTGCCTCTTCTCTCCTGATGTAGGGAGGGCTAGTGGTAATGGCTACCCGTGATGGTGCCTCTTCTCTCCTGATCTAGGGAGGGCTAGTGGCAATGGCTACCCGTGATGGTGCCTCTTCTCTCCCTATGTAGGGAGGGCTAGTGGCAATGGCTACCCGACATGGTGCCTCTTCTCTCCCGATGTAGGGAGGGCTAGTGGCAATGGCTACCCGTGATGGTGCCTCTTCTCTCCCGATGTAGGGAGGGCTAGTGGCAATGGCTACCCGTGATGGTGCCTCTTCTCTCTGGATGTAGGGAGGGCTAGTGGCACTGGCTACCCGTGATGGTGCCTCTTCTCTCCTGATGTAGGGAGGGCTAGTGGCAATGGCTACCCGTGATGGTGCCTCTTCACTCCTGATCTAGGGAGGGCTAGTGGCAATGGCTACCCGTGATGGTGCCTCTTCTCTCCTGATCTAGGGAGGGCTAGTGGCACTGGCTACCCGTGATGTGCCTCTTCTCTCCTGATGTAGGGAGGGCTAGTGGCACTGGCTATCCGTGATGGTGCCTCTTCTCTCCTGATCTAGGCAGAACTAGTGGCACTGGCTACCCGTGTTGGTGCCTTTTCTCTCCTGATCTAGGGAGGGCTAGTGGCAATGGATACCCGTGATGGTGCCTCTTCTCTCCTGATGTAGGGAGAACTAGTGGTAATGGCTACCCGTGATGGTGCCTCTTCTCTCCTGATCTAGGGAGGGCTAGTGGTAATGGCTACCCGTGATGGTGCCTCTTCTCTCCGGATCTAGGGAGGGCTAGTGGCAATGGCTACCCGTGATGGTGCCTCTCCTCTCCTGATGTAGGGAGGGCTAGTTGTATGGCTACCCGTGATGGTGCCTCTCCTCTCCTGATCGAGGGAGGGCTTGTGGCACTGGCTACCCGTGATGGTGCCTCTCCTCTCCTGATCTAGGGAGGGCTAGTGTAACTGGCTACCCGTGATGGTGCCTCTTCTCTCCTGATATAGGGAGGGCTAGTGGTAATGGCTACCCGTGATGGTGCCTCTTCTCTCCTGATCTAGGGAGGGCTAGTGGTAATGGCTACCCGTGTTGGTGCCTCTTCTCTCCTGATCTAGGGAGGGCTAGTGGTAATGGCTACCGCTAGTGGTAATGGCTACCCGTGATGGTGCCTCTTCTCTCCGGATGTAGGGAGGGCTGGTGGCACTGGCCAGCCGTGATGGGGCCTCTTCTCTCCTGATCTAGGGAAGGCTAGTGGCAATGGCTACCCGTGATGGTGCCTCTTCTCTCCTGATGGAGGGAGGGCTAGTGGCAATGGCTACCCGTGATGGTGCCTCTTCTCTCCGGATGTAGGGAGGGCTAGTGGCACTGGCTACCCGTGATGGTGCCTCTTCTCTCCTGATGTAGGGAGGGCTAGTGGCAATGGCTACCCGTGATGGTGCCTCTTCTCTCCTGATGTAGGGAGGGCTAGTGGCAATGGCTACCCGTGATGTTGCCTCTTCTCTCCTGATGTAGGGAGGGCTAGTGGCAATGGCTACCCGTGATGTTGCCTCTTCTCTATTGATCTAGGGAGGGCTAGTGGAAATGGCTACCCGTGATGTTGCCTCTTCTCTATTGATCTAGGGAGGGCTAGTGGTAATGGCTACCCGTGATGGTGCCTCTTCTCTCCTGATCTAGGGAGGGCTAGTGGTAATGGCTACCCGTGATGGTTACTCTTCTCTCCTGATGTAGGGAGGGCTAGTGGTACTGGCTACCCGTGAGGGTGCCTCTTCTCTCCTGATGTAGGGAGGGCTAGTGGTGATGGCTACCCATGAGGGTGCCTCTTCTCTCCTGATGTAGGGAGGGCTAGTGGCACTGGCTACCAGTGATGGTGCCTATTATCTACTGATCTAGGGAGGGCTAGTGGCGATGGCTGCCCGTGATGGTGCCTCTTCTCTCCTGATGTAGGGAGGGTTAGTGGCAATGGCTACCCGTGATGGTGCCTCTTCTCTCCTGATGTAGGGAGGGCTAGTGGCAATGGCTACCCGTGATGGTGCCTCTTCTCTCCTGATGTAGGGAGGGCTAGTGGCAATGGCTACCCGTGATGGTGCCTCTTCTCTCCGGATGTAGGGAGGGCTAGTGGCAATGGCTACCCGTGATGGTGCCTCTTCTCTCCGGATGTAGGGAGGGCTAGTGGCAATGGCTACCCGTGATGGTGCCTCTTCTCTCCTGATGTAGGGAGGGCTAGTGGCAATGGCTACCCGTGATGGTGCCTCTTCTCTCCTGATGTAGGGAGGGCTAGTGGCAATGGCTACCCGTGATGGTGCCTCTTCTCTCCTGATGTAGGGAGGGCTAGTGGTAATGGCTACCCGTGATGGTGCCTCTTCTCTCCTGATGTAGGGAGGGCTAGTGGCAATGGCTACCCGTGATGGTGCCTCTTCTCTCCTGATCTAGGGAGGGCTAGTGGCAATGGTTACCCGTGATGGTGCCTCTTCTCTCCTGATGTAGGGAGGGCTAGTGGCAATGGCTACCCGTGATGGTGCCTCTTCTCTCCCGATGTAGGGAGGGCTAGTGGCAATGGCTACCCGTGATGGTGCCTCTTCTCTCCCGATGTAGGGAGGGCTAGTGGCAATGGCTACCCGTGATGGTGCCTCTTCTCTCCCGATGTAGGGAGGGCTAGTGGCAATGGCTACCCGTGATGGTGCCTCTTCTCTCCCGATGTAGGGAGGGCTAGTGGTAATGGCTACCCCTGATGGTGCCTCTTCTCTCCCGATCTAGGGAGGGCTAGTGGTAATGGCTACCCCTGATGGTGCCTCTTCTCTCCCGATCTAGGGAGGGCTAGTGCCACTGGCTACCCGTGATGGTACCTCTTCTCTCCCGATCTAGGGAGGGCTAGTGGCACTGGATACCCGTGATGGTGCCTCTTCTCTCCCGATGTAGGGAGGGCTAGTGGCAATGGCTACCCGTGATGGTGCCTCTTCTCTCCCGATCTAGGGAGGTCTAGTGGCAATGGCTACCCGTGATGGTGCCTCTCCTCTCCGGATCTAGGGAGGGCTAGTGGCACTGGCTACCCGTGATGGTGCCTCTCCTCTCCCGATGTAGGGAGGGCTAGTGGCAATGGCTACCTGTGATGGTGCCTCTTCTCTCCCGATGTAGGGAGAGCTAGTGGCAATGGCTACCCGTGATGGTGCCTCTTCTCTCCCGATGTAGGGAGGGCTAGTGGCAATGGCTACCCGTGATGGTGCCTCTTCTCTCCCGATCTATGGCTACCTGTGATGGTGCCTCTTCTCTCCCGATGTAGGGAGAGCTAGTGGCAATGGCTACCCGTGATGTTGCCTCTTCTCTATTGATCTAGGGAGGGCTAGTGGTAATGGCTACCCGTGATGGTGCCTCTTCTCTCCTGATCTAGGGAGGGCTAGTGGTAATGGCTACCCGTGATGGTTACTCTTCTCTCCTGATGTAGGGAGGGCTAGTGGTACTGGCTACCCGTGAGGGTGCCTCTTCTCTCCTGATGTAGGGAGGGCTAGTGGTGATGGCTACCCGTGAGGGTGCCTCTTCTCTCCTGATGTAGGGAGGGCTAGTGGCACTGGCTACCCGTGATGGTGCCTATTATCTACTGATCTAGGGAGGGCTAGTGGCGATGGCTACCCGTGATGGTGCCTCTTCTCTCCTGATGTAGGGAGGGTTAGTGGCAATGGCTACCCGTGATGGTGCTTCTTCTCTCCTGATGTAGGGAGGGCTAGTGGCAATGGCTACCCGTGATGGTGCCTCTTCTCTCCGGATGTAGGGAGGGCTAGTGGCAATGGCTACCCGTGATGGTGCCTCTTCTCTCCTGATGTAGGGAGGGCTAGTGGCAATGGCTACCCGTGATGGTGCCTCTTCTCTCCTGATGTAGGGAGGGCTAGTGGCAATGGCTACCCGTGATGGTGCCTCTTCTCTCCTGATGTAGGGAGGGCTAGTGGTAATGGCTACCCGTGATGGTGCCTCTTCTCTCCTGATGTAGGGAGGGCTAGTGGCAATGGCTACCCGTGATGGTGCCTCTTCTCTCCCGATGTAGGGAGGGCTAGTGGCAATGGCTACCCGTGATGGTGCCTCTTCTCTCCCGATGTAGGGAGGGCTAGTGGCAATGGCTACCCGTGATGGTGCCTCTTCTCTCCCGATGTAGGGAGGGCTAGTGGTAATGGCTACCCCTGATGGTGCCTCTTCTCTCCCGATCTAGGGAGGGCTAGTGGTAATAGCTACCCCTGATGGTGCCTCTTCTCTCCCGATCTAGGGAGGGCTAGTGCCACTGGCTACCCGTGATGGTACCTCTTCTCTCCCGATCTAGGGAGGGCTAGTGGCACTGGATACCCGTGATGGTGCCTCTTCTCTCCCGATGTAGGGAGGGCTAGTGGCAATGGCTACCCGTGATGGTGCCTCTTCTCTCCCGATCTAGGGAGGTCTAGTGGCAATGGCTACCCGTGATGGTGCCTCTCCTCTCAGGATCTAGGGAGGGCTAGTGGCACTGGCTACCCGTGATGGTGCCTCTCCTCTCCCGATGTAGGGAGGGCTAGTGGCAATGGCTACCCGTGATGGTGCCTCTTCTCTCCCGATGTAGGGAGAGCTAGTGGCAATGGCTACCCGTGATGGTGCCTCTTCTCTCCCGATGTAGGGAGGGCTAGTGGCAATGGCTACCCGTGATGGTGCCTCTTCTCTCCCGATGTAGGGAGGGCTAGTGGCAATGGCTACCCGTGATGGTGCCTCTTCTCTCCTGATCTAGGGAGGGCTAGTGGCAATGGCTACCCGTGATGGTTACTCTTCTCTCCCGATGTAGGGAGGGCTAGTGGTACTGGCTACCCGTGAGGGTGCCTCATCTCTCCCGATGTAGGGAGGGCTAGTGGTGATGGATACCCGTGATGGTGCCTCTTCTCTCCTGATGTAGGGAGGGCTAGTGGTAATGGCTACCCGTGATGGTGCCTCTTCTCTCCTGATCTGGGGAGGGCTTGTGGTAATGGCTTCCTGTGATGGTGCCTCTTCTCTCCTGATGTAGGGAGGGCTAGTGGTAATGGCTACCCGTGATGGTGCCTCTTCTCTCCTGATCTAGGGAGGGCTAGTGGTAATGGCTACCCGTGATGGTGCCTCTTCTCTCCTGATGTAGGGAGGGCTAGTGGTAATGGCTACGCGTGATGGTGCCTCTTCTCTCCTTATGTATGGAGGGCTAGTAGTAATGGCTACCCGTGATGGTGCCTCTTCTCTCCTGATCTGGGGAGGGCTTGTGGTAATGGCTTCCTGTGATGGTGCCTCTTCTCTCCTGATGTAGGGAGGGCTAGTGGTAATGGCTACCCGTGATGGTGCCTCTTCTCTCCTGATCTAGGGAGGGCTAGTGGCAATGGCTACCCGTGATGGTGCCTCTTCTCTCCCTATGTAGGGAGGGCTAGTGGCAATGGCTACCCGACATGGTGCCTCTTCTCTCCCGATGTAGGGAGGGCTAGTGGCAATGGCTACCCGTGATGGTGCCTCTTCTCTCCCGATGTAGGGAGGGCTAGTGGCAATGGCTACCCGTGATGGTGCCTCTTCTCTCTGGATGTAGGGAGGGCTAGTGGCACTGGCTACCCGTGATGGTGCCTCTTCTCTCCTGATGTAGGGAGGGCTAGTGGCAATGGCTACCCGTGATGGTGCCTCTTCACTCCTGATCTAGGGAGGGCTAGTGGCAATGGCTACCCGTGATGGTGCCTCTTCTCTCCTGATCTAGGGAGGGCTAGTGGCACTGGCTACCCGTGATGTGCCTCTTCTCTCCTGATGTAGGGAGGGCTAGTGGCACTGGCTATCCGTGATGGTGCCTCTTCTCTCCTGATCTAGGCAGAACTAGTGGCACTGGCTACCCGTGTTGGTGCCTTTTCTCTCCTGATCTAGGGAGGGCTAGTGGCAATGGATACCCGTGATGGTGCCTCTTCTCTCCCGATGTAGGGAGGGCTAGTGGCAATGGCTACCCGTGATGGTGCCTCTTCTCTATGGATGTAGGGAGGGCTAGTGGCACTGGCTACCCGTGATGGTGCCTCTTCTCTCCTGATGTAGGGAGGGCTAGTGGCAATGGCTACCCGTGATGGTGCCTCTTCACTCCTGATCTAGGGAGGGCTAGTGGCAATGGCTACCCGTGATGGTGCCTCTTCTCTCCTGATCTAGGGAGGGCTAGTGGCACTGGCTACCCGTGATGTGCCTCTTCTCTCCTGATGTAGGGAGGGCTAGTGGCACTGGCTATCCGTGATGGTGCCTCTTCTCTCCTGATCTAGGCAGAACTAGTGGCACTGGCTACCCGTGTTGGTGCCTTTTCTCTCCTGATCTAGGGAGGGCTAGTGGCAATGGATACCCGTGATGGTGCCTCTTCTCTCCCGATGTAGGGAGGGCTAGTGGCAATGGCTACCCGACATGGTGCCTCTTCTCTCCCGATGTAGGGAGGGCTAGTCGCAATGGCTACCCGACATGGTGCCTCTTCTCTCCCGATCTAGGGAGGGCTAGTGGTAATGGCTACCCGTGATGGTGCCTCTTCTCTCCGGATGTAGGGAGGGCTAGTGGCACTGGCTACCCGTGATGGTGCCTCTTCTCTCCTGATGTAGGGAGGGCTAGTGGCACTGGCTACCCGTGATGGTGCCTCTTCTCTCCTGATGTAGGGAGGGCTAGTGGCAATGGCTACCCGTGATGGTGCCTCTTCACTCCTGATCTAGGGAGGGCTAGTGGCAATGGCTCCCCGTGATGGTGCCTCTTCTCTCCTGATCTAGGGAGGGCTAGTGGGACTGGCTACCCGTGATGTGCCTCTTCTCTCCTGATGTAGGGAGGGCTAGTGGAACTGGCTATCCGTGATGGTGCCTCTTCTCTCCTGATCTAGGCAGAACTAGTGGCACTGGCTACCCGTGTTGGTGCCTTTTCTCTCCTGATCTAGGGAGGGCTAGTGGCAATGGATACCCGTGATGGTGCCTCTTCTCTCCTGATGTAGGGAGGGCTAGTGGTAATGGCTACCCGTGATGGTGCCTCTTCTCTCCTGATGTAGGGAGGGCTAGTGGTAATGGCTACCCGTGATGGTGCCTCTTCTCTCCTGATGTAGGGAGGGCTAGTGGTAATGGCTACCCGTGATGGTGCCTCTTCTCTCCTGATGTATGGAGGGCTAGTGGTAATGGCTACCCGTGATGGTGCCTCTTCTCTCCTGATCTGGGGAGGGCTTGTGGTAATGGCTTCCTGTGATGGTGCCTCTTCTCTCCTGATGTAGGGAGGGCTAGTGGTAATGGCTACCCGTGATGGTGCCTCTTCTCTCCTGATCTAGGGAGGGCTAGTGGTAATGGCAATCCGTGATGGTGCCTCTTCTCTCCTGATGTAGGGAGGGCTAGTGGTAATGGCTACGCGTGATGGTGCCTCTTCTCTCCTGATGTATGGAGGGCTAGTGGTAATGGCTACCCGTGATGGTGCCTCTTCTCTCCTGATCTGGGGAGGGCTTGTGGTAATGGCTTCCTGTGATGGTGCCTCTTCTCTCCTGATGTAGGGAGGGCTAGTGGTAATGGCTACCCGTGATGGTGCCTCTTCTCTCCTGATCTAGGGAGGGCTAGTGGCAATGGCTACCCGTGATGGTGCCTCTTCTCTCCCTATGTAGGGAGGGCTAGTGGCAATGGCTACCCGTGATGGTGCCTCTTCTCTCCCGATGTAGGGAGGGCTAGTGGCAATGGCTACCCGTGATGGTGCCTCTTCTCTCCGGATGTAGGGAGGGCTAGTGGCACTGGCTACCCGTGATGGTGCCTCTTCTCTCCTGATGTAGGGAGGGCTAGTGGCACTGGCTACCCGTGATGGTGCCTCTTCTCTCCTGATGTAGGGAGGGCTAGTGGCAATGGCTACCCGTGATGGTGCCTCTTCACTCCTGATCTAGGGAGGGCTAGTGGCAATGGCTACCCGTGATGGTGCCTCTTCTCTCCTGATCTAGGGAGGGCTAGTGGCACTGGCTACCCGTGATGTGCCTCTTCTCTCCTGATGTAGGGAGGGCTAGTGGCACTGGCTATCCGTGATGGTGCCTCTTCACTCCTGATCTAGGGAGGGCTAGTGGCAATGGCTACCCGTGATGGTGCCTCTTCTCTCCTGATCTAGGGAGGGCTAGTGGCACTGGCTACCCGTGATGTGCCTCTTCTCTCCTGATGTAGGGAGGGCTAGTGGTAATGGCTACCCGTGATGGTGCCTCTTCTCTCCTGATCTAGGGAGGGCTAGTGGTAATGGCTACCCGTGATGGTGCCTCTTCTCTCCTGATGTAGGGAGGGCTAGTGGTAATGGCTACCCGTGATGGTGCCTCTTCTCTCCTGATGTATGGAGGGCTAGTGGTAATGGCTACCCGTGATGGTGCCTCTTCTCTCCTGATCTGGGGAGGGCTTGTGGTAATGGCTTCCTGTGATGGTGCCTCTTCTCTCCTGATGTAGGGAGGGCTAGTGGTAATGGCTACCCGTGATGGTGCCTCTTCTCTCCTGATCTAGGGAGGGCTAGTGGCAATGGCTACCCGTGATGGTGCCTCTTCTCTCCCTATGTAGGGAGGGCTAGTGGCAATGGCTACCCGACATGGTGCCTCTTCTCTCCCGATGTAGGGAGGGCTAGTGGCAATGGCTACCCGACATGGTGCCTCTTCTCTCCCGATGTAGGGAGGGCTAGTGGCAATGGCTACCCGTGATGGTGCCTCTTCTCTCCTGATGTAGGGAGGGCTAGTGGTAATGGCTACCCGTGATGGTGCCTCTTCTCTCCTGATATAGGGAGGGCTAGTGGTAATGGCTACCCGTGATGGTGCCTCTTCTCTCCTGATGTATGGAGAACTAGTGGCAATGGCTACCCGTGATGGTGCCTCTTCTCTCCTGATGTAGGGAGGGCTAGTGGCAATGGCTACCCGTGATGGTGCCTCTTCTCTCCTGATCTAGGGAGGGCTAGTGGCAATGGCTACCCGTGATGGTGCCTCTTCTCTCCTGATCTAGGGAGGGCTAGTGGTAATGGCTACCCGTGATGGTGCCTCTTCTCTCCTGATGTAGGGAGGGCTAGTGGTACTGGCTATGGCTACCCGTGATGGTGCCTCTTCTCTCCGGATGTAGGGAGGGCTAGTGGTAATGGCTACCCGTGATGGTGCCTCTTCTCTCCTGATGTAGGGAGGGCTAGTGGTAATGGCTACCCGTGATGGTACCTCTTCTCTCCTGATGTAGGGAGGGCTAGTGGCGATGGCTACCCGTAATGGTGCCTCTTCTCTCCTGATATAGGGAGGGCTAGTGGTAATGGCTACCCGTGATGGTGCCTCTTCTCTCCTGATGTAGGGAGGGCTAGTGGTAATGGCTACCCGTGATGGTGCCTCTTCTCTCCTAATATAGGGAGGGCTAGTGGTAATGGCTACCCGTGATGGTGCCTCTTCTCTCCTGATCTAGGGAGGGCTAGTGGCACTGGCTACCCGTGATAGTGTCTCTTCTCTCCTGATGTAGGGAGGGCTAGTGGCAATGGCTACCCGTGATGGTGCCTCTTCTCTCCCGATGTAGGGAGGGCTAGTGGCAATGGCTACCCGTGATGGTGCCTCTTCTCTCCGATGTAGGGAGGGCTAGTGGTAATGGCTACCCCTGAAGGTGCCTCTTCTCTCCCGATCTAGGGAGGGCTAGTGCCACTGGCTACCCGTGATGGTGCCTCTTCTCTCCCGATCTAGGGAATGCTAGTGGCACTGGCTACCCGTGATGGTGCCTCTTCTCTCCCGATGTAGGGAGGGCTAGTGGTAATGGCTACCCGTGATGGTGCCTCTTCTCTCCCGACCCGTGATGGTGCCTCTCCTCTCCTCATGTAGGGAGAGCTAGTGGCAATGGCTACCCGTGATGGTGCCTCTTCTCTCCTGATCTAGGGAGGGCTAGTGGAACTGGCTACCCGTGATGGTGCCTCTTCTCTCCTGATCTAGGGAGGGCTAGTGGCAATGGCTACCCGTGTTGGTGCCTCTTCTCTCCTGATCTAGGGAGGGCTAGTGGCAATGGCTACCCGTGATGGTGCCTCTTCTCTCCAGATGTAGGGAGGGCTAGTGGCAATGGCTACTCGTGATGGTGCCTCTTCTCTCCTGATGTAGGGAGGGCTAGTGGCAATGGCTACCCATGATGGTGCCTCTTCTCTCCTGATGTTGGGAGGGCTAGTGGCAATGGCTACCCGTGATGGTGCCTCTTCTCTCCTGATGTAGGGAGAGCTAGTGGTAATGGCTACCCGTGATGGTGCCTCTTCTCTCCTGATGTAGGGAGGGCTAGTGGTAATGGCTACCCGTGATGTTGCCTCTTCTCTCCTGATCTAGGGAGGGCTAGTGGTAATGGCTACCCGTGATGGTGCCTCTTCTCTAGTGATGTAGGGAGAGCTAGTGGTAATGGTTACCCGTGATGGTGCCTCTTCTCTCCTGATGTAGGGAGGGCTAATGGTAATACCTACCCGTGATGGTGACTCTTCTCTCCTGATGTAGGGTTATGGTGCCTCTTCTCTCCTGATCTAGGGAGGGCTAGTGGTAATGGCTACCCGTGATGGTGCCTCTTCTCTTCGGATGTAGGGAGGGCTAGTGGCGATGGCTACCCGTGATGGTGCCTCTTCTCTCCTGATTTAGGGAGGGCTAGTGGCGATGGCTACCCGTGATGGTGCCTCTTCTCTCCTGATGTAGGGAGGGCTAGTGGCAATGGCTACCCGTGATGGTGCCTCTTCTCTTCGGATGTAGGGAGGGCTAGTGGTAATGGCTACCCGTGATGGTGCCTCTTCTCTCCTGATGTAGGGAGAACTAGTGGCAATGGCTACCCGTGATGGTGCCTCTTCTCTCCTGATTTAGGGAGGGCTAGTGGCGATGGCTACCCGTGATGGTGCCTCTTCTCTCCTGATGTAGGGAGGGCTAGTGGCGATGGCTACCCTTGATGGTGCCTCTTCTCTCCTGATGTAGGGAGAACTAGTGGTAATGGCTACCCGTGATGGTGCCTCTTCTCTCCTGATGTAGGGAGAACTAGTGGTAATGGCTACCCGTGATGGTGCCTCTTCTCTCCTGATCTAGGGAGGGCTAGTGGTAATGGCTACCTGTGATGGTGCCGCTACCCGTGATGGTGCCTCTTCTCTCCTGATCTAGGGAGGGCTTGTGGTAATGGCTACCCGTGATGGTGCCTCTTCTCTCCTGATGTAGGGAGGGCTAGTGGTACTGGCTACCCATGACTGTGCCTCTTCTCTCCTGATATAGGGAGGGCTAGTGGTAATGGCTACCCGTGATGGTGCCTCTTCTCTCCGGATGTAGGGAGGGCTAGTGCTAATGGCTACCCGTGATGGTGCCTCTTCTCTCCTGATCTAGGGAGGGCTAGTGGTAATGGCTAACCGTGATGGTGCCTCTTCTCTCCTGATGTAGGGAGGGCTAGTGGCACTGGCTACCCGTGATGGTGCCTCTTCTCTCCTGATCTAGAGAGGGCTAGTGGCACTGGCTACCAGTGATGGTGCCTCTTCTCTCCTGATGTAGGGAGGGCTAGTGGCGATGGCTACCCGTGATGGTGCCTCTTCTCTCCTGATCTAGGGAGGGCTAGTGGCGATGGCTACCCGTGATGGTGCCTCTTCTCTCCTGATCTAGGGAGGGCTAGTGGTAATGGCTACCCGTGATGGTGCCTCTTCTCTCCTGATGTAGGGAGGGCTAGTGGTAATGGCTACGCGTGATGGTGCCTCTTCTCTCCTGATGTATGGAGGGCTAGTGGTAATGGCTACCTGTGATGGTGCCTCTTCTCTCCTGATCTGGGGAGGGCTTGTGGTAATGGCTTCCTGTGATGGTGCCTCTTCTCTCCTGATGTAGGGAGGGCTAGTGGTAATGGCTACCCGTGATGGTGCCTCTTCTCTCCTGATCTAGGGAGGGCTAGTGGCAATGGCTACCCGTGATGGTGCCTCTTCTCTCCCTATGTAGGGAGGGCTAGTGGCAATGGCTACCCGTGATGGTGCCTCTTCTCTCCCGATGTAGGGAGGGCTAGTGGCAATGGCTACCCGTGATGGTGCCTCTTCTCTCCGGATGTAGGGAGGGCTAGTGGCACTGGCTACCCGTGATGGTGCCTCTTCTCTCCTGATGTAGGGAGGGCTAGTGGCACTGGCTACCCGTGATGGTGCCTCTTCTCTCCTGATGTAGGGAGGGCTAGTGGCAATGGCTACCCGTGATGGTGCCTCTTCACTCCTGATCTAGGGAGGGCTAGTGGCAATGGCTACCCGTGATGGTGCCTCTTCTCTCCTGATCTAGGGAGGGCTAGTGGCACTGGCTACCCGTGATGTGCCTCTTCTCTCCTGATGTAGGGAGGGCTAGTGGCACTGGCTATCCGTGATGGTGCCTCTTCACTCCTGATCTAGGGAGGGCTAGTGGCAATGGCTACCCGTGATGGTGCCTCTTCTCTCCTGATCTAGGGAGGGCTAGTGGCACTGGCTACCCGTGATGTGCCTCTTCTCTCCTGATGTAGGGAGGGCTAGTGGTAATGGCTACCCGTGATGGTGCCTCTTCTCTCCTGATCTAGGGAGGGCTAGTGGTAATGGCTACCCGTGATGGTGCCTCTTCTCTCCTGATGTAGGGAGGGCTAGTGGTAATGGCTACCCGTGATGGTGCCTCTTCTCTCCTGATGTATGGAGGGCTAGTGGTAATGGCTACCCGTGATGGTGCCTCTTCTCTCCTGATCTGGGGAGGGCTTGTGGTAATGGCTTCCTGTGATGGTGCCTCTTCTCTCCTGATGTAGGGAGGGCTAGTGGTAATGGCTACCCGTGATGGTGCCTCTTCTCTCCTGATCTAGGGAGGGCTAGTGGCAATGGCTACCCGTGATGGTGCCTCTTCTCTCCCTATGTAGGGAGGGCTAGTGGCAATGGCTACCCGACATGGTGCCTCTTCTCTCCCGATGTAGGGAGGGCTAGTGGCAATGGCTACCCGACATGGTGCCTCTTCTCTCCCGATGTAGGGAGGGCTAGTGGCAATGGCTACCCGTGATGGTGCCTCTTCTCTCCTGATGTAGGGAGGGCTAGTGGTAATGGCTACCCGTGATGGTGCCTCTTCTCTCCTGATATAGGGAGGGCTAGTGGTAATGGCTACCCGTGATGGTGCCTCTTCTCTCCTGATGTATGGAGAACTAGTGGCAATGGCTACCCGTGATGGTGCCTCTTCTCTCCTGATGTAGGGAGGGCTAGTGGCAATGGCTACCCGTGATGGTGCCTCTTCTCTCCTGATCTAGGGAGGGCTAGTGGCAATGGCTACCCGTGATGGTGCCTCTTCTCTCCTGATCTAGGGAGGGCTAGTGGTAATGGCTACCCGTGATGGTGCCTCTTCTCTCCTGATGTAGGGAGGGCTAGTGGTACTGGCTATGGCTACCCGTGATGGTGCCTCTTCTCTCCGGATGTAGGGAGGGCTAGTGGTAATGGCTACCCGTGATGGTGCCTCTTCTCTCCTGATGTAGGGAGGGCTAGTGGTAATGGCTACCCGTGATGGTACCTCTTCTCTCCTGATGTAGGGAGGGCTAGTGGCGATGGCTACCCGTAATGGTGCCTCTTCTCTCCTGATATAGGGAGGGCTAGTGGTAATGGCTACCCGTGATGGTGCCTCTTCTCTCCTGATGTAGGGAGGGCTAGTGGTAATGGCTACCCGTGATGGTGCCTCTTCTCTCCTAATATAGGGAGGGCTAGTGGTAATGGCTACCCGTGATGGTGCCTCTTCTCTCCTGATCTAGGGAGGGCTAGTGGCACTGGCTACCCGTGATAGTGTCTCTTCTCTCCTGATGTAGGGAGGGCTAGTGGCAATGGCTACCCGTGATGGTGCCTCTTCTCTCCCGATGTAGGGAGGGCTAGTGGCAATGGCTACCCGTGATGGTGCCTCTTCTCTCCGATGTAGGGAGGGCTAGTGGTAATGGCTACCCCTGAAGGTGCCTCTTCTCTCCCGATCTAGGGAGGGCTAGTGCCACTGGCTACCCGTGATGGTGCCTCTTCTCTCCCGATCTAGGGAATGCTAGTGGCACTGGCTACCCGTGATGGTGCCTCTTCTCTCCCGATGTAGGGAGGGCTAGTGGTAATGGCTACCCGTGATGGTGCCTCTTCTCTCCCGACCCGTGATGGTGCCTCTCCTCTCCTCATGTAGGGAGAGCTAGTGGCAATGGCTACCCGTGATGGTGCCTCTTCTCTCCTGATCTAGGGAGGGCTAGTGGAACTGGCTACCCGTGATGGTGCCTCTTCTCTCCTGATCTAGGGAGGGCTAGTGGCAATGGCTACCCGTGTTGGTGCCTCTTCTCTCCTGATCTAGGGAGGGCTAGTGGCAATGGCTACCCGTGATGGTGCCTCTTCTCTCCAGATGTAGGGAGGGCTAGTGGCAATGGCTACTCGTGATGGTGCCTCTTCTCTCCTGATGTAGGGAGGGCTAGTGGCAATGGCTACCCATGATGGTGCCTCTTCTCTCCTGATGTTGGGAGGGCTAGTGGCAATGGCTACCCGTGATGGTGCCTCTTCTCTCCTGATGTAGGGAGAGTTAGTGGTAATGGCTACCCGTGATGGTGCCTCTTCTCTCCTGATGTAGGGAGGGCTAGTGGTAATGGCTACCCGTGATGTTGCCTCTTCTCTCCTGATCTAGGGAGGGCTAGTGGTAATGGCTACCTGTGATGGTGCCTCTTCTCTAGTGATGTAGGGAGAGCTAGTGGTAATGGTTACCCGTGATGGTGCCTCTTCTCTCCGGATCTAGGGAGGGCTAGTGGCAATGGCTACCCGTGATGGTGACTCTTCTCTCCTGATGTAGGGTTATGGTGCCTCTTCTCTCCTGATCTAGGGAGGGCTAGTGGTAATGGCTACCCGTGATGGTGCCTCTTCTCTTCGGATGTAGGGAGGGCTAGTGGCGATGGCTACCCGTGATGGTGCCTCTTCTCTCCTGATTTAGGGAGGGCTAGTGGCGATGGCTACCCGTGATGGTGCCTCTTCTCTCCTGATGTAGGGAGGGCTAGTGGCAATGGCTACCCGTGATGGTGCCTCTTCTCTTCGGATGTAGGGAGGGCTAGTGGTAATGGCTACCCGTGATGGTGCCTCTTCTCTCCTGATGTAGGGAGAACTAGTGGCGATGGCTACCCGTGATGGTGCCTCTTCTCTCCTGATTTAGGGAGGGCTAGTGGCGATGGCTACCCGTGATGGTGCCTCTTCTCTCCTGATGTAGGGAGGGCTAGTGGCGATGGCTACCCTTGATGGTGCCTCTTCTCTCCTGATGTAGGGAGAACTAGTGGTAATGGCTACCCGTGATGGTGCCTCTTCTCTCCTGATGTAGGGAGAACTAGTGGTAATGGCTACCCGTGATGGTGCCTCTTCTCTCCTGATCTAGGGAGGGCTAGTGGTAATGGCTACCTGTGATGGTGCCGCTACCCGTGATGGTGCCTCTTCTCTCCTGATCTAGGGAGGGCTTGTGGTAATGGCTACCCGTGATGGTGCCTCTTCTCTCCTGATCTAGGGAGGGCTAGTGGCAATGGTTACCCGTGACGGTGCCTCTTCTCTCCTGATGTAGGGAGGGCTAGTGGTACTGGCTACCCATGACTGTGCCTCTTCTCTCCTGATATAGGGAGGGCTAGTGGTAATGGCTACCCGTGATGGTGCCTCTTCTCTCCGGATGTAGGGAGGGCTAGTGCTAATGGCTACCCGTGATGGTGCCTCTTCTCTCCTGATCTAGGGAGGGCTAGTGGTAATGGCTAACCGTGATGGTGCCTCTTCTCTCCTGATGTAGGGCGGGCTAGTGGTAATGGCTACCCATGATGGTGCGTCTTCTCTCCTGATGTAGGGAGGGCTAGTGGTAATGGCTACCCGTGATGGTGCCTCTTCTCTCCTGATCTAGGGAGGGCTAGCGGTAATGGTTACCCGTGATCCTGCCTCTTCTCTCCGGATGTAGGGAGGGCTAGTGGCACTGGCTACCCGTGATGGTGCCTCTTCTCTCCTGATCTAGAGAGGGCTAGTGGCACTGGCTACCCGTGATGGTGCCTCTTCTCGCCTGATCTAGGGAGGGCTAGTGGTAATGTCTACCCGTGACGGTGCCTCTTCTCTCCGGATGTAGGGAGGGCTAGTGGCACTGGCTAGCCATGATGGTGCCTCTTCTCTCCTGATGTAGGGAGGGCTAGTGGCAATGGCTACCCCTGATGGTGCCTCTTCTCTCCTGATGTAGAGAGGGCTAGTGGCAATGGCTACCCGTGATGGCGCCTCTTCTCTCCTGATCTAGAGAGGGCTAGTGGCACTGGCTACCCGTGATGGCGCCTCTTCTCTCCTGATGTAGGGAGGGCTAGTGGTAATGGCTACCCTTGATGGTGCCTCTTCTCTCCTGATGTAGGGCGGTCTAGTGGTAATGGCTACCCGTGATGGTGCCTCTTCTCTCCTGATGTAGGGAGAACTAGTGGTAATGGCTACGCGTGATGGTGCCTCTTCTCCTGATGTAGGGAGAACTAGTGGTAATGGCTACCTGTGATGGTGCCTCTTCTCTCCTGATGTAGGGAGGGCTAGTGTGGCTACCTGTGATGGTGCCTCTTCTCTCCCGATCTAGGGAGGGCTAGTGGTAATGGCAACCCGTGATGGTGCCTCTTCTCTCCCGATCTAGGGAGGGCTAGTGGTAATGGCTACCCGTGATGGTGCCTATTCTCTCCCGATGTAGGGAGGGCTAGTGGTAATGGCTACCCGTGATGGTGCCTCTTCTCTCCCGATGTAGGGAGGGCTAGTGGCAATGGCTACCCGTGATGGTGCCTCTTCTCTCCCGATCTAGGGAGGGCTATTGGCAATGGCTACCCGTGATGGTGCCTCTTCTCTCCTGATGTAGGGAAAGCTAGTGGCAATGGCTACCCGTGATGGTGCCTCTTCTCTCCCGATGTAGGGGGGGGCTAGTGGCAATGGCTACCCGTGATGGTGCCTCTTCTCTCCCGATCTAGGGAGGGCTAGTGGCAATGGCTACCCGTGATGGTGCCTCTTCTCTCCGGATCTAGGGAGGGCTAGTGGCAATGGCTACCCGTGGTGGTGCCTCTCCTCTCCTGATCGAGGGAGGGCTTGTGTAACTGGCTACCCGTGATGGTGCCTCTTCTCTCCTGATATAGGGAGGGCTAGTGGTAATGGCTACCCATGATGGTGCCTCTTCTCTCCTGATCTAGGCAGGGCTAGTGGTAATGGCTACCCGTGATGGTGCCTCTTCTCTCCTGATGTAGGGAGGGCTAGTGGCAATGGCTATCCGTGACGGTGCCTCTTCTCTCCTGATGTAGGGAGAACTAGTGGTAATGGCTACCCGTGACGGTGCCTCTTCTCTCCTGATCTAGGGAGGGCTAGTGGTAATGGCTACCCGTGATGGTGCCTCTTCTCTTCGGATGTAGGGAGGGCTAGTGGCGATGGCTACCCGTGATGGTGCCTCTTCTCTCCTGATTTAGGGAGGGCTAGTGGCGATGGCTACCTGTGATGGTGCCTCTTCTCTCCTGATCTAGGGAGGGCTAGTGGCAATGGCTACCCGTGATGGTGCCTCTTCTCTTCGGATGTAGGGAGGGCTAGTGGTAATGGCTACCCGTGATGGTGCCTCTTCTCTCCTGATGTAGGGAGGGCTAGTGGTGATGTCTACCCTTGATGGTGCCTCTTCTCTCCTGATGTAGGGAGAACTAGTGGTAATGGCTACCCGTGATGGTGCCTCTTCTCTCCTGATGTAGGGAGAACTAGTGGTAATGGCTACCCGTGATGGTGCCTCTTCTCTCCTGATCTAGGGAGGGCTAGTGGTAATGGCTACCCGTGATGGTGCCTCTTCTCTCCGGATCTAGGGAGGGCTAGTGGCAATGGCTACCCGTGATGGTGCCTCTCCTCTCCTGATGTAGGGAGGGCTAGTGGTATGGCTACCCGTGATGGTGCCTCTCCTCTCCTGATCGAGGGAGGGCTAGTGGCACTGGCTACCCCTGATGGTGCCTCTCCTCTCCTGATCTAGGGAGGGCTAGTGTAACTGGCTACCCGTGATGGTGCCTCTTCTCTCCTGATATAGGGAGGGCTAGTGGTAATGGCTACCCGTGATGGTGCCTCTTCTCTCCTGATCTAGGGAGGGCTAGTGGTAATGGCTACCCGTGTTGGTGCCTCTTCTCTCCTGATCTAGGGAGGGCTAGTGGCAATGGCTACCCGTGATGGTGCCTCTTCTCTCCCGATCTATGGCTACCTGTGATGGTGCCTCTTCTCTCCCGATGTAGGGAGAGCTAGTGGCAATGGCTACCCGTGATGTTGCCTCTTCTCTATTGATCTAGGGAGGGCTAGTGGTAATGGCTACCCGTGATGGTGCCTCTTCTCTCCTGATCTAGGGAGGGCTAGTGGTAATGGCTACCCGTGATGGTTACTCTTCTCTCCTGATGTAGGGAGGGCTAGTGGTACTGGCTACCCGTGAGGGTGCCTCTTCTCTCCTGATGTAGGGAGGGCTAGTGGTGATGGCTACCCGTGAGGGTGCCTCTTCTCTCCTGATGTAGGGAGGGCTAGTGGCACTGGCTACCCGTGATGGTGCCTCTTCTCTCCTGATGTATGGAGGGCTAGTGGTAATGGCTACCCGTGATGGTGCCTCTTCTCTCCTGATCTGGGGAGGGCTTGTGGTAATGGCTTCCTGTGATGGTGCCTCTTCTCTCCTGATGTAGGGAGGGCTAGTGGTAATGGCTACCCGTGATGGTGCCTCTTCTCTCCTGATCTAGGGAGGGCTAGTGGCAATGGCTACCCGTGATGGTGCCTCTTCTCTCCCTATGTAGGGAGGGCTAGTGGCAATGGCTACCCGACATGGTGCCTCTTCTCTCCCGATGTAGGGAGGGCTAGTGGCAATGGCTACCCGACATGGTGCCTCTTCTCTCCCGATGTAGGGAGGGCTAGTGGCAATGGCTACCCGTGATGGTGCCTCTTCTCTCCTGATGTAGGGAGGGCTAGTGGTAATGGCTACCCGTGATGGTGCCTCTTCTCTCCTGATATAGGGAGGGCTAGTGGTAATGGCTACCCGTGATGGTGCCTCTTCTCTCCTGATGTATGGAGAACTAGTGGCAATGGCTACCCGTGATGGTGCCTCTTCTCTCCTGATGTAGGGAGGGCTAGTGGCAATGGCTACCCGTGATGGTGCCTCTTCTCTCCTGATCTAGGGAGGGCTAGTGGCAATGGCTACCCGTGATGGTGCCTCTTCTCTCCTGATCTAGGGAGGGCTAGTGGTAATGGCTACCCGTGATGGTGCCTCTTCTCTCCTGATGTAGGGAGGGCTAGTGGTACTCGCTATGGCTACCCGTGATGGTGCCTCTTCTCTCCGGATGTAGGGAGGGCTAGTGGTAATGGCTACCCGTGATGGTGCCTCTTCTCTCCTGATGTAGGGAGGGCTAGTGGTAATGGCTACCCGTGATGGTACCTCTTCTCTCCTGATGTAGGGAGGGCTAGTGGCGATGGCTACCCGTAATGGTGCCTCTTCTCTCCTGATATAGGGAGGGCTAGTGGTAATGGCTACCCGTGATGGTGCCTCTTCTCTCCTGATGTAGGGAGGGCTAGTGGTAATGGCTACCCGTGATGGTGCCTCTTCTCTCCTAATATAGGGAGGGCTAGTGGTAATGGCTACCCGTGATGGTGCCTCTTCTCTCCTGATCTAGGGAGGGCTAGTGGCACTGGCTACCCGTGATAGTGTCTCTTCTCTCCTGATGTAGGGAGGGCTAGTGGCAATGGCTACCCGTGATGGTGCCTCTTCTCTCCCGATGTAGGGAGGGCTAGTGGCAATGGCTACCCGTGATGGTGCCTCTTCTCTCCGATGTAGGGAGGGCTAGTGGTAATGGCTACCCCTGAAGGTGCCTCTTCTCTCCCGATCTAGGGAGGGCTAGTGCCACTGGCTACCCGTGATGGTGCCTCTTCTCTCCCGATCTAGGGAATGCTAGTGGCACTGGCTACCCGTGATGGTGCCTCTTCTCTCCCGATGTAGGGAGGGCTAGTGGTAATGGCTACCCGTGATGGTGCCTCTTCTCTCCCGACCCGTGATGGTGCCTCTCCTCTCCTCATGTAGGGAGAGCTAGTGGCAATGGCTACCCGTGATGGTGCCTCTTCTCTCCTGATCTAGGGAGGGCTAGTGGAACTGGCTACCCGTGATGGTGCCTCTTCTCTCCTGATCTAGGGAGGGCTAGTGGCAATGGCTACCCGTGTTGGTGCCTCTTCTCTCCTGATCTAGGGAGGGCTAGTGGCAATGGCTACCCGTGATGGTGCCTCTTCTCTCCAGATGTAGGGAGGGCTAGTGGCAATGGCTACTCGTGATGGTGCCTCTTCTCTCCTGATGTAGGGAGGGCTAGTGGCAATGGCTACCCATGATGGTGCCTCTTCTCTCCTGATGTTGGGAGGGCTAGTGGCAATGGCTACCCGTGATGGTGCCTCTTCTCTCCTGATGTAGGGAGAGCTAGTGGTAATGGCTACCCGTGATGGTGCCTCTTCTCTCCTGATGTAGGGAGGGCTAGTGGTAATGGCTACCCGTGATGTTGCCTCTTCTCTCCTGATCTAGGGAGGGCTAGTGGTAATGGCTACCCGTGATGGTGCCTCTTCTCTAGTGATGTAGGGAGAGCTAGTGGTAATGGTTACCCGTGATGGTGCCTCTTCTCTCCTGATGTAGGGAGGGCTAATGGTAATACCTACCCGTGATGGTGACTCTTCTCTCCTGATGTAGGGTTATGGTGCCTCTTCTCTCCTGATCTAGGGAGGGCTAGTGGTAATGGCTACCCGTGATGGTGCCTCTTCTCTTCGGATGTAGGGAGGGCTAGTGGCGATGGCTACCCGTGATGGTGCCTCTTCTCTCCTGATTTAGGGAGGGCTAGTGGCGATGGCTACCCGTGATGGTGCCTCTTCTCTCCTGATGTAGGGAGGGCTAGTGGCAATGGCTACCCGTGATGGTGCCTCTTCTCTTCGGATGTAGGGAGGGCTAGTGGTAATGGCTACCCGTGATGGTGCCTCTTCTCTCCTGATGTAGGGAGAACTAGTGGCAATGGCTACCCGTGATGGTGCCTCTTCTCTCCTGATTTAGGGAGGGCTAGTGGCGATGGCTACCCGTGATGGTGCCTCTTCTCTCCTGATGTAGGGAGGGCTAGTGGCGATGGCTACCCTTGATGGTGCCTCTTCTCTCCTGATGTAGGGAGAACTAGTGGTAATGGCTACCCGTGATGGTGCCTCTTCTCTCCTGATGTAGGGAGAACTAGTGGTAATGGCTACCCGTGATGGTGCCTCTTCTCTCCTGATCTAGGGAGGGCTAGTGGTAATGGCTACCTGTGATGGTGCCGCTACCCGTGATGGTGCCTCTTCTCTCCTGATCTAGGGAGGGCTTGTGGTAATGGCTACCCGTGATGGTGCCTCTTCTCTCCTGATGTAGGGAGGGCTAGTGGTACTGGCTACCCATGACTGTGCCTCTTCTCTCCTGATATAGGGAGGGCTAGTGGTAATGGCTACCCGTGATGGTGCCTCTTCTCTCCGGATGTAGGGAGGGCTAGTGCTAATGGCTACCCGTGATGGTGCCTCTTCTCTCCTGATCTAGGGAGGGCTAGTGGTAATGGCTAACCGTGATGGTGCCTCTTCTCTCCTGATGTAGGGCGGGCTAGTGGTAATGGCTACCCATGATGGTGCGTCTTCTCTCCTGATGTAGGGAGGGCTAGTGGTAATGGCTACCCGTGATGGTGCCTCTTCTCTCCTGATCTAGGGAGGGCTAGCGGTAATGGTTACCCGTGATCCTGCCTCTTCTCTCCGGATGTAGGGAGGGCTAGTGGCACTGGCTACCCGTGATGGTGCCTCTTCTCTCCTGATCTAGAGAGGGCTAGTGGCACTGGCTACCAGTGATGGTGCCTCTTCTCTCCTGATGTAGGGAGGGCTAGTGGCGATGGCTACCCGTGATGGTGCCTCTTCTCTCCTGATCTAGGGAGGGCTAGTGGCGATGGCTACCCGTGATGGTGCCTCTTCTCTCCTGATCTAGGGAGGGCTAGTGGTAATGGCTACCCGTGATGGTGCCTCTTCTCTCCTGATGTAGGGAGGGCTAGTGGTAATGGCTACGCGTGATGGTGCCTCTTCTCTCCTGATGTATGGAGGGCTAGTGGTAATGGCTACCCGTGATGGTGCCTCTTCTCTCCTGATCTGGGGAGGGCTTGTGGTAATGGCTTCCTGTGATGGTGCCTCTTCTCTCCTGATGTAGGGAGGGCTAGTGGTAATGGCTACCCGTGATGGTGCCTCTTCTCTCCTGATCTAGGGAGGGCTAGTGGCAATGGCTACCCGTGATGGTGCCTCTTCTCTCCCTATGTAGGGAGGGCTAGTGGCAATGGCTACCCGTGATGGTGCCTCTTCTCTCCCGATGTAGGGAGGGCTAGTGGCAATGGCTACCCGTGATGGTGCCTCTTCTCTCCGGATGTAGGGAGGGCTAGTGGCACTGGCTACCCGTGATGGTGCCTCTTCTCTCCTGATGTAGGGAGGGCTAGTGGCACTGGCTACCCGTGATGGTGCCTCTTCTCTCCTGATGTAGGGAGGGCTAGTGGCAATGGCTACCCGTGATGGTGCCTCTTCACTCCTGATCTAGGGAGGGCTAGTGGCAATGGCTACCCGTGATGGTGCCTCTTCTCTCCTGATCTAGGGAGGGCTAGTGGCACTGGCTACCCGTGATGTGCCTCTTCTCTCCTGATGTAGGGAGGGCTAGTGGCACTGGCTATCCGTGATGGTGCCTCTTCACTCCTGATCTAGGGAGGGCTAGTGGCAATGGCTACCCGTGATGGTGCCTCTTCTCTCCTGATCTAGGGAGGGCTAGTGGCACTGGCTACCCGTGATGTGCCTCTTCTCTCCTGATGTAGGGAGGGCTAGTGGTAATGGCTACCCGTGATGGTGCCTCTTCTCTCCTGATCTAGGGAGGGCTAGTGGTAATGGCTACCCGTGATGGTGCCTCTTCTCTCCTGATGTAGGGAGGGCTAGTGGTAATGGCTACCCGTGATGGTGCCTCTTCTCTCCTGATGTATGGAGGGCTAGTGGTAATGGCTACCCGTGATGGTGCCTCTTCTCTCCTGATCTGGGGAGGGCTTGTGGTAATGGCTTCCTGTGATGGTGCCTCTTCTCTCCTGATGTAGGGAGGGCTAGTGGTAATGGCTACCCGTGATGGTGCCTCTTCTCTCCTGATCTAGGGAGGGCTAGTGGCAATGGCTACCCGTGATGGTGCCTCTTCTCTCCCTATGTAGGGAGGGCTAGTGGCAATGGCTACCCGACATGGTGCCTCTTCTCTCCCGATGTAGGGAGGGCTAGTGGCAATGGCTACCCGACATGGTGCCTCTTCTCTCCCGATGTAGGGAGGGCTAGTGGCAATGGCTACCCGTGATGGTGCCTCTTCTCTCCTGATGTAGGGAGGGCTAGTGGTAATGGCTACCCGTGATGGTGCCTCTTCTCTCCTGATATAGGGAGGGCTAGTGGTAATGGCTACCCGTGATGGTGCCTCTTCTCTCCTGATGTATGGAGAACTAGTGGCAATGGCTACCCGTGATGGTGCCTCTTCTCTCCTGATGTAGGGAGGGCTAGTGGCAATGGCTACCCGTGATGGTGCCTCTTCTCTCCTGATCTAGGGAGGGCTAGTGGCAATGGCTACCCGTGATGGTGCCTCTTCTCTCCTGATCTAGGGAGGGCTAGTGGTAATGGCTACCCGTGATGGTGCCTCTTCTCTCCTGATGTAGGGAGGGCTAGTGGTACTGGCTATGGCTACCCGTGATGGTGCCTCTTCTCTCCGGATGTAGGGAGGGCTAGTGGTAATGGCTACCCGTGATGGTGCCTCTTCTCTCCTGATGTAGGGAGGGCTAGTGGTAATGGCTACCCGTGATGGTACCTCTTCTCTCCTGATGTAGGGAGGGCTAGTGGCGATGGCTACCCGTAATGGTGCCTCTTCTCTCCTGATATAGGGAGGGCTAGTGGTAATGGCTACCCGTGATGGTGCCTCTTCTCTCCTGATGTAGGGAGGGCTAGTGGTAATGGCTACCCGTGATGGTGCCTCTTCTCTCCTAATATAGGGAGGGCTAGTGGTAATGGCTACCCGTGATGGTGCCTCTTCTCTCCTGATCTAGGGAGGGCTAGTGGCACTGGCTACCCGTGATAGTGTCTCTTCTCTCCTGATGTAGGGAGGGCTAGTGGCAATGGCTACCCGTGATGGTGCCTCTTCTCTCCCGATGTAGGGAGGGCTAGTGGCAATGGCTACCCGTGATGGTGCCTCTTCTCTCCGATGTAGGGAGGGCTAGTGGTAATGGCTACCCCTGAAGGTGCCTCTTCTCTCCCGATCTAGGGAGGGCTAGTGCCACTGGCTACCCGTGATGGTGCCTCTTCTCTCCCGATCTAGGGAATGCTAGTGGCACTGGCTACCCGTGATGGTGCCTCTTCTCTCCCGATGTAGGGAGGGCTAGTGGTAATGGCTACCCGTGATGGTGCCTCTTCTCTCCCGACCCGTGATGGTGCCTCTCCTCTCCTCATGTAGGGAGAGCTAGTGGCAATGGCTACCCGTGATGGTGCCTCTTCTCTCCTGATCTAGGGAGGGCTAGTGGAACTGGCTACCCGTGATGGTGCCTCTTCTCTCCTGATCTAGGGAGGGCTAGTGGCAATGGCTACCCGTGTTGGTGCCTCTTCTCTCCTGATCTAGGGAGGGCTAGTGGCAATGGCTACCCGTGATGGTGCCTCTTCTCTCCAGATGTAGGGAGGGCTAGTGGCAATGGCTACTCGTGATGGTGCCTCTTCTCTCCTGATGTAGGGAGGGCTAGTGGCAATGGCTACCCATGATGGTGCCTCTTCTCTCCTGATGTTGGGAGGGCTAGTGGCAATGGCTACCCGTGATGGTGCCTCTTCTCTCCTGATGTAGGGAGAGTTAGTGGTAATGGCTACCCGTGATGGTGCCTCTTCTCTCCTGATGTAGGGAGGGCTAGTGGTAATGGCTACCCGTGATGTTGCCTCTTCTCTCCTGATCTAGGGAGGGCTAGTGGTAATGGCTACCTGTGATGGTGCCTCTTCTCTAGTGATGTAGGGAGAGCTAGTGGTAATGGTTACCCGTGATGGTGCCTCTTCTCTCCGGATCTAGGGAGGGCTAGTGGCAATGGCTACCCGTGATGGTGACTCTTCTCTCCTGATGTAGGGTTATGGTGCCTCTTCTCTCCTGATCTAGGGAGGGCTAGTGGTAATGGCTACCCGTGATGGTGCCTCTTCTCTTCGGATGTAGGGAGGGCTAGTGGCGATGGCTACCCGTGATGGTGCCTCTTCTCTCCTGATTTAGGGAGGGCTAGTGGCGATGGCTACCCGTGATGGTGCCTCTTCTCTCCTGATGTAGGGAGGGCTAGTGGCAATGGCTACCCGTGATGGTGCCTCTTCTCTTCGGATGTAGGGAGGGCTAGTGGTAATGGCTACCCGTGATGGTGCCTCTTCTCTCCTGATGTAGGGAGAACTAGTGGCGATGGCTACCCGTGATGGTGCCTCTTCTCTCCTGATTTAGGGAGGGCTAGTGGCGATGGCTACCCGTGATGGTGCCTCTTCTCTCCTGATGTAGGGAGGGCTAGTGGCGATGGCTACCCTTGATGGTGCCTCTTCTCTCCTGATGTAGGGAGAACTAGTGGTAATGGCTACCCGTGATGGTGCCTCTTCTCTCCTGATGTAGGGAGAACTAGTGGTAATGGCTACCCGTGATGGTGCCTCTTCTCTCCTGATCTAGGGAGGGCTAGTGGTAATGGCTACCTGTGATGGTGCCGCTACCCGTGATGGTGCCTCTTCTCTCCTGATCTAGGGAGGGCTTGTGGTAATGGCTACCCGTGATGGTGCCTCTTCTCTCCTGATCTAGGGAGGGCTAGTGGCAATGGTTACCCGTGACGGTGCCTCTTCTCTCCTGATGTAGGGAGGGCTAGTGGTACTGGCTACCCATGACTGTGCCTCTTCTCTCCTGATATAGGGAGGGCTAGTGGTAATGGCTACCCGTGATGGTGCCTCTTCTCTCCGGATGTAGGGAGGGCTAGTGCTAATGGCTACCCGTGATGGTGCCTCTTCTCTCCTGATCTAGGGAGGGCTAGTGGTAATGGCTAACCGTGATGGTGCCTCTTCTCTCCTGATGTAGGGCGGGCTAGTGGTAATGGCTACCCATGATGGTGCGTCTTCTCTCCTGATGTAGGGAGGGCTAGTGGTAATGGCTACCCGTGATGGTGCCTCTTCTCTCCTGATCTAGGGAGGGCTAGCGGTAATGGTTACCCGTGATCCTGCCTCTTCTCTCCGGATGTAGGGAGGGCTAGTGGCACTGGCTACCCGTGATGGTGCCTCTTCTCTCCTGATCTAGAGAGGGCTAGTGGCACTGGCTACCCGTGATGGTGCCTCTTCTCGCCTGATCTAGGGAGGGCTAGTGGTAATGTCTACCCGTGACGGTGCCTCTTCTCTCCGGATGTAGGGAGGGCTAGTGGCACTGGCTAGCCATGATGGTGCCTCTTCTCTCCTGATGTAGGGAGGGCTAGTGGCAATGGCTACCCCTGATGGTGCCTCTTCTCTCCTGATGTAGAGAGGGCTAGTGGCAATGGCTACCCGTGATGGCGCCTCTTCTCTCCTGATCTAGAGAGGGCTAGTGGCACTGGCTACCCGTGATGGCGCCTCTTCTCTCCTGATGTAGGGAGGGCTAGTGGTAATGGCTACCCTTGATGGTGCCTCTTCTCTCCTGATGTAGGGCGGTCTAGTGGTAATGGCTACCCGTGATGGTGCCTCTTCTCTCCTGATGTAGGGAGAACTAGTGGTAATGGCTACGCGTGATGGTGCCTCTTCTCCTGATGTAGGGAGAACTAGTGGTAATGGCTACCTGTGATGGTGCCTCTTCTCTCCTGATGTAGGGAGGGCTAGTGTGGCTACCTGTGATGGTGCCTCTTCTCTCCCGATCTAGGGAGGGCTAGTGGTAATGGCAACCCGTGATGGTGCCTCTTCTCTCCCGATCTAGGGAGGGCTAGTGGTAATGGCTACCCGTGATGGTGCCTATTCTCTCCCGATGTAGGGAGGGCTAGTGGTAATGGCTACCCGTGATGGTGCCTCTTCTCTCCCGATGTAGGGAGGGCTAGTGGCAATGGCTACCCGTGATGGTGCCTCTTCTCTCCCGATCTAGGGAGGGCTATTGGCAATGGCTACCCGTGATGGTGCCTCTTCTCTCCTGATGTAGGGAAAGCTAGTGGCAATGGCTACCCGTGATGGTGCCTCTTCTCTCCCGATGTAGGGGGGGGCTAGTGGCAATGGCTACCCGTGATGGTGCCTCTTCTCTCCCGATCTAGGGAGGGCTAGTGGCAATGGCTACCCGTGATGGTGCCTCTTCTCTCCGGATCTAGGGAGGGCTAGTGGCAATGGCTACCCGTGGTGGTGCCTCTCCTCTCCTGATCGAGGGAGGGCTTGTGTAACTGGCTACCCGTGATGGTGCCTCTTCTCTCCTGATATAGGGAGGGCTAGTGGTAATGGCTACCCATGATGGTGCCTCTTCTCTCCTGATCTAGGCAGGGCTAGTGGTAATGGCTACCCGTGATGGTGCCTCTTCTCTCCTGATGTAGGGAGGGCTAGTGGCAATGGCTATCCGTGACGGTGCCTCTTCTCTCCTGATGTAGGGAGAACTAGTGGTAATGGCTACCCGTGACGGTGCCTCTTCTCTCCTGATCTAGGGAGGGCTAGTGGTAATGGCTACCCGTGATGGTGCCTCTTCTCTTCGGATGTAGGGAGGGCTAGTGGCGATGGCTACCCGTGATGGTGCCTCTTCTCTCCTGATTTAGGGAGGGCTAGTGGCGATGGCTACCTGTGATGGTGCCTCTTCTCTCCTGATCTAGGGAGGGCTAGTGGCAATGGCTACCCGTGATGGTGCCTCTTCTCTTCGGATGTAGGGAGGGCTAGTGGTAATGGCTACCCGTGATGGTGCCTCTTCTCTCCTGATGTAGGGAGGGCTAGTGGTGATGTCTACCCTTGATGGTGCCTCTTCTCTCCTGATGTAGGGAGAACTAGTGGTAATGGCTACCCGTGATGGTGCCTCTTCTCTCCTGATGTAGGGAGAACTAGTGGTAATGGCTACCCGTGATGGTGCCTCTTCTCTCCTGATCTAGGGAGGGCTAGTGGTAATGGCTACCCGTGATGGTGCCTCTTCTCTCCGGATCTAGGGAGGGCTAGTGGCAATGGCTACCCGTGATGGTGCCTCTCCTCTCCTGATGTAGGGAGGGCTAGTGGTATGGCTACCCGTGATGGTGCCTCTCCTCTCCTGATCGAGGGAGGGCTAGTGGCACTGGCTACCCCTGATGGTGCCTCTCCTCTCCTGATCTAGGGAGGGCTAGTGTAACTGGCTACCCGTGATGGTGCCTCTTCTCTCCTGATATAGGGAGGGCTAGTGGTAATGGCTACCCGTGATGGTGCCTCTTCTCTCCTGATCTAGGGAGGGCTAGTGGTAATGGCTACCCGTGTTGGTGCCTCTTCTCTCCTGATCTAGGGAGGGCTAGTGGCAATGGCTACCCGTGATGGTGCCTCTTCTCTCCCGATCTATGGCTACCTGTGATGGTGCCTCTTCTCTCCCGATGTAGGGAGAGCTAGTGGCAATGGCTACCCGTGATGTTGCCTCTTCTCTATTGATCTAGGGAGGGCTAGTGGTAATGGCTACCCGTGATGGTGCCTCTTCTCTCCTGATCTAGGGAGGGCTAGTGGTAATGGCTACCCGTGATGGTTACTCTTCTCTCCTGATGTAGGGAGGGCTAGTGGTACTGGCTACCCGTGAGGGTGCCTCTTCTCTCCTGATGTAGGGAGGGCTAGTGGTGATGGCTACCCGTGAGGGTGCCTCTTCTCTCCTGATGTAGGGAGGGCTAGTGGCACTGGCTACCCGTGATGGTGCCTATTATCTTCTGATCTAGGGAGGGCTAGTGGCGATGGCTACCCGTGATGGTGCCTCTTCTCTCCTGATGTAGGGAGGGTTAGTGGCAATGGCTACCCGTGATGGTGCCTCTTCTCTCCTGATGTAGGGAGGGCTAGTGGCAATGGCTACCCGTGATGGTGCTTCTTCTCTCCGGATGTAGGGAGGGCTAGTGGCAATGGCTACCCGTGATGGTGCCTCTTCTCTCCTGATGTAGGGAGGGCTAGTGGCAATGGCTACCCGTGATGGTGCCTCTTCTCTCCTGATGTAGGGAGGGCTAGTGGTAATGGCTACCCGTGATGGTGCCTCTTCTCTCCTGATGTAGGGAGGGCTAGTGGTAATGGCTACCCGTGATGGTGCCTCTTCTCTCCTGATGTAGGGAGGGCTAGTGGCAATGGCTACCCGTGATGGTGCCTCTTCTCTCCCGATGTAGGGAGGGCTAGTGGCAATGGCTACCCGTGATGGTGCCTCTTCTCTCCCGATGTAGGGAGGGCTAGTGGCAATGGCTACCCGTGATGGTGCCTCTTCTCTCCCGATGTAGGGAGGGCTAGTGGTAATGGCTACCCCTGATGGTGCCTCTTCTCTCCCGATCTAGGGAGGGCTAGTGGTAATAGCTACCCCTGATGGTGCCTCTTCTCTCCCGATCTAGGGAGGGCTAGTGCCACTGGCTACCCGTGATGGTACCTCTTCTCTCCCGATCTAGGGAGGGCTAGTGGCACTGGATACCCGTGATGGTGCCTCTTCTCTCCCGATGTAGGGAGGGCTAGTGGCAATGGCTACCCGTGATGGTGCCTCTTCTCTCCCGATCTAGGGAGGTCTAGTGGCAATGGCTACCCGTGATGGTGCCTCTCCTCTCAGGATCTAGGGAGGGCTAGTGGCACTGGCTACCCGTGATGGTGCCTCTCCTCTCCCGATGTAGGGAGGGCTAGTGGCAATGGCTACCCGTGATGGTGCCTCTTCTCTCCCGATGTAGGGAGAACTAGTGGCAATGGCTACCCGTGATGGTGCCTCTTCTCTCCCGATGTAGGGAGAGCTAGTGGCAATGGCTACCCGTGATGGTGCCTCTTCTCTCCCGATGTAGGGAGGGCTAGTGGCAATGGCTACCCGTGATGGTGCCTCTTCTCTCCCGATCTAGGGAGGGCTAGTGGCAATGGCTACCCGTGATGGTTACTCTTCTCTCCCGATGTAGGGAGGGCTAGTGGTACTGGCTACCCGTGAGGCTGCCTCTTCTCTCCCGATGTAGGGAGGGCTAGTGGTGATGGATACCCGTGATGGTGCATCTTCTCTCCTGATGTAGGGAGGTCTAGTGGTAATGGCTACCCGTGATGGTGCCTCTTCTCTCCTGATCTGGGGAGGGCTTGTGGTAATGGCTTCCTGTGATGGTGCCTCTTCTCTCCTGATGTAGGGAGGGCTAGTGGTAATGGCTACCCGTGATGGTGCCTCTTCTCTCCTGATCTAGGGAGGGCTAGTGGTAATGGCTACCCGTGATGGTGCCTCTTCTCTCCTGATGTAGGGAGGGCTAGTGGTAATGGCTACGCGTGATGGTGCCTCTTCTCTCCTGATGTATGGAGGGCTAGTGGTAATGGCTACCCGTGATGGTGCCTCTTCTCTCCTGATCTGGGGAGGGCTTGTGGTAATGGCTTCCTGTGATGGTGCCTCTTCTCTCCTGATGTAGGGAGGGCTAGTGGTAATGGCTACCCGTGATGGTGCCTCTTCTCTCCTGATCTAGGGAGGGCTAGTGGCAATGGCTACCCGTGATGGTGCCTCTTCTCTCCCTATGTAGGGAGGGCTAGTGGCAATGGCTACCCGACATGGTGCCTCTTCTCTCCCGATGTAGGGAGGGCTAGTGGCAATGGCTACCCGTGATGGTGCCTCTTCTCTCCCGATGTAGGGAGGGCTAGTGGCAATGGCTACCCGTGATGGTGCCTCTTCTCTCCGGATGTAGGGAGGGCTAGTGGCACTGGCTACCCATGATGGTGCCTCTTCTCTCCTGATGTAGGGAGGGCTAGTGGCACTGGCTACCCGTGATGGTGCCTCTTCTCTCCTGATGTAGGGAGGGCTAGTGGCAATGGCTACCCGTGATGGTGCCTCTTCTCTCCCGATCTAGGGAGGGCTAGTGGCAATGGCTACCCGTGATGGTGCCTCTTCTCTCCGGATCTAGGGAGGGCTAGTGGCAATGGCTACCCGTGGTGGTGCCTCTCCTCTCCTGATCGAGGGAGGGCTTGTGTAACTGGCTACCCGTGATGGTGCCTCTTCTCTCCTGATATAGGGAGGGCTAGTGGTAATGGCTACCCATGATGGTGCCTCTTCTCTCCTGATCTAGGCAGGGCTAGTGGTAATGGCTACCCGTGATGGTGCCTCTTCTCTCCTGATGTAGGGAGGGCTAGTGGCAATGGCTATCCGTGACGGTGCCTCTTCTCTCCTGATGTAGGGAGAACTAGTGGTAATGGCTACCCGTGACGGTGCCTCTTCTCTCCTGATCTAGGGAGGGCTAGTGGTAATGGCTACCCGTGATGGTGCCTCTTCTCTTCGGATGTAGGGAGGGCTAGTGGCGATGGCTACCCGTGATGGTGCCTCTTCTCTCCTGATTTAGGGAGGGCTAGTGGCGATGGCTACCTGTGATGGTGCCTCTTCTCTCCTGATCTAGGGAGGGCTAGTGGCAATGGCTACCCGTGATGGTGCCTCTTCTCTTCGGATGTAGGGAGGGCTAGTGGTAATGGCTACCCGTGATGGTGCCTCTTCTCTCCTGATGTAGGGAGGGCTAGTGGTGATGTCTACCCTTGATGGTGCCTCTTCTCTCCTGATGTAGGGAGAACTAGTGGTAATGGCTACCCGTGATGGTGCCTCTTCTCTCCTGATGTAGGGAGAACTAGTGGTAATGGCTACCCGTGATGGTGCCTCTTCTCTCCTGATCTAGGGAGGGCTAGTGGTAATGGCTACCCGTGATGGTGCCTCTTCTCTCCGGATCTAGGGAGGGCTAGTGGCAATGGCTACCCGTGTTGGTGCCTCTTCTCTCCTGATCTAGGGAGGGCTAGTGGCAATGGCTACCCGTGATGGTGCCTCTTCTCTCCCGATCTATGGCTACCTGTGATGGTGCCTCTTCTCTCCCGATGTAGGGAGAGCTAGTGGCAATGGCTACCCGTGATGTTGCCTCTTCTCTATTGATCTAGGGAGGGCTAGTGGTAATGGCTACCCGTGATGGTGCCTCTTCTCTCCTGATCTAGGGAGGGCTAGTGGTAATGGCTACCCGTGATGGTTACTCTTCTCTCCTGATGTAGGGAGGGCTAGTGGTACTGGCTACCCGTGAGGGTGCCTCTTCTCTCCTGATGTAGGGAGGGCTAGTGGTGATGGCTACCCGTGAGGGTGCCTCTTCTCTCCTGATGTAGGGAGGGCTAGTGGCACTGGCTACCCGTGATGGTGCCTATTATCTTCTGATCTAGGGAGGGCTAGTGGCGATGGCTACCCGTGATGGTGCCTCTTCTCTCCTGATGTAGGGAGGGTTAGTGGCAATGGCTACCCGTGATGGTGCCTCTTCTCTCCTGATGTAGGGAGGGCTAGTGGCAATGGCTACCCGTGATGGTGCTTCTTCTCTCCGGATGTAGGGAGGGCTAGTGGCAATGGCTACCCGTGATGGTGCCTCTTCTCTCCTGATGTAGGGAGGGCTAGTGGCAATGGCTACCCGTGATGGTGCCTCTTCTCTCCTGATGTAGGGAGGGCTAGTGGTAATGGCTACCCGTGATGGTGCCTCTTCTCTCCTGATGTAGGGAGGGCTAGTGGTAATGGCTACCCGTGATGGTGCCTCTTCTCTCCTGATGTAGGGAGGGCTAGTGGCAATGGCTACCCGTGATGGTGCCTCTTCTCTCCCGATGTAGGGAGGGCTAGTGGCAATGGCTACCCGTGATGGTGCCTCTTCTCTCCCGATGTAGGGAGGGCTAGTGGCAATGGCTACCCGTGATGGTGCCTCTTCTCTCCCGATGTAGGGAGGGCTAGTGGTAATGGCTACCCCTGATGGTGCCTCTTCTCTCCCGATCTAGGGAGGGCTAGTGGTAATAGCTACCCCTGATGGTGCCTCTTCTCTCCCGATCTAGGGAGGGCTAGTGCCACTGGCTACCCGTGATGGTACCTCTTCTCTCCCGATCTAGGGAGGGCTAGTGGCACTGGATACCCGTGATGGTGCCTCTTCTCTCCCGATGTAGGGAGGGCTAGTGGCAATGGCTACCCGTGATGGTGCCTCTTCTCTCCCGATCTAGGGAGGTCTAGTGGCAATGGCTACCCGTGATGGTGCCTCTCCTCTCAGGATCTAGGGAGGGCTAGTGGCACTGGCTACCCGTGATGGTGCCTCTCCTCTCCCGATGTAGGGAGGGCTAGTGGCAATGGCTACCCGTGATGGTGCCTCTTCTCTCCCGATGTAGGGAGAACTAGTGGCAATGGCTACCCGTGATGGTGCCTCTTCTCTCCCGATGTAGGGAGAGCTAGTGGCAATGGCTACCCGTGATGGTGCCTCTTCTCTCCCGATGTAGGGAGGGCTAGTGGCAATGGCTACCCGTGATGGTGCCTCTTCTCTCCCGATCTAGGGAGGGCTAGTGGCAATGGCTACCCGTGATGGTTACTCTTCTCTCCCGATGTAGGGAGGGCTAGTGGTACTGGCTACCCGTGAGGCTGCCTCTTCTCTCCCGATGTAGGGAGGGCTAGTGGTGATGGATACCCGTGATGGTGCATCTTCTCTCCTGATGTAGGGAGGTCTAGTGGTAATGGCTACCCGTGATGGTGCCTCTTCTCTCCTGATCTGGGGAGGGCTTGTGGTAATGGCTTCCTGTGATGGTGCCTCTTCTCTCCTGATGTAGGGAGGGCTAGTGGTAATGGCTACCCGTGATGGTGCCTCTTCTCTCCTGATCTAGGGAGGGCTAGTGGTAATGGCTACCCGTGATGGTGCCTCTTCTCTCCTGATGTAGGGAGGGCTAGTGGTAATGGCTACGCGTGATGGTGCCTCTTCTCTCCTGATGTATGGAGGGCTAGTGGTAATGGCTACCCGTGATGGTGCCTCTTCTCTCCTGATCTGGGGAGGGCTTGTGGTAATGGCTTCCTGTGATGGTGCCTCTTCTCTCCTGATGTAGGGAGGGCTAGTGGTAATGGCTACCCGTGATGGTGCCTCTTCTCTCCTGATCTAGGGAGGGCTAGTGGCAATGGCTACCCGTGATGGTGCCTCTTCTCTCCCTATGTAGGGAGGGCTAGTGGCAATGGCTACCCGACATGGTGCCTCTTCTCTCCCGATGTAGGGAGGGCTAGTGGCAATGGCTACCCGTGATGGTGCCTCTTCTCTCCCGATGTAGGGAGGGCTAGTGGCAATGGCTACCCGTGATGGTGCCTCTTCTCTCCGGATGTAGGGAGGGCTAGTGGCACTGGCTACCCATGATGGTGCCTCTTCTCTCCTGATGTAGGGAGGGCTAGTGGCACTGGCTACCCGTGATGGTGCCTCTTCTCTCCTGATGTAGGGAGGGCTAGTGGCAATGGCTACCCGTGATGGTGCCTCTTCACTCCTGATCTAGGGAGGGCTAGTGGCAATGGCTACCCGTGATGGTGCCTCTTCTCTCCTGATCTAGGGAGGGCTAGTGGCACTGGCTACCCGTGATGTGCCTCTTCTCTCCTGATGTAGGGAGGGCTAGTGGCACTGGCTATCCGTGATGGTGCCTCTTCTCTCCTGATCTAGGCAGAACTAGTGGCACTGGCTACCCGTGTTGGTGCCTTTTCTCTCCTGATCTAGGGAGGGCTAGTGGCAATGGATACCCGTGATGGTGCCTCTTCTCTCCCGATGTAGGGAGGGCTAGTGGCAATGGCTACCCGACATGGTGCCTCTTCTCTCCCGATGTAGGGAGGGCTAGTCGCAATGGCTACCCAACATGGTGCCTCTTCTCTCCCGATCTAGGGAGGGCTAGTGGTAATGGCTACCCGTGATGGTGCCTCTTCTCTCCGGATGTAGGGAGGGCTAGTGGCACTGGCTACCCGTGATGGTGCCTCTTCTCTCCTGATGTAGGGAGGGCTAGTGGCACTGGCTACCCGTGATGGTGCCTCTTCTCTCCTGATGTAGGGAGGGCTAGTGGCAATGGCTACCCGTGATGGTGCCTCTTCACTCCTGATCTAGGGAGGGCTAGTGGCAATGGCTACCCGTGATGGTGCCTCTTCTCTCCTGATCTAGGGAGGGCTAGTGGCACTGGCTACCCGTGATGTGCCTCTTCTCTCCTGATGCAGGGAGGGCTAGTGGAACTGGCTATCCGTGATGGTGCCTCTTCTCTCCTGATCTAGGCAGAACTAGTGGCACTGGCTACCCGTGTTGGTGCCTTTTCTCTCCTGATCTAGGGAGGGCTAGTGGCAATGGATACCCGTGATGGTGCCTCTTCTCTCCTGATGTAGGGAGGGCTAGTGGTAATGGCTACCCGTGATGGTGCCTCTTCTCTCCTGATGTAGGGAGGGCTAGTGGTAATGGCTACCCGTGATGGTGCCTCTTCTCTCCTGATGTAGGGAGGGCTAGTGGTAATGGCTACCCGTAATGGTGCCTCTTCTCTCCTGATGTATGGAGGGCTAGTGGTAATGGCTACCCGTGATGGTGCCTCTTCTCTCCTGATCTAGGGAGGGCTAGTGGTAATGGCTACCCGTGATGGTGCCTCTTCTCTCCTGATGTAGGGAGGGCTAGTGGTAATGGCTACCCGTGATGGTGCCTCTTCTCTCCTGATGTATGGAGGGCTAGTGGTAATGGCTACCCGTGATGGTGCCTCTTCTCTCCTGATCTGGGGAGGGCTTGTGGTAATGGCTTCCTGTGATGGTGCCTCTTCTCTCCTGATGTAGGGAGGGCTAGTGGTAATGGCTACCCGTGATGGTGCCTCTTCTCTCCTGATCTAGGGAGGGCTAGTGGCAATGGCTACCCGTGATGGTGCCTCTTCTCTCCCTATGTAGGGAGGGCTAGTGGCAATGGCTACCCGACATGGTGCCTCTTCTCTCCCGATGTAGGGAGGGCTAGTGGCAATGGCTACCCGACATGGTGCCTCTTCTCTCCCGATGTAGGGAGGGCTAGTGGCAATGGCTACCCGACATGGTGCCTCTTCTCTCCCGATGTAGGGAGGGCTAGTGGCAATGGCTACCCGTGATGGTGCCTCTTCTCTCCCGATGTAGGGAGGGCTAGTGGTAATGGCTACCCCTGATGGTGCCTCTTCTCTCCGGATCTAGGGAGGGCTAGTGCCACTGGCTACCCGTGATGGTGCCTCTTCTCTCCTGATGTAGGGAGGGCTAGTGGCAATGGCTACCCGTGTTGGTGCCTCTTCTCTCCTGATCTAGGGAGGGCTGCTGTAATGGCTACACGTGATGGTGCCTCTTCTCTCCTGATCTAGGGAGGGCTAGTGGTAATGGCTACCCGTGATGGTGCCTCTTCTCCCCTGATGTAGGGAGGGCTAGTGGTAATGGCTACCCGTGATGGTGCCTCTTCTCTCCTGATGTATGGAGGGCTAGTGGTAATGGCTACCCGTGATGGTGCCTCTTCTCTCCTGATCTAGGGAGGGCTAGTGGTAATGGCAACCCGTGATGGTGCCTCTTCTCTCCTGATCTAGGGAGGGCTAGTGGTAATGTCTACCCGTGATGGTGCCTCTTCTCTCCTGATCTAGGGAGGGCTAGTGGTAATGGCTACCCGTGATGGTGCCTCTTCTCTCCTGATCTAGGGAGGGCTAGTGGTAATGGCTACCCGTGATGGTGCCTCTTCTCTCCTGATCTAGGGAGGGCTAGTGGTAATGGCTACCCGTGATGGTGCCTCTTCTCTCCTGATCTAGGGAGGGCTAGTGGTAATGGCTACCCGTGATGATGGCTCTTCTCTCCGGATGTAGGGAGGGCTAGTGGAACTGGCTACCCGTGATGGTGTCTCTTCTCTCCTGATCTAGGGAGGGCTAGTGGCACTGGCTACCAGTGATGGTGCCTCTTCTCTCCTGATGTAGGGAGGGCTAGTGGCGATGGCTACCCGTGATGGTGCCTCTTCTCTCCTGATCTAGGGAGGGCTAGTGGCGATGGCTACCCGTGATGGTGCCTCTTCTCTCCTGATCTAGGGAGGGCTAGTGGCGATGGCTACCCGTGATGGTGCCTCTTCTCTCCTGATCTAGGGAGGGCTAGTGGTAATGGCTACCCGTGATGGTGCCTCTTCTCTCCTGATGTAGGGAGGGCTAGTGGTAATGGCTACGCGTGATGGTGCCTCTTCTCTCCTGATGTATGGAGGGCTAGTGGTAATGGCTACCCGTGATGGTGCCTCTTCTCTCCTGATCTGGGGAGGGCTTGTGGTAATGGCTTCCTGTGATGGTGCCTCTTCTCTCCTGATGTAGGGAGGGCTAGTGGTAATGGCTACCCGTGATGGTGCCTCTTCTCTCCTGATCTAGGGAGGGCTAGTGGCAATGGCTACCCGTGATGGTGCCTCTTCTCTCCCTATGTAGGGAGGGCTAGTGGCAATGGCTACCCGACATGGTGCCTCTTCTCTCCCGATGTAGGGAGGGCTAGTGGCAATGGCTACCCGTGATGGTGCCTCTTCTCTCCCGATGTAGGGAGGGCTAGTGGCAATGGCTACCCGTGATGGTGCCTCTTCTCTCCGGATGTAGGGAGGGCTAGTGGCACTGGCTACCCGTGATGGTGCCTCTTCTCTCCTGATGTAGGGAGGGCTAGTGGCACTGGCTACCCGTGATGGTGCCTCTTCTCTCCTGATGTAGGGAGGGCTAGTGGCAATGGCTACCCGTGATGGTGCCTCTTCACTCCTGATCTAGGGAGGGCTAGTGGCAATGGCTACCCGTGATGGTGCCTCTTCTCTCCTGATCTAGGGAGGGCTAGTGGCACTGGCTACCCGTGATGTGCCTCTTCTCTCCTGATGTAGGGAGGGCTAGTGGCACTGGCTATCCGTGATGGTGCCTCTTCTCTCCTGATCTAGGCAGAACTAGTGGCACTGGCTACCCGTGTTGGTGCCTTTTCTCTCCTGATCTAGGGAGGGCTAGTGGCAATGGATACCCGTGATGGTGCCTCTTCTCTCCCGATGTAGGGAGGGCTAGTGGCAATGGCTACCCGACATGGTGCCTCTTCTCTCCCGATGTAGGGAGGGCTAGTCGCAATGGCTACCCGACATGGTGCCTCTTCTCTCCCGATCTATTGAGGGCTAGTGGCAATGGCTACCCGTGATGGTGCCTCTTCTCTCCGGATGTAGGGAGGGCTAGTGGCACTGGCTACCCGTGATGGTGCCTCTTCTCTCCTGATGTAGGGAGGGCTAGTGGCACTGGCTACCCGTGATGGTGCCTCTTCTCTCCTGATGTAGGGAGGGCTAGTGGCAATGGCTACCCGTGATGGTGCCTCTTCACTCCTGATCTAGGGAGGGCTAGTGGCAATGGCTACCCGTGATGGTGCCTCTTCTCTCCTGATCTAGGGAGGGCTAGTGGCACTGGCTACCCGTGATGTGCCTCTTCTCTCCTGATGTAGGGAGGGCTAGTGGCACTGGCTATCCGTGATGGTGCCTCTTCTCTCCTGATCTAGGCAGAACTAGTGGCACTGGCTACCCGTGTTGGTGCCTTTTCTCTCCTGATCTAGGGAGGGCTAGTGGCAATGGATACCCGTGATGGTGCCTCTTCTCTCCTGATCTAGGGAGGGCTAGTGGTAATGGCAACCCGTGATGGTGCCTCTTCTCTCCTGATCTAGGGAGGGCTAGTGGTAATGTCTACCCGTGATGGTGCCTCTTCTCTCCTGATCTAGGGAGGGCTAGTGGTAATGGCTACCCGTGATGGTGCCTCTTCTCTCCTGATCTAGGGAGGGCTAGTGGTAATGGCTACCCGTGATGGTGCCTCTTCTCTCCTGATCTAGGGAGGGCTAGTGGTAATGGCTACCCGTGATGGTGCCTCTTCTCTCCTGATCTAGGGAGGGCTAGTGGTAATGGCTACCCGTGATGATGGCTCTTCTCTCCGGATGTAGGGAGGGCTAGTGGAACTGGCTACCCGTGATGGTGTCTCTTCTCTCCTGATCTAGGGAGTGCTAGTGGCACTGGCTACCAGTGATGGTGCCTCTTCTCTCCTGATGTAGGGAGGGCTAGTGGCGATGGCTACCCGTGATGGTGCCTCTTCTCTCCTGATCTAGGGAGGGCTAGTGGCGATGGCTACCCGTGATGGTGCCTCTTCTCTCCTGATCTAGGGAGGGCTAGTGGCGATGGCTACCCGTGATGGTGCCTCTTCTCTCCTGATGTAGGGAGGGCTAGTGGTAATGGCTACGCGTGATGGTGCCTCTTCTCTCCTGATGTATGGAGGGCTAGTGGTAATGGCTACCCGTGATGGTGCCTCTTCTCTCCTGATCTGGGGAGTGCTTGTGGTAATGGCTTCCTGTGATGGTGCCTCTTCTCTCCTGATGTAGGGAGGGCTAGTGGTAATGGCTACCCGTGATGGTGCCTCTTCTCTCCTGATCTAGGGAGGGCTAGTGGCAATGGCTACCCGTGATGGTGCCTCTTCTCTCCCTATGTAGGGAGGGCTAGTGGCAATGGCTACCCGACATGGTGCCTCTTCTCTCCCGATGTAGGGAGGGCTAGTGGCAATGGCTACCCGTGATGGTGCCTCTTCTCTCCCGATGTAGGGAGGGCTAGTGGCAATGGCTACCCGTGATGGTGCCTCTTCTCTCCGGATGTAGGGAGGGCTAGTGGCACTGGCTACCCGTGATGGTGCCTCTTCTCTCCTGATGTAGGGAGGGCTAGTGGCACTGGCTACCCATGATGGTGCCTCTTCTCTCCTGATGTAGGGAGGGCTAGTGGCAATGGCTACCCGTGATGGTGCCTCTTCACTCCTGATCTAGGGAGGGCTAGTGGCAATGGCTACCCGTGATGGTGCCTCTTCTCTCCTGATCTAGGGAGGGCTAGTGGCACTGGCTACCCGTGATGTGCCTCTTCTCTCCTGATGTAGGGAGGGCTAGTGGCACTGGCTATCCGTGATGGTGCCTCTTCTCTCCTGATCTAGGCAGAACTAGTGGCACTGGCTACCCGTGTTGGTGCCTTTTCTCTCCTGATCTAGGGAGGGCTAGTGGCAATGGATACCCGTGATGGTGCCTCTTCTCTCCCGATGTAGGGAGGGCTAGTGGCAATGGCTACCCGACATGGTGCCTCTTCTCTCCCGATGTAGGGAGGGCTAGTCGCAATGGCTACCCGACATGGTGCCTCTTCTCTCCCGATCTAGGGAGGGCTAGTGGTAATGGCTACCCGTGATGGTGCCTCTTCTCTCCGGATGTAGGGAGGGCTAGTGGCACTGGCTACCCGTGATGGTGCCTCTTCTCTCCTGATGTAGGGAGGGCTAGTGGCACTGGCTACCCGTGATGGTGCCTCTTCTCTCCTGATGTAGGGAGGGCTAGTGGCAATGGCTACCCGTGATGGTGCCTCTTCACTCCTGATCTAGGGAGGGCTAGTGGCAATGGCTACCCGTGATGGTGCCTCTTCTCTCCTGATCTAGGGAGGGCTAGTGGCACTGGCTACCCGTGATGTGCCTCTTCTCTCCTGATGTAGGGAGGGCTAGTGGAACTGGCTATCCGTGATGGTGCCTCTTCTCTCCTGATCTAGGCAGAACTAGTGGCACTGGCTACCCGTGTTGGTGCCTTTTCTCTCCTGATCTAGGGAGGGCTAGTGGCAATGGATACCCGTGATGGTGCCTCTTCTCTCCTGATGTAGGGAGGGCTAGTGGTAATGGCTACCCGTGATGGTGCCTCTTCTCTCCTAATGTAGGGAGGGCTAGTGGTAATGGCTACCCGTGATGGTGCCTCTTCTCTCCTGATCTAGGGAGGGCTAGTGGCAATGGCTACCCGTGATGGTGCCTCTTCTCTCCCTATGTAGGGAGGGCTAGTGGCAATGGCTACCCGACATGGTGCCTCTTCTCTCCCGATGTAGGGAGGGCTAGTGGCAATGGCTACCCGACATGGTGCCTCTTCTCTCCCGATGTAGGGAGGGCTAGTGGCAATGGCTACCCGACATGGTGCCTCTTCTCTCCCGATGTAGGGAGGGCTAGTGGCAATGGCTACCCGTGATGGTGCCTCTTCTCTCCCGATCTAGGGAGGGCTAGTGGTAATGGCTACCCCTGATGGTGCCTCTTCTCTCCGGATCTAGGGAGGGCTAGTGCCACTGGCTACCCGTGATGGTGCCTCTTCTCTCCTGATGTAGGGAGGGCTAGTGGCAATGGCTACCCGTGATGGTGCCTCTTCTCTCCTGATCTAAGGAGGGCTAGTGGCAATGGCTACCCGTGATGGTGCCTCTTCTCTCCTGATCTAGGGAGGGCTAGTGGTAATGGCTACCCGTGATGGTGCCTCTTCTCTCCTGATGTATGGAGGGCTAGTGGTAATGGCAACCCGTGATGGTGCCTCTTCTCACCTGATCTAGGGAGGGCTAGTGGTAATGGCTACCCGTGATGGTGCCTCTTCTCTCCTGATCTAGGGAGGGCTAGTGTTAATGGCTACCCGTGATGGTGCCTCTTCTCTCCTGATGTAGGGAGGGCTAGTGGCAATGGCTACCCGTGATGGTGCCTCTTCTCTCCTGTTGTAGGGAGGGCTAGTGGTAATGGCTACCCGTGTTGGTGCCTCTTCTCTCCTGTTCTAGGGAGGGCTACTGTAATGGCTACACGTGATGGTGCCTCTTCTCTCCTGATCTAGGGAGGGCTAGTGGTAATGGCTACCCGTGATGGTGCCTCTTCTCCCCTGATGTAGGGAGGGCTAGTGGTAATGGCTACCCGTGATGGTGCCTCTTCTCTCCTGATGTATGGAGGGCTAGTGGTAATGGCTACCCGTGATGGTGCCTCTTCTCTCCTGATCTAGGGAGGGCTAGTGGTAATGGCAACCCGTGATGGTGCCTCTTCTCTCCTGATCTAGGGAGGGCTAGTGGTAATGTCTACCCGTGATGGTGCCTCTTCTCTCCTGATCTAGGGAGGGCTAGTGGTAATGGCTACCCGTGATGGTGCCTCTTCTCTCCTGATCTAGGGAGGGCTAGTGGTAATGGCTACCCGTGATGGTGCCTCTTCTCTCCTGATCTAGGGAGGGCTAGTGGTAATGGCTACCCGTGATGGTGCCTCTTCTCTCCTGATCTAGGGAGGGCTAGTGGAACTGGCTACCCGTGATGGTGTCTCTTCTCTCCTGATCTAGGGAGGGCTAGTGGCACTGGCTACCAGTGATGGTGCCTCTTCTCTCCTGATGTAGGGAGGGCTAGTGGCGATGGCTACCCGTGATGGTGCCTCTTCTCTCCTGATCTAGGGAGGGCTAGTGGCGATGGCTACCCGTGATGGTGCCTCTTCTCTCCTGATCTAGGGAGGGCTAGTGGCGATGGCTACCCGTGATGGTGCCTCTTCTCTCCTGATCTAGGGAGGTTTAGTGGCAATGGCTACCCGTGATGGTGCCTCTGTTCTCCTGATCTAGGGAGGGCTAGTGGTAATGGCTACCCATGATGGTGCCTCTTCTCCCCTGATGTTGGGAGGGCTAGTGGTAATGGCTACCCGTGATGGTGCCTCTTTTCTCCAGATGTAGGGAGGGCTAGTGGTAATGGCTACCCGTGATGGTGCCTCTTCTCTCCTGATGTAGGGAGGGCTAGTGGTAATGGCTACCCGTGATGGTGCCTCTTCTCTCCTGATCTAGGGACGGCTAGTGGTAATGGCAACCCGTGATGGTGCCTCTTCTCTCCTGATCTAGGGAGGGCTAGTGGTAATGGCTACCCGTGATGGTGCCTCTTCTCTCCTGATCTAGGGAGGGCTAGTGGTAATGGCTACCCGTGATGGTGCCTCTTCTCTCCTGATGTAGGGATGGCTAGTGGCAATGGCTACCCGTGATGGTGCCTCTTCTCTCCTGTTGTAGGGAGGGCTAGTGGCAATGGCTACCCGTGTTGGTGCCTCTTCTCTCCTGATCTAGGGAGGGCTACTGTAATGGCTACACGTGATGGCGCCTCTTCTCTCCTGATCTAGGGAGGGCTAGTGGTAATGGCTACCCGTGATGGTGCCTCTTCTCCCCTGATGTAGGGAGGGCTAGTGGTAATGGCTACCCGTGATGGTGCCTCTTCTCTCCTGATGTATGGAGGGCTAGTGGTAATGGCTACCCGTGATGGTGCCTCTTCTCTCCTGATCTAGGGAGGGCTAGTGGTAATGGCAACCCGTGATGGTGCCTCTTCTCTCCTGATCTAGGGAGGGCTAGTGGTAATGGCTACCCATGATGGTGCCTCTTCTCTCCTGATCTAGGGAGGGCTAGTGGTAATGGCTACCCGTGATGGTGCCTCTTCTCTCCTGATCTAGGGAGGGCTAGTGGTAATGGCTACCCGTGATGGTGCCTCTTCTCTCCTGATCTAGGGAGTGCTAGTGGTAATGGCTACCCGTGATGATGGCTCTTCTCCTCGGATGTAGGGAGGGCTAGTGGAACTGGCTACCCGTGATGGTGCCTCTTCTCTCCTGATCTAGGGAGGGCTAGTGGCACTGGCTACCAGTGATGGTGCCTCTTCTCTCCTGATGTAGGGAGGGCTAGTGGCGATGGCTACCCGTGATGGTGCCTCTTCTCTCCTGATCTAGGGAGGGCTAGTGGCGATGGCTACCCGTGATGGTGCCTCTTCTCTCCTGATCTAGGGAGGGCTAGTGGCGATGGCTACCCGTGATGGTGCCTCTTCTCTCCTGATCTAGGGAGGGCTAGTGGTAATGGCTACCCGTGATGGTGCCTCTGTTCACCTGATCTAGGGAGGGCTAGTGGTAATGGCTACCCGTGATGGTGCCTCTTCTCTCCTGATGTTGGGAGGGCTAGTGGTTATGGCTACCTGTGATGGTGCCTCTTTTCTCCAGATGTAGGGAGGGCTAGTGGTAATGGCTACCCGTGATGGTGCCTCTTCTCTCCTGATGTAGGGAGGGCTAGTGGTAATGGCTACCCGTGATGGTGCCTCTTCTCTCCGGATCTAGGGAGGGCTAGTGGCACTGGCTGTGATGGTTCCTCTTCTCTCCTGATCTAGGGAGGGCTAGTGGCACTGGCTACCCGTGATGGTGCCTCTTCTCTCCTGATGTAGGGAGGTCTAGTGGCAATGGCTACCCGTGATGGTGCCTCTTCTCTCCTGATGTAGGGAGGGCTAGTGGTAATGGCTACCCGTGATGCTGGCTCTTCTCTCCTGATGTAGGGAGGGCTAGTGGTAATGGCTACCTGTGATGGTGCCTCTTCTCTCCTGATCTAGCGAGGGCTAGTGGTAATGGCTACCCGTGATGGTGCCTCTTCTCTCCTGATGTAGGGAGGGCTAGTGGTAATGGCTACCCGTGATGGTGCCTCTTCTCTCCTGATGTAGGGAGGGCTAGTGGTAATGGCTACCCGTGATGGTGCCTCTTCTCTCCTGATGTAGGGAGGGCTAGTGGTAATGGCTACCCGTGATGGTGCCTCTTCTCTCCTGATGTAGGGAGGGCTAGTGGTAATGGCTACCCGTGATGGTGCCTCTTCTCTCCTGATGTAGGGAGGGCTAGTGGTAATGGCTACCCGTGATGGTGCCTCTTCTCTCCTGATCTAGGGAGGGCTAGTGGTAATGGCTACCCGTGATGGTGACTCTTCTCTCCTGATCTAGGGAGGGCTAGTGGTAATGGCTACCCGTGATGGTGCCTCTTCTCTCCGGATGTAGGGAGGGCTAGTGGCACTGGCTACCCGTGATGGTGCCTCTTCTCTCCTGATGTAGGGAGGGCTAGTGGCACTGGCTACCCGTGATGGTGCCTCTTCTCTCCTGATGTAGGGAGGGCTAGTGGCACTGGCTACCCGTGATGGTGCCTCTTCACTCCTGATCTAGGGAGGGCTAGTGGCAATGGCTACCCGTGATGGTGCCTCTTCTCTCCTGATCTAGGGAGGGCTAGTGGCACTGGCTACCCGTGATGTGCCTCTTCTCTCCTGATGTAGGGAGGGCTAGTGGCACTGGCTATCCGTGATGGTGCCTCTTCTCTCCTGATCTAGGCAGAACTAGTGGCAATGGCTACCCGTGTTGGTGCCTTTTCTCTCCTGATCTAGAGAGGGCTAGTGGCAATGGATACCCGTGATGGTGCCTCTTCTCTCCTGATGTAGGGAGGGCTAGTGGTAATGGCTACCCGTGATGGTGCCTCTTCTCTCCTGATGTAGGGAGGGCTAGTGGTAATGGCTACCCGTGATGGTGCCTCTTCTCTCCTGATGTAGGGAGGGCTAGTGGTAATGGCTACCCGTGATGGTGCCTCTTCTCTCCTGATCTGGGGAGGGCTTGTGGTAATGGCTTCCTGTGATGGTGCCTCTTCTCTCCTGATGTAGGGAGGGCTAGTGGTAATGGCTACCCGTGATGGTGCCTCTTCTCTCCTGATCTAGGGAGGGCTAGTGGTAATGGCTACCCGTGATGGTGCCTCTTCTCTCCTGATCTAGGGAGGGCTAGTGGCAATGGCTACCCGTGATGGTGCCTCTTCTCTCCCTATGTAGGGAGGGCTAGTGGCAATGGCTACCCGACATGGTGCCTCTTCTCTCCCGATGTAGGGAGGGCTAGTGGCAATGGCTACCCGACATGGTGCCTCTTCTCTCCCGATGTAGGGAGGGCTAGTGGCAATGGCTACCCGTGATGGTGCCTCTTCTCTCCCGATGTAGGGAGGGCTAGTGGTAATGGCTACCCCTGATGGTGCCTCTTCTCTCCGGATGTAGGGAGGGCTAGTGCCACTGGCTACCCGTGATGGTGCCTCTTCTCTCCTGATGTAGGGAGGGCTAGTGGCAATGGCTACCCGTGATGGTGCCTCTTCTCTCCTGATCTAAGGAGGGCTAGTGGCAATGGCTACCCGTGATGGTGCCTCTTCTCTCCTGATCTAGGGAGGGCTAGTGGCAATGGCTACCCGTGATGGTGCCTCTTCTCTCCTGATCTAGGGAGGGCTACTGGTAATGGCTACCCGTGATGGTGCCTCTTCTCTCCTGATCTAGGGAGGGCTAGTGGTGATGGCTACCCGTGATGGTGCCTCTTCTCTCCTGATCTAGGGAGGGCTAGTGGTGATGGCTACCCGTGATGGTGCCTCTTCTCTCCTGATCTAGGGAGGGCTAGTGGTGATGGCTACCCGTGATGGTGCCTCTTCTCTCCTGATCTAGGGAGGGCTAGTGGCGATGGCTACCCGTGATGGTGCCTCTTCTCTCCTGATCTAGGGAGGGCTAGTGGCGATGGCTTCCCGTGATGGTGCCTCTTCTCTCCTGATGTAGGGAGGGCTAGTAGTAATGGCTACCCGTGATGGTGCCTCTTCTCTCCTGATGTAGGGAGGGCTAGTGGTAATGGCTACCCGACATGGTGCCTCTTCTCTCCCGATGTAGGGAGGGCTAGTGGCAATGGCTACCCGACATGGTGCCTCTTCTCTCCCGATGTAGGGAGGGCTAGTGCCACTGGCTACCCGTGATGGTGCCTCTTCTCTCCTGATCTAGGGAGGGCTAGTGGCAATGGCTACCCGTGATGGTGCCTCTTCTCTCCTGATGTAGGGAGGGCTAGTGGCAATGGCTACCTGTGATGGTGCCTCTTCTCTCCTGATCTAGGGAGGGCTAGTTGCAATGGCTAGACGTGATGGTGCCTCTTCTCTCTTGATATAGGGAGGGCTAGTGGCAATGGCTACCCGTGATGGTGCCTCTCCTCTCCTGATGTAGGGAGGGCTAGTGGTATGGCTACCCGTGATGGTGCCTCTCCTCTCCTGATCTAGGGAGGGCTATTGGCACTGGCTACCCGTGATGGTGCCTCTCCTCTCCTGATGTAGGGAGGGCTAGTGGAACTGGCTACCCGTGATGGTGCCTCTTCTCTCCTGATCTAGGGAGGGCTAGTGGTAATGGCTACCCGTGATGGTGCCTCTTCTCTCCTGATGTAGGGAGGGCTAGTGGTAATGGCTACCCGTGATGGTGCCTCTTCTCTTTTGTTGTAGGGAGGGCTAGTGGTAATGGCTACCCGCGATGGTGCCTCTTCTCTCCTGATGTAGGGAGAACTAGTGGTAATGGCTACCCGCGATGGTGCCTCTTATCTCCTGATGTAGGGAGGGCTAGTGGTAATGGCTACCCGCGATGGTGCCTCTTCTCTCCTGATGTAGGGAGGGCTAGTGGTAATGGCTACCCGCGATGGTGCCTCTTCTCTCCTGATCTAGGGAGGGCTAGTGGTAATGGCTACCCGTGATGGTGCCTCTTCTCTCCTGATGTAGGGAGGGCTAGTGGCAATGGCTACCCGTGATGGTGCCTCTTCTCTCCTGATGTAGGGTGATGGTGCCTCTTCTCTCCTGATCTAGGGAGGGCTAGTGGTAATGGCTACCCGTGGTGCCTCTTCTCTCCTGATCTAGGGAGGGCTAGTGGTAATGGCTACCCGTGATGGTGCCTCTTCTCTCCTGATCTAGAGAGGGCTAGTGGCACTGGCTTCCTGTGATGGTGCCTCTTCTCTCCTGATGTAGGGAGGGCTAGTGGTAATGGCTACCTGTGATGCCTCTTCTCTCCTGATGTAGGGAGAACTAGTGCTAATGGCTACCTCTGATGGTGCCTCTTCTCTCCTGACGTAGGGAGGGCTAGTGGTAATGGCTACCCGTGATGGTGCCTCTTCTCTCCTGATCTAGGGAGGGCTAGTGGTAATGGCTACCCGTGATGGTGCCTCTTCTCTCCTGATGTAGGGAGGGCTAGTGGTAATGGTTACCCGTGAGGGTGCCTCTTCTCTCCTGATGTAGGGAGGGGTAGTGGTTATGGCTACCCGTGATGGTGCCTCTTCTCTCCTGATGTAGGGTGATGGTGCCTCTTCTCTCCTGATCTAGGGAGGGCTAGAGGTAATGGCTACCTGTGAGGTGCCTCTTCTCTCCTGATGTAGGGAGGGCTAGTGGTAATGGCTACCCGTGATGGTGCCTCTTCTCTCCTGATCTAGGGAGGGCTAGTGGTAATGGCTACCCGTGATGGTGCCTCTTCTCTCCTGATGTAGGGAGGGCTAGTGGTAATGGTTACCCGTGAGGGTGCCTCTTCTCTCCTGATGTAGGGAGGGCTAGTGGTTATGGCTACCCGTGATGGTGCCTCTTCTCTCCTGATCTAGGGAGGGCTAGAGGTAATGGCTACCTGTGAGGTGCCTCTTCTCTCCTGATCTAGGAAGGGCTAGTGGTATTGGCTACCCGTGATGGTGCCTCTTCTCTCCTGATCTAGGGAAGGCTAGTGGTAATGGCTACCCGTGATGGTGCCTCTTCTCTCCTGATCTAGGGAGGGCTAGTGGTAATGGCTACCCGTGATGGTGCCTCTGTTCTCCTGATCTAGGGAGGGCTAGTGGTAGTGGCTACCCGTGATGGTGCCTCTTCTCTCCTGATGTAGGGAGGGCTAGTGGCAGTGGCTACCCGTGATGGTGCCTCTTCTCTGCTGATGTAGGGAGGGCTAGTGGCAGTGGCTACCCGTGATGGTGCCTCTTCTCTCCTGATCTTGGGAGGGCTAGTGGCAATGGCTACCCGTGATGGTGCCTCTTCTCTCCTGATCTAGGGAAGGCTAGTGGTAATAGCTACCCGTGATGGTGCCTCTTCTCTCCTGATCTAGGGAGGGCTAGTGGTAGTGGCTACCCGTGATGGTGCCTCTTCTCTCCTGATGTAGGGAGGGCTAGTGGCAATGGCTACCCGTGATGGTGCCTCTTCTCTCCTGATGTAGGGAGGGCTAGTGGCAATGGCTACCCGTGATGGTGCCTCTTCTCTCCTGATCTAGGGAAGGCTAGTGGTAATAGCTACCCGTGATGGTGCCTCTTCTCTCCTGATCTAGGGAGGGCTAGTGGTAGTGGCTACCCGTGATGGTGCCTCTTCTCTCCTGATGTAGGGAGGGCTAGTGGTAATGGCTACCCGTGATGGTACCTCTTCTCTCCTGATGTAGGGAGGGCTAGTGGTAATGGCTACCCGTGATTGTGCCTCTTCTCACCGGATGTAGGGAGGGCTAGTGGCACTGGCTAGCTGTGATGGTGCCTCTTCTCTCCCGATCTAGGGAGGGCTAGTGGCAATGGCTACCCGTGATGGTGCCTCTTCTCTCCTGATCTAGGGAGGGCTAGTGGCAATGGCAACCCGTGATGGTGCCTCTTCTCTCCTGATCTAGGGAGGCTACTGGTAATGGCTACCCGTGATGGTGCCTCTTCTCTCCTTATCTAGGGAGGGCTAGTGGTAATGGCTACCCGTGATGGTGCCTCTTCTCTCCTGATCTAGGGAGGGCTAGTGGTAATGGCTAGCCGTGATGGTGCCTCTTCTCTCCTGATCTAGGGAGGGCTAGAGGTAATGGCTACCCGTGATGGTGCCTCTTCTCTCCTGATCTAGGGAGGGCTAGTGGTAATGGCTACCCGTGATGGTGCCTCTTCTCTCCTGATCTAGGGAGGGCTAGTGGTACTGGCTACCCGTGATGGTGCCTCTTCTCTCCTGATCTAGGGAGCGCTAGTGGTAATGGCTACCCGTGATGGTGGCTCTTCTCTCCGGATGGAGGGAGGGCTAGTGGAACTGGCTACCCGTGATGGTGCCTCTTCTCTCCTGATCTAGGGAGGGCTAGTGGCACTGGCTACCAGTGATGGTGCCTTTTCTCTCCTGATGTAGGGAGGGCTAGTGGCGATGGCTACCCGTGATGGTGCCTCTTCTCTCCTGATCTAGGGAGGGCTAGTGGCGATGGCTACCCGTGATGGTGCCTCTTCTCTCCTGATCTAGGGAGGGCTAGTGGTAATGGCTACCCGTGATGGTGCCTCTGTTCTCCTGATCTAGGGAGGGCTAGTGGTAATGGCTACCCGTGATGGTGCCTCTTCTCTCCTGATGTAGGGAGGGCTAGTGGTAATGGCTACCCGTGATGGTGCCTCTTCTCTCCTGATGTAGGGAGGGCTAGTGGTAATGGCTACCCGTGATGGTGCCTCTTCTCTCCTGATGTAGGGAGGGCTAGTGGTAATGGCTACCCGTGATGGTGCCTCTGTTCTCCTGATGTAGGGATGGCTAGTGGTAATGGCTACCCGTGATGGTGCCTCTGTTCTCCTGATGTAGGGAGGGCTAGTGGTAATGGCTACCCGTGATGGTGCCTCTTCTCTCCTGATCTAGGGAGGCTACTGGTAATGGCTACCCGTGATGGTGCCTCTTCTCTCCTGATCTAGGGAGGGCTAGTGGCGATGGCTACCCGTGATGGTGCCTCTTCTCTCCTAATCTAGGGAGGGCTAGTGGCGATGGCTACCCGTGATGGTGCCTCTTCTCTCCTGATCTAGGGAGGGCTAGTGGCAATGGCTACCCGTGATGGTGCCTCTGTTCTCCTGATGTAGGGAGGGCTAGTGGCAATGGCTACCCGTGATGGTGCCTCTTCTCTCCTGATGTAGGGAGGGCTAGTGGTAATGGTTACCCGTGATGGTGCCTCTTCTCTCCTGATGTAGGGAGGGCTAGTGGTAATGGCTACCCGTGATGGTGCCTCTGTTCTCCTGATGTAGGGAGGGCTAGTGGTAATGGCTACCCGTGATGGTGCCTCTGTTCTCCTGATGTAGGGAGGGCTAGTGGTAATGGCTACCCGTGATGGTGCCTCTTCTCTCCTGATGTAGGGAGAACTAGTAGTAATGGCTACCCCTGATGGTGCCTCTTCTCTCCTGATGTAGGGAGGGCTAGTGGTAATGGCTACCCGTGATGGTGCCTCTTCTCTCCTGATTTAGGGAGGGCTAGTGGTAATGGCTACCCGTGATGGTGCCTCTTCTCTCCTGATGTAGGGAGGGCTAGTGGTAATGGTTACCCGTGATGGTGCCTCTTCTCTCCTGATGTAGGGAGGGCTAGTGGTAATGGCTACCCGTGATGGTGCCTCTGTTCTCCTGATGTAGGGAGGGCTAGTGGTAATGGCTGTCCGTGATGGTGCCTCTTCTCTCCTGATGTAGGGAGGGCTAGTGGTAATGGCTAGCTGTGATGGTGCCTCTTCTCTCCTGATCTAGGGAGGGCTAGTGGCAATGGCTACCCGTGATGGTGCCTCTTCTCTCCTGATCTAGGGAGGGCTAGTGGCAATGGCAACCCGTGATGGTGCCTCTTCTCTCCTGATCTAGGGAGAACTAGTAGTAATGGCTACCCCTGATGGTGCCTCTTCTCTCCTGATGTAGGGAGGGCTAGTGGTAATGGCTACCCGTGATGGTGCCTCTTCTCTCCTGATTTAGGGAGGGCTAGTGGTAATGGCTACCCGTGATGGTGCCTCTTCTCTCCTGATGTAGGGAGGGCTAGTGGTAATGGTTACCCGTGATGGTGCCTCTTCTCTCCTGATGTAGGGAGGGCTAGTGGTAATGGCTACCCGTGATGGTGCCTCTGTTCTCCTGATGTAGGGAGGGCTAGTGGTAATGGCTGTCCGTGATGGTGCCTCTTCTCTCCTGATGTAGGGAGGGCTAGTGGCAATGGCTACCCGTGATGGTGCCTCTTCTCTCCTGATCTAGGGAGGGCTAGTGGCAATGGCAACCCGTGATGGTGCCTCTTCTCTCCTGATCTAGGGAGGCTACTGGTAATGGCTACCCGTGATGGTGCCTCTTCTCTCCTTATCTAGGGAGGGCTAGTGGTAATGGCTACCCGTGATGGTGCCTCTTCTCTCCTGATCTAGGGAGGGCTAGTGGTAATGGCTAGCCGTGATGGTGCCTCTTCTCTCCTGATCTAGGGAGGGCTAGAGGTAATGGCTACCCATGATGGTGCCTCTTCTCTCCTGATCTAGGGCGGGCTAGTGGTAATGGCTACCCGTGATGGTGCCTCTTCTCTCCTGATCTAGGGAGGGCTAGTGGTACTGGCTACCCGTGATGGTGCCTCTTCTCTCCTGATCTAGGGAGCGCTAGTGGTAATGGCTACCCGTGATGGTGGCTCTTCTCTCCGGATGGAAGGAGGGCTAGTGGAACTGGCTACCCGTGATGGTGCCTCTTCTCTCCTGATCTAGGGAGGGCTAGTGGCACTGGCTACCAGTGATGGTGCCTTTTCTCTCCTGATGTAGGGAGGGCTAGTGGTAATGGCTAGCCGTGATGGTGCCTCTTCTCTCCTGATCTAGGGAGGGCTAGAGGTAATGGCTACCCATGATGGTGCCTCTTCTCTCCTGATCTAGGGAGGGCTAGTGGTAATGGCTACCCGTGATGGTGCCTCTTCTCTCCTGATCTAGGGAGGGCTAGTGGTACTGGCTACCCGTGATGGTGCCTCTTCTCTCCTGATCTAGGGAGCGCTAGTGGTAATGGCTACCCGTGATGGTGGCTCTTCTCTCCGGATGGAGGGAGGGCTAGTGGAACTGGCTACCCGTGATGGTGCCTCTTCTCTCCTGATCTAGGGAGGGCTAGTGGCACTGGCTACCAGTGATGGTGCCTTTTCTCTCCTGATCTAGGGAGGGCTAGTGGCGATGGCTACCCGTGATGGTGCCTCTGTTCTCCTGATCTAGGGAGGGCTAGTGGTAATGGCTACCCGTGATGGTGCCTCTTCTCTCCTGATGTAGGGAGGGCTAGTGGTAATGGCTACCCGTGATGGTGCCTCTTCTCTCCTGATGTAGGGAGGGCTAGTGGTAATGGTTACCCGTGATGGTGCCTCTTCTCTCCTGATGTAGGGAGGGCTAGTGGTAATGGCTACCCGTGATGGTGCCTCTGTTCTCCTGATGTAGGGAGGGCTAGTGGTAATGGCTACCCGTGATGGTGCCTCTGTTCTCCTGATGTAGGGAGGGCTAGTGGTAATGGCTACCCGTGATGGTGCCTCTTCTCTCCTGATGTAGGGAGGGCTAGTGGTAATGGCTACCCGTGATGGTGCCTCTTCTCTCCTGATCTAGGGAGGGCTAGTGGCACTGGCCACCAGTGATGGTGCCTTTTCTCTACTGATGTAGGGAGGGCTAGTGGCGATGGCTACCCGTGATGGTTCCTCTTCTCTCCTGATCTAGGGAGGGCTAGTGGCGATGGCTACCCGTGATGGTGCCTCTTCTCTCCTGATCTAGGGAGGGCTAGTGGTAATGGCTACCCGTGATGGTGCCTCTGTTCTCCTGATGTAGGGAGGGCTAGTGGTAATGGCTACCCGTGATGGTGCCTCTTCCCTCCTGATGTAGGGAGGGCTAGTGGTAATGGTTACCCGTGATGGTGCCTCTTCTCTCCTGATGTAGGGAGGGCTAGTGGTAATGGCTACCCGTGATGGTGCCTCTGTTCTCCTGATGTAGGGAGGGCTAGTGGTAATGGCTACCTGTGATGGTGCCTCTGTTCTCCTGATGTAGGGAGGGCTAGTGGTAATGGCTACCCGTGATGGTGCCTCTTCTCTCCTGATGTAGGGAGAACTAGTAGTAATGGCTACCCCTGATGGTGCCTCTTCTCTCCTGATGTAGGGAGGGCTAGTGGTAATGGCTACCCGTGATGGTGCCTCTTCTCTCCTGATTTAGGGAGGGCTAGTGGTAATGGCTACCCGTGATGGTGCCTCTTCTCTCCTGATGTAGGGAGGGCTAGTGGTAATGGTTACCCGTGATGGTGCCTCTTCTCTCCTGATGTAGGGAGGGCTAGTGGTAATGGCTACCCGTGATGGTGCCTCTGTTCTCCTGATGTAGGGAGGGCTAGTGGTAAAGGCTACCCGTGATGGTGCCTCTGTTCTCCTGATGTAGGGAGGGCTAGTGGTAATGGCTACCCATGATGGTGCCTCTTCTCTCCTGATGTAGGGAGGGCTAGTGGTACTGGCTACCCGTGATGGTGCCTCTTCTCTCCTGATCTAGGGAGGGCTACTGGTAATGGCTACCCGTGATGGTGCCTCTTCTCTCCGGATGTAGGGAGGGCTAGTGGTAATGTCTACCCGTGATTGTGCCTCTTCTCTCCGGATGTAGGGAGGGCTAGTGGTAATGGCTACCCGTGATGGTGCCTCTTCTGGCTAGTGGTAATGGCTACCCGTGATTGTGCCTCTTCTCTCCGGATGTAGGGAGGGCTAGTGGTAATGGCTACCCGTGATGGTGCCTCTTCTCTCCTGATGTAGGGAGGGCTAGTGGTAATGGCTACCCGTGATGGTGCTTCTTCTCTCCGGATGTATGGAGGGCTAGTGGCACTGGCGACCCGTGATGGTGCCTCTTCTCTCCTGATCTAGGGAGCGCTAGTGGCACTGGCTACCCGTATGGTGCCTCTTCTCTCCTGATGTAGGGAGGGCTAGTGGCAATGGCTACCCGTGATGGTGCCTCTTCTCTCCGGATGTAGGGAGGGCTAGTGGCAATGGCTACCCGCGATGGTGCCTCTTCTCTCCTGATGTAGGGAGGGCTAGTGGTAATGGCTACCCGCGATGGTGCCTCTTCTCTCCTGATTTAGGGAGGGCTAGTGGTAATGGCTACCCGCGATGGTGCCTCTTCTCTCCTGATGTAGGGAGGGCTAGTGGTAATGGTTACCCGTGATGGTGCCTCTTCTCTCCTGATGTAGGGAGGGCTAGTGGTAATGGCTACCCGTGATGGTGCCTCTGTTCTCCTGATGTAGGGAGGGCTAGTGGTAATGGCTACCCGTGATGGTGCCTCTTCTCACCTGATGTAGGGAGGGCTAGTGGTAATGGTTACCCGTGATGGTGCCTCTTCTCTCCTGATGTAGGGAGGGCTAGTGGTAATGGCTACCCGTGATGGTGCCTCTGTTCTCCTGATGTAGGGAGGGCTAGTGGTAATGGCTACCCGTGATGGTGCCTCTTTTCTCCTGATGTAGGGAGGGCTAGTGGTAATGGCTACCCCTGATGGTGCCTCTTCTCTCCTGATGTAGGGAGAACTAGTGGTAATGGCTACCCGTGATGGTGCCTCTTCTCTCCTGATGTAGGGAGGGCTAGTGGTACTGGCTACCCGTGATGGTGCCTCTTCTCTCCTGATGTAGGGAGGGCTAGTGGTAATGGCTACCCGTGATGGTGCCTCTTCTCTCCTGATCTAGGGAGGGCTAGTGGTAATGGCAACCCGTGATGGTGCCTCTTCTCTCCTGATCTAGGGAGGGCTAGTGGTAATGGCTACCCGTGATGGTGCCTCTTCTCTCCTGATCTAGGGAGGGCTAGTGGTAATGGCTACCCGTGATGGTGCCTCTTCTCTCCTGATCTAGGGAGGGCTAGTGGTAATGGCTACCCGTGATGGTGCCTCTTCTCTCCTGATCTAGGGAGTGCTAGTGGTAATGGCTACCCGTGATGATGGCTCTTCTCTCCGGATGTAGGGAGGGCTAGTGGAACTGGCTACCCGTGATGGTGCCTCTTCTCTCCTGATCTAGGGAGGGCTAGTGGCACTGGCTACCAGTGATGGTGCCTCTTCTCTCCTGATGTAGGGAGGGCTAGTGGTGATGGCTACCCGTGATGGTGCCTCTTCTCTCCTGATCTAGGGAGGGCTAGTGGCGATGGCTACCCGTGATGGTGCCTCTTCTCTCCTGATCTAGGGAGGGCTAGTGGCGATGGCTACCCGTGATGGTGCCTCTTCTCTCCTGATCTAGGGAGGGCTAGTGGTAATGGCTACCCGTGATGGTGCCTCTGTTCACCTGATCTAGGGAGGGCTAGTGGTAATGGCTACCCGTGATGGTGCCTCTTCTCTCCTGATGTTGGGAGGGCTAGTGGTAATGGCTACCTGTGATGGTGCCTCTTTTCTCCAGATGTAGGGAGGGCTAGTGGTAATGGCTACCCGTGTTGGTGCCTCTTCTCTCCTGATCTAGGGAGGGCTACTGTAATGGCTACCCGTGATGGTGCCTCTTCTCTCCTGATCTAGGGAAGGCTAGTGGTAATGGCTACCCGTGATGGTGCCTCTTCTCCCCTGATGTAGGGAGGGCTAGTGGTAATGGCTACCCGTGATGGTGCCTCTTCTCTCCTGATGTATGGAGGGCTAGTGGTAATGGCTACCCGTGATGGTGCCTCTTCTCTCCTGATCTAGGGAGGGCTAGTGGTAATGGCAACCCGTGATGGTGCCTCTTCTCTCCTGATCTAGGGAGGGCTAGTGATAATGGCTACCCGTGATGGTGCCTCTTCTCTCCTGATCTAGGGAGGGCTAGTGGTAATGGCTACCCGTGATGGTGCCTCTTCTCTCCTGATCTAGGGAGGGCTAGTGGTAATGGCTACCCGTGATGGTGCCTCTTCTCTCCTGATCTAGGGAGGGCTAGTGGTAATGGCTACCCGTGATGGTGCCTCTTCTCTCCTGATCTAGGGAGTGCTAGTGGTAATGGCTACCCGTGATGATGGCTCTTCTCTCCGGATGTAGGGAGGGCTAGTGGAACTGGCTACCCGTGATGGTGTCTCTTCTCTCCCGATCTAGGGAGGGCTAGTGGCACTGGCTACCAGTGATGGTGCCTCTTCTCTCCCGATGTAGGGAGGGCTAGTGGCGATGGCTACCCGTGATGGTGCCTCTTCTCTCCTGATCTAGGGAGGGCTAGTGGCGATGGCTACCCGTGATGGTGCCTCTTCTCTCCTGATCTAGGGAGGGCTAGTGGCGATGGCTACCCGTGATGGTGCCTCTTCTCTCCTGATCTAGGGAGGTTTAGTGGCAATGGCTACCCGTGATGGTGCCTCTGTTCTCCTGATCTAGGGAGGGCTAGTGGTAATGGCTACCCGTGATGGTGCCTCTTCTCCCCTGATGTTGGGAGGGCTAGTGGTAATGGCTACCCGTGATGGTGCCTCTTTTCTCCAGATGTAGGGAGGGCTAGTGGTAATGGCTACCCGTGATGGTGCCTCTTCTCTCCTGATGTAGGGAGGGCTAGTGGTAATGGCTACCCGTGATGGTGCCTCTTCTCTCCTGATGTTGGGAGGGCTAGTGGTAATGGCTACCCGTGATGGTGCCTCTTCTCCCCTGATGTAGGGAGGGCTAGTGGTAATGGCTACCCGTGATGGTGCCTCTTCTCCCCTGATGTATGGAGGGCTAGTGGTAATGGCTACCCGTGATGGTGCCTCTTCTCTCCTGATCTAGGGAGGGCTAGTGGTAATGGCAACCCGTGATGGTGCCTCTTCTCTCCTGATCTAGGGAGGGCTAGTGGTAATGGCTACCCGTGATGGTGCCTCTTCTCTCCTGATCTAGGGAGGGCTAGTGGTAATGGCTACCCGTGATGGTGCCTCTTCTCTCCTGATCTAGGGAGGGCTAGTGGTAATGGCTACCCGTGATGGTGCCTCTTCTCTCCTGATGTAGGGAGGGCTAGTGGTAATGGCTACCCGTGATGGTGACTCTTCTCTCCTGATCTAGGGAGTGCTAGTGGTAATGGCTACCCGTGATGATGGCTCTTCTCTCCGGATGTAGGGAGGGCTAGTGGAACTGGCTACCCGTGATGGTGCCTCTTCTCTCCTGATCTAGGGAGGGCTAGTGGCACTGGCTACCAGTGATGGTGCCTCTTCTCTCCTGATGTAGGGAGGGCTAGTGGCGATGGCTACCCGTGATGGTGCCTCTTCTCTCCTGATCTAGGGAGGGCTAGTGGCAATGGCTACCCGACATGGTGCCTCTTCTCTCCCGATGTAGGGAGGGCTAGTGGCGATGGCTACCCGTGATGGTGCCTCTGTTCACCTGATCTAGGGAGGGCTAGTGGTAATGGCTACCCGTGATGGTGCCTCTTCTCTCCTGATGTTGGGAGGGCTAGTGGTAATGGCTACCTGTGATGGTGCCTCTTTTCTCCAGATGTAGGGAGGGCTAGTGGTAATGGCTACCCGTGATGGTGCCTCTTCTCTCCTGATGTAGGGAGGGCTAGTGGTAATGGCTACCCGTGATGGTGCCTCTTCTCTCCGGATCTAGGGAGGGCTAGTGGCACTGGCTGTGATGGTTCCTCTTCTCTCCTGATCTAGGGAGGGCTAGTGGCACTGGCTACCCGTGATGGTGCCTCTTCTCTCCTGATGTAGGGAGGTCTAGTGGCAATGGCTACCCGTGATGGTGCCTCTTCTCTCCTGATCTAGGGAGGGCTAGTGGCAATGGCTACCCGTGATGGTGCCTCTTCTCTCCTGATGTAGGGAGGGCTAATGGTAATCGCTACCCGTGATGCTGGCTCTTCTCTCCTGATGTAGGGAGGGCTAGTGGTAATGGCTACCCGTGATGGTGCCTCTTCTCTCCTGATCTAGGGAGGGCTAGTGGTAATGGCTACCCGTGATGATGCCTCTTCTCTCCTGATGTAGGGAGGGCCAGTGGTAATGGCTACCCGTGATGGTGCCTCTTCTCTCCTGATGTAGGGAGGGCTAGTGGTAATGGTTACCCGTGATGGTGCCTCTTCTCTCCTGATGTAGGGAGGGCTAGTGGTAATGGCTACCCGTGATGGTGCCTCTTCTCTCCTGATGTAGGGAGGGCTAGTGGTAATGGCTACCCGTGATGGTGCCTCTTCTCTCCTGATGTAGGGAGGGCTAGTGGTAATGGCTACCCGTGATGGTGCCTCTTCTCTCCTGATGTAGGGAGGGCTAGTGGTAATGGCTACCCGTGATGGTGACTCTTCTCTCCTGATCTAGGGAGGGCTAGTGGTAATGGCTACCCGTGGTGGTGCCTCTTCTCTCCGGATGTAGGGAGGGCTAGTGGCACTGGCTACCCGTGATGGTGCCTCTTCTCTCCTGATGTAGGGAGGGCTAGTGGCACTGGCTACCCGTGATGGTGCCTCTTCTCTCCTGATCTAGGGAGGGCTAGTGGCAATGGCTACCCGTGATGTGCCTCTTCACTCCTGATGTAGGGAGGGCTAGTGGCACTGGCTATCCATGATGGTGCCTCTTCTCTCCTGATCTAGGCAGAACTAGTGGCAATGGCTACCCGTGTTGGTGCCTTTTCTCTCCTGATCTAGGCAGAACTAGTGGCAATGGATACCCGTGTTGGTGCCTTTTCTCTCCTGATCTAGGGAGGGCTAGTGGTAATGGCTACCCGTGATGGTGCCTCTTCTCTCCTGATGTAGGGAGGGCTAGTGGTAATGGCTACCCGTGATGGTGCCTCTTCTCTCCTGATGTAGGGAGGGCTAGTGGTAATGGCTACCCGTGATGGTGCCTCTTCTCTCCTGATGTAGGGAGGGCTAGTGGTAATGGCTACCCGTGATGGTGCCTCTTCTCTCCTGATGTATGGAGGGCTAGTGGTAATGGCTACCCGTGATGGTGCCTCTTCTCTCCTGATCTGGGGAGGGCTTGTGGTAATGGCTTCCTGTGATGGTGCCTCTTCTCTCCTGATGTAGGGAGGGCTAGTGGTAATGGCTACCCGTGATGGTGCCTCTTCTCTCCTGATCTAGGGAGGGCTAGTGGTAATGGCTAACCGTGATGGTGCCTCTTCTCTCCTGATCTAGGGAGGGCTAGTGGCAATGGCTACCCGTGATGGTGCCTCTTCTCTCCTGATCTAGGGAGGGCTAGTGGCAATGGCTACCCGACATGGTGCCTCTTCTCTCCCTATGTAGGGAGGGCTAGTGGCAATGGCTACCCGACATGGTGCCTCTTCTCTCCCGATGTAGGGAGGGCTAGTGGCAATGGCTACCCGACATGGTGCCTCTTCTCTCCCGATGTAGGGAGGGCTAGTGGCAATGGCTACCCGTGATGGTGCCTCTTCTCTCCGGATGTAGGGAGGGCTAGTGGCAATGGCTACCCGTGATGGTGCCTCTTCTCTCCTGATGTAGGGAGGGCTAGTGGCAATGGCTACCCGTGATGGTGCCTCTTCTCTCCTGATCTAGGGAGGGCTAGTGGCAATGGCTACCCGTGATGGTGCCTCTTCTCTCCTGATCTAGGGAGGGCTACTGGTAATGGCTACCCGTGATGGTGCCTCTTCTCTCCTGATCTAGGGAGGGCTAGTGGCGATGGCTACCCGTGATGGTGCCTCTTCTCCCCTGATGTAGGGAGGGCTAGTGGCGATGGCTACCCGTGATGGTGCCTCTTCTCCCCTGATGTATGGAGGGCTAGTGGCGATGGCTACCCGTGATTGTGCCTCTTCTCTCCTGATCTAGGGAGGGCTAGTGGTGATGGCTACCCGTGATGGTGCCTCTTCTCTCCTGATCTAGGGAGGGCTAGTGGTGATGGCTACCCGTGATGGTGCCTCTTCTCTCCTGATCTAGGGAGGGCTAGTGGTGATGGCTACCCGTGATGGTGCCTCTTCTCTCCTGATCTAGGGAGGGCTAGTGGTGATGGCTACCCGTGATGGTGCCTCTTCTCTCCTGATCTAGGGAGGGCTAGTGGTGATGGCTACCCGTGATGGTGCCTCTTCTCTCCTGATCTAGGGAGGGCTAGTGGCGATGGCTACCCGTGATGGTGCCTCTTCTCTCCTGATCTAGGGAGGGCTAGTGGCGATGGCTTCCCGTGATGGTGCCTCTGTTCTCCTGATCTAGGGAGGGCTAGTGGCAATGGCTACCCGTGATGGTGCCTCTTTTCTCCTGATGAAGGGAGGGCTAGTGGCAATGGCTACCCGTGATGGTGCCTCTTCTCTCCTGATGTAGGGAGGGCTAGTGGTAATGGCTACCCGTGATGGTGCCTCTTCTCTCCTGATGTAGGGAGGGCTAGTGGTAATGGCTACCCGACATGGTGCCTCTTCTCTCCTGATGTAGGGAGGGCTAGTGGCAATGGCTACCCGACATGGTGCCTCTTCTCTCCTGATGTAGGGAGGGCTAGTGGTAATGGCTACCCGACATGGTGCCTCTTCTCTCCCGATGTAGGGAGGGCTAGTGGCAATGGCTACCCGACATGGTGCCTCTTCTCTCCCGATGTAGGGAGGGCTAGTGCCACTGGCTACCCGTGATGGTGCCTCTTCTCTCCTGATCTATGGAGGGCTAGTGGCAATGGCTACCCGTGATGGTGCCTCTTCTCTCCTGATGTAGGGAGGGCTAGTGGCAATGGCTACCTGTGATGGTGCCTCTTCTCTCCTGATCTAGGGAGGGCTAGTTGCAATGGCTAGACGTGATGGTGCCTCTTCTCTCTTGATCTAGGGAGGGCTAGTGGCAATGGCTACCCGTGATGGTGCCTCTCCTCTCCTGATGTAGGGAGGGCTAGTGGTATGGCTACCCGTGATGGTGCCTCTCCTCTCCTGATCTAGGGAGGGCTATTGGCACTGGCTACCCGTGATGGTGCCTCTCCTCTCCTGATGTAGGGAGGGCTAGTGGAACTGGCTACCCGTGATGGTGCCTCTTCTCTCCTGATCTAGGGAGGGCTAGTGGTAATGGCTACCCGTGATGGTGCCTCTTCTCTCCTGATGTAGGGAGGGCTAGTGGTAATGGCTACCCGTGATGGTGCCTCTTCTCTCTTGTTGTAGGGAGGGCTAGTGGTAATGGCTACCCGCGATGGTGCCTCTTCTCTCCTGATGTAGGGAGAACTAGTGGTAATGGCTACCCGCGATGGTGCCTCTTATCTCCTGATGTAGGGAGGGCTAGTGGTAATGGCTACCCGCGATGGTGCCTCTTCTCTCCTGATGTAGGGAGGGCTAGTGGTAATGGCTACCGGCGATGGTGCCTCTTCTCTCCTGATCTAGGGAGGGCTAGTGGTAATGGCTACCCGTGATGGTGCCTCTTCTCTCCTGATGTAGGGTGATGGTGCCTCTTCTCTCCTGATCTAGGGAGGGCTAGTGGTAATGGCTACCCGTGGTGCCTCTTCTCTCCTGATCTAGGGAGGGCTAGTGGTAATGGCTACCCGTGATGGTGCCTCTTCTCTCCTGATCTAGAGAGGGCTAGTGGCACTGGCTTCCTGTGATGGTGCCTCTTCTCTCCTGATGTAGGGAGGGCTAGTGGTAATGGCTACCCGTGATGCCTCTTCTCTCCTGATGTAGGGAGAACTAGTGCTAATGGCTACCTCTGATGGTGCCTCTTCTCTCCTGATGTAGGGAGGGCTAGTGGTAATGGCTACCCGTGATGGTGCCTCTTCTCTCCTGATCTAGGGAGGGCTAGTGGTAATGGCTACCCGTGATGGTGCCTCTTCTCTCCTGATGTAGGGAGGGCTAGTGGTAATGGTTACCCGTGAGGGTGCCTCTTCTCTCCTGATGTAGGGAGGGCTAGTGGTTATGGCTACCCGTGATGGTGCCTCTTCTCTCCTGATGTAGGGTGATGGTGCCTCTTCTCTCCTGATCTAGGGAGGGCTAGAGGTAATGGCTACCTGTGAGGTGCCTCTTCTCTCCTGATGTAGGGAGGGCTAGTGGTAATGGCTACCCGTGATGGTGCCTCTTCTCTCCTGATCTAGGGAGGGCTAGTGGTAATGGCTACCCGTGATGGTGCCTCTTCTCTCCTGATGTAGGGAGGGCTAGTGGTAATGGTTACCTGTGAGGGTGCCTCTTCTCTCCTGATGTAGGGAGGGCTAGTGGTTATGGCTACCCGTGATGGTGCCTCTTCTCTCCTGATGTAGGGTGATGGTGCCTCTTCTCTCCTGATCTAGGGAGGGCTAGAGGTAATGGCTACCTGTGAGGTGCCTCTTCTCTCCTGATCTAGGAAGGGCTAGTGGTATTGGCTACCCGTGATGGTGCCTCTTCTCTCCTGATCTAGGGAAGGCTAGTGGTAATGGCTACCCGTGATGGTGCCTCTTCTCTCCTGATCTAGGGAGGGCTAGTGGTAATGGCTACCCGTGATGGTGCCTCTGTTCTCCTGATCTAGGGAGGGCTAGTGGTAGTGGCTACCCGTGATGGTGCCTCTTCTCTCCTGATGTAGGGAGGGCTAGTGGCAGTGGCTACCCGTGATGGTGCCTCTTCTCTCCTGATGTAGGGAGGGCTAGTGGCAGTGGTTACCCGTGATGGTGCCTCTTCTCTCCTGATCTAGGGAGGGCTAGTGGCAATGGCTACCCGTGATGGTGCCTCTTCTCTCCTGATCTAGGGAAGGCTAGTGGTAATAGCTACCCGTGATGGTGCCTCTTCTCTCCTGATCTAGGGAGGGCTAGTGGTAGTGGCTACCCGTGATGGTGCCTCTTCTCTCCTGATGTAGGGAGGGCTAGTGGCAATGGCTACCCGTGATGGTGCCTCTTCTCTCCTGATGTAGGGAGGGCTAGTGGCAATGGCTACCCGTGATGGTGCCTCTTCTCTCCTGATCTAGGGAAGGCTAGTGGTAATAGCTACCCGTGATGGTGCCTCTTCTCTCCTGATCTAGGGAGGGCTAGTGGTAGTGGCTACCCGTGATGGTGCCTCTTCTCTCCTGATGTAGGGAGGGCTAGTGGTAATGGCTACCCGTGATGGTACCTCTTCTCTCCTGATGTAGGGAGGGCTAGTGGTAATGGCTACCCGTGATTGTGCCTCTTCTCTCCGGATGTAGGGAAGGCTAGTGGCACTGGCTAGCTGTGATGGTGCCTCTTCTCTCCTGATCTAGGGAGGGCTAGTGGCAATGGCTACCCGTGATGGTGCCTCTTCTCTCCTGATCTAGGGAGGCTACTGGTAATGGCTACCCGTGATGGTGCCTCTTCTCTCCTTATCTAGGGAGGGCTAGTGGTAATGGCTACCCGTGATGGTGCCTCTTCTCTCCTGATCTAGGGAGGGCTAGTGGTAATGGCTAGCCGTGATGGTGCCTCTTCTCTCCTGATCTAGGGAGGGCTAGAGGTAATGGCTACCCGTGATGGTGCCTCTTCTCTCCTGATCTAGGGAGGGCTAGTGGTAATGGCTACCCGTGATGGTGCCTCTTCTCTCCTGATCTAGGGAGGGCTAGTGGTACTGGCTACCCGTGATGGTGCCTCTTCTCTCCTGATCTAGGGAGCGCTAGTGGTAATGGCTACCCGTGATGGTGGCTCTTCTCTCCGGATGGAGGGAGGGCTAGTGGAACTGGCTACCCGTGATGGTGCCTCTTCTCTCCTGATCTAGGGAGGGCTAGTGGCACTGGCTACCAGTGATGGTGCCTTTTCTCTCCTGATGTAGGGAGGGCTAGTGGCGATGGCTACCCGTGATGGTGCCTCTTCTCTCCTGATCTAGGGAGGGCTAGTGGCGATGGCTACCCATGATGGTGCCTCTTCTCTCCTGATCTAGGGAGGGCTAGTGGTAATGGCTACCCGTGATGGTGCCTCTGTTCTCCTGATCTAGGGAGGGCTAGTGGTAATGGCTACCCGTGATGGTGCCTCTTCTCTCCTGATGTAGGGAGGGCTAGTGGTAATGGCTACCCGTGATGGTGCCTCTTCTCTCCTGATGTAGGGAGGGCTAGTGGTAATGGTTACCCGTGATGGTGCCTCTTCTCTCCTGATGTAGGGAGGGCTAGTGGTAATGGCTACCCGTGATGGTGCCTCTGTTCTCCTGATGTAGGGATGGCTAGTGGTAATGGCTACCCGTGATGGTGCCTCTGTTCTCCTGATGTAGGGAGGGCTAGTGGTAATGGCTACCCGTGATGGTGCCTCTTCTCTCCTGATCTAGGGAGGCTACTGGTAATGGCTACCCGTGATGGTGCCTCTTCTCTCCTGATCTAGGGAGGGCTAGTGGCGATGGCTACCCGTGATGGTGCCTCTTCTCTCCTGATCTAGGGAGGGCTAGTGGCGATGGCTACCCGTGATGGTGCCTCTTCTCTCCTGATCTAGGGAGGGCTAGTGGTAATGGCTACCCGTGATGGTGCCTCTGTTCTCCTGATGTAGGGAGGGCTAGTGGTAATGGCTACCCGTGATGGTGCCTCTTCTCTCCTGATGTAGGGAGGGCTAGTGGTAATGGTTACCCGTGATGGTGCCTCTTCTCTCCTGATGTAGGGAGGGCTAGTGGTAATGGCTACCCGTGATGGTGCCTCTGTTCTCCTGATGTAGGGAGGGCTAGTGGTAATGGCTACCCGTGATGGTGCCTCTGTTCTCCTGATGTAGGGAGGGCTAGTGGTAATGGCTACCCGTGATGGTGCCTCTTCTCTCCTGATGTAGGGAGAACTAGTAGTAATGGCTACCCCTGATGGTGCCTCTTCTCTCCTGATGTAGGGAGGGCTAGTGGTAATGGCTACCTGTGATGGTGCCTCTTCTCTCCTGATTTAGGGAGGGCTAGTGGTAATGGCTACCCGTGATGGTGCCTCTTCTCTCCTGATGTAGGGAGGGCTAGTGGTAATGGTTACCCGTGATGGTGCCTCTTCTCTCCTGATGTAGGGAGGGCTAGTGGTAATGGCTACCCGTAATGGCGCCTCTGTTCTCCTGATGTAGGGAGGGCTAGTGGTAATGGCTGTCCGTGAAGGTGCCTCTTCTCTCCTGATGTAGGGAGGGCTAGTGGTAATGGGTAGCTGTGATGGTGCCTCTTCTCTCCTGATCTAGGGAGGGCTAGTGGCAATGGCTACCCGTGATGGTGCCTCTTCTCTCCTGATCTAGGGAGGGCTAGTGGCAATGGCAACCCGTGATGGTGCCTCTTCTCTCCTGATCTAGGGAGGCTACTGGTAATGGCTACCCGTGATGGTGCCTCTTCTCTCCTTATCTAGGGAGGCCTAGTGGTAATGGCCACCCGTGATGGTGCCTCTTCTCTCCTGATCTAGGGAGGGCTAGTGGTAATGGCTAGCCGTGATGGTGCCTCTTCTCTCCTGATCTAGGGAGGGCTAGATGTAATGGCTACCCGTGATGGTGCCTCTTCTCTCCTGATCTAGGGAGGGCTAGTGGTAATGGCTACCCGTGATGGTGCCTCTTCTCTCCTGATCTAGGGAGGGCTAGTGGTACTGGCTACCCGTGATGGTGCCTCTTCTCTCCTGATCTAGGGAGCGCTAGTGGTAATGGCTACCCGTGATGGTGGCTCTTCTCTCCGGATGGAGGGAGGGCTAGTGGAACTGGCTACCCGTGATGGTGCCTCTTCTCTCCTGATCTAGGGAGGGCTAGTGGCACTGGCTACCAGTGATGGTGCCTTTTCTCTCCTGATGTAGGGAGGGCTAGTGGCGATGGCTACCCGTGATGGTGTCTCTTCTCTCCTGATCTAGGGAGGGCTAGTGGCGATGGCTACCCGTGATGGTGCCTCTTCTCTCCTGATCTAGGGAGGGCTAGTGGTAATGGCTACCCGTGATGGTGCCTCTGTTCTCCTGATCTAGGGAGTGCTAGTGGTAATGGCTACCCGTGATGGTGCCTCTTCTCTCCTGATGTAGGGAGGGCTAGTGGTAATGGCTACCCGTGATGGTGCCTCTTCTCTCCTGATGTAGGGAGGGCTAGTGGTAATGGTTACCCGTGATGGTGCCTCTTCTCTCCTGATGTAGGGAGGGCTAGTGGTAATGGCTACCCGTGATGGTGCCTCTGTTCTCCTGATGTAGGGAGGGCTAGTGGTAATGGCTACCCGTGATGGTGCCTCTGTTCTCCTGATGTAGGGAGGGCTAGTGGTAATGGCTACCCGTGATGGTGCCTCTTCTCTCCTGATCTAGGGAGGGCTAGTGGCACTGGCCACCAGTGATGGTGCCTTTTCTCTTCTGATGTAGGGAGGGCTAGTGGCGATGGCTACCCGTGATGGTGCCTCTTCTCTCCTGATGTAGGGAGGGCTAGTGGTGATGGCTACCCGTGATGGTGCCTCTTCTCTCCTGATCTAGGGAGGGCTAGTGGTAATGGCTACCCGTGATGGTGCCTCTGTTCTCCTGATGTAGGGAGGGCTAGTGGTAATGGCTACCCGTGATGGTGCCTCTTCTCTCCTGATGTAGGGAGGGCTAGTGGTAATGGTTACCCGTGATGGTGCCTCTTCTCTCCTGATGTAGGGAGGGCTAGTGGTAATGGCTACCCGTGATGGTGCCTCTGTTCTCCTGATGTAGGGAGGGCTAGTGGTAATGGCTACCCGTGATGGTGCCTCTGTTCTCCTGATGTAGGGAGGGCTAGTGGTAATGGCTACCCGTGATGGTGCCTCTTCTCTCCTGATGTAGGGAGAACTAGTGGTAATGGCTACCCCTGATGGTGCCTCTTCTCTCCTGATGTAGGGAGGGCTAGTGGTAATGGCTACCCATGATGGTGCCTCTTCTCTCCTGATTTAGGGAGGGCTAGTGGTAATGGCTACCCGTGATGGTGCCTCTTCTCTCCTGATGTAGGGAGGGCTAGTGGTAATGGCTACCCGTGATGGTGCCTCTTCTCTCCTGATGTAGGGAGGGCTAGTGGTAATGGCTACCCGACATGGTGCCTCTTCTCTCCTGATGTAGGGAGGGCTAGTGGTAATGGCTACCCGACATGGTGCCTCTTCTCTCCTGATGTAGGGAGGGCTAGTGGCAATGGCTACCCGACATGGTGCCTCTTCTCTCCTGATGTAGGGAGGGCTAGTGGCAATGGCTACCCGACATGGTGCCTCTTCTCTCCCGATGTAGGGAGGGCTAGTGGCAATGGCTACCCGACATGGTGCCTCTTCTCTCCCGATGAAGGGAGGGCTAGTGCCACTGGCTACCCGTGATGGTGCCTCTTCTCTCCTGATCTATGGAGGGCTAGTGGCAATGGCTACCCGTGATGGTGCCTCTTCTCTCCTGATGTAGGGAGGGCTAGTGGCAATGGCTACCTGTGATGGTGCCTCTTCTCTCCTGATCTAGGGAGGGCTAGTTGCAATGGCTAGACGTGATGGTGCCTCTTCTCTCTTGATCTAGGGAGGGCTAGTGGCAATGGCTACCCGTGATGGTGCCTCTCCTCTCCTGATGTAGGGAGGGCTAGTGGTATGGCTACCCGTGATGGTGCCTCTCCTCTCCTGATCTAGGGAGGGCTATTGGCACTGGCTACCCGTGATGGTGCCTCTCCTCTCCTGATGTAGGGAGGGCTAGTGGAACTGGCTACCCGTGATGGTGCCTCTTCTCTCCTGATCTAGGGAGGGCTAGTGGTAATGGCTACCCGTGATGGTGCCTCTTCTCTCCTGATGTAGGGAGGGCTAGTGGTAATGGCTACCCGCGATGGTGCCTCTTCTCTCCTGATGTAGGGAGAACTAGTGGTAATGGCTACCCGCGATGGTGCCTCTTATCTCCTGATGTAGGGAGGGCTAGTGGTAATGGCTACCCGCGATGGTGCCTCTTCTCTCCTGATGTAGGGAGGGCTAGTGGTAATGGCTACCGGCGATGGTGCCTCTTCTCTCCTGATCTAGGGAGGGCTAGTGGTAATGGCTACCCGTGATGGTGCCTCTTCTCTCCTGATGTAGGGAGGGCTAGTGGTAATGGCTACCCGTGATGGTGCCTCTTCTCTCCTGATGTAGGGTGATGGTGCCTCTTCTCTCCTGATCTAGGGAGGGCTAGTGGTAATGGCTACCCGTGGTGCCTCTTCTCTCCTGATCTAGGGAGGGCTAGTGGTAATGGCTAGCCGTGATGGTGCCTCTTCTCTCCTGATCTAGGGAGGGCTAGAGGTAATGGCTACCCGTGATGGTGCCTCTTCTCTCCTGATCTAGGGAGGGCTAGTGGTAATGGCTACCCGTGATGGTGCCTCTTCTCTCCTGATGTAGGGAGGGCTAGTGGTAATGGTTACCCGTGAGGGTGCCTCTTCTCTCCTGATGTAGGGAGGGCTAGTGGTTATGGCTACCCGTGATGGTGCCTCTTCTCTCCTGATGTAGGGTGATGGTGCCTCTTCTCTCCTGATCTAGGGAGGGCTAGAGGTAATGGCTACCTGTGAGGTGCCTCTTCTCTCCTGATGTAGGGAGGGCTAGTGGTAATGGCTACCCGTGATGGTGCCTCTTCTCTCCTGATCTAGGGAGGGCTAGTGGTAATGGCTACCCGTGATGGTGCCTCTTCTCTCCTGATGTAGGAGGGCTAGTGGTAATGGTTACCTGTGAGGGTGCCTCTTCTCTCCTGATGTAGGGAGGGCTAGTGGTTATGGCTACCCGTGATGGTGCCTCTTCTCTCCTGATGTAGGGTGATGGTGCCTCTTCTCTCCTGATCTAGGGAGGGCTAGAGGTAATGGCTACCTGTGAGGTGCCTCTTCTCTCCTGATCTAGGAAGGGCTAGTGGTATTGGCTACCCGTGATGGTGCCTCTTCTCTCCTGATCTAGGGAAGGCTAGTGGTAATGGCTACCCGTGATGGTGCCTCTTCTCTCCTGATCTAGGGAGGGCTAGTGGTAATGGCTACCCGTGATGGTGCCTCTGTTCTCCTGATCTAGGGAGGGCTAGTGGTAGTGGCTACCCGTGATGGTGCCTCTTCTCTCCTGATGTAGGGAGGGCTAGTGGCAGTGGCTACCCGTGATGGTGCCTCTTCTCTCCTGATGTAGGGAGGGCTAGTGGCAGTGGCTACCCGTGATGGTGCCTCTTCTCTCCTGATCTAGGGAGGGCTAGTGGCAATGGCTACCCGTGATGGTGCCTCTTCTCTCCTGATCTAGGGAAGGCTAGTGGTAATAGCTACCCGTGATGGTGCCTCTTCTCTCCTGATCTAGGGAGGGCTAGTGGTAGTGGCTACCCGTGATGGTGCCTCTTCTCTCCTGATGTAGGGAGGGCTAGTGGCAATGGCTACCCGTGATGGTGCCTCTTCTCTCCTGATGTAGGGAGGTCTAGTGGCAATGGCTACCCGTGATGGTGCCTCTTCTCTCCTGATCTAGGGAAGGCTAGTGGTAATAGCTACCCGTGATGGTGCCTCTTCTCTCCTGATCTAGGGAGGGCTAGTGGTAGTGGCTACCCGTGATGGTGCCTCTTCTCTCCTGATGTAGGGAGGGCTAGTGGTAATGGCTACCCGTGATGGTACCTCTTCTCTCCTGATGTAGGGAGGGCTAGTGGTAATGGCTACCCGTGATTGTGCCTCTTCTCTCCGGATGTAGGGAGGGCTAGTGGCACTGGCTAGCTGTGATGGTGCCTCTTCTCTCCTGATCTAGGGAGGGCTAGTGGCAATGGCTACCCGTGATGGTGCCTCTTCTCTCCTGATCTAGGGAGGGCTAGTGGCAATGGCAACCCGTGATGGTGCCTCTTCTCTCCTGATCTAGGGAGGCTACTGGTAATGGCTACCCGTGATGGTGCCTCTTCTCTCCTTATCTAGGGAGGGCTAGTGGTAATGGCTACCCGTGATGGTGCCTCTTCTCTCCTGATCTAGGGAGGGCTAGTGGTAATGGCTAGCCGTGATGGTGCCTCTTCTCTCCTGATCTAGGGAGGGCTAGAGGTAATGGCTACCCGTGATGGTGCCTCTTCTCTCCTGATCTAGGGAGGGCTAGTGGTAATGGCTACCCGTGATGGTGCCTCTTCTCTCCTGATCTAGGGAGGGCTAGTGGTACTGGCTACCCGTGATGGTGCCTCTTCTCTCCTGATCTAGGGAGCGCTAGTGGTAATGGCTACCCGTGATGGTGGCTCTTCTCTCCGGATGGAGGGAGGGCTAGTGGAACTGGCTACCCGTGATGGTGCCTCTTCTCTCCTGATCTAGGGAGGGCTAGTGGCACTGGCTACCAGTGATGGTGCCTTTTCTCTCCTGATGTAGGGAGGGCTAGTGGCGATGGCTACCCGTGATGGTGCCTCTTCTCTCCTGATCTAGGGAGGGCTAGTGGCGATGGCTACCCGTGATGGTGCCTCTTCTCTCCTGATCTAGGGAGGACTAGTGGAAATGGCTACCCGTGATGGTGCCTCTGTTCTCCTGATCTAGGGAGGGCTAGTGGTAATGGCTACCCATGATGGTGCCTCTTCTCTCCTGATGTAGGGAGGGCTAGTGGTAATGGCTACCCGTGATGGTGCCTCTTCTCTCCTGATGTAGGGAGGGCTAGTGGTAATGGTTACCCGTGATGGTGCCTCTTCTCTCCTGATGTAGGGAGGGCTAGTGGTAATGGCTACCCGTGATGGTGCCTCTGTTCTCCTGATGTAGGGATGGCTAGTGGTAATGGCTACCCGTGATGGTGCCTCTGTTCTCCTGATGTAGGGAGGGCTAGTGGTAATGGCTACCTGTGATGGTGCCTCTTCTCTCCTGATCTAGGGAGGCTACTGGTAATGGCTACCCGTGATGGTGCCTCTTCTCTCCTGATCTAGGGAGGGCTAGTGGCGATGGCTACCCGTGATGGTGCCTCTTCTCTCCTGATCTAGGGAGGGCTAGTGGCGATGGCTACCCGTGATGGTGCCTCTTCTCTCCTGATCTAGGGAGGGCTAGTGGTAATGGCTACCCGTGATGGTGCCTCTGTTCTCCTGATGTAGGGAGGGCTAGTGGTAATGGCTACCCGTGATGGTGCCTCTTCTCTCCTGATGTAGGGAGGGCTAGTGGTAATGGTTACCCGTGATGGTGCCTCTTCTCTCCTGATGTAGGGAGGGCTAGTGGTAATGGCTACCCGTGATGGTGCCTCTGTTCTCCTGATGTAGGGAGGGCTAGTGGTAATGGCTACCCGTGATGGTGCCTCTTCTCTCCTGATTTAGGGAGGGCTAGTGGTAATGGCTACCCGTGATGGTGCCTCTTCTCTCCTGATGTAGGGAGGGCTAGTGGCGATGGCTACCCGTGATGGTGTCTCTTCTCTCCTGATCTAGGGAGGGCTAGTGGCGATGGCTACCCGTGATGGTGCCTCTTCTCTCCTGATCTAGGGAGGGCTAGTGGTAATGGCTACCCGTGATGGTGCCTCTGTTCTCCTGATCTAGGGAGGGCTAGTGGTAATGGCTACCCGTGATGGTGCCTCTTCTCTCCTGATGTAGGGAGGGCTAGTGGTAATGGCTACCCGTGATGGTGCCTCTTCTCTCCTGATGTAGGGAGGGCTAGTGGTAATGGTTACCCGTGATGGTGCCTCTTCTCTCCTGATGTAGGGAGGGCTAGTGGTAATGGCTACCCGTGATGGTGCCTCTGTTCTCCTGATGTAGGGAGGGCTAGTGGTAATGGCTACCCGTGATGGTGCCTCTGTTCTCCTGATGTAGGGAGGGCTAGTGGTAATGGCTACCCGTGATGGTGCCTCTTCTCTCCTCATCTAGGGAGGGCTAGTGGCACTGGCCACCAGTGATGGTGCCTTTTCTCTCCTGATGTAGGGAGGGCTAGTGGCGATGGCTACCCGTGATGGTGCCTCTTCTCTCCTGATCTAGGGAGGGCTAGTGGCGATGGCTACCCGTGATGGTGCCTCTTCTCTCCTGATCTAGGGAGGGCTAGTGGTAATGGCTACCCGTGATGGTGCCTCTGTTCTCCTGATGTAGGGAGGGCTAGTGGTAATGGCTACCCGTGATGGTGCCTCTTCTCTCCTGATGTAGGGAGGGCTAGTGGTAATGGTTACCCGTGATGGTGCCTCTTCTCTCCTGATGTAGGGAGGGCTAGTGGTAATGGCTACCCGTGATGGTGCCTCTGTTCTCCTGATGTAGGGAGGGCTAGTGGTAATGGCTACCCGTGATGGTGCCTCTGTTCTCCTGATGTAGGGAGGGCTAGTGGTAATGGCTACCCGTGATGGTGCCTCTTCTCTCCTGATCTAGGGAGGGCTAGTGGCACTGGCTACCAGTGATGGTGCCTTTTCTCTCCTGATGTAGGGAGGGCTAGTGGCGATGGCTACCCGTGATGGTGCCTCTTCTCTCCTGATCTAGGGAGGGCTAGTGGCACTGGCTACCAGTGATGGTGCCTTTTCTCTCCTGATGTAGGGAGGGCTAGTGGCGATGGCTACCCGTGATGGTGCCTCTTCTCTCCTGATCTAGGGAGGGCTAGTGGCGATGGCTACCCGTGATGGTGCCTCTGTTCTCCTGATGTAGGGAGGGCTAGTGGTAATGGCTGCCCGTGATGGTGCCTCTTCTCTCCTGATGTAGGGAGGGCTAGTGGTAAAGGCTACCCGTGATGGTGCCTCTGTTCTCCTGATGTAGGGAGGGCTAGTGGTAATGGCTACCCATGATGGTGCCTCTTCTCTCCTGATGTAGGGAGGGCTAGTGGTACTGGCTACCCGTGATGGTGCCTCTTCTCTCCTGATCTAGGGAGGGCTACTGGTAATGGCTACCCGTGATGGTGCCTCTTCTCTCCGGATGTAGGGAGGGCTAGTGGTAATGGCTACCCGTGATTGTGCCTCTTCTCTCCGGATGTAGGGAGGGCTAGTGGTAATGGCTACCCGTGATGGTGCCTCTTCTGGCTAGTGGTAATGGCTACCCGTGATTGTGCCTCTTCTCTCCGGATGTAGGGAGGGCTAGTGGTAATGGCTACCCGTGATGGTGCCTCTTCTCTCCTGATGTAGGGAGGGCTAGTGGTAATGGCTACCCGTGATGGTGCCTCTTCTCTCCGGATGTATGGAGGGCTAGTGGCACTGGCGACCCGTGATGGTGCCTCTTCTCTCCTGATCTAGGGAGCGCTAGTGGCACTGGCTACCCGTATGGTGCCTCTTCTCTCCTGATGTAGGGAGGGCTAGTGGCAATGGCTACCCGTGATGGTGCCTCTTCTCTCCGGATGTAGGGAGGGCTAGTGGCAATGGCTACCCGCGATGGTGCCTCTTCTCTCCTGATGTAGGGAGGGCTAGTGGTAATGGCTACCCGCGATGGTGCCTCTTCTCTCCTGATTTAGGGAGGGCTAGTGGTAATGGCTACCCGCGATGGTGCCTCTTCTCTCCTGATGTAGGGAGGGCTAGTGGTAATGGTTACCCGTGATGGTGCCTCTTCTCTCCTGATGTAGGGAGGGCTAGTGGTAATGGCTACCCGTGATGGTGCCTCTGTTCTCCTGATGTAGGGAGGGCTAGTGGTAATGGCTACCCGTGATGGTGCCTCTTCTCTCCTGATGTAGGGAGGGCTAGTGGTAATGGTTACCCGTGATGGTGCCTCTTCTCTCCTGATGTAGGGAGGGCTAGTGGTAATGGCTACCCGTGATGGTGCCTCTGTTCTCCTGATGTAGGGAGGGCTAGTGGTAATGGCTACCCGTGATGGTGCCTCTTTTCTCCTGATGTAGGGAGGGCTAGTGGTAATGGCTACCCGTGATGGTGCCTCTTCTCTCCTGATGTAGGGAGAACTAGTAGTAATGGCTACCCCTGATGGTGCCTCTTCTCTCCTGATGTAGGGAGGGCTAGTGGTAATGGCTACCCGTGATGGTGCCTCTTCTCTCCTGATTTAGGGAGGGCTAGTGGTAATGGCTACCCGTGATGGTGCCTCTTCTCTCCTGATGTAGGGAGGGCTAGTGGTAATGGTTACCCGTGATGGTGCCTCTTCTCTCCTGATGTAGGGAGGGCTAGTGGTAATGGCTACCCGTGATGGTGCCTCTGTTCTCCTGATGTAGGGAGGGCTAGTGGTAAAGGCTACCCGTGATGGTGCCTCTGTTCTCCTGATGTAGGGAGGGCTAGTGGTAATGGCTACCCGTGATGGTGCCTCTTCTCTCCTGATGTAGGGAGGGCTAGTGGTACTGGCTACCCGTGATGGTGCCTCTTCTCTCCTGATCTAGGGAGGGCTACTGGTAATGGCTACCCGTGATTGTGCCTCTTCTCTCCGGATGTAGGGAGGGCTAGTGGTAATGGCTACCCATGATGGTGCCTCTTCTGGCTAGTGGTAATGGCTACCCGTGATTGTGCCTCTTCTCTCCGGATGTAGGGAGGGCTAGTGGTAATGGCTACCCGTGATGGTGCCTCTTCTCTCCTGATGTAGGGAGGGCTAGTGGTAATGGCTACCCGTGATGGTGCCTCTTCTCTCCTTATCTAGGGAGGGCTAGTGGCACTGGCTACCCGTATGGTGCCTCTTCTCTCCTGATGTAGGGAGGGCTAGTGGCAATGGCTACCCGTGATGGTGCCTCTTCTCTCCGGATGTAGGGAGGGCTAGTGGCAATGGCTACCCGCGATGGTGCCTCTTCTCTCCTGATGTAGGGAGGGCTAGTGGTAATGGCTACCCGCGATGGTGCCTCTTCTCTCCTGATTTAGGGAGGGCTAGTGGTAATGGCTACCCGCGATGGTGCCTCTTCTCTCCTGATGTAGGGAGGGCTAGTGGTAATGGTTACCCGTGATGGTGCCTCTTCTCTCCTGATGTAGGGAGGGCTAGTGGTAATGGCTACCCGTGATGGTGCCTCTGTTCTCCTGATGTAGGGAGGGCTAGTGGTAATGGCTACCCGTGATGGTGCCTCTTCTCTCCTGATGTAGGGAGGGCTAGTGGTAAAGGCTACCCGTGATGGTGCCTCTGTTCTCCTGATGTAGGGAGGGCTAGTGGTAATGGCTACCCGTGATGGTGCCTCTTCTCTCCTGATCTAGGGAGGGCTAGTGGTACTGGCTACCCGTGATGGTGCCTCTTCTCTCCAGATGTAGGGAGGGCTAGTGGTAATGGCTACCCATGATTGTGCCTCTTCTCTCCGGATGTAGGGAGGGCTAGTGGTAATGGCTACCCGTGATGGTGCCTCTTCTCTCCTGATGTAGGGAGGGCTAGTGGTAATGGCTACCCGTGATGGTGCCTCTTCTCTCCGGATGTATGGAGGGCTAGTGGCACTGGCGACCCGTGATGGTGCCTCTTCTCTCCTGATCTAGGGAGGGCTAGTGGCACTGGCTACCTGTATGGTGCCTCTTCTCTCCTGATGTAGGGAGGGCTAGTGGCAATGGCTACCCGTGATGGTGCCTCTTCTCTCCGGATGTAGGGAGGGCTAGTGGCAATGGCTTCCCGTGATGGTGCCTCTTCTCTCCTGATGTAGGGAGAGCTACTGGCAATGGCTACCCTTGATGGTGCCTCTTCTCTCCTGATGTAGGTAGGGCTAGTGGCAATGGCTACCCGTGATGGTGCCTCTTCTCTCCTGATGTAGGGAGGGCTAGTGGCAATGGCTACCCGTGATGGTGCCTCTTCTCTCCTGATGTAGGGAGGGCTAGTGGCAATGGCTACCCGTGATGGTGCCTCTTCTCTCCTGATGTAGGGAGGGCTAGTGGCACTGGCTACCCGTGATGGTGCCTCTTCTCTCCTGATGTAGGGAGGGCTAGTGGCAATGTCTACCCGTGATGGTGCCTCTTCTCTCCTGATGTAGGGAGGGCTAGTGGCAATGGCTACCCGTGATGGTGCCTCTTCTCCCCTGATGTAGGGAGGGCTAGTGGCAATGGCTACCCGTGATGGTGCCTCTTCTCTCCTGATGTAGGGAGGGCTAGTGGTAATGGCTACCCGTGATGGTGCCTCTTCTCTCCGGATGTATGGAGGGCTAGTGGCACTGGCGACCCGTGATGGTGCCTCTTCTCTCCTGATCTAGGGAGGGCTAGTGGCACTGGCTACCTGTATGGTGCCTCTTCTCTCCTGATGTAGGGAGGGCTAGTGGCAATGGCTACCCGTGATGGTGCCTCTTCTCTCCGGATGTAGGGAGGGCTAGTGGCAATGGCTTCCCGTGATGGTGCCTCTTCTCTCCTGATGTAGGGAGAGCTAGTGGCAATGACTACCCTTGATGGTGCCTCTTCTCTCCTGATGTAGGTAGGGCTAGTGGCAATGGCTACCCGTGATGGTGCCTCTTCTCTCCTGATGTAGGGAGGGCTAGTGGCAATGGCTACCCGTGATGGTGCCTCTTCTCTCCTGATGTAGGGAGGGCTAGTGGCAATGGCTACCCGTGATGGTGCCTCTTCTCTCCTGATGTAGGGAGGGCTAGTGGCAATGGCTACCCGTGATGGTGCCTCTTCTCTCCTGATGTAGGGAGGGCTAGTGGCAATGGCTACCCGTGATGGTGCCTCTTCTCCCCTGATGTAGGGAGGGCTAGTGGCAATGGCTACCCGTGATGGTGCCTCTTCTCTCCTGATGTAGGGAGGGCTAGTGGCAATGGCTACCCGTGATGGTGCCTCTTCTCTCCTGATGTAGGGAGGGCTAGTGGCAATGGCTACCCGTGACGGTGCCTCTTCTCTCCTGATGGTGGGAAGGCTAGTGGCAATGGCTACCCGTGACGGTGCCTCTTCTCTCCTGATGTAGGGAGGGCTAGTGGCAATGGCTACCCGTGACGGTGCCTCTTCTCTCCTGATGTAGGGAGGGCTAGAGGCAATGGCTACCCGTGACGGTGCCTCTTCTCTCCTGATGTAGGGAGGGCTAGTGGCAATGGCTACCCGTGACGGTGCCTCTTCTCTCCTGATCTAGGGTGGGCTAGAGGCAATGGCTACCCGTGACGGTGCCTCTTCTCTCCTGATCTAGGGAGGGCTAGTGGTAATGGCTACCCGTGATGATGCCTCTTCTCTCCTGATCTAGGGAGGGCTAGTGGTAATGGCTATGCGTGACGGTGCCTCTTCTCTCCGGATGTAGGGAGGGCTAGTGGTAATGGCTACCCCTGATGGTGCCTCTTCTCTCCGGATCTAGGGAGGGCTAGTGGCAATGGCTACCCGTGATGGTGCCTCTTCTCTCCTGATCTAGGGAGGGCTAGTGGTAATGGCTACCCGTGATGATGCCTCTTCTCTCCTGATCTAGGGAGGGCTAGTGGTATGGCTACCCATGATGGTGCCTCTTCTCTTCTGATCTAGGGAGGGCTAGTGGCACTCGCTACCCGTGATGGTGCCTCTTCTCTCCTGATGTAGGGAGGGCTAGTGGTAATGGCTACCCGTGATGGTGCCTCTTCTCTCCTGATGTAGGGAGGGCTAGTGGTAATGGCTACCCGTGATGGTGCCTCTTCTCTCCTGATGTAGGGAGGGCTAGTGGTAATGGCTACCCGTGATGGTGCCTCTTCTCCCCTGATGTAGGGAGGGCTAGTGGTAATGGCTACCCGTGATGGTGCCTCTTCTCTCCTGATGTATGGAGGGCTAGTGGTAATGGCTACCCGTGATGGTGCCTCTTCTCTCCTGATCGAGGGAGGGCTAGTGGTAATGGCAACCCGTGATGGTGCCTCTTCTCTCCTGATCTAGGGAGGGCTTGTGGTAATGGCTACCCGTGATGGTGCCTCTTCTCTCCTGATCTAGGGAGGGCTAGTGGTAATGGCTACCCGTGATGGTGCCTCTTCTCTCCTGATGTAGGGAGGGCTAGTGGCAATGGCTACCCGTGATGGTGCCTCTTCTCTCCTGTTGTAGGGAGGGCTAGTGGTAATGGCTACCCGTGTTGGTGCCTCTTCTCTCCTGATCTAGGGAGGGCTACTGTAATGGCTACACGTGATGGTGCCTCTTCTCTCCTGATCTAGGGAGGGCTAGTGGTAATGGCTACCCGTGATGGTGCCTCTTCTCCCCTGATGTAGGGAGGGCTAGTGGTAATGGCTACCCGTGATGGTGCCTCTTCTCTCCTGATGTATGGAGGGCTAGTGGTAATGGCTACCCGTGATGGTGCCTCTGTTCTCCTGATGTAGGGAGGGCTAGTGGTAATGGCTGCCCGTGATGGTGCCTCTTCTCTGCTGATGTAGGGAGGGCTAGTGGTAAAGGCTACCCGTGATGGTGCCTCTTTTCTCCTGATGTAGGGAGGGCTAGTGGTAATGGCTACCCGTGATGGTGCCTCTTCTCTCCTGATGTAGGGAGGGCTAGTGGTACTGGCTACCCGTGATGGTGCCTCTTCTCTCCTGATCTAGGGAGGGCTACTGGTAATGGCTACCCGTGATGGTGCCTCTTCTCTCCGGATGTAGGGAGGGCTAGTGGTAATGGCTACCCGTGATTGTGCCTCTTCTCTCCGGATGTAGGGAGGGCTAGTGGTAATGGCTACCCGTGATGGTGCCTCTTCTGGCTAGTGGTAATGGCTACCCGTGATTGTGCCTCTTCTCTCCGGATGTAGGGAGGGCTAGTGGTAATGGCTACCCGTGATGGTGCCTCTTCTCTCCTGATGTAGGGAGGGCTAGTGGTAATGGCTACCCGTGATGGTGCCTCTTCTCTCCGGATGTATGGAGGGCTAGTGGCACTGGCGACCCGTGATGGTGCCTCTTCTCTCCTGATCTAGGGAGGGCTAGTGGCACTGGCTACCCGTATGGTGCCTCTTCTCTCCTGATGTAGGGAGGGCTAGTGGCAATGGCTACCCGTGATGGTGCCTCTTCTCTCCGGATGTAGGGAGGGCTAGTGGCAATGGCTACCCGCGATGGTGCCTCTTCTCTCCTGATGTAGGGAGGGCTAGTGGTATGGCTACCCGTAATGGTGCCTCTTCTCTCCTGATCTAGGGAGGGCTAGTGGCACTCGCTACCCGTGATGGTGCCTCTTCTCTCCTGATGTAGGGAGGGCTAGTGGTAATGGCTACCCGTGATGGTGCCTCTTCTCTCCTGATCTAGGGAGGGCTAGTGGCAATGGCTACCCGTGACGGTGCCTCTTCTCTCCTGATCTAGGGAGGGCTAGTGGCAATGGCTACCCGTGACGGTGCCTCTTCTCTCCTGATCTAGGGAGGGCTACTGTAATGGCTACACGTGATGGTGCCTCTTCTCTCCTGATCTAGGGAGGGCTAGTGGTAATGGCTACCCGTGATGGTGCCTCTTCTCCCCTGATGTAGGGAGGGCTAGTGGTAATGGCTACCCGTGATGGTGCCTCTTCTCTCCTGATGTATGGAGGGCTAGTGGTAATGGCTACCCGTGATGGTGCCGCTTCTCTCCTGATCTAGGGAGGTCTAGTGGTAAAGGCAACCCGTGATGGTTCCCTTTTCTCTCCTGATCGAGGGAGGGCTAGTGGTAATGGCTACCCGTGATGGTGCCTCTTCTCTCCTGATCGAGGGAGGGCTAGTGGTAATGGCTACCCGTGATGGTGCCTCTTCTCTCCTGATGTAGGGAGGGCTAGTGGTAATGGCTGCCCGTGATGGTGCCTCTTCTCTCCTGATGTAGGGAGGGCTAGTGGTAATGGCAACCCGTGATGGTGCCTCTTCTCCCCTGATGTAGGGAGGGCTAGTGGTAATGGCTACCCGTGATGGTGCCTCTTCTCTCCTGATGTATGGAGGGCTAGTGGTAATGGCTACCCGTGATGGTGCCTCTTCTCTCCTGATCGAGGGAGGGCTAGTGGTAATGGCAACCCGTGATGGTGCCTCTTCTCTCCTGATCTAGGGAGGGCTAGTGGTAATGGCTACCCGTGATGGTGCCTCTTCTCTCCTGATCTAGGGAGGGCTAGTGGTAATGGCTACCCGTGATGGTGCCTCTTCTCTCCTGATGTAGGGAGGGCTAGTGGCAATGGCTACCCGTGATGGTGTCTCTTCTCTCCTGTTGTAGGGAGGGCTAGTGGTAATGGCTACCCGTGTTGGTGCCTCTTCTCTCCTGATCTAGGGAGGGCTACTGTAATGGCTACATGTGATGGTGCCTCTTCTCTCCTGATCTAGGGAGGGCTAGTGGTAATGGCTACCCGTGATGGTGCCTCTTCTCCCCTGATGTAGGGAGGGCTAGTGGTAATGGCTACCCGTGATGGTGCCTCTTCTCTCCTGATGTATGGAGGGCTAGTGGTAATGGCTACCCGTGATGGTGCCTCTTCTCTCCTGATGTAGGGAGGGCTAGTGGCAATGGCTACCCGTGACGGTGCCTCTTCTCTCCTGATGTAGGGAGGGCTAGTGGCAATGGCTACCCGTGACGGTGCCTCTTCTCTCCTGATGGTGGGAAGGCTAGTGGCAATGGCTACCCGTGACGGTGCCTCTTCTCTCCTGATGTAGGGAGGGCTAGTGGCAATGGCTACCCGTGACGGTGCCTCTTCTCTCCTGATGTAGGGAGGGCTAGTGGCAATGGCTACCCGTGACGGTGCCTCTTCTCTCCTGATGGTGGGAAGGCTAGTGGCAATGGCTACCCGTGACGGTGCCTCTTCTCTCCTGATGTAGGGAGGGCTAGTGGCAATGGCTACCCGTGACGGTGCCTCTTCTCTCCTGATGTAGGGAGGGCTAGTGGCAATGGCTACCCGTGACGGTGCCTCTTCTCTCCTGATGTAGGGAGGGCTAGTGGCAATGGCTACCCGTGACGGTGCCTCTTCTCTCCTGATGTAGGGTGGGCTAGAGGCAATGGCTACCCGTGACGGTGCCTCTTCTCTCCTGATCTAGGGAGGGCTAGTGGCAATGGCTACCCGTGACGGTGCCTCTTCTCTCCTGATCTAGGGAGGGCTAGTGGCAATGGCTACCCGTGACGGTGCCTCTTCTCTCCTGATCTAGGGAGGGCTAGTGGCAATGGCTACCCGTGACGGTGCCTCTTCTCTCCTGATCTAGGGAGGGCTAGTGGCAATGGCTACCCGTGACGGTGCCTCTTCTCTCCTGATGTAGGGAGGACTAGTGGTACTGGCTACCCGTTACGGTGCCTCTTCTCTCCTGATGTAGGGAGGGCTAGTGGTACTGGCTACCCGTGACTGTGTCTCCTGATCTAGGGAGGGCTAGTGGTAATGGCTATGCGTGACGGTGCCTCTTCTATCCGGATGTAGGGAGGGCTAGTGATAATGGCTACCCCTGATGGTGCCTCTTCTCTCCGGATCTAGGGAGGGCTAGTGGCAATGGCTACCCGTGATGGTGCCTCTTCTCTCCTGATCTAGGGAGGGCTAGTGGTAATGGCTACCCATGATGGTGCCTCTTCTCTCCTGATCTAGGGAGGGCTAGTGGTATGGCTACCCGTGATGGTGCCTCTTCTCTCCTGATGTAGGGAGGGCTAGTGGCAATGGCTACCCGTGACGGTGCCTCTTCTCTCCTGATGTAGGGAGGGCTAGTGGCAATGGCTACCCGTGACGGTGCCTCTTCTCTCCTGATCTAGGGAGGGCTAGTGACAATGGCTACCCGTGACGGTGCCTCTTCTCTCCTGATCTAGGGAGGGCTAGTGGCAATGGCTACCCGTGACGGTGCCTCTTCTCTCCTGATGTAGGGAGGGCTAGTGGCAATGGCTACCCGTGACGGTGCCTCTTCTCTCCTGATGGTGGGAAGGCTAGTGGCAATGGCTACCCGTGATGGTGCCTCTTCTCTCCGGATGTATGGAGGGCTAGTGGCACTGGCGACCCGTGATGGTGCCTCTTCTCTCCTGATCTAGGGAGGGCTAGTGGCACTGGCTACCTGTATGGTGCCTCTTCTCTCCTGATGTAGGGAGGGCTAGTGGCAATGGCTACCCGTGATGGTGCCTCTTCTCTCCGGATGTAGGGAGGGCTAATGGCAATGGCTTCCCGTGATGGTGCCTCTTCTCTCCTGATGTAGGGAGAGCTAGTGGCAATGGCTACCCTTGATGGTGCCTCTTCTCTCCTGATGTAGGTAGGGCTAGTGGCAATGGCTACCCGTGATGGTGCCTCTTCTCTCCTGATGTAGGGAGGGCTAGTGGCAATGGCTACCCGTGATGGTGCCTCTTCTCTCCTGATGTAGGGAGGGCTAGTGGCACTGGCTACCCGTGATGGTGCCTCTTCTCTCCTGATGTAGGGAGGGCTAGTGGCACTGGCTACCCGTGATGGTGCCTCTTCTCTCCTGATGTAGGGAGGGCTAGTGGCAATGGCTACCCGTGATGGTGCCTCTTCTCTCCTGATGTAGGGAGGGCTAGTGGCAATGGCTACCCGTGATGGTGCCTCTTCTCCCCTGATGTAGGGAGGGCTAGTGGCAATGGCTACCCGTGATGGTGCCTCTTCTCTCCTGATGTAGGGAGGGCTAGTGGCAATGGCTACCCGTGATGGTGCCTCTTCTCTCCTGATGTAGGGAGGGCTAGTGGCAATGGCTACCCGTGACGGTGCCTCTTCTCTCCTGATGGTGGGAAGGCTAGTGGCAATGGCTACCCGTGACGGTGCCTCTTCTCTCCTGATGGTGGGAAGGCTAGTGGCAATGGCTACCCGTGACGGTGCCTCTTCTCTCCTGATGTAGGGAGGGCTAGTGGCAATGGCTACCCGTGACGGTGCCTCTTCTCTCCTGATGTAGGGAGGGCTAGTGGCAATGGCTACCCGTGACGGTGCCTCTTCTCTCCTGATGTAGGGAGGGCTAGTGGCAATGGCTACCCGTGACGGTGCCTCTTCTCTCCTGATCTAGGGTGGGCTAGAGGCAATGGCTACCCGTGACGGTGCCTCTTCTCTCCTGATCTAGGGAGGGCTAGTGGTAATGGCTACCCGTGACGATGCCTCTTCTCTCCTGATCTAGGGAGGGCTAGTGGTAATGGCTACGCGTGACGGTGCCTCTTCTATCCGGATGTAGGGAGGGCTAGTGGTAATGGCTACCCCTGATGGTGCCTCTTCTCTCCGGATCTAGGGAGGGCTAGTGGCAATGGCTACCCGTGATGGTGCCTCTTCTCTCCTGATCTAGGGAGGGCTAGTGGTAATGGCTACCCGTGATGATGCCTCTTCTCTCCTGATCTAGGGAGGGCTAGTGGTATGGCTACCCGTGATGGTGCCTCTTCTCTCCTGATCTAGGGAGGGCTAGTGGCACTCGCTACCCGTGATGGTGCCTCTTCTCTCCTGATGTAGGGAGGGCTAGTGGTAATGGCTACCCTTGATGGTGCCTCTTCTCTCCTGATGTAGGGAGGGCTAGTGGTAATATCTACCCGTGATGGTGCCTCTTCTCTCCTGATGTAGGGAGGGCTAGTGGTAATGGCTACCCGTGATGGTGCCTCTTCTCCCCTGATGTAGGGAGGGCTAGTGGTAATGGCTACCCGTGATGGTGCCTCTTCTCTCCTGATGTATGGAGGGCTAGTGGTAATGGCTACCCGTGATGGTGCCTCTTCTCTCCTGATCGAGGCAGGGCTAGTGGTAATGGCAACCCGTGATGGTGCCTCTTCTCTCCTGATCTAGGGAGGGCTAGTGGTAATGGCTACCCGTGATGGTGCCTCTTCTCTCCTGATCTAGGGAGGGCTAGTGGTAATGGCTACCCGTGATGGTGCCTCTTCTCTCCTGATCTAGGCAGGGCTAGTGGTAATGGCTAGCCGTGATGGTGCCTCTTCTCTCCTGATCTAGGGAGGGCTAGAGGTAATGGCTACCCGTGATGGTGCCTCTTCTCTCCTGATCTAGGGAGGGCTAGTGGTAATGGCTACCCGTGATGGTGCCTCTTCTCTCCTGATCTAGGGAGGGCTAGTGGTACTGGCTACCCGTGATGGTGCCTCTTCTCTCCTGATCTAGGGAGCGCTAGTGGTAATGGCTACCCGTGATGGTGGCTCTTCTCTCCGGATGGAGGGAGGGCTAGTGGAACTGGCTACCCGTGATGGTGCCTCTGTTCTCCTGATGTAGGGAGGGCTAGTGGTAATGGCTGCCCGTGATGGTGCCTCTTCTCTCCTGATGTAGGGAGGGCTAGTGGTAAAGGCTACCCGTGATGGTGCCTCTGTTCTCCTGATGTAGGGAGGGCTAGTGGTAATGGCTACCCATGATGGTGCCTCTTCTCTCCTGATGTAGGGAGGGCTAGTGGTACTGGCTACCCGTGATGGTGCCTCTTCTCTCCTGATCTAGGGAGGGCTACTGGTAATGGCTACCCGTGATGGTGTCTTCTCTCCGGATGTAGGGAGGGCTAGTGGTAATGGCTACCTGTGATTGTGCCTCTTCTCTCCGGATGTAGGGAGGGCTAGTGGTAATGGCTACCCGTGATGGTGCCTCTTCTGGCTAGTGGTAATGGCTACCCGTGATTGTGCCTCTTCTCTCCGGATGTAGGGAGGGCTAGTGGTAATGGCTACCCGTGATGGTGCCTCTTCTCTCCTGATGTAGGGAGGGCTAGTGGTAATGGCTACCCGTGATGGTGCCTCTTCTCTCCGGATGTATGGAGGGCTAGTGGCACTGGCGACCCGTGATGGTGCCTCTTCTCTCCTGATCTAGGGAGGGCTAGTGGCACTGGCTACCCGTATGGTGCCTCTTCTCTCCTGATGTAGGGAGGGCTAGTGGCAATGGCTACCCGTGATGGTGCCTCTTCTCTCCGGATGTAGGGAGGGCTAGTGGCAATGGCTACCCGCGATGGTGCCTCTTCTCTCCTGATGTAGGGAGGTCTAGTGGTAATGGCTACCCGTGATGGTGCCTCTTCTCTCCTGATCTAGGGAGGGCTAGTGGTAATGGCTACCCGTGATGATGCCTCTTCTCTCCTGATCTAGGGAGGGCTAGTGGTATGGCTACCCGTGATGGTGCCTCTTCTCTCCTGATCTAGGGAGGGCTAGTGGCACTCGCTACCCGTGATGGTGCCTCTTCTCTCCTGATGTAGGGAGGGCTAGTGGTAATGGCTACCCGTGATGGTGCCTCTTCTCTCCTGATCTAGGGAGGGCTAGTGGCAATGGCTACCCGTGACGGTGCCTCTTCTCTCCTGATGTAGGGAGGGCTAGTGGCAATGGCTACCCGTGACGGTGCCTCTTCTCTCCTGATCTAGGGAGGGCTACTGTAATGGCTACACGTGATGGTGCCTCTTCTCTCCTGATCTAGGGAGGGCTAGTGGTAATGGCTACCCGTGATGGTGCCTCTTCTCCCCTGATGTAGGGAGGGCTAGTGGTAATGGCTACCCGTGATGGTGCCTCTTCTCTCCTGATGTATGGAGGGCTAGTGGTAATGGCTACCCGTGATGGTGCCGCTTCTCTCCTGATCTAGGGAGGTCTAGTGGTAATGGCAACCCGTGATGGTGCCTCTTCTCTCCTGATCTAGGGAGGGCTAGTGGTAATGGCTACCCGTGATGGTGCCTCTTCTCTCCTGATCTAGGGAGGGCTAGTGGTAATGGCTACCCGTGATGGTGCCTCTTCTCTCCTGATGTAGGGAGGGCTAGTGGTAATGGCTACCCGTGATGGTGCCTCTTCTCTCCTGATGTAGGGAGGGCTAGTGGTAATGGCTACCCGTGATGGTGCCTCTTCTCCCCTGATGTAGGGAGGGCTAGTGGTAATGGCTACCCGTGATGGTGCCTCTTCTCTCCTGATGTATGGAGGGCTAGTGGTAATGGCTACCCGTGATGGTGCCTCTTCTCTCCTGATCGAGGGAGGGCTAGTGGTAATGGCAACCCGTGATGGTGCCTCTTCTCTCCTGATCTAGGGAGGGCTAGTGGTAATGGCTACCCGTGATGGTGCCTCTTCTCTCCTGATCTAGGGAGGGCTAGTGGTAATGGCTACCCGTGATGGTGCCTCTTCTCTCCTGATGTAGGGAGGGCTAGTGGCAATGGCTACCCGTGATGGTGCCTCTTCTCTCCTGTTGTAGGGAGGGCTAGTGGTAATGGCTACCCGTGTTGGTGCCTCTTCTCTCCTGATCTAGGGAGGGCTACTGTAATGGCTACACGTGATGGTGCCTCTTCTCTCCTGATCTAGGGAGGGCTAGTGGTAATGGCTACCCGTGATGGTGCCTCTTCTCCCCTGATGTAGGGAGGGCTAGTGGTAATGGCTACCCGTGATGGTGCCTCTTCTCTCCTGATGTATGGAGGGCTAGTGGTAATGGCTGCCCGTGATGGTGCCTCTGTTCTCCTGATGTAGGGAGGGCTAGTGGTAATGGCTGCCCGTGATGGTGCCTCTTCTCCCCTGATGTAGGGAGGGCTATTGTCAATGGCTACCCGTGATGGTGCCTCTTCTCTCCTGATGTAGGGAGGGCTAGTGGCAATGGCTACCCGTGATGGTGCCTCTTCTCTCCTGATGTAGGGAGGGCTAGTGGCAATGGCTACCCGTGACGGTGCCTCTTCTCTCCTGATGTAGGGAGGGCTAGTGGCAATGGCTACCCGTGACGGTGCCTCTTCTCTCCTGATGGTGGGAGGGCTAGTGGCAATGGCTACCCGTGACGGTGCCTCTTCTCTCCTGATGTAGGGAGGGCTAGTGGCAATGGCTACCCGTGACGGTGCCTATTCTCTCCTGATGTAGGGAGGGCTAGTGGCAATGGCTACCCGTGACGGTGCCTCTTCTCTCCTGATGTAGGGAGGGCTAGTGGCAATGGCTACCCGTGACGGTGCCTCTTCTCTCCTGATGTAGGGTGGGCTAGAGGCAATGGCTACCCGTGACAGTGCCTCTTCTCTCCTGATCTAGGGAGGGCTAGTGGCAATGGCTACCCGTGACGGTGCCTCTTCTCTCCTGATCTAGGGAGGGCTAGTGGCAATGGCTACCCGTGACGGTGCCTCTTCTCTCCTGATCTAGGGAGGGCTAGTGGTAATGGCTACCCGTGACGGTGCCTCTTCTCTCCTGATCTAGGGAGGGCTAGTGGCAATGGCTACCCGTGATGGTGCCTCTTCTCTCCTGATGTAGGGAGGACTAGTGGTACTGGCTACCCGTTACAGTGCCTCTTGTCTCCTGATCTAGGGAGGGCTAGTGGTAATGGCTATGCGTGACGGTGCCTCTTCTATCCGGATGTAGGGAGGGCTAGTGGTAATGGCTACCCCTGATGGTGCCTCTTCTCTCCGGATCTAGGGAGGGCTAGTGGCAATGGCTACCCGTGATGGTGCCTCTTCTCTCCTGATCTAGGGAGGGCTAGTGGTAATGGCTACCCGTGATGATGCCTCTTCTTTCCTGATCTAGGGAGGGCTAGTGGTATGGCTACCCGTGATGGTGCCTCTTCTCTCCTGATCTAGGGAGGGCTAGTGGCACTCGCTACCCGTGATGGTGCCTCTTCTCTCCTGATGTAGGGAGGGCTAGTGGTAATGGCTACCCGTGATGGTGCCTCTTCTCTCCTGATCTAGGGAGGGCTAGTGGCAATGGCTACCCGTGACGGTGCCTCTTCTCTCCTGATGTAGGGAGGGCTAGTGGCAATGGCTACCCGTGACGGTGCCTCTTCTCTCCTGATGTAGGGAGGGCTAGTGGCAATGGCTACCCGTGACGGTGCCTCTTCTCTCCTGATGTAGGGAGGGCTAGTGGCAATGGCTACCCGTGACGGTGCCTCTTCTCTCCTGATCTAGGGAGGGCTAGTGGCAATGGCTACCCGTGACGGTGCCTCTTCTCTCCTGATGTAGGGAGGGCTAGTGGTACTGGCTACCCGTGACTGTGCCTCTTGTCTCCTGATCTAGGGAGGGCTAGTGGTAATGGCTACACGTGACGGTGCCTCTTCTATCCGGATGTAGGGAGGGCTAGTGGTAATGGCTACCCCTGACGGTGCCTCTTCTCTCCGGATCTAGGGAGGGCTAGTGGTAATGGCTACCCCTGACGGTGCCTCTTCTCTCCGGATCTAGGGAGGGCTAGTGGCAATGGCTACCCGTGACGGTGCCTCTTCTCTCCTGATCTAGGGAGGGCTAGTGGCAATGGCTACCCGTGACGTTGCCTCTTCTCTCCTGATCTAGGGAGGGCTAGTGGTAATGGCTACCCGTGATGATGCCTCTTCTCTCCTGATCTAGGGAGGGCTAGTGGTAATGGCTACCCGTGATGATGCCTCTTCTCTCCTGATCTAGGGAGGGCTAGTGGTATGGCTACCCGTGATGGTGCCTCTTCTCTCCTGATCTAGGGAGGGCTAGTGGTATGGCTACCCGTGATGGTGCCTCTTCTCTCCTGATCTAGGGAAGGCTAGTGGCACTGGCTACCCGTGATGGTGCCTCTTCTCTCCTGTTGTAGGGAGGGCTAGTGGTAATGGCTACCCGTGTTGGTGCCTCTTCTCTCCTGATCTAGGGAGGGCTACTGTAATGGCTACACGTGATGGTGCCTCGTCTCTCCTGATCTAGGGAGGGCTAGTGGTAATGGCTACCCGTGATGGTGCCTCTTCTCCCCTGATGTAGGGAGGGCTAGTGGTAATGGCTACCCGTGATGGTGCCTCTTCTCTCCTGATGTATGGAGGGCTAGTGGTAATGGCTACCCGTGATGGTGCCGCTTCTCTCCTGATCTAGGGAGGTCTAGTGGTAATGGCAACCCGTGATGGTGCCTCTTCTCTCCTGATCTAGGGAGGGCTAGTGGTAATGGCTACCCGTGATGGTGCCTCTTCTCTCCTGATCTAGGGAGGGCTAGTGGTAATGGCTACCCGTGATGGTGCCTCTTCTCTCCTGATGTAGCGAGGGCTAGTGGTAATGGCTACCCGTGATGGTGCCTCTTCTCTCCTCATGTAGGGAGGGCTAGTGGTAATGGCTACCCGTGATGGTGCCTCTTCTCCCCTGATGTAGGGAGGGCTAGTGGTAATGGCTACCCGTGATGGTGCCTCTTCTCTCCTGATGTATGGAGGGCTAGTGGTAATGGCTACCCGTGATGGTGCCTCTTCTCTCCTGATCGAGGGAGGGCTAGTGGTAATGGCAACCCGTGATGGTGCCTCTTCTCTCCTGATCTAGGGAGGGCTAGTGGTAATGGCTACCCGTGATGGTGCCTCTTCTCTTCTGATCTAGGGAGGGCTAGTGGTAATGGCTACCCGTGATGGTGCCTCTTCTCTCCTGATGTAGGGAGGGCTAGTGGCAATGGCTACCCGTGATGGTGCCTCTTCTCTCCTGTTGTAGGGAGGGCTAGTGGTAATGGCTACCCATGTTGGTGCCTCTTCTCTCCTGATCTAGGGAGGGCTACTGTAATGGCTACACGTGATGGTGCCTCTTCTCTCCTGATCTAGGGAGGGCTAGTGGTAATGGCTACCCGTGATGGTGCCTCTTCTCCCCTGATGTAGGGAGGGCTAGTGGTAATGGCTACCCGTGATGGTGCCTCTTCTCCCCTGATGTATGGAGGGCTAGTGGTAATGGCTACCCGTGATGGTGCCTCTTCTCTCCTGATCTAGGGAGGGCTAGTGGTAATGGCAACCCGTGATGGTGCCTCTTCTCTCCTGATCTAGGGAGGGCTAGTGGTAATGGCTACCCGTGATGGTGCCTCTTCTCTCGTGATCTAGGGAGGGCTAGTGGTAATGGCTACCCGTGATGGTGCCTCTTCTCTCCTGATCTAGGGAGGGCTAGTGGTAATGGCTACCCGTGATGGTGCCTCTTCTCTCCTGATCTAGGGAGGGCTAGTAGTAATGGCTACCCGTGATGGTGCCTCTTCTCTCCTGATCTAGGGAGTGCTAGTGGTACTGGCTACCCGTGATGGTGCCTCTTCTCTCCTGATCTAGGGAGTGCTAGTGGTAATGGCTACCCGTGATGATGGCTCTTCTCTCCGGATGTAGGGAGGGCTAGTGGCAATGGCTACCCGTGACGGTGCCTCTTCTCTCCTGATCTAGGGAGGGCTAGTGGCAATGGCTACCCGTGACGGTGACTCTTCTCTCCTGATCTAGGGAGGGCTAGTGGCAATGGCTACCCGTGACGGTGCCTCTTCTCTCCTGATGTAGGGAGGACTAGTGGTACTGGCTACCCGTTACGGTGCCTCTTCTCTCCTGATGTAGGGAGGGCTAGTGGTACTGGCTACCCGTGACTGTGTCTCCTGATCTAGGGAGGGCTAGTGGTAATGGCTATGCGTGACGGTGCCTCTTCTATCCGGATGTAGGGAGGGCTAGTGGTAATGGCTACCCCTGATGGTGCCTCTTCTCTCCGGATCTAGGGAGGGCTAGTGGCAATGGCTACCCGTGATGGTGCCTCTTCTCTCCTGATCTAGGGAGGGCTAGTGGTAATGGCTACCCGTGATGATGCCTCTTCTCTCCTGATCTAGGGAGGCCTAGTGGTATGGCTACCCGTGATGGTGCCTCTTCTCTCCTGATGTAGGGAGGGCTAGTGGCAATGGCTACCCGTGACGGTGCCTCTTCTCTCCTGATGTAGGGAGGGCTAGTGGCAATGGCTACCCGTGACGGTGCCTCTTCTCTCCTGATCTAGGGAGGGCTAGTGACAATGGCTACCCGTGACGGTGCCTCTTCTCTCCTGATCTAGGGAGGGCTAGTGGCAATGGCTACCCATGACGGTGCCTCTTCTCTCCTGATGTAGGGAGGGCTAGTGGCAATGGCTACCCGTGACGGTGCCTCTTCTCTCCTGATGGTGGGAAGGCTAGTGGCAATGGCTACCCGTGATGGTGCCTCTTCTCTCCGGATGTATGGAGGGCTAGTGGCACTGGCGACCCGTGATGGTGCCTCTTCTCTCCTGATCTAGGGAGGGCTAGTGGCACTGGCTACCTGTATGGTGCCTCTTCTCTCCTGATGTAGGGAGGGCTAGTGGCAATGGCTACCCGTGATGGTGCCTCTTCTCTCCGGATGTAGGGAGGGCTAGTGGCAATGGCTTCCCGTGATGGTGCCTCTTCTCTCCTGATGTAGGGAGAGCTAGTGGCAATGGCTACCCTTGATGGTACCTCTTCTCTCCTGATGTAGGGAGGGCTAGTGGCACTGGCTACCCGTGATGGTGCCTCTTCTCTCCTGATGTAGGGAGGGCTAGTGGCACTGGCTACCCGTGATGGTGCCTCTTCTCTCCTGATGTAGGGAGGGCTAGTGGCAATGGCTACCCGTGATGGTGCCTCTTCTCTCCTGATGTAGGGAGGGCTAGTGGCAATGGCTACCCGTGATGGTGCCTCTTCTCCCCTGATGTAGGGAGGGCTAGTGGCAATGGCTACCCGTGATGGTGCCTCTTCTCTCCTGATGTAGGGAGGGCTAGTGGCAATGGCTACCCGTGACGGTGCCTCTTCTCTCCTGATGGTGGGAAGGCTAGTGGCAATGGCTACCCGTGACGGTGCCTCTTCTCTCCTGATGTAGGGAGGGCTAGTGGCAATGGCTACCCGTGACGGTGCCTCTTCTCTCCTGATGTAGGGAGGGCTAGTGGCAATGGCTACCCGTGACGGTGCCTCTTCTCTCCTGATGTAGGGAGGGCTAGTGGCAATGGCTACCCGTGACGGTGCCTCTTCTCTCCTGATCTAGGGTGGGCTAGAGGCAATGGCTACCCGTGACGGTGCCTCTTCTCTCCTGATCTAGGGAGGGCTAGTGGTAATGGCTACCCGTGACGATGCCTCTTCTCTCCTGATCTAGGGAGGGCTAGTGGTAATGGCTATGCGTGACGGTGCCTCTTCTATCCGGATGTAGGAAGGGCTAGTGGTAATGGCTACCCCTGATGGTGCCTCTTCTCTCCGGATCTAGGGAGGGCTAGTGGCAATGGCTACCCGTGATGGTGCCTCTTCTCTCCTGATCTAGGGAGGGCTAGTGGTAATGGCTACCCGTGATGATGCCTCTTCTCTCCTGATCTAGGGAGGGCTAGTGGTATGGCTACCCGTGATGGTGCCTCTTCTCTCCTGATCTAGGGAGGGCTAGTGGCACTCGCTACCCGTGATGGTGCCTCTTCTCTCCTGATGTAGGGAGGGCTAGTGGTAATGGCTACCCTTGATGGTGCCTCTTCTCTCCTGATGTAGGGAGGGCTAGTGGTAATGGCTACCCGTGATGGTGCCTCTTCTCTCCTGATGTAGGGAGGGCTAGTGGTAATGGCTACCCGTGATGGTGCCTCTTCTCCCCTGATGTAGGGAGGGCTAGTGGTAATGGCTACCCGTGATGGTGCCTCTTCTCTCCTGATGTATGGAGGGCTAGTGGTAATGGCTACCCGTGATGGTGCCTCTTCTCTCCTGATCGAGGGAGGGCTAGTGGTAATGGCAACCCGTGATGGTGCCTCTTCTCTCCTGATCTAGGGAGGGCTAGTGGTAATGGCTACCCGTGATGGTGCCTCTTCTCTCCTGATCTAGGGAGGGCTAGTGGTAATGGCTACCCGTGATGGTGCCTCTTCTCTCCTGATCTAGGGAGGGCTAGTGGTAATGGCTAGCCGTGATGGTGCCTCTTCTCTCCTGATCTAGGGAGGGCTAGAGGTAATGGCTACCCGTGATGGTGCCTCTTCTCTCCTGATCTAGGGAGGGCTAGTGGTAATGGCTACCCGTGATGGTGCCTCTTCTCTCCTGATCTAGGGAGGGCTAGTGGTACTGGCTACCCGTGATGGTGCCTCTTCTCTCCTGATCTAGGGAGCGCTAGTGGTAATGGCTACCCGTGATGGTGGCTCTTCTCTCCGGATGGAGGGAGGGCTAGTGGAACTGGCTACCCGTGATGGTGCCTCTGTTCTCCTGATGTAGGGAGGGCTAGTGGTAATGGCTGCCCGTGATGGTGCCTCTTCTCTCCTGATGTAGGGAGGGCTAGTGGTAAAGGCTACCTGTGATGGTGCCTCTGTTCTCCTGATGTAGGGAGGGCTAGTGGTAATGGCTACCCATGATGGTGCCTCTTCTCTCCTGATGTAGGGAGGGCTAGTGGTACTGGCTACCCGTGATGGTGCCTCTTCTCTCCTGATCTAGGGAGGGCTACTGGTAATGGCTACCCGTGATGGTGTCTTCTCTCCGGATGTAGGGAGGGCTAGTGGTAATGGCTACCTGTGATTGTGCCTCTTCTCTCCGGATGTAGGGAGGGCTAGTGGTAATGGCTACCCGTGATGGTGCCTCTTCTGGCTAGTGGTAATGGCTACCCGTGATTGTGCCTCTTCTCTCCGGATGTAGGGAGGGCTAGTGGTAATGGCTACCCGTGATGGTGCCTCTTCTCTCCTGATGTAGGGAGGGCTAGTGGTAATGGCTACCCGTGATGGTGCCTCTTCTCTCCGGATGTATGGAGGGCTAGTGGCACTGGCGACCCGTGATGGTGCCTCTTCTCTCCTGATCTAGGGAGGGCTAGTGGTAATGGCTACCCGTGATGGTGCCTCTTCTCCCCTGATGTAGGGAGGGCTAGTGGTAATGGCTACCCGTGATGGTGCCTCTTCTCTCCTGATGTATGGAGGGCTAGTGGTAATGGCTACCCGTGATGGTGCCGCTTCTCTCCTGATCTAGGGAGGTCTAGTGGTAATGGCAACCCGTGATGGTGCCTCTTCTCTCCTGATCTAGGGAGGGCTAGTGGTAATGGCTACCCGTGATGGTGCCTCTTCTCTCCTGATCTAGGGAGGGCTAGTGGTAATGGCTACCCGTGATGGTGCCTCTTCTCTCCTGATGTAGGGAGGGCTAGTGGTAATGGCTACCCGTGATGGTGCCTCTTCTCTCCTGATGTAGGGAGGGCTAGTGGTAATGGCTACCCGTGATGGTGCCTCTTCTCCCCTGATGTAGGGAGGGCTAGTGGTAATGGCTACCCGTGATGGGGCCTCTTCTCTCCTGATGTATGGAGGGCTAGTGGTAATGGCTACCCGTGATGGTGCCTCTTCTCTCCTGATCGAGGGAGGGCTAGTGGTAATGGCAACCCGTGATGGTGCCTCTTCTCTCCTGATCTAGGGAGGGCTAGTGGTAATGGCTACCCGTGATGGTGCCTCTTCTCTCCTGATCTAGGGAGGGCTAGTGGTAATGGCTACCCGTGATGGTGCCTCTTCTCTCCTGATGTAGGGAGGGCTAGTGGCAATGGCTACCCGTGATGGTGCCTCTTCTCTCCTGTTGTAGGGAGGGCTAGTGGTAATGGCTACCCGTGTTGGTGCCTCTTCTCTCCTGATCTAGGGAGGGCTACTGTAATGGCTACACGTGATGGTGCCTCTTCTCTCCTGATCTAGGGAGGGCTAGTGGTAATGGCTACCCGTGATGGTGCCTCTTCTCCCCTGATGTAGGGAGGGCTAGTGGTAATGGCTACCCGTGATGGTGCCTCTTCTCTCCTGATGTATGGAGGGCTAGTGGTAATGGCTACCCGTGATGGTGCCTCTGTTCTCCTGATGTAGGGAGGGCTAGTGGTAATGGCTGCCCGTGATGGTGCCTCTTCTCCCCTGATGTAGGGAGGGCTATTGTCAATGGCTACCCGTGATGGTGCCTCTTCTCTCCTGATGTAGGGAGGGCTAGTGGCAATGGCTACCCGTGATGGTGCCTCTTCTCTCCTGATGTAGGGAGGGCTAGTGGCAATGGCTACCCGTGACGGTGCCTCTTCTCTCCTGATGTAGGGAGGGCTAGTGGCAATGGCTACCCGTGACGGTGCCTCTTCTCTCCTGATGGTGGGAGGGCTAGTGGCAATGGCTACCCGTGACGGTGCCTCTTCTCTCCTGATGTAGGGAGGGCTAGTGGCAATGGCTACCCGTGACGGTGCCTATTCTCTCCTGATGTAGGGAGGGCTAGTGGCAATGGCTACCCGTGACGGTGCCTCTTCTCTCCTGATGTAGGGAGGGCTAGTGGCAATGGCTACCCGTGACGGTGCCTCTTCTCTCCTGATGTAGGGTGGGCTAGAGGCAATGGCTACCCGTGACGGTGCCTCTTCTCTCCTGATCTAGGGAGGGCTAGTGGTAATGGCTATGCGTGACGGTGCCTCTTCTATCCGGATGTAGGGAGGGCTAGTGGTAATGGCTACCCCTGATGGTGCCTCTTCTCTCCGGATCTAGGGAGGGCTAGTGGCAATGGCTACCCGTGATGGTGCCTCTTCTCTCCTGATCTAGGGAGGGCTAGTGGTAATGGCTACCCGTGATGATGCCTCTTCTCTCCTGATCTAGGGAGGGCTAGTGGTATGGCTACCCGTGATGGTGCCTCTTCTCTCCTGATCTAGGGAGGGCTAGTGGCAATGGCTACCCGTGATGGTGCCTCTTCTCTCCTGATCTAGGGAGGGCTAGTGGTAATGGCTACCCGTGATGATGCCTCTTCTATCCGGATGTAGGGAGGGCTAGTGGTAATGGCTACCCCTGATGGTGCCTCTTCTCTCCGGATCTAGGGAGGGCTAGTGGCAATGGCTACCCGTGATGGTGCCTCTTCTCTCCTGATCTAGGGAGGGCTAGTGGTAATGGCTACCCGTGATGATGCCTCTTCTCTCCTGATCTAGGGAGGGCTAGTGGTATGGCTACCCGTGATGGTGCCTCTTCTCTCCTGATCTAGGGAGGGCTAGTGGCACTCGCTACCCGTGACGGTGCCTCTTCTCTCCTGATGTAGGGAGGGCTAGTGGTAATGGCTACCCGTGACGGTGCCTCTTCTCTCCTGATCTAGGGAGGGCTAGTGGCAATGGCTACCCGTGATGGTGCCTCTTCTCTCCTGATGTAGGGAGGGCTAGTGGCAATGGCTACCCGTGACGGTGCCTCTTCTCTCCTGATGTAGGGAGGGCTAGTGGCAATGGCTACCCGTGACGGTGCCTCTTCTCTCCTGATCTAGGGAGGGCTAGTGGCAATGGCTACCCGTGACGGTGCCTCTTCTCTCCTGATGTAGGGAGGGCTAGTGGTACTGGCTACCCGTGACTGTGCCTCTTGTCTCCTGATCTAGGGAGGGCTAGTGGTAATGGCTACACGTGACGGTGCCTCTTCTATCCGGATGTAGGGAGGGCTAGTGGTAATGGCTACCCCTGACGGTGCCTCTTCTCTCCGGATCTAGGGAGGGCTAGTGGTAATGGCTACCCCTGACGGTGCCTCTTCTCTCCGGATCTAGGGAGGGCTAGTGGCAATGGCTACCCGTGACGGTGCCTCTTCTCTCCTGATCTAGGGAGGGCTAATGGCAATGGCTACCCGTGACGGTGCCTCTTCTCTCCTGATCTAGGGAGGGCTAGTGGTAATGGCTACCCGTGATGATGCCTCTTCTCTCCTGATCTAGGGAGGGCTAGTGGTATGGCTACCCGTGATGGTGCCTCTTCTCTCCTGATCTAGGGAGGGCTAGTGGTATGGCTACCCGTGATGGTGCCTCTTCTCTCCTGATCTAGGGAAGGCTAGTGGCACTGGCTACCCGTGATGGTGCCTCTTCTCTCCTGTTGTAGGGAGGGCTAGTGGTAATGGCTACCCGTGTTGGTGCCTCTTCTCTCCTGATCTAGGGAGGGCTACTGTAATGGCTACACGTGATGGTGCCTCGTCTCTCCTGATCTAGGGAGGGCTAGTGGTAATGGCTACCCGTGATGGTGCCTCTTCTCCCCTGATGTAGGGAGGGCTAGTGGTAATGGCTACCCGTGATGGTGCCTCTTCTCTCCTGATGTATGGAGGGCTAGTGGTAATGGCTACCCGTGATGGTGCCACTTCTCTCCTGATCTAGGGAGGTCTAGTGGTAATGGCAACCCGTGATGGTGCCTCTTCTCTCCTGATCTAGGGAGGGCTAGTGGTAATGGCTACCCGTGATGGTGCCTCTTCTCTCCTGATCTAGGGAGGGCTAGTGGTAATGGCTACCCGTGATGGTGCCTCTTCTCTCCTGATGTAGCGAGGGCTAGTGGTAATGGCTACCCGTGATGGTGCCTCTTCTCTCCTGATGTAGGGAGGGCTAGTGGTAATGGCTACCCGTGATGGTGCCTCTTCTCCCCTGATGTAGGGAGGGCTAGTGGTAATGGCTACCCGTGATGGTGCCTCTTCTCTCCTGATGTATGGAGGGCTAGTGGTAATGGCTACCCGTGATGGTGCCTCTTCTCTCCTGATCGAGGGAGGGCTAGTGGTAATGGCAACCCGTGATGGTGCCTCTTCTCTCCTGATCTAGGGAGGGCTAGTGGTAATGGCTACCCGTGATGGTGCCTCTTCTCTCCTGATCTAGGGAGGGCTAGTGGTAATGGCTACCCGTGATGGTGCCTCTTCTCTCCTGATGTAGGGAGGGCTAGTGGCAATGGCTACCCGTGATGGTGCCTCTTCTCTCCTGTTGTAGTGAGGGCTAGTGGTAATGGCTACCCATGTTGGTGCCTCTTCTCTCCTGATCTAGGGAGGGCTACTGTAATGGCTACACGTGATGGTGCCTCTTCTCTCCTGATCTAGGGAGGGCTAGTGGTAATGGCTACCCGTGATGGTGCCTCTTCTCCCCTGATGTAGGGAGGGCTAGTGGTAATGGCTACCCGTGATGGTGCCTCTTCTCCCCTGATGTATGGAGGGCTAGTGGTAATGGCTACCCGTGATGGTGCCTCTTCTCTCCTGATCTAGGGAGGGCTAGTGGTAATGGCAACCCGTGATGGTGCCTCTTCTCTCCTGATCTAGGGAGGGCTAGTGGTAATGGCTACCCGTGATGGTGCCTCTTCTCTCCTGATCTAGGGAGGGCTAGTGGTAATGGCTACCCGTGATGGTGCCTCTTCTCTCCTGATCTAGGGAGGGCTAGTGGTAATGGCTACCCGTGATGGTGCCTCTTCTCTCCTGATCTAGGGAGGGCTAGTAGTAATGGCTACCCGTGATGGTGCCTCTTCTCTCCTGATCTAGGGAGTGCTAGTGGTACTGGCTACCCGTGATGGTGCCTCTTCTCTCCTGATCTAGGGAGTGCTAGTGGTAATGGCTACCCGTGATGATGGCTCTTCTCTCCGGATGTAGGGAGGGCTAGTGGCAATGGCTACCCGTGACGGTGCCTCTTCTCTCCTGATCTAGGGAGGGCTAGTGGCAATGGCTACCCGTGACGGTGCCTCTTCTCTCCTGATCTAGGGAGGGCTAGTGGCAATGGCTACCCGTGACGGTGCCTCTTCTCTCCTGATGTAGGGAGGACTAGTGGTACTGGCTACCCGTTACGGTGCCTCTTCTCTCCTGATGTAGGGAGGGCTAGTGGTACTGGCTACCCGTGACTGTGTCTCCTGATCTAGGGAGGGCTAGTGGTAATGGCTATGCGTGACGGTGCCTCTTCTATCCGGATGTAGGGAGGGCTAGTGGTAATGGCTACCCCTGATGGTGCCTCTTCTCTCCGGATCTAGGGAGGGCTAGTGGCAATGGCTACCCGTGATGGTGCCTCTTCTCTCCTGATCTAGGGAGGGCTAGTGGTAATGGCTACCCGTGATGATGCCTCTTCTCTCCTGATCTAGGGAGGGCTAGTGGTATGGCTACCCGTGATGGTGCCTCTTCTCTCCTGATGTAGGGAGGGCTAGTGGCAATGGCTACCCGTGACGGTGCCTCTTTTCTCCTGATGTAGGGAGGGCTAGTGGCAATGGCTACCCATGACGGTGCCTCTTCTCTCCTGATCTAGGGAGGGCTAGTGACAATGGCTACCCGTGACGGTGCCTCTTCTCTCCTGATCTAGGGAGGGCTAGTGGCAATGGCTACCCGTGACGGTGCCTCTTCTCTCCTGATGTAGGGAGGGCTAGTGGCAATGGCTACCCGTGACGGTGCCTCTTCTCTCCTGATGGTGGGAAGGCTAGTGGCAATGGCTACCCGTGATGGTGCCTCTTCTCTCCGGATGTATGGAGGGCTAGTGGCACTGGCGACCCGTGATGGTGCCTCTTCTCTCCTGATGTAGGGAGGGCTAGTGGCACTGGCTACCTGTATGGTGCCTCTTCTCTCCTGATGTAGGGAGGGCTAGTGGCAATGGCTACCCGTGATGGTGCCTCTTCTCTCCGGATGTAGGGAGGGCTAGTGGCAATGGCTTCCCGTGATGGTGCCTCTTCTCTCCTGATGTAGGGAGAGCTAGTGGCAATGGCTACCCTTAATGGTGCCTCTTCTCTCCTGATGTAGGTAGGGCTAGTGGCAATGGCTACCCGTGATGGTGCCTCTTCTCTCCTGATGTAGGGAGGGCTAGTGGCAATGGCTACCCGTGATGGTGCCTCTTCTCTCCTGATGTAGGGAGGGCTAGTGGCACTGGCTACCCGTGATGGTGCCTCTTCTCTCCGGATGTAGGGAGGGCTAGTGGCACTGGCTACCCGTGATGGTGCCTCTTCTCTCCTGATGTAGGGAGGGCTAGTGGCAATGGCTACCCGTGATGGTGCCTCTTCTCTCCTGATGTAGGGAGGGCTAGTGGCAATGGCTACCCGTGATGGTGCCTCTTCTCCCCTGATGTAGGGAGGGCTAGTGGCAATGGCTACCCGTGATGGTGCCTCTTCTCTCCTGATGTAGGGAGGGCTAGTGGCAATGGCTACCCGTGATGGTGCCTCTTCTCTCCTGATGGTGGGAGGGCTAGTGGCAATGGCTACCCGTGACGGTGCCTCTTCTCTCCTGATGGTGGGAAGGCTAGTGGCAATGGCTACCCGTGACGGTGCCTCTTCTCTCCTGATGTAGGGAGGGCTAGTGGCAATGGCTACCCGTGACGGTGCCTCTTCTCTCCTGATGTAGGGAGGGCTAGTGGCAATGGCTACCCGTGACGGTGCCTCTTCTCTCCTGATGTAGGGAGGGCTAGTGGCAATGGCTACCCGTGACGGTGCCTCTTCTCTCCTGATGTAGGGAGGGCTAGTGGCAATGGCTACCCGTGACGGTGCCTCTTCTCTCCTGATCTAGGGTGGGCTAGAGGCAATGGCTACCCGTGACGGTGCCTCTTCTCTCCTGATCTAGGGAGGGCTAGTGGTAATGGCTACCCGTGACGATGCCTCTTCTCTCCTGATCTAGGGAGGGCTAGTGGTAATGGCTATGCGTGACGGTGCCTCTTCTATCCGGATGTAGGGAGGGCTAGTGGTAATGGCTACCCCTGATGGTGCCTCTTCTCTCCGGATCTAGGGAGGGCTAGTGGCAATGGCTACCCGTGATGGTGCCTCTTCTCTCCTGATCTAGGGAGGGCTAGTGGTAATGGCTACCCGTGATGATGCCTCTTCTCTCCTGATCTAGGGAGGGCTAGTGGTATGGCTACCCGTGATGGTGCCTCTTCTCTCCTGATCTAGGGAGGGCTAGTGGCACTCGCTACCCGTGATGGTGCCTCTTCTCTCCTGATGTAGGGAGGGCTAGTGGTAATGGCTACCCTTGATGGTGCCTCTTCTCTCCTGATGTAGGGAGGGCTAGTGGTAATGGCTACCCGTGATGGTGCCTCTTCTCTCCTGATGTAGGGAGGGCTAGTGGTAATGGCTACCCGTGATGGTGCCTCTTCTCCCCTGATGTAGGGAGGGCTAGTGGTAATGGCTACCCGTGATGGTGCCTCTTCTCTCCTGATGTATGGAGGGCTAGTGGTAATGGCTACCCGTGATGGTGCCTCTTCTCTCCTGATCGAGGGAGGGCTAGTGGTAATGGCAACCCGTGATGGTGCCTCTTCTCTCCTGATCTAGGGAGGGCTAGTGGTAATGGCTACCCGTGATGGTGCCTCTTCTCTCCTGATCTAGGGAGGGCTAGTGGTAATGGCTACCCGTGATGGTGCCTCTTCTCTCCTGATCTAGGGAGGGCTAGTGGTAATGGCTAGCCGTGATGGTGCCTCTTCTCTCCTGATCTAGGGAGGGCTAGAGGTAATGGCTACCCGTGATGGTGCCTCTTCTCTCCTGATCTAGGGAGGGCTAGTGGTAATGGCTACCCGTGATGGTGCCTCTTCTCTCCTGATCTAGGGAGGGCTAGTGGTACTGGCTACCCGTGAATATGCCTCTTCTCTCCTGATCTAGGGAGCGCTAGTGGTAATGGCTACCCGTGATGGTGGCTCTTCTCTCCGGATGGAGGGAGGGCTAGTGGAACTGGCTACCCGTGATGGTGCCTCTGTTCTCCTGATGTAGGGAGGGCTAGTGGTAATGGCTGCCCGTGATGGTGCCTCTTCTCTCCTGATGTAGGGAGGGCTAGTGGTAAAGGCTACCCGTGATGGTGCCTCTGTTCTCCTGATGTAGGGAGGGCTAGTGGTAATGGCTACCCATGATGGTGCCTCTTCTCTCCTGATGTAGGGAGGGCTAGTGGTACTGGCTACCCGTGATGGTGCCTCTTCTCTCCTGATCTAGGGAGGGCTACTGGTAATGGCTACCCGTGATGGTGTCTTCTCTCCGGATGTAGGGAGGGCTAGTGGTAATGGCTACCTGTGATTGTGCCTCTTCTCTCCGGATGTAGGGAGGGCTAGTGGTAATGGCTACCCGTGATGGTGCCTCTTCTGGCTAGTGGTAATGGCTACCCGTGATTGTGCCTCTTCTCTCCGGATGTAGGGAGGGCTAGTGGTAATGGCTACCCGTGATGGTGCCTCTTCTCTCCTGATGTAGGGAGGGCTAGTGGTAATGGCTACCCGTGATGGTGCCTCTTCTCTCCGGATGTATGGAGGGCTAGTGGCACTGGCGACCCGTGATGGTGCCTCTTCTCTCCTGATCTAGGGAGGGCTAGTGGCACTGGCTACCCGTATGGTGCCTCTTCTCTCCTGATGTAGGGAGGGCTAGTGGCAATGGCTACCCGCGATGGTGCCTCTTCTCTCCTGATGTAGGGAGGGCTAGTGGTAATGGCTACCCGTGATGGTGCCTCTTCTCTCCTGATCTAGGGAGGGCTAGTGGTAATGGCTACCCGTGATGATGCCTCTTCTCTCCTGATCTAGGGAGGGCTAGTGGTATGGCTACCCGTGATGGTGCCTCTTCTCTCCTGATCTAGGGAGGGCTAGTGGCACTCGCTACCCGTGATGGTGCCTCTTCTCTCCTGATGTAGGGAGGGCTAGTGGTAATGGCTACCCGTGATGGTGCCTCTTCTCTCCTGATCTAGGGAGGGCTAGTGGCAATGGCTACCCGTGACGGTGCCTCTTCTCTCCTGATGTAGGGAGGGCTAGTGGCAATGGCTACCCATGACGGTGCCTCTTCTCTCCTGATCTAGGGAGGGCTACTGTAATGGCTACACGTGATGGTGCCTCTTCTCTCCTGATCTAGGGAGGGCTAGTGGTAATGGCTACCCGTGATGGTGCCTCTTCTCCCCTGATGTAGGGAGGGCTAGTGGTAATGGCTACCCGTGATGGTGCCTCTTCTCTCCTGATGTATGGAGGGCTAGTGGTAATGGCTACCCGTGATGGTGCCGCTTCTCTCCTGATCTAGGGAGGTCTAGTGGTAATGGCAACCCGTGATGGTGCCTCTTCTCTCCTGATCTAGGGAGGGCTAGTGGTAATGGCTACCCGTGATGGTGCCTCTTCTCTCCTGATCTAGGGAGGGCTAGTGGTAATGGCTACCCGTGATGGTGCCTCTTCTCTCCTGATGTAGGGAGGGCTAGTGGTAATGGCTACCCGTGATGGTGCCTCTTCTCTCCTGATGTAGGGAGGGCTAGTGGTAATGGCTACCCGTGATGGTGCCTCTTCTCCCCTGATGTAGGGAGGGCTAGTGGTAATGGCTACCCGTGATGGTGCCTCTTCTCTCCTGATGTATGGAGGGCTAGTGGCAATGACTACCCGTGACGGTGCCTATTCTCTCCTGATGTAGGGAGGGCTAGTGGCAATGGCTACCCGTGACGGTGCCTCTTCTCTCCTGATGTAGGGAGGGCTAGTGGCAATGGCTACCCGTGACGGTGCCTCTTCTCTCCTGATCTAGGGTGGGCTAGAGGCAATGGCTACCCTTGACGGTGCCTCTTCTCTCCTGATCTAGGGAGGGCTAGTGGTAATGGCTACCCGTGATGATGCCTCTTCTCTCCTGATCTAGGGAGGGCTAGTGGTAATGGCTATGCGTGACGGTGCCTCTTGTATCCGGATGTAGGGAGGGCTAGTGGTAATGGCTACCCCTGATGGTGCCTCTTCTCTCCGGATCTAGGGAGGGCTAGTGGCAATGGCTACCCGTGATGGTGCCTCTTCTCTCCTGATCTAGGGAGGGCTAGTGGTAATGGCTACCCGTGATGATGCCTCTTCTCTCCTGATTTAGGGAGGGCTAGTGGTATGGCTACCCGTGATGGTGCCTCTTCTCTCCTGATCTAGGGAGGGCTAGTGGCACTCGCTACCCGTGATGGTGCCTCTTCTCTCCTGATGTAGGGAGGGCTAGTGGTAATGGCTACCCTTGATGGTGCCTCTTCTCTCCTGATGTAGGGAGGGCTAGTGGTAATGGCTACCCGTGATGGTGCCTCTTCTCCCCTGATGTAGGGAGGGCTAGAGGTAATGGCTACCCGTGATGGTGCCTCTTCTCTCCTGATCTAGGGAGGGCTAGTGGTAATGGCTACCCGTGATGGTGCCTCTTCTCTCCTGATCTAGGGAGGGCTAGTGGTACTGGCTACCCGTGATGGTGCCTCTTCTCTCCTGATCTAGGGAGCGCTAGTGGTAATGGCTACCCGTGATGGTGGCTCTTCTCTCCGGATGGAGGGAGGGCTAGTGGAACTGGCTACCCGTGATGGTGCCTCTGTTCTCCTGATGTAGGGAGGGCTAGTGGTAATGGCTGCCCGTGATGGTGCCTCTTCTCTCCTGATGTAGGGAGGGCTAGTGGTAAAGGCTACCCGTGATGGTGCCTCTGTTCTCCTGATGTAGGGAGGGCTAGTGGTAATGGCTACCCATGATGGTGCCTCTTCTCTCCTGATGTAGGGAGGGCTAGTGGTACTGGCTACCCGTGATGGTGCCTCTTCTCTCCTGATCTAGGGAGGGCTACTGGTAATGGCTACCCGTGATGGTGTCTTCTCTCCGGATGTAGGGAGGGCTAGTGGTAATGGCTACCTGTGATTGTGCCTCTTCTCTCCGGATGTAGGGAGGGCTAGTGGTAATGGCTACCCGTGATGGTGCCTCTTCTGGCTAGTGGTAATGGCTACCCGTGATTGTGCCTCTTCTCTCCGGATGTAGGGAGGGCTAGTGGTAATGGCTACCCGTGATGGTGCCTCTTCTCTCCTGATGTAGGGAGGGCTAGTGGTAATGGCTACCCGTGATGGTGCCTCTTCTCTCCGGATGTATGGAGGGCTAGTGGCACTGGCGACCCGTGATGGTGCCTCTTCTCTCCTGATCTAGGGAGGGCTAGTGGCACTGGCTACCCGTATGGTGCCTCTTCTCTCCTGATGTAGGGAGGGCTAGTGGCAATGGCTACCCGTGATGGTGCCTCTTCTCTCCGGATGTAGGGAGGGCTAGTGGCAATGGCTACCCGCGATGGTGCCTCTTCTCTCCTGATGTAGGGAGGTCTAGTGGTAATGGCTACCCGTGATGGTGCCTCTTCTCTCCTGATCTAGGGAGGGCTAGTGGTAATGGCTACCCGTGATGATGCCTCTTCTCTCCTGATCTAGGGAGGGCTAGTGGTATGGCTACCCGTGATGGTGCCTCTTCTCTCCTGATCTAGGGAGGGCTAGTGGCACTCGCTACCCGTGATGGTGCCTCTTCTCTCCTGATATAGGGAGGGCTAGTGGTAATGGCTACCCGTGATGGTGCCTCTTCTCTCCTGATCTAGGGAGGGCTAGTGGCAATGGCTACCCGTGACGGTGCCTCTTCTCTCCTGATGTAGGGAGGGCTAGTGGCAATGGCTACCCGTGACGGTGCCTCTTCTCTCCTGATCTAGGGAGGGCTACTGTAATGGCTACACGTAATGGTGCCTCTTCTCTCCTGATCTAGGGAGGGCTAGTGGTAATGGCTACCCGTGATGGTGCCTCTTCTCCCCTGATGTAGGGAGGGCTAGTGGTAATGGCTACCCGTGATGGTGCCTCTTCTCTCCTGATGTATGGAGGGCTAGTGGTAATGGCTACCCGTGATGGTGCCGCTTCTCTCCTGATCTAGGGAGGTCTAGTGGTAATGGCAACCCGTGATGGTGCCTCTTCTCTCCTGATCTAGGGAGGGCTAGTGGTAATGGCTACCCGTGATGGTGCCTCTTCTCTCCTGATCTAGGGAGGGCTAGTGGTGATGGCTACCCGTGATGGTGCCTCTTCTCTCCTGATGTAGGGAGGGCTAGTGGTAATGGCTACCCGTGATGGTGCCTCTTCTCTCCTGATGTAGGGAGGGCTAGTGGTAATGGCTACCCGTGATGGTGCCTCTTCTCCCCTGATGTAGGGAGGGCTAGTGGTAATGGCTACCCGTGATGGTGCCTCTTCTCTCCTGATGTATGGAGGGCTAGTGGTAATGGCTACCCGTGATGGTGCCTCTTCTCTCCTGATCGAGGGAGGGCTAGTGGTAATGGCAACCCGTGATGGTGCCTCTTCTCTCCTGATCTAGGGAGGGCTAGTGGTAATGGCTACCCGTGATGGTGCCTCTTCTCTCCTGATCTAGGGAGGGCTAGTGGTAATGGCTACCCGTGATGGTGCCTCTTCTCTCCTGATGTAGGGAGGGCTAGTGGCAATGGCTACCCGTGATGGTGCCTCTTCTCTCCTGTTGTAGGGAGGGCTAGTGGTAATGGCTACCCGTGTTGGTGCCTCTTCTCTCCTGATCTAGGGAGGGCTACTGTAATGGCTACACGTGATGGTGCCTCTTCTCTCCTGATCTAGGGAGGGCTAGTGGTAATGGCTACCCGTGATGGTGCCTCTTCTCCCCTGATGTAGGGAGGGCTAGTGGTAATGGCTACCCGTGATGGTGCCTCTTCTCTCCTGATGTATGGAGGGCTAGTGGTAATGGCTGCCCGTGATGGTGCCTCTTCTCCCCTGATGTAGGGAGGGCTATTGTCAATGGCTACCCGTGATGGTGCCTCTTCTCTCCTGATGTAGGGAGGGCTAGTGGCAATGGCTACCCGTGATGGTGCCTCTTCTCTCCTGATGTAGGGAGGGCTAGTGGCAATGGCTACCCGTGATGGTGCCTCTTCTCTCCTGATGTAGGGAGGGCTAGTGGCAATGGCTACCCGTGACGGTGCCTCTTCTCTCCTGATGGTGGGAGGGCTAGTGGCAATGGCTACCCGTGACGGTGCCTCTTCTCTCCTGATGTAGGGAGGGCTAGTGGCAATGGCTACCCGTGACGGTGCCTATTCTCTCCTGATGTAGGGAGGGCTAGTGGCAATGGCTACCCGTGACGGTGCCTCTTCTCTCCTGATGTAGGGAGGGCTAGTGGCAATGGCTACCCGTGACGGTGCCTCTTCTCTCCTGATGTAGGGTGGGCTAGAGGCAATGGCTACCCGTGACGGTGCCTCTTCTCTCCTGATCTAGGGAGGGCTAGTGGCAATGGCTACCCGTGACGGTGCCTCTTGTCTCCTGATCTAGGGAGGGCTAGTGGTAATGGCTATGCGTGACGGTGCCTCTTCTATCCGGATGTAGGGAGGGCTAGTGGTAATGGCTACCCCTGATGGTGCCTCTTCTCTCCGGATCTAGGGAGGGCTAGTGGCAATGGCTACCCGTGATGGTGCCTCTTCTCTCCTGATCTAGGGAGGGCTAGTGGTAATGGCTACCCGTGATGATGCCTCTTCTCTCCTGATCTAGGGAGGGCTAGTGGTATGGCTACCCGTGATGGTGCCTCTTCTCTCCTGATCTAGGGAGGGCTAGTGGCACTCGCTACCCGTGATGGTGCCTCTTCTCTCCTGATGTAGGGAGGGCTAGTGGTAATGGCTACCCGTGATGGTGCCTCTTCTCTCCTGATCTAGGGAGGGCTAGTGGCAATGGCTACCCGTGACGGTGCCTCTTCTCTCCTGATGTAGGGAGGGCTAGTGGCAATGGCTACCCGTGACGGTGCCTCTTCTCTCCTGATGTAGGGAGGGCTAGTGGCAATGGCTACCCGTGACGGTGCCTCTTCTCTCCTGATCTAGGGAGGGCTAGTGGCAATGGCTACCCGTGACGGTGCCTCTTCTCTCCTGATGTAGGGAGGGCTAGTGGTACTGGCTACCCGTGACTGTGCCTCTTGTCTCCTGATCTAGGGAGGGCTAGTGGTAATGGCTACACGTGACGGTGCCTCTTCTATCCGGATGTAGGGAGGGCTAGTGGTAATGGCTACCCCTGACGGTGCCTCTTCTCTCCGGATCTAGGGAGGGCTAGTGGCAATGGCTACCCGTGACGGTGCCTCTTCTCTCCTGATCTAGGGAGGGCTAGTGGCAATGGCTACCCGTGACGGTGCCTCTTCTCTCCTGATCTAGGGAGGGCTAGTGGTAATGGCTACCCGTGACGATGCCTCTTCTCTCCTGATCTAGGGAGGGCTAGTGGTATGGCTACCCGTGATGGTGCCTCTTCTCTCCTGATCTAGGGAGGGCTAGTGGTATGGCTACCCGTGATGGTGCCTCTTCTCTCCTGATCTAGGGAAGGCTAGTGGCACTGGCTACCCGTGATGGTGCCTCTTCTCTCCTGTTGTAGGGAGGGCTAGTGGTAATGGCTACCCGTGTTGGTGCCTCTTCTCTCCTGATCTAGGGAGGGCTACTGTAATGGCTACACGTGATGGTGCCTCGTCTCTCCTGATCTAGGGAGGGCTAGTGGTAATGGCTACCCGTGATGGTGCCTCTTCTCCCCTGATGTAGGGAGGGCTAGTGGTAATGGCTACCCGTGATGGTGGCTCTTCTCTCCTGATGTATGGAGGGCTAGTGGTAATGGCTACCCGTGATGGTGCCGCTTCTCTCCTGATCTAGGGAGGTCTAGTGGTAATGGCAACCCGTGATGGTGCCTCTTCTCTCCTGATCTAGGGAGGGCTAGTGGTAATGGCTACCCGTGATGGTGCCTCTTCTCTCCTGATCTAGGGAGGGCTAGTGGTAATGGCTACCCGTGATGGTGCCTCTTCTCTCCTGATGTAGCGAGGGCTAGTGGTAATGGCTACCCGTGATGGTGCCTCTTCTCTCCTGATGTAGGGAGGGCTAGTGGTAATGGCTACCCGTGATGGTGCCTCTTCTCCCCTGATGTAGGGAGGGCTAGTGGTAATGGCTACCCGTGATGGTGCCTCTTCTCTCCTGATGTATGGAGGGCTAGTGGTAATGGCTACCCGTGATGGTGCCTCTTCTCTCCTGATCGAGGGAGGGCTAGTGGTAATGGCAACCCGTGATGGTGCCTCTTCTCTCCTGATCTAGGGAGGGCTAGTGGTAATGGCTACCCGTGATGGTGCCTCTTCTCTCCTGATCTAGGGAGGGCTAGTGGTAATGGCTACCCGTGATGGTGCCTCTTCTCTCCTGATGTAGGGAGGGCTAGTGGCAATGGCTACCCGTGATGGTGCCTCTTCTCTCCTGTTGTAGGGAGGGCTAGTGGTAATGGCTACCCATGTTGGTGCCTCTTCTCTCCTGATCTAGGGAGGGCTACTGTAATGGCTACACGTGATGGTGCCTCTTCTCTCCTGATCTAGGGAGGGCTAGTGGTAATGGCTACCCGTGATGGTGCCTCTTCTCCCCTGATGTAGGGAGGGCTAGTGGTAATGGCTACCCGTGATGGTGCCTCTTCTCCCCTGATGTATGGAGGGCTAGTGGTAATGGCTACCCGTGATGGTGCCTCTTCTCTCCTGATCTAGGGAGGGCTAGTGGTAATGGCAACCCGTGATGGTGCCTCTTCTCTCCTGATCTAGGGAGGGCTAGTGGTAATGGCTACCCGTGATGGTGCCTCTTCTCTCCTGATCTAGGGAGGGCTAGTGGTAATGGCTACCCGTGATGGTGCCTCTTCTCTCCTGATCTAGGGAGGGCTAGTGGTAATGGCTACCCGTGATGGTGCCTCTTCTCTCCTGATCTAGGGAGGGCTAGTAGTAATGGCTACCCGTGATGGTGCCTCTTCTCTCCTGATCTAGGGAGTGCTAGTGGTACTGGCTACCCGTGATGGTGCCTCTTCTCTCCTGATCTAGGGAGTGCTAGTGGTAATGGCTACCCGTGATGATGGCTCTTCTCTCCGGATGTAGGGAGGGCTAGTGGCAATGGCTACCCGTGACGGTGCCTCTTCTCTCCTGATCTAGGGAGGGCTAGTGGCAATGGCTACCCGTGACGGTGCCTCTTCTCTCCTGATCTAGGGAGGGCTAGTGGCAATGGCTACCCGTGACGGTGCCTCTTCTCTCCTGATGTAGGGAGGACTAGTGGTACTGGCTACCCGTTACGGTGCCTCTTCTCTCCTGATGTAGGGAGGGCTAGTGGTACTGGCTACCCGTGACTGTGTCTCCTGATCTAGGGAGGGCTAGTGGTAATGGCTATGCGTGACGGTGCCTCTTCTATCCGGATGTAGGGAGGGCTAGTGGTAATGGCTACCCCTGATGGTGCCTCTTCTCTCCGGATCTAGGGAGGGCTAGTGGCAATGGCTACCCGTGATGGTGCCTCTTCTCTCCTGATCTAGGGAGGGCTAGTGGTAATGGCTACCCGTGATGATGCCTCTTCTCTCCTGATCTAGGGAGGGCTAGTGGTATGGCTACCCGTGATGGTGCCTCTTCTCTCCTGATGTAGGGAGGGCTAGTGGCAATGGCTACCCGTGACGGTGCCTCTTCTCTCCTGATGTAGGGAGGGCTAGTGGCAATGGCTACCCGTGACGGTGCCTCTTCTCTCCTGATCTAGGGAGGGCTAGTGACAATGGCTACCCGTGACGGTGCCTCTTCTCTCCTGATCTAGGGAGGGCTAGTGGCAATGGCTACCCGTGACGGTGCCTCTTCTCTCCTGATGTAGGGAGGGCTAGTGGCAATGGCTACCCGTGACGGTGCCTCTTCTCTCCTGATGGTGGGAAGGCTAGTGGCAATGGCTACCCGTGATGGTGCCTCTTCTCTCCGGATGTATGGAGGGCTAGTGGCACTGGCGACCCGTGATGGTGCCTCTTCTCTCCTGATCTAGGGAGGGCTAGTGGCACTGGCTACCTGTATGGTGCCTCTTCTCTCCTGATGTAGGGAGGGCTAGTGGCAATGGCTACCCGTGATGGTGCCTCTTCTCTCCGGATGTAGGGAGGGCTAGTGGCAATGGCTTCCCGTGATGGTGCCTCTTCTCTCCTGATGTAGGTAGGGCTAGTGGCAATGGCTACCCGTGATGGTGCCTCTTCTCTCCTGATGTAGGGAGGGCTAGTGGCAATGGCTACCCGTGATGGTGCCTCTTCTCTCCTGATGTAGGGAGGGCTAGTGGCAATGGCTACCCGTGATGGTGCCTCTTCTCTCCTGATGTAGGGAGGGCTAGTGGCACTGGCTACCCGTGATGGTGCCTCTTCTCTCCTGATGTAGGGAGGGCTAGTGGCACTGGCTACCCGTGATGGTGCCTCTTCTCTCCTGATGTAGGGAGGGCTAGTGGCAATGGCTACCCGTGATGGTGCCTCTTCTCTCCTGATGTAGGGAGGGCTAGTGGCAATGGCTACCCGTGATGGTGCCTCTTCTCCCCTGATGTAGGGAGGGCTAGTGGCAATGGCTACCCGTGATGGTGCCTCTTCTCTCCTGATGTAGGGAGGGCTAGTGGCAATGGCTACCCGTGATGGTGCCTCTTCTCTCCTGATGTAGGGAGGGCTAGTGGCAATGGCTACCCGTGACGGTGCCTCTTCTCTCCTGATGGTGGGAAGGCTAGTGGCAATGGCTACCCGTGACGGTGCCTCTTCTCTCCTGATGTAGGGAGGGCTAGTGGCAATGGCTACCCGTGACGGTGCCTCTTCTCTCCTGATGTAGGGAGGGCTAGTGGCAATGGCTACCCGTGACGGTGCCTCTTCTCTCCTGATGTAGGGAGGGCTAGTGGCAATGGCTACCCGTGACGGTGCCTCTTCTCTCCTGATCTAGGGTGGGCTAGAGGCAATGGCTACCCGTGACGGTGCCTCTTCTCTCCTGATCTAGGGAGGGCTAGTGGTAATGGCTACCCGTGACGATGCCTCTTCTCTCCTGATCTAGGGAGGGCTAGTGGTAATGGCTATGCGTGACGGTGCCTCTTCTATCCGGATGTAGGGAGGGCTAGTGGTAATGGCTACCCCTGATGGTGCCTCTTCTCTCCGGATCTAGGGAGGGCTAGTGGCAATGGCTACCCGTGATGGTGCCTCTTCTCTCCTGATCTAGGGAGGGCTAGTGGTAATGGCTACCCGTGATGATGCCTCTTCTCTCCTGATCTAGGGAGGGCTAGTGGTATGGCTACCCGTGATGGTGCCTCTTCTCTCCTGATCTAGGGAGGGCTAGTGGCACTCGCTACCCGTGATGGTGCCTCTTCTCTCCTGATGTAGGGAGGGCTAGTGGTAATGGCTACCCTTGATGGTGCCTCTTCTCTCCTGATGTAGGGAGGGCTAGTGGTAATGGCTACCCGTGATGGTGCCTCTTCTCTCCTGATGTAGGGAGGGCTAGTGGTAATGGCTACCCGTGATGGTGCCTCTTCTCCCCTGATGTAGGGAGGGCTAGTGGTAATGGCTACCCGTGATGGTGCCTCTTCTCTCCTGATGTATGGAGGGCTAGTGGTAATGGCTACCCGTGATGGTGCCTCTTCTCTCCTGATCGAGGGAGGGCTAGTGGTAATGGCAACCCGTGATGGTGCCTCTTCTCTCCTGATCTAGGGAGGGCTAGTGGTAATGGCTACCCGTGATGGTGCCTCTTCTCTCCTGATCTAGGGAGGGCTAGTGGTAATGGCTACCCGTGATGGTGCCTCTTCTCTCCTGATCTAGGGAGGGCTAGTGGTAATGGCTAGCCGTGATGGTGCCTCTTCTCTCCTGATCTAGGGAGGGCTAGAGGTAATGGCTACCCGTGATGGTGCCTCTTCTCTCCTGATCTAGGGAGGGCTAGTGGTAATGGCTACCCGTGATGGTGCCTCTTCTCTCCTGATCTAGGGAGGGCTAGTGGTACTGGCTACCCGTGATGGTGCCTCTTCTCTCCTGATCTAGGGAGCGCTAGTGGTAATGGCTACCCGTGATGGTGGCTCTTCTCTCCGGATGGAGGGAGGGCTAGTGGAACTGGCTACCCGTGATGGTGCCTCTGTTCTCCTGATGTAGGGAGGGCTAGTGGTAATGGCTGCCCGTGATGGTGCCTCTTCTCTCCTGATGTAGGGAGGGCTAGTGGTAAAGGCTACCCGTGATGGTGCCTCTGTTCTCCTGATGTAGGGAGGGCTAGTGGTAATGGCTACCCATAATGGTGCCTCTTCTCTCCTGATGTAGGGAGGGCTAGTGGTACTGGCTACCCGTGATGGTGCCTCTTCTCTCCTGATCTAGGGAGGGCTACTGGTAATGGCTACCCGTGATGGTGTCTTCTCTCCGGATGTAGGGAGGGCTAGTGGTAATGGCTACCTGTGATTGTGCCTCTTCTCTCCGGATGTAGGGAGGGCTAGTGGTAATGGCTACCCGTGATGGTGCCTCTTCTGGCTAGTGGTAATGGCTACCCGTGATTGTGCCTCTTCTCTCCGGATGTAGGGAGGGCTAGTGGTAATGGCTACCCGTGATGGTGCCTCTTCTCTCCTGATGTAGGGAGGGCTAGTGGTAATGGCTACCCGTGATGGTGCCTCTTCTCTCCGGATGTATGGAGGGCTAGTGGCACTGGCGACCCGTGATGGTGCCTCTTCTCTCCTGATCTAGGGAGGGCTAGTGGCACTGGCTACCCGTATGGTGCCTCTTCTCTCCTGATGTAGGGAGGGCTAGTGGCAATGGCTACCCGTGATGGTGCCTCTTCTCTCCGGATGTAGGGAGGGCTAGTGGCAATGGCTACCCGCGATGGTGCCTCTTCTCTCCTGATGTAGGGAGGGCTAGTGGTAATGGCTACCCGTGATGGTGCCTCTTCTCTCCTGATCTAGGGAGGGCTAGTGGTAATGGCTACCCGTGATGATGCCTCTTCTCTCCTGATCTAGGGAGGGCTAGTGGTATGGCTACCCGTGATGGTGCCTCTTCTCTCCTGATCTAGGGAGGGCTAGTGGCACTCGCTACCCGTGATGGTGCCTCTTCTCTCCTGATGTAGGGAGGGCTAGTGGTAATGGCTACCCGTGATGGTGCCTCTTCTCTCCTGATCTAGGGAGGGCTAGTGGCAATGGCTACCCGTGACGGTGCCTCTTCTCTCCTGATGTAGGGAGGGCTAGTGGCAATGGCTACCCGTGACGGTGCCTCTTCTCTCCTGATCTAGGGAGGGCTACTGTAATGGCTACACGTGACGGTGCCTCTTCTCTCCTGATCTAGGGAGGGCTAGTGGTAATGGCTACCCGTGATGGTGCCTCTTCTCCCCTGATGTAGGGAGGGCTAGTGGTAATGGCTACCCGTGATGGTGCCTCTTCTCTCCTGATGTATGGAGGGCTAGTGGTAATGGCTACCCGTGATGGTGCCGCTTCTCTCCTGATCTAGGGAGGTCTAGTGGTAATGGCAACCCGTGATGGTGCCTCTTCTCTCCTGATCTAGGGAGGGCTAGTGGTAATGGCTACCCGTGATGGTGCCTCTTCTCTCCTGATCTAGGGAGGGCTAGTGGTAATGGCTACCCGTGATGGTGCCTCTTCTCTCCTGATGTAGGGAGGGCTAGTGGTAATGGCTACCCGTGATGGTGCCTCTTCTCTCCTGATGTAGGGAGGGCTAGTGGTAATGGCTACCCGTGATGGTGCCTCTTCTCCCCTGATGTAGGGAGGGCTAGTGGTAATGGCTACCCGTGATGGTGCCTCTTCTCTCCTGATGTATGGAGGGCTAGTGGTAATGGCTACCCGTGATGGTGCCTCTTCTCTCCTGATCGAGGGAGGGCTAGTGGTAATGGCAACCCGTGATGGTGCCTCTTCTCTCCTGATCTAGGGAGGGCTAGTGGTAATGGCTACCCGTGATGGTGCCTCTTCTCTCCTGATCTAGGGAGGGCTAGTGGTAATGGCTACCCGTGATGGTGCCTCTTCTCTCCTGATGTAGGGAGGGCTAGTGGCAATGGCTACCCGTGATGGTGCCTCTTCTCTCCTGTTGTAGGGAGGGCTAGTGGTAATGGCTACCCGTGTTGGTGCCTCTTCTCTCCTGATCTAGGGAGGGCTACTGTAATGGCTACACGTGATGGTGCCTCTTCTCTCCTGATCTAGGGAGGGCTAGTGGTAATGGCTACCCGTGATGGTGCCTCTTCTCCCCTGATGTAGGGAGGGCTAGTGGTAATGGCTACCCGTGATGGTGCCTCTTCTCTCCTGATGTATGGAGGGCTAGTGGTAATGGCTACCCGTGATGGTGCCTCTGTTCTCCTGATGTAGGGAGGGCTAGTGGTAATGGCTGCCCGTGATGGTGCCTCTTCTCCCCTGATGTAGGGAGGGCTATTGTCAATGGCTACCCGTGATGGTGCCTCTTCTCTCCTGATGTAGGGAGGGCTAGTGGCAATGGCTACCCGTGATGGTGCCTCTTCTCTCCTGATGTAGGGAGGGCTAGTGGCAATGGCTACCCGTGACGGTGCCTCTTCTCTCCTGATGTAGGGAGGGCTAGTGGCAATGGCTACCCGTGACGGTGCCTCTTCTCTCCTGATGGTGGGAGGGCTAGTGGCAATGGCTACCCGTGACGGTGCCTCTTCTCTCCTGATGTAGGGAGGGTTAGTGGCAATGGCTACCCGTAACGGTGCCTATTCTCTCCTGATGTAGGGAGGGCTAGTGGCAATGGCTACCCGTGACGGTGCCTCTTCTCTCCTGATGTAGGGAGGGCTAGTGGCAATGGCTACCCATGACGGTGCCTCTTCTCTCCTGATGTAGGGTGGGCTAGTGGCAATGGCTACCCGTGACGGTGCCTCTTCTCTCCTGATCTAGGGAGGGCTAGTGGTAATGGCTACCCGTGACGGTGCCTCTTCTCTCCTGATCTAGGGAGGGCTAGTGGCAATGGCTACGCGTGACGGTGCCTCTTCTATCCGGATGTAGGGAGGGCTAGTGGTAATGGCTACCCCTGATGGTGCCTCTTCTCTCCGGATCTAGGGAGGGCTAGTGGCAATGGCTACCCGTGATGGTGCCTCTTCTCTCCTGATCTAGGGAGGGCTAGTGGTAATGGCTACCCGTGATGATGCCTCTTCTCTCCTGATCTAGGGAGGGCTAGTGGTATGGCTACCCGTGATGGTGCCTCTTCTCTCCTGATCTAGGGAGGGCTAGTGGCACTCGCTACCCGTGATGGTGCCTCTTCTCTCCTGATGTAGGGAGGGCTAGTGGTAATGGCTACCCGTGATGGTGCCTCTTCTCTCCTGATCTAGGGAGGGCTAGTGGCAATGGCTACCCGTGACGGTGCCTCTTCTCTCCTGATGTAGGGAGGGCTAGTGGCAATGGCTACCCGTGACGGTGCCTCTTCTCTCCTGATGTAGGGAGGGCTAGTGGCAATGGCTACCCGTGACGGTGCCTCTTCTCTCCTGATCTAGGGAGGGCTAGTGGCAATGGCTACCCGTGACGGTGCCTCTTCTCTCCTGATGTAGGGAGGGCTAGTGGTACTGGCTACCCGTGACTGTGCCTCTTGTCTCCTGATCTAGGGAGGGCTAGTGGTAATGGCTACACGTGACGGTGCCTCTTCTATCCGGATGTAGGGAGGGCTAGTGGTAATGGCTACCCCTGACGGTGCCTCTTCTCTCCGGATCTAGGGAGGGCTAGTGGTAATGGCTACCCCTGACAGTGCCTCTTCTCTCCGGATCTAGGGAGGGCTAGTGGCAATGGCTACCCGTGACGGTGCCTCTTCTCTCCTGATCTAGGGAGGGCTAGTGGCAATGGCTACCCGTGACGGTGCCTCTTCTCTCCTGATCTAGGGAGGGCTAGTGGTAATGGCTACCCGTGACGATGCCTCTTCTCTCCTGATCTAGGGAGGGCTAGTGGTATGGCTACCCGTGATGGTGCCTCTTCTCTCCTGATCTAGGGAGGGCTAGTGGTATGGCTACCCGTGATGGTGCCTCTTCTCTCCTGATCTAGGGAAGGCTAGTGGCACTGGCTACCCGTGATGGTGCCTCTTCTCTCCTGTTGTAGGGAGGGCTAGTGGTAATGGCTACCCGTGTTGGTGCCTCTTCTCTCCTGATCTAGGGAGGGCTACTGTAATGGCTACACGTGATGGTGCCTCGTCTCTCCTGATCTAGGGAGGGCTAGTGGTAATGGCTACCCGTGATGGTGCCTCTTCTCCCCTGATGTAGGGAGGGCTAGTGGTAATGGCTACCCGTGATGGTGCCTCTTCTCTCCTGATGTATGGAGGGCTAGTGGTAATGGCTACCCGTGATGGTGCCGCTTCTCTCCTGATCTAGGGAGGTCTAGTGGTAATGGCAACCCGTGATGGTGCCTCTTCTCTCCTGATCTAGGGAGGGCTAGTGGTAATGGCTACCCGTGATGGTGCCTCTTCTCTCCTGATCTAGGGAGGGCTAGTGGTAATGGCTACCCGTGATGGTGCCTCTTCTCTCCTGATGTAGCGAGGGCTAGTGGTAATGGCTACCCGTGATGGTGCCTCTTCTCTCCTGATGTAGGGAGGGCTAGTGGTAATGGCTACCCGTGATGGTGCCTCTTCTCCCCTGATGTAGGGAGGGCTAGTGGTAATGGCTACCCGTGATGGTGCCTCTTCTCTCCTGATGTATGGAGGGCTAGTGGTAATGGCTACCCGTGATGGTGCCTCTTCTCTCCTGATCGAGGGAGGGCTAGTGGTAATGGCAACCCGTGATGGTGCCTCTTCTCTCCTGATCTAGGGAGGGCTAGTGGTAATGGCTACCCGTGATGGTGCCTCTTCTCTCCTGATCTAGGGAGGGCTAGTGGTAATGGCTACCCGTGATGGTGCCTCTTCTCTCCTGATGTAGGGAGGGCTAGTGGCAATGGCTACCCGTGATGGTGCCTCTTCTCTCCTGTTGTAGGGAGGGCTAGTGGTAATGGCTACCCATGTTGGTGCCTCTTCTCTCCTGATCTAGGGAGGGCTACTGTAATGGCTACCCGTGATGGTGCCTCTTCTCCACTGATGTAGGGAGGGCTAGTGGTAATGGCTACCCGTGATGGTGCCTCTTCTCTCCTGATGTATGGAGGGCTAGTGGTAATGGCTACCCGTGATGGTGCCTCTTCTCTCCTGATCTAGGGAGGGCTAGTGGTAATGGCAACCTGTGATGGTGCCTCTTCTCTCCTGATCTAGGGAGGGCTAGTGGTAATGGCTACCCGTGATGGTGCCTCTTCTCTCCTGATCTAGGGAGGGCTAGTGGTAATGGCTACCCGTGATGGTGCCTCTTCTCTCCTGATCTAGGGAGGGCTAGTGGTAATGGCTACCCGTGATGGTGCCTCTTCTCTCCTGATCTAGGGAGGGCTAGTAGTAATGGCTACCCGTGATGGTGCCTCTTCTCTCCTGATCTAGGGAGTGCTAGTGGTACTGGCTACCCGTGATGGTGCCTCTTCTCTCCTGATCTAGGGAGTGCTAGTGGTAATGGCTACCCGTGATGATGGCTCTTCTCTCCGGATGTAGGGAGGGCTAGTGGCACTGGCTACCAGTGATGGTGCCTCTTCTCTCCTGATGTAGGGAGGGCTAGTGGTAATGGCTACCCGTGATGGTGCCTCTTCTCTCCTGATGTATGGAGGGCTAGTGGTAATGGCTACCCGTGATGGTGCCTCTTCTCTCCTGATCGAGGGAGGGCTAGTGGTAATGGCAACCCGTGATGGTGCCTCTTCTCTCCTGATCTAGGGAGGGCTAGTGGTAATGGCTACCCGTGATGGTGCCTCTTCTCTCCTGATCTAGGGAGGGCTAGTGGTAATGGCTACCCGTGATGGTGCCTCTTCTCTCCTGATGTAGGGAGGGCTAGTGGCAATGGCTACCCGTGATGGTGCCTCTTCTCTCCTGTTGTAGGGAGGGCTAGTGGTAATGGCTACCCGTGTTGGTGCCTCTTCTCTCCTGATCTAGGGAGGGCTACTGTAATGGCTACCCGTGATGGTGCCTCTTCTCTCCTGATCTAGGGAGGGCTAGTGGTAATGGCTACCCGTGATGGTGCCTCTTCTCCCCTGATGTAGGGAGGGCTAGTGGTAATGGCTACCCGTGATGGTGCCTCTTCTCTCCTGATGTATGGAGGGCTAGTCGTAATGGCTACCCGTGATGGTGCCTCTTCTCTCCTGATCTAGGGAGGGCTAGTGGTAATGGCAACCCGTGATGGTGCCTCTTCTCTCCTGATCTAGGGAGGGCTAGTGGCGATGGCTACCCGTGATGGTGCCTCTTCTCTCCTGATCTAGGGAGGGCTAGTGGCGATGGCTACCCGTGATGGTGCCTCTTCTCTCCTGATCTAGGGAGGGCTAGTGGCGATGGCTACCCGTGATGGTGCCTCTTCTCTCCTGATCTAGGGAGGGCTAGTGGCAATGGCTACCCGTGATGGTGCCTCTGTTCTCCTGATCTAGGGAGGGCTAGTGGCAATGGCTACCCGTGATGGTGCCTCTTCTCTCCTGATGTTGGGAGGGCTAGTGGTAATGGCTACCCGTGATGGTGCCTCTTTTCTCCAGGTGTAGGGAGGGCTAGTGGTAATGGCTACCCGTGATGGTGCCTCTTCTCTCCTGATGTAGGGAGGGCTAGTGGTAATGGCTACCCGTGATGGTGCCTCTTCTCTCCGGATCTAGGGAGGGCTAGTGGCACTGGCTGTGATGGTTCCTCTTCTCTCCTGATCTAGGGAGGGCTAGTGGCACTGGCTACCCGTGATGGTGCCTCTTCTCTCCTGATGTAGGGAGAGCTAGTGGCAATGGCTACCCGTGATGGTGCCTCTTCTCTCCTGATGTAGGGAGGGCTAGTGGTAATGGCTACCCGTGATGGTGCCTCTTCTCTCCGGATCTAGGGAGGGCTAGTGGCACTGGCTGTGATGGTTCCTCTTCTCTCCTGATCTAGGGAGGGCTAGTGGCAATGGCTACCCGTGATGGTGCCTCTTCTCTCCTGATGTAGGGAGGCCTAGTGGCAATGGCTACCCGTGATGGTGCCTCTTCCCTCCTGATCTAGGGAGGGCTAGTGGCAATGGCTACCAGTGATGGTGCCTCTTCTCTCCTGATGTAGGGAGGGCCAGTGGCAATGGCTACCCGTGATGGTGCCTCTTCTCTCCTGATGTAGGGAGGTCTAGGGGCAATGGCTACCCGTGATGGTGCCTCTTCTCTCCTGATCTAGGGAGGGCTAGTGGCAATGGCTACCCGTGATGGTGCCTCTTCTCTCTTGATGTAGGGAGGGCTAATGGTAATCGCTACCCGTGATGCTGGCTCTTCTCTCCTGATGTAGGGAGGGCTAGTGGTAATGGCTACCCGTGATGGTGCCTCTTCTCTCCTGATCTAGGGAGGGCTAGTGGTAATGGCTACCCGTGATGGTGCCTCTTCTCTCCTGATGTAGGGAGGGCTAGTGGTAATGGCTACCCGTGATGGTGCCTCTTCTCTCCTGATGTAGGGAGGGCTAGTGGTAATGGCTACCCGTGATGGTGCCTCTTCTCTCCTGATGTAGGGAGGGCTAGTGGTAATGGCTACCCGTGATGGTGCCTCTTCTCTCCTGATGTAGGGAGGGCTAGTGGTAATGGCTACCCGTGATGGTGCCTCTTCTCTCCTGATGTAGGGAGGGCTAGTGGTAATGGCTACCCGTGATGGTGCCTCTTCTCTCCTGATCTAGGGAGGGCTAGTGGTAATGGCTACACGTGATGGTGCCTCTTCTCTCCGGATGTAGGGAGGGCTAGCGGCACTGGCTACCTGTGATGGTGCCTCTTCTCTCCTGATGTAGGGAGGGCTAGCGGCACTGGCTACCCGTGATGGTGCCTCTTCTCTCCTGATGTAGGGAGGGCTAGTGGCACTGGCTACCCGTGATGGTGCCTCTTCTCTCCTGATCTAGGGAGGGCTAGTGGCACTGGCTACCCGTGATGGTGCCTCTTCTCTCCTGATGTAGGGAGGGCTAGTGGCACTGGCTATCCGTGATGGTGCCTCTTCTCTCCTGATCTAGGCAGAACTAGTGGCAATGGCTACCCGTGTTGGTGCCTTTTCTCTCCTGATCTAGGGAGGGCTAGTGGCAATGGATACCCGTGATGGTGCCTCTTCTCTCCTGATGTAGGGAGGGCTAGTGGTAATGGCTACCCGTGATGGTGCCTCTTCTCTCCTGATGTAGGGAGGGCTAGTGGTAATGGCTACCCGTGATGGTGCCTCTTCTCTCCTGATGTAGGGAGGGCTAGTGGTAATGGCTACCCGTGATGGTGCCTCTTCTCTCCTGATGTATGGAGGGCTAGTGGTAATGGCTACCCGTGATGGTGCCTCTTCTCTCCTGATCTGGGGAGGGCTTGTGGTAATGGCTTCCCGTGATGGTGCCTCTTCTCTCCTGATGTAGGGAGGGCTAGTGGTAATGGCTACCCGTGATGGTGCCTCTTCTCTCCTGATCTAGGGAGGGCTAGTGGTAATGGCTACCCGTGATGGTGCCTCTTCTCTCCTGATCTAGGGAGGGCTAGTGGCAATGGCTACCCGTGATGGTGCCTCTTCTCTCCCTATGTAGGGAGGGCTAGTGGCAATGGCTACCCGACATGGTGCCTCTTCTCTCCCGATGTAGGGAGGGCTAGTGGCAATGGCTACCCGACATGGTGCCTCTTCTCTCCCGATGTAGGGAGGGCTAGTGGCAATGGCTACCCGTGATGGTGCCTCTTCTCTCCCGATGTAGGGAGGGCTAGTGGTAATGGCTACCCCTGATGGTGCCTCTTCTCTCCAGATCTAGGGAGGGCTAGTGCCACTGGCTACCCGTGATGGTGCCTCTTCTCTCCTGATGTAGGGAGGGCTAGTGGCAATGGCTACCCGTGATGGTGCCTCTTCTCTCCTGATCTAGGGAGGGCTAGTGGCAATGGCTACCCGTGATGGTGCCTCTTCTCTCCTGATCTAGGGAGGGCTAGTGGCAATGGCTACCCGTGATGGTGCCTCTTCTCTCCTGATCTAGGGAGGGCTACTGGTAATGGCTACCCGTGATGGTGCCTCTTCTCTCCTGATCTAGGGAGGGCTAGTGGTAATGGCTACCCATGATGGTGCCTCTTCTCCCCTGATGTAGGGAGGGCTAGTGGTAATGGCAACCCGTGATGGTGCCTCTTCTCTCCTGATGTATGGAGGGCTAGTGGTGATGGCTACCCATGATTGTGCCTCTTCTCTCCTGATCTAGGGAGGGCTAGTGGTGATGGCTACCCGTGATGGTGCCTCTTCTCTCCTGATCTAGGGAGGGCTAGTGGTGATGGCTACCCGTGATGGTGCCTCTTCTCTCCTGATCTAGGGAGGGCTAGTGGTGATGGCTACACGTGATGGTGCCTCTTCTCTCCTGATCTAGGGAGGGCTAGTGGTGATGGCTACCCGTGATGGTGCCTCTTCTCTCCTGATCTAGGGAGGGCTAGTGGTGATGGCTACCCGTGATGGTGCCTCTGTTCTCCTGATCTAGGGAGGGCTAGTGGTAATGGCTACATGTGATGGTGCCTCTTTTCTCCTGATGAAGGGAGGGCTAGTGGTAATGGCTACCCGTGATGGTGCCTCTTCTCTCCTGATGTAGGGAGGGCTAGTGGTAATGGCTACCCGTGATGGTGCCTCTTCTCTCCGGATCTAGGGAGGGCTAGTGGTAATGGCTGTGATGGTTCCTCTTCTCTCCTGATCTAGGGAGGACTAGTGGCACTGGCTACCCTTGATGGTGCCTCTTCTCTCCTGATCTAGGGAGGACTAGTGGCAATGGCTACCCGACATGGTGCCTCTTCTCTCCCGATGTAGGGAGGGCTAGTGGCAATGGCTACCCGACATGGTGCCTCTTCTCTCCCGATGTAGGGAGGGCTAGTGGCAATGGCTACCGGTGATGGTGCCTCTTCTCTCCCGATGTAGGGAGGGCTAGTGGTAATGGCTACCCCTGATGGTGCCTCTTGTCTCCGGATCTAGGGAGGGCTAGTGCCACTGGCTACCCGTGATGGTGCCTCTTCTCTCCTGATCTAGGGAGGGCTAGTGGCAATGGCTACCCGTCATGGTGCCTCTTCTCTCCTGATGTAGGGAGGGCTAGTGGCAATGGCTACCTGTGATGGTGCCTCTTCTCCCCTTGATCTAGGGAGGGCTAGTTGCAATGGCTAGACGTTCTGGTGCCTCTTCTCTCTTGATCTAGGGAGGGCTATTGGCAATGGCTACCCGTGATGGTGCCTCTCCTCTCCTGATGTAGGGAGGGCTATTGGCATGGCTACCCGTGATGGTGCCTCTCCTCTCCTGATGTAGGGAGGGCTAGTGGTATGGCTACCCGTGATGGTGCCTCTCCTCTCCTGATCTAGGGAGGGCTATTGGCACTGGCTACCCGTGATGGTGCCTCTCCTCTCCTGATGTAGGGAGGGCTAGTGGAACTGGCTACCCGTGATGGTGCCTCTTCTCTCCTGATCTAGGGAGGGCTAGTGGTAATGGCTACCCGTGATGGTGCCTCTTCTCTCCTGATGTAGGGAGGGCTAGTGGTAATGGCTACCCGTGATGGTGCCTCTTCTCTCTTGTTGTAGGGAGGGCTAGTGGTAATGGCTACCCGCGATGGTGCCTCTTCTCTCCTGATGTAGGGAGAACTAGTGGTAATGGCTACCCGCGATGGTGCCTCTTATCTCCTGATGTAGGGAGGGCTAGGGGTAATGGCTACCCGCGATGGTGCCTCTTCTCTCCTGATGTAGGGAGGGCTAGTGGTAATGGCTACCCGCGATGGTGCCTCTTCTCTCCTGATCTAGGGAGGGCTAGTGGTAATGGCTACCCGTGATGGTGCCTCTTCTCTCCTGATGTAGGGAGGTCTAGTGGTAATGGCTACCCGTGATGGTGCCTCTTCTCTCCTGATGTAGGGTGATGGTGCCTCTTCTCTCCTGATCTAGGGAGGGCTAGTGGTAATGGCTACCCGTGATGGTGCCTCTTCTCTCCTGATGTAGGGAGGGCTAGTGGTAATGGCTACCCATGATGGTGCCTCTTCTCTCCTGATGTAGGGAGGGCTAGTGGTAATGGCTACCCGTGATGGTGCCTCTTCTCTCCGGATCTAGAGAGGGCTAGTAGCACTGGCTGTGATGGTTCCTCTTCTCTCCTGATCTAGGGAGGACTAGTGGCACTGGCTACCATTGATGGTGCCTCTTCTCTCCCTATGTAGGGAGGGCTAGAGGCAATGGCTACCGGTGATGGTGCCTCTTCTCTCCCGATGTAGGGAGGGCTAGTGGTAATGGCTACCCCTGATGGTGCCTCTTGTCTCCGGATCTAGGGAGGGCTAGTGCCACTGGCTACCCGTGATGGTGCCTCTTCTCTCCTGATCTAGGGAGGGCTAGTGGCAATGGCTACCCGTGATGGTGCCTCTTCTCTCCTGATGTAGGGAGGGCTAGTGGCAATGGCTACCTGTGATGGTGCCTCTTCTCTCCTGATCTAGGGAGGGCTAGTTGCAATGGCTAGACGTGATGGTGCCTCTTCTCTCTTGATCTAGGGAGTGCTAGTGGCAATGGCTACCCGTGATGGTGCCTCTCCTCTCCTGATGTAGGGAGGGCTAGTGGTATGGCTACCCGTGATGGTGCCTCTCCTCTCCTGATCTAGGGAGGGCTATTGGCACTGGCTACCCGTGATGGTGCCTCTCCTCTCCTGATGTAGGGAGGGCTAGTGGAACTGGCTACCCGTGATGGTGCCTCTTCTCTCCTGATCTAGGGAGGGCTAGTGGTAATGGCTACCCGTGACGGTGCCTCTTCTCTCCTGATGTAGGGAGGGCTAGTGGTGATGGCTACCCGTGATGGTGCCTCTTCTCTCTTGTTGTAGGGAGGGCTAGTGGTAATGGCTACCCGCGATGGTGCCTCTTCTCTCCTGATGTAGGGAGAACTAGTGGTAATGGCTACCCGCGATGGTGCCTCTTATCTCCTGATGTAGGGAGGGCTAGGGGTAATGGCTACCCGCGATGGTGCCTCTTCTCTCCTGATGTAGTGAGGGCTAGTGGTAATGGCTACCCGCGATGGTGCCTCTTCTCTCCTGATCTAGGGAGGGCTAGTGGTAATGGCTACCCGTGATGGTGCCTCTTATCTCCTGATGTAGGGAGGTCTAGTGGTAATGGCTACCCGTGATGGTGCCTCTTCTCTCCTGATGTAGGGAGGGCTAGTGGTAATGGTTACCCGTGATAGTGCCTCTTCTCTCCGGTTGTAGGGAGGGCTAGTGGTAATGGCTACCAGTGATGCTGCCTCTTCTCTCCTGATCTAGGGAGGGCTAGTGGCAATGGCTACCCGTGATGGTGCCTCTTATCTCCTGATGTAGGGAGGGCCAGTGGCAATGGCTACCCGTGATGGTGCCTCTTCTCTCCTGATGTAGGGAGGCCTAGTGGCAATGGCTACCCGTGATGGTGCCTCTTCTCTCCTGATGTAGGGAGGGCTAGTTGTAATGGCTACCCGTGATGGTGCCTCTTCCCTCCTGATCTAAGGAGGGCTAGTGGTAATGGCTACCCGTGATGGTGCCTCTTCTCTCCTGATCTAGGGAGGGCTAGTGGTAATGGCTACCCGTGATGGTGCCTCTTCTCTCCTGATGTAGGGAGGGCTAGTGGTAATCGCTACCCGTGATGGTGCCTCTTCTCTCCTGATGTAGGGAGGGCTAGTGGTAATGGCTACCCGTGATGGTGCCTCTTCTCTCCTGATCTAGGGAGGGCTAGTGGTAATGGCTACCCGTGATGGTGCCTCTTCTCTCCTGATGTAGGGAGGGCTAGTGGTAATGGTTACCCGTGATGGTGCCTCTTCTCTCCTGATGTAGGGAGGGCTAGTGGTAATGGCTACCCGTGACGGTGCCTCTTCTCTCCTGATGGTGGGAGGGCTAGTGGCAATGGCTACCCGTGACGGTGCCTCTTCTCTCCTGATGTAGGGAGGGCTAGTGGCAATGGCTACCCGTGACAGTGCCTATTCTCTCCTGATGTAGGGAGGGCTAGTGGCAATGGCTACCCGTGACGGTGCCTCTTCTCTCCTGATGTAGGGAGGGCTAGTGGCAATGGCTACCCGTGACGGTGCCTCTTCTCTCCTGATGTAGGGTGGGCTAGAGGCAATGGCTACCCGTGACGGTGCCTCTTCTCTCCTGATCTAGGGAGGGCTAGTGGCAATGGCTACCCGTGACGGTGCCTCTTCTCTCCTGATCTAGGGAGGGCTAGTGGTAATGGCTACCCGTGACGGTGCCTCTTCTCTCCTGATCTAGGGAGGGCTAGTGGCAATGGCTACCCGTGACGGTGCCTCTTCTCTCCTGATGTAGGGAGGACTAGTGGTACTGGCTACCCGTTACGGTGCCTCTTGTCTCCTGATCTAGGGAGGGCTAGTGGTAATGGCTATGCGTGACGGTGCCTCTTCTATCCGGATGTAGGGAGGGCTAGTGGTAATGGCTACCCCTGATGGTGCCTCTTCTCTCCGGATCTAGGGAGGGCTAGTGGCAATGGCTACCCGTGATGGTGCCTCTTCTCTCCTGAACTAGGGAGGGCTAGTGGTAATGGCTACCCGTGATGATGCCTCTTCTCTCCTGATCTAGGGAGGGCTAGTGGTATGGCTACCCGTGATGGTGCCTCTTCTCTCCTGATCTAGGGAGGGCTAGTGGCACTCGCTACCCGTGATGGTGCCTCTTCTCTCCTGATGTAGGGAGGGCTAGTGGTAATGGCTACCCGTGATGGTGCCTCTTCTCTCCTGATCTAGGGAGGGCTAGTGGCAATGGCTACCCGTGACGGTGCCTCTTCTCTCCTGATGTAGGGAGGGCTAGTGGCAATGGCTACCCGTGACGGTGCCTCTTCTCTCCTGATGTAGGGAGGGCTAGTGGCAATGGCTACCCGTGACGGTGCCTCTTCTCTCCTGATCTAGGGAGGGCTAGTGGCAATGGCTACCCGTGACGGTGCCTCTTCTCTCCTGATGTAGGGAGGGCTAGTGGTACTGGCTACCCGTGACTGTGCCTCTTGTCTCCTGATCTAGGGAGGGCTAGTGGTAATGGCTACACGTGACGGTGCCTCTTCTATCCGGATGTAGGGAGGGCTAGTGGTAATGGCTACCCCTGACGGTGCCTCTTCTCTCCGGATCTAGGGAGGGCTAGTGGTAATGGCTACCCCTGACGGTGCCTCTTCTCTCCGGATCTAGGGAGGGCTAGTGGCAATGGCTACCCGTGACGGTGCCTCTTCTCTCCTGATCTAGGGAGGGCTAGTGGCAATGGCTACCCGTGACGGTGCCTCTTCTCTCCTGATCTAGGGAGGGCTAGTGGTAATGGCTACCCGTGACGGTGCCTCTTCTCTCCTGATCTAGGGAGGGCTAGTAGTATGGCTACCCGTGATGGTGCCTCTTCTCTCCTGATCTAGGGAGGGCTAGTGGTATGGCTACCCGTGATGGTGCCTCTTCTCTCCTGATCTAGGGAAGGCTAGTGGCACTGGCTACCCGTGATGGTGCCTCTTCTCTCCTGTTGTAGGGAGGGCTAGTGGCAATGGCTACCCGTGTTGGTGCCTCTTCTCTCCTGATCTAGGGAGGGCTACTGTAATGGCTACACGTGATGGTGCCTCGTCTCTCCTGATCTAGGGAGGGCTAGTGGTAATGGCTACCCGTGATGGTGCCTCTTCTCCCCTGATGTAGGGAGGGCTAGTGGTAATGGCTACCCGTGATGGTGCCTCTTCTCTCCTGATGTATGGAGGGCTAGTGGTAATGGCTACCCGTGATGGTGCCGCTTCTCTCCTGATCTAGGGAGGTCTAGTGGTAATGGCAACCCGTGATGGTGCCTCTTCTCTCCCGATCTAGGGAGGGCTAGTGGTAATGGCTACCCGTGATGGTGCCTCTTCTCTCCCGATGTAGCGAGGGCTAGTGGTAATGGCTACCCGTGATGGTGCCTCTTCTCTCCTGATGTAGGGAGGGCTAGTGGTAATGGCTACCCGTGATGGTGCCTCTTCTCCCCTGATGTAGGGAGGGCTAGTGGTAATGGCTACCCGTGATGGTGCCTCTTCTCTCCTGATGTATGGAGGGCTAGTGGTAATGGCTACCCGTGATGGTGCCTCTTCTCTCCTGATCGAGGGAGGGCTAGTGGTAATGGCAACCCGTGATGGTGCCTCTTCTCTCCTGATCTAGGGAGGGCTAGTGGTAATGGCTACCCGTGATGGTGCCTCTTCTCTCCTGATCTAGGGAGGGCTAGTGGTAATGGCTACCCGTGATGGTGCCTCTTCTCTCCTGATGTAGGGAGGGCTAGTGGCAATGGCTACCCGTGATGGTGCCTCTTCTCTCCTGTTGTAGGGAGGGCTAGTGGCAATGGCTACCCATGTTGGTGCCTCTTCTCTCCTGATCTAGGGAGGGCTACTGTAATGGCTACACGTGATGGTGCCTCTTCTCTCCTGATCTAGGGAGGGCTAGTGGTAATGGCTACCCGTGATGGTGCCTCTTCTCCCCTGATGTAGGGAGGGCTAGTGGTAATGGCTACCCGTGATGGTGCCTCTTCTCTCCTGATGTATGGAGGGCTAGTGGTAATGGCTACCCGTGATGGTGCCTCTTCTCTCCTGATCTAGGGAGGGCTAGTGGTAATGGCAACCCGTGATGGTGCCTCTTCTCTCCTGATCTAGGGAGGGCTAGTGGTAATGGCTACCCGTGATGGTGCCTCTTCTCTCCTGATCTAGGGAGGGCTAGTGGTAATGGCTACCCGTGATGGTGCCTCTTCTCTCCTGATCTAGGGAGGGCTAGTGGTAATGGCTACCCGTGATGGTGCCTCTTCTCTCCTGATCTAGGGAGGGCTAGTAGTAATGGCTACCCGTGATGGTGCCTCTTCTCTCCTGATCTAGGGAGTGCTAGTGGTACTGGCTACCCGTGATGGTGCCTCTTCTCTCCTGATCTAGGGAGTGCTAGTGGTAATGGCTACCCGTGATGATGGCTCTTCTCTCCGGATGTAGGGAGGGCTAGTGGCACTGGCTACCAGTGATGGTGCCTCTTCTCTCCTGATGTAGGGAGGGCTAGTGGTAATGGCTACCCGTGATGGTGCCTCTTCTCTCCTGATGTATGGAGGGCTAGTGGTAATGGCTACCCGTGATGGTGCCTCTTCTCTCCTGATCGAGGGAGGGCTAGTGGTAATGGCAACCCGTGATGGTGCCTCTTCTCTCCTGATCTAGGGAGGGCTAGTGGTAATGGCTACCCGTGATGGTGCCTCTTCTCTCCTGATCTAGGGAGGGCTAGTGGTAATGGCTACCCGTGATGGTGCCTCTTCTCTCCTGATGTAGGGAGGGCTAGTGGCAATGGCTACCCGTGATGGTGCCTCTTCTCTCCTGTTGTAGGGAGGGCTAGTGGTAATGGCTACCCGTGTTGGTGCCTCTTCTCTCCTGATCTAGGGAGGGCTACTGTAATGGCTACCCGTGATGGTGCCTCTTCTCTCCTGATCTAGGGAGGGCTAGTGGTAATGGCTACCCGTGATGGTGCCTCTTCTCCCCTGATGTAGGGAGGGCTAGTGGTAATGGCTACCCGTGATGGTGCCTCTTCTCTCCTGATGTATGGAGGGCTAGTGGTAATGGCTACCCGTGATGGTGCCTCTTCTCTCCTGATCTAGGGAGGGCTAGTGGTAATGGCAACCCGTGATGGTGCCTCTTCTCTCCTGATCTAGGGAGGGCTAGTGGTAATGGCTACCCGTGATGGTGCCTCTTCTCTCCTGATCTAGGGAGGGCTAGTGGTAATGGCTACCCGTGATGGTGCCTCTTCTCTCCTGATCTAGGGAGGGCTAGTGGTAATGGCTACCCGTGATGGTGCCTCTTCTCTCCTGATCTAGGGAGGGCTAGTAGTAATGGCTACCCGTGATGGTGCCTCTTCTCTCCTGATCTAGGGAGTGCTAGTGGTACTGGCTACCCGTGATGGTGCCTCTTCTCTCCTGATCTAGGGAGTGCTAGTGGTACTGGCTACCCGTGATGATGGCTCTTCTCTCCGGATGTAGGGAGGGCTAGTGGAACGGGCTACCCGTGATGGTGCCTCTTCTCTCCTGATCTAGGGAGGGCTAGTGGCACTGGCTACCAGTGATGGTGCCTCTTCTCTCCTGATGTAGGGAGGGCTAGTGGCGATGGCTACCCGTGATGGTGCCTCTTCTCTCCTGATCTAGGGAGGGCTAGTGGCGATGGCTACCCGTGATGGTGCCTCTTCTCTCCTGATCTAGGGAGGGCTAGTGGCGATGGCTACCCGTGATGGTGCCTCTTCTCTCCTGATCTAGGGAGGGCTAGTGGCAATGGCTACCCGTGATGGTGCCTCTGTTCTCCTGATCTAGGGAGGGCTAGTGGCAATGGCTACCCGTGATGGTGCCTCTTCTCTCCTGATGTTGGGAGGGCTAGTGGTAATGGCTACCCGTGATGGTGCCTCTTTTCTCCAGATGTAGGGAGGGCTAGTGGTAATGGCTACCCGTGATGGTGCCTCTTCTCTCCTGATGTAGGGAGGGCTAGTGGTAATGGCTACCCGTGATGGTGCCTCTTCTCTCCGGATCTAGGGAGGGCTAGTGGCACTGGCTGTGATGGTTCCTCTTCTCTCCTGATCTAGGGAGGGCTAGTGGCACTGGCTACCCGTGATGGTGCCTCTTCTCTCCTGATGTAGGGAGGGCTAGTGGCAATGGCTACCCGTGATGGTGCCTCTTCTCTCCTGATGTAGGGAGGGCTAGTGGTAATGGCTACCCGTGATGGTGCCTCTTCTCTCCGGATCTAGGGAGGGCTAGTGGCACTGGCTGTGATGGTTCCTCTTCTCTCCTGATCTAGGGAGGGCTAGTGGCAATGGCTACCCGTGATGGTGCCTCTTCCCTCCTGATCTAGGGAGGGCTAGTGGCAATGGCTACCAGTGATGGTGCCTCTTCTCTCCTGATGTAGGGAGGGCCAGTGGCAATGGCTACCCGTGATGGTGCCTCTTCTCTCCTGATGTAGGGAGGTCTAGGGGCAATGGCTACCCGTGATGGTGCCTCTTCTCTCCTGATCTAGGGAGGGCTAGTGGCAATGGCTACCCGTGATGGTGCCTCTTCTCTCCTGATGTAGGGAGGGCTAATGGTAATCGCTACCCGTGATGCTGGCTCTTCTCTCCTGATGTAGGGAGGGCTAGTGGTAATGGCTACCCGTGATGGTGCCTCTTCTCTCCTGATCTAGGGAGGGCTAGTGGTAATGGCTACCCGTGATGGTGCCTCTTCTCTCCTGATGTAGGGAGGGCTAGTGGTAATGGCTACCCGTGATGGTGCCTCTTCTCTCCTGATGTAGGGAGGGCTAGTGGTAATGGCTACCCGTGATGGTGCCTCTTCTCTCCTGATGTAGGGAGGGCTAGTGGTAATGGCTACCCGTGATGGTGCCTCTTCTCTCCTGATGTAGGGAGGGCTAGTGGTAATGGCTACCCGTGATGGTGCCTCTTCTCTCCTGATCTAGGGAGGGCTAGTGGTAATGGCTACACGTGATGGTGCCTCTTCTCTCCGGATGTAGGGAGGGCTAGCGGCACTGGCTACCTGTGATGTTGCCTCTTCTCTCCTGATGTAGGGAGGGCTAGCGGCACTGGCTACCCGTGATGGTGCCTCTTCTCTCCTGATGTAGGGAGGGCTAGTGGCACTGGCTACCCGTGATGGTGCCTCTTCTCTCCTGATCTAGGGAGGGCTAGTGGCAATGGCTACCCGTGATGGTGCCTCTTCTCTCCTGATCTAGGGAGGGCTAGTGGCACTAGCTACCCGTGATGGTGCCTCTTCTCTCCTGATGTAGGGAGGGCTAGTGGCACTGGCTATCCGTGATGGTGCCTCTTCTCTCCTGATCTAGGCAGAACTAGTGGCAATGGCTACCCGTGTTGGTGCCTTTTCTCTCCTGATCTAGGGAGGGCTAGTGGCAATGGATACCCGTGATGGTGCCTCTTCTCTCCTGATGTAGGGAGGGCTAGTGGTAATGGCTACCCGTGATGGTGTCTCATTTCTCCTGATGATGGGAGGGCTAGTGGTAATGGCTACCCGTGATGGTGCCTCTTCTCTCCTGATGTAGGGAGGGCTAGTGGTAATGGCTACCCGTGATGGTGCCTCTTCTCTCCTGATGTATGGAGGGCTAGTGGTAATGGCTACCCGTGATGGTGCCTCTTCTCTCCTGATCTGGGGAGGGCTTGTGGTAATGGCTTCCCGTGATGGTGCCTCTTCTCTCCTGATGTAGGGAGGGCTAGTGGTAATGGCTACCCGTGATGGTGCCTCTTCTCTCCTGATCTAGGGAGGGCTAGTGGTAATGGCTACCCGTGATGGTGCCTCTTCTCTCCTGATCTAGGGAGGGCTAGTGGCAATGGCTACCCGTGATGGTGCCTCTTCTCTCCCTATGTAGGGAGGGCTAGTGGCAATGGCTACCCGACATGGTGCCTCTTCTCTCCCGATGTAGGGAGGGCTAGTGGCAATGGCTACCCGACATGGTGCCTCTTCTCTCCCGATGTAGGGAGGGCTAGTGGCAATGGCTACCCGTGATGGTGCCTCTTCTCTCCCGATGTAGGGAGGGCTAGTGGTAATGGCTACCCCTGATGGTGCCTCTTCTCTCCAGATCTAGGGAGGGCTAGTGCCACTGGCTACCCGTGATGGTGCCTCTTCTCTCCTGATGTAGGGAGGGCTAGTGGCAATGGCTACCCGTGATGGTGCCTCTTCTCTCCTGATCTAGGGAGGGCTAGTGGCAATGGCTACCCGTGATGGTGCCTCTTTTCTCCTGATCTAGGGAGGGCTAGTGGCAATGGCTACCCGTGATGGTGCCTCTTCTCTCCTGATCTAGGGAGGGCTACTGGTAATGGCTACCCGTGATGGTGCCTCTTCTCTCCTGATCTAGGGAGGGCTAGTGGTAATGGCTACCCGTGATGGTGCCTCTTCTCCCCTGATGTAGGGAGGGCTAGTGGTAATGGCTACCCGTGATGGTGCCTCTTCTCTCCTGATGTATGGAGGGCTAGTGGTGATGGCTACCCGTGATTGTGCCTCTTCTCTCCTGATCTAGGGAGGGCTAGTGGTGATGGCTACCCGTGATGGTGCCTCTTCTCTCCTGATCTAGGGAGGGCTAGTGGTGATGGCTACCCGTGATGGTGCCTCTTCTCTCCTGATCTAGGGAGGGCTAGTGGTGATGGCTACCCGTGATGGTGCCTCTTCTCTCCTGATCTAGGGAGGGCTAGTGGTGATGGCTACCCGTGATGGTGCCTCTTCTCTCCTGATCTAGGGAGGGCTAGTGGCGATGGCTACCCGTGATGGTGCCTCTGTTCTCCTGATCTAGGGAGGGCTAGTGGTAATGGCTACATGTGATGGTGCCTCTTTTCTCCTGATGAAGGGAGGGCTAGTGGTAATGGCTACCCGTGATGGTGCCTCTTCTCTCCTGATGTAGGGAGGGCTAGTGGTAATGGCTACCCGTGATGGTGCCTCTTCTCTCCTGATGTAGGGAGGGCTAGTGGTAATGGCTACCCGTGATGGTGCCTCTTCTCTCCGGATCTAGGGAGGGCTAGTGGTAATGGCTGTGATGGTTCCTCTTCTCTCCTGATCTAGGGAGGACTAGTGGCACTGGCTACCCTTGATGGTGCCTCTTCTCTCCTGATCTAGGGAGGACTAGTGGCAATGGCTACCCGACATGGTGCCTCTTCTCTCCCGATGTAGGGAGGGCTAGTGGCAATGGCTACCCGACATGGTGCCTCTTCTCTCCCGATGTAGGGAGGGCTAGTGGCAATGGCTACCGGTGATGGTGCCTCTTCTCTCCCGATGTAGGGAGGGCTAGTGGTAATGGCTACCCCTGATGGTGCCTCTTGTCTCCGGATCTAGGGAGGGCTAGTGCCACTGGCTACCCGTGATGGTGCCTCTTCTCTCCTGATCTAGGGAGGGCTAGTGGCAATGGCTACCCGTCATGGTGCCTCTTCTCTCCTGATGTAGGGAGGGCTAGTGGCAATGGCTACCTGTGATGGTGCCTCTTCTCCCCTTGATCTAGGGAGGGCTAGTTGCAATGGCTAGACGTTCTGGTGCCTCTTCTCTCTTGATCTAGGGAGGGCTATTGGCAATGGCTACCCGTGATGGTGCCTCTCCTCTCCTGATGTAGGGAGGGCTATTGGCATGGCTACCCGTGATGGTGCCTCTCCTCTCCTGATGTAGGGAGGGCTAGTGGTATGGCTACCCGTGATGGTGCCTCTCCTCTCCTGATCTAGGGAGGGCTATTGGCACTGGCTACCCGTGATGGTGCCTCTCCTCTCCTGATGTAGGGAGGGCTAGTGGAACTGGCTACCCGTGATGGTGCCTCTTCTCTCCTGATCTAGGGAGGGCTAGTGGTAATGGCTACCCGTGATGGTGCCTCTTCTCTCCTGATGTAGGGAGGGCTAGTGGTAATGGCTACCCGTGATGGTGCCTCTTCTCTCTTGTTGTAGGGAGGGCTAGTGGTAATGGCTACCCGCGATGGTGCCTCTTCTCTCCTGATGTAGGGAGAACTAGTGGTAATGGCTACCCGCGATGGTGCCTCTTATCTCCTGATGTAGGGAGGGCTAGGGGTAATGGCTACCCGCGATGGTGCCTCTTCTCTCCTGATGTAGGGAGGGCTAGTGGTAATGGCTACCCGCGATGGTGCCTCTTCTCTCCTGATCTAGGGAGGGCTAGTGGTAATGGCTACCCGTGATGGTGCCTCTTCTCTCCTGATGTAGGGAGGTCTAGTGGTAATGGCTACCCGTGATGGTGCCTCTTCTCTCCTGATGTAGGGTGATGGTGACTCTTCTCTCCTGATCTAGGGAGGGCTAGTGGTAATGGCTACCCGTGATGGTGCCTCTTCTCTCCTGATGTAGGGAGGGCTAGTGGTAATGGCTACCCGTGATGGTGCCTCTTCTCTCCTGATGTAGGGAGGGCTAGTGGTAATGGCTACCCGTGATGGTGCTTCTTCTCTCCGGATCTAGGGAGGGCTAGTGGCACTGGCTGTGATGGTTCCTCTTCTCTCCTGATCTAGGGAGGACTAGTGGCACTGGCTACCCTTGATGGTGCCTCTTCTCTCCCTATGTAGGGAGGGCTAGAGGCAATGGCTACCCGACATGGTGCCTCTTCTCTCCCGATGTAGGGAGGGCTAGTGGCAATGGCTACCCGACATGGTGCCTCTTCTCTCCCGATGTAGGAAGGGCTAGTGGCAATGGCTACCGGTGATGGTGCCTCTTCTCTCCCGATGTAGGGAGGGCTAGTGGTAATGGCTACCCCTGATGGTGCCTCTTGTCTCCGGATCTAGGGAGGGCTAGTGCCACTGGCTACCCGTGATGGTGCCTCTTCTCTCCTGATCTAGGGAGGGCTAGTGGCAATGGCTACCCGTGATGGTGCCTCTTCTCTCCTGATCTAGGGAGGGCTAGTGGCAATGGCTACCCGTGATGGTGCCTCTCCTCTCCTGATGTAGGGAGGGCTAGTGGTATGGCTACCCGTGATGGTGCCTCTCCTCTCCTGATCTAGGGAGGGCTATTGGCACTGGCTACCCGTGATGGTGCCTCTCCTCTCCTGATGTAGGGAGGGCTAGTGGAACTGGCTACCCGTGATGGTGCCTCTTCTCTCCTGATCTAGGGAGGGCTAGTGGTAATGGCTACCCGTGATGGTGCCTCTTCTCTCCTGATGTAGGGAGGGCTAGTGGTAATGGCTACCCGTGATGGTGCCTCTTCTCTCTTGTTGTAGGGAGGGCTAGTGGTAATGGCTACCCGCGATGGTGCCTCTTCTCTCCTGATGTAGGGAGAACTAGTGGTAATGGCTACCCGCGATGGTGCCTCTTATCTCCTGATGTAGGGAGGGCTAGGGGTAATGGCTACCCGCGATGGTGCCTCTTCTCTCCTGATGTAGTGAGGGCTAGTGGTAATGGCTACCCGCGATGGTGCCTCTTCTCTCCTGATGTAGGGAGGGCTAGTGGTAATGGCTACCCGCGATGGTGCCTCTTATCTCCTGATGTAGGGAGGTCTAGTGGTAATGGCTACCCGTGATGGTGCCTCTTCTCTCCTGATGTAGGGAGGGCTAGTGGTAATGGTTACCCGTGATAGTGCCTCTTCTCTCCGGTTGTAGGGAGGGCTAGTGGTAATGGCTACCAGTGATGCTGCCTCTTCTCTCCTGATCTAGGGAGGGCTAGTGGCAATGGCTACCCGTGATGGTGCCTCTTATCTCCTGATGTAGGGAGGGCCAGTGGCAATGGCTACCCGTGATGGTGCCTCTTCTCTCCTGATGTAGGGAGGCCTAGTGGCAATGGCTACCCGTGATGGTGCCTCTTCTCTCCTGATGTAGGGAGGGCTAGTTGTAATGGCTACCCGTGATGGTGCCTCTTCCCTCCTGATCTAAGGAGGGCTAGTGGTAATGGCTACCCGTGATGGTGCCTCTTCTCTCCTGATCTAGGGAGGGCTAGTGGTAATGGCTACCCGTGATGGTGCCTCTTCTCTCCTGATGTAGGGAGGGCTAGTGGTAATCGCTACCCGTGATGGTGCCTCTTCTCTCCTGATGTAGGGAGGGCTAGTGGTAATGGCTACCCGTGATGGTGCCTCTTCTCTCCTGATCTAGGGAGGGCTAGTGGTAATGGCTACCCGTGATGGTGCCTCTTCTCTCCTGATGTAGGGAGGGCTAGTGGTAATGGCTACCCGTGATGGTGCCTCTTCTCTCCGGATGTAGGGAGGACTAGTGGTAACTGAGATAGCTTAGGGTACTGGACGTTCAGGGGGTGAGACTCACAAGACACACCTCCAGAGTGGGAACCTATCCATAGAATAGGTTTTTTGGCCATGTTTGTTCTCAGTAGAGGGGCTCCCAGACCTTTTGCATATATGTTTAGAGACTTGGGGTTTCACCCTATGTTATTCAGGATAATCCAGATGTGGACTCCCTGCTCACTGTGCCATAGAGAGGCTCAGCTTCACCTCACTGAGGAGGCCCAACAAACTGAAGGGTGCGGTGAGCTAAAACCTGGTTGTAGACCCCCCCCCCCCCAAACCCCCCGAGTGGAAGAAATTCCATAGACAGGGTATTTGATCCATGTTCATTCTCAGTAGCGGGGCTACCACATTCTTTTTCAGCTTTGGATTGTATATTCCTAAGTGACATCCACAGAGGAAAGTGCTTTTTATTCTGCTTTCAGAGATAAGGCCACAGAAAATCTGAGCACGACCTAGTGCTGCACTCCAATCCACAGCGATCCTGCCTGCTGCAATCCTGCGCTCCAGCTGCTACGATCCTGCCCTCCAGCCTGCCGCGATTCAGCCTGCTGGGCCTAGAAACCCAAGCTACTCCCCAATGAGGAGTCCCAACAAAGACGAAACATGTTTGGGGATGCTTGGGGTCTCGTGCAGAAGAGATGTGACCAAGCAGATTGGGCTGGACTGCCCCTTTTGGGGTGGGACTGTTGCGGGGTCTGTCTCTTTAAGACAGCCCTCCTGGGAGACTGTCACGGGAGGACGTGATGTGGGGGAAAAAGGGAAGTTGAAGGGAGGAGCGAGCGGGCGTCCTCAGTTTCCTGATGTTCGAATGAAGAGTTAGACGTTAAATCCTAACCTGGTGTGCCTGCATTATTTCTACAGGGCTAACGGCCTAACAACTGGCGACGAGGTGTTTACGGCGCACCAGGATCCTCCTGCTCCACACACCAGCAGTCCTGCTGTGTGTTCCTTCGATTGCACCAGTGATCCCACTGGGGGCCTAGCGCAGGGCCGCCCTCCCCACGCAAGTAATCCTGCCGCATTCTCCTGCTCCTACAACGAGCGCTGAAGACAGAGGTCGCGCTCTCCCACGCCAGCGTTCCCGCTGCGTGCTTCCTTTGCTGCGCTGGTGATCCCACCTGGGTGCTTGGCACTGGACATGATGGTCGCGCCCATCCAGTCCTCCTGCAATCCTACTACGGCCCTCCTGATACATCGGCCCGACGCACGCGACCAGCTCCTGGCCTCTCTAAAGTGCCTCATCTGGGTGATTCCATTACGCACCTGAATTGGAGGCCCCGAACGAATACAGAGCCATGCCTCCACTGCTTCAGGCACTCGCTAAAAGACACAGAGACACGGCCATCACAGCAAAGGGGACCTACGCAACTACTAACAACACCAGGTGGGTGTTCTTTTCTTCGAGGGACCCATCTCTTGTCCTCACCATGCCAAGCACAGGGTGAGGCCCACAGCTACCGCGCATACCCCAAGACCGTGCCTCAACAACTTGATTAGGCACCAACGCATTAGGTGCACAATAGCAGGTGGTGAAGAGTTCCTGACCCAGTCCAAGGACTTGCACCTACATACCACCTCAATACCACTCATGCCTTAACCACCATGAGCACATCCCCTGATCGTGCCGGGCAAGCCCCACAGCCCCCTGCTCCAGTAACATGGTCGACGGCGACAGCATGGCGTATGCCCCCACCTTTTGCCATCACCCCACAAGCAGACAAAGGCCTGCGGTGGGTTGAATGGCTCGAAGACTTTAACAATTTTATAGAAGCTGCAGGCGAAGAAACCTCCCCACGCCTATGCAGCATGTTTATCAACACGGCTGGCACCGAAATAAAAACATTAATCAAAACCATCCCACCAGCAGAATACACTGACTTTGCAGCCTTAATAACAGCCATTAACAAAAGACTGGTCATAGAACCCAACAGGGACTATGAAAGGTATATGTTTAATCAATGCACCCAACGCATTGACGAAACGGTGGATGAATTCATCACTAGACTCAAGATCAAAGGAGCATACTGCCAATTTCACGCATTCTCCCTAGGGGAAGCCATTTGCCTAAGGGTAATAGAAGGGTGCCTCTCACCCACATTAAAAAAGCAGCTTTTGAAGTAGCCCCTCACCATTGAAGAAGTTAGTGAAAGGGCTAGAATCCTCGAAAGCGTCGATAAGCAAGCCATGCAGATGACCAGCACGACAACACTCAAGCAAGAGAAAAGTGATGTGATAGCGGCAGGCTACATGGGTAGCACCAGAGTGGGCGAAAGGCCAAGTGGATCAAACTACGCATCGACCCCACGAATGCAAAGGCAGTGCTACAGGTGTGAAATAGCCTATCCCCATTCCGGATCATGCCCTGCACTCACCCAGAAGTGCGGAAACTGCGGCAGGGAAGGCCACTTCCAATCGGTCTGCAGAGAAGGCAAACCTTGTCCCACACCATGAACAACCTTGTCACCGCAGTACAGATCGTTCCAAAGGACACCTCCAAATCAATCGTACCAGACACGCCCATACCAACAAGGGCCAAGGAGGTATGTGAGAGTGGTAGAAGAACTCTATCCGGAGGACGATCCCCAAGAATATGAACCACCATAGCCAAGCCCACGGATTTGCGATGAATGACAATCCACCTCCACCGCGCCCAAGCTACCACGCCATGACGCAAGTTAGACAAGACTACGAGAGTGATCACTATGACCTGTACACACAGGACGAATTTGTGAACCTCATCATGGACGAGGATGAGGCATGAGAAGCACCACGGATACCGGTAGACATCGGCGGCAAACGGTTCTGTTTCCTTATTGACTCAGGGGCCAAAGTAAATGGGGTGCCGACACCCCTCTACACAGCGTTGGGTCATTCAGAAGACAGCTCATCCATGGTGGCAAGTCAACTTCCACCATAATACATATGATAAGGAGCCCGACCAAAGGGCGATGCCTGCTGAGCTCCAAAACAGCTTCCTGCTTAGGCCTCATCGACATACTTGTACAGGAAGGTGACACCATCAGATCGACAGCACCTTGATGCGAAACTCAAGGACACATCTACAACATGGACCATACACCACCCTTGAGCCCAACCATCACGAAGGACGACATCCTGAAAGAATTTCCACGTCTATGCCAAGGCCTGGGCAAAATGAAAGGTCCACCGGTCAAGCTACACATTGACCCGGCAGTCTGCCCGGTCCCACAATACCCATGCAGAGTTGGGTTCCACCTCCAAGCGGCAGTCTCAAATGAACTTAATCAACGCCTACGGGATAATATCATCGATACGGCCACAGGACCGACGCCATGGGTCTCTCCACTCGTGCTTATCCCAAAGGAAGGAGGTCGTCTGTGACTGTGTGTCGACATGAGGGTGGCCAACACAGCCATCCAAAGGGAACACCATCCAGGACCCAAGATCGAGGACATGATCGTTCAACTGAACAAAGCTGTCCTTTTTTCAAAACTAGATCTGAACCAAGGATACCACCAGTTGGTACTCCATCTCGATTTGCGACCAATCCCCACTTTTGCATTCCATGATGGATTGTTTCGTTATAAACGATTGAACTTTGGTATATCGTCAGCTGCTGAAATCTTTCATGAAACCATCAGGCAAATCATCCGACCTGTAAAAGGGACTTTGAATCACAGTGATAACATGCTTGTATTTGGGAAGATTCGCAAAGAACATGACAAAGCACGGTTACCAGATATTTCGTCGAAAAAAAAAGGTCGACAGGACAAATGGTCGACACCATTTGGTCGAAAACCAAATGGTCAAATTTCTTTTGTATTTTCACTTTTTTTTATTTTTTTGGGGGGTCCCCCCCACCCGGGGTCCCCCCCACCCCCTTTTTTTTTCTAAAAAAACCCTTTTTTTCCCTAAACGAAAACCTAAAAAATATATATATAAATAAAAAACAAAAATCGACCATTTGGTTTTCGACCAAATGGTGTCGACCATTTGTCCTGTTGACCTTTTTTTTTGACGAAATGTCCGGACACCACAAAGCACTTCGCGCCACCTGCACACCTGCACAGCTGTACAGGCCACTGGACTGACCCTAAACCTGGAAAAGTGCTGATTCAGTAAGTCCAAACTCAAATTCTTTGTCCATATTTTCTCAGCTGACGGAATGACCCCCGATAAAGTCTCCACCATCTTCCACCTGCAGAAATCCGAACAAGTGGCCGACGTAAGATCATTCCTGGGAATGGCCGGATACTGCGCCCGTTATGTACCCCACTTTGCCACCATCACTGAATCCCTAAGGCACCTGCTACAAAACAAAATTCCATTTGCATAGACAGATGAAAGCCAATGTTCATTTGACACCATTAAACAAGCCCTTGCCGAAGCCCGCAAACTCGCCTACTTTGATCCTGACTGGCATACTGAAATTGTTGTAGATGCCAGCCCGGTGGGCCCAGGGGCCATCCTTGCACAAACCAGCGGCCCGGATACCTACCCGAGGCATGCAGTATGGGCATGTGAACACTTTCATAACTTTATCGGCAAAAGGTTCACACTTATCATGGACCATCAGGCGCTGCTATCCCTCTTCGGGAATCCGAGAATAAAAATGCCCCCCAGAATCAAACGATGGGGCATTCGCCTACAGGAATATGATTTCCAGATCATTCACTGACCAGGAGGCGAGAACAACCCTGCGGGCTATCTGTCCAGGCACCCAACTGGCAAACCAGTCCCTAGGCCTGGTGACACCGAATACGTAAGCTACGTAACAGCCAACGTACTACCCCCATCCATTCCCATTGAAACCATTTCCACGGCCTCAGTGGCGGATCCTTCCATGGCCTTAGCCATAAGCCTGACGGAGAACAATAAGTGGAAGGACTTTCGCCGAGCAGTTCAGAGACACCCTGGCACATGCATAGATGAGCTTGAAAGGTTTGCCAAGATTCACACGGAACTGGCTGTCCAGGACAAAACATCTTACTGAGGGGATGCCGGCTTGTAATACCAGCAACGCTCAGGTCTGATATCATCAAGATGGCCCATGAAGGCCACAGGGGTGCTGACAACACCAAAAGACAACTCGGGTGCCACGTCTCGTTCCCCTTCATAGATGATATGGTCGACTGGTGGGTGAAGAACTGTTCAGCCTGCCAGTGCACTGCAAAAGCAGAACCCCCAGTGCCGCTCAGAGTGACCATAATTCCAGAGCACTCCTGGGAACGTGTTACAGTAGATTTTAATGGCCCACTGGAAATGGGTAAGTACCTGCTGCTCTTCATCGACAAACACTCCAGGTTCCCCATTGTAAAGAAAGTGAAATCCACGGCATTCGCCCATGTAGCCGCCATGTTCAATGAAGTCATCAGTGAATGGGGGATCCCGAACACAATAAAGTTGGACAATGGCCCGCCTTTCAGTGGACATGAGTTCGGAATATTTGCAAAGCAAATGGGGTTTATTCATCAAAAGATCACGCCACGCTGGCCCCAAGCCAACGGGATGGCAGAAAGGTTCATGGCCTCAATCAAAAAAGACGATGCAAAGAGCACGTATTGAAGGTTCAGACACTCACCAAGCGCTGTGCAGGATGCTGAGGGACTATCGGAACACACCCAGTGCAGCCAAAAATAAAACCCCAGCTGAACTCATGATGAAATACCAAGTTAGAACCAGAATTGTCAACAACCCAATAACCCGGCCTTAACCTGATCGAGAGGTCATCCAAAGGGACACCGAACAAAAGGAGAAAACCAGAATTCCGACAGACAGCAGAAGGAGAGCTCAGACAAAGGAGTTTCAAGTAGGAGATGAAGTATGGGTCCAACAAAACATGAATAAGAAAACGGACTCACAGTTTGCACCTGAGCCACTACAAGTAATCGCTGTTAAAGGCACAATGACATAACAGCAGCCAATGACTCAAAGGAGGTGACCAGGAACTGTTCTTTGTTCAAGCACGTCATGAGGGGAGAGGAAGAGAGACCTCTGCCTGTTGACCCAGACCCTGAACACTATGACGCATATGAAGAAGAATGGGTTCCCCTCGAACCACAGGTTCTACATCAGTTGGAGCCGATTGACAATACTGACGATGGCTCAAGCCAAGAGTCACGAGGACAACCTCAAAGGGTCATCAAGAGACCTCTGAGAATAGTAGAAGAGTGTTAAGCCACAGTTAAAGATGTTTAAGTTAAATCCCTTGCAAGGACATTTGTCCGGGGGTGTTGTTGCGGGGTCTGTCTCTTTAAGATAGCCCTCCTGGGAGAGTGTCATGGGAGGACGTAACGTGGGGGAAAAAGGGAAGTTGAAGGGAGGAGCAAGCGGGGGTCCTCAGTTTCCTGATGTTCGAATAAAGAGTTAGATGTTAAATCCTAGAGGGCGTGGCCTGGAAGCCATGTGAAAGGACGTGCCTGTACGGGAGCTCCCGCTGATCCGTACATAATCCGACTGATACCGCGCAAGGACCGCTGTGATTTGGCGGAAATTGGGAAAACTGTGAACATGAAGTCTGGCTGCACGCGAGGACACATTTTTACACGGGTTCGTGGTGCGCACGTGTACTTAAGAGCCGAATGAAGCACTGGTGGCGAGATCTCAACGGATGACAAAATGGCCGCCGCCGCTTGACGAGGGGACAAAGGAGCAGTAGATTGGGACCACAGCATACGTGCGCCCTCTCAGCGGAACGAAGGGGGCAGCGCGACCCTGCCTATCTGGGGGGAGCGCCGTACAACAGCGGTGCCTGAGGCGGTCGGGTGAGCTGGGACTCTCAACTGAGTCGTGGTGTATGGGCATGGTGCCTCCCTGGCCTGGACCAGAGCGCGGCCAGAAGGACGCTCCTGACTGGAGATATGTCGAACAAACCTCTGAGGGCGAAGAATAAACAGCCTACGCTCGACGAATACGCCAAGACGTCGCCCGGCCTGGAAGGTGCCAGGAGCAAGGATAAGACTCAGACCAAGGAGATGGCCGCCGGGGGTGCGAACCAGGAGGTCCTCGCTGCGATCGCGGACCTGAAGGCGACGTGGGAGACCAAGCTCCAACTTGCTGTGGTCGAATTGAAGACTGCGTTGGAACTACAGGTCGGGGCGGTGCAGGAGGACGTGAACCTCCTGAGGCAGGATGTACGAGCCCTGGCTGAGCGCACGGAAACTCTGGAAAAGGAGATGGGCCTTACTGTGGCGGACTGCACTGCATATAAGCGCGATATCCACGCCCTGGTACAGCGGGTGGGTAACTTGGAAAGTAGGGCTGAAGAGGCGGAAGGACGCGCTCGGAGAAATAACGTTCGCATCGTGGGCCTGCCGGAGGGGGCTGAAGGACAGAATCCCACAGAGTTTATTGAGAACTTGCTGCTGCAGGAGATCACTGGGGGAGCCCTGTCGCAGGGGTTTGCGGTGGAGAGGGCGCATAGGGCCTTGAACAGAAGACCACTGCCGGGGAACCCACCTAGGCCTGTGATCGCCAAGATCCTTAACTATCGGGATCGAGAAAGGATCCTTGAGCACTTTCGTAAGGGGGGCACCATACAGCGAGGAGAGGCGACCATTACTGCCTACCCCGAATACACCCTGCAAGTGCAGCGTAGTCGCATGAACTTTGGAGCGGTCAAGAGGCAATTGCGGGCAGCGGGGTACAAGTATATGTTGCTTTACCCGGCCAGATTGAAGATATTCTTCAAGACTAAGACACTGTTTTTTGACACTCCGGAGGAGGCCATGGAATGGCTCGATGCACAAAATTGTCCTCAAGAGCCAGATGAGCGGATGGCGGATGGAACGGGAAGAGATAAGTGACGCTGCAGGCCCGGTATGGCTATGAATATTGGGACTGGAATATAGTCGGTGGGACTTTGTTATGGTAGTGTATGCGTTAGGACTTTGAAACATGGTCCGTGTGCGCGGATACGGATGTGTGGGAGGGGAGCCTCCGGGGGCTGTTCTTTGTACCCCAGCTTGAGTTTAGGTTAGTCACGGTGTGTGGGGTGACACCCTGTCGGGTTCTCTACTTGGGTTCCGGAGAGAACCGAACACAGGGATGCCTGAGATCCAGGGATGGAGCTGGGCAGTTGGTTGGGTTAGGGGGGTGGGGTGGGTCAGTTTTTATATGAGCCTGGGAGAGAAACTGGGGATGGGGGCCCTTGCGGTAGGGGGGAGGCGAGTGGACCTGGGTGAGGGATGGGAGCTACTGATGCATCATGGGGGACCTTAGGATACTAACGTGGAACGTTAGAGGGCTCAACAGCTATCTTAAGCGTAACAAGGTCATGTTGTACCTAAAAAGACAAAAGATAGACATCGCCTTGTTACAGGAGACACATCTGACACGGGACAAACTGGAACTGGTAGGGAGAAAGTGGAGAGGGACAGTAGTTGGATCTACATATTCTGCCTATGCTAGAGGTGTGCTGATTTGGGTTGCACCACATGTCCCGTTTAAGCTACTTGGGGAGGTTGTGGAGTCCGATGGGAGGCTGGTCGTGGTAAGGGGGCTTGTGGAAAATAAAGTAGTGTGCATTATAAATACTTATGCTCCCAACCGTGACACGGCGACATACTTTAGGACACTGACCACTAGACTGGGTGAAGGGATGGGGGGTCCAGTGATTTGGGGAGGGGACTTTAACTGTGTACTAAACCCCAAAGAGGACAGGTCGGATGACAGGGTGGACAGGCCCAGCCCAGCGGCTAGGGTACTGCAGGTGCTGCTGGTAGACCTTGGCCTGGCAGATGTGTGGAGGACGAGACACCCTGGCGTGAGGCAATATTTGCATTACTCGGCCTCGCACCAGTTACACACAAGGCTAGATTACTTTTTCGCAACGCCGGACGTTGTCGCGGAGTGTGACCAGATAGACTACAGGGCGAGAGTTCTTTCGGACCGCTCGCCCCTGGTTATGCGTTGGCAGCTTTGTCCCCCACGTGCGCGAATTCCAACATGGCGCCTTAGGGCGGAAGCGCTCAGGGACCCAGTCTTCAGAGAGGAAGTGAGGGAGGAGATAGTTGCTTACTTTGAGGCGAACACAGGCAGCGTCAAGTCGGCGGGCACTTTATGGGAGGCCTTCAAGGTTGTAATGAGGGGGGTTGCCATTGCTAAATCCAAGGGATTAATGGGAGGAGTCCTGGCAGATCTGCGTAGAGCCGAGATTGTGTTGGAGAGAGAACTGGGGGAGGGGGGAACGGACACGGAGGAGGTCATTAATCTGCAACAGAGGTGCGCAGAACAGTGGGACAGGCTTTGTAATCTGAATTACAGGAAGTACATTGAGAGGTTGCATGCCGGGGGAGACAAGACGGGCAGGCTTCTTGCTTGGCTGTATAAGAACGAGACCCCAAGAACCCCGATCCGATCAGTTATCACTGAAAAGGGAGTGGAGGAGGACACCCAGGAAGGGGTGAATGGAGCATTCGCGGAATATTATCAAGCATTATATGAGGATCGAGAGGGGGGAAGCCGGGAGGAGATAGAGGTAGTACTTGAAGATATAGGCCTGCCCAAGATAAGTGACGAAGAGCGAGAGGAGATGGATGCTCCGATCACTCTTGAGGAGCTGCAGGAGATTGTGCGGCAGCTACCCACTTGCAAGGCCCCAGGAGCGGACAGGTTCCCCAGTGAGTTTTATAAAGCGTATGGGGAGGAGGTGCTCCCGCCCATGCTGGAGATGTTTAATGAAGCGTTCGAGGTGGGGCGGCTGCCGGAATCACTCAGGGAGGCAATTATAGTACCGCTCCCCAAACCCAATAAACCGGGGCATGATTGTGGCTCCTACCGGCCTCTGTCGATGCTGAACCAGGACAGCAAGATCCTGACAGCTGTCCTGGCGGCCAGAAAGCGGAGGGTAATAGGCAAGCTGATCCATCCTGACCAGACGGGCTATGTCCCGAACAGGAATATTACTCACAATCACAGACGCCTTCACAGGGTGGTGGAATGGGGGGGCAGTGAGGACAGCGAAATGGCGATAGTGGCGCTGGACGCGGTTAAAGCGTTCGATTCTGTTCGATGGCCATGGCTGCTGGCAGCTTTGGGGCGGTTCGGGCTGGGACCATGCTACATGAGGTGGGCTGAGCTATTATATAGTGCGCCTCTGGCTAGGGTCCGTATGGGTGCAGTGGTGTCAGATAGATGGCAGTTAGGCAGAGGCACCAGGCAAGGGTGTCCTTGGTCCCCAATGTTGTACATACTGGCCCTCGAACCCTTAGCAGTTTACCTCCGGCAGCAGTATGATCCGGTGGGCATAGAGGTGGGAGGAGAGTGCCATCTCATATCCCTGTATGCAGACGATATGCTGTTATACCTGAAACATCCGGAAGAGAATTTGCAGTATATTTTGGAGGTATTGGAGAGGTATGCCTGGTTGTCCGGCATAGCGGTTAACCCTCAGAAATCCGTACTATTCCCGCTAGGCAGTTATGTGGGGATACCGGCGGAGAGGTTGCCAGTGCTGCGGATTCCGTGGGCAACGAGCTCCTTCCGGTACTTGGGCATTGACGTGTATCACACGACCGAGGAAGAACACAGGTATAATACTGAACTAGCTGTTGGAAAGATTGAGAGGTGCATGAGGTTCTGGGAAAGATTGCCTTTAGCTATGATGGGTCGTGGAGCTATGCTTAAAATGGTGGTGCTGCCCAGGCTCCTGCATTACTTTAATAACATCCCATATATGATACCTAGGAAGTTTTTCGCTAAGTTACATAGCGTGTGTAGGAATGTCCTGTGGCACGGCACGCGCAACAGGGTCGCATTATGGAAATTGCAGAACTCTTACGAGAAAGGTGGCGTGAAGTTGCCGAACTTTGAGGCCTATTATATTGCGGCGCAACTGCAATATGTGGCCAGGTGGCTTTCAGATGAAGAGACCCCCGAACATAGGCTGCTGGGGAGAGACTGTTCCCCCTTCTATCTGCGGGAGGTGATTTGGGTGACTGGCTCATGGATGAGAGAGCGTCCTAAGATGCTAGCCCTTGGCAGGAATATATGGCGGCGGGCCTGTCGGATGATGGGTGACCCCTTGCCGTGTATGCCGCAGTTGCCTCTGATCGCCCTGGCAAAGGAGGACGGGCAGCTGAGAACTATTATCCGGACGTATTGGGAGTCAGTGGGATTGATCACTATGGGCGACATCTGGCAGCATGGGACCCTGATGGAGTTCGATGAACTGGAGGCAGGGTCGGGGCTACACAGGGGTCAATATGTAACATATCATAGGGTGGTCCGGGAGGTCCGGAGCACGTGGCCCGAAACTACTTTGGCCGATGAACCGGATGCCACGCTGGAGACAATGTATGACGCATCAGAGGGTGGACACGAGGTCTCTAGGTTGTACGAAATGTTGATGACAAAGGTTGGGAAGGATTTGGGGCACCTGAGACTGGAGTGGGAAGCGGAGATGGGGGCCCCGATGTTGGATGGGATGTGGGAGCGCGCCCTGGGGTATCACAAAAAGGTATCGAGGAACACCAGGTTCAAGCAGATACAGCTCTATATTACGCACAGGGCATACATGACCCCCCTTAGAATCTCCAAATTTCTGGGTAGTGGGCGCCAGGTGTTGCCCCAAGTGTAACGAAGAGAATGCGGACATGATACATATGTTCTGGGCGTGCCCAGTGATTGCAACTTACTGGGGTGAAGTGGCGCGGAGGCTGGCAGGGAGGGGTATCACACTTAAGGTGGATTCGGCTTGGGCTTGTCTGCTGGGAGGGTATCCCAGGGCGCGTAAGATTCGACATGTTGAGAAACTTAAAGATCTGACCTATGTGCTTGCCAAATGTAGGATAGCCATGGAGTGGAAGAAATGTCATAAGCCGCGAGTGGAGGTCTGGTGGACGATCTCCAAAAATGGGCAGATGCCGAAACGACAGCGTGGCAAGATGGTAGTACGGCAGGGGATGAGGAAGAAATAGGCTCTCTCACGGCATGGAAGTTATTGTTAGCTGAGCTGTTTGGAGCGGGATCGGCCTCGGCTGGACTTGAGAGCGATGTGGCCCCACCGCACGGAACGGACACTGATGGTGGACACTCTACATGCTCATAGGGGGGAGGGAAGGGGATTGCAGTGCCTTACTTTTTGTTTGTTTGGTTTTGTTGTTTGAAGCGCTTTATTTATGTTTCGTTGTAATGTTGTTTGGTTGAGATAAAATAAAAATATATTTAAAAAAAAAAAAAAATGTTAAATCCTAACCTGGTGTGCCTCTGTTATTTCTACAGGCCTAACGGCCTACCAGGGACCAAGCCTGATTTGCATATGGTCTTTCCCCTTTTCTATAGGCTTGGCAGGCTGACGAACGATGGTCTGGAGGGTTGCCCAGAGCAATGCCAGAGGTTAAGATTAATTCTAAACCTTCCATCCACCCCCCCTCTTGTTTTGTGATCCTGTCCTCCAGTCCGCTGCAATGAAGATTCCCCCTGCTAATAGCGCAGGGAGCTCTTGATTCTATTAAAGACAAGGAGGCGAGCATTATGCTTCATCTTCTTATTTATTAGCTCTCCAGCAGTTTCAACACATCAAATAAAATGTCCATCTTTCCGATGGCACAAAACATTTTTTTTTTTTATTTTTTTTTTTCTTCCAAAAACTTCATTTCCCATCAACCTAGGCCCTGATCCCAGTGTCCTGGTCATGTGACCTAGTCCTTCCTCTTCCTGTAACCTCCTCTTCTTTGACTGCTTTACAACTGCAATCGTAAACATCCCTAAACTGACAACTTGTTCCGGAAAGTCTCTGAACTGTAGAACTGCAAATGATCCCTCGCATTCAAACTTGCGACCTTGATCAATGCTTTCTGATCATTTCTTGCGCGTACTCAGCCGTTCTTCTGATCTTCTCCTAAGACGGAAACAACAGCACATGTTAGGGCGGCGGATACACACCCTATTCTGGGAAAACAAACTTGTTATTCATTCAGTACATTTCTTAGCATTACAATGTCATCCTTTATCACTCTCCCGTGTATCCAGGGTGGGAAATGAATGCTCGCCTCCTTGTCTTTAATAGAATCAAGAGCTCCCTGCGCTATTAGCAGGGGGAATCTTCATTCTATGTCAAGACGGAGGCGAGCATTATGCTTGTTCAAAGCTTCTTACCATAGCTTCTGCCAGTGTGTTAATTGGCTTAAAGTAAAACGTTCTGAACGTGTTATCACTCGCCCAATCGGCTGCTTTCAGAATATCCTGTAATGTCGCCCCCTGGCGTAGTGCTTTGGATGCCCCTGCTCCTCGCACGGAGTGTGCTCCAAATCTCGCCGTGTCTATTCCTGCTAGACTCATAACGTCTCTAACCCATCTCGCTATAGTGGCTGTCGCTACGCCTTTATGCGGCTTCCTGCGCGCTATCAGTAATTGCGTCGTCCCCGACGGTCTCAGCTCAGCCGTCTTATTTATATACTCTCTTATGCATGCGGCTACGCACCATTTAGGATGATCTTGCATATATGGATACACTATTGATGAGGAATCTGTCTTTGTTCTCCTGGCCAGGTGGAAAGTTACTCCGTCTGGTCCGTATACCATTCTGTCTACTTCCAGTGCTCTGACATCTGCTACTCTTCTACATGAAATCATGCATAGAAGCATTACTAATTTCTCCGACAGTCTTCCTAGCGATGGGTATCTATTACTGGGCCAGTCTGCCAACAATTGAAGCACGACTGTCACATCCCATAGAGATTTATACCTCGGCTGCGGTGGCTTTCTACATCTTATCCCTTTCAGGAGTCTAATCACTGCTACGTTCTCTCCTACTGGTACTCCTTCAATAGGCATATGGCCTGCCGATATTGCGGATCTATATACCCCTATCGTGCGGTAGGCTTTGCCGTCCTGCAGAAGTTCCGCTAGGAAATTCACAATCTCTACTAGAGGGGCAGAAACGGGATGAAGACCTCTCCTCTTGCACCACCTTGACCATCTGTTCCAAGCTGCATCGTAGCTCCTTCTGGTCGACGGAGCCCATGACTCTGCGATGCGGCTCGCATCTTGTGCCGAAATTCCCGGGAGATTCCAATGCCTCCTGCTATCTTGCACGCCATTAGCGGCATCGTCCCCTTCTCTCTCAGAGGGTGATATGACCCAATTGGGTCCGTGAGAAGGTCTTCTCCCTGCGGCAACACTCGTGGGTAGTCTGCTATCAGTTCCATCAATGTTGGAAACCAGACTTGGGACTTCCATATCGGCACTATTATTATCAGATTCGCTGCCTCCTTGCGAACTTTTGTTAAAACTCTGCTTATCATTATAAAAGGAGGAAAGGCATATAGTGTCTGTCCTCTCCAATCTTGCAGAAAAGCATCTGTCCCTGCTGCTGCTGGGTCTAGCCTCCAACTGAAAAATCTGCTCTTCTGAGCGTTCAGTCTGGACGCAAATAGATCTGCGTGAATCGGCCCCCAGAGCTTCTCTATCTGTTGGAAGGTTGCTCTGTGCAGCATCCAGTCGCTGGAGTCTGTTAGATGTCTGGAGTTCCAGTCTGCCACTACATTCTGGGCGCCTGGTAGATACTCTGCCGTCACTGCTGTCCCTGACTCCAGACAAGAGTGCCAGAAGCCCTTGGCTATCTCCGCTAACAATCTGGACTTCGTCCCACCTAAGTGATTTATGTATCTGACTGCTGAGATGTTGTCCATCTTCAGAAGTATACATGAATTTACTTTGTCCTTGGTGAAGGCCTTGATCGTAAAAGAGCCGGCCAGAAGTTCCAGGCAGTTTATGTGTAGCTTGAGCTCCTCCGAGCTCCATCTGCCTCCCGTTTGGAGTTCTCCACATTGGGCTCCCCAGCCCGCTCTGCTGGCGTCCGATTCTATTATCATGTCCGGGCGGTCGCCAAAAATGGCTCTGCCGTTCCATGCTTCCATGTTCTGGAGCCACCACTCTAGCTCTGTTCTGGCCTCTTGGTCTAGCTGCACTAGCTGGTGGTAGCTGAGCCCTTGCTGAAGGTGTCTGATTTTCAGCCTCTGGAGTGCTCGGTAATGTAGAGGCCCTGGGAATATCGCTTGGATTGACGCTGCAAGCAGGCCCACAATCCTCGCGATCGTTCGCAGTGATGCGGTCGGACTGGCAAGGCAGTTCCTTATTTCTCTTCGAATATCCCGAATCTTCCTGTTCGGCAGCTCCAGGTTCGCAGACCTGGTATCTATGATGAAACCTAGGAATTCTATCCTCCTGACTGGTACAGTTTCCGACTTCTCTTGGTTCACTAGGAATCCCAGAGAGGCCAGTAGGTTCGCAACCCATCTGGTCTGGTATCGAAGCGCATTTTCGCTGCTTGCCATTATTAGGATATCGTCTAGGTAGATGATGATCCGAATGCCTTTCTCCCTGATTGCTGCTGCCACTGGTCTCATCATTTTTGTAAATGCCCAGGGAGCGGACGCTAGTCCGAACGGCATCGTGGCAAACTGCCATAATTGCCCGTCCCAGTTGAAGGCCAGGAAAGGCCGGTATTCCTGATCTACTGGGACCGTGAGATATGCGTCTTTCAGGTCTATTCTTGTGAGCCAGTCGCCCTGTCTGAGCGTGTCTCTCAGTTGGTGAGTCCCCTCCATCTTAAAGTGGTTGTAAACTACCCACTCGTTCAGGTCCTTCAGATTTATGACTGGCCTCACTTTCTCTTTCCTGTGGACCAGGAACATATTGCTTATGAATTTTGGAGCTACGCATGGCTCGATGGCCCGTTTCTCCGCTAAACTCTGAAGTTCTGTATGCAACAAGTCTGCCTCTGCTCGCGCTGTTACTATCGATCTGGGGGTTTCGTACTGGGTTGGGGTCTGTGTAAATTGTATGTGTAGGCCCCTGACTGACTGAAGCACCCAAGCGTCGCTGGAAAGCGCGCGCCAGTTCTCCCAGTACTTCGCTGTCCTCCCCCCTACTGCAGGATAAGCAGATGTTCTCACCTGTGGGGACGTATTGTCCTCTTCCCTGTCCTCTGCCTCGCTTTCCTCTCGGGAAACGACCTCTGGGTTGGAAGAAGGTGTCTGGCTTCTTATCTTCCCAATACTGCGCTCTGTTCGATTGAGGCCTTCTGGACGTCTTATAGCGACCGGTCGCTCGGCCTCTGAACCGACCGGTCCCTCCAAAAACCCTTCCGGGAAAGATCTTTCTAATAGAGGCTTGTGCTTTCTCCAATGAGGTGTAGGTCCCTACGAACCTCCCCATCTCTTTTCCGAAAGTCTCGCCGAACAGTAGCCCTTGCGCAGCTTCTCCTGCCTCGTAGGAGGACAGGTCTCCCAACTTCTGATCTATCTTCAATAGCAGTCCTCTTCTGCGCTCCGAGGATATTGCGCAGTTTGCGTTACCTAGCAGGCATACGGCTCTTTGAGCCCAGTTCGCCAGCACTTCCGGGTCAATTTCTTCCCCTGTATCCTTCGCTCGTTCTGCCAGGTCTATGATCTTGGCTAGGGGGCCTGCTAGATCCAGGACCTTCTCCTGGCAACTCCTCCAGGAGCGATCGATCCCTTTCCTAGGGTCTCTATTCGATTTTGCCACGAATGCTAACATTTTAGGGTCCAATTCTGGCGCTTCTGCAACCTTTCCTGGGAGTTCAGGCCTGGGGCATTCCGCCCTCATTCTTTGCCTTACCTCCTTTTCCAGAGCCTTGCGCAGCCTCTGCGTCATGTATCGTGCCACTCTTGGGGAGGGCACCCATTCCGAGGATCTCGGGATTCTAATCTCCTCAGGCTGAAACATATCTGAGGTCTCCTCCTCTAAATGGTTCAGTTTTCTCAGTCTCTTTTTCGGAGGCGGTAAGCTCCCTTCATCTCCGTCCTTATCCTCTTCCTCTTGCGAGGATGTTGGAGATTCTACGGGTTCCTCCTCTTGAGGGACCTCCTCTCCTGTGTCTCCCATATTCTCTTCCCCTGGGTAGGGGGTCATGAGGCTCGGCACCCCCGACTTGGACATAAAGGCTTCTCTCAGCCTATTGAAAGCGTCGGTCGCCTCCGGGGCCTTTGGATTCGCCCCTTCAAATTGGCCCGGGGGGTCAGAAGAGTTCGCGCTCTTCCGGGCCTTAATACACCCCTGAGGGCTCTCTGGCGCGGCCCTGGTGGACGTGCTTGTTGTTGGTGCAGTGCTTCTGTCTTTCTGACTCAGGAAAGTCTCAATCGTTTGCAGGCGGTCCTGCAGGGGTCTGACTCCTAGAGCCACTGCCTCTATGAGTGGTTCGCCCAGCACGTCTTTGAAGCTTTGAGCCAGATCTTCAGAGTACGTGGCTTCTTGCTCCTCCTCACTCCACTCAAAATCGGCCATGGTATGTGCTGGTAGGTGCCTGATAGTACCTGGACAGGTGTAGTGGCACGTCCACTTCTCACTCTCCTCTCTTGAGGCTGCACCTGGCTGCCAAGCAGCTTCTTTATCCTTCAGTGCAAGCACTGAGTTCACAATTCGCTCTTATATGAGCCGGGGACGTAGTAATGTATTTCAACGTCGTAGAAGCGTGTAATCTGCTTCTCCGGTAAAGATTTTCGATCTGTCACTGCAGGGAGATCGGGCCGCAATGCCCGCGCAGCAGTTAGCTCCTCCTTCCCAAGGGAGGGGGCCTCTCGCTCCCTCGCTCTATTCGCCGAATTCTTCGGCGCTAAGCCCCGCCACCGCGAGGATGGGGGCTGGGGAAAAAGTGTTTCTCCCTCTGACGTTGAACGCGTTTGGGCGCTGACTCTGTCTCTCGCTCCTCCCTCCCTCACGCTGGCGACGCGAGTGAGCTGCCCCGGCCTCAGGCCAGCACCTGGAGTGCTGATACTGCAGCACGGGGCCCCTGACTAAAAACAATTAAAGTAACGGATTATCGAATCCTCTCTACGCTGCGCGATCCCTGCGCACTGTCCTAATGTTTGGTTATTAGAAACGCCATCATCCATTTATCCCTACAACAAATAACCCAAGACAAAAGCTGACAGAAATACGCAGCTAAGTGAAAGGGTACTTATCTCTTGGAGAGCAGGAAAGAAGAGGAGGTTACAGGAAGAGGAAGGACTAGGTGACATGACCAGGGCACTGGGATCAGGGCCTAGGTTGATGGGAAATGAAGTTTTTGGAAGAAAAAAAAAAAATGTTTGTGCCATCGGAAAGATGGACATTTTATTTGATGTGTTGAAACTGCTGGAGAGCAAATAAATAAGAAGATGGAGCATAATGCTCGCCTCCGTCTTGACATAGAATCTTGCCCTCCAGCCCACTGCAATCTTGCCCTTCAGTATGCCATGGCCCTGTCCTATCTCACTTTTTTTTATTTGAATCACCTGGGAGGGAGATTTTGTTACCTAAAGAGGGAGAATTGAACTTTCCCACTGAATTGCAATAGTGTTAGGGATATTTTACCAGGGGCAACTAAAAGAGCAACATCTTTGACAGAAAAAATGGTACCATTAAAGCATTCTGGTAGACCTCTACCCCTATTTGTGGACAATACAAAGGTACAGAGACTGACAATAGGGGCGAGACGTAGGGCATTGTAACAAGTTCGCCGGTGCAGTGAAAAAGTGGTGAAAATGCAATTACTGCTATTTTTTGGGCGGTAAGGGAAATACTGCCTCTTTGACTGCACCTCCGAATTATACTTTTGGCCTTGAAGTGGAGGATTTACCTCCAGAAAGATCCTGGATTGAAACCCGCCACTTTGAGGCCAACAATAGTCTGATTTACCACCTGCCTCCCATTTGAATTTTGCCCTCAGACAGGTGGGCGGGGCATTGATGAATCACGTGAGGAGACTCCAAGAAATTGCTGAGCAGGCACAGACTGGATTCCCATAGACCCACATGACAGGACCGGCAATCCATCAATGAAACAAGTATTCAGCCAGGACTCCCGGGTCCGTATCACACTCCATCTCGATGGAAGATAGCCGTTGCCCTGCCGCAGGCACAGCCACCCACCCGCAAACATCTTACGATCAACTGCTACTCAATCTCATATCGCACATCACCTCTGCCACTAGAGTGAAGCTAAGTCCCACAATGTGGTCTAGCCGGACTAATAATCAGTCTCCTTGACTTGCATACTCCAGACAGCCTTCACAGCAACCAACCACAATCCAGCTCTACTTGGGTTGCTAGCAGGGACTTAGCCACCCCCTAAATACCTTCATACTGGTTAAATGCACACACACATTGTAAATTTCCTGGACTAATCTCTCATACCTCATACCTCAGACGTTGTTCCTCCTAGGGCGTTCACCTATACAGAATGCCATATTGCATTACATCTGCTAAACATAGATACCAGCATTTTGGGTCGCCTGGGAGGGAGAATTTGTGAAGGAAAGATGGAGAATTGAATTTTCCAATTGAATTGTATTGAGATTTGGGATATTTTAGAAGGGAGAAAGTGAAAAATAGCAGCAACATATTTTTCCAAGGAATGGTGAGTTTCCCACCTAAATCGGGAGGTTTGGAGTGTATGGCGGTAAATATGAGAGACAAACTATAACCACAAAAGTGATGGGTGGAAGGTTTTGAATGAATTTGAACCACTGGCATTGCTCTGGGAAACCTTCTACGCCACGTTTTTTTAGCCCGTCTGCACCATTGCAAAAGGGGTCCAGCCATATGCAAATCAGTCAGGTACTGCCACCAATAGTGACAGCCCAGCCCGAACCTGCTAGGCCGGGTTCCCTCTGCACGGAAACACAAGCAACCCTAGAAATGTTTTGGCCTTGTTGGGCCTCCTCGGTGAGGTGCAGCTTGGTTCTGTATGGCGCAGCGAGCCTGGGACCCACATCTGGGCATACCCTCTGTCACATAGAGAGACAAACTATAACCACAAACGTGATGGGTGGAAGATTTTGAATGAATCTGAACCACTGGCATTGCTCTGGGTATCCTTCCGCACCACCGTTTTTTAGCCTGTCTACGCCATTGCAAAAGGGGTCCAGCCATGTGCAAATCAGTCAGGTACTGCCAACAATGGTGGCAGCCCAGCCCAAACCTGCTAGGCCGGGTTGCATCTGCACGAAAACACAACCAACCCCCGACATGTTTCTGCCTTGTTGGGCCTCCTCTGAGCGGTGCAGCTTGGATCCCTATGGCGCAGCGAGCAAAAGTAGAAAGGTAAGCCCTTTAAAATAAATAAAAACATTATAAAGAAAAACTGGCCTATGCTTCAGCTAGACCCTCAGTTGCAAAATCTCTTCCCGGAGAATCCAATCTTTGCTTACAAAAACAGCAAAGCATTAAGAAATAGCCTGATAAAATCTGACATACCGGAAGACCAGAGAACACAAAAGAAATACTGTGGCAAACAACCGTGTTATAACTGACAACATTGTGGCAATGTCATTACAGGCACAAAGATTACCCACCCTTATTCAGGGAAGAACATTGAATTACAACATTCATGTACTTGTGACGCCACAAATGTTATATATGCTTTAAAATGTCCCTGCGGGCTCTACTATGTTGGTATCACCATCCGCAAAGTGAAACTCAGATGGACAGAACACAAATCTAACATCAGAACCCAGAATACTAAATCCCCAGTGGCAATACATTTCAAGGAACATAAACACACAATAGCACAGCTAAAGTGTGTGATCCTGGAACAAGTCAGAGTAGCTACGGGGGGTGACTTGCAGAAGAAACTGTTACAATGGGAGATTATTTGGATTGACAGATTGGATGCTTTAAGCCCTAAAGGAACGAACTGTGAGTTTGATTTAATGTGCTTCATTTTATTTAACACTGAAACTGTCAGATACTAGATTGTGAGTGGGTACGCCACCTGCAAGTTGACATTCTCTGTTTAAACATATGTATTTGGTGTATCGTACAGGGAAAGCCGATTACTGTGATTAAGACCCTAAAGAGTATTGTAACAACATTTGGCCTCATTACGAGTCCGGCGGTAACCGTGCCTGAAATTCCAGCAGGTTACCGCCGGACTCATATTACCATTCCTCCTCTGTGATTCCCGGAATTACCGGGGCATTACGACCCTGGTGACCCGGGAATTCCGGAGGCGGAATTTGGAAAATCCCAATTCCCATTGAGTCCCATAGGACTCAATGGGAATGGGGAAGTGGAAACACCGCACCATCTCGTGATGGTACCAGTGTTTCCACGTCCGCCTGCAGGCGGGTGGTGATAAACACGCCAGGTCAGACCTGGCGGGAATGACACCTCCCGCCTGCAGAACTCGAGATCACCCGGTATGGAAACAATGGTGGTGGCGGGTTTACTGCCAACGTTATTTCCATACTGGGTGACTCGTAATGAGGCCCATGGGGCCTCATTACGAGTTTGGCGGTAACCGTGCCTGAAATTCTGGCAGGTTATCGCCGGACTCGTATTACCATTCCGCCTCTGTGATTCCCGAAATTACCGGGGCATTACGACCCCGGTGACCCGGGAATTCTGGAGGCGAATTCGGTAAATCCCCATTCCCATTTGGGGAAGTGGAAACACCGGCACCATCTCGTGATGGTGCCGGTGTTTCCACGTCCGCCTGCAGGCGGGTGGTGTTAAACCCGCCAGGTCAGACCTGGCAGGAATGGCACCTCCGCCTGCAGAACTCGAGATCACCCGGTATGGAAACAACGGTGGCGGCGGATTTACTGCCACCGTTATTTCCATATCAGGTGACTCATAATGAGGCCCATTGTCTCATATTAACTTGGAATACTCATGTGGTACCCAGGTCTTAGTTTAAATTTTACAATAATTTTTTCCACCACCTCTTACGACCTTACTTGTCCATAGATGGACCACTACATATACTAAATTTACATCTGGATGTACACGTCTCCATACACCATACTAGAATAGTTGGTTATTGCAAAGAGTAACATGTTAATGGGCCTCATTACGACCCAGGCGGTAAGTTACCGCCTGGGCCGTGACTTTACCACCATGGCGTAAACTACGTTTACGCCATGGTGGTTGGCGGACTTACCGCCCCATTCCGACCTTGGCGGGGCGGTAAGTCCCCAATCCCCATTTACCCTTCCCCATTCCCATTTTTGCCCCATAGGGCATAATGGGAGTGGGGAAGGCGTTAATTACGCCACCGTAAATTACGGTGGCGTAATTAACTCCATGGTCCCTTAGCGCCATGGATTTTAACACCTGCTAAAAGCAGGTGTTAAATCCGCCATGGCGCTAAGGGACCTCGTACTCAGGCGGTAAGGGTCGGCGCTGTTTACGGCACCGTAAACCCCTTACCGCCTGGGTTGTAATGAGGCCCAATGTTATTTTACGTCACATTGATAAATTCTTTTAGGTTGCATGTCTTGATTCCAATTTCATAATGATTGTCGCCTTAAAACATTTTATAACTCACCCTGCCCGTAGATGGACCTTCACATACATATGCACTATGAGCAATGTACCGAACCCAGTACGGGCCACTCAGTGAACCACACGACCCGGGTGCACCGGAGGAGCATAGGGAGACTCTCTCTGCACTCCACCGAGCCTGCACTTGAGGTTGTGGCCATATTCAGTTAACACAATACTCGACTAGTGGGAGTTGTTCAGTTTCAGAATCTCCCAGTAGATAATCAAAAAGACCAGACACGTACAGAATATCTGCGTAACATCATGATACCAGCCCATCTTCTGGACCGGTACGCTTTGGAGTTCAGAACACACAAGATATTGTAGTTAATACTCTTACATATTTTATCCTAATGAGAATACTATTTTTAAAGCGTCACCTAACAGTCTCCATGACAACGTATACACGACGGATCTGCCCACACCAAGATGGAGGCTGTTCTTATAAGAAACGCGCATGCGCCAAATCACTTTGACAACAGATACACAATCACACGGCGGCAGTGCAAGACACTGAGGGGCACGTCCAGAGGCACCGATCATACAGGTAACCCCACGTTTACACTATGCATGCACATGGTACGCAAATCCTTTGAGTTCGAATTACGCTTAGGGAGAATAGGAAAGCAGTGAATATACTGAGCATTCACAAGTATATGGGTTCTCGCGTGATAACAGGCGGCAGCCTTTAGAAACTCCCCTTCTAAACGCATACATGCGAATTGTAAACTGGGAACAGCACTCGAAATATACAGCACACAACGGGCAGATTATGGAACAGGAATGGACATTTTATTACCGTGATCCATTTTAGAATCTAAGAACAGCATTGAGTTTAGCTGAACCGTGAAAATCCCATTGATGCAAACACTGACTTTTAATCCACAGAGCAACACGTTTTTCCTGCGGAGCTCCACCCTACATACAATTTGAACATGTGTGTTGAAGAATCTCTCTCCCTTGGGGGTGAGTACATGTGATTCTTCAACTATTTTTTCAGATTTTAATAGATATCATTAGTAGCACAATTTTGAATGAAAGTCCTGATACACTTTGTTTGTTGATGGTTTTAGAAATACCAATGGTACTGTCTATACAGATATCTGAACACATTAGTAGAATTCATGTACAAAGGTTAACTTAATTTGATGCCTAACAAATCGTATGGTTATAACAACATTAATTAAAGCTCACACCTGTTACATTTACAGGATGAACATTTAGATTGGGAACATATAACTCAATGGCCCTGAAGATGAACTCCTAAATTCGAAACGCGTTGGCATTAGTTACGAGATAACACTTTGAGTTTATTTGGACTTACTAGCAAAATTTGAGGACATTATTGAAGAATACTATGGGCAAGATACCGCTAAGCGTTCCACCAAGCGAGACATCATTCTAACGGACACTGATTGTTGGATGTAATGTCGATACTTGCCACACACCAATTTAAAAAATGGGTTACTGTTCACTAAGAAGAAAGTGTATATAGTTCTTGGTTGGTTTTGTATTACACTTGAATGTAACTGTCGATTGAAACATTGGGGACATTTATTTTATGCCACAGCCTTTTTGTTATTAAATTCTATGGCACGACAATGAGGCTCATATTATGCCAACAATCTTTACTACGGACATAAATAGCAGCAAAGAAAATGTGTGTTTAAACAATAACTTTTTCATTAATAAACGAGGAAAAACACAAAGTTCATAAGAACACAGTGAAAGAAACCCAGTCCAAGATGGGGGCTAGGAAGCAGCCCATCACCAATCAGGATGAACCCACACCCATAAATGTCCTTTACTTTAACAGCAACTCCTCTTTCTTTGCTGCTGACGCACAAGATAAGTCCTTTGTTACACACTCGTCCTTTTCTGTGAAGAGTTTTTTCTTGATACATTGTTTCTGTGGTATTTGCTTTATCTATTATAACTTTGCATTGCGTTCACTTGTCGAACTTGGGGAATTTCCTTTTGTCAGCATGCCGCTCGGCGTGAGGGCTTATAAGCCTTCCCTTGGTCACGCCTTGTGTCGGCTCCCTCTTCGGCCCCTCCTGCCCTCCTCCTCCGCCCCTCAGTTCTTTGTTACTTCGTCTGCTTAGCGAATAATATTAGTTTGTAGCGCTGCTCGCACCACCCTCCCCTGACTCCCGCTCGCGTGCTCGGCGCAGAGCATTGTGTTTATAAAGTTACCTCAAGCTCCCCTATGAGCAGCTGCGTGTGTGCATCGTAGACTGACACGCTACTGAAACGAGGCTTCGCCTGTTCGGCGTTGCATATAATTAACTGCCTCAGACAGTTTTAAAGCATTCTGTTACACGTTTCGCGTTGCTCACGCGAATTTATGGGATGTTTTCCTGCATTTTTTGACTGTCTGTTTTCTCCCTGCTCGGTCCAGGTTTCTTTTCCTGGGACAATTTATTTATTGATATTTATATATATATATATATATCACCATTTTCTGCACCGTAAAACTGCGCAGTCTTGAGCCGCACTCCCGGAGTGTCGTACAAAAAATCTCAGAGTTAGTCCCAACATTCTCAAAGAGCCAGCTGTACCATTGTTCAATTTAAAATTTCTTCTTTATTGAATACAAAATTAAAAAAATTCCATGTGGAAACCTCCTGCCCTCGCCCAGCAACACAGAGGTAAACCCCGACGATGACGCGTTTTGCTACGACTTGTAGCTTGTTCACATGAATTCAATTTCGCAAGACACAGTATTTGAATCCTTCCCCTTTGGGTAACAGTCAAAATAGAGGTAGGACTATACTTTTTCTTTCAATACCAGATACCTGTTCACACCGCCCGCCATTTTGGAGTGGTTTAATTACTGAACATAACATTTGGACTAAGGAGTTACACAAATTATCAGTCAATCATTTCAAAATGTGCACACATTATTAATGTATAAATACAAGTTGAGAAATGTGTCCTCTAAGTGCTAAGTTCTTGCACCTACTGGATCGGATTCCGACCACAATCATGTAACCACAGTTATCGTTGTGTGTGTGTTCACATTGTGAAATGCAAACCTTTACTCATAACATCGGGTCTGTGACATAGGACGCATAGTGCTTCACTTCAATGTATATTCTTGCAAAAGTGTTATGAAACGATGCAAGGTACATTAGATATCAGTTTTTACCGTGGCATTGCATTGCAATAAATAACTACAAACGCAAACCATCAACACATTCTTCTAAAGTGACTAGTGCTGGAAGAATAGATGGCAGCCCATAACCCACCCTAGACTGAATGCAATTATCTAAAAATGCCTTAAACTCCTTAAACGAATTGGGGTTGACCATATGATTAATATCGCTCATCTCTCCAGTACCCCATCATAACCACTTCTGTCATTTGAAGTGGGCAGGCATGAAAATGACAAATAACTGTATATGGGGGTTGGATAACCTGTGTCTGTACATGATTAAAAACCAATCTCACCAGTGATCTCCATCTGGCTAGAAATAAAAAATCCTCTGAAATAAGAGAATGCTAAGGGAAAGGTTAAATCTTCAGTGAATGATCATTATTCTGATTTAACAATGACAGGTGGTAGGCGATGCAACAACCATGTATATTATTCACCCAAGAAAGTGTAAAGTTTCTCATCAATATTGTGTCCAAATGGAAACTTGCTCTCGAAATCGATAATGACTCTTGTTTCTCGTTGTCTCAGTAATTTCTCTCTGTCTCCTCCCCTGGGTCCAATCTTTACCTGCTGTAACCCCATGAACGAGAAGTCACATAGTTTCCCATCATGTTTCTCCCAAAAATGTTGGGCAATGGGGTATGTGTAATCTTGATTTTTGATGGCTCTGATATGTTGCTGTGTGCGTATCTTTAGTTTGCACTTGGTACTGCCAATGTACCATTTGTTACAGGTGCATTTGAGTGCATACACTATATACTCTGAGTCACAGGTTATTCTGTCCATGATGGCAACTGTTCTCTTGAGTATGGGATGTAAGTATGTGCTGGACTCTTCCGCAAATTCACATATCTTGCATTTTCTGCATTTGTAGAAACCATCCTTCCTACAACTTAAGCAAGTAGACTGATGGGAAATGGTGTCAGGTTGCATGAAGCTGCTCACTAGTTTGTCTTTGATTGATGGACATTTCCGAAAGGCAAAATTAGGATATTCACCCAATGATTGTCTCAGGTCCGGGTCCACTACCAATGTGTTCCAATGTTTGCGTATGATGCCCTTGATGTGTTTGGCAGATTGTCCATACGTCAAAATCAAACGAGTTGTAGTTTCTTTATCCGTACTCAGTATCCTATTGGTGCGGTCCAGTAGTAGTGTAGACCTCTTGCATTGACGTGCCTTTAAGTAGGCTCTCTGGATCACTTGTTTTGGGCAACATTGTTTTTTAAAGCCCCAAATTGTAATTTTGCTCTCTTCATCATAGGCACTGAGTTCCGAACAATTTCTTCGGAGACGGATAAACTCGCCATAAGGAATACTCCAAATTAGGTTTTGGCAGTGGGCACTATTCGCATGTAATGGGGCATTTACTCCTGTTGGTTTACGGAACATTTTAGTCTTTATTTTCCCCTCATCAATCTGGACCGTGACATCCAAAAACACAACTTCCTTGGGACTGTGGGTTTCAGTGAATGTAAGATTGAATTCATTGATGTTGAGATGTTCCACAAAATCCATCCAGTCCTTTGGTGTGCCTTTCCAGATGATGAATAAATCATCAATGTAGCGTTGCCACATGATCACCTTGTTGGTGAACCTCTCGCTGCTTTCCTTCCATACCTCATATTTCTCCCAATACCCCATTGTGAGGTTTGCATATACAGGGGCAAAGATTGTTCCCATCGCGGTACCTTGCTTCTGTCTGTAGTAGCTTTGATTAAATAGGAAAATATTGTTGGTCAAGCACAGATGAATCATGGCCAAAATCATTTCCGAATGTTTGGAATAGTTCAAAGACCTGGTGTTCAGATAATGAATGCAGGCCTTAATCCCTTGCTCATGTGTGATGGATGTGTATAAGGAAACCACATCCATTGTGGCCAGTAAGAAATCTGATTCGCAGGGTAATTCATTGATCTTCAACAAAAAATCCTTTGTATCTCTCAAGTATGAGAGTAATGTCAGAACGAAGGGAAACAAAGATTTGTCAATGTACTTGGACATGTTTTCTAATAATGACCCTGTTAGTGTAACGATGGGTCTCCCGGAGGCTTTGAAATGTTCTTATGTATTTTAGGAAGGAAATAAATTGTTGGAGTTGTGGAGTGGGATTTGTAGAGAAATCTGATGTCATTATCTATCAGCATTCCTTCTTCAGACCATTTGCTAAGGAAAATCTGTACTTTCAATTCCAAATCCTTCATTGTATTTTCGCTTAGTTTTTCGTAGCAGGTTTTATCATTACGTTGCCTATTGGCCTCTTGTATATATTGGTCTCTGGTCATGAGTATGATGTTACGGCCCTTATCTGACGCCTTAATGATACAGTTGGGCAGGACGTTCAATTCTTTCAGGGCTTTGGTATATTCCTTCCCAATATTGGGTTTGTGATTTTTCGCCTCCTTATGTCTTATTTTCTTCAGATCCTCAATAACCAGACTTTGAAATGTTTCTATAGTGCCACCTGTGATAACTGAAGGCATGAATTTGGATTTGCTTTTCAGTTTGGTGCTTTTGTACCAGACCATATTGATATCCAATTCGCCCAGGTTAAATTCAGCCGGTTCAGAAGCTAGATCTCCACCATCTTGTAGGAACATGAGGGTGGATAAGGTGTCCAAATCTGATTTCGATAAGTCAGTCCGCCCTGTTTGGGCGATTCGTTTCTTTTCTTTGATGGGATTCATCGTGAAGAATTTCCGTAATTTGATTTTTCGTACATATTGGTTAAAATCTATCCTGGTCTGCGGATAGTCATATTCAGATGCGGGACAGAAATTCAGGCCCAAACTTAACACTGAGCGTTGTGTTTCCGTTAGGACATGTTTGGAGGGATTAACAATTGACATTTGTAAACTTGTCTCTAAACCTGTGTCTTTTAGTTCCCAGAGTGCAGTGATCTCCCTAAGGTATTTCTCGCCGATTTTTTTGACCCTCTGCCCCCTCCTCGTTGTTGTCTTCCTCCTCTTGTTTGTCCCCGTGTTTTGCCTCCTCCAGTCTGCTTGTTCGTCCTTCCATCCTGACAGAGCAAGCTCATCTCTTCTAAAAAATGTAATCGAACTGGAGGTTCTTCATTTTCATTTTCTGTGGCATCAGATTCTGAGGCTGTGGAGTCTTCATTGGAGGTTCCGGCTCTGTTGTCGACAGTGGGTACCTTCTGTGCTTTAGTCTGTACCCTCATTTGGTCAAACCGTCTGGCGAAAGTGTAGACACGACAATTCTCATAGTCCTCTTTATCTCTTAGAAATTTCCATTGCTTTCTATGTTGGATTTCTTCCTCAAAGGCTATGAGATTTTTTTCAATGTTCATTTTCAATTTCACACTGTCCTCTCCCAGCTTTATTTTTCCTAATTTTTTCTCTACTTCAGAGATTTTCGTTAGGATCTTTTTCCTGTCGTTTCCTGCATATTTCACCAATATTTCCAGTAGAGTTTTAGAGCATGAGTTGGTAGCGGCACCCCACTCTTCCAACATTTCGGGATCCTGCTCCTCAAAGGATGGTGTAGTCAATATCCTTAAACCTCTTGGTATTCTCTTCACATCTATATAGTTCTGGAGCGAATGCTCCTCCCACCATTTACTGATTTCCTTTTTGGACAATTTCTCATGTTCCTTCAAGAGTGTAGTTTCATCTGATTCGGCTGGTGCTGAAGTCTTACTTTTACCTTTACTGGTAGTGGTTTTTAATGTTTCACTGAATAGATTTGAAGCCAATTACCTTCTAGAGGCTTCCTTTGTGGCTAGGGCATGCGCCATAATGGGGGGAGGTTATATGAGCAAATTGGCTCCAGAGAACGTAGTTTTAGAAAATGTCTCTCACAACACGTCCGCCCAGTATTTAAAAAAAAAGTAATTTTTTCAAGTTCTTAATAGAAAATTCGGGTGTAGAGAACTGCGTGACCTATAAATAAATAATCACCCAATAATCACCAATAATACATACAATTTCACTTAAGTTAAGTGGACTGTTGGTCCTCTGTTTAGTTTGTGTCACTTGGGTGTGTGTTTTTTCCTATTGCATTTCGTTTAACAATGCTGTCAAATAAAGGTGTAGATGGGGTTCCCTCAGTAGATGCCAGTTTCAGGTCAGGGCGGCTTCAAAGAAAAGTAGTGAGGATTCAGTTATGAGGGGTTTGGGAGAGTCCTCCTTGGTTCCACCCCCATCGGTCTCAAGGGCTATAAAAGATTCCATGGATTTGGCGCTGTCAAATTTAAATTCAACTTTAGCCTCAGCTTTTGACCGGCTAATTAATAAAATTGCGGACTTCCATCCTAGTCCTGTTATAGGACCTCTGCACCACCCAGAAAGTGCACAACTAAGACAAAGCATTTGCAAGGGCAACTTAGCCCAGTGCTAAGTTCCCCCTCTTCCCCTGATTCTCGCTTTAAAGAGTAGATTTGGTGAGGGGGTTGCCCAGTCTTCAGCTCCAATTAGAGTGACTTCTACTCCTTTGTCATCCCCTGATGCCTCTGAAGATTCAGACTCCCCGCCCAAAAGGCGGAAAAGAAAGGTTTCTTCTGTGGGAGTGTCTCAGACCGCTGAGGAACAACTATTAGATGACAGCCGGGGCTCTGTTTTTTTATCCCTCCCTTATTCCGCACCCTAGATCGGCTGAATGGCGTCCTTCTGAGGCGGTCTCCTCTTTCCTTCACCATTGGGTTAGGAAGGCTCTTCCTAGTGAGGACAGGAATAGGCTATGTTCAGAATGCCCACGTCCTGTTATTCCTGACAAGGTGGCTGTGACTCCTGCTATTGATCAATCCATGGTGGCTTTCTTGTCTCAGAGGGGTTAAGACCCTAAGAAGGGTGTTGATGGTGCGCTTAAAGGTTGTCAGGATAGGCTTTTGGATATGTTGGGGCCCTTGACCCAAATTTTCGAATTGGCAGAAGAGGCGGCCATGAATGTGTCGCAAATTGACGTCGAAGCGCTCAGGGGCTGGGTGCAGCGTTGTGTTTGCCTGCTCGGCAACGCTAACTCCAGCATTTCTAAGGAGAGGCGCAAAGCGCTCCTTAGAGGCATAGATCCCAAGTTGCAAGATATGGCGGATGGAGAGGCTGGTCCCAAAGCTCAAGGAAATCTTTTTGGGGACAAGTTCATCAAAGATCTTTCAACATATGCCCATACCTTTACAGCTTTAGATAAGGCCCAGACAAACATCAGAAAGGTTTTTGCACCCAACATTTTTGATAAGGCCGGACGAGGAAGAGCCCGCTCTTCTGGCCGCTTCTATTTCAGGGGCTCTACCCGACCACAACAATACGCCTCTAGAGAGGCCCATCATTCTTCCTCTGCTCAAGGAGCACAGACGACCTTCTATCCCCAGAGAGGAGCTCAATGGAGAGGTCAGAATGGCAGAGGCCCAGGTACAGCGAGATCCGCTCCAGGTATTGTCTCGTCTCATAAATGTTTCTTCCCACAGAGGTTTGGGGGGCAGGTTGGTAAGATTTCTTTATCATTGGGAATGTCTTACCTCAGACCCTTGGGTGCTACAAACTGTGGTTTTCACATAGAAAATGACTCCCCTCCATGTCAACTCTCTCCGCCTCCACTTCTTGTGTTCAATCAAGAGAAGCAGAATCTGGTGGACACAGAGATTCAGAAGCTTGTTTTCAAGGGTGCAGTAGTCCTAGCTACATTCAAAGCTTCTCAATTCCACAGTACAATTTTTCTAGTTCCGAAACCCGAGGAAGGGTTTCGACCGGTGATAAATCTCAGAAACCTCAACTCCTTTGTAGTTTACCATCATTTCCAAATGGAGGGCATTCACCTTCTAAGGGATACACTGCTTTCAGGGGATTGGATGGTCAAGTTAGATCTCAAAGATTCTTATCTGGTAGTGCCTGTTTTCCCCCTCATCAGGAGTTTCTTTGGGGGGGTCGCAGATGGCAGTTTGCATCTCTCCCGTTCGGCCTATCATCAGCCCCATGGTGCTTCACCAAGCTAATGAGGCCAGTGATGGCTTTTCTCAGGTCAAAAGGGATCAGGAGTATATTTTATCCGGACGACATTCTTCTCCTAGCTCAGGATCTCTGGTTCTGCAAAGTTGATTGGGTCTGACAGTCTCCCTTTTACAGGATCTAGGATTTGTTCTAAATGCCAAAAAGTCCATATTTTGTCCTACTCAATGTATCCAATTTCAGGGCTTCACTATAGATTCAAAGCAGTGCATCCTGCTTCTCCCAGACGCCAGGCTCTTGAAAATTCGCAAGGAAATTCGCCTCATTCTAAAGCTGGGGGTAGTGTCCCTTCGTCAGTTAGCGACGGTAGTGGGAATGTTGTCTGCCTCCATTCAGGCTATATTTCCAGCGCCTCTTCATTAAAGGGCTCTTCAACGTCTCAAGGGAAGACATTTGCGCAAGAGTCTGTCTTATGCTCAAAAGGTGAAGCTGGATCCGGAGGCCCAACTAGAGCTTCTTTGGTGGCTCAAACATATGAATGCATGGAATGGCAAAGCGATCTTTGGACCCTCTCCGGATGTGGTTCTCGAGTCGGATGCCAGCAGAGCCGGTTGGAGGGCCGGGATAGGTTAGATTTCCACTAGAGGGAAATGGTCAGATCAGGAGAGTCTTCTGCACATAAATTGCCTAGACTTGCTCGCAGGTTCCTTTGCGGTCAAGAGCCTTCTCAAGGATCAGGGGAATTGCTGTGTCCGCCTTCGGATGGACAACATTTTGGCGGTTCGATATATCAACCACCTGGGGGGGGGACCCGCTTGAAGGCCCTAGCGGACTTGGCAAGGGAGTTCTGGCATTTTTGCCTGGACAGAAACATTCTGCTTCAAGCAGAGTATCTTCTGGGGATAAGCAATTCAGTGGCGGATTGGAATTCCTGTTACCTCCAGGACAGCAGCGATTGGATGCTGGACAGGAATATATTTGCATTGATTCAGTCTCTTTGGGGTCCCATTTACATAGACCTTTTTTCGCCTCGCGTCTCAACTGCCAGGTTCCTCGGTTTTAAAGTTGGAGACCAGACCCTCGGGCTCTGGCAATGGATGCTTTCCTTCAGGACTGGTCAGGTCTTCTCCCCTATGCTTTTCCTCCATTCTCCATGATAGCCAGGTCGCTGGTACAGTTACGCTGACAGGGTATTACCCTGATAATAGTGATCCCGTTCTGGCCTTCTCAGGTTTGGTTTCCTGCTCTCCTAGAGTTGTCCGTGGATTTTACTTGCCTTCTTCCTCTTCACCCTCTGCTCTTGAAGGACCCGTCGGGTCATCCTCACAGCCTGGTTCTTCAGGGACATCTTTCCCTTTTTGGTTTGGAAGATTTCTGCTCTTCCTGGTGCTTCAGAGGCCTTTCGCAGGACTCTATTAGTGTTGTCATGGATTCCTGGGCAGCCTCCACCAAGACAGGGTATTCATCAGCGTGGAATCGCTGGGTTAGCTGGTGTTTTGTTAGGCACCTCGATCCCATTTTTGCTCTTTCAGAAGACATAGTAAACTTTCTAGTGGAATAGTTTAAGGAAGGGAAAGCCTATCGAACAATTAATGGGTTTAGATCAGCTATATCAGCTGGTCACGTTCTGGTTAAAGGAGAACCAGTTGGTAAACATTTTCTGGTCAGAAAAGCTCTGAAGTCAATTAGAGTTAATAATTCCAATATATAAAAAGGGGGAGCGGACTAAACCAGCAAATTACCGGCAACTCTCAATGCTGGATGTTACCGGTAAAATCTTTAATACCTTGGTACTTAAGGATTTAGAGAAGTGGGTCACCAAAAATCACATTTTAAATTATGCACAAACTGGCTTTGGACCGGGCTCCAGTACTACCCACAACATCAGGGTACTTGATCAAATAATTAATAATACCACAAGTAGTAAAGACACCACTCTATATATCGCGTTTGTAGATTTTAGTAGCGCTTTTGATCTGGTGGATCGGAACATCTTATGGACTAAACTAAAGGCTTTGGATTGCCCGAAGTGGATCCTAAACATACTAATAGCCCTGCATAGTAATACCTCTACCAGGGTTCGCCTAAATGATCAAGGCGAAGTAACTGACAAAATCGCTACTAATATGGGGGTCAAGCAGGGCTGCGTAACTGCACCTATGCTATATAATATATACATAGCCGATCTGTTGGATCGTATGGCATTAAAAGTGAACTGTCTGCCGAAAATAGGAATGACTCCCATAACAGGAATGCTGTATGCGGATGACTTACTCCTTTTTGATCGTACGATGTCAGGCATACAGAATATGATAAATGAGCTAGTGGAGTACTCATCCCAGATAGGATTGGTAATTCATGTGGAAAAAACAAAAATAATGATAATAGCACGAAAGGGACCCCGACGCACGGCCATAGACACCAAGGTGGGTCAAATTGAGGTGGTAGAGCAATATCCCTACTTGGGTCTCGACTTTAGAGCACCTACAGATTATGATGCCATAAAAAGATACAAGACACGGAGAGCTAAACTACTTATCCTCCAGGCTTGCAAATTTGCAAAGGGCACCGCAGGCTATAGTATGGCTGGTATATTGAAACTCTACCTTCAATGCTTTGTGCCTGCAGTATTATATGGTTTGGAGGCTCTTGCTATGCAAGACCTCAATTGGCTAAATATACTGGAAGGCCAATTTTGGCGCACGGTGCTTGGTCTAGGACCTTCTTGTTCTATACAATACCTCCGCTTAGAACTGGGCCTCACCTCCCTGAGAGGTAGGGCACTTCGAGCGCGGGGTGCCTTTTATTTGAAATCTTGCGCTGAGCCCTGCTGTAAATTACTGAGGCTGGCAGGAAAAAATTATGAGATAGAAAAACACCCACGTGGTGCGAACTATAAAGAACTGAATGAAGCACTTTTCAGGGAAATTGATTGGCCCTATGCAAAATTGAATGAACGACCATATATCCATCAAAAAAAGGCATTTGAGGACAAGTTGAACAAATGGGACTGGTGCGCTAACTCAGACTATTTGTCCAAATTGAAGGGATATGAGGCGGTTAGGTATGTTTCACACAGATATTTAAAACCACAATCCTATCTGTTACTAAGCCCGGCCCCTGAGGTAAGACACTTCCTATTAAGACTGAGAACCAATCAGCTACCGGTACTCACTATCACTGGCCCTCGATTTAAGATCTCTAGGGAGGCCAGGCTATGTCGTATTTGCCAGGGGGCAGGAACAGGAACACTTGAAACCACTAGACATGTCCTAACCCTTTGCCCAAAAATGGGCCCTACGTATATGAATGCATACGAAAAATGGGTCCATAATTATGAGACAATCAAGGACGAGGAATTTTGGTACCAGTGCCTGAATACTGAATCTCTGGGCTTGCAGCTTGCACTCTTTAGAGTATGGACACAAATTATGCCATTATTGCAGCTACCATAGCAATACTGGCTCTAATAATATTATTAGTTAAATTAGTCTTTTACTTCCTATCGTAATGTACTGCTGTGTTGTATTGGATAGTATGTCTGTGTTGTATTATATGTTATAGATGCTATATACTTCCATATCTTCTAATAGGAACCTATATTTATATATACATATATGTAGATAACTATCTACTTATTTATGAATATTTGTATTTGTGTTTTGTACTTGTATAAAATATGTGATGTGTAAAATCCATTTCTTGGATTATACCACAATAAAGTATAATAATAATAATTAGAGTTAAGGTTCCTCCTAGACCCAGGTATTCAGTTCTGTGGGATGTTAATAAGGTGTTGAATTTATTCATAGCGTGGCCTCATAATCAGGAATTATCCCTTCAACAACTTTTTTCAAAGTTAGCAATGTTGTTATGTCTTGTCTCCATTAAGAGAGTATCTGATATTGAAGCTCTTGATGTGGACAACAAGATCTTTTCTCCCCAGGGAGTTACATTCTTTGTGACTAAAAGAACTAAATGCATGATTTCTTCTGTCTCTTATCCGGCTTTTCCTGAAAATAGTAAATTATGTGTGGTTCAATGTTTGAAATGTTTTGAAGATAGAACTGTGGATTTTCGTCCTCCAGGTACCTCTCAGCTGCTTATTTCATACCGTAAACCTTATAAGGCAGCGTCCTCAGCTACCCTAGCTAGGTGGGTTAAACGCGTGATGAAAGAGGCTGGTATTGACATTTCTTCCTTTGGAGCTCACTCAGGGCTGCCATAGCATCTAAGGCTGCTCTCCTTGGGGAAGGTTTGGAGCAGATCCTTAAAGCAGCTGATTGGTCCAGGGAATATACTTTTAAGACGTTTTATCATAAATAGATTGATCATGTGGTTTTCAATGTGATACAAGGGCTTTAAACTTGCATAATATGAGCCTCCTTGTCGTTCCATAGAATACCTAATCCCCCGCACTATCGTGAGTGGGGGTTTAGATTCTATTAAAGACAAGGAGGCGAGTATTATCCCGCCCACCCACCTAGTGCTAACATCTGTCTCCTTTTTTCAGCTTCGGGTTGATCACCTTGGGAGATTTGATCAGCGGAAGGTCTTTGGAGTCTGCGCCTGGATGTTGCCTGGATTGTTCTTTTATTGGATTTGGACCTTTTATGTTTTGCTGTTTAAGGCGTCATTGCAGCTTCAGAAGAGGAGTTGCTGTTAGAGTAAAGGACATTTATGGGTGTGGGTTCACCCTGATTGGTTGATGGGCTGCTTCCTAGCCCCCATCCTGGACTGGGTTTCTTTCACTGTGTTCTTATGAACTTTGTGTTTTTTCTCGTTTATTAATGAAAAGGTTACTGTTTAAACACATTTTTTCTTTGCTGCTATTTATGTCAGTAGTAAAGATTGTTGGCATAATACTCGCCTCCTTGTCTTTAATAGAATCTAAACCCCCACTCACGAAAGTGTGGGGGATTAGGTATTCTTGTCCCTTTAAACTCATATGTAAGTCAAACTTTTTTTCTGTATCCACAGATACAATGAATGTTATTTGAATGATAAAAGCGGATGGCGCTTTTAGTTTAAAAAAAAATGTACTATTGAAAATTTGAATTGGTGAGTTTGACAAAAAATTAGGACGCAGAGGAGTGCAGGGAAGTTTCCCCTTTGGCTTACCTTTCTAGCATTGTTTGTTTTGCGTCTCTTGTGGCCTAGAGCCTCTATACTTTCATGCACCTGAAACTATAAGGTTTCTATGAACCATAAAATTGACACTGAATGACTAAACTTGTAGTAAATTAATCAGGATATATTCAGATTACAAAAGTTGTGCCTCTCAACACCCTCTTTTCAAAATGCAGCGAGCAAGGGACCCACGTCTGGGCATCTCTCCTATAGAGAGACCAAGTATAACCACAGAAGTGATGGGTGGAAGGTTTTGAATGGATTTGAACCACTGGCATTGCTCTGGGCATCCTTCCATACCACCTTGTTTAGCCTGTCTGTGCCATTGCAAAAGGGGTCAAGCCATAGAAATGTATGAATTAAAAAAAGAAAACAGTCTGAGAGACAGAGAGTACTGCTCTGCGTCCTGTGCTGCCTCTGCCACTAGTGACCAGAAGTGACACTCCCGGCGACAGTCCCGTCCTTTCAGTGCTTTGCTTTGTGTCATGTAGTGCCTCTGCCACTAATGACATGATATAGCGGAAGTGACTCTTGTTCTCAGTCTCCTCATTTCAGTGCTCTGCTTTGTGTCCTGTGCTGCCTCTGTCACTAGTGACCAGGGATCGGAAGTGACACTCTTGGTGTCAATCTCGTCTTTTCAGTGCTCTGGTTTGTGTCCTGTGCTGCCTCTGCCACTAATGACATGTTACCGGAAGTGACACTCTTGGTCTCAGTCTCGTCGTTTCAGTGCTTTGCTTTGTGTCCTGTGCTGCCTCTGTCACTAGTGACCAGGGATCGGAAGTGACACTCTTGGTGTCGGTCTGTCGTTTCAGTGCTTTGCTTTGTGTCCTGTGCTGCCTCTGTCACTAATGACATGTTACCGGAAGTGACACTCTTGGTGTCAGTCTCGTCTTTTCAGTGCTCTGGTTTGTGTCCTGTGCTGCCTCTGCCACTAATGACATGTTACCGGAAGTGACATTCTTGGTGTCAGTCTCGTCGTTTCAGTGCTTTGCTTTGTGTCCTGTGCTGCCTCTGTCACTAATTACATGTTACCGGAAGTGACACTCTTGGTGTCGGTCTCGTCGTTTCAGTGCTCTGGTTTGTGTCCTGTGCTGCCCCTGCCACTAATGACATGTTACCGGAAGTGACACTCTTGGTGCCAGTCTCGTCGTTTCAGTGCTCTGGTTTGTGTCCTGTGCTGCCTCTGTCACTAATGACATGTTACCGGAAGTGACACTCTTGGTGTCGGTCTCGTCGTTTCAGTGCTCTGGTTTGTGTCCTGTGCTGCCCCTGCCACTAATGACATGTTCCCGGAAGTGACACTCTTGGTGTCGGTCTCGTCGTTTCAGTGCTTTGCTTTGTGTCCTGTGCTGCCTCTGTCACTAATGACATGTTACCGGAAGTGACACTCTTGGTGCCAGTCTCGTCGTTTCAGTGCTCTGGTTTGTGTCCTGTGCTGCCTCTGCCACTAATGACATGTTACCGGAAGTGACACTCTTGGTCTCGGTCTCGTCGTTTCAGTGCTTTGCTTTGTGTCCTGTGCTGCCTCTGTCACTAATGACATGTTACCGGAAGTGACACTCTTGGTGTCGGTCTCGTCGTTTCAGTGCTCTGGTTTGTGTCCTGTGCTGCCCCTGCCACTAATGACATGTTCCCGGAAGTGACACTCTTGGTGTCGGTCTCGTCGTTTCAGTGCTTTGCTTTGTGTCCTGTGCTGCCCCTGTCACTAATGACATGTTACCGGAAGTGACACTCTTGGTGTCAGTCTCGTCGTTTCAGTGCTCTGGTTTGTGTCCTGTGCTGCCTCTGCCACTAATGACATGTTACCGGAAGTGACACTCTTGGTCTCAGTCTCGTCGTTTCAGTGCTTTGCTTTGTGTCCTGTGCTGCCTCTGTCACTAGTGACCAGGGATCGGAAGTGACACTCTTGGTGTCGGTCTCGTCGTTTCAGTGCTCTGGTTTGTGTCCTGTGCTGCCTCTGCCACTAATGACATGTTACCGGAAGTGACACTCTTGGTGTCAGTCTCGTCGTTTCAGTGCTCTGGTTTGTGTCCTGTGCTGCCTCTGCCACTAATGACATGTTACCGGAAGTGACACTCTTGGTGTCAGTCTCGTCGTTTCAGTGCTCTGGTTTGTGTCCTGTGCTGCCTCTGCCACTAATGACATGTTACCGGAAGTGACACTCTTGGTCTCAGTCTCGTCGTTTCAGTGCTTTGCTTTGTGTCCTGTGCTGCCTCTGTCACTAGTGACCAGGGATCGGAAGTGACACTCTTGGTGTCGGTCTCGTCGTTTCAGTGCTCTGGTTTGTGTCCTGTGCTGCCTCTGCCACTAATGACATGTTACCGGAAGTGACACTCTTGGTGTCAGTCTCGTCGTTTCAGTGCTTTGCTTTCTGTCCTGTGCTGCCCCTGCCACTAATGACATGTTCCCGGAAGTGACACTCTTGGTGTCGGTCTCGTCGTTTCAGTGCTCTGCTTTGTGTCCTGTGCTGCCTCTGCCACGAATGACATGTTCCCGGAAGTGACACTCTTGGTGTCGGTCTCGTCGTTTCAGTGCTCTGCTTTGTGTCCTGTGCTGCCCCTGCCACTAAAGACCAGGAAGCGGAAGTGGGGCTCTGAGTCCGGCGCCAGTCTCATTGTATCTTAATTCCCGTGATCTTGGGGCTGTGGGATCCAGAGGTCAAGCTGTGGTCTGGGGGGGCTACTTGCTGAGAATCACGCAGGGAAATGACATCCCTGGAATACAAGGTGAGCCCCACCCCCTCCCCCTGGAGGGACTGCAAAGCACCAGCATGACGCAGGCACACACTCTGCTGGCCATCGCCCGCCAGGGCTTTCTGGCTTCCCGAGGCCGTGCGCCAGGAGTACTGACACCCAGTGCTGCTTTGCTTTCAGTTCTGGACATTGTAGTATTGCAGTTTTCATACATTTCGAAAGGCTAAGAAAAAACGACAAGTCCCAGAATCCTAAGGGAGCATAGAGGACTGGATGGATGGATGGCTGTCTCACTCATGGCCAAGGGAACTTGAGAGCTCTGGCACACACTTGCACCAGATTCCCTCATAAACGACTGCCTCTCACACCTTAAAGACTTCTGTCTCAAACACCTCCTACCCTATCTAGTATACACCACCACACACCCTCTCCTCCCACACACGCCATGTGTGCTGCCTTCCTTGCTACGTGCTACCTCTCACGCCGCCATGCACCCTCTCCCCACACCAGCAACAGGGCCCACCGGCCACACCGGCACAAGGGCCCACCGGGCACACCGGCACAAGGACCCACACCGGGACAAGGGCCCACGGCCCACTCCGGCACAAGGACCCACTGCCTACACCGGCACAAGGACCCACTGCCCACACCGGCACAAGGACCCACACCGGCACAAGGGCCCACCTCCCACAGTGCACACTCAAGCCAACATTCCGTACCGTACACATATCCTGGCCCTTCTGCCACAAATACCTGCTTCCACACTTGACGCTCACTCCCCTTGATCCCACACCAGACACACATTATGCCTCTAACATACAGCCCCGGCCTCCTATACCACACAAACGATACCCAACATTACTATACACCCCTACCTACCTTCCAAACCACAAACACCCTCCATAATCCGACACCTCACACCACAAATACCCCTTGTTAGGAGTGAGTGAACATTATGAAGTTGCCCTGGGTCGTATCATACATGAAGATGTCATCACCCAGGTGACCCTATTGCCAGTGTTTTTGTATGTAGTTATTTTGGTGTTCCTTGGAATCCAGCATAGGGAACCTAGAACCTCTGAGGGGTCTGGAGGTTGGCACAGGTTCTGGGTTCCAAAGGTGTCAGATGGATGGGTTGATGGGTTGATGCTGGGAGGCTTCTGCCCAGAACCGGGTTTCTTCTGTGTAAATAAAGGTTTGGTTGTGTTCACCTTCAAATCCCTCACTGGTGATTGACAACATCCCTGTCTTCCACACAAACCTATGTCCCTCCCCTTGCATCGGTCTTTGCGCCTCCCACTGCATCCGTTTTTACGCTTCCCAATGCATCCTTTTGTACCCATCCCACTGCTGCATCCGTCTTTACGCACCCGTATCACTTACTCGCCCCCACATTCCTGTTTGTCCCCCCATATTCCTCATTATCTGCTAAATCCCTCACCACGCACTGCATCTCACATACTGTACCCCGTCTTCCATAGCACTACCCCCTCCACCAAACGGGCTGGGAGGATAGCTCAGGGGCAACACGTTTGTCTTGGAACGCATGGAAACACAGGTTCCGATCCTGTTCTCATGCTTAGGAATTGGTCTCCGGTATTAAGCGCATTCTAAAAGAACAATCATAATTGTAACTCTCCATGCAGCACAGAACTGCAACCCGATTCCCACACCACATGCATGCCCCACCTCTCACACACATCCCGCTCTCATCCCCACATTGCCCAGCCTTTGAGGGTTTACTACACACTATCTTTGTTGTCCTCTGCCTATGCCGCCTTGTATGGTGGTTATGATTACCCATCAATCGGCATACTCTGTACTCTTGGGAATAATGTTGCAGGCTAATTCCCTACTTTCACTTTCTGGGTTTTGCAGCTGTAGATGCTGTTTGGCTTCTATTTGGTGGTGCAGCATTTCTTGCTGCTGTTCATATGGTCGCTGTTCTTCTGTATGCTCCAGTAATGTGGCAGAGACCAGGCAGAGGAAAGGAAGCCATATATTTCTCCTCCTGCTGAAGGCTCCCTTCAAGCTTCTCCGGCCTCTTCAGGGGACTTCACTCCACATAGAGGGAGAGAGGTGCCTCTTGATCCACGCTGTGGGCCCGATTACATGGTGTGGAAAGCTAACCTTTTCCCCTCCAGTTTCTAGCACCACCCTTCTGAGGTAGGTGGAAGGATTAGAGAGGAGCTGTCGTGCTTTCTACCACTGAACACTACTAAAATCTATCTTTGTTAGGGCAGCGTGTGCAGCATTGTCACTGCAACCATTTCTTTAAAAAAAGCCTGCCACTTTTCTGATTTACGAAAGTGTCCTTGAGCCATCAGTAAATCAGAAAAGTGCTGCCGCCTGCCTTAATTATAAAGGAAAAAGGTGTTAGTAGATGTTAACAGCACCTTACAGGTGCCTTTTTACATGCAAAATCAAAATCCACTTGGGTGCTAGGTATTTTGTTAGGCAATAAATCGGACGCATGCAAATAGTGAGGCTCTCATGCCAAGCCGCCACGTTCTTTCTTTAACAAAATGGGCCTCATTATGAGTCTGGCGGTAGCCGTGCTGGTAAAAACAGCACGGCTGCCACCGGAGTCATTTTTTTTTTTTTTGTTTGCTGCCACCCGGCAATGGGGGCTTACCTGGGCATTACGGCCCAGCAGTCCCGGTAATTGCCCATTGCCAGGTGCTGGGAAATATTACTCCCCACTCCCATTCAAGTCCCATTGGACTCAATGGGAATGGGGAGGACGGATGCACCGGCACCATTCATGAATGGTGCCGGTGAAACCGTCAAGGTCTGCGAGCGGGTGCCTTTCTGCTCGCCAGCTCAGACCTGGCGGGTGGAAAGGCACCCACTCGCAGAACTCGTAGTTTTCCCCGGTCCGGAAACAACAGTACCAGCAAGCTTACCGGCACCAGTGTTTCCAGACCAGCAACCTTGTAATGAGGCCCAATGTGCTTTGGTGAAAAGTGTTGTTCTTCCATGAAACTACACCTTTCTGCTTGTGCATGCTCCTCCGAATCTGGCTAGTGCCTGTCACCAAGTCTATGGGCCTCATTACACGGAAGGCGGTGGTCCAGGGTGCTATTAGCACCCTGGACCATGCCGGTAAATTACCGGCACCGCCTTGGCGGAAAGGGGATTTACCGCCCCATTCCAAGGTTGGTGGGGCGGTAAATCCCCCTTCCGCCATTTCCCTTCCCCATTCCCATTTCTGCCCCATAGGGCTCTATGGGAATGGGGAAGGCGCTAATTACGGCACCGCAATTTTGCGGTGCCGTAATTAGCTCCAAGGTCCCTTAGCGGGTTGGTTATTAACGCCTGCAAAAAGCAGGCGTTAAAACACCAACCCGCTAAGGGACCTCGTAGTAAGGCGGTAATGGTTAACGGCCACCGTTACCATTAACGGTGGCCGTTAACCATTACCGCCTTCCGTGTAATGAGGCCCTATATTTCCTGCCTCTCTGGGGCTATTCCGTTAGGTGTCTCCATCCAGATGGCTATTACCAATGTTAGCCAACCTGACTGTGGTAGGTCTTGCACATTCTTAAAAATCTCACTAGTCCTGCCGGGCGAGTTCCTCATTTTACATACATCCTAAGAAAAATGCACTTGCCCCATGTTGACTAAATAGTTACCTGTGCTTTTTGTAAAATGGTGCATGTTACCATAAGCACTCTTCATATTTGCTGCAATGCTGTCAAGCATGAACAGTGAAACCTGTATTTGCCATTTACTGAAAACAGAGTATTTGCAGTAAATGAAAAATACGTTTCTACATCGCCATACTGGCCAGTAAGGTCGACTATCTTGCAAATGGTACTCGCCCTGCATAAAGACTACTAGCCAATGCTAGTGGGCTAGTAGATTCTGCAAGCCCTTTGTGGAGCTGGACAGGGTGAGGTTTCAAGTTTCATACGCGCCTTCAACTGTTATCCCTCACCTATGCCTTATTTCGAACACAAAGGCTTTGTGATGTCACCAGTATTTTAGGCCAGGATACAAATAAAATAAAAACACAGATTAAACATGTTTTCATTAAGTTGAAATATAGGCAGAATTTGCAAAATCTACAATTCCACTCGCATTGGTGTGGAGACTTAATGTATTTATTGTTAATTTCTAATGTGCCTGTACACACGTGTTTCTAGGCGCAACAAGGCAAGAGGGAGGGGAGTCAGGGAGGACAAAAAAGTCACGATCCTAATAGGCCTTGAGACATTCAAATTGTGCAAGTGCAGTAACGAGAAGTGCTAGTGTGGAAAGGAGTGGGGAAACTGCAGGACAGGGCAGAGGGCCCTAGTGAGGAGAGTGCCAGAGGGGGCTGGGTGGAATGGCCAGGGGTGCAGAGAGTACAGAGGAATGGGGGTCCACAAGCAAGTGTCAGCAAAGGGGATAGAGTGTCTCAAGAGTGCAGGCCAGCCAACAAGTGCAGGGTGGGGGGGTGTGCTGTCAAGTGCAGCATGAGGGGGGCCAGGGGTGACCCAAGTGCTAGGGGCCCAACTACATAGGGGGGCCTGGAGCACTGTGTAACTGGTGGAACCAGGCCACCAGTCTAGGGCAGATGGATGTTAGTTGGGGAGGAGGAAAGAAGAAGAGAAAAGGAAGGTCTTGAGGAGCTTCTAGAACTTAAGGAAATCCGGCTCCAGTCTGAGCAGAGCAGGTAGGCCATTCCAGAGGGAGTCACCTGCGGAGGAGAGAGATCTGCACCCCACTCTCTGCTTGGCAAAGTGTCTAATCTGAAGAAAGTTAGAGCTAGACGAGTGAAGGGCTCTCGCAGGGAGGTATTTAGGGAGGGAGAGTTGGATGTAGCGAGGTCCCATGCCCTGGAAAGCTTTGTCAGTGATGTAGAGAGTCTTGAACTTAATCCTTGCAGCAACCGGAGCCAGTGGAGAGATTTTAGGGCTGGCGATATGCGGTCCCTGGGCTTGAGGGCAAGGATAAGTCTCACAGATCGATTCTGTAATAGTTGAAGGGGGTGAAGGGAGGAGCTAGGCAGATTGAGGAAGAGGCTGTTGCAGTAATCCAGCCTGGAAAGGACCAGAGCACTGGGGACAATGAGTTTCTGGGGGAAGGTGAGCAACGGGAGGCTGCCTCGGACGTGCATCTGAAAGGGGGGCTTCTTGGCCAAGTCGGTGATGTGAGGTAAGAAGGAGACAGAGGAGTCAAAGATAACGCCATGGTTTTTAGCTTCGTAGGAGGGTTAGGAGAGGGTGCCCAAGGAGGGTGGCCAGAGTGTGGAGGGAAGGAGGGAGCAGGGGTCCCGATTAGAAGGATCTCTGTCTTACTAGCATTAAGGCGTAGGTCGTTAGTGCAGCATGCCAGACAGGCAATCAGGAATAAGAGAGAAAAGGGCGGAGGGGGCAGACGAAGGTAGTTTGGGGACATGCATGTCATCTGCATAACACTGGAAATTAGGAGGGAAGGTAGAGATCAAATGGGCTAGAGGTGCCAGGTAGATATTGAAGAGCTAGGGTGAGAGGATAGAGCCCTGAGGGACACCACAGGTGGAGAGTGAGATGGAGGGGAGACAAGGGCCCAGTTGAACCTGAGAGGCTCAGTCCGAGAGGAAGGAGGTCAACCAGTCCAAAGTGAGGACAGTGATGCCATGGGTGTCTGGAAGCCGATTTAGCAGGGTGGCATGATTGACCGTATCAAAGGCGGAGAAAAGGACAAGAAGGCTGAAAACGGAGGGAGAGCTGGAATCAAGATTAGTGAGCAAGTCTTCACAGGTGTTCAGGAGAGCAGTTTTCCGTGCCTCTGGCAGCTCTGAAGCCAGACTGATGGTCGTGAAGGCCACCAACAGATTCAGTGGTGGATAAGCTGGGAGATGGCAAGCTTTTTCAAGGGTTTGACAAGGAAGGGAGTATTTGAGATAGGGCGGTAGTTTTCCGGGAAGGAAGGTTTGGCAGCAGGTTTTTTGAAGTGGGTGGGGAGGTGCACAAGGGAGTGCTTGAGGAGTGAGGGGACTGATCCATTGGCAAAGGTGTGATTGCAGAAAATGGACAAGGCTGAAGCAAGATAGATAATATTGTCCTTGAGAAGTTTTGGAGGAGCAGGAGAGCACCTGTTTGGAAGAGACTTTCATAGAGAAGACCTGTCTAGAAACCTCATCAGGTGTTATGGGAGAGTAGGAGGGGAGTAGTGGGCAGGACAGGGGGGGCCTAGGGAGGCATGAGAGAAGGCGGGGAGAAGGGTGCGGGGTAGAGCAGAGTGACAAGAGGATGTTCTGGGTTTTGGAGATAGGCATTTATTTATTAGATGTTTATAAGGTGCTTATACAGCAAGACAGTGTTTCAAAGCGCCACAAGGCATAAGGGCAGGGAACAAGGGAGCGAAAACAATCAAAATTAATACATGGAAAGGAACAGCAGTCCTACTAGGCCTTGTGACATTCAGAGTGTGCAAGTGCAGTGACTTGTGTTTCAGAGTGGCCAAGACGGAGTCCCACCAGGAGTTGCACTTGGAGGCAGGTTTCATGCGTATCCTCATGACAGGGGCAAGGATGTCAGAGTGTTGGAGAGGTTAAGGTTAGTAAGGGTGTGAGTCCGTGGCAGGAGTGAGAGGGGGAGTGAAGATGGCGGCAAAAGCAGCAAGTGGCACTCGGTTCGTTGGTCGGATGACGGAGAGGAAAGCTGGCAGTGCGGGCGGAGGCTTAGCCGAGGGACCAAAGGGGTGAAGGTGATGGGAGAGGAGGGCATGATCAGACCAGGAAATAGGAGTAATGAGAGGGTTGGACAAGGGGCGGTCAGAAGAGATGAGAGCATCCAAGGTGTGACCGTCCGAGTGCGTCGGACCAGAGGCAAGAATGGTGAGGGAAAGAGAGTTGTAGAGGTTGCAGAAGAGCCCTTTGCCACATCAGGGGAGTCAAGGTGGATATTGAAGTCACAGTGGAGGAGAAGCTTGGAGGAGGAGAGGAGGTCAAGAGAGACGAGGTGAGGTCAGCCCATTCAGACAGGAAGTAGTGAAACCTGGCCAGGGGGCCTGTAGATGGTGGCCAGAGTTAGATAGAGGCCAGGAGAGATAGTAAGCCTGCAGCCAAGGCATTTGAAAGAGGAGTAAGACTGAGTGGTTATGATAGAGGCAGGGACCCACTCAGGGAAGATGAGGACCACTCTGCCTCGGGCTGGTTAGGTCTGGGATTGGAGAAGATCTTACAACCCTCAGGAAGGAGAGTGCCAAAACTCGTGACAGAGCTGGACATGAACCAAGTCTCAGTGAGAGCGAGGACATCCAGGTCAAGGTCCGCAAGGAGGTAGCATATGTTAGAAGAGTGCTTGACTGCAGAGCGAGAATTGAGGGTAGCTAAGTGGAGCGAGTTTGAAGGTCTAGTGAGGAGGAGTGCAGGAGTGTGGTACACCTGTCGGAGATGGCAGAGGAGCCAGAGGGATGATAGAAGGAGTGGGAGGCAGGCGAGGGAGGAAGTTTATGAGAGACAGGAGATGCCTATCAAGGAGGAGGAGGTTGGGCTAAGAGCCCTGAGCCCTGACAGTGCCATTATAGTAGACATTAATGAAGACCCTGGAGGAAAGGAAGGATGCCAAGAGAACCTCCCAGCGGGTGCTTCCATTAATAGGAGAGGTCTGGAGAAGGAACGACCAGGAGGATGGCTATCTGGAAGAAGCATTGACATAGGTGTTGGCGATGGACAATGCAGGGTTGGAGACCAGGAGATCATTCTTGAACCTTTTTCTTCCATACTTTGGCAGAGGGCTAGGATAGATGATCGAATAACAGTTCGAGAACATAGGGGAGATTGAAAGGACCATTGGGGTGAAGCGGGGAGAGGGAGGAAGAGAGGAGGAACTGCAGAGTACGACCCACATAACCACAAGGCAATGCAAGATCAGGCCAAGTGTGGTAGGATTAGGCAATAGATAAAACGTACGGGAGAACAGAGAAATCGAGGAAGAGGGATGAGAGAGGAAGACAAAAACTAACCAGAAGGAAATTTCAAAAACAGGTAGATTTCACTTTTCAAAGAGAAGTGGAAAAAGCCTACATCTGGACACAGCCACCAATTTCAATAATCAGACTTGACTTTCATAGAGAAGAGGAAATACACATACTTCAGAAGACGGCTAAACATTTCAAAATAGACATATTTTACTTTCAAAGAGGGGGGTAAACAGACAGATTAGAGTATGATAGTAAACATACTTCTGAACACAGCTTGAGGTTTCAAGAGAAAGCCAGTGGTGGGAAACTGCTCAGTGAGGCAGAATGTTCAAGAAACTACTTATGGTAGGACGTCACTAAGAAGTGGAGGCGGCAAGGTAGGAATTCAAAAAGGAATATGGCCAGTCAGATGTAGGAGTGTGGGGGAGGGGAAGAAAGTTAGCACACAGCAAACAGGTTGGAGTCATAAGGAGGGCTAAGGCAGCAAAGACCAGCAAGGACAATAGAGAGGGGAGTAAGGGAGGTAGTGCCCGGGTTCCTGGTATGCACCGCAGCAGTCTTGAGAGGGTGCAACAAGAGGAGCGCTCTTCAATGAAGTTAAGCTGATCAGTGAATGGGAGGCCTGTGATGGCACTCAAAGGAGATGGGAGTGGGGTCAGTGGTGGAGGGGGAGCTCCTTACCAGCACAGTGCAGCAAGCTGATTTAATCGGTGGAGCCAGAGTCGATGAGCAGAAAGTTGGGGCCCTTCCAGGACCCAGACATGGTCTAAAAATGGCCCTTCTATGAGGGTCTTAGGTGGGGGGCGATGATCGCCTCCCGGCTCCCAGACCCGGCAAAAATATCAGCTGGACTCTAGCCAATCGGTATTCTTCCAGGCAACCAAAGGTGAACAGTCAGGAGGCAGTCCTCGGTGGCCATGATGGAATGGCCTTGTCGAGCGCTGTTGGCAACGCAGCTAGCTCCATGCGGTCCGGTCTGGTTAAGATGATGCAGAGTGAGGCCCAAACGGTATAAAAGCGGCTCTTATATGAGGCCTTAAAATGGGGGCCGGTGCCCCCCCCCACCGGCTCCCAGGCCCGGCACAAATATCAGCAGTGCACTAGCCAATCACGAAGGGCGCATACCATTTGCATATTATTAACCTTGCTGGAGAGCATGGGGATGTTTGCTACTTTTATTTGACACTAGCAGAAGTACCCGTTCTTCCGAACGGGTTCTGTAGACAGACACGATAACAATGATTCTGTAGGTCGCTCTTCCGATTTGCTTATCACTTGATGTGCTTTGTACCCTGAAATAAATTGCACTGAGACTGGGCGTGTGTGGCTTGCTGACATACCCCAGAGCAGACGTTTGGGGGATGCGAGAGTTGTGTGCTGCTGCACACTGGGACCTTCTGTGCCCTCTCCCCACTTGTTGCCTCACCTTGGCATGCTGCAGTTTGTTGCGGTGCAAATATATTGAAAACCATGCATCATAGGGCCTGGACCTCTGAGTTTTGTTCTTTGTGTCAGGATCAGTCCTCCTCTGACCATATTGATGTTTATCTGATTTCAGGCCACCGGCTGATGTGTGAAGGCGCTGAAATCCAGGGAAAGGAGTGGGGTGTCCAAATGTCATGTAGCTAGTAATGTCCAGAGGGTCCTAACAGGTAACTTTGCAAATTGTGGTGCAGATTGGTGAAACGGTGTGAAATTGTCTAAGGAGCAACGCTTTGCCACACATCCCGCCACAAATAAATGTTCACTATTAGAAATATATATAGATTAAACTTAGTTTGCAGTAAATGACAAATACAAGTTCCACTGTGCATGTTTGGCCTTTGAGCGGCAGCATTGTACCAAATATGAAGTCTTACAGAAAGCACTGGTAGATAGTTTGTCACCCATCAGCATGGGGCGAGTGCATTTCTCTTTGGTCGAGTATGTAACCTAAGAAACTTGCCCTACAGATCTAGTAGGATTTGTAAGTATTTAGGCCTGAAATGCAAAGGGTGCTATTTCTGAAAACATTACAAGAAAATTGTGCAAACAAAAACTATTTAACAGCTATGGTACAGTCGCTTTCAAACATCAGGAGAGAAATCATGGGGACATTTGGGGACAAACTCAAGTTCCAGCAGCTTTCTCCCCCAAGAGAAAGTTAATGCCAGGTTAAAGTGGAGAAAGATGTGGCCGGATAGGTGTGGATTGTGGGGTAAAGGTGACCTCTCTTTATCTTCCACTGCCTTTTACATATCAGTTGCACAATGTAATAGTTGATCAATAGTTTGTGATTTACTTCCCAGTATTAGTTTTATTTTTTATCATTTTACATGTTTTCGTTTCAAATATATTTTCTACTATTCCTTATTTGGCTTCTGTAAGTGCTGTTTTGAATTTACGAAATTGCTGCGTCAGGGTGACAAGAAAAATGCATATAAAACTGACTACTACATAGAGCAGGGGTCTGCAATCTTTGTCTCTCTAGATGCCTTGAACTACAAATCCCATCAGCCCTGTCCAACATAGGCAATGGTAAGGGGTCATGGGAATTGTAGTCTAAAACATCTGGAGATAAAGTTTGCAGACCCCTGACATAGTCAGTGCAGTGCTCCCATTACTGGCAGTTTTTTTATGGCAACAGAATCACTGCCAATTCTACCTCACTGACGAATTCCGGGTTTTGACCTGGAAGTGGAGGTCAAATCTCCACTTCAGAGCCAAAAACCGGCAGAATTATATATAACTCATGGTACATTTAAAAAAAATCACGTTGGAGTGTTAGTGACTCCAGAATTGGGGATTTAAACAGATACAGAGAAAACCGCTGTAATCTGATTGGTTCTGATGTCACACCCTGCCCAAAAATTAGACCCCATAGACAAGCTCAGTGGCCCTTTGGTCTTGTTCACTTACCTCCTAAAGCAAACGAATCTGCATTTGTCAAGGTGATGCATGGATCCACGTGGATATGTCCAGGCGAACACGGAGAACATTAGGTTGCCAAAGTCTGGTGAACACGTTATAGGTCAGCATGGGGATGCCGGCACAGGTTCTGAGGCAATAAGGCAGAGGTGATGGGCCATGGATCTGCAACCTTTTACTCTTCAGATGTTTTGGACTACTATTCCCATGTATCCTCCCCAGTGACGATCATGAGTAGGGTTGATGGGGAGTTGTAGTCTCAAACATCTGGGGAGACAAAGTTTGCAGACCTCTGTGTTAGGCAATATAAATTCTGGCAATCCGGACAGTGACCAGAGCGTTACAGAATAATCATGAGAACAGCACTCGCAACAAACACTCGTTATTGAGCACCACGTCTTACATGCCTAGACATTTGGTACCCGGAAACACTGACTGCGGAACACATGATGTCGGTATGCAAGCTTTCAGAATGGAATGCCTTTTATGGGAATGTAACCCGTCTTCATGCCACCCATCGCTGCAGCCTCCAGGCTTGTTGCCGCTACTGAAGACTAAATGCCCTACGGTGGTAGCCACAGAGTGGGTGGGATGGTGGCTGCTCCCATTACTGAAGACTAAATGCCCTATAGTGGTGGCCACAGAGTGGGTGGGATGACGGCTGCTGCCGCTACTGAAGACTAACTGCCCCGATGGTGTTGGCCACAGAGTGGGTGGGATGGCGGCTGCTGCCGCTACTGAAGACTAAATGCCCTATGGTGGTGGCCACTGGGTGGGTGGGATGGCGGCTGCTGTCGCTACTGAAGACTAAATGCCCTATGGTGGTGGCCACAGGGTGGGTGGGATGGCAGCTGCTTCCACTACTGAAGACTAAAGGCCCTATGGTGGTGGCCACTGGGTATGTGGGATGGCGGCTGCTGCCGCTACTGAAGATTAAATGCCCTACGGTGGTGGCCACAGAGTGGGTGGGATGGCGGCTGCTCCCATTACTGAAGACTAAGTGTCCTACAGTGGTGGCCACAGAGTGGGTGGGATGGCGGCTGCTGCCGCTACTGAAGTCTAAATGCCCTATGGTGGTGGCCACAGAGTGGGTGGGATGACGGCTGCTGCTGCTACTGAAGACTAAATGCCCTATGGTGGTGGCCACAGAGTGGGTGGGATGGCGGCTGCTGCCGCTACTGAAGATTAAATGCCCTATGGTGGTGGCTACAGAGTGGGTGGGATGACTGCTGCTGCCGCTACTGAAGATGAAATGCCCTATGGTGGTGGCCACAGAGTGGGTGGGATGACTGCTGCTGCCGCTACTGAAGACTAAATGCCCCTATGGTGGTGGCCACTGGGTGGGTGGGATGGCGGCTGCTGCCGCTACTGAAGACTACATGCCCCTATGGTGGTGGCCACCATGGCTGCTGCGGCTACTGAAGACTAAATGCCCTATGGTGGTGGCCACTGGGTGGGTGGGATGGCAGCTGCTGCTGCTTCTGCCTTTTCTGTACTGGAAGACTTTCTTATAATATGCATTGCTAGTAAACTATCTGAAATGAACATCTTTGTAAGGATAACCTCTCTTTTTTTTTTCTTGTTCTTTCTCTGGACTCGCTGAAGACTAAAGAAGGTGTTGAACCATCACCTAAGGATTCCCAGGACATCATGACCCGATTGCAGAGTGACCAGGGGGGGGGACCTTCTGTCTGGGATTGTGCGGGCTCCATGAAATGGGTGAAGGCGGAAGTGGAGGAGGACCCATCTTCCAGTGATTCTCTGCACCCCAAATCCCTGGTAAAGGTGGAAGAAGGGGAAGCTATTTCTCCCAGGGATTGCTGGAGCTCCGAGGACTGGGTGAAGGTTGTGGTGGGAGAGGAGCGAGACCGGATGAAGACTGAAGAAGGGGAACCTCGGGTCTGTAAGAAGGGGGTGCACTCCGAAGACCAAGAGCAGACACTTGCCAGAGATTTTCAGGATTCAGGAGGGACGATGATTGAAAGCCCGGCTGCAGGTGAGTAAATGCGGTAATCTGCATATGCTAATTTGCCATGGTCCGATTGAGGACAAGAGAATGCACAGTAATGGCGTATTAAGAGAGGGATACATGCCCCACCTCAACTTTCCATATAAAAGGTTCATTTAAGTAACATGATAATGGTAATGGCCAATTAACATTTATTATGAACCACGTAGTGGTGTTCAGAATAGCAAGTTAATACAATTTATCTGGAAGAAAATATTTGTGAAAAGAGTAACTTCAAAATTTTGTTTACACTGCATGCAAAAAAATTAAATTAGTTCAAATAATAATAAATAGTTCTTTGCCGGCTTTTGGATCAGTGGACCGTGATTTACAGTGGAGCTAAACCCTGGTACTCTGCGTCTCACTTAATGAGTTGGGTAAGGTCCCCGATCATAACCGAGCCTCTGGGTCTTTAAGTTCTAGCGAGAGCTTGCAGCCATTTCCCATCCCCTTCATCCCCCTCCTGTCCCATGAATGATGGGGAGGAGTAGCATGTGTTGTATGATATCGTAGCCCATCATCTGAGTAAGAGCCGGGATACTCCGCTGGCAATAGTATGGGGCCCTGTAGAATAGAACGCTTCCAAGTGCTGGCAACTGACTCGCTTCAGAAATACAAGATTGTTCCTTTTTGTTTTTTTAACAATAGTAAACTTAGACCCTGACAGAGCAACATGCCAGTGGGTTACACAGTAGTGTAAAAACGAAAGGTAAAGTAGGGAGTCCGGGTTTAAGTATCCTAGTTTTTACAGCCTCCCCATAACAGTTCATCATCTGCTTCCCTACGGTGTCGGGGCAGAGTTCCACAAATAAGGTGGGGTGGGGTGTTGGAGTGGGGGGCTTAGAGAAAATTCATTAGTCCGCAGATCAGAGAGGACTTTTATCAGGAAAAATGTACCCATGAAACATCTAGGCCCATTTTGATGGAAAGCTGAATTGGCAGAAAAACATAGTTAGCCCTTATTTGCCACTTCACTAGCTCAAGTCTCTCAGTCTGTAGAAATATGTGTTTGAATAATGTATAATAACAGATATAAGTGTAATCATGGGCTCAGAGGCGTTGATTACCAGGATTATAAACACTTCCTTCTCCGAGTCTCTCTTCCCCTCCTCTATCAAGGAGGCCTGGGTTACACCTGGTTTAAAAAAGGACAATTTGGATCCAGCAATGCTTATATACCCAACTTCATCACTTCATTGAAACTAATAACTTGTTAGAAGATCGGCAATCAGGCTTTCATGTGGGCTTTGGCACTGAGACAGTGCTCCTTGATTTAAAATCTAATATCACTTCCATCATCGATCGAGGGCACGTAGCACTTCTTATGCTACTGGACTTCTCTGCACCTATTGACTTAGTTTATCATCAGCTACTTATTTATTTCAGTTTTATATATTGGAATTTATAATGCGCCTATACACAATGTGTTTCAAGGCGCAACAAGACCAGGGGGGACAGAAGGACAAAAACAAAATGGTCTTACTAGGCTTGTGACATTCGATCGTGCAAGTGCAGTAACAAGCAGTGCAGGGGAGAGGATGGGTTGGGAGTGCCGGTCAGGGCAGAGGGCCTGTGAGACAAACGAGTGCCAGGGAGTGCCAGGGAGTGCCAGGGAGTGCCAGGGAGTGCCGGGGAAGGAAGGTCCACATGCTAAGAGCGAGGTAGGGGCTGGAAGGGCTCGAGGGTGCCGACCCAGCCAGTCTGGTGCAGGAGGAGGGGCACAGACGGGCAAGTGCAGGATGGGGAGATGGGGTTAGGGGTGACCAAGTGCAGGGGAAGACTGGACGAGGGGGGGCCTGTTGCCCTGTAAGCATCTGAAGGAACCAGGCAGCCAGTCAATAGGCAGGTAGGGACATTAACTGGGGAGGGGGATAGGGAAGGAGGAAGAAAAAAGGAATGTCTTGAGAATCTTCTGGAACTTAAGGAGATCCAGCTCAAGTCTGAGAGGGCCAGGGAGGCCATCTCGAGGGAGGCACCTGCGGAGGAGAGGGATCTACCCCCCACTCTCTGCCTGGAGACGCGTCTGATCTGCAGTGCGTTGGAGCTAGTAGACCGAAGGGCTCTAGCAGGGAGGTATTTAGGGAGCAAGAGTCGGATGTAGCGGCGTCCAACGCCCCAGGAAGCCTTGTGGATGATGCAGAGGGTCTTGAACTTGATCCTTGCAGCCACTGGGAGCCAGTGGAGAGGTTTCAGGTCTGGGGAGATACAGTCCCTGGGCTTGAGGCCAAGGATAAATCTTGCAGTCCAATTCTGGATTAAATGAAGGGGGCAAAGGGAGGCGAAATGTAGATTGAGGAAGAGGCTGTTGGAATAGTTCAGCCTGGAGAGGACCAGAGCTCTGGAGACATTGAGTTTCTGGGGGAAGGTGAGGAAAGGGAGAATGCATCCGAGGAGGTGCAGCTGATAGTGGGCCTTCTTGGCAAGGTCCGCGATGTGAGGAGAGAAGGAGAGAGAGGAGTTGAAGATGACACCAAGGTTTTTTGCCTCACAAGAGGGTGAGGGGAGGGGACCCATAGAGGTCGGACAGAGGAAGCTGGGGTCCCAAATAGAAGGATCTCGGTCTTTCTGGCATTAAGGCAGAGGTCATTGGCAACACACTATGCCTGAATAGCAGTCAGTTCGGGATGAGAGAGGAGGCAGTAGAGGGAAGCTTGAAGGAGAGCTGTGAGTTGTCTGCATAACACTGGAAGTGAAGAGAGGAGAAGGAGATCAGGGGGCAAGGTAAATGTTGAGGAATAATGGCGACAGGATAGAGCCTTGAGGGACACCGCAGGTGGAGAGTGTGATAGGAGAGAGAAAAGGACCCAGTTGAACCTGGGAAAGATGATCAGAGAGGAATGAGGTTAACCAGTCCAGTGCCAGGCCCATTTGCCAAGGAGGTCACAGAACCCATTTGTCAGGGTCGCATGATCGACCGTGTTTAAGGCAGAGGAAAGATCCAGAATAATATGACGCGACTGGAGAGTTGGAATACAGATTTGAGAGCAAGTCTTCACAGGTGTTCGGTATACCAGTTTCCGTGCCTCTGGCTGCTCTGAAGATGACTCCAAGGTTTTTTGCCTCACAAGAGGGTGAGGGGAGGCGACCCATAGAGCTGCTCTGAAGCCAGACTAGTGTTCGTGAAGACAACCAACAGTCAGTGTGGTGGATCAGCTAGGAGATAACCAACCTCTCCAAGAGTTTGCCCAGGAAGGGGTAATGGAGATAGGGTGGTAGTTAGTTGGGCTGGAGGGGTCGGGAGAGGATGCACAAGGGAGTGCTTGAGGGGTAGCAGGAAGGAGCCAGTGACAAAGGAGTGATTACTGAAATCGCCCAAGGGTGGCGCAAGGGAGGCAATGTTGTCCCTGATAGTTCTGGAGGAGCAGGGGAACACCTGTTTGGAGGAGACTCTCATAGAGAGGACTTGTCTAGAGACCTCATCCGCTGCTATGGGCGAGAAAGAGGAGAGTAGGCGGGAAGGGGAGGGGAGAGAGGGGGCCAAGGCAAGCCTGAGAGCTGGGGAGGGAGTAGGGGAGAGTGAAGACAGGAGGCCCTGAGGACTTCATATCTTCAGGGAAACCCGCAAGAATGAATCCATGCATTGTCTGTAGCGCCAGAGTCCGCCGTTTGCTAGTCGCCTTCATAGAGACCTTGAGCATTTCAGTTTTTTTCCCCCCAGAGTTATTTGATCGGATCAGTTTTGTGCCAATCAAGCACTTCGGTTCTGTGTCTACGGTCTTTAATAGGACCATTGCCTTCCACTGTGGGCCAATTCAGGGTTCAACGATTGCGCGATAAGAGTTTCCTAGAAATGCAGACCGAGAATAGGTATGATATGGTATGATATATGGCATTTATAACGCGCCTATACACAAGTGTTTCAAGGCGCGAGGTAATTTCCGTGTGAGGTGATCAGAAGTGAGCGGTACAATCGGCATCACGGTAGCGCGCTGACGGGTGGCTGCATGTCCAATCTCCACAGAGTGGTGTGCACTCATCTCTCCAGAAGGGCATGCAGCCATCGAAGAATACATCTGCCGTCACAATGGTTTGGGCATCTGGAGTCGTGACCTTTTCAGTAAATGCGCCTGAATAGCCCTTTTACAGGGCTACTAAAACATCATCGCAATGCTTACGACTCCAGTGGGACCATATGCCATGAAGTATCCTGGCACTCTGACAGTCCTAGTGCCACTCCCTGAGATCTTGGCTACTAAGAAACAGGAAAGGGGAATCCCAGGTTACTTTGTAAAGCAAACTTTGCAAAACTCCTGGACAGATGTCCAGAAGAACAGGTAACCCAAGCCCTCTGAATGAAACCAGGCTTTCGCCCCTGCCTAGGACATATGTACAAATGTCAAAGATACATTTGAGAAGGGACTATCCAACCTCAAAACTAAAATGAAGCGTGGAGTTTAAACAATCAGGAATGATGGAGGCCTGGGAGACATGGTCAACATAAAGTGGTCCACAGTGTTGAATCTATCAACAGTGAACAAAGATCTTAGGGCTTAGGGAAGAGGAAGACCTTGCAAACTGACTGAGACACTGCAACATGAGGACTGTAGACCTGGTGGAGGAAGCTATGTGGTAACAATTGGGGACTTATGTGAAGGGCTTTTTGGGGCCATTCTTGGAGGAACCTTGCAATAAAGTGGTGGGAATTCTGTTAACGCGACTTTACTGCCGCAATGCTGCACAACCTTTTTATGAGTTTTGGTAGTAAAGCGCAGCATATACCTGGGAGGAAAACAGCAAGAGGTACATCTTCCACTTTACCACTAAAAATCCTAAGAATTACACCAGCAGAATTACCACTGGCGGTAATTCCAAAATATCCCCATGGAAACCTATGGGAATCACACTGCCTTGGCGACACTCCTTATCCTGTGGCAAGTCCATGGGACCTAGTGGTGGCAACAGTATTGGTTGTGGCAGTACTTCAGAAGATTTACTACTAAATTACTGCCAGACTTGTAATGAAGCCCAGTGCCCCTTCTCAGACTTTGGGTTTTGTTGGGCTGGCCACTGTCACCTGCTCCAAGAGTGCATAGGTTGGACCCCATGATCACCCCCTCATCTCTTAGGATAGATGATTTATGGGCACTTTAACATGTGCCCTGTGGCAGAAATAATAGTAACACGCGCCGCTTTCCAGCACTCTCACAGCGGGAGCAATCCACAGAGAGGCTGTTGCTGGGGATGCAGAGGCGCCGTTAGCGCGCATGCGCAAACTTTGCCAGGAATCCAAGACAGCAGACCGTCCTTGCATAGGCTTGATCTGGGGAACATGGGAAGCATACATTGGTGAAATTAATCCACACTGGCTAAAGAGAATTAACCAGAAGACGACAGTGTCACCAGTGCTCCAGATAGGATTTTGACGTGAGAGTATGTTACTCCCAATTTTTAGAATTGGAGAGTAAATCCAGTTTCAAGAGTGAAAATGAGTTTCCTCCTTTGCAAGAGGGTAAAAACTGGCAACTATCCAATTTGTACCTAAAATTAAAACTGTGTTAAAAAACATTAATGAGAAAGAACTTGTCGATGCGTACTACCCAGCTTCATCTTCGTTGTACTTGGACATCAATACACTGTTAAGAACTACTACAGATGCCAGCTAGTTAATCATAAATCAAGTCCCTCACTCTACTAGCATCACTTCTCTGCCTCTCGGGCCTACTCTTGCTGCCTGGCACTACCTGCTTGACATCCACTCCATGTTTTTGCTCCATCTCTTCTTCGCCTTACTGCTCGGTTTCCCCTGTCTCTCACTTTCTGATGCTCTGCCTCTTACCCTTAAGTGTCGCGATGCCATGATTTGCGGCTGTTGCTCCATCACTCTGTCTTTACCATCTCTGCATTCTATTATTGCTGTTTCCCTCCTATAGTTTGATGTATTAGTTTCTCTTCTCGGTTTCTTTGTTGCCCTCTCTTGTAGCTCATTGCCCTCTCTTCCTGTTGCTTGAATTCCTGTTTTGGATTGTCCAGTATGTTCGCTGCCCTCACTTAACTCCCACCCCACACCCCAACTTTATTCTCTTGTAGTGCTTAGTTTCAGAGTGGCTCTTTCTCTCCTGTTTTTCTGTTTGTCTTTTAACAGCGCAAAAACAAAGATGGCTGGAAGGATTAGAATGAATCTTAACCACTGGTATTGCTCTGGACAGCCCTCCAGACCACCGTTCTTCGCCAGGCCAACCCATTACAGAAGGGGAAAGGGAAAGACCATATGCAAATCAGGCTTGGCCCCACCCCAAAAGGGGCAGTCCAGCCCGAACTGCTAGGCCACATCCCTTCTGCACAAGACCACAAGCATCCCCAAACATGTTTCGCCCTTGTTGGGGCCCATCAGTGAGGAGTAGCTTGGGTCTCTAGGCCTAGCAGGCACGGGACCCACGTTTTGGCATACCCGCCCCACTCGGGGTGACAAAGAAAAAACAAAAAGGTGATGGCTGGAAGGATAGGAATGAATCTTAACCACTGGCATTGTTCTGGGCAACCCTCCAGACCACCGTTCTTCACCTGCCAAGCCATTACAGAAGGGGAAAGACCATATGCAAATCAGGCTTGGCCCCACCCCAAAAGGGGCAGTCCAGCTCGAACCGCTAGGCCACATCCCTTCTGTTTGAGACCACAAGCATCCCCTATCTTTTAACATCACCATTAAATATCAAAAAAGCTGAGAATACATTTACAAATCTAGTGCAGCTTCACTATTGGCTGCTACTTCTAGATGTGTGCAAACCTTTTGACCATTAGGCTGGGAATTATAGAGTTAGAGGTTTGTCTGAATAGATGCAACACGTGCGTAATGCAGATGCTTTACCAGCACTATATGCCATTACAAGTATAGCAGCCCAGATGGAATGTGTCTCATCTGAGTCATTACAAGAATAGCAGCCCTCATGGGATGTACGTGTTCTACCTCTGAGCCATTACAGGTATAGCAGCCCTGATGAGATATGTGTTTTGAATCACTGAACCTTTAGTAGTCCTTTAGATAAGTCAAAAGCTAAGTCAGTCCTCTTACAATTGAATGTTTTCTGTATCTTAAACACATCCCTCTGATGCAGACGCATTAACTCGCCTATCAACAAGATTTGAACTAACCAGTTACACAATGATCTCTGCAGCAGGTTCCTGACCAATTTAGCTAAGTTTATCAACAGTCTGACTCTGAAAGGCACATAGGGTTAGGGCACTGGTAGTTCCATGTGAGGCCTGCCTGACATAACTGGTTTGTCAAAAGCTCTAAGCCTGTTTGGACTATCTTACATGCGAGTCGGTAGATTCATAATGAGGCTTTGAAATGTGCTTGATTTTTGGCAGTGGGACTCAGTAATCGGACGTGGGAGAAGCAGAGGTTTTTTAAAAGTGCAAGACCGAGTAGGAAGGATTGAAGTATATGACAACAGTGCAATCTTCTCACACTGTAAGCCAGTGTGCATCACACCTGCTCAGGAGGATGGTGGGAAGAGCTCAGACACGGTTCTTGCTCAGAAAATGCCAACACTTGTTTGTGCTATGTCATTACAGCAAATCTGCTAAGAAATTCAGGTACTGTCTCAAAATATAGCAGTCCTGCTAAGAATTGTGGGCATGATGCAATCAGCCCTGCTGTGAATAATTGGCACTGTGCCATGACCCGCCTATAGCAGCTGTGCTGATAAATTAGGCTACTCTGCCTAATAATATATAGCAGCCCTTTTGAGAGGTACAGGTACAATCTGTGCTACTGAAAATATAAACATCTTTACTTCTACCTGTATCCAATATACCTGCTTGCGGTGGGTGGTCAGAAAGGGAGTTAAGTGAAGGTCAGGTAATGCCTAGCTATTCCTTGCTCTCTAAGAAATCAAACTATGTATCGTGCCATTTCCTGCATGCCAACACATGCAATCTTACGACAAAATAAAACACATCTTCATATATAACACCAAAAGCTTTTCCTTCTCATAAAAGCCACACAACTGCTTGCTGTGAGGCAGACATCAAGAACCCCAAGCCATTGAATGCAATTGATGTGCTTCTGTGATGTAAAGAAAACAAAGTATGAAACGCCCATGCGCTGCTGCAACTGCACTGCCTCTACTAAAGCTGATTAAAACAAAAAATGAAGCAGAAATGCAGCCCTAGTTTAAGACCAGGTTAATTTTACACAATACTACATGTGCCCTAACCATGTTCATGATTCAAAATTCTTTAATAACACTGTAACCTACAAAATGCAGGCAGTTGAACAAAGTGAACAAAACACAAATTCCCTTCTACATTACTCAGAAGGTATTAACTTTATAGGATCATGAACAGAGGATAATGTTAAAAAAATGAAACAGACCCTGACTCCTCCCATTTCCTTCTTTGAAGGAACTATGTGGGAGTGAGAGTTTGGGAGCTCTTGGAAAAGATGGAGAAAGTGCACACGCAAGACTTGCCATGAAGGCAGGTGAGGATAAGGATGTGACCCGAGGAATGCATGAGCCCTTGGAGAGGATAAGCTCTAAAGGAGAGGAGGTGGTGATGGTAGGAGCAGAGGAGGGGGTGCAATAAGGAGCAAAAGGGGATGAGGTGGAGACAAGTGAAGGAGGAGGTGGGAATACTAAGACCTGTGAGGAAAGAAGGTGTTGGAGAGGAGAACTCTGGGAAAGATCAAGGGAGACAAATAAAGCACAGCGAGGGACATACGTGTCCCATGCCTGTAAGGTGTTTGAGCGCTGGGGTACTGAGGATGTCCAACAGGAGTTTCCTGGAGTGGATGGCCAGGGAGAAGGGTTGGGCGAACATCAGGGCAATGAGGAGTACAGTAAAACTGGGCTGGAAACTACTAGCATGAAGACCCTTGAGTTTGGAAGAGGATTGGGCCTGACCAAGTAGCCTTCAGTGTTGCTAACACACCCTACCTCCCAGTCTCAACACAGCCACCTGACCCTTGAAAACCAAATACCCAAAAAGCTAGGGCCACATGGCAGCATTAGAAGTAACTCTACTGGACTTCTTAAACTGTTGTCACCTTATCAAGAAGCCTCAAAAACGGGGGTGAGAGCCTTGCAGAGGACCCCACTACCTCAAACACTAGTGTCCTGAAATTCTAAGAATGATTTCTTTAAGAGACTCTGAGTAACAGTGGGGATAGAGCAGGAAGACTTTGAAAGATTTTTTTGGTTAAGAATCCAGAGACTTTAAAAGATTGCCATTCTGACTATTTCTTTAGACGCATTGCTTGAAAAATCATGTGGACCCATTTTGAACCAGACTGGAGGAAGCTATATTGTGAGGAATAGAAGCTGAAATTCCAATTTAATGATCTTATGTTGGTCCTCTGACTCCTGTTTGCCTGAATCGTTCACTGACCCTGTCCCAAAAAAGAGACCGAAAGAAGAGAAAGTGCATGAAAATAGCGGGCATTTGTGCATGTGTCCTATTCTGTAGATTACAGGCTGCCACATTATCACCAGTGTGCAGATGCTGGCTGAAACCTCCAATGCTGGATCTCCCACACAAAGAACGGGAGGGTACAACACACCTCTTGTGGAACAATACTCTCCAAACATGGCAACTCTCATCAAAGAGTCAATTTTCACCCTGGCTCCCTTACTAACCACCATCTACAATGCATATTTTGAATTTTTCTCAGATCCCCATTTCTCTATAGAAAGCGATCCTCGCCCCTTATCAGCTCTGTTCTTCGTGGATCCTATACCCCACCAAGGAAATTCAGAGGACCTTGTACCCCAAAGAAATACCAGGCCTTGCAAAGTCTGAAAGATCCCACTGGATCTGCAGGGCTAGTCCCTTAGTTTACATACCCGACCGAAGAGAGATGCACTTGCCACATGGTGGCTGGTGCCAAAATATTTACCAGTGTTTCTGTAAAATGGTACATGTCACCATAAGCACACTTCATATTTGGTGCAATGCTGCCACCCAAAGGCTAGCCATACACAGTGAAACCTTTATTTGCAATTTACTGAAAACAAAGTTGGTTTGCAGTAAATGTCGAATAAGTTTCAAACATCCCCCATACTTGCCAGCAAGGTCTGGCTGATTCCCCAGTGTAGCTCCTGCTTACTGAGTGAGGCTGATTCAACAGTGTAGCTCCTGAGCTCCTGCTTACTGAGTGAGGCTGATTCTCCAGAGTAGTTCCTGCTTACCGAGTGCAGCTGATTCCACAGGAGCAGCTTTCAGCGGTAGCCAGACATTTTTTTCGAAAACATAGTTTCAAATGACAAAAGTTTAGAAAAAAATGCATCGAAAAAAAGAATTTTTAGTATGTATTTATTTTAATTTTTTTTATTTTACTAAAATGGGTGTTAAGGGGTAAAAAAATGGGGTTTCAGGGGACTCCTACCCCCACACCGTTAAAAAGACACATTTTAATTCAAAACCTTGCCATTCAAATCTATGGCATTCAAAAATATCACTATAAGACGCTTTCAGCTCCTGCCTACTGAGTGCCGCTGATTCCCCAGAATAGCTCCTGCTTACTGAGTGCCGCTGATTCCCCAGAATAGCTCCTGCCTACTGAGTGCCGCTGATTCCCCAGAATAGCTCCTGCCTACTGAGTGCCGCTGATTCCCCAGAATAGCTCCTGCCTACTGAGTGCCGTTGATTCCCCAGAAAAGCTCCTGCTTACTGAGTGCCGCTGATTCCCCAGAATAGCTCCTGCTTACTGAGTGAGGCTGATTCCCCAGAGTAGCTTCTGCTTACTGAGTGAGGCTGATTCCCCAGAGTAGCTTCTGCTTACTGAGTGTGGCTGATTTCCCGAGTGTTGCTCCTGCTTACTGAGTGAGGCTGATTCCCAGTGTAGCTCCTGCTTACTGAGTGAGGCTGATTCCCCAGTGTAGCTCCTGCTTACTGAGTGAGGCTGATTCCCCAGAGTAGCTCCTGCTTACTGAGTGCCGCTGATTCCCCAGAATAGCTCCTGCTTACTGAGTGCCGCTGATTCCCCAGAATAGCTCCTGCCTACTGAGTGCCGCTGATTCCCCAGAATAGCTCCTGCCTACTGAGTGCCGCTGATTCCCCAGAATAGCTCCTGCCTGCTGAGTGCCGCTGATTCCCCAGAATAGCTCCTGCCTACTGAGTGCCGCTGATTCCCCAGAATAGCTCCTGCCTACTGAGTGCCGCTGATTCCCCAGAATAGCTCCTGCCTACTGAGTGCTGCTGATTCCCCAGAAAAGCTCCTGCTTACTGAGTGCCGCTGATTCCCCAGAATAGCTCCTGCTTACTGAGTGAGGCTGATTCCCCAGTGTAGCTCCTGCTTACTGAGTGAGGCTGATTTCCCGAGTGTTGCTCCTGCTTACTGAGTGAGGCTGATTTCCCCAGTGTAGCTCCTGCTTACTGAGTGAGGCTGATTCCCCAGTGTAGCTCCTGCTTACTGAGTGAGGCTGATTCCCCAGTGTAGCTCCTGCTTACTGAGTGAGGCTGATTCCCCAGAGTAGCTTCTGCTTACTGAGTGAGGCTGATTCCCCAGAGTAGCTTCTGCTTACTGAGTGTGGCTGATTTCCCGAGTGTTGCTCCTGCTTACTGAGTGAGGCTGATTCCCAGTGTAGCTCCTGCTTACTGAGTGAAGCTGATTCCCCAGTGTAGCTCCTGCTTACTGAGTGAGGCTGATTCCCCAGAGTAGCTCCTGCTTACTGAGTGAGGCTGATTCCCCAGAGTAGCTCCTGCTTACTGAGTGCCGCTGATTCCCCAGAATAGCTCCTGCTTACTGAGTGCCGCTGATTCCCCAGAGTAGCTCCTGCTTACTGAGTGAGGCTGATTCCCCAGTGTAGCTCCTGCTTACTGAGTGAGGCTGATTTCCCGAGTGTTGCTCCTGCTTACTGAGTGAGGCTCATTCCCCAGTGTAGCTCCTGCTTACTGAGTGAGGCTGATTCCCCAGTGTAGCTTCTGCCTACTGAGTGAGGCTGATTCCCTAGAGTAGCTTCTGCCTACTGAGTGAGGCTGATTCCCCAGAGTAGCTTCTGCTTACTGAGTGTGGCTGATTTCCCGAATGTTGCTCCTGCTTACTGAGTGAGGCTGATTCCCCAGTGTAGCTCCTGCTTACTGAGTGAGGCTGATTCCCCAGTGTAGCTCCTGCTTACTGAGTGAGGCTGATTCCCCAGAGTAGCTCCTGCTTACTGAGTGAGGCTGATTCCCCAGAGTAGCTCCTGCTTACTGAGTGAGGCTGATTCCCCAGAGTAGCTCCTGCTTACTGAGTGAGGCTGATTCCCCAGAGTAGCTCCTGCTTACTGAGTGCCGCTGATTCCCCAGAGTAGCTCCTGCTTACTGAGTGCCGCTGATTCCCCAGAGTAGCTCTTGCTTACTGAGTGAGGCTGATTCCCCAGAGTAGCTTCTGCTTACTGAGTGAGGCTGATTCCCCAGAGTAGCTTCTGCTTACTGAGTGAGGCTGATTCCCCAGAGTAGCTCCTGCTTACTGAGTGCCGCTGATTCCCCAGAATAGCTCCTGCTTACTGAGTGCCGCTGATTCCCCAGAGTAGCTCCTGCTTACTGAGTGAGGCTGATTCCCCAGTGTAGCTCCTGCTTACTGAGTGAGGCTGATTTCCCGAGTGTTGCTCCTGCTTACTGAGTGAGGCTGATTCCCCAGTGTAGCTCCTGCTTACTGAGTGAGGCTGATTCCCCAGTGTAGCTTCTGCTTACTGAGTGAGGCTGATTCCCCAGAGTAGCTTCTGCTTACTGAGTGAGGCTGATTCCCCAGAGTAGCTTCTGCTTACTGAGTGTGGCTGATTTCCCGAGTGTTGCTCCTGCTTACTGAGTGTGGCTGATTTCCCGAGTGTTGCTCCTGCTTACTGAGTGAGGCTGATTCCCCAGTGTAGCTCCTGCTTACTGAGTGAGGCTGATTCCCCAGTGCAGCTCCTGCTTACTGAGTGAGGCTGATTCCCCAGAGTAGCTTCTGCTTACTGAGTGAGGCTGATTCCCCAGAGTAGCTCCTGCTTACTGAGTGAGGCTGATTCCCCAGAGTAGCTCCTGCTTTCTGAGTGCAGTGGATTACCAGAATAGCTGCTGCTTACTGAGTGTGGCTGATTTCCCGAGTGTTGCTCCTGCTTACTGAGTGAGGCTGATTCCCCAGTGTAGCTCCTGCTTACTGAGTGAGGCTGATTCCCCAGTGTAGCTCCTGCTTACTGAGTGAGGCTGATTCCCCAGAGTAGCTTCTGCTTACTCAGTGAGGCTGATTCCCCAGAGTAGCTCCTGCTTTCTGAGTGCAGTGGATTACCAGAATAGCTGCTGCTTACTGAGTGAGGCAGATTCCCCAGGAGCAGCCTTCAGCTCCTGGCTACTGGGTGCAGCTGATTCCCCAGTATAGCTCCTGCTTACTGAGTGAAGCTGATTCCCTAGAGTAGCTTCTGCTTACTGAGTGAGGTTGATTCCCCAGAGTAGCTTCTGCTTACTGAGTAAGGCTGATTCCCCAGAGTAGCTTCTGCTTACTGAGTGAGGCTGATTCCCCAGAGTAGCTTCTCCTTACTGAGTGAGGCTGATTCCCCAGAGTAGCTTCTGCGTACTGAGTGAGGCTGATTCCCCAGAGTAGCTTCTGCTTACTGAGTGAGGCTGATTCCCCAGAGTAGCTTCTGCTTACTGAGTGAGGCTGATTCCCCAGAGTAACTCCTGCTTTCTGAGTGCAGTGGATTCCCCAGAATAGCTGCTGCTTACTGAGTGAGGCAGAGTCCCCAGGAGCAGCTTTCAGCTCCTGTTTACTGGGTGCAGCTGATTCCCCAGTATAGCTCCTGCTTACTGAGTGTGGCTGATTCCCCAGAGTAGCTTCTGCTTACTGAGTGAGGCTGATTCCCCAGAGTAGCTTCTGTTTACTGAGTGAGGCTGATTCCCCAGAGTAGCTCCTGCTTTCTGAGTGAGGCTGATTCCCAAGAGTAGCTTCTGCTTACTGAGTGAGGCTGATTCCCCAGAGTAGCTTCTGCTTACTGAGTGAGGCTGATTCCCCAGAGTAGCTTCTGCTTACCGAGTGAGGCTGATTCCCCAGAGTAGCTCCTGTTTACTGAGTGAGGCTGATTCCCCAGAGTAGCTCCTGCTTTCTGAGTGAGGCTGATTCCCCAGAGTAGCTCCTGCTTTCTGAGTGCAGCTGATTCCCCAGAATAGCTCCTGCTTTCTGAGTGAGGCTGATTCCCCAGAGTAGCTTCTGCTTACTGAGTGAGGCTGATTCCCCAGAGTAGCTTCTGCTTACTGAGTGAGGCTGATTCCCCAGAGTAGCTTCTGCTTACTGAGTGTGGCTGATTCCCCAGAGTAGCTTCTGCTTACTGAGTGAGGCTGATTCCCCAGAGTAGCTTCTGTTTACTGAGTGAGGCTGATTCCCCAGAGTAGCTCCTGCTTTCTGAGTGAGGCTGATTCCCCAGAGTAGCTTCTGCTTACTGAGTGAGGCTGATTCCCCAGAGTAGCTTCTGCTTACCGAGTGAGGCTGATTCCCCAGAGTAGCTCCTGTTTACCGAGTGAGGCTGATTCCCCAGAGTAGCTCCTGCTTTCTGAGTGAGGCTGATTCCCCAGAGTAGCTCCTGCTTTCTGAGTGCAGCTGATTCCCCAGAATAGCTCCTGCTTTCTGAGCGAGGCAGATTCCCCAGGAGCAGCTTCCAGCTCCTGCTCGTCCAACCCTTATGTTTATCCCTGACGGCTCTAGTCCCTTTGGGTTGCTTTTATGTGGTGCCGCATAAAAGGCAACAAAGCATAGCCTACTGAACGTTCCCTAGTGTTCATTCATGAAGCCACTGTTGAGCCAAGTCCCACCAATGCTTCAAAGTAAGCTGACCAGTTATATTCCATGTATTCCCGTCTCCCGCACCTAAAATCGCAAGCCTACTGTGAAGTGCCTTAGCTACACAGCCTCGGGCCATATTGTGGAATGCATTAGGAACCGGAATCTGTTGCAGACCTTCTGCATCTTGGTCAAACTGTGCCGAGCACGTCATATATCTCACCATAGATGCTGAATATGATCCAATCAAGACTATTGCACGATGAGCTCAGTGAATTGTACACGTGGGAACATGGTCCGTACATACAATCTCAATCTTCCCATCACATAGCTTTGAATGATGTACCCCACTCTCCTAAATATGGACCCCTTTGCACCTTGATGACCTGTTCTCAAGACCTCCTATTCTACTTATTGTGTCTGGCGTTTCTTCGTGCTCTTTCCAAACTGAGTGACTTGGAAGAAGTCAGTGTGAGGGTGATTTAATCTTGCAGTGCTCAACTCTTCATTCCCTCTGCAACGTTTCAAGGGCAGACATAGTCTAGCTCGCTATTCTAAGGGTCCACCCTCTGCCAAGCAATCCCTCTGTCGCTGGAATGGACTCATTGGGCAGGCCTCGGGGTACAGCTCAGGGGTATTATCTTGATCGCGGTCCTTTTATCAGTGGCCACTGGCACTTGGACAGTACGTGTCTTCGTTGGAAAGCGATGGCCTATGTGCAATGAATGAGGCATGTTGGATTTTCAAGTTGTATTTCTCGACATGCACTCTTGTACCGGTTATCCCAATTCAAAAGAAAGCCTTAGTAATCAAACAGTTAAAAAAAGAAACCCGGCTTCCTCTGTTTTGCCAGTGTTGTTGGAAACATCAAAACATCTCGGCTGGCTTTTTGTGTTTCCCTGAGCAGAATTGTTTCCGCTGTCCTTTCCCCTCACGATCCGTCTAGTCTAGGTGCATATTCCTCAATGCTTATATCAAGATACTGTCCCGGGTGGGTCTTCTAATCACTGGACTTTGTTTGGTGCCCTCGTGCTCTACTGTTGGGGCACACTGCATAGTTAAAGCTGCAACTTAAAACTTGAAGGGTGAGTGCATAACCCTGGTGCAAATAAATCTTCCGCGTACTATGTCTAGGCTGGCATCTGCATATTATTATGCTAAACTACCTCCTGCAGCTTCTCATGGTAATCCCTTATTTAGGCCCATGCTCTGCTCTCCAGGCCGGCAGCAGCAAAACACAGAAGCACAAAAAGTCATGTGTTACAGTTTCACTATCATATAGTTAATCTACCATGCTGTCTGGATATATACATACATATTGGTGTGTGTATATGTAAAAAAAAAAGTATGAATAAAAACACAAATAGGAACCAAAATATAAATTACAAAAAGCAAAATAAAAAAGAAGAAAGATTAAATACAACTTTATAAAATTCTAGTGTCGAAAGAGGAAGGTTAAGAAAAACAATCTGAAAAGAAAACCACATTCACATCCAAAAATAGGACAGTTCATCCGCCTTTTCATTGCTTGTTCTTCTACCATTACTGCCTGCGCTCATGGCTGCCCATATGCCTATGGCTGGGCCCATAGCTGCCCATGTGCCCATGGCAGCCTGTGTGCCTGTGGCTGGGCTCATGACTGCCCGTGTGCCAGGTAAGGCCGGTCCTTCCTGGAATCCACTGTGTCCAAGGATGAATGGGAACCCACTTTGGCAAATGGAAACCAAGATGGATCGATGAATGGGGAAAAAGCCAACTGTGCAGAAAAAACCTCTGGATAGAAAGTTCTTCTTGATGATCAAAAGTAGTAAATGTGGAGAAGTATGAATTCCATTGAGTGTTCCAGTCACAGTGCTCCATATGTAGGCATAGACACAGGCTCTCAGTGTTAGGAAGGAGCTTGCCAGGTAATGGGGAGAAGGTAGTCTAAAAGAGTACAAGAAGACAAAACTAAGTCAGGAAGCCATGGTCTCAGGCCAGGATCGAGCTAACCACGGAAGGGGTGCGACATCCAGGAGAACCAAGGAAAGGACCAGCTAACTATGGCCAAACGAACAAAGCGTCCGCTCTGTATACTCAAGAGCGTTGAGATACATAGGAGTACTGCCACTGCCACGGAATAACTTCTGTATCACTGTTGATTGGCTGCGTTCCTGCGTGTGTAGGTGATGGCGGTGGACATCTTGGGGTGGGCTGAAGCATGAACCAAGGCGGTGGCCATCTTGGAATGGGAGTTTTTCCAATGGAATCTGGATTGCAAACTATATTGAGCATGATATAGCCAAGGAGCCTTTTTGGAAACTGTACAATCGCCAAGATCTCACTTGTTATTTTGTCTCTTCTGCTCTTGTATTCCTCTCCCTTCCTTCCACTCCTCCCACTCTGTCCTTCCCTCTCTCTCTCTGCTGCTGCCCCGTTGATGTTATTCTGCCTCACCTCTACTCCTTACTCCTACCTACCCCTCTCTACTTCTCTCCCCTTCTTCTACTCTCTATTACTCTCCCCTTCTAGTATGCTGCACTCTACCCCTAGTTCTCACACTTACCCTCCATTCACTCTTCCAGTCATCTTGCTCACTCAGTCTCACTTATTCACCTACTCTCCCACTAAGTCTCACTCGCCTTATTCACCACACACTCACACAGAGGGCCTTCTCATTGGGATGCCTGCTTCTTGCTCCCTCCCCACCCTCCATTCTCTGGCCAGTCTCCTTGGGTCCCCTCCCTTCACCCACACGTGAGGCAAAAAACCTTGGGGTTCTCTTTGACTCCTTTCTCTCTTTCTCTCCACACATCTTTATTTTATTATTTATATAGTTGATTAATCAACTTTTCAATACATTTATACAAATTCATAAAAAGTAACTTCATATTAAAACTTAAAATATACAATTTATTTAACATCATTGCATTTATCCAAAAGAACAATATAAAAAAAAAAATACAAAAATAAGAATAGCCAAGAAAACTCTATCCACTATTCGGACAGTGTAATCTAATATCTTATTTTGCATGTCTCATTTAATTTCACAGCAGTCATTGTATACTTTATCATTATTTCCAGTGTTATCATAACTTCACTGGTTACCCATTCTGTATCTTCAATGATATTAGATAATTAACAATTGCTGTCCTTATTTTGTTTGATTGAGTATTGTAAATGTGGTCCCAGAACTGTTCTGTAGATAAAGAACTATAAGCTTGAAAATAAGATTTGAAATATTCACTTCTTTTGTCAAGAAGCATTGGATTTTTGCAAAAACGACGGAAGTCCTCTTCTACGGAAATGAGTTTCCATTTAGCCATGACACTTCTATTGTGCCATATATTTAACCGAAATCTTAAAAAAGATCTCTAAAATTAGCTCCCGGGAACTTTAATACATACGTTTCTGGTGTTCTCATATTTTTAATGATGATATTATGCATATTTGCATGCTTTGTACTTTGACATTGATCATATGTTTGGATCCAGTCCCATATCATGATTTTTTGTTTTGCTCTGTTAGAATTTATTATCAATAATTCCTCTGTAACATCTGCGTTTTGCAAAAAAACATTGATCTTTTCTCACCATATAACCATTGAATGATGGGTTGTCGTCTTTACATAAGTAGACAGTACATGCAAGGTAGTGTTCCCATGTTGGCTCGTCAAACATTTGCGATATAAGCTAGATAATCTCCACATATATATGGCATACAAGGAGGATAGTCCCATTTCATACCTCACTAGGCAAATAGGTGTTGCTTTGGGTACACATAGTATGTTTTCCCAAAAAATGCCTTCCAATCTAGACCAAAACATCTCAGTTGTCCACGATCTGGTCTCTGCGCCGTCTACTACTGTAGGCACTGCCTTGTGGCAATAGTATGTTAATATTGGTTTTAGTGAAAACAATCTATATTTGTGATTGATTATAGATGCCCGTGAGGTGGCAATTCTCATTGTAAGTCTTAATACATCATAGTATGCCACACCAGCACCCTTGGTATTTACATTTAAGCCTAGATATGTATACTGTGCCACATTCTCAAGAGGGTGGGACAGTAGCGACCAGATCTGTTGAGATGTTTTGTTCTTGTGGGTGGGTACAATCTTCATGACTTTGGTTTTTTCCAAGTTTATACGTAATTTGTTAGTCTTTACATATTTCCCCAGCGGGTGAAGTAATGCTTGCAGCCCCCTGGGAGTCTTAGCCAATAGTACCAAATCATCAGCATAAAACAACCAGGGCACTGCTTTAGATCCTAGACACGGTACGTCAGATATTACTTCATTAAATTAATTCCTTACATTGGATATATAATAGTTAAACAAGGTAGATGCCAAGAGGCAACCTTGTTTTAGACCTTTATAGGTGTTAATAGGTCTTGATAGTTTCCCATCCATTGATCATCTTACTTGCATCAATGTGTTACTATGAAACTCAATTACCCAATGTAGCAGATAGGAAGGGCAGTGGCTTTTTTAATAATTTGCTAAACAATAATTGCCTTGATATCAAATCGAAAGCGGTCTCAAAGTCAATGAATGCCATGAATACTGATTGTTTTGCTTGCAGCTCATGTTGTTTGATGGCATGTAGCACCTGTAGATTAACTGCCGTGCCTATGCCAGCTACAAAGCCCGTTTGAAAAGGATAATTTATGCCTGCTTTAGTGGCCCATTTATTATACTCTTTCAGAACCCATTGCGCAAATATCTTCACCGGGGCATCAAGTAAGGTGATTGGTCTGTAGTTGCGAGGGTCTAATCTGTCCCTCTTCTTGTATGTGGGGACTATAATCAACCTTTGCCAGGAGTGCAGTATTTTGTTGTTAATTATGACTTGATCAAATATGACCCTTAAAATAGAGGCCCACGCTTCAGGGTTATTTTTTAACATGATATTTGATAACCCATCAGGGCCTGGGGCTCTAGATCTACTAAGTTTCCTGATGTTTATTAGTATGTCATCAAATACCAGCTGACTATTCTTGTAAGCATTCACTCCTGCTGCTGGACTGGGCCAATGTTCTTCAGCATATAACGATTCATAATATTGTATCCACACTTCTTCTGGCACTGCGTTAATCTGTGTTATAGATTGTCACCCTAGACTGTTTTTATGAAGCCCCACACTAGATCAGAATTTTTAGAAGCTATAGAATATAGCATAGTTTGCGCATCTTTCAGAATCATAGCTGCTTTGCGCTGCTTTAGCCAATTTTTATATCTATTTTTGCATCTGGAAATCTCTTGGATCTTGTTGGTCGGATTTTGTTGCATCAGGAGTTGTATGTCCTTTTTGAGCATGGCTTTATGATTTCAGACCTCTTCATCATAAACCTGTACATGCAATTTATTAGCTACAGGCGTGGTTTGCACTTTACTTTTAAATAAGTGCAGTACAGCAACATAATCTCCATTTTGGTTAGACGTGTGGTTCGAGTATATCTTTAAATGAATTACTCCTGGCCATATCTTATCCCAGTGTGGATGGGGTCCATCTAAATCAATTACCTTTTGTAGAAATCGCCAAAGCGTTATCATCCATTTGGTCTCCATTTTCTATGGATATTGTGGGCCATTCCCATTTCAAGTGAAGAATATTGTGATCACTTAGGGCTTGTTCAACAACTTGAAATGAGGTAACCATGGGAAATAGCCCGCTATCAACATATACATAATCTATTCTAGACGTTGAGAGACCTTGCAGCCAGGCTGTATGTGGAGAGATATCACCTTGCACCGCACCATTAGTCAGCTTAAATCCTCTCGCTTTCATTAAACTATTCCATTGATGGACAGTGTTTTTCAGCTTCCCAAATTTATCATCCACACAATTCATTCAAATCACCAGCTATAATGGTATGCTTTATAGTAGGAGTTTTAGCTATCAAGTCTCTAAAGAACCGACTATCTTCAATACTAAGATGGTTCCAGTAAATGTTCAGACATGCAAACGTCCTGACTTCAGAGGAGATGCAAACCAACCAGATGTAACTATTTGGGGATAGCCATGTTTCTATCCTGCAGCCACTTGAGATTTTGACTGCTGTTATAAGTCCTGCCTTCTGCCTGCCCCTGGTTTAGTTGATTGATGGAATTAATGATACTTGATGGTCTCCCCAAATTGGGGGGGACCAGCCCTCCAGATAAGGTGCGTACTCAGCCTTTTTACGCATGAAAATCTTGTAAATACAACAGCATTATTATTTTCCTGTGTATATTTACACACACGTTTAGAGCAGAGGGCGGTGCAAAGGTCAGGTTACTTGAAAGAAACCAGAAGGCTACTTTTGATTTTTATCTGCATGGATGTAATTGCAAGCCTCTGAAACAGAATGTATTTCTCTGAAGCTAGAGATGTATTCTGCCACAATGCAGAAAGCTGCTGCATCGTAATGATTTCTATACAGCTTTTGCACACGTTGGCTGGATGTCACATTATTTTACTCTCTTGCAAAGGAGAAATGTCATTTTTACTCTCTTAAAATCACATTTACTCTCAAAGTTTAAAAATAGGGAGTAAAATACTCCCACCTCAAAATCTTATCTGGAGCATTGGAGGGGGGGGGGAGTTCAACCTCACTTCTTGTAACATAATGATCTCATAATGTGCCAAGAAGGACACCGAAGACTTTAAGTGAACATGGCCTTGCGTGTTCCATGGGGCTAAATGTATTGTTTGGCTGATTTTATCAGTATTTAGCTAACATCTGTTCACCTCGTTCCCAGCAGAAGGGCAGGCTACAATTCTCTGTTGATTGCTGTTAGAAGTTGAATATGATACTGTGACAGGACTTTTCAACCATGGTGCATTTTGGGTTGTTCCTTGGTATATGCTGGGATGGGTGTTGGTTGTGTGCGGTGTTTGCGTTGGATTCAGAAGGAGAAAGCCCAGTTGATATATTTCGGCTTTCTTTTGCCAGCTGGTATATTTAACCAAAGCCGAAAGCATCCATATCTTTACCACAGACCGATCATAATCGTGGATTAATTCTATTTGGGCTATGTCATCAGACTTGGTGCCCTGTAAGCTCAGAATGTTGTTTAGTATGTTTAAAACCGAAGCTCGATTTAGATCATATAAACCAAATTCACCCCCACGACACTGTAGTATGAGACTAACATGAGTGGTTTCATTACATTTATTGTGCCGATTGTTCAGATTGCTCTTCATTTCCGGTTTCTTGTTTGACACCATGGGGATGGCATTTGAATTTAAGGACCTTGGACCATCGTTCCCGTTTTTTGGATGGTTTGCAGATCATTTATTTGCTGCTTATTGATCCAGGCAGTGTTACTGTTGGAAGTGCTCTCAGTAATATCATTAAATTTTGTTTTTAAAAACTTTATTTTTGGTCTGCAATTCACATCACAATCGCTTCAACTTTGCATTAGTAAGGGATATACATAACAAAACAATAATTTTTCACCCTTCCACTCCCATTTTTTTTTAATGCAAACAGTGCATGATTTAGCGATAGCATAGATTTAACACATTGGGCATGTAGGACGACATATTTCGTATATAGTTCAATCTCTCTCTGATTCTTCCGAGCCTGGTGGGGTATTTCCGAGGTAAGATCTGAATAGTGTCCAAATGTCTTTGGGTCTGCATGGTGGGGGAACCAGCCCTATATATGTTTCTTCGCATTCGTTGACATATGTCAATGCTATAAGGAATCGTTCTGCACACAGTGCGTGGCTACTCTTCCATTTTTGCAGAATACATTTCGTAGCCACTACACATGCTATATTGAACAGTCTTCTAGTTTTTTCGGGAACTTTTCCTATGTCGCCAAACAGGTATTTTTGGGGGTTGAGTTGTGCTGGAATTTGTGTGATATCCTCCAAAATGTTCGCTACTTCCCGCCAGAACCCTATTACCATGGGGCATGCCCAGTACATGTGATAAGCGTCCGCTCGAGGCATGTTACATTTGGGGCAGTTCGGGGTTATGGAGTCATGAAACTTTGCCAATATAACAGGGGTATAGGGGAGCTTATTTAGTATTTTGAACTGTATAAGTCTGAGCCTGGCATTCAGGAAGACTTTCTTTGTAAGGAGACAGTGGGCCTCATTACACGGAAGGCAGTAAGGGTTAACGGTCACCGGTAAGGGTACCGGTGACCGTTAATCCTTACCGCCTTACTACGAGGTCCCTTTGCGGGACCCGACCTTAACGGCTGGTGTAGACCTGTGCCACTTGGTGTTAAGTAGTGAATCACGTGAATGCTGCGTACCTGTCTGCTTGGTACTAGATCTTGATGAGGCAGCCAGACTGACACCAGTTGCAAGATGAGCAAGTGACACGAGGAACCAGCCTCTCCACCACCCAAGATTGATACTGGGTGGAAGATGGACCGACTCCCAACGTCACGGGATGCACTCTCCTAATTAGCGTGATGTAGGGACTGTGCAGGCATAGGCAGAAGAGGCTGAAGTTTAAAGTCCTTAGTCTGAAGATTCTTGCCAAAGGGTGAAATCCAAAAGAGCCAATCCCAGGAGAAATTAAACTGATGCTGTGGCCGAATCAAGTCCAAGTTTACCCAAAGATGATCACGAGGTGAAGACAGGGCTGGTAGAACACAGTCCACAGGAAGGTGAGGATCAAGCATGCAATTGGTAACTGGTCTGGGAGAGACTGGCCAGACAGGTGAACCCCAGATACTCCAAAAGGTCTGGAGCTAACAGGTGAGGACTCAGACTGGAGGAGGGGAACTGATCCAGGAGTGGGAAGACCCAAGTAACAAGGAGAGTACCAAGGACTGGAAAGGGAACCAAGGGGAATCCAAGAACTCGGAGAGGGAACCCACAGCAAAGCTAGAGCTAAACTGGCAAAATGGCCCAGGGACCTGCTGGAGAGGAAGATGGGTAGGCGGGGAGAAACAAGGCCTGGCAAAGCAGGAGCAGGCAGGTAACAGGAGTCCAGGCAAATGGCAGGAGCAAGCAGGTAACTGGAGTGGGAGCAGATGGCAGGAGCAAGCAGGAAACTCGGGAGCCGAGTGAGCGGGCAACACGATCCGGAGCAAACCACGTTGAGACGCGACTTGCTCCTGATCACTGCTCCCTTTTATGGGTGGCCGGCACCCGCGAGACTTGAAACGCAAGCCGTTTCGTCGCCGGGCGCCGGCAGACCCAGAGCGAGGCTTGGGAGGCAAGCCCTTCCAATCGCGAGGGCCCAATCCACGGCGCATGCGCAGAGGAGTTCCAGCACAGACCCCCGAAGCTCTCCCCATGGCGGATCCCCAAGCGCGGGTAGACACGCCAAGAGGTGGAGGGGAAAGCGGGTGCAGAGAATCCCGGTCTCCAGGTAAGTGGCGTGACACTTGGTAATACAACTATCACAAAGGTCAGCAATGTCCACTTCTTCAAATGAAGTTTCAGTCTCAAAACCCCCCCCCCCCTCCTCCTCACCTCTGTCTTGTCTCCTGATTTTCTTTCCTTCATTGTTTCCTGGTTTCTCTTTTTTTTATGAAGATATGGACGGCCACGAAAGGACGCCACTGCGACACCGTATAGGTAAGGCGGTGAAAAATCCTCCGTGACCGTCGGATAAGGGGAAAAAGCCAAAGGCACAAAAAACCCCTATTGGAAGATTTCAGGTTGTGATCCGTAAGCAGGTTGGTTAAGCTTCACATGAAGGACCAATGTCCACAGAAACGGGAGGCGAAGACAGTCCAAAGAGCAGGCAAGGTCGGTACACAGGAAGATGCACAGTTCACAATAACGGGAGGCAGAGGCAGTCCAAATAGCAGGCAAGGTCGGTACACAGGAAGATGAACAGTCCACAATAACGGGAGGCAGAGGCAGTCCAAATAACAGGCAAGGTCGGTACACGGGATGATAATATGTTCAACCACAGCGGAAGGCAGAGGCAGACCTATAAGCAGGAGAGAGGGAAGGAGGGTAGAGCAGAGAGCAAGTAGATAGAGAAAAGGTGAGGGTAGACGGGACGAAGGAAAGGGAGAGAGAGAGAGAGAGAGAGTGGAACGGGAAGAAAAGGGAAAAAGAACGAAAGTAAGGAAAGAAAGAAACAGCAGGAGCGGGCGGAGGTAACACAGAAGGCTTCCTAGCGTGGCAAAAGCAAGCGAAACACCAGGGAGCGTTGCAACGCGTACGCGACCCGGAAGCAGTAGGCTAAAAGCTCCCGGTCGCGTACGCGAGCGGAGAAAGACTAGACCTGCAAGCACGTAGGGGAGAAAGGAACGTGACGGCGGGATCTACGGCGGACCACGTCGATACCGATCCCAGACTCGCCATCTACCCCACGATGTGACAACAACTTGTAGACCAGGGGCCTTTTCGAATGTCCAATCACAGGTCGCTTTTGTGCTATCCTACCTGAGTGGTAGCGCCGCAGACTGGTCTGTACCCTTTGTGGCCCAAGACGATCCTTTGCTGCATGACTTCAGGGGCTTTCAGCAGGAGATGAAAAAGCTGTTCGCCCCTCGTACTCATGGGCAGGCATTAGACAACAAACTTCTGTCCCTACGCCAAGGGAATCAAGACCTATTAACATACATAGCCACGTTCAATAGACTCGTAGTTGAAGCAGAATGGCCAGTGGAGAAGAGAACCACGTTATTTCATTGGGGGTTGCGGGGGGAGCTCAAGGATGTTCTCGCACAAGTAGTGAACCCCCGAAAGACTGCTCAGAATTCATTGACCTTGTTGTTCAACTGGATCATAGGTTGCAGGACCGAAGAGCAGATCGAACCAGACCGGACCCTCGCCCTATGTATGTGCGTTGAAAGGACAATATTGCCCGCACACTGGAAGGTTCAGGAGAACCAATGCAAATCGGGGGGGTCAGATCCCCCTTCACTAAAGCGGAAAGGGATAAAAGGAGACAGCAGCAGTTATGTCTGTACTGTGGAAGGTCAGGTCATTTCCTTAAAGAGTGCCCTGTGAAGCCACCGAGGAGGACGGTAGGGGCCACGGACAAGGAAGATACCATCAAGGAAACAGAAAACTCCCCAGCCCGGTAAGTGTAGGGGTCCATTTGTCGAGCGAAGAAAGTGAACTACATACCTCAATTCTTGCACTATCTGTGGTCTTGATCAATCACCAACAACCATCTCGGATGCACGCAGTAAGAGCGTACATAGACAGTGGAGCCGTGGAGAATTACATCGACCAGGATCTTGCGGCAAAGATGGGGCTTCCGTTACGTCCCAAATCAACCACCGGCACTGTTACCAATGTCGACGGAATGGAAATAGCTTCTGGTCCAGTATCCCAATGCACTGCAGCTTTAACCCTTCTGTGCCAGGATGGACACCAAGAATCTATAATTTTCGACCTCATTAAGGCACCACAGTTCCGGTTGATTTTGGGAATGCCATGGTTGGTAGCTCGCAATCCTCGAATCGATTGGCGAGCAAAAGAATTGGCCTTTCCCGAGACTTACGCCCACACATGTTATCGCCAAGAGAAACAACCAATAGACACCAGAACCTCCACGCTTGCAACTGTGGCAATCGGCACCCTACCAAGTGAATGCCGGGACTTTCAAGATGTCTTTCAGAAAGAACAGGATAATACCCTGCCACCGCATAGACAATACGATTGCCAAATCGACCTGATACCCGGCGCACAAATTCCTTGTGGGTGAATTTACGCACTCACGGAACCAGAAAACCAGCACCTGAAGGCCTATCTTGACCAATACCTGGCCAACGGGTTCATCCGTCCCTCAAACTCTCCAACAGCCAGTCCTCTTTTCTTCGTACCGAAAAAGGAGGGGGACTTGAGAACGTGCATCGACTATCGCGCACTGAACCAGATTACCGTAAAAAACCTCTACCCCTGCCACTGATCCCTGAATTGCTTGATCAAGTCAAAGATGCCCAAATCTACACAAAACTAGACCTGAGGGGGGCATATCACCTTGTTTGCGTAAAACAGGGGGACAAATGGAAAACCGCTTTTCGCACCAAATACGGCTTGTACGAATATCAAGTAATGCCCTTTGGACTTTGCAACGTGCCTGCAGCATTTCAATACTTCCTGAACGATGTCCTATGGGAATTGATTGATGTCTGTGCTCTAGTTTACATCGACAATATTCTAGTATATTCCGCATCAAAGCAGGATCACGTTAAACACGTCCGATCCGTATTGGAGAAACTCCGTCAACACCAGCTCTACGCCAAGCTCAAAGTGCTCATTCCATGTCTCCGAGGTGGAATTGCTGGGCTTTATTCTCAGCCCGAATGGAATCCGAATGGATGTACACAAGGTAGATGCTATCCTGAACTGGCCATCCCCAAATTCATTCAAGCGGTTTCAAAGTATGCTGGGTTTTGCAAACTTCTACCGCCGGTTCATCCCAGGATTTTTGCAAATCGTGCATCCCATCACGTCATTGCTAAGGAAAAGCAACAAAAAGTTCCAGTGGACAACAGAATCCGAGGAAGCTTTCCAGGAACTCAAAGCAAGATTCACATCTGCCCCAATCTTACTCCACCCTCGCCCTGATCTCCCATACCTGGTGGAAACGGACGCCTCAAGCATGGCTATGGGAGCCGTTCTCTCACAAAAGGACACCAAAACTGGCCAGTTACACCCTGTTGCCTTCTGGTAGCGTAAATTCACACCTCCTGAACTCAATTACGCTATCACAAAGAACTCCTGGCCATTAAGTCAGCCTTTAAGGCATGGCGGCACTACCTCTTGGGCACCAGACACACAATCACCGTAATAACTGACCACTGGAACCTCCAGTACCTAAAAACGGCAAAGGCCCAATCCTCACGACAACTATGTTGTGCTCTTTTCTTTTTTGCTGAATAGGACTACGTGATTACATTTCGACCAGGGGTGAAAGAGCAAGGGTATCAGACCCCTGACCCAATAGCAATCATTCCGAGTGACAAGCTCCTAGGAATCACAGCAACCAAAACTCAGAAAGAATTACATGAAGAAATCCAAAACCTGATGAGTCTGGAGCAATTACAAGCGTGGAGTGCACAAGGAGAACATTACATGATAAAAGATCAGTTACCCTACTTCAGGAATTGTTTATTCTTACCAAACCAAGATCAAATCCTGTCCGGTTATCATGATTCCTTGATCGAGGGCCACCCCGGAATCGCTAAAACCCTAGCCAAGGTAAAACAAAATGATTGGTGGCCCACGTGGCGTAAAGACATTATCCAATTCATCCTATCTTGTGGAGTGTGTGCTCAAAACAAGTCATCCAAGCAGAAACCGGCTGGGCTATTACAACCATTGGAAATCCCACCAGCACCCTGGCACACGTTGTCCCTCGATTTTATTACTGACTTACCACCCAGTCAAGGGTTTAACACTATTCTTGTGGTCGTGGACCTATTTTCAAAAATGGCACATTTCATTCCTCTTAAGGGGCTCCCAAATGCTTCCACTCTGGCAAAGGTATTTCTTGAAGGCTTTGTACGGCTCCATGGATTTCCTTCAGTTTTAGTCTCAGACCGAGGTACTCAATTCGTGTCTAACTTATAGAGAAAATGCTGCTCTATGGCCCAGATCGACATCCGGCTATCCACCAGTAGCCATCCCCAAACGGATGGTCAAACTGAGAGGACAAATCAGACGCTCGAGCAGTATCTGCGTTGCATGTTACACCAAGCTAGAGGAAACTGGTTCGACCTATTATGGATAGCTGAATATGTTTATAATAATTCCCTACACACCAGCACTGGGCAGACACCCTCTTATACCATGTATGGCAGGCACCCACGTACTTCTGAGTTGGACGTTCCTACAACCCTGGAAATGCCAGCAGTCAAAACATTGCACACAACCATTTCTCAAACCTTTAAAAGGGCAGCTGAACACCTACTTCAAGCTAACAATCGCCAAAAGAAGTTTGCTGATCAACACCGAGCAAAGGCCCCCAACTACCAAGTGGGAGACAGTCTGGCTGGCATCTAAACACGTGTCCATTAAAGGAACCCGAACTTTCCGTCCAAGATACCTGGGTCCATTCACCGTCACCTCTGTGATAAATCCTGTGGCGGTCAGACTAGCTTTGCCGTCAAACATGCATATTCATCCTGTGTTCCACGTGTCACTCCTTAAACCTGTTCAACCTGGGACCTGGGTAGCAATGCCACTGCAGCCAGTAGTAGTCGCCGGGGAGCCAGAATTCGAAGTCAAGGACATCCTGGATTCAAAGTACGTCAGATCCAAATTATACTACTTAGTAGACTGGAAGGGGTATGGTCCACAAGACAGGACATAGGAGCCTTGTGAGTACATCCATGCACCTCGCTTGCTTAGACGATGTCATCAAAACCATCCAAACAAACCAGGACCAGACCGAAGAGCCACCTTGAGAGGGGCCTTCGGGGGATGGGGAGAGAATTGTCATGATTCCTGCCCCTCATGTCCCCAGCCCTCCAAGATGTCAGGCTGGAGCCAGGCCACGATCATCTACATGGCCCTCAAGGGCCTCTCTATCCCTCAAAAGACCCACTTGGTGTCAGACTTTGTGCTTGTGGCACCAGACTCACTCACTCCCATAGGATAACATTGGGGATTGGACTTGTAGTGCTTTGGGGACAAGATGGATGCCCCCACATATTTTGGTTCCCAGAACTGCATGTGCAGTCTAGTCTTTTGTGTGTGGTTCAGTCCAGAGGCTCCTGGGATATCCATAGACTATTTAAGCCATGCCCAGGCTGAGAAACGAGCTTTGTGTTTTCTGCACCTGCAGCGTGACACTTACCGTGTTCGGATCGGTCTCCAGTAGGCCTGCATCTTTCTTCTGCGCTCAGCTCCTGCAAGAACAAGAGCACCGTTAGGGACAGCCTTACCTTGTGGCGCTTCTGCCCATCATTCATCGCTTCTTCTGTTCTGCGGGCATCTTCAGCGGGGTCATTCCCATTCCGGCACGCTGCTTCCTAAGGAAAAGGGAAAAGAACAGAAAAAAGGCATTAGTAAGCATTCAGCAAATCTTCGCTTATTTGTAAAGACTGTGCGAGCTTCAAACACTTACCTGAATCCCAGCCGCTCTGGGGGAACTCTGTCTCCGGAACTTCTCATCCATCTGCAAGAGGGAAAAGACACTCCAGGTTAGCGTGGAAACATCTAGAGGCGCCGCATACTGCGCTTACTCACCGCATTTCTTCTTCATAACCGGCATCCACGCTGAAAACGTCGCGGCACCTAAAAGACACAGATAAAGAACTCAGTTCAATACAAATACAAAAGTGTTGCATCGTGCATCGCGCTCTCACTCACCTTCAGCGCTACTTATCTCAGCAGCACGTCGCCATCCCCGGACGCCGGCCATCATCTAAGGAAGGAAAGGAACGAAGTTAGAGAATTGTTCAAAAGACTCATTATACTTACCTGTTGGACTCTTGCCAGTGAAGTAACTAGGCAGCAACGAGCCTGCATCAATCAACACGCCCCTGCGCTGAAAGCAGGACGGAGAGCACACTTTCCAAAAAAACAAGGTGAGCTGTCGATCAAAGGGAAGGGTTGGACTCCGGGGAAGAAGGGGTTCAAGCACACAGAGACAATAGGGGGTTAAACTCTACCAATCCTGTGTTTCAGGCCCAGTCTCCAGTCGAGTAGACTCCAGGGAAGGGTTTGAGGTCGTAAGAGGTCAGAACAGGCTGAGTGACGTACCCGTGGATCATAACGTATCTACCCAGCGGGTCTATTTAATTTTTTTCAGGGGCAAATCCTAACGAGGGGTGTATCAGTGTGAGGACACCTCTGTTCTGTGATGGGTATTCGGTGTAATACCTGTTGTTGCCCCACTGTCTCAAAACACTTTCGTTGGTTCCCGGCAGCGCGTGGGTCTCCTGGAGCATTACTATGTGCGGACGATGTCTATTAATGTATGCCCTAAATTTGCTGGCTTTTGCCCCGTTGTTCAGTCCCCGGATATTTCAGGTGAGCATTTTAAGTGTTAACCCAGTGGGTGCCTGTGCTTCCTGTGCCATATCAGCGTATTCCAATCGGATCTGGGAGGGGAGGGTGTGGTACTAGGGGGATCAGCGCGTGATACTGTGATTGCATTTTATTCAATAAACAAACAAGTTAATTTCTTATCAAGGTGCCCAACTGGGGCTCTCAACGTGAGTGACCATATTCCTGGCCAGCAAAACAGACCCAAGTTCCCTGTTCCCACCCCCACCCACACCATCGGGCCCAACTTGATGATGATCCCCTGTTACAACTCAATGGCTTCACTCGTCGAGGGGGACAAGTGCTGCAACTCCGCTTCCGTAGCCGAGCGCATCTCATCCGGCTTTCTTCTAATGATTAGAAAACTGTGATACCGCTTTCTGCTACTTCAATTGCTAGTGATCAGTGAAAGGGTAGCTGAGGAAGGCCGTCAAGAACAATAAGGAGAATAGATGCTGTAGTCAAACAATAGATCAGTGCGTTGGCTATGCTGGTTGTTGTAGGCCATTGTGATAAAGCTCATTTCTTCCAGGTGGAAGGGGAACAGAGGATTCCACATAGGCTAGTGCCGCTGCCGGAGACTCAAAGAAGTGTGCCCGTCCACCGTGCTGTATGCGCAGCCTTGCTGGAAATAGGAGGGCGTATGGCACCTGTCTTGCTCGCAGCTGACGTTTGATGGATTCATAGGATCGTCTTTGGGTTTGGACTCCCGCTAAGAAGTCAGGGTATATGTGTATATTGTCTTTGCCATGTCTCAGAGGAACCTTTTCCCATGCTAGTTTCAAAGCAGCGTCTCTGTCCCTGTAATTCAACAGCTTGACAATGATCGTGTGGGGGGAGCCCCAGGTTTGGGCGGAGGGGCAAGTGTGCGATGTGCCCGTTCGACCAGAAATTGAGGGGAGAATGAGTCAGCCCCCAGGAGGGTCTTCAAGAGAGATTCAATTTGGGTTTCCATCGGGCCTTTACAAAAGAATTCTGATAGGCCGACTATGCGTATGTTATTCCTTCTCGACCTCGACTCCAAGTCATCACACTTATCACAGAGTTTGTTCATTTCCCCTTTCAGGCGGACGATGTCCTGGGTATTTTGATGTGTAGAGTCTTCATTTGCGCTTATTCTGTTTTCAACGTCTGATTCTGGCGCTTTCTTTGTCTACCCTGGCTTTGAGGGAACCTATTGTGAAGACAATGTCATCTAATTTAACATTAATGGCCAGGAACCCATTTTGCACAGTTGTAGGGAGGTGATCAAACTTAGAGTCGTCAGAAGTCGAGGATTTAGCAGCCGTCGTTGGGTCCGGGTTCTCAGAGGGTGTTTGTGAATTTGTAAAGGAATCCATCGGTCTTCCTGCTTTTAACGACGTTCTTTCCAGGCATCATAAGGATGTTCGCTTGGTTTGTTTCGATTGAGGTAGTGGGCATGGATGCCCGCTGGAGTAAGGATCCACTCCGATCAGTGCTCAGGACTGCGCCCTTGTTTATCCATCAATAGTATAATCTCTGGAGTAACAATTACAGGATTCTGGATCCTATATCCCACCTGTCTCTTTACTCTGCAACAGGACGTCTAGATCAATTTGGGCGACAGAGTCGGATGTACTGAGGAGTGCTTGCCTTTAATGCTAGCCAGCGTTAGGCGTACATTTTGCCGGTTCCACCAGTGTTCTCAGGAATGGACTGTGTCCTCAACGTGGCCGCGTATTATCAGGGTCGCATTGATGGGGATGAAGGAGCTTTTCCTCCCCTAACCGGGCTTGAGAGTGAGTTGCCTTCTAGTTATGTAGCCTGCAGAGATGGGGCGGAACAAGTATGTACATGGAAAGCAAGATCTAGTGGCACCTGCTTGCAAGGGTTATTTCCGCCCCTGTGCGGGTGTTGATTAGGCAGAGCAGCTTGTCCTGAAATGATTGCACTGGGTGCGTTGTTGGTGTTGCTGTTTCAGGTTATGGTGGGTTTAACTGTGCCTGTATGGAATGTTGTGTGGGTGCCCTTCAGAACAGTGGGGGCCCCCTGTATGTCAGCCCAGGTGAGGTATGCCAAGTGTTCGTGCAGCGGGGCCCGGATGGACCGCTTCAACCGTTCACTCCAGGGCGCCCGTCAGCAGCAGGCTGCGTGTACTACGCACGCAATGGAGATCGCCTCGTCGGAGCCGCCACGTTGTAGGTTTTGTTGTTGCCGGCTATGCAATGGAGCGTCTCTTATCGGCAGTGAGGGGGTGCGGACAACGTTTAGTGTCAGGGAGGCGGACCAGGATTAAGTGCACACAGTACAGTTAGTGCGTGGGGACGGGCGGCGTTACCCCTACCGGAGAGGACCCCGTCCTCGCTGTGTCTTCGGTGTCCGCCGTATGCACTGCGAGGAGCCGCGTTACTCTGGAGCTGTAGAGCGGCCCGGGGAATCCTGTCCGCGACCCCATCCGAGTTAGAGCGCGCAGGGTCCGATTTCACTAATTTTTGTGGGTAGGTCCAGGATAACGGCTGCAATCCGTACAGCTGGTCTAGTAGCTCGGGGGAAGCAGTAGTAGGATGTATTTTCGACAGGATTATACACCGGAGAGGAGCTATACTATTAGGCGGCCATTTTGTTGCGCAACAGCGCCCCCTCCAGTAATATCATTAAATTTGACGCTTGATGGAGGCGGCGACATAAATAGGCCCATTGATTTCTGAATTTTCTCACGTCTACTTTCCAGAGTCATAGATGCGTATTCTTCCATCTGGGTTTTTGATTCTACAGGCAGACATTTGGTTAAACTGACTTGTGAGGCAGGATAAGATTTCAGCATCCCGCATGGTTTTTCTATTTTCACCACTTCTTCAAGTAGATTGTCTAGAGGATCAAACCGTAATTCTGTCACCACTGATACTCCAGACTCCTTTTCTGACAGATGTTCCCCAGGTACAGTAGTCTTGTTTCTGGATATTGCAGAGTATTTACGTACAATGGCAGCAGTCTTTTCCTGGGCTTGTTCAGCCAGAGTGAGCAATTTGACAAATTGTCTCACATTTTTGCTCTTCTGCATTTTGTTTAATTTCTGTTTTTTAGACTTTTTATTTTGTCATCGCTGGTTCCGTAGTAGATTTTCCGTTTTTGGTTTTGGCAGTAAAGATGTTGTACACCGAGTTACCTGGTATGAAAGGCAAGGTCACTGGCGCTTGATTTGATGCAGTTTCTTCTGAGCCCATTGCATTCTGCTCAATTGTCTCAATTTCACCATTTACTTGTACTGCGCTACCTTGCTTTGTCCTCCTTTCCTGTTACAGAATCTTTTGGTTTTCCTTCTGCTTCGGTCTTTATTTCATCGTTCAGCTTGCAGTTTTCATCAGCAGAGACAATCGCAGATGTGTTTTTCTTGCAGCATGCACAAGCCATTTTGTCAGGGGGTGTACTCAAAACAGACGTTGTCAAGATTTTGTTCACAGGAGCTCGAATCGCTGTGCTTTCGGATAATTCACGTAATCAAAAGTTTTGATCAAGTTGTCGTTAATCTAATGTTTCATAAAGTTTAGCCATCGCAAATAATGATGTATTCAAGGCTTGCAATGTCAGCTCGGTGGATGATTTTTTAGGTGATATTAACACGTTCACAGGCAAGGAATTACTATGGTTTTGGCGTCGCGGGGTGGGCTGCGTAAAAGAAATAGACAAAGCCGATGATTCCACTGAAGAGTCGGGGAACATCACTGGTGATTGCGATAGTTGGTCCTCATCTATAGATTCACTTGGTTGATTGGCTAACTCCAGATTAGCATGGAGTGGAATGGGAATTATAGGTGGCGATGTTGTTTTCCGCAAGTCCTTGTCATCACTCAAGGGAACACTCACAAGGTCTCCACTGTTGGCTGATTGGGGTAGTATGGGAACTGTGTTTCCCAAGGCATTGACTATATTGTTTGCGGTTGCACAGGTACAGCATAATTGCCCAACAGAGCAGGTTCCGTAAAAGCTGCTAGTAAAGAGTCTTGACAGGGGAGCAGCAAGTTGGGAGTCAGACGAAGTGCATAGATCGACCGGCAGTTCTAATGGTGCGATATTCGTTGCCGCTTGCGCCTGTGGCTCCATAACACCGGATGACCTCAGCGTTTTGTCAGTCTCGCTCGTAGTTGCTAGAGGCACTAGGAGCGGACATTTGGAATAACATTTTCGAATGTCACTAGTATGTGAAATTGATCTGCTCTGGGCGGGAGCTCGCACCGATACACCTTGTAATGCCTGTTTGGGCGTAGTGTGGATATCGTAAGTGGAGTTGGATAACGATTGCACAGGAGGCATTCCGGCGCACAGGCCATACAGTTTTGTCATCACCTATGTTTTATCAGAACTAATGCTACAACAACTCCTAAGAACAGATAATAGTACAGATTACAGATAATAATAATACAAATTACGAGCACTACTTAGTCAGGCTCACCCTCTACACCCTCCAGCACGATCAGCACAATCAGCCCTTACGAATGCCCTTGCTCGAAATGCACACGCGCGAATGAGTGTGTGCTGGGCTAAAGTAGGGCTTGCTGGGAAGGGGAGGCGGAGTCCACACAATCACTACAAAAAGTGAAATAAAAATACTATTCAGTAATTGACTAAAGCGCAAAGCGCTAAGTCCACATTAAGGCAAAGGCAGTTATAAATTCAACGTTAATACCGTGGCTGCTGTAGTTGAAAAAAAGTGTTCTAAATTACGTTGAGTAGCAAACAGCAGACGGGAATCCTGTCAGAACAGCACAATCAGCCCTTACGAATGCCCTTGCTCGAAATCTCTCCACACATCACAGACCATGCCAAGAAGTCCAACTTTCAGTTCCACCTCCTCAGGGGCATTCTACCTCACCTTCCCCCAGAAGCTCAACATCTCCAGAGCCCTGGTTCTCTCCAAGCTGAACTACTGTAACAGTCTCTTCCTCAGTCTGCCTCTTTCCTCCCTTTGCCCCCTTCAACTAATCCAGAATAGGACTATAAAACGAATCCTTGGCCTCAAGTCAAAGCACCGCATCTCTCCAGCCCTAATTTTTAATTTTGGAGACCGTTTATTTGTGCGTACGTACCCCTTTTGTTAATCCCGTTGATTCTTGGTTCACTCAAATGATTACGTGACACATAGAAGTTTTGTTCACCTCAGAATTTATTTTTCACTTTTAGTTGAATTGTCTTCATTCAACTGTCATTGTTCATATTTGAAAACATTTTTTTGAATTGACTTCATTCAATGATAGCATTTGTATTTGAATAAATCTGCTTTCAAATAATGTTTTGCTTGCTCCAAACAAAAATAATTGTGAATATCTATCTATTTAGACCTCTAGGTGTTTCGCGCTCCACTAATAACTAGATTGTGATGCTAATATGTTCTGTGAAGATATGTTCTTCAGTACTTAGCCCAGGCTGAAATAGTTATATGATCTAGAAATAAATTTATATAGACTGTTATATAACAATAAGTGCTTTTACCCAAATTGGTATAGTTTAATTAGGTGCATTCCCAGGTGGTTGAACATCGAAGACCAAAACTTAGAAAGTAAAGTGCATAAAATTCAAAAAGATAATTATCAGGAGATACTGAATTTGTAAACCAACAAGTGCAACCAATTTCTTTTTGTTCTAAATAGAGAATTACTGTGATTTTTCGTTTTATCCACAAGAGGACTTTTTGAATTTTATTGAATTTAGTGGAGCGCGAAACACCTAGAGGTCTAAATAGATAGATATTCAGTTTTGTTTCCCTTTGCAGTCTAGGGGCAATAGACCTCAGTCTCGCAGCTCCACTCCCCCCCTCTCTCTCTAACATCTTGAGGAGCGCCGATATCAGCCCAAGGCTGTTCCAGTTTATACTAAAACAAAAATAATTGACCACATTTGGTTGGCATATATGTAGTTTATGTCCCCTGGTTTAGCTTCTTTCAGTTACTTAATTCCCCAGAGTTTATTATTTTTAACTTTTAGTTGAATTGTCTTCATTAAACATACATGGTTCATATTTGAAACAATTGAATTGACTTCATTCAATGATGGCCTTTGTATGAATGAATCTTCTTTTGAATAATGTGCTTGCTCCAAACTAAATAATTGTCCACATTTGGTTGACAATTTTGTTTTTTGTCCCCTGGTTTAGCTTCTTTCAGTTACTTCATTCCCGACATGTGTTTCCCTGTCTGTAATACGACGGTTTATCAAGGGCTGCAGTTAGGACTCAAGTGGTAATATGTTTAGATTTATAAGTTCGTTGAGACACTTGAAATTAGTTACTTTTTGTTTATTTGAAATGGTGATGCTGTATTGCCTAAAGAGAAGAATAATAAAAACGGGTCATAGATTTTCGGTTTTGAAAGATACACTGTTTTTTATATTCTAGATTAGATTATACTCACTTTGTGTTCGTTTCCATACTTGGCTTAGATCATTGTCAATTTCTTTGTGGCTTTTCAATTTCGTCTATTATTCTCCATGGGTTATCAATTTGGAATTTTGTACTCTGATATTAGATTTGTGTCCGTGAATATTATCTTGTTCTCTCAACCTATAAATAAAAATATTTGGAAATGCTTTAGTCTCGATTTTATAAGCAGCTATATTTTGGCATGGATAGGACAGAGATTAGCATTTCTCTTGCTATCTGTAACGGTATATACCTGATATTATATCATCCTCATTAGCGTATAAATTAATGTAGAGGATTTCCGCTATTTGAATAGAATATTGTAAAAAATTGGTTATTGATCCACGGCCCGATTGCCATGAGTGTAATTAGAAAAATCGTATGTTATTATAGCGTGTGATGACGTTGTGTGAGTTACACGTGATGACGTCATATGTTACGTTGGTTTAGCCGCCATTTTGGATTGGGAACAAGATTATAGACATTTTTAAGATTTGTATTTTAATGATTTTATTTCAGTCTTGTATTAGGCTCGCCCCATTGAGTTTTTCAAATTTAGTGTATATTCGTTATTATCGTTGGGCATATATTTGCTATTTTATATGTTGTCTGAGGCAAAATCTTAATATAGCACAGGCTTCACATTTTTTATATATTTGATGTGAATGTGAGTTTTGTGTATAGGTTTACATTGTTACATATTTTGCACAGATTCATTTTACATAGTGCTAATATACATACAATTTCCGTAATGACATTCAGATTATAAGACATACAAAATTGATTATAAAACACGTTTGGACTTTTCAGAGGAATTGATATATCTCCTGTTCTATATTTAGGCCGGAATGACAGGTGTCCATGGAGCATATCCAATATGCCTCTCGTTTTCTTAATGATATTTCCTCGCCTTGCTTAGGGCACTAGGTTTTCAATTCCATACCATTTGTGGTTTGTCATTTCTTGCTGAGAGTGAGTTGCTTGAAAATGCATGTCTAAAGGTGATCCTAGATCTTAATGGTTTATTGCCCTTATGTGTTCTGCAATTCTGATTTTTAATTTTCTGACGGTGCAACCTATATACAATTTGTGGCAGACATTCAATTGCATATACAACATATTTACGGTTGCAGTTGATAATGTCTTTGATGTGTACTTGTGTGCCATTTGGTTTAGTGATGTTTTGCTTGACATTGATTGTGTATTGACACAAGTGATATTGTCCACATTTGTAGTTGCATTTGGTTGATGGTTGGAGCCACATGGGTTGTGTGTCCAGTTTTTCGGATTTCCTTTGAGAAAAGAAAGATGGGCTCAGGATTTGTTTAAGGTTTTTGCTCTTGTGAAAGGCGACACTTGGTTGGTTTTCCAGGATCTCTTGCATTTCTATGTCTGCTCGCAATATGTTCCAGTTTTTGTTAAGAATTGTTTTGATGCTTCAATTGTTGGTACTATACGTTGTTATAAATCTTACTTTGTTTGATTGTTGTGGATCCTCCAATTTGTCCTTGTTTTGTAATAGATCTGCTCTTGATCGTCTTGTGGTTTTATGGTATATCTTTTTAAGGTGTTTATAACTGTATCCTCTTCGTTTGAATTTTTCAATTGCTCGAGTTGCATGTTTTTTTTAATTCATCTTCAGTGGTGCAATTTTTTTATTTTTTACACGTAACAGTTCTCCATATGGTATATTCTTTATTGTATGATGTGGATGATTGCTTGATGCGTGTAATATACTATTGACAGCTGTCGGTTTGGTGTATAAAGTAGTATGTATGGTTTGGTCTTTGATATAGAGGTGAAGATCCAAAAAAATAATCTATCTCTGTTTCACTGTATTTAATGGTGAGTTGCAGATTGTATGTATTTTTGTTCAGATAGTTGAAATAATCCAAAAGATCCTTTTCTGTTCCATTCCAAATCATTATAATATCATCAATATATCTGCCCAGAAGGCGACCTTATTATGGGTTGTAAATGACGGATGTTGCCATGCATGTTGGGTCTCGAAATGTCCCATGTAGAGATTAGCATAGCATAGAGTGGGGCAAACCTGGCACCCATAGCTGTACCTTGGGTTTGTTTGTAGATTTGTTCATTGAAACAGAAGATGTTATTGTTCAGAGTAAAATTGATCATTTCTAATATCATTTGGTTTTGTTCCTGGAAAGATACTGATCTCTCCAGCACTAAAATCTCTCCACTGGCTACCGGTGACCGCAAGGATCAAGTTTAAGATCCTTTGCCTTATCTACAATGCTGTCTGGGGCCTGTGGCCCCTCTACATCCAGTGTTCCCTTCCTAAATGCCTCCATGCCAGAGTCCTTCGGTCCTCTGGCTCCAACTCTCTACAGGTCAAAAGCCTCTCCAAGCAGAGACTGGGAGGTATATTTCCCCTCCTCGGTTGGTTCCTCCATCTGGAACGGCCTCCCTGTCCCCTCAGACTTGAGCCGGATCTTCCTAAATTCTGTAAACTTCTCAAGACTTTCCTTTTCTCCTATTCCTTCCCTCTCCCCCTCCTGTGCTAACGTTTCCTCTGCCGCTGCAACTGGGGCTGGGTCTAATCAGAGTCATACAGGGGCCAGACCACGCCCCTCCCCCAGCATCCATGCCAGCACACCAAGGGGGGGATCCAAAATCTCCAGTAGGCCTACAAGAACTCCCAACTCCAACTGATTGGTAATTCCTAGATTTAAACTCGCTAAAATTGGCGGCACCAATTTCCCCGTGCTAGCCTCTAAATGGTGGAATGCCCTGCCACACAACTTGAGAACAGACCAACCTTTCTCACACTTTAGAATTAATCTTATCAAACACCTCAATGACAAAAATATATAATGTACTGCTAGACACTTGTGTTATGCTACGTTATCTGAATGTATATATGTATTATTAGAGATTTAACGCAAATATAAATAATTATAGCAACATTGTATATAACCGACCGCCTCGCTTTATAGCAATGCCTCTATATCCTGATCAGATCTGCTTCCTGCTAAGTCTGTACACACCTATCTCTCTATCACTGTAAATTAGGTAACATTGTATTTCTATGTACACACTGTAATTCTATGTAACACTGTAAGCTTTGCATATTCTCTTCACTGCGCCCGGTTACCCTTGGGTCTGGCGCGCATTACAAATAAATAAACTAAACTAAACTTGCCCACGGACTCCCTTCCCTGGACTAGCCCGAACCTGGTCCACACTGTCCTACGCACTCGCCCTCCGTTTTCCCTCCCATTTCCCTGAAACTTGCCTTCTTGGCCCCCCAGCACTTCCCCACCCCCTTCCTTTGGGCACCCTCTCCTGCACTTCTCCCTCTACCCCTTACCCCCTGCACTTACCACCTTGTTCTTGCACTTGCACGGTAGGATTGTCACAAGGCCAATATAACAGTTCTTTGTTCTTCTACTTTCTATCCTATGTTCCCCTCCCCCTTATCTGTGGTGCCTGGGAACACTTGTGTACAGGTGCCATACAAAAGTCAAATAAAAAGTACCACTTTTTCTCGCCAACCCAATACTTCACCTTCAACAGTCCCTCTGATGGTCCCCTCCACACGCCGCCCCACCATCCTTCCAATGCCTTGTTTCTTGGTTCTTGGTCAACAATGGGGGTCTGTTCTGACGTGTAGCGTTTTCTGGGGTCTACTATTGTACTAAAGTTGACCTGGGTTATTTCTATTATGTCAAGACAGGTACATAAACACTTTAAATGTGAAAAATGCACAGGAAAGAAATTCAGACACAAATAGATATTGAGCTGTCAACTTTTTCAATTTATTTTGCTGCTGGATGCATTTATTAATCATGCATCAGTATTTGTTAAGAAAAAAGGTATATTGTTAAAAAGAACAGTTGGGAACTAAGAGGTTCAATCACAAAAACAGAGTTTGCAAAACGATTAATTCTTAATATTTCCTCAAACAGCTGTTTATGGCAAAACAAATTTGCAAGACAAAATAGTGTTTAAAAAGGAACACTGTGTAACCACCACCTAAAGTGACTAGTGATTAGTATGTAAAACATACATAACAACCAAAACAAAAGCAATAAATGGGGAAAGCTTTGGGTTATGTGTATCCAGGCTGGAGGGTGACCTAACAAGTGGTCGACATCTAGATATGGATCAGGGAAGATGTTGAGACCAGGCGAAGTATTGAGGTACTGGTCGAAGAGACGTTTCGGCTTGGAGCCTTCATCTAGGGCCTGGGGTAGGTCTCCCTAAAAATAGAGACAGGGGGACTCCATTAGTGTCTAAGTGGAAAGTTAAAAACGTATGTTTAAAAAGAACAAGACATAATATTCTCCGTGAATGTGGTACACCACTCTAAAATCAAGGGCAAGGAAGGCACGGGACTGACCTCGGGGGGTGCAGATCTGTCAGGATCTGGAGTTAATGTGGCACATGAATGGCATGAGATGCTAATCAGTTTAGTCGGCTGTGGGTGGCTGCAAACATCAAGGAACATGTAGTTCTGGGTAAGATTACTGTTAGTGGAGGTCAATAACAGAAAGATATTTACCCAAGTGTACCTAGAAGGCATGTTCTCACCTGACTAGGTTGTAACTGCGCAAAGAGTCTCAAGAAGTGCGCAGGGTGCCGGTTGGTTTAGCAACTGATCATTAAAGTGTGGACCAGCACGTAATGGTGGCTGGGTGATAATTTCTGGTCTGTAGTCGTCTTGGTTCACCTCCTCCCTGCCCCTTGACCTCACCTGAATAACCCACAACCCACACTCTCTTTTGTACGGTTTGTTCCTTTTTTTTTATCTTCCTCCTCCCTCTTCAATTGGCTCTTTGGCCCACTTGGTTCCCAGACTAATCTAGCCCATGCTCTTACACTGGTGAGAAGCCATAAAACATCCTGTAAGCCCTACCCCTTTTCTGAATGCATGTTTGCTGGTGTTTGATATTGACATTCACTGCAACGGGACACGATTGCCAGAGTTCACAGGTTGCTGAGGTGTGTGTCTTTATTGCTGGACCACAGCGAGCAATGTTCCACCAGCTTTGCCCTCACCACCACCTCTTTCATTGGTGTATCGCCTGTCGAATTCTTCACCACAACGACTTATGCAACAGAAGAGAGAAAATACTGGTCAGCATGTTGTATGGCAGGTCTGCGGTGAAAAGAAGTGGTGCTTTCCATTTGTAATCGGGCACATAAGTGAGGGGGAGTGACTGGGGTACTCGCAACTCCCTCACCCCATCACTGGGGCCAGACCGGCTCTGGCCAACGTCCTTTTAGGCTTCCTGCCTCAGAATCAGAGCAGCCTCCATTCCCCCTTGACTGGGTCAGGTCCCAAACCCTGTCATATTGCCAGGAGAGTAACTGACTTTCTGCCAGACACTGGGGACTGGAGAAATGCATCTCCCCAGCAGAAACAATGGGATATGGAAGCAACACACCCCACTCTGTTCTTTCCACCTCCGAAGTCTCCGTACCTGATCTTCCTGAGGGAGGAGGAGGAGACCTAGTCACTTACTGCAAGGTGATTGAATCAGGAACTGAAGGAGGACTGATTCCAGAGGCAAGGAAATAGGTGAATTCCAGTGAATACTTAGGTTCCTCCACACTGTCTGGGGAACCAGACGGGAAGGGTCAACCAGTGACAGTTCAGAAGGAAAATCTGAAAGGCAGTCCATAGAAGCAGGGCGAGGACCAAAAGTTCACCGTTTAATGAGGGATCTCCAAAAAAGTCCACGAGAACAAAGTGAGGGTCAAAGCCAAGCTGAACATCTGAATAGGAAGTTGCTTCCAGGAGCAGGTTGGGCCAGGATACCAGTAGCTCAGGATCCACAATGCAGGAATGCCAACGACCCCACAAATCAAGGAGATGCCGGTCGAGAAGCTACGTCACATCCTAGAGGAAGATTTTTTTAAATGTTTCTTTTTATTATTGTTGTTTTTCGATAATATATCTTTACAACAAACACATTTTTTAAAAAAATCAATCTACATAAAAACAACATAAAACCAGTATTCTTATTTCTTTTCCTTACTCAGTTTACAATAATTTCATAGTACTAAACATGATAACAAAGGTGAATAAAGATGGGTATCAAAACAGCATTAAGTCATAATTATGACATATCTATCGACTACATGATCAAACCTCAACCTGTATATCAAGTGGGATTTTAGAGCATTGCATTCTGTCACAATTTTGCTTTTATTGGTCGCTTCATCACCTCCTCAATGATAAATCATGATTATAAATCTTTTTCCAACTTGCTTTCAATAATAATTAAAAAATAATACAAGTCAATAATCAATGATCTCCTATGTTCCCACATACATTGTAGCCACAGAGATTCAAAATCATAGATAGTAGTTTCATCCACATAGTTCCCAAGATGTATTTGCCTATCTTTTGCAAAGAAGGGACAGTATATTACCAGATGTTTCAGAGTCTCATTTAGTGGTGATTTACAAAATCTGCAACCTTCTACATATATTAGTAGGCTATGCTGCCAATTTTTGATCCGAGCTGCTGTTCTGAAAAGGTTGAATTTAAACCGCATATATAATGCGCGGATCTTTTGACAGGGCACCTGCTTGATATATTCAAGTACTGGTTTTTGGCTATGTCAAAATTTGATTTGGCATATTCCCTATACAGTGTATAGGACCCAATTGTGTCTGCTGTGACTGCCCAATCATAGTGACGTAATTTCACCTTCACCATTTGTGGCCGTTTGATTAAATCATCTGTCTTCATAGCAATTATTTCTAGTGTTTTTACACATTGTTGTCCAGCATCATATACAGATTTTGGTGTTCGCTGTTTTAACATGTCTCCAAGATCTTCATACAATGAGTTCGAAACTGGGTCTAGCATTTTTGCATAGCTGGCCATTTTGCGCCACAAGTATTTCGTAGCCAGCGAGGTGAGTCCCAATTCATGAATAATTATTGAATTTGGCAGTGACATGGGTAAATGCAAGACTTGCTTCCATATTTTGCCTTGCACCTTGTTAAGAATTATACCAATTTCAAGAGAACATAAGTCTAGCCCATAGATGATTATCGGTTCCACTTTAAGCGTATAGTATTCAATTAGTGGAATTAGTGAGAATTGACAGAGCTTCTTATGTATTAATTTCATTGGCGAAATTAGTGGAGTAGCTTGAGTAATAATTTCCAACTGCCATTTCGCAAGTGAATCAGCATTTGTTAAATTGTACCCTAAATATATCAAGCCCAGTGCCCGTGGAATAGACAGCCCTTTGATATTCCATTTGTAATGCATTAGCTTTTTCTTGTTGGTAAGAACCATAATATTCGATTTCTTTGTATTTAGGTTCAAGTTGTGATTGTCACAGAATTCAACCAGACATGTCAATTTGTTTTGCAGTCCGAATGGAGTAAGATCGAATAGTATTAGATCGTCCGCAAAGGCCATCCAATCCAGACGCAATACCCCCAATTTGACCGCAAAGGAATAACAACTTGACCATATTGCACCAATCTCTGTTAAATACAGGTTAAATAGGGTAGCTGCAAGGTTGCAACCCTGCTTAACTCCTATATATGTGTCAATTGGGGAAGTAAGAGAACCGTTTTGATCTATTTTTATCCTATAGTTCATGTTGGTATGAAGTAGTACAATCATTGCTATAATTTGAGGTGGTGTATTAAGCTCTTGCATTCTTCTCCAGAGAATTTGTCTTATTACCGAGTCAAATCCTCCAGATATATCCAGCAGAGCCATATAAATCGGACCATGATCTTTCATCCTAGTTAGCTTTAATAGATGAGCCAGTATGGTAGCGTTTAGTTGCGTGCCCATTCCTTTCCTGAAACCAGTTTGGAATCGGGAGAGGATCTCCTGTTTTACAATAAGTGTTTAGATCTTTTAGGATTAGGGCAGCAAATACTTTTGCTGTTGCATCTTTAAGAGCTACCGGTCTAAAGTTTGCTGGATCGTTAAGTGGACCTTTTTTGTGTATAGTATCACAATGGCCGATAACCAAGACACCGGTACTCTCTTAGTTTGAAAGACACATTCTATGCTCCTCAATATAATGCCCGCCCACAACTTAGGATCATCTTTTAAGACACAGGATGGGATGCCATCCGGGCCAGCCGCCTTTGAGGGTTTCAAAGTCGTTATTATCTTTTCTATGTCATCCACACCCCATGGGCATTTTAGTGGCAGGTCTGACATATTAACCGCAGTCTGCTGATGTCTAAATTTGAGTGGCAGTGCATATTTATTGCGATAGACATCTGTCCAAACTTCCCCACTGACAGCCGAAGTCAAAGGTGATATTTCTTTCATTAAGGGATCTCTTAGCATTGCCCAGATTTCTCTTGTATTTTTTTTAATAAGATCATGAATCATATTCTGATTAGATTTTTGATATTTGGCAAGTTTTATCTGTTTGATCTCGTGTTTGTAACTTGTCATAATACGCTTTTTTTTCTGTACGGTAAGATGATTTATCATTAGAGTTTCATCAAGTTACGCAGTGCTAAATTCTTCTTCTTTTTCCTGGTGGCAATTTCTACATTATACAAACCCTTTTGATTTTGCTATTTATCAGTCCCTTTTTGTGTTGCCAACCATTCAATGTGCCTACGTATCATGTTAGCATTTTGCAATTCAAAGGTCTTGACCTCGGGTATAGTCATCAAATGCGGATTCATTTTAACATTATCCCTGTTCACCAAGAAGTTCAATTCCCTGTACAGTCTCGTGTTCCAACGTATGGATAAGGCTTGCCGATCAATTTCCAGTAACGACAGAGCAGGTAACACGTTATATACTGGAAGAGTACATTCGAAAGAACACTCCAATATGCAGTGATCACTTAGATGTGAGTTTATGACGTTACACACAGATGCAGTATTAGATAGAGGTCCAGACATCACAATGTAGTCAATAGTAGAATTTTTGAGACCACGAGACCAAGTGAATAATGGATCTTTATCTAGATATGGTATTATTTGCATATCCCATATATCAAAATAATTTGACCATATTTGTCCCCTTTCAAAGGAGGATGCAACATAACCATAGTTAGATGTTGCTTGGACCACACTACTTGCGGAAAGATTGCAGTTAAAGTCACCACCTATAATGATCATGACATTAGGAGAGTGTTCTACATTTGCAGTCATTACATTATTTAGTTTTTCCATTATAGTATCTAGAGTGGTTGCCATTGGATTCCAATATAGAGAAATTAGTAATATATGTGGGTACATTATAGTGCTTGATGTAATTTCTATTGAGAGTATGTCAGCAGATGTAAGGACTTGCCGTGCCTTGACCGAGTATATATGTTTTACAAAAATTGCAAGTCCACCAGATGGACGCCCAGTTGCGCCTCTCACTGCGTGTGCACAAAATGCCATGTAGCCTTCTAGATAAATATCCTCGAGTGCCATGGTTTCCTGTACTATAATTCTAGCAGGCAATTTACAATGTTGTAGTTTCTGGAACCATGCATTCAAGTTCTTCAGGCCACAGCAATTCCATGAATTTATAAGCAATGCATCATTTTATAAATTTACTTTTCCTGACAACTCCCCAATTATAATGGTTCAAGCCATGCAAGGCTTGTGACAATTTGAGCCACTGCCTCTGATTGTGCTCTTATTTTTTCATGCATGCTTACAAATTCGTTTTCGCACCTCAGCATTAGGTTCATTTTGGCACATTGGCACCTGATATTCAACAAAATGACTTGCATCTTCCATTGAGTAATAAATCGATAGTTCATAACCCAGCATTTCAAAGTCTTTTACATGTTGCCATATTAAAGAAGCAATTATTATGTTTTGATATTTACACAACATCCTACAATTGGGAACATATGGGAGCCTAATCCAATCAATATCATTTGATACGAGGTTACGCAAGTTTGGAATTTGGTGAAACACTCATCAGAGAAGCCCGATTTAAGTTTGGTTTATCGACCTTTGACGGGTCTACCGTCCAGCCCATCACCAATTTCATCTCAGGTGACACTGGTTTGTGATTGTTCATACCATTTTGATCGTGACCATCCTGTGTCATAGTATCTATATTGGGTTTCTCTTTGACATGGGCATCTAGTTGTATCGTATTTGCCTGTGAATTACCAGTCCCAGGTGCCTTAGTTAACTCCCTTTTCTTTTTTCTCATTTTGTGTATGGCTAGTATCATTACTAGTCGATGCATCTAAGGTCTGAGCCGTATGTTCAGTATTAATCACAGTACCATGAGATGGATGAGTTAGAAAATCAATTTTTTTATCCATCTTTTTGAAAAAAACGTTGGAGCTGTGTTTGTATGAGTAGAGGTGTAGATATATTGGCAGCATCTTTAGCAACTACCGAGTTGTCTACACTACACCTCAGTTCTGGTTTTTTATTGGACCCCTTTACAGATGCGGATACAGACTTCTCCTTTACATTACAATCATTGACCTCCAAAAGTGCCTGGCTTTCCATGTTTAATTGGGTTAAGTCAATGATCGTTTCATCCTTTGTTTTATTTACATTTTTTTTAAAGGTCTCTCCTAGCATCAACTTTTGTTTTTTTGTTTTTTGTTCCCATTTTTTTCCCGTTAGGGTAAGCCCCACTTGTGTTTTACCATTTTGTATTCCTGTGTGTGCTTGTCTCTTTTTCGCTCTAGCATGAAGTTTTTTTGCTTTGCGAGACATAAAGTATGGTGGTTGGTTTTCATTAGACTCTTCAGATACAATTTTAATAGGATCGTGTGCTTTCATAATTGCTCCTTCATTTAAGTCAATCAGATCCGTGAGAGCCGAAGGGCTATCGGGACCACTATGGGATGGAGAAACCTAGTTATCCCCATGACAACCTGATCTCCACAGGGAACTGCAACAGGAACTAAATTTGCCGCTAGGACAATTTGTTCCAATACCAAAATTCTCTCATGTTGGAGTTTTGCAATTTCTGCATACGGGGGGAGCTGGTTTGTGTTTTTATCAAGTGAGCAAGAGTCTATATTTACTTCCAAGGTATTGGCCATGGTCCCCAAATTAGGATGGGTAGATTGTGATTTTAACACAGGGTCAATACAATTGTTTACCGCTCCCATCGGTTCCAATACATTGATGTCGTTTCTTGTAGTGCGTCTAAGAAGTTGTTCAGCCCAGAAGGTATGGCATTTTTCCTGTGCCATCATATAGCCTTCAATTCTACTCAATCTAGAGGCAATATCAGAAGTTGCTGCACTAAGGGCACCAATTGCTCCGTGGGTATATTCGTGACCCTTATCCAGCAAGTTTAGAATCCTTGCCAACACAGGAAAATTTTGTAGCTCCTATTGATTGAGATCAACCAGCATATCTTCAAGTGGGAAGAGTGGTAGTGATGAATTTGGTTGGCATATTGAATCAGGGAGTGTTTTAGCTAGTAGTGGGTCAAACCCTATCAGATGGATTGCTCACCAAATCATGGGCAGGTGAGCTTGCATTTTGTTTTTTCTCTTTTTCTCCCCCAACCATCTCGTTTTTTCTTGTTTCTTTTAATTGATTGAGATTGGCCGCAATTGCTGCATGAAAGTGTACTTGTTGTCTCAGACCCCGAGAGCTCGCTGCGGGGGTCGAGGGACCATTTGATAGGCGGGTTCTGCTGTGTAGTTCTGCCAGAACCACTGGTGCTACTAATGAAGTAGCATCAGTAGACAAAGGACAAACTATGTCCATCGCTTACCGCACCCAGCAACGAGCTATCAGTGATGGGTATATTACATATAGGATTTGGTGGATATGTAAGTCCATCAGTATTCTCCATGTGTGTTTGAGCAAGTGTATCTATTTTGTTTGATGCGTCATTGGAATTTGCCAGATCAAACGCTGGTTAATTTAAAGTGGGTATATTTGAAGGCATTGAGGCTAGTTCCTTGTCGCTTGAGGTCTTACTAGTGCTTCTCCCTTTTTTCTTTGTTTGATTTATAGTGTCCTGAGATAACTCATCCTCTGACATGTTTCGTTCGCTTAACATAGAAGGAGACCCGTTAAGACACCTTTTCCCGTTTCTTAACGTTTTAACCATGCTATACAGCCTCAAATCGCAACTACCTATTAATTGCAGATATTGCGAAGTACGCACCCAATCAATTAAACACCACGCTTTCCAGTGATGCTATGGGTATCGTATGTTATGGTCCCCCCAGCCACTCAACAGTCTCCTTGTACAATTTCCTGCTTATGAGTCAAATCAGCCCTTTTTTCGCCACTTAGCACCTTAACATTTGCAATTTACAATTCATACCTCCAACATTGCAGGCATCAAAATATTGTCTAACCTTTGATATCACACTTATTTTCACAGACCTCGCACGCCGCACGACAAACAGTACTTGATGTACTTGCTGGGTGCGCGCGCGGGTGCGCTAATGCAGGTGATTTTATTTGGAAGCGTGCGTGCCAAGGAGGCGGGGCCAGCGGGTTAGTACCTTCAAACAGCAAGAGAAAAGGAAGTGTTACGTACTGTCAGTTCGCTTGTAACACCCCCTCACAACCCACTGTTGACAATGTGCCCCAACACAACTACACAACTCTCATTAGCAGCTCGTGTGAACCACCGGTGTTAGCAACTCGTGTTAGAGTTAGACAAATAGTCACCTTTTTCAGTTTCTATGAGCCAGGCAATCCAGTGTTGCTGTTAAAGACGTCCTCCTTGTGGACAATCAGCAGCACGGCGGGCGAACGCAGCGCTCCAAGCTCCAATGGAAGTGAATCAGGAATCCGCAGCGCAGACCCCACGAAGTCCTTCGAGACAGCAAACAGTACTTGATGTACTTGCTGGATTTCACTTCCCCGCTGTGAAGTCCACTGCACCTCGCTCGCTCCTCATTGGTAGAGTGCATGTCATGCATAATGACTTGAAGGGGTGCTGCAGCGACTGAGATCCGCAGTTGCTGAGAGCTCCGTAGCCTCCAGCTGAATTTCTTCACATGATAAAATCAGATGCAGGTGCCTGACATGGACAACACAACCAGGCCAACTCAAAACTCTGGTTTACTGCAGTCCATTGGAAGCCAGAGCACAGCAGTATCTCTCAAGTCCGTGGGAGGCACAACCAGGACTCTGATGCTGAATGCCCCAATACTTGTTGAATGTATTAGACTCTAGTCTGTGCCATTATGATGCAGGTTATGGGGTTCCCAAACCATCTTCGGGGAAAAGGCTGACTCCAGAACATTCCCCAAGTAAATGTAGCAGTCTTCAGCAGTCTCTCTTGGTCGATGTCTCAGGTTCAGATAACCAGCTTTGCAGCTGGTCTCTACTTGCTGTTTGCAATACACACCACAGCTTTCCCGGGAGCAAGGCCTGTCCGCAGAGCTGGTAGGCTTGCCTCAATGAGTTGCCAAGCCTCTTGTTTCTCCCTTCTCTGGTGATCTTTCCCACCCTGCAGTCACCCTCTACTGGGATGGACTGGAACTCACTGACTCTCGGTGAAACAACCACGACTTGTGCCTCATTCTGTATCCAAGGTCTTGGACTAGTGTGGCCCACTGGAACCCCTCTGCCCCCTATTCACTAGGGATATGCAGCTGGTGGGACGAGGCCAATACTCTGGCCTTGTCAAGAGGTGATGGGAACCCGTCTCAGCTGGGGGTGGGAGGCCGACCAGGGAGTAATCCAAAGACAGCAGCAGTCCACTGAGGTGGACGGTAGCAGTTGAGGGCCCCAATTATTGTCCTCTCCCCTCCCCCCCCATTCGGCCAGCATTTCTATGCAGACCATGTTTATCTACAGCTTAACCTCCAATGTCAGATAGCAGCCAGTGTCTTACTATTGCGTTTAGAGTTCCAACCTTCAAGGCAGAAGTAAAAAAAAAAACAGCAAACTGAAGAGATAGAGGAAACACCTGAACTGTCACCAGAGACCTGCAGTATAGGCTGCAGAGAGTGAGAGAGCCTTCAAAAAGAAGGGATGCGGAGACACTGGTGCAAATACGCACTAGAGACTGTGGTGTTCTGCAACAGAGGGTGGGAGAGTCGCACAGAGAGGCAGCCCCAAGAGACTGAAGTACTCTCTGTCAAGAAGAGAGAAGCTGCACTGGAATGTATGCAGTGTACCAGAGGACCTTGCAGAGTTACCAAGCAACACCTGCAAGCCAGTGCAGTGACCCTGACTTCTCCTAGACCACTGGGGAATGAACCAGGAGCAAGACGTTACCATGGGACAACTCGGTATAGGGTCCCGGAAGACAGACGTGAACACTTGCCTTCCTGGACCACCATAGCTAAGTATGCAGTGAACACCATGGAAAGGTGGAGGGGGCTTAGCCCCCTACTTATGACTTTCCACTTTATACACACTCCCCTGATGGGGAAGACGGACCAGATTGGTTAGAGAAAGGGATGCAGTCCTGGCAATGGAAAGGGGCATGAACCACGAAGTATGGGTTATTTGGGTGGGGTGAGAAGTAGAGGACGACCAAAAGACCATCAGGAGGGAGGGAGGGAAGCACAGAAGACTGTGGAGACGTTTTGTGGAGCAGGAGCGGTACATTGGAGATTGTGGAAGTGGTACTGCCCTGTGAGTGTGTGACGAGGGAATTTAGAAAGAGTAGTGTAAGGAGTGGGTGTGAAGCGAATAGTATTGAGTGAAAGGAGGGTGTTTTAAATAGTGTGGATGGAGGAGTCGTGTGGCAGGCAGTGTCATAGTGTGGAGCAGGGGTAACATCAAAGGGTGGAAGCAAGGCCTAAGAGGAGTGGGAATGTCGAAGGACAGAAAAATGGAGGGAGAAATCTGTTGGAGTGGATACGTTATTTGTATGGCATCGTCGCAAATTCTTTAGAGATTCTTTAAAGCACTAACTGGCTAGAGTAGGGACAGTTGGGAAGTTCATGAGGGAGCTAAACGGGAGATGGCCAAGTGCCTCCTGGTCACCACCCCCAGATATCCTAATGCTTTGCTTACTGAGGGTGAAACAATTGTTAGCACTAACCTGGGTGGTGGGTGGATAAGGACGTCTGGCTGGGGAGGAAGTCCGTACATACAAGTGAGAGAGAGAGGGATGGCCCTCGGGCCCACAAAAGTATTAATAAAAACCCCTTGAAATTAGGAGATTGGGAGTGATTCCTGTGCCATTTGTCCCAGTAGCCTTGTCTTCTCCCTGCACCTAAGGCTTTGTGACAGTGCCTCCTCCTTCCTGAAGCAATTCAGTGGATGATCCCCCTCCTGTTCTCCTTCCCTTCAGTGGCTGCATCAGGGTCACAGCATCTATTACCTCCCCAGGTCACCTTCCCGCTCATGCTAATCCCCCTCCTGTTCTCCTTCCCTTCAGTGGCTGCATCAGGTTCACAGCATCTATTACCTCCCCTGTTCACCTTCCCGCTCATGCTAATCCCACTCCTGTTCTCCTTCCCTTCAGTGGCTGCATTAGGGTCACAGCATCTATTACCTCCCCAGGTCACCTTCCCGCTCATGCTAATCCCCCTCCTGTTCTCCTTCCCTTCAGTGGCTGCATCAGGGTCACAGCATCTATTACCTCCCCAGGTCACCTTCCCGCTCATGCTAATCCCCCTCCTGTTCTCCTTCCCTTCAGTGGCTGCATCAGGGTCACAGCATCTATTACCTCCCCTGTTCACCTTCCCGCTCATGCTAATCCCCCTCCTGTTCTCCTTCCCTTCAGTGGCTGCATCAGGGTCACAGCATCTATTACCTCCCCAGGTCACCTTCCCGCTCATGCTAATCCCCCTCCTGTTCTCCTTCCCTTCAGTGGCTGCATCAGGTTCACAGCATCTATTACCTCCCCTGTTCACCTTCCCGCTCATGCTAATCCCACTCCTGTTCTCCTTCCCTTCAGTGGCTGCATTAGGGTCACAGCATCTATTACCTCCCCAGGTCACCTTCCCGCTCATGCTAATCCCCCTCCTGTTCTCCTTCCCTTCAGTGGCTGCATCAGGGTCACAGCATCTATTACCTCCCCAGGTCACCTTCCCGCTCATGCTAATCCCCCTCCTGTTCTCCTTCCCTTCAGTGGCTGCATCAGGGTCACAGCATCTATTACCTCCCCTGTTCACCTTCCCGCTCATGCTAATCCCCCTCCTGTTCTCCTTCCCTTCAGTGGCTGCATCAGGGTCACAGCATCTATTACCTCCCCAGGTCACCTTCCCGCTCATGCTAATCCCCCTCCTGTTCTCCTTCCCTTCAGTGGCTGCATCAGGATCACAGCATCTATTGCCTCTCCAGGTCACCTTCCCGCTCATGCTAATCCTCCTCCTTCCACTAATATGCCTTTTCTCTAGGTTTCATCAGATAGTAAATGTCCTCCAGTTGACTCTTTCTCTGACGGAACTCGTACAAGTAATTGTCTCATCAATGGTCTCTGTCCTCCTCCAGCCAACTCCTTTGCCACTATTACACTTCCTCCTCCAGCCAACGTCTGATGGTGGCTCTCCAGCCACCTCCCGCTCTGATATTAAAACCCCTGCTCCAAGTAACTCCTTCTGTAATGGTCACTACATATACCGTCTCCTCTCTGCAGCCACAAACAGATTCCTCCACAATATTACTCTGGTGCTCCCCTCTCTCCAAAACTCAATTCTCCAGCTCCTCATAAAACGCCCCCCCCCTTGCATCCTTAAGCAATCTTGCTCCTTCTTAGAACACCTTCAACTCGCCAACACCTGGCCCCCACTCCTACTCCACCAGCTCATCCCACTTATCTGGCTCAGCCGGGTTGTATAGGCTGAGAACTCGTCACCTGGGCTGGAACTTGACTTCATATGCTGCACTTGTGAAATGAAGGTTGGCCCGGTTGGGGAATGGGCAGTGTTCTTAGTTATGTAGTCTGAGAATGACAGACCATAAGGCAAGATCTGGGCTTGCCGTAATTTTGGCCCATTTTGGCGTAGGTAAGCATTTGGAGCTCTTTCCTCTGCTGTGGAAAGTGGATTCAACATATCTGCCTAAATTGGCCATCTATTGCATGATCTGCTTGTGTCGTGAGTATTGGAGAAGCCTGGAGTAAGTCTTCTGTAACAGACACTCTAGCCGGCGAATGATCTCCCTAGGATTGGAAGAGCTTGTCACATCTGCACTGCGGGAGTATCAAGTTGCAATGTGCCTGTGATAGTGCAAGGAGTGTGCATATCGTTTTTGGCTGGGAAATAGGATTCTGGGTAAACCTTTGTAACTACATTGCTCCTGTGGTTATGGTGAGAGGAATTCTCTGCTGGGTTAGCGACACAGCCAGAGAATCAATTCTCTCCACTTGCTGGGTCCTGGATATCCCGGCCGTTTCTGAGTGGGCCTGAAGGGGTCTGTGTTCCTTCCCCAAGGGGAATGATATACAATACTCGGTATACTTGGGTAATTGGTGGAGCTTCCTTAGGCAAGGAGGGTCAAGCCTAACCTCCCTGCCTTCTCCAGGGGTGGGAGTTGTGTTCATGGAGGTTCTTGGGGTGGATCCCTGCCTAGGGGAATCTGACTCACTGGGCATGGTCTGGGATCCACTGTATACCTCCTGTGGGTCCAGCATCCTCTACCTTGTTGCGTCACCCCCCCCCCCTGGACCACCCCTTTGCCTATTCTCAAAGCAAGCCAGGGCACCTTGTCACAGTAGTAACATAATATTCAGGGAACGCAACAGTAATTCATCCGTGTTTCAGAGACTGAACATAATGCACAGAAAGTTCACATTGTTATTCTCTTCATTAATCTTCTATAATATACTTAATATCGGAGATCAATCTCTAAGCATGGGTTTCGTATTCAAGTCTGTGTTCTGCATTGTTTTATTTCCAAGACTAACGCCTTTCCCCTGAGCTATCCTCCTGCCCTTAATGCTTGGCTCTACACCGCTCTATGGGCTTCTAACCAATGGCCTTTCTCGTGCCTCTTATCTTTTCAGTAAAATCTATTGATCCCATTCTGCCAAAAACCCCAGAGCCTTGCTACTTTGCCCTACTCTTATTTGCTCTTCCTTTTCCTCTTTCTGTTCCCCAAAGCATGTCTTACTGCTTACCCTCGTCTCGCAACAGACGTATCGTATACCGTAATACCTGCGACAATGAGTGTGTTTGAATTTCTACTTCATTGCCTATTTGCAAAATGTCCTGCCCGGTTGCTTCCATTGTGAACAATCCACCAGGTATCTTGAAGGCCACAGGAAACCGCAAAACCCTTATCACTTCCATCAATCCCCTTTCACTTGCACCTTGCAACCCTCCTTCAAAAGAAGACACAGTTTAGTTCTACATGTTATAATGCAGAGCCTATGTACCTCCAAAAAAGGCCTACAACCTTAGACTTTTTACCTAAATTCTTTGTAGCCAATCTTCACTTTTTAATTGTAAGCCATGCCCCGGTTTCAACAGTGTTTCACGGGTACATTTATTCTGGTAAGGAAATATGATCTGTCTGGATCAACAAGCGTTTTAGTGCGAAATAGGAGAAATAAGTCGCATCTCTAATACTAGGTCTTTTCTTTTCAGCTATGCAATGACAGAAAAATAATGCAGAGAAATAATGCATGTACCCTCTGCTTCTTTCAACAGGCGATCCAACACTTAACAAATCCAAGAGCCTGCAGTTGATCCCTAGGCGATGTACACGCTGCCATCAGAGCTTTCTGGAGCCCTCCCAACTCATGGCACACATGAGGACCCACACCAAGGAGAACGAGTCTACCTGCAGTGTCTGTGGGAAGTGCCTCATAGACAAGCCTGGCCTAATCAAACACATGAGATCCCACGCGGCCAGGAAACACTATGATTGTATGGAGTGTGGGAAATCTTTCACTAGAAAGGCAAAGCTGTATGAGCATAAGAGAATCCATACTGGGGAGAGACCATATCAGTGTACTGAGTGCCAGAAAACCTTCACTGTGAAGTCTATTTTGCAAAGCCATCAGAAGATCCATACCGGGGAGCGGCCATACCAGTGTACGAAGTGTGAGAAAAGCTTCAAACATAGGTCACATTTGCGCAGCCATCAGAAGACCCATACTGGGGAACGACCGTACCAATGTACAGAGTGTGAGAAAAGCTTTGCTCAGAGGTCATATCTGCGCAGTCATCAGAAGATGCATACTGGGGAGAGGCCGTACCAGTGTACTCAGTGTGAGAAAACCTACACTCAGAAGTCACATCTGTTAATCCATCAGAATATCCACACCGGGGAACGACCGTACCAGTGTACTGTGTGTGAGAAAAGCTTCACCCAATGCTCGATTCTGTACAAGCATCAGAAGACCCATTCTGGGGAAAGACCATTCCAATGTTCGGAGTGCGAGAAAAGCTTTGCTCGCAGGTCGCATTTGTCCATCCATCAGAAAATCCATACAGGAGAGCGAATATACCAGTGTACGGAGTGTGAAAAAAGTTTCACTCAGAAGTCAAATCTGTACGTTCATCAGAAGATCCATACAGGGAAGCGGCCATTCCAGTGTACGGAGTGCGAGAAAAGCTTTGCTCTGAAGTCATATCTGCGCAGCCATCAGATGATGCATACTGGGGAGAGACCGTACCAGTGTACTGAATGTGAGAAAGCGTACACTCATAAGTCGAATCTGCACATTCATCAGAAGATCCATACTGAAAAGGGGCAAGGCTAGGATACAGAGTGTGAGAAAAGCCTCACTCGTAGCTCAGATCTGTGCAGCTATCAGAACATCCATACTGGGAAGCAGCCATTCCAGTGTACGGAGTGTGAAGAAAGGTTTGCTCTAAGGTCAAATCTGCACAGCCATCAGAATATCCATGTGGAGAGAGCTAGGGTACACAGTTCAAGAAACATTTCACTCTGCTTGGATCTGTACAAACGTCCGAAGGTCCATGCTGGGGAGAGAAGCCCTATGAATGCACAGAGTGCAATAAAAAATAGTCACTAGTCAACCATGAGAGAACCCATACTGAGAGAATCCCCAGGAGTGCACGGCATGTAATAAGAATGTTAGTAGGTGATCATACATGAGGGTACTTGAGGGATTGCTTACAGAAGGAAAGACTGTACCGGTGCAGGGAGTGCGAGTACAGATATTTAATCTGAGGTCTCATCCAAGCATCCTTTCTAGAAGCAGTACACAGTCTGGTGCGCACTAGAGTGTTGTATCATGCCTGAGAGGACATCAGTGACCCCACCTGAGGGGTTGACGCCAAAGGTGGGGAGCCAAGATGCTGACTTTCTGACAAACGGCTCGATGTGTAATGAATAGCATCCAGATGCGAATGGAGGGAGTGCAGAAATGGGGTGAAATGGTCTCTCCTTTTTAAGACCACAATTACACAACATTTTAGATCGGCTTGGAGGCTTAAATATAAGGTGTTTGCATTGACAAGGCGTACACAATCACTACTGACGTTTCCTGGGCCTCAATCAGGAAAGGCAAGGTAAGTCTTAAATTCATAAATGGCAGAAGCTGCTGCTGTGATCCGAGGGATCAGAAACAGATTGTGTTCTTTTGCCAAGAGGAGATATAGCCCTGGGCCTACTCTAACAAAATCCCACTCCACGGTGTGGCAGATGAATCCCACTCCACAGTGGCAGATGAATCCCACTCCACAGTGTGGCAGATGAATCCCACTCCACAGTGTGGCAGATGAATCCCACTCCACAGTGTGGCAGATACATCCCACTCCACAGTGTGGCAGATACATCCCACTCCACAGTGTGGCAGATACGTCCCACTCCACAGTGTGGCAGATGAATCCCACTCCACAGTGTGGCAGATGAATCCCACTCCACAGTGTGGCAGATGAATCCCACTCCACACTGTGGCAGATGAATCCCACTCCACAGTGTGGCAGATGAATCCCACTCCACAGTGTGGCAGATACATCCCACTCCACAGTGTGGCAGATACATCCCACTCCACAGTGTGGCAGATACATCCCACTCCACAGTGTGGCAGATACATCCCAGATGAATCCCACTCCACAGTGTGGCAGATGAATCCCACTCCACAGTGTGGCAGATGAATCCCACTCCACAGTGTGGCAGATGAATCCCACTCCACAGTGTGGCAGATGAATCCCACTCCACAGTGTGGCAGATACATCCCACTCCACAGTGTGGCAGATACATCCCACTCCACAGTGTGGCAGATGAATCCCACTCCACAATGTGGCAGATGAATCCCACTCCACAGTGTGGCAGATGAATCCCACTCCATGAATCCCACTCCACAGTGTGGCAGATACATCCCACTCCACAGTGTGGCAGATACATCCCACTCCACAGTGTGGCAGATGAATCCCATTCCACAGTGTGGCAGATGAATCCCATTCCAGAGTGTGGTAGATATCCAACAGTACAGATAGAAATTGTGGCTCTGGAATCTAGCAAGAGTGTAACTTATAACGGGTCCCCATGTAATACAATCCGTGACCTCCCACAGCTCAGGAAATACGAGAGACAGGCAGCACAGAAGCACACACCCACTTTACCCGTGAAAACATACTACTCCAAGCAGTGACACTGGAAGGTCTCATTGAAGGTTCTAATTGTGACACCTGCATCAGCATTGTCTTAGATATCTTGGAATCGATGAAGCAATGCACAGAGGGAATCTAACCTCTCCATCATGTCCACCGTCCATGAATGGACAACCACCGAAAGTGGTGCAACAGCTGTATTTGCCCGAGAGAATCAGCACGGTGTGGAACAAACACCTCCTAAGGTGAGCAGCCCATCATAAGCTATTCAACTGACCATTACACAGGAGATCTTGCTGCATTAGCGGCCTGCAAACACAGACCGAAAGGACCATGATGATGGCCTAAATCCCAAGAACATTGGTGGCCCGGAGCTCAACAAGATGCACTGAGGACACCATTAGCGGGAAACGGGCCTCCAGACACACCCCGTCATTCCCCCAGTAACACCCACCAGACAGACGCATCCCCAGGAGATCCTGCTGCATTATCATCCTGCAGACACCTAACCGCAACCAATGAAAAAGCTGCAGAAGATGAGGCAGCCTCTCTTCCTGCAGTTTCCTCACCACCACTGAGCTCCTTGTACCAGGGTCAACTGTACCACTCGAGGGACGCCTGACCATCCCACAAAGACTGAAAGACTAAGACTCGGCTCCACCCATGACTGCACAATGTGTTTTGAACAAGGTGCTGGCACCTGTCTGGCATTTGCCAGCTCCCAACAAGAGGTGAGACTGCCACGAATACACAGGCATTGACAGATGTCACAGCCCGATAATAAATGCCACGCTTTTGAGCGGGAGACCAAGACTGGAGTTTGCAGAGTAATCAATGCTCTCCCGAGTCTGTCAATCATTTGTTATTCCTATGTCCTATTTTCTCTCCTCATTAGCATTCTGTTTTCTGGAGATACGACTGGGATATGAGGAACCAGGGTGCGCACACTGCCTTGAACCTAGCACGACCCCTCACTCCTGCATGCACCATTTGTCAGGTATTTCCTGTGTGTACCTCGCAGGGGCATAGCAGGCTTTGTGCCTAGTATTTTTTTTTATTTCATCACTTGTGTTTATGCCCAGCACTCCATGCCCAGACACTGCATGTCCTATGCAGATGTTTGTTTTCTTACATGGACACACACGTGTTGTTCTTGACATCTTGAACCATAGCATTTTAGGCAGAGGCTGTAGTTCCAGACGTCCTGTTTCAGTGAATCCTGGATCTCATGTCCTGGTGTGTTCCGGTTGTCCCTCAAAATTTCTTATTTAATAATTTCTTTAGATTCAAAGAACAGCATTACATACAGATTTCAGGAACTTCGGTGGTACTAGTATGCCCCCCCCCGCCCCCGTATATGCCAACATCTTTATGTACCATTTTGACACTCATTTGTGTTCACGCAATGTGGATTGGCAACATGATTGGAAGTTTTATAAGAGGTACATCTGTTTCATTTTTATAATCTGACAAGAGTCGCAAGAACATTTGAAATTGCTCTATTACATCTTTGAGGTCCATGATAACTTTACAATGAAAGTCAGTTCACAACAAATTGATTTTTCAGATGTGACAGAGACTGGATTCGAAACTACTTGCTTGCGGAAGTGGAGGGGCGTGGCCAACAACCAATCGGGATGGCTGCGTGAGTCTCTCACTCCCTGAACGTGCTAATGAAGCTACTTATTCCTGGCCCCATAACGTTTCCATTCTTTTTAATTTCTGAAAGTGAAATGGAATGCTGAAATCTTCTGAGCAGCCGGTAAAATGTCCTCATACCCCCTAAGGTAATCAAAATAAGTTACATATAAGTACGTGGTTCCAGTGAGAACTGAGGCCTGCTCAAGTCTCACACCTACGCCACAAGCTTGATATTGCTCTCCATATTCTTTATACAGTGTATTTAAATCTGCATTCCTGCGCTCTTATAAACACTGTTGCTGCATTTATTCATTCAGCAATGAGTGAACATAACTATTCTTCGAAGGGATTGTGTCCTCCGACATATTCCTTATCTTTGATAATACGTTTCCAGCTTCTGGCCTCGGAATTTTTTTCTGTAGAGGGCGCTGCGCGTCGACGTCCGCCGAGTCGATGTCCCTCGACGGCCACCGTATCGGCGCCAACGTCACCATGCCTATAAATAGACACGCGCTGCGTCCGTTGTTCTGTTTTTCCGCGCTTCGTGGGGCCTCGGAACGTAGTTGCTCAGTTCAGTCAGGTTTATCTAAATCTATTTCGACGAATATTCCTTATCGTTCTCGATGGCTTCTTCATCAGAACCGACGACGCCGCGATCCGGCTTCAAGAAATGTTGAGACTGCGGTAAAAAAATGTCAATAACGGATCCACACAGGGTCTGTTTATGGTGCTGGGGTCCGAGCAAAAACAAAGAGGTGATGGCTGGAAGGTTTGGACTGAATCTTAACCACTGGCATTGCTCGGGGCAACCCTCCAGACCATCGTTCTTCACCTGCCAAGCCATTACAGAAGGGGAAAGACCATATGCAAATCAGGCTTGGCCCCACCCCAAAAGGGGAAGTACAGCCCGAACTGCTAGGTCACATCCCTTCTGCACGAGACCACAAGCAGTTCGGGCTGGACTGCCCCTTTTGGGGTAGGACCAAGCCTGATTTGCATATGGTTTTTCCCCTTCTGTAATGGCTTGGCAGGCTGAAAAACGATGGTCTGGAGGGTTGCCCAGAGCTTTGCCCGTGGTTATGATTAATTCAATACCTTCCAGCCATCACCTTTCTGTTTTGCTAAAGTCACCCCGAGTGGGACGGGTATGCCCAGACGTGGTTCCCGAGTCTGCCGGGCCTAGAGACCCAAGCTACTCCTCACTGATGACGCCCAACAAGGCTGAAACATGTCTGGGGATGCTTGTGGTCTCGTGCAGAAGGGATGTGACCTAGCAGTTCGGGCTGGACTGCCCCTTTTGGGGTAGGACCAAGCCTGATTTGCATATGGTTTTTCCCCTTCTGTAATGGCTTGGCAGGCTGAAAAACGATGGTCTGGAGGGTTGCCCAGAGCTTTGCCCGTGGTTATGATTAATTCAATACCTTCCAGCCATCACCTTTCTGTTTTGCTAAAGTCACCCCGAGTGGGACGGGTATGCCCAGACGTGGGTCCCGAGTCTGCCGGGCCTAGAGACCCAAGCTACTCCTCACTGATGACGCCCAACCAGGCTGAAACATGTCTGGGGATGCTTGTGGTCTCGTGCAGAAGGGATGTGACCTAGCAGTTCGGGCTGGACTGCCCCTTTTGGGGTAGGACCAAGCCTGATTTGCATATGGTTTTTCCCCTTCTGTAATGGCTTGGCAGGCTGAAAAACGATGGTCTGGAGGGTTGCCCAGAGCTTTGCCCGTGGTTATGATTAATTCAATACCTTCCAGCCATCACCTTTCTGTTTTGCTAAAGTCACCCCGAGTGGGACGGGTATGCCCAGACGTGGGTCCCGAGTCTGCCGGGCCTAGAGACCCAAGCTACTCCTCACTGATGACGCCCAACAAGGCTGAAACATGTCTGGGGATGCTTGTGGTCTCGTGCAGAAGGGATGTGACCTAGCAGTTCGGGCTGGACTGCCCCTTTTGGGGTAGGACCAAGCCTGATTTGCATATGGTTTTTCCCCTTCTGTAATGGCTTGGCAGGCTGAAAAACGATGGTCTGGAGGGTTGCCCAGAGCTTTGCCCGTGGTTATGATTAATTCAATACCTTCCAGCCATCACCTTTCTGTTTTGCTAAAGTCACCCCGAGTGGGACGGGTATGCCCAGACGTGGGTCCCGAGTCTGCCGGGCCTAGAGACCCAAGCTACTCCTCACTGATGACGCCCAACAAGGCTGAAACATGTCTGGGGATGCTTGTGGTCTCGTGCAGAAGGGATGTGACCTAGCAGTTCGGGCTGGACTGCCCCTTTTGGGGTAGGACCAAGCCTGATTTGCATATGGTTTTTCCCCTTCTGTAATGGCTTGGCAGGCTGAAAAACGATGGTCTGGAGGGTTGCCCAGAGCTTTGCCCGTGGTTATGATTAATTCAATACCTTCCAGCCATCACCTTTCTGTTTTGCTGGGGTCCGAGCACCATTGTTCGGAGTGTGAGGACTGCATGTCCATGACGGGGAAATCCCTGAAGGGGCGAAAGGGGAAGCTCGAGAGAGGTAAGTCAGCCAAATCCTCCTCGAAGGTTTCGGCGGCTGAGTCGAGGCATTTGTCTCCTCGCCGTCGAAAACACTCCCATTCTAGATCTCGAAGCAGCTCCCACCATTCGTCGAGATCTAGACACTCAAAAAAGAGACGTCGAAGGTCCCATTCCTCATCGTCTTCGGTGTCCCCAGAAAGAGTTTCCTGTCCCACCAAACGCAGTTCTCAAGCTGAGTGGGAGGAATTCAGAAAGAAAATGTTAAGCGTCTTCGAGAACGCACCCTCGACCCCCTCGAAGACAGCTGAGGGTGATATCCCGGGTGAAAAACCCAAAAAATCAAAACGCCGCGAGTCGCAGCACCCGCCGAAACATTCCACCAGAGAGCGCCATGAGCCATCGGGTAAGAAGGCACCGTCTTCGCCGTCGTCGAAGGTTCCTTCAACGCACGGGTCGGCGCCATTGACGCCGTTGTCGAAGGGTTCCTCGACGCATAGGTCGATCGACTCGACGTCGACACCGATGAAAGAGAGGACAAATGGTCCACAGCCAACAGTGTTTTCAAGGGCCTCCGGCACGACGCCAAGACCGTCGTCGATGCCCTCGAGTAGGATCCCGATCCTCTCGAGTTCTTCGAGACCCCTTCCAGTTTTTTCGACGCCATATTCAGCGCCTTCGAAGCCGGTTACATCGGCGTCGTCGACTTCGACATTTTCCTGTCCAATAACGACGAGTTTGGCTCCTTCGGCCCTAGAGATGGGCTTTACTCCATTTCAGAGATCAGAATACCCTGGTCTTTCTTCAATTTATGAAGAAAGGGAAGACTCTGACCAAGAAACTTTTGGTTTACAGAGATCCACACTGCCTGCTGCAGAGGATTTCACCTCTGAAGAAAGAAGGCTGAAGGAACTACAGGAGTCACTTCATGAGGCAAGTGGACTTGACACTTCCCCAGAAGTGGAATTTGTAAAGCCAGACCCTGGGGAATATGCCGAAACACCATATAGAACCCTGATGGCAAGAATAATTGAGTTTATGGGTTGGTCTGCGCCTTCACCTGTTTTCCAACAGGATGATCTAACGGATATATTGGACAAAGGCCCACAGGAGGACCCGGTGGTCCCCTTCCATGCAGCCCTACAAAGAAAAATTGCATCCAATTGGGAAACTCCCAAAGTTATCCCAGCATTCAATAAAAGACTGTCGACAAAGTATAGGGTAGCAGCTGCTGACCCTGAATACCTGTCAAAACACCCGACCCCAGAGAGCCTGGTGGTTCAAGCGGCAACTTCATCCAGCAGTAGGATTGCTTACCCTACTGTCCCACAGGATAGGGATGACAAGTGGTACGACTCTATGGCAGAGAAAGTCTTTTCTGCCTGTAGTATGGCGTTGAAGTCCATCAACGCCACCTCTACGCTCACCAGGTTCAGTCACTCATTATGGGAGTGTGCTTCATCAGCGGCTGACTGCTTACCCGATGGAGAGGAGAAGGAAGCCTTCCTTAACGTCATTAAAGATGGCAAAGATGCCATGTGCGAATCACTTAAAACAGGCATCGATTCCGCTGACAGTATCAGCAGGGCCATGGCGGCAAGTACAACAATCCGCAGGCATGCATGGTTGCGAAAGTCGGGCTTTGCCCCTGATGTACAGGCCAGACTTTTGAATATGCCCTTTGACGGCTCTTCATTATTCGGGAAAAAGGCGGATTACAGTCTGGAAAAGTTACAGACTTCTAAAGCAGCAGCAAAATCCTTAGGAGCTGCTATCCGCCAAACTCCTTTTCGCCCCTCAGGAACCTCTGGAAGAGGAAAGTCCTTTTGCTATTATTCCGCATTCGGAAAAGGCAGAGGACAGCCGGCTCAAAGAGGCCAAAGAAGATCCACCCGAGGTGGACGGGTCAAAGGTACTAAGACCGCAGCAGCAGCAGGTGCCTCTTTACCCTCGGCATCTGCATCAGCCGTCCCCAAACCACTCTGAGGCCTTCGCACACAAGACACCTGTAGGGGGCAGGTTAACTCACCATCTGACGGACGGAATGGCAGGCTATAACGTCAGATGCTTGGGCGTTAGAGACAGTTGCCCAAGGTTACTGCCTACCCTTTCTACACATCCCTCAGAGTCATCCACCGGGGAACAGCTCCCTAAAAGTTCCAGTTCCGCTCCTCTTGCAGGAAATTATGAACCTGCTAGAGAAAGGTGCCATAGAACCGGTACCTGTAGCGGACAGGAACAAGGGCTGGTACTCCCCCCTACTTTCTCATACCAAAGAAGGACGGAGGACTGAGACCCATCCTGGATTTACGAGAATTGAATAATTTCCTCAGGAAGGACAAGTTCAAGATGGTAACTCTCTCTCAGATCCTTCAGGCCCTCCAGCTCCAGGACTGGCTGGTATCTCTGGACCTTCAGGATGCTTATTTCCCTGTGCCAATCCATCTCAAGCATAGGAAATACCTGAGGTTCGCAATTGGCAACTCTCATTATCAATTTCGAGTTTTGCCATTTGGGCTGACCTCTGCCCCGGCGGTCTTCACCAAGATGTCGGTAGTGGCGGCGAGTCTAAGGAGGGAAGGGATCCACGTCTATCTCTACCTGGACGATTGGCTGATCAGGGCCATATCTTCGGAACAGGCCCAGACCCAGCTATATTATGTCTGCCTCTTCCTTCACAGACTGGGCTTCTCCCTCAATTTAAAGAAGTCACAGATGATACCATCTCAGAGACTCCGTTCATTGGAGCGGTCCTGGACACTTCCCTGGGAAAAGCCTCGCCACCAGAGGTGAGGGCTCAAGATATTCTACAGATGGTCACCAAGTTTCAAAATGCCCAGCGTCTCCCAGCCTTTGACTTTTTGAGGTTGCTAGGCCTCATGGCATCCTGCATCTTCCTTGTGCCAGAGGCTCGCCTGAGAATGAGATCTCTTCAGTGGGCACTGAGAAATCAGTGGTCACAATTCTCAGGGAGAATGTCAGACCTCCTCCGGATTCCAGACAAGGTAGCCCACGACCTTCAATGGTGGGCCTATTCAGAGAACATCTTGAAAGGAGAACTGTTTTGGCAACCATGGCCGGAGATAACAGTAGTCACAGACGCCTCGCTCACAGGGTGGGGAGCCCATGCCAACGACTTGACCATCAGCGGTCGTTGGTCTCCATCGGAGTCCAGACTACATATCAACCTATTAGAGCTGAGAGCGATCAGACTAGCGCTGAAAGCTTTCCTGCCATCAGTACAGGGGAGAAATGTCCTGATAATGACGGAAAACACGGTGGCCATGCACTACCTCAACAAAAGAGGAGGCGTAGGATCACTGCCACTGTGCAGAGAGGCAATGCAGCTCTGGTTTTGGGCAATTCGGGAAGGAATCCCTCTATCGGCAGTCCACCTAGCCGGAGAGAAGAATTTGACAGCGGACGCTCTGAGCAGGCAGAGCACAGTCTCCCACGAGTGGGAGCTAGCTCAGGAAGTCCTTCAAGAGATCTTTGCCCTTTGGGGAACCCCTCAGGTGGATCTGTTCGCCACAAGCACCAACAGGAAGTGCGATCTGTTCTGTTCAAGGGAATTTCCCCCGAGAGGAGCTCTAGGAGATGCTTTTGTAGTGGACTGGGAGTTCCCACACCTTCACGCATTCCCACCAGTCCCTGTTATTCCTCAAATGATCAGGAGGTTGAGAAGATTCCGGAAAACCATGATCCTAATTGCCCCGGATTGGGCCAGGAGAACGTGGTACCCGGACCTTCTAGATATGTCCATCTTCCCTCCAATCCGTCTTCCACTCAAAGAGAATCTTCTCTCGCAGAAGGGAGGTCAGGTTCTCGATCCAGACACCAGAACCCACAACCTTCACGCTTGGCTTCTGAAAGGTTGAGGTACAAGGATTGGGATCTCCCTGATGATGTCATGGAGGTGTTGCTTTCGGCCAGAAGACCAGCAACAAAGTCTTTATACCGCTGCCGTTGGAATAAGTTTTGCAGCTGGTGTAGGGAAGAGAATATCGCCCCTTTTTCATGCGGTACACCAACAGTGTTATCGTTTCTACTCTACTTGGCAAACTCAGGCCTTCAAGTTGGCACTGTAAAAGGCTCGCAGCGCTTTCTATCTTCAAGCGCACTGCGGAGGAAACATCGTATTCCAAAATTACTCTAGTGGTACAATTTCTCAAGGGTCTAACTAATGTTTACCCTCCAAAACCATTCCAGGTTCCATTATGGGACTTAAATTTAGTCTTAAACTTCTTAATGGGCACTCCATTCGAACCACTTCACTCGTGCGCTTTGAAATTTCTCACACTTAAAACTGTCCTACTGGTTGCACTAACATTTGCTAGGAGGGTGAGTGAGCTACAAGCTCTCTCCTGTAAACCCCCTCATACAATCTTCCACAAGGACAAGGTTGTCCTTCAGGTGAAGCCTAATTTTCTCCCAAAGGTGGTTTCTGAATTCCATATTACTCAGAAAATTACCTTGCCTTCATTCTACCCTCCTCCCCATCTGGGGGAAAGAGGAAGAAAGGCTACACAGGCTGGACCCTAGGTGAGCTCTCAGCTTTTACATCAGCAGAATGGCTAGGATCAGGCAAGCAGACCAACTGTTTGTAGGATACGCAGGTCACAAGTTGGGAGTACCCATAACAAAACAAACCATCTCCAGGTGGATTATCTTGGCCATCCTGGAATGTTATAGCCTAGCAGGGAAAGAGCCACCCCAAAATCTCAGGGCTCATTCAACCAGGGGTTTCGCAGCCTCTTCGGCTCTCCAGAGCGGGGTACCTGTCCGGGACATATGTGCGGCTGCCACATGGTCGTGCGCACATACATTCACAACATTTTACAATCTGGATTCCTCCACTGCTCAAGAGACCAGATTTGGCAAGGCCGTATTACATTCGGTCCATCCCTAAAGGGATACATAACACTATCACTCCCTCCTCCAATTACATACCACTGCTATGGGAGTCTATCAAAGATAAGGAATACGTCGGAGGACACAATCCCTTCGAAGAACAAGTTACTTCTTACCTGGTAACGTTCTTTCGACGGGATGTTCCTTCGACGTATTCCTTATCGCCCCTCCCATCCATCCCCGCAGTGATAAGTTCCCTTGTGGTTGCAGCTTTCGCTCCTTCAAGGTTACTAACCGATTCAGGCATGTCTTTTCTTATACTACAAAACGGAACTGAACAACGGACGCAGCGCGTGTCTATTAATGGGCATGGTGACGTCGGCGCCGATACGGTGGCCGTCGAGGGACATCGACTCGGCGGACGTCGACGCGCAGCGCCCTCTACAGGAAAAAATTTCCGAGGCCAGCAAGCTGGAAACGTATTATCAAAGATAAGGAATACATCGGAGGAACATCCCGTCGAAAGAACGTTACCAGGTAAGAAGTAACTTGTTCTTCCGCTTCAATGAAACTATCTTCCATTCATTTGGGAATGGAAAAAATATTGGGCCTCAATAAGAGTCCGTTTTCCGGCTCGGTTACCGCCAGACTCGTATTACCATTTCGCCTCCGTGATTCCTGGAATTACTGGGGCATTACAACCCCAGTGACCCGGGAATTCCGGAGGCGGAATGGTGTAAATCCCCATTCCCATTGAGTCCCATAGGACTCAATGGGAATGGGGACCATGGAAACACCGGCACCATCTCGTGATGGTGCCGGTGTTTCCACGTCCGCCTGCAGGCGGGCGGTGTTAAACCCACCAGGTCAGACCTGGCGGGAATGACACCGCCGCCTGCAGGACTCGAAATCACCCCGTATGGAAACAACAGTGGCGGTGGGTTTAACACCACAGTTATTTCCATACCGGATGACTCGTAATGAGGCCCACTGAATGAGTTATCCACTATTCAATCTTCAGTTTCTAAGCTAGACTCCAGGTTCTTGGCAATACAAGATGATATTGGGGTGTTTAAAAATTAAATAATTATTAATGGAAGATTAAATGAAACAGAAGAGCGCCTTTCCATTGCTGAGGATAATTGGAGGGCTTAGAACATATACAGCACAAATGACTTCAAACAGAATCAGAAATCGCCAACCTAGAAGACAGGAACAGAAGAGATAACATTAGAATATATATATATATTAGAATTCCTGAAAATTCCGAACACAGTGACCGGATTAAGTTCCAACATCAGTGGATTCATGAATTTTTAAACCTCTCTTTCACTCCACCTCTGGAATTCCAAAGAGCGCACAGAATCGGTCTTCGATTCACTAGCAATGTGTCTCCTAGTCCTTGCATCGCCTGTCTCCTACGCTATCAGCAAGCATGTTTAATTCTTCAGACAGCTAAGGAGCTTTCTCCTCTAACCTTTCAGGGCAATAGAATTTACTTTTCTCCAGACTTCTCAAAATCCACTCAGAATAAAAGAAAAAGGTTCCTTGAACTGAGACCAGCAATGACGAAAGTTGAAATTAAATACGGACTCCTGGAGCCTGCTAGGATATCATTACCCCCTCACCCCCACAAGGCATCACCAAAGACTATTCTAATTGCGAGGAACTTTTTGCCCTGATCCAATCACTTGAGTCTTTGCAGATGGATATCTTGCCTGCATGTCTCTTTCTTCATCCTCCGGCTCCAATATACTTCAGCCTATACATGCATCCAGCTCTACTAACCACTATAAATTTAAGAATAGTAAATCCCATCTGTCCAGACATAGATTAGACTCTAAACCATCAGTAAACTTTCACGATTCCTCTGATAAACTCAGAGATAAATCCAGGTCACCCATTAAACAAATGTACAATGATGTAGCCACCTCATAATGGTAACTTCTATCTTTGCTTAATATATTCCTCGCAAGATAGTTATTTGCCTACCTGATCATAAGGCCTTTTAACCTTATTCTTTATGGTTCGTTCAGGCATTTTTGAGCTCGCTAGTACCGTCTTGTTCTAGCCTCTGGCTGCCCCAATGATATTTGTACTCCTTTGTGATCTTTTTCTCTCTATTTTACTCATTCATAATCTTTCTTCTCTTTGATACTTTTCTACTGCTTTACCTTCTTCCCTTTGCTTTTATCCTTTTTTTCCTTAAATGTACATGTTCCCTTACCAAGTTGCATTACATTGCACTATGTGGATATATACCTATTGCATTGCTTCACAATATTTATCAAGCTATAATTTTTTACTCTCACATACAACCACATTGGTTACTTATGGTTTTTACTATGTACGGTTCAACATTTCATAATAGTACTAACGTGAGTATTAAAATCATTTCTTGGAATGTTAAAGGTGTAAATCATACCATTAAGAGGCAAATAATTTTGAGTCATTTAGGCTTATATTGCTTGTATTCAGGAAATGTATGTAGACTCTTTGGGTTGGGTATGCCTTTTATGCACATGCTGCAGGGAAAAAAGGAGGAGTCAGCATACTTATAAGCACAAAAGTTTATTTTCAGCTAATCCAGGAAGAGCATGATCCGGCAGGCCGTTGGTCCATCATTGAAGCCAGTGTTAATACGTTACCGGTTACTATTGTCAATATTTGTGGTCCTAATATGTCAAAGTTTGAGAGCAGTTCGTATGTACAGCTATTATAGTTATTATTCTTATACTTCTGATTTAGGAAAAGTATTCAGTCTCTGAGTGGGGTGCAAACACATGTTAAGTTGCCTCCGTGATGGGCACTTGGAAGAGAAAAAAAGAATCTTGGTTATTCAGCCAGCGGTGTGGGCTGCACACCCTAACTCCACAGGAATCTGTCAGTTTCACTTTCTTTAATCACAGTGGCTTGCCTCGCACACACCGGCGCCGCAACTAACAATTGACCTTTTCGAGGAATTGAGCCGCAGCTCATATGGTAAGATAGGGTGGTCAGTCATAATGTAGAATGCAATAATGTCGAAAGTCAAAATGTCGAAACATTTTTTTTAGAAAACAATAATGTCGAAAACCAATAATGTCGAATTTTTTCTACATTTTTTGAAAAAAATAAATATATATATAATTAAAATGTGTTGAGTATGAGGGGTGGGGGGGTGGCCGGGGGGTGTTGGGTGAGGGGGGGTTGGGGGGACCCCCCCTAGTAAATGATACTCTTCTTGTTTATGTATTTATTGATAGTGCTAATTGACATTTTTTTCCGACATTTTTTTTTCTAAAAATTGACTCTTTTCATTATATGTATAGGTTTTCGACATTATTGTTTGTAAGTCGACATTTTTTTTTCTACATTGACTATAAACCGTAAGATAGACATTGAGATTTGATTGCCGCATTTGCTGTCCGTGTGCTGTGAGTATAATTGCAGATAGAACAATGAACCCGGGGACCATTTCTTTTCTATTACAGAACGCTCCATTCTATTACATTACAGAACGCTTCTTTTTGAATGCACCGCCAGGTCAGCACACGCCCATTTTTTTAGTCAATTTTTACAATTTGGCAGAAACCCTTCAGCAAACACTATTTTCACCCTTCCCAGAAGGGTATGTGAATTCGTTGCATGTTGTGCTACGCTTGTGACCAATACATGGTACCAACACGCATATTTATAATGTGTTGACATTTTACAGTTGTACAATGCTGTTGTGATGAACTATATTGGGTGTATTGATGTGACGATTTTAAACTCACCAAGATGATTGGACAGGTCCTGACGAAGGAGCTCTATAGTCTAAAATGCATAGGCCCATTGTATATTTGCTTCCAAATCACTAACATTCTATTGGCTAAGATTATTTGAATTAGTGAATAAATCAATATTGGTGGTTACCTTTTTGAGTTGTACTACAATTCTTTACAATTGCAAGCATTTGAAACCACTTAGTGGATTTTAGGGTGTCAAATATATGAAAGGAAAAAGGTGGGCACCACTGATTCAGTGAATTTAAATTAAGTCTGTGTATGGCATATGCGTTACTGCAATTCAAAACAGATTTTTGAGGAGCTGTCTGGTGAAAAAGATTCTAGCACACAAGGATCAGAAAAGACAGTGAAAGAAAAAACTGGGTGGAAACCACACCGTTACCCAGACGCTCCCACGCTGCTCTCCAAAAGGAGCTGCGCAGTAACAAGGAATACATTGCTGCAAGTTTTATGCACTTTCCAAAATCCTCAAGATCAATCTTTTGATGAAATAGTTGTGCAAAGAAGTTCCAAAAGCATCTTACATTAAAGTAAAAAAATATTTGTAATGACAACCGTTGAGGCAGTCATCGACCTCATCTATTTGAGCTCATGTGCTAATGCATTTCGAAGTAAAACTTCTTCATCAGGGCAGAGCCCTGGTAGGTACAAACATAAAGCGCATGTACACAAATTCAAATATGAAAATACATTGTGATAAAACAGTCAAATTAATCAGAAAGAATAAATAAATACATACCACATTGAATAGGGATGTTAACATTCACAAAGAAAAAAGACACAAGAATGTTTTCTCAATACAATTAGAGACTATGGAAAGCTCAGAACGTTGAAATGCAGCATCATATACAGATGTAAAGTCAGAAAAGTATCTTAGTGTGACCTGTGGGTCAAAATCTGTAAATCCAATGCGCAAAATTATGGATACATGCGAGTAGAATAAGGAAATAGTCGCGCTGACGATATACGGTAAAGCAGGGTTACCTCAAATAATCGTGGAATGCTCCAAACAAGTTGGAATGTTCAAGATCTGCAGATAGAATACATAACAAAGATTCAGGATGTGCATATTGGCTTGCCACAACGCCTGCGGTCTCCTTGGTGACAATAGTACACAAAAGGATTTTAAATGCAAGCGCGCACTTTCACTGCTGCAGAACCACACGTACGAGCAGATTTTGATTTGATTTTTTTGATATTTCTTTTTTTTTTTACGGAATGTTTTTGTTAAAGGGATGTTATGGTTACAAGTAAAACCGAAAACTCCCAGAAATCTGCCAGTTATGGTAAGCTAAGCAACCATAACTCGCGCTACCACCGTGAACTGCTAAGACTAACACCCAGGACATCAAAGATGACATCACAAATGTCATTGATGACATCACCGACATCACATATGAAATTAATGTTAACATGAAATACCTGAGGGGCGACCCCAGGGACTCACATGTCAACCAGATAGTTGACCTCACCCATCTTGGAGATTATCCGGAAGGGTCCAGTCCACTTATCTGCCAGAGCTCTAGGGTTGTTAGGCTCCATCACAAGGCTCTCCTGACCTGGAATCCAATCCACTTGTGAGGCTTTAAGGTCATGCCAGTATTTATTCAATTCCTGGCTGGCCTTAAGATTCGCTGTTGCCTGTCCCATAATCTGTGTCATCCTCCGTCTAAGGCCTAACACATAGTCCCCCACTTGCTTGGCGGGACCTGGAGGGGTGGCCTCCCAAGCCTTCTCTGATCAAGGCGAGGGCCCCCTCACAGGATGTCCAAAGAGTAACTCAAAGGGGCTGAAACCAACACCCTCTTCTGGTTCTCAGAGGAGCACCTATATAGTCCTCTTGCATGAGCAGGGCCCTGTCCACCACTGTCATACTTTCCCCAGTGTCTCTCAAACCAGTAGAAGGCTGGCCATTCAAGAGGACACTTCTCAAGAACCTACAAGTTTTCTGTGGGATCGTAGCCAGTACTTCTGCGTGCTGGTCCCAGGCCCCAAGGGACACTAGGGAAATCTCTACAGGAGCACTGAATGTGATTCCTGTAGAGGAGGGGAGGACAGTGGTCTCCACCTCAGGCATGGGGTAAGGATAGGTCAGGTTGACAGCCTGGACTCCAAGTGCCTTACCTTTACACTTGGGGTCACCCTTCTTGTGGTCCAGAGTCCCACAGTCTCAACAAGTGCCAGGGATGTGAGGTACTGTACTGGATCCACTGGGAACCTTCTTTACAGCAGGAGAACCGCAAATCTTGCTCCCACCCACATAGGACTTATCCCCACTAGATGTTTGGTTCTTAGGAGAGGAAGGTTTAGGTTTACTCGACTGTGATTGCTTTTGGGACTCCTCAGGCTTCTTAGCGGCCCCTTTCTCTTGGTCCTTCCCACTGGGTTCCTTCGGGGACACCCGTTGCGAGACTCGCTTGTCAGCCAGCTGGGCCAGCTTAAAGGGATCCAAAATGTTCTGGTCAGCAACGTACTGATGCAGCTCTGATGAACAGGCATCAGAAAAATTGTCAAAAAACAAAAGGTGGGACAATTCAATCCACCCCATCATTTTCATATGTGCAGCACTCACCCAGTCAACCCAAGACACATTGGGGGTCATTACGAGGATGGAGGTAGTCATGCCGCTATTTGCTGCACGGCTACCTCCATTCCGGGTACCGGATCCGGGTGCCCTGAATGGGGAAGTACCGGGCCATTCCAACTTTGGAGGGCCCGGTATTTCCCCATTCAGGGAACCCGGACCCGGTACATCCCCATTCCCATTGAGCCCACAGGGCTCAATGGGAATGGGGAGGATGCTAACAACGGGCCCGTTAATAACGGGACCGTTGTTAGCATGCTGGGCAGCTCGCGGGACCCGCTAAGGACGCCTGGTAAAATCAGGCGTCCTTAGCGGGTCCTGCGAGCACACCTCGTAATAGGGCGGTAAGGGGTTAGCGGCTCCAGCAGCTTTACCGGCGCTGTTAACTCATTACCGCCCTCCTCATAATGACCCTCATTCTCTCTTTTCTCAATGCCCCTGAACCTTGTAAGGTATTGTGTAGGTGTCTTGCCAAACTTGGCAATCAAAGCAGCTTTCATGCACTCAAAATTGCCTCTTTGTTCCACACTCAGATTCAGAATACAGTCATTTCCAGTTTGAGGCACTCTACTTAACTAACTCTTAGCCCAATTCTTGCATTCAAGATCCCTATCTTTGAGTATCACTTGCTGTGCCAACTCCTCTTTCTTCAATTCAGCTTCAGTTTCCAACTTTTTGTATTCAATCCTTAATAACTCAAGTTCCAAGGTATTCCCTGAAGAAACAATGCCGTGGTTCGGAATAGAAGTGACGGGAGAGGTGGCAATCCCAGTGGCAACATCTGTGACTTCACCAGGGGTAAGGATCCCAATTACATCACGTGGGTCACAATCTGCCTGGCAATCCGTGAGGGCAGCTATAAGGTCTGCCCTAGACTTATCAGTAAAACCTATGTATCTCTCTTGACAAGCACTCTGGAGAGCCTATAAGCTCACCCTAGTCAATCTGCCATTTGCAATAGATTCCATTGCTTGTAATGTAGTTATCTTGTATACAACTAAACCTCAAATCAACAAAGTGTGGATATTTTGTAGGTGGCAAGGTTACACACTGAGTCTTAAAGCCATTAGCATCCCACCAGTGTAAAGATTGGAGGGGGTATCTGTACTTCTACCCTCTATATGGCAGAGTAGAGGCACAGAGCACTCCAGCCAAGATTCTCTATAGGGTAGCTATGGACGAGCAATCAAAGGCTTGAGCTCTCTGGAGGTGATGCAGGCTGGTTCTTAAGTACAGTGTAGTCCCCAACCACCCACAAAGGAATGTCCACACACTGTATTATGTGCTAACACAGTTCTTTATATATAGATAAGGCTCAGAGATATATACACAATTCAAAAACACACTTTGTACTTTGGTAATTCTAATATGGCAAATGTATACAATGCTATCTGGTACCACACCTAGACTTTATATTCCTTTAAAAGGCATCAACTGCTGACAGTTATAATAGAGCATACAAATCATTCAGTAAGATGTATCAGCATAGAAAATAAGGAAAAAAGGCGGGTTAAGGAATGGCAGAAGGCTTTCTTTGGATATAAATGCCCAATTCTGAATGAGGTTTCCCCCAACTGGGCAACCTGTAATAAAAGAATTAACAATCCTAGACCATAAATGCTTAATGAGCCTTGCTTCTTTGTCACGTTTATGTACAGTTTATTTACACAGCGCATATGCACAGGTGGAGTGCATCAAAGTGCTTCAAGGCAGGAAGGAAACAAGGGAATGCAGTAATCATTCTTAGGCCTTGAAGATTCCGAATGATTAAGACCGAGAAAGGAAACTAGAATACTAGACCTGACGACATTTCTCCTAGAGGTAAGTGCATGAAGTGTTATAGTTGTGACCAAGCCTCGAGAGGGGGAGACGAGAAATGGTGGGGGGGATGTGGGGAGGCACAGGCCATACAATTATCTGGTCCTAGAACATTTAGGTAATGCATGTGTCTCCCCCACGCTATACAACATATTCACTAAGCCCCTTTTTGATGATCTGGACAATCTCGGTATCACCTACACTAACTATGCGGTTGATACACAGATTCTCCTCCCACTTTCTTGGGATTACAACGAGGATTTGGCCTTGGTGACCAGAGTCTACCTCATCATCCAGGCATGCATGGCCACTCATGTTCTATGCCTGAATGACGACAAAACCGAGATCATCATCCTGGGCACCCCAATAACCTCAAGAAAATAGGGCTAGAATATGCTTCCTTTATAATTGATGGCAACATCATCAAAGTGGCCAATGAGGTAAAAACCCTTGGATTTTACTTCAACTCAACCCTCTTCTTCACCAAACACGCCAACACCTTGGCTTCCACTACTGCTTATACGTGAAAACTTATAAGTACTGGCAAACCCTTGCTCTCTAACAAGAGTTGCATTATCCTAGCCAGAGCTCTCATTGTGTCCAGGCTTGACTATTGCAGCACCCTTTACTGTGGCTCCAACAAATCAATCATCAGAAAAATCCAAATACTCCAAAAAAACTCCCTCAGAGCGGCCCTCAGAGCGGCCAGGAGAGAACATATCGCTGAAGACAAAATCAAGCTGAAAATGGCCTCACTCCCCTATAAATCCCTGAATAATGCCGCACTTAGTTATCTAATAGAGGGATTCCGTAGAAGGACTTCCACCGGAGCATCTAGACTAGCCCACACCAATTGCCTCCTCGTCCCTAGTTATCTAATAGAGGAATTCCATAGAAGGACTTCCACCAGACCATCTAGACTAGCCCACACCAATTGCCTCCTCGTCCCTAGTTATCTAAAAGAGGGATTCCATAGAAGGACTTCCACCAGACCATATAGACTAGCCCACACCAATTGCCTCCTCGTCCCTAGTTATCTAATAGAGGAATTCCATAGAAGGACTTCCACCAGACCATCTAGACTAGCCCACACCAATTGCCTCCTTGTCCCTAGTTATCTAATAGAGGGATTCCATAGAAGGACTTCCACCAGACCATCTAGACTAGCCCACAACAATTGCCCCCAGTTTCAAACTCTCCAAGGAAGAAGGTAGTAGTTTTCCGATCAAAGCAGCTTTGGAACTCCTTGCCACCCTCTATCCGCAAAGACCAACCTTCTCTGAGCGGTTCATAGTGAAAAAATCGAAAACAAAAAGGTCGAAATTCAGAATTTCGGGAAAAAAAAAAATTGAAAAAAAAGTCGCATTTTTTTTAAATACGTTTTTTATTCAAAATGGGGGGTTTCCCCCCAAACCCCCCGTTTTTTTTTTAGTTTTTTTTTTAGTTTTACCCATTTTATTCCCGGACCCCAAAATAAATATATAATTTAAAAAAAGGGAATTCGACTTTTTTTTTCGACCTTTTTTTTCGACATTTTGACTGTACACCATCTGAGCTTCAGATCTAACTGCATTCACTGGCTCGAATCTACTGATCACTAAATTGTCCATTATATGTAAAACTTCCACAATGTTTAATCTACAACAATAACCACTCTTTTATGCCTATTTCTTGTATATATTTGTAAATGTATATCAGTGGATCCACTATGTAATTATGTAATGTAAAGAATGTAAGGTACATATGCTGCTCTATCTTGTAACTAAGCTGTGAATCTCCTCGTTACCCCTGCCCCCTGATACCTACAAACATACATACGTACATACAGGGTGCGAGGACGAGGGAAGAGAGAGGACAAAACGAGCCTGGTCCAGCATGGCCTTGGGTTAAGTGCAGAGAGGTTGCCCCGCTCATGGAGCATAAGCTGAAAGTGCAGTAATTCTGAAAAAAGTGTAACGGGCCAGAGGCAAGTGCAAAAGACTGGCAGGGGACCTGTTAGTCTCTGGAGGTGAACCAGGCAACCAGTCAGCAAAAACTGAACAAAGTTAGGGGGTGCAGGGGGGGAATAGGAGGGAGGAGAGAAGGAAAGGAGGATTAGCAAAGGAGTGGGAGATAGGAGGAAGAGAAAGGGAAAGTCTTGAGTTTCCAGAACTTAAGGTGCTCAGGATCAAGACAGAGAGAAGCAGGGAGGCTGTTCCAGAGGGGGATACCTGCAGAGGATAAGGATCTACTCCCAAATCCTGCAGAGAGTGGGAAGAGGACGAGCGGAGGGCTCTAGAGGGAGAGTATTTAGGAAGAGAGCGTTGGAGAGAGTGTGGGTTCCGGTTCCAGTAAGCCTTGTGGATTATGCAGAGGATCTTGAACTTGATCCTTGCAGCCACGGGGAGCCAGTGGAGGGGTTTCAGTGCTCAAGAGATGAGTTGTAGAGAATGGAGAGTAGAAGTAGGAAGATTGAGAAAGAGGCTGTTGCAATAGTCCAGCGTAGAGAGAACCAGGGCTCTTGAGCTTCTGGGGGAAAGTGGAAAAAGGTAGAATACCGTTGAGGCGGTGCAGTCGGTAGTTGGACTTTTTGAAGATGTCTGAGATGTGAGAATAGAAAGAGAGTGGAGTTGAAGATGACCCCAAGATTTATTGCCTCATTGGTAGGCGAGGGCGCAGGGCCAAAGGAGGCAGGCCAGAGAGGGAGTGGGAAAGTGGGAGCAAGGATCACAATGAGTATGATCTCTGTCTTACTGGTATTCCGGTAGAGATCGTTAGCAGCACACCAAGCCTGAATTGTGGATAGACAACCCGGGATAAGCGAGGAGGAGGAGGCAGCTGAGGGTTGCCTGAAAGAGAGGTGCGTGTCATCCACATAACACTGAAAGTTAATAAAGGTAGAGATCCTGTGGGCCAAGGGGGACATGTAGATTGTGAAAAACCAGGGGGAAAGGTTAGATCCCTGGGGGGACACCACAAGTAGAGAGAGTGGTAGAGGAGAGAAAAGGCCCGAGTTCTACCTCGGAGGGCCGGTCAGAGAGAGAGGAGGTGAGCCACACTAGGGCCTGATCTGTGATGCCCAGGGTATCACAGAGACCGGTGATCAGGATGTTGTGGTTTACCATCTCGAAAGCAGAAGAAAGATTGAGAAGAATGAGGACAGAGGCAGAGTTAGTGTGAAGATTTGAGAGCAGGTCTCGGGTACATTGGGGTGGTAAAGAGTTCACCTACCCCAATGTACCTGAAGTGGAAAGTTTCTTCAGTTCGTCGACATGATCCTTCAAGGGTGGACTCCCTTTCAAGCAGGAGCCACTGGGTGTCGAACCTCGAGGAAGAGTGGAACACTTGTGGTGATACTTCAGCTTCAACCTTTGCGGTGCTCTTCAACGATCAATCTTTAAAGTCCTGGGAAGATGAGGTGTGCGGTAAACCTCAATGCAAAGGGTTCGGTGGCGCAAAGAAGACTCAGTGATGGATGCAGGCCCGGCAGCGGGCGTCGGGTGTCGGGAGTCACATTCAGTGGTCCTCTGGCCTTTCGGTGCTGCACCCGCAGCACGTACCTCGGGATAGCTTCGGCGATCAGGACTCGACCATGGGCTCAACCTTGGATTTTCATTCCGTCAGTGTCCTCGGCACCGGTTTGTCAACTTCTCGGAGCGGGAAACTCACTGGCGGACTTTCTCAGTAGCCGGCGACCTCGACTTTGTCCGGCTTGACAAAGAGGTTGATGGTGATGGCTAGGGAGGACTCTGTCAAATGTTCTTAGGCAATGGTGGGGCTTTCGCAGCTCTGGGCATCAAGTAGCATGGCCTGAAGGTGTCCACGCTTCTGGACAACACGATTCGACTTGGCTTCCAGCGGTCATGGAAATCTTCCAGACCCTGGTCGACGGTAATGGACTTCGATGACCTCGATGTCCAGGCACCCTCTTCAGGATTCTCGACGGACCCCTTCTCCGGACGTCAAACTCACAGAACTGATGCCTCAATGAAGGACAGTCATTTTTGCATGATGGTCCCTCGGAGCTCGGGGAGAGGTCTCCTAGCCAGGTACTCCCTCGGATCAGGTCTCGACAGACTTGCCAGCTTTTAGATTACTTCAAAGGAAATGCAGTAGCAATCTTCTTCTCCCAGCTGGGCTTCAAGGATAAGCTTCAAGTTTCGGCAATCAGCTTCTGAACAAATTGGAAAGTGCGAGGTCCCCAGATATACACATCTGTCCCTCATTCAATCAGGCTGAGCCATGCTCTGTCAGCCAATCACACAGAAGGGCATTAATGCAGGAAGGCAGCCAATCAGGCTCACAGGCATTCAGGCCATTCACTTCTACCTAGACACCCATAACCAGGAATGTGGATTGGGGGAAGCACCCAGCCTTTCAGCACACCACACTGCATTCATGTCAGTTTCAGGCAGGGCTGTCTCATTCATTGGGCCTCATTATGACCCTGGCGGTAAGTATCGGTCATTACCGGCATGGCGCAATTACCGTGCCCATGCTGGCAATAGACTGCTAAAAGCGGCCCATTACGAGTTCGCTGGCATGAGCATCGCGCCATGCCGTTAATGAAATCACTGCCATGCCGCTAAAGGGCAAAAAATCCCACTTACCGGCATCGTATGCAGTGCAAATTGCATCTCCTGCATCCAAGCTATCAGCATTAGAGGTCACTACTAATAGCGGTAATTGCAAATAGCCATGGGAGGAGATATGTGCCTCCACCATAGGCACGGAGTCCATAGAGGGAGTTGGGGACATGAAGAGAGGAGCCCCGTCATCAGCCGATGCAGGTAGGTGTCCACCACGATGATGTCCAGATGAATGTTAAGTGCAATGATGCATACCAGGGTCCACCAGACACATAAGCACAAGACTGCCTACAGGCAGTGCAGAGCATCACCTTGTCCACATGCATAATGCACCCCATTTCTGTAGCTACCCACATGCCTCCATGCATCACCCACCCAAGAGTGAGACAACCTGTCTGTCACTCCCTCCAATGTGACTCATCCACCAATTCATATCAATGCAGCCACCACAATGCATGCTCAATGCCCGTAGACCCATCACTAACCCTCTCCCTCCTTTGGTCTCCCACAGGCACACAATCAGACTGACGACACCGCTGCCACCCCAGCTAAGAAGGCCAGGGCCGAAGAGGGACAATACCGGCCCTCCTCTTCAAGGGGCATAAGGAAACCCCTACAACACGAAATGGCCAAGAGCACACCACAGGCCACAGCACCAATGTGCTCCACGTCCACAACTTTGGCACCAACAACAGCCAGCATCAGCCAAGTGTCGGCCGCCGAAGGAACTGCATCGGCTGCAAGCAGCACCATTGGAGAAACAGCTGCCACAGCAGCAATCTTGGATGACGAGGAAGGGGATGTGCTGCATGTTGACACTCCCCCCACTGACCCCCTACATTCCCCCACCTGTCCCCATGCAGCCTGCCCGACAACAGCATACACAGGCTATCTCCGGCAAACTCGTGGCCGGCAACTCCCAGCCCAACCACACCTGTACAGGAGGAAAACAGTATTTTGGGCACCCCTCAACCATCCTCCCCAGCCCCAAACACCCAAGAGGGGATGCAGGACATTATAAGGCACCAGCAACAACTCACTGGCCTGTTGACACAGCATATCACAGAATGTGGTAGTGCAAGGGAGGACATGCGTGAATGTGCTGCTTTCCTGAGGTCAGCTATTGAGTCCAGTTCAAAAGACATATGCGCTGAACTGGCCGCAGTGCGGCACGTACTGTCCGACTTGGTGCAAGCAATGCGGGACATGCGTCCATCCGAGCAACAGAGTACATCCTCGGCTGCCAGTTCAACCAGGACTAGCACCGTGCGCAGCTCGGGCAGGAACCTGCGGCAATCAGACAGGGGTGCACCTAGTGCTGGGAGAGGGGGATGCCAGTAGGCACAGCCTTGTGTACTGGTACCACGTGGTCCACTGGCGCACAGTACTGCACACCATGTGTTGGGGAATTGAGGGGGGAGTGGGTGTGTTGGGGAGTTGAGGGGGCAGGGGGCAGTGGGTGTGTTGGGGAGTTGAGGGGGGAGTGGGTGTGTTGGGGAGTAGAGGGGGGAGGGGGAAGTGGGTGTGTGGGGTGGTGGGCCTGTTCACTTAGTTTTGCCTATTCAATACACTTTTTGGTTAATCAGAATTCACATGTGTGGACATTGTTTATTGCGTAAGTGTGCTTAATTGGTTAACAGTCTACAGTGTCCATGTCCCGGACACACCCTGTGCCCGAGTGCCATCTCCATGTAACCCCCCCATACATGTCTGCTAGAAACATTGGTTGATCAGAGTCTGACGCATGGCACGTCCCTCCTGTGCATCGTTACGTCCCTGAAGTGCTGCCCCATCCCCAACCTCCTCATCCTCATTGTCAGGTGATTGCAGTTCAGCGTCAGGGGGCAGGGGCACATTCCGTCAGATGCACTTATTGTGTAGCATGACACATGCCATGATGTTCTTGCCCACCTCCTGATGCCTGTACAGGAGTGCCCCACCAGACCTGCTGAGGCAGTGAAAACGTGCCTTCAAAAGGCCAAATGTCTGCTCAATCCCCACACGGGTACGTGTATGCGCACGATTGTAGTCCTCTTCATGCCTGTTCTGCGGGTTACAGACTGTGGGAAGGAGCCACCTCTTCAGGAGATAGCCTGCATCATCTGCATGTGGCCAACGATGTATGAGTAAGTTACCACATCATATTTGACCTCATTGATTGACAACATACCATGCATGTATTTCTAATTTTCAAGCCCATTTCCATGCATGGATGGAGACACACAATGTGACTGGTATGTGTGTATTCCTCTTATGGACTGGTTTGCATGACATCTACTAGTGGGCGCAGGGGAGGGGAGGGGGGTCAAGTTCTTTGTGAGTGCCCATGCACTGTGTTAGTCCACAGTGGTTGTTTCTCTGATGTTGAAGATGTCAGGTGGTTTGTATGCTTTCATCCTGGCACCGTTGATGTCAGCCTCATGATGATCTCACTACACACAACAAAAGGTGTCATACAATTCAGTTGGGCCTCTATGTCAGTGTAGTGGTGTATTGATGTTTTTGACCCTCATGTGACTCCTTTGTACGCAGTAATGGGGGACTGTTCTTTCAGTTGATGGTGTTTGGTGCTGTGTATTGGCTATAGTCGTTGCTTGTAGCTGCATTTTGTTGGAGGGGGATGTGGTCTGATTTGGTACAGTGCACATGCAGATGGCTGTGGAATGGTTGTGACACTGCTTCATTTACATGGTAGGGCTGCTTACATCTTGCATTATGTGGTCATGTATCATGTCCCCAATGGTGGTGATGGGGTCCCTGTCCAGACGGTACAGGGTGTGGATCTGCTCAGTGGTTAGGTTGAATGGACTGGCTCTGATGCGTGGGATTGGGGGCTGCCTGTGTGGTGTCACTGGCTGTGCTGGTAGGGCATGCTGGCCCTGCCTTGCCCTCCTTCTCCTCCTGCGTCTCCTCTGTGCTGTGGTTGTAGCACTTCCACTGCAATCAGGTCCTCCAGCCCCAGCCCCAGCATTGCTAGTAGTATTGGGGTCATTGTGGAGTGTGACTGGGTGTGGCTAGGGGTGGGGTGTGCTCCTTTTGTGCTTTCCCAGTCTGTATGGCCTCCACCTGTGCTGATTGTGTGCACCTGTGGCAGTTGGGAACACTGCACATGGCCGTTTACGGTTGGTCCGCGATGGCGTTATTAGCACCATGGCGGTAAGGTACTTTACGCCCTTCACAATGGTGTTAATTGCATGTCCGCCCGACTCGTGATGTTCCCCACTTTGCGCCATGCCGGTATTTACGGCATGTGAGGTTGCGTGCCCGCGCCCTTGGCGCTTTTAGCGGCACCGTTAATTACGGTGCGGTTAATAGCGCATTGTTCAGTTATAATCGGCCTGAGCGGTAAACGATGTTGGTAATCCTTTACCGGCATCGTTTGCCACTTACCGCCAGGGTCATAATGAGGGCCATTGTGTTACACACACACAGAAACCAGACACCCATAACATAGAATGCATATTGGTCACACACTCTATTCACACAAGTCCCACCCCAAGGGTTTACCCACAACATACAGTCACTGGGAAGGATCCAGCCAGTCTGGCCTGGACCTCCCCACAATACCATATAGGATTCTTCCACCCAAAATGCCAGTCAGGGGAAGGGACAGAGTCAGGGCTTCCCAGGACTTTGGGAAAACAAGGTAACGGGCAATAGAAACCAAGAGGCCACAGGGGCCATCTCCCTTCTATCAGGAATCCACTGATTCCTATGGTATCCCAAAATGGAGGATACTCGGAGGAATAGGAGTCCTTCCAGCACTGCAGGAGCAGTGCATCGCTTTGGGACTGAAGATGGAGCTTCCACCCACACAGAGGTAGACTGTGGGCTTTATCTACCTTCATTCTGCAAGCTGCTTTTTTCGGCAGAAATAGCGCGGACGTATACGCTCTGTCTCATCTTCATTGAAGAATTACCTTGCCAGAAATTTGCCCCACGTTCTTCAGCGCTATTTTCAAATTTTTACTGTGATCCTATGATTGAGGATCTCGTGGCCACCATTCCAAGATGGCCGCCTGTCGTTCGTAGGCGCTCTGCCTCCCCTGCTTGGGTCCTCCCAGGCTGCTGGTGCCTCACCATTGGTCGCATGTGCATTGAATTAGGCCAATCACCCGCCGGCAGGCGTAAGCTGGCCTCCAGCACGAAGGCCGGCACAAAGGCGAACCTCCTGTCTTAGCCTGTGCTGGCCTTCCCAGCCGTCAGCCAGGACCCCTGTCCATTTGCTCTGGGACTTCCTTCGCCTTCACAGCTACGCGCCCAAGGTACATTATAAACTGTGTCAGTCACGTGCTCTCCTGCATGCTGCACATGCCAACCGTAAATGTACTCTATGACATTGTTCCCTGCCGCTTGTCGCTCACTACCTGCACTATGCCTCACAATGTCCCGTAACCGCATCGAAGTTCTGCTGTTAGCAGCACTGTCTTTCCATATGTCCATGTTCAGCTAAACTATGTACCATTGACGCTACTGTCTGCTCCTTATGGCACTATATGTCAAGTCCTTTCCACACTGCTCACATGCTTGATGCCTCTCATTGCCTGTACCTGTTTTTTGCAAATTGCCCCCCAGCATAGTTGATTTTTTCTGAACCCCTCATTGTTGATCACATGCTTGATGCATCTCATTGCCTGTACCTGTTTTTGCAAATTGCCACCTAGCATTCTATGCCTCTGAACTCATTGATTTGGTTAAAACGCTCTTCAAGTCCTTTTTGTTGTCACTGAATGTTTTAGCTGTTAGATTTACCCAGCCAGCTATTGACTACACGGCAGCCAACCCCCCCACTCTGCTCAATGTGGTACCTGCATGTCAACTCTGCCTATCTGATGCAGGTCCTGCAGCATTTTGACTGTCTTTCCTAATTAGCAATTGACTAATCTGATAAAATGCACTGTACCTCTAACATCCACCCACACTGCAGCCCCTTCATCGTGACATCACTACCAAAGCACACCCACCTACCCATACTACATCTCACCACGCACCTACTGCTCACCCTCTGGGTCCTGACCTGGTCACCATACACCTCACACACATCCGCCACCACCACTTCTCAGTACCACCACTCTCTCTCACCTACCACCTGTATTACAATGCTGCACGACCTATTGTCTCCCGTCCACATGCCAATCTCTAATCCCTACTTAAATGCTCCAGCCCTTTGGCTAAAACATTTTGCAACCAAACCCACACCCAATCAACCCTGCCCCACTCACAGTAGAAACTTTAGGTTAGGCTCTCGCCTTTGCCACTTACCCCTCAACAGTTTAGTTTTACCTCCCAGACACCACACTGTGCTGCAGACAAGCCGTGTGAGATTCAACACAAAACCCCACCTCACCTTCTCTCAGGCACACACCATCGCCAACAGTCTTATTGCCTCATACCGCCTCCCCACTAACTGCCACCAAACAGACCACACTAAACCACACCAGCCAACCTTGTGCAACCTTAGCCAGAAACCAGAGATTAGCTTCTAGATGTCACCATTTGTCCTATCGCCAGAACCACTTCTCCCTCGACAAAACACCAGCACCTAACAATAACTAACAAAGCCACTGCCCCATCTCCTAACAAAAATGCTTCAGCCACCCTGGCACCTAGCATTGCCAAAGGCACCAAGATCAAAGACGTACTCATCAATGCTCGCTCCATCCCTGCCCATGCCTTAAATATTGCCGATTTCATCTTGACTGAAAATTTAGGGCCTCATTACACGGTAGGCGGTAACCATGGTGCTATTAGCGCCATGGTTGCCGCCGGTACCGTACCGAGTCCGCCTTGGTGGATGGCGGAATTACCGCCCTACTCCAAGGTGAGCGGGGGCGGTAATTCCCCAATCCCCATTTACCCTTCCCCATTCCCATTTTTGCCCCATAGGGCATAATGGGAATGGGGAAGGTGCTAATTACGGTACCGCAAATTGCGGTACCGTAATTAGCTCTGAGGTCCCTTTGCGGGTCCCGTCCTTAACGCCTGGAAAAACCAGGCGTTAAGGGAGGACCCGCAAAGGGACCTCGTAGTAAGGCGGTAAGGGTTTACCGGTGCCCTTACCGGTACCGGTAAACCCTTACCGCCTACCGTGTAATGAGGCCCTTAGACTTTTTAGCTATCACAGAAACTTGGCTGCATGCGGCATCGGGCCCTGCTTTGACCTTGGCTATCCCAGACAACTATTCCATTATCAGGTGTGATAGGGACACCAATCCAACCAAGGGAGGAGGATGAACCTTCATAGTCGAGAGCTCTCATTAATTCAGACCTATCACCAGCCTGCGCATCCCCTCAGCCGAACTACTCTCTATTAAATTACCCATCTCATCTAATCACACTGCCACCGTGCATCTCATCTATAGGCCCCCAGGTCCCATATCCTCGTTCGCTGAAGACATCTCTTCTTTAGCCACCAGTACGAAGCCCAACTCACAAATTCTACTACTCAGCGATTTCAATCTAGGTTACCAAGATATGAATGATACCAAAGCCCTTGACCTGGCCAGCACTCTAACCGATTTCGGCCTCACCCAACACATCAGTGAGCCCACCCACATTAAGGGTCGCACTCTGGACTGGGTCGCTGATATGAACTGCTCGCTTAACTTCATCTCTGTGACTCCTTGCTCCTGGTCAGATCATCATAAGGTAATTTTCGCTATTAATTCCAACCCACCCACAGCTAAGCCTAACCTTGCACCACCCATCCACACACGTAATAAGAAGGATATCATTGTAGAGAAACTTCTTCCACTTAACCTCCCGCTGTTGGACACGGCTACACCTACCTGCTCTGACCCCATTGTCCTAGTAGATACCTATAGTCATGCTATGTTGAAAGGCCTTAACTACATTGCTCCACTCAAACTGCGCAAACAAAACCTCGCCCCCCACCTTAATAACTGGTTCACCCCAAATCTATGTGACTTGCGTAAAGAGAAAAGAAAAGCTGAGGCACATTGGAAAAGCTTACCATCTCTAGTTAATAGAAATAACATAACCATATACAACAAACGGATAGTACAAGCTCAATCAAACACAAAGTAACTCTTTAAGATCCTCAAGGAATTAGTCTCCAGTAGCCCCTCTTGACACATGCACCCCTGACACTGCCTGGTGTACCAACATCCAAAAGGCACTTTTAGACAAAATAGCCTTACTTCAAGCCAAAATCAACACCAAAAGAAGCCACCTATCTGATGTGACGGGTAACCCCCTGGTCGTACAACATCCCCATGCCTAAACATTCCTTCAAATCCTTTCAGCTTTGCACCTCTCTCCATCGAGGAAGTTGAAACAATTATTAGGAAGCTCAAGCTTTCCAATTGCCAAGGGGACCTCTGCCCCGCCCCGTCATAAAAGAGGCTGCACATGATCTCGCGCCCTTCATCACCACCTTCATAAATGCTTCCTTTAAATCTGGTACTGTACCTAATAACCTCTAGGATGCGTGGGTTATCCCACTTATCAAAAAACCCACTCTTGACCCGAGTAACCCATCCAACCACAGGCTCATCACCACGGTGCCTTACCTACTTAAAATCCTGGACCGGGCGGCCTATCTTCAAATTCAGGATTACCTTGAAAAAAATAACATACTAGGTCTCAGACAATCAGGCATCCGACCCAGCTATGGGACGGAGACAGCCTTGATCGACTTAAAAACACAAATTGAGGATCTGAAAGATAAGGGTAAGCAGGCTCTTCTGCTTCTCCTTGATCTCTCAGCAGCTTTTGATTTGGTTGATCATCAAATCCTCTGCCCCCACCTTAAGATAGCTGCCCACTTCTCGGATGCAGCCACATCTTGGATTAGTTCCTGCCTGGCTAACAGAACCATGAGGGTCTTTTCACCCTCGTCCGCAGCTGAACCGGCACACGTCCCCTGTGGAGTCCCACAGGGATCCTGCATGTCGCCCACATTGTACAATGTGTTTACAAAAACGCTCTTTGATATACTTGACTATCTGGGTGTCTCCTACACCAACTAGAGGACACAGGAGGGAGAGCCCAGAACAGGAACAGGACAGTGGGCTGGCAAAGGCCATAAACAAAAGAGGCAGGGCCCTCTTTTGTTTATATCCTACACCACTATGCAGACGACACCCAGATACTCATCCCCATCACTGGCGACTATGCAACCGATTCCAAAGCACTCAATGTAGTCTACACCGTCATCCAGGCCTGGATGGCACATCATGGGCTCTGCCTTAATGATGAAAAAACAGTTACTCATCCTAGGTTCCCCCAACAAACTCACCAAACTGGACCCTGAATACAAATCCTTTACCATTGACGGGAACATTATCAAAGTATCCAATGTCACAAAAACACTCAGCATCTACTTAGATTCTACTCTGCCCTCAACAGACAAACTAATGCTGTTGTCTCAGCCTCATCCTACACCTGCAAACTCATCACCGCCTGCAGGCCCTTCCTGACATCTGACAACTGCACGATCCTCGCCAGAACGCTCATCTTATCCAAAATCGAATACTGCAATGCCCTCTACTTAGGGACTAGCCAAAGAAACCTGGACAAGCTACAGGTCACTCGGAATAATGCCATCAGGGCTTCACTTAACATCCCTAGGAGATCACACATCTCTTACACAAGACGTAACCTTCACTGGCTAACTGTTGCATCTCCCATATCTCTTAAAACTCTCGTTCTAACACAAAGGCCCAGAACAACCTGGCACCTGCTTACCTTTCCACCCGCTTCTTGCGACACACTGCTACCAGACCCCTGAGGATCTAGTTTCCCAGTCCTCACGACTAAACTATGGAACTCCCTACTCAACACTCTGAGAACAGACCCTTCCGTTCACTCCTTTTAAAAACAAAAACAAACGTTGGCTTCATGAACTTGATGCGTCTGCCCCTTCGCCCCTAACCACGCGGGCTTCCCATGGGATGATGTAACATGCACCGGCACCACCCATCCTGACCTCACTAACTGTATCCAGATACACTTTGTGTTGGACTCCTGCTGTAGTATACCTAATTAGCAGAATCTTCTTTGTAACTACTTTCTTTTTTACATTACTATTGTACTTTGAACTTCTTTCGTATGTTTTTAATTGTCTGTACCACTATGTTCACTTTCTTCAGATGGAAAGTCGCTTTTTTGAATGCCTGTAACCTTGTAACCTTGTGTAACCAATCGCTTCAAATCATGTGCCCAGATGCCCAAGGGCAAGGTGCACACTACAAATAAACAAATACAAATACCTGTCAAGTTCAGCATGGCGCTGCCACCAGCCCATACCCTGCTCTGTGGGCCGCACACAGGTGCCCAAAAACATACACAAGGTGTTCAGTGTTGTACCCCCCCACCCACACATGGGTGCCATAAGGGTATCCCAAGGGTCTCTGTTCACCACAACTAAAAGAAGGAAGAGCTGCACGGCTTACTCTCGAAGCCGAGCCGGAAGAAGGTGAACTGCTGTTCCTTTCGACGTAATCTGAAAGCTGCTGTGCCTTCAAGGAACTGATCTAAGAGAGGACCTGGTAAGGCGCCCCCTTCCCGAGCTACAAGGGACCATCGTGCACCAGCTGATCTTTGCCAAAGCTCCCTGGTAGACAGACCTACGAAAGGCTGCCGACCGGAGAAGGGGACTACCGCGGATCCTCACACAGAACTGTCTCTAGGTAGACTGGAGACTGT